>NC_136059.1:39076451-40405932 GCF_964261635.1 Lissotriton helveticus | reverse complement strand
AAGGAAGAGAGTTTTTAATCTGGATTCCCATTCCCCTAGATCCGGAGGTGAAACCAGAATGGGCCACCAGCTTATATCTTCATCTGTTTAGTGCCTTGCAGGAGTTGCCCACAAGGTGCGTTTCCTGGAGGAAGACCAATTCCGGGGAATGACGTTTAAGGTATTGGAGGACTAGAGTGCGCTCCACTTTGTCACCAAGCCCGTCGACGTTCTAACTCAACAAGGTGAAACTCCTATCCCATTGTGTACCAATAGATAGTATCAGATGCGGGCTTGCCTTTGGAGGACCACATATATAGTGCTGGCGATTGAACTAGAACAGACGAACCCCCCTCCCACTCCCAACTCCAACCACCCCCCTCCCTGCTCCCCTGCACTCTGGGCCTAGAACTACTCATGAGATTAACTTGCAGAGTGCCTGTCGCCCAACCCGGAAACTAAGTAGCTAAATGTGGGGGGAAAAGGCGCTCCAACCCCCACCCCAACCACAGTTGCCAATTTTAATCAGTGTCATTCCCCGTATGGGACGGCCTCCAGATTTTCTAGGAACTTAAATGTATAGGATAAGTCAAATGATCAATGTACCTCTTGGCTTTCAGGGCTACCCCTGGGCCGGCCCAATGTGGTCCCGGGACAGGAACAAGACAAAAGATTTTAGATCACAGGGTAGGCCCACTCTATGGTCAAAGTCTCCCATCGGAGTGGGTTCAGCGGGCGTTGTGTTCCTTAGCGTCTCTCCAGCCAGTCTGCCACGTCCTCAGCACGATTGAAGAACCATGCTTTGCCATCTGCCTTGACCCCCAACCTAGCCGGGAAGAGCATGGCGTACTTAAGGCCTTTGTCCCTGAGTCTCTTTTTGATGGCGAGGAAGGATCTTCTTTGTTTCTGGACAGCTTGAGTAAAGTCTGGGAAAAAGGAGATGATTGCGTTTTCATATTTGAGGTGCGGCGCTGCCCTAGCACACTGTAGGATCATGTCCCGATCACCAAACTTAAGCAACCTCGCCAGAAGGGGTCAGGGGGTCCCCAGGTCTCGGATGTTCCCCAGGGACCCTGTGGGATTGTTCTACAACGAAGAACTTGGACAGCCCCTTAGGGCAAAGATGTTTAAGTATCTGGTCCTTGACAAAGAGGTCAGGTGACTGCCCCTCCGCCCTATTCGGCACTCCAATAATGCGTACGTTGTTGCACTGGGAGTGCCCCTCGTAGTCATCAAGCTTGTCCTCTGCATATTTTCTGAAGGTTTGCAGTTTGCTGAGTTCGGTCTGGATCTGCGATCTTCAACAAGGCTGGTCGTGGTTACTTGGAGCTGCTTGACCTACTCACAAAAAATCTATTCTCTGTTCCATCGAGGTGCGAACACTGGCAATCGCCACCATGACGTCCTTCAAGGTGAGGCCGGGGGGCTATCCTCCGCGTTCCCGGACAGCGCCTCTTGCGTGAAGGTTTCAGAGACAGCCACCTTAGAAAAGGTGTATTTGTCCAGTCTGCTCTGCTGTGTCTGCTTGGTGCCCTTTCCACTCATGTTGATGACGGATCCACCACTCCGCACCCGTGCGCGAGTTGCACTGGCCACGTCACAGGCCTTCTGCATCACGGATGGGAAATATGCAGACCTTCGCACTCACCTCCATACCCCATCCGGCTCAATGGTCTATGTGGGTTGAGATATTTGCCTGCGCGGGCTTTCGCCTGGGGGGGCGCGAACCTTCGACCCACGATCACCGGTGTGTGGGGTTCTGCAGTGGGGTCTCAGGCTCAGATGGCCAACCCGTCTCCGCACAAACTGCACCCGCGGGCTCTGTCTCCCTAACTCAGCCAGCCCGGTCCTCCAGCCACAAGAACTGCGGCGTGTGCAGCAGGTCGTCCACACTATCACCTGGTCTGGAACACAGGTTGCAACCGCCTCCTCTCCTAGTAGGCCGTGTGTGTTGTTATTTATGCGAGATAGCCTCACCCTGTAGAGCTACAGGGGCGCTTGCCTCTTTTCCGATGCTGACCCAGGGGCGACACCCCTTTGTCTCATCAGAGGTAGTTGGGACTGCCAACAGGGCAGGGTCGGTCGGGCCACCGATCAACGTGGCCCAGCGAGCCTCACCGCTGATTCCAAGCATGCAGAGATGGGCAGAGGGGGGGCACCCAGTGACCACATAGCCCACAGAATCTTCGTGTAGGAGGGCACAGCTTCCGCAACACCTCCGGCACCGCTCCCCCAAGGTCAGGCCTCGATCCCCAGTGTCTCGCGGTATAGCAGTCGCACGCCCTCAAGTGTCCCTTGGGCTCCGCAGATACTACAGGACCCGGTCCGACACTCCAGGCAGGCCGCAAAACACCAGGGCTGCCCACTCCCCCCCAGATCAGTGGCGACCGAAGCGACCGGCCAGGTCGGCTTTAGAACACTGCTGGAGGCTATCCCTGTGAGCGGGACTCAGATGCGTGTGGCACATGGTGTGGTTTCAGGATATGCGGGATGGAGCTACTCCCTTACGCGGCCATCATGCTTCAGCACGAAGCCACGCCCCATCAAACATTTTAGAACACAAAATGTTGAAGGTGGATATGTTGCCTGCCTCATTACAAATTTTAATTAATACAAATGGATAACTTCCTCTTCAATAATGGGGGGTCCAAGGTTCTGCTCTCTCCTACACTCCCCAACATATACATGGAACATTCGGTTTCTATTCTCATTCACTTATCACAGACCATTTCAATAGGCCCAACACCCAGTGCCATCTAAAAATGTCCTCCTGTAAAGATGTGGAATTCATTGCCTTTGTTCTTGATACAGAAACTTGAGTATCATGCAAACACCTCACGTTATACCCACTGAAAACGTATTGTGGATTGCGCGCTAAATCTCCTAGCTGCTTTTTTCACAAGCACACATCAACGCAGCAGCCAAACAGGTGCAATTTCAACTTGAGAAACCTTTTGTCCAGATGTTAGAAATGGGATCTCTGGTTGGCTAAGGCTTGCACCAAAGCCAGGCAGAGACCACCACTCTAGTCAGGGCAAGAGAGTTACACGCCAAAGATAACCCCTGCTCACCCCATTGGTAGCTTGGCAAGAGCAGTCAGGCTTATCCCGGTGGTGATGTGCAAAGCGTTTGCGCAACACCCACACAGCAACAGCATACTAGGCACACCACAAAAAGGAACTCCACACAAGATTATATATGAAAATAGCCTTTGTATTATCATGAAACACATTAGGATAGTAATCACAAATGTAAACGGTGGCACTGGGCAATATTTAAGGGGATTATTTACACATGACAGGGCCACTTGGACCACTGTCAGAACCATGTAAGAATAGTAAAAGTAAGAACGTATGGAATAAACCATAGAACACAACCAGTAATTACTGGCAAAAGCTATACTCAGCTTCATCCTGTAACATAAATCATATCATGCACAGTATCACATCAGGCGAGAAATATATTCTTCGCCAACCTCATAATCCTAAACATAGTAGACCATAACCTCCTAAACATAACTCACATTAGGGGCATAACTCACAGCATAAACCATGTAGAGAATAACTTAAACATAACACAGTATGCAAAAACTCATAATCATAAAAACCACATCTAGAGGCATAAATCAGGGTGCGTAAATCAGTGTAAATAAATCACATTTCCTAGCACCACATAAATCATATTAGGGACTGGCGCCCTAGTAACCTAACAGTGCCCCTGGCCAACTCAAAAGGGCTCAAATACTCTATGTCCATGAGTCAGAGCGTACTGCCAATGCAGCAGAAGTCACAAGCGCGCAATTGCGCAGACCTAAATGTAGCAGCTATCACTAAGTGCTGCACAGCTGTGAATGTATGGGGCAAAGGAGTGCATCTCACTCCTAACTCAAAAGACATGCCCCCAAAGAAAAGATGGCCTAAACTTTGCAGCTTGCACTAATTGCTGCACAGCTGTGAATGAAGGAAAGGCCGGGGCACTCCACGGGCCCTCTGAATCAAATGTGCAAAACGTTGCAGGTGCCCGCACTGGTGCAGCTGAGGATCAACAAAATAAAGTAAAGGGCCTTGGCACATCTGTGCCTCTTCAGCCCCTTTGGGCCCTTCTAAATTAACTGTCCCCATTGTTGCAGTTGCGGGGCAACTGTGACCATAGCTGCAAAGGTGCTTTTAAATAAGTTTGCGGCCATGTTGGAGCGACATGGGCTCTCAAAAGAAACATGCCCCACGTTGGGAGAAAAATGGCACGGGCATTCTCCGGGACTCTTAGGACAAAGAAATGGCCCCAACCTTGGAGCAGTCCCTTATCAGGAGGGGCTGCTCAGCACATCGGCAGTGGCTCTGAGCTGTGACCGGCACACACAACGGAGAAGCCCCTACTCACCGCGCTCTCCAGGCGGCAGAGGACTCTGTCTCCTCTCCAAGGTCTCCTCTTGACCCGGTCCCCCCTCTGGGAGCCGGGACTTCTCCAAGGTGGAGGATACAGCGGGGCTCTCACTGGTCAAGGGAGCCCTGCTTTTCACCCGCTACCTTCCGTCTGCTTCCTGGTTGCCTTCCCCGCTCTCGTCAGCTTTGGGGGAAGGCGGAAATGGAGCCTGCGAGGCTCCGGAATCTCTGCCCTACGTCAGGCTGCTTCGCCTGACTTCCGGATCGGGTCAAGAGCGGCCTGGCTAGGAATGCTTCAGCGGCTCGGGCCGTGGCGGTGAGACGCGGGGTGGGCACTCACATCAAAAATAAAAGCATAAGCGGGGTGGGCATCCGTATTTAAATTAAAAGCAAAAATGCAGCAATGAGGGGTAAGCTCCCTCCTAATTTAAAGTATAAAGCGGGGAGGGCACCCGCTTCGGCCGGCATCACTGGGGAATCCCTACAACGGGAATGACCTCTACACAGATGGTGTCTCAGCGCTGCGGAGCATACATGCTCCTCTGGGTCAAATTAAAAATATAACGCTAATAGCAAAAGGACCCGCACAAGGAAAATTATATATACATTATATTTTTTGCTCAATTATGCAATAGTATTTACACATATACAACTTTTACGCTTTCCAGGAAGAAGTGGAGTCCAAATCTTGACAAATATGAAGTAGAGCTTTTTATTCATGGATAAGCATGGTGAGAGTTCAAAAAATTGCTAGCAGCCAACGCGTTTCGTCACCACTGTGACTTCTTCAGGGCTCTAAGGTTGGTAGAGCTGTAAAACATACACCTTGCTTCTTTTGAGCCAAGAAATATCAATCTGACCACAATACAGGGAATATATTCCTTCTTCCAATTCCTTTTGTTTTTGTTTTTGATCTAACTTCTCAGTCTTTCTTCTAACGTGCAGCTTTTAGCAGTATTCCCATCTGTGTCACCAGGATAATATCAGACGTAATATGATTAGTTAAGCGTGACGTCTTTCACGTTTTCTGTCCTACGGGTTCAATGATTGTGATTTGCGGGACCATCAAAATCTCTTCTTTAGGTATTGGGCATTTTTGCAGTGCTCCCGTTTCCGAGTGTATCGTCCCGTCTCAGTGAATGCTTATCCATGAATAAAAAGCTCTACTTCATATTTGTCAAGATTTGGACTCCACTTCTTCCTGGAAAGCGTAAAAGTTGTATATGTGTAAATACTATTGCATAATTGAGCAAAAAATATAATGTATATATAATTTTCCTTGTGCGGGTCCTTTTGCTATTATCATTGTATGTGATGTTTTTCATCACACTTTAGGGGGTGTTTACGGGTCACGCCCTCGACCTATACGCACAGGCCATTGAGTACTAGATACTAGACTAAAAATAGTGGAATAGTGTGCAGGCAGTCAATAGCTCTGACCCAATTGTGTTGTGTTATAAAAATATAACGCTCCCAGGACGCTAGAAGCAAGAAAAGGCATCAGAATATAGAGCTCACAGGGGTAGGAGCCACAGCTCCTTAGCAAAAATGCAGCCAAAGTCTGTGAAGGTCCTGGAGATGACAAAAAAATCAAAAGGGTCCAAAAAAGGTCTTCCAGGTCCAGGGGCAAAGCAGGGCCCGGGAGGCAAGCCCTCATGGCAGCCCCCCTGGGCCCCAGCAGCAGCACGCCCCAGCAGGAATAGCACCAAAGTACAGAACCTTTTCATGGGGTCACAGACCCTATATTTATATCACATTTCCCATTGTGTAACAGCACAGGACTTGGGGGATACCAGTCAGAATTGGTTTCGCGGGGATTTGGAGCACTTTGTTTTGCCCAACTCCTCTCCCCTTTGTCAGGTGAGGGCTCAGTGGTCATACACACCACAGGGGGTGGAGCCAGCATTGTGCAGGCTGAGCACTTTCCTATTCAGAGTCAGGGGCTTTCTCCTCCCTCTACTCTGAGCTCAGGTGTCCCATTCAGCCTAGCGCTGACTCATCCTGCCCCTCCTGGAGCCACCCACATCCCTCAGCTCCTGTCACTCACAAGCTAGACTGTAGTGTAGTTCCTATATCCCTTATAGGCTCTGCGCATTAGAATAACATACACTATAGATTTGACATAGGACTGATATCAGTATGTCTCTATTGAGTATATTAAACTTAATTGTGTGTGTGCCAGCTAACTCAGAGTTCACTAGAAACGTTCTCAAATAAACAAGAAGGGATTAGTCTCTGACAACCGCATAAACATGACAACTTTCTTTCCCCTAGAATCGAAACAATATCTTCAGAGTAGTGGAACAATAGATAACTATTTCACTCAGTCAATCGTGCATGCTTCGTTTCTACAGAGTTGCACAGAAATAGTGAGACGGACGTTTCAATAAAAGGGTTTATTGAACAGTCTTATTTCTCATGCAAGAGATATGAACTACAATAGTGAGACAGAATGCAAAGTATAATGCATACAGTGTAAACAGTGATATAAAATAATACTGTAATAGCATTATCTGTTGCTATGACATATATAAAAATACATACATAAATAGCACAGGCAAAAATACTCAACTGGTGCTTCTAAAATTCGCCTACCCCTGTGTACCTAACCTAGGTCTAGTCTGAGAGAAGAAGTGGGTGCTGTTTTAGCTAAGTTTAGTTTTGCCAAGCATTGCCAAAGGTTTCTCTAGGTTCTAATCAGCTCCATACCTTAGAATGAGAGCGGTTGGTATCGCTTTTCCGGGACTCGATTTCCCAACACCCCACAAGGGGAGTCAGAAACACTTAAGCTGGATTCTCGGCAGGAGGATGATAGCGTCTAGTCAGTGCATCAGCTGGAGAGTTGGCTTCCTTCGGGACTTGCTGTGGAGAGCTGTGTCGTGCAAGTAGGTAGTCGGACTGCACCAAACCACACCGCGCTTTGCCATAGCAAGTGAAGGTCTATTTATACCTTGAAGGTGTTTAGGAATGCCAGTATTGCCGTAAAAGTCGGGCATATGAACGTCATGAATGAACCCCTAAGAATGGATGTTCATGCATAATAAATGAGTTCTTGGATAAATCAATATTCAAGCCAGGGGAAGTCCCTGAGTCTGGTTTTCCAAGAACTCATTGTGACGTAGATGAATGGATGAAAGTAGACATGCCTCTATGTGGGTAGCATGGGCTATGCCTAAATAAGGACTGGATATCTATGCCTACATAAGGGCAATGTGAAATTTACCTATATAAGGGCATGAATCAGGAAATGCATACGGAATCTAAATCGATACACAACACCCACTCCTCTTTCTTATGTACGACGTTACTAAGTTCTAAACATATTAAGCATATCTAAATCATATCTACACATGAAGTGATAAAAGCATGTTTCAAACTACATTCTAAATAATGTATTCAAACTAAAGCATTGGTGCTGTACATATTAAAGCATTGTTTCATTCTAAACATATATTGATATTTTGAAATGCTAAATGAATGAATCATGAAAATATACATTTATGAAATTGCTCTTAAATACAATAGAAAAAAGGCCGAAACCATTTCATGTCAGATTACATAAAACTGTTTGTATGTGGACAAGGTCATATATTGTCTCTGGACGTTTTCAAAGAATTCTTGTTCTCTATGAATAGTTCTACTATAAGCAGATTACTTGTGCCAAAAAATGAAAAATAAAAATTGGGGGAAAAAAAATTTATCATAGGAAAAAGTTCCAAAGTTAGTACCTTGTTTTTGAAAAATGAAGGTCAAATTGGAAATCTCTCAGAACACTGTGTGCCAAAATTCAAAAGTCAGTGTTAGGGCTTGGAGAAAACATGAAATCTTCTATGTCTGTTGACAAAAAGTTGTTGTAGGCGAAAGTTGGATTACCTTGTTTAGAAGATTAACCGCACATAGATGTGAAGCATCACCATCAGCATTGGTTGCATTAGCAATGTTCGTATTGGATGGTACCTGTGCGCCTGTTGTTTCCTCTCGTATCAGCAGTTGCAATTTGAGTTTGTGAGATCTCAATGAATGCTGTCATCAGAATTGGTAGCCGCTGGGGACAACACAGAGCATGGGACGTTACCGGGTCCAGCAAAGTATCAACATCCGTTGGCATGACTGATGGGAGTGTCAGACTGGAGTCTGGCACGCATTCTTCTCCGCATAACAGTCAGCATAGAACAGGAAATATGCAATCTTGCCAAATTGGTCTGAATGACAGAAACCATGTGGTATTTAATTCTAGTAGACGAGGTAGTCCTAAAATTTGGATGATGCGCTCATGACACTTCATCGCCAGTAGAGTTGACTCCATGGGGAACTGGTGTCTCTGGTGATTTGGCTTGCCACATCGCACCAGTAGGAGCAAAAATAATATCCCTGCAACGAGTCCAAAAAGGAGGGGCAGTCCGCCAAACACAGAGAGCACAAAGGGCCCGATTCACAGAATGAACTTAAGACAAAATCCTAAACTTACTACAATTTGGTATTCACAGAATGCACTTACTACTTTCGGAATTCACAGAATAAACTTACTATTTTCGGGATTCACAGAATAAACTTACTACTTTCGGTATTCACAGATTTGACTTAAGACGACTAACTTTACGTCCGCCGCCGGGGAGTAATTTACGGCCCGTAATTGTAGTTTCCGGTTCCGGGGCGTAGTTTAAGCGCACGCACATTACGATGCGGCGCCGGAAACTACGATTTTGTGCCATAAATTACGAAAATGACCCGGAACACATTATATCATACAGGAAATGTTATACAGGTAGTGGGAGACAGGTATTTTGCTGCCATTTTGTATTCATCCTGGACCATCCACATTCAGTAAACAAATACACTGCCATCCTGTTGATCTGATGTAGGGGAAAGTGAAATGACAATGCACGTGTGTATAATGAATATGTATGAAAAGGGGGAACAGGTCATATCAAGTCATTTATGCAGTGACAGGGGGTAGGGGGCTGAGAACATCCATCCCACTTTCCTAATCTCATACTTTGCATTATGGGACATGTAGTTCATATTGAGTACTCAGTATCAGAGTTGAATGATGTGTTATGTAACATTGGTGTGGATATGTCAGATACATATGGGGGCAGCTATACGAGCCCTGTGTGCACCAATTGCGCCACAGTAGCGTAACTTTGGTGGCGCAGCAGCGCTACGCCACCTCCATGCTGTGGGGTATCTTCAACATGACGCATCTGTGAAATTTGTCATATTGTAAGGCCCTGCACCGCAGTTGTGCATTCCTGCACGGGGGGGCCTTCCAGCACACAAACACCTCCGAACAGTGGCAGGGTGAAATTTACACATCTACACTCAGTCATTTTCCTGGCCATGCTGCGTAACAACCCTGCGCCTGCTTGTAGGAGGCCTAAGAATTGATGCAGCATGTTAGGCATCGGCTCGCCACTTGCCTTGCTGGAGCTGCATTGCGCTTGCGACCCAACTCCAGTGGTGCTTCACCTTTATGACAGCATATGCTTCACGCTTCTGTCTATACTTGGCCCACAGCGCACAGCTTTGTAAATGCGGCACATCCATGATGGCGCAAGGGATGTCTGCTGTGAGGCACAATTACTGGGGCATCCCTGCTGATAGGCAGAGATGCAACTCTTATTGTAAATCTGACCCATGGTGCATGATTCTCCCATGACATCATCACTCACATTCTGGGCCCATCATTTGTGGGGGAGTCAATTCTGTAGTGGTCATAGGCCTGAGTATGAAACCTTTTGTGATTTGGTGACCCATCCTTATGAGGTCCAGGTATGTCTGTCAGGACATGTATTATTTGTCATCAGTGTGAATAGTTTGTTTTAGGGCTGTCCACTACGCTGCTTGCTGACATGGGCACATGACCTGAGGCACAATCCACCTTTTGACTTCTGTCAGCAGCTGTGATTTGCATGCAGTTAGTGTGGTTTGCAAAGTCGTCTCAGGGTGGCATTTATGGACACTGTTGTGTCTGTCCACATTTCATCATTGACAACAGACAGCAAACCACATGTTGGCCGTGACACTACAGGTTGCTCATGCAAAATACGTGGCAACGAGCTGATCACGGACTTGCATGCCCTGACGTCGGTCATGTGCAATAGCCCGGTCTCCCACATTCAGAGCTAGTCGAGGTTCGAGAGGCATGTGTGAGCCATGCATTAGAGCAATGTTGTGCAAAACACAACAGGCTAGTATGATCTTGCACACGACTACTGGGGAGTACAGAAGCACACCCCCTGTACGGTCGAGACATCTGAATCGCGACTTCAACAGTCCAAAAGTGTGCTCGATGATGGCTCGAGTACATATGTGTGCCCTATTGTACCTACGCTGAGGTACAGTGTTAGCACGCCTGTAAGGGGTGAGGAGATGTGGAGAGAGTGCATACCCAGCGTCACCTGAGGAGGGAAGAAAGGGCAGTTGTTAACATTTCACTCTTTGACTTTCACAGGACATGATCTATACGTTCATACATGCAGTGTCTGTTGGGCCATGTATCTTATTGTACAATCATTACTATTGGGGGGCATTCAGACATTTCAATGACGCATATCACTCATTTTCATTGCTTGGTACTTACCCAGTAGCCACATGTTACCAAATTCTCCAGCAGCCATACGCCGAGCAAGAGGTGACATGCGGAATATGAAGCTGTCATGTGTACTGCCTGGGAACACTGCATGCACATTGATGAACCTTCCACTGGCATCACAGACTGCTTGAACATTGATGGAATACCATCTGTGTCTGTTGCAGAAAATGTGTGCAATGTGGCGGGGTGGCTGAAGGGCCACATGGGTGCAATCAATTGCACCCAGCGCACGTGGGAATTGTGCAAGGAGATAAAAATCTCTTGCTGCCCTTTGTCTCATGGCCAAAGTATATGGCATTTTGATGTAGTTGGGGGCTCTATCAGTGATGCATTTCAGTACCTGATGCAGGCACCGCGACTGGCTCGCATGGGAAATGCCCACATGGTCACTGGTGACCCTTTGGAAGGACCCAGTAGCAAAGAAGTGGAGGGCAGAAAGGATCTTGAGGTATGCTGGTATTGCATGTGAGCAGCAGGTCACAGAGTCAAGTTCCTGCTCCCACTCACATATCATTTCCAAGATGACTTCAGGTGGGAAACGGTACCTGGCCCTTATATCCTGGCTAGACATTCCAAATATGTTGACCCTCTGCCTGTAGATCCTCTCTGCTCTTCTCCTCCTCCGCAAGTAGTTTTGCCCCATGGCAAGGGGTAGTGCTACAAACACGTTCAGTGACATCCTGAAAAGGGATTGTTTGTGTCTGCTCTGCTTTCATACATGCAGCAGGGCAGGGATTGGCTGCTGTGTGTCAGCTGATCCATGTTGGGGGATGGGTGGACCTTGGCCAGGTGTTTCCCCTTGGCTAACATGCCCAACGGCCCAAAATCGTAAAATACGGGCCATAATCGTAAAATACGGCCCGTAATCGTAAATTACGCCCCGTAATCGTAAATTACGGCACGGTGGCGTAAATTACGATTACGGGCCGTAAATTACTCCCCGGTGGCGGACGTAAAGTTAGTAGTCTTAAGTCAAATCTGTGAATACCGAAAGTAGTAAGTTTATTCTGTGAATCCCGAAAGTAGTAAGTGCATTCTGTGAATACCAAATTGTAGTAAGTGCATTCTGTGAATACCAAATTGTAGTAAGTTTAGGATTTTGTCTTAAGTTCATTCTGTGAATCGGGCCCAAAGTTTGGAATTATTCATAGGACTGCTTGAAAAGGTGCTAAGAGTCCCGAAAATACGATCCTAAATACATGTAAAATACCACTCATCTCAGACATGTTTAAGGTACAACCTAACATTTCTGAGAAATGTATAGAGCAGTTTGTATTCAAAAGGGCATGCATAAGTCCTTGTGACATGTCGATCATAGCTCTCTTTGGCCAAGGTCAGTGGCACAGTTTTTTGCAAAAGAATGGCTTTCATTCTGCTTAGAGTATCATTCGTATAGAAGAGATGTTCAGTGAAGGCCAAAGAGGCGACTCCCTGACTGACTTGGTTTTTGGAAACAATACTTGCATACAGCAAGTGACCCTGGATGACACAGTTACTAGATATGGTATACCTGGCAACATGGCTCAGCAGCTGTGATTGTTCAACATGAGGTAACTCCCATTCGAAAGTTGTCCAAAAATTGGATCAATCACTGCTGCTGGTGAACCTTGCAGGTGACAGGATAAGTTGTTGGAGGAACCATTGCAGGCTCTGTGTAAGTCAATACCCCGACAAAGGAGAGAACCGCTTAGTGCGTTTTCACAGTTTGAACCGCTAATAAACACTTCACGCCCCCGCTCCAACATCTGTGTGTGTATGGTAATTCCCAGGATGCCCTGATGTATTCTTTACCCAACCTTTCATATGTGCCTGCTGGTATGGGTTTTAGGCAACACTGAAAATGGAAGATTGTAACGGCAGAGTGATTGTTCCATGTATAATCCATTCAGTAGCTGGTTTCTCTGCAACCTTGAATGGAATCTTTCCAGTTTTTCAATGCTCAGCACTGTATAGTCTGCTCCCCTTTGTGCCAATTCGATCTGTTTATCAGTGAAATTGAATTCTGAAAACAGTGACGTAGTATTGATTAAACGCCAAGGCACATAGCCTGAACGAAGGTTTTGTAACCTCCAGCCTAATAGCATGATAGAACGTAGCTGAGACTGACCATGTTGCAACATGACCAAGTCTTGTTCCATGATGTCTATGGCAGATGACACTATGCTGTCCAATGAATATATCCAGGACGATAGAGTCGTTAACCCATTGTCAACTACAGAGAGAGATTTCTCTACATTAATACGATCAATTTCTCGTATTTGTTCTGCAGTCCCTGCTTGCGTAATCTTCCATATTTCGTTATATGCAGCATATATACCGGCATATATAAAACGTTTATGACACGTTCTTCTTGGTCCTAGCAAGAATTCCGTAAGATCTGCACCATCTTTAAGTAAAGATAAGTGTTGCTCTACATCCTTAAGTGTAGATTTCTGAAGTCAATAAAGGCAGAGCTTCCCTACACTGTATGTTGTTACTATTCCAGGATGCTATCTTTGAACATATCTTGGGTCTGGCCTATTGAATGTGAAACCCTGTGTTTTGTTCAGGAATCTATCTTGACAGTTGTTTGTGTCTGTGGGCCAGTTCAACCATTTATTCCAATCTGGATCTGTTCTGTTGTGAAGCAAAATAGTATGTGCGTCGACCTCCCCCTCTGAAGTGTTATCACTCTCAGGTGTAGGTGTAGGTATGAACGGATTGTTCATATCTTTGATCTTAGCTAACGCAAGGCGAGACGTCTGTTGGACAGTGTCATTCAAAAACATAATTTGCTCAGGGATGATACAGGCTCTAAACATAGCTTCTACCCCTGTACCTGCCAATCTTTTGTACCCCAGACAGTTTTTGTCTCAATGTTGTCTTTCTAAAAGTCGAAACCTAGTTTAGACAGTTGGGCATAAAAAGCTGCAGAATAAATCTGTTTGGTATTTGTTAACATACTTTTCATTCCTGTTTTGTTTACATAGTTAAAGTAAAACGATTCAGCATTGTATACATTGAACCCTGAGAAGTATGGAAATTTCATAGCAAATGTTTTTGAGCTACCCTTTGGTGGCGTAGGACAATGTTCCCATTGGTTATACATTAATGCATTTCTAGGACTTGCAGATTTGTGCAAGAAATGATGACCATAATGGTTATAACAATACATTTGTTAATAGTCTGATTAACCTTCTAAATATTCATGATTTGTTAATACTGCAGACATTTCTAGATTTGACATCATATTATTAACAGTCTCAAAGTCCCAATCATCAGAAAAGGTACAAGATGAAACAAAGTCACTTATTTGATATCTTGAATAAGTGTGGAATCTTCAACAGCTCCGACGGGCCAAAAATGCCATATTCTGTTTTATACCAAGCTATACTATCAGGCATAGGAATGGCTGTGATGTTCACTGATGACAAGTATCTTTGTTCACGATAGGATGATTTGTGTGGCTTCAAGAGTAAGTTGACTTTCTTACTTGCTTTGTCCATTTTGACATATCTTCCATTTATCAGCATTCCCAGAGGTATTACTAAAGTCAACCAAAGTAGAAGAACAAATATTCCCAACACAATCCAAAGTTCAATCCATGTTGAAACCAGATAAGTCTTTTCCAGGTGATGAAAAAAATCAGTTGCTTGTTCTTTGACAGTTCTTTTTGCTGGCGTCATTTCAGGCTCACTGGGATCCTCAGAAAACGTATCAAAGTTAATGAAATAGGCAAAGGCAATTCTGTCAATTGTTGGGATTGCATCCGGAATTGTTGAAATCGCTGGAATCACTTGATCACTTGTTACTTCATTGTAGACTGATGTTACTTCATTGTAGACAGGTGTTTCATGACGAACTGTTATTTGGGTCTCAAGAGGAATGAGTTCCATAGCCTTGTTGCTTAGTCCTCCTTTTCTCGATGCAGAATCTGCAATGGTGATGAATCTTTCAGTTTGAAACTCTTGGATTGTAGCTAGAGGAGTGCATCTGCTACATTGGCGGAGTCCCCTTGGCCTACTGCTTAGTATTGGCTACATAGTGTGGTTTTATCAGGTCAAAAGACACAAACCTGTTCTCCTTCTTACCAGCAAGGGCGGCAGTTATACTGTTCTTGATCCGTGGATTGCTAGGACAGGTACTGGTTGTCTGTAAGAAGGGCCAAATTCCTTCTTGCCCGCAATCTTTTCTCTGACTAGATCACTAAGCTTTGGGATCCAGACAGGCCGTGCTGGGACGGTTGATTCTTCCCCATTGGTGGTTGGCTTCAGGAACATGTTGCTTAGCTTTATTCTTAGTTCATTTAAGTCCTGTAAAACAGCCAAACGATCTTTGATATCCAATGTCTTTTGTACCACCACTGATGTATTGCAATCAAGATCCGGAACCAACATTCTTGTCCCAAAAATGACCTCATATGGAGTGATACCACCTAGAGAACTTCTTGGCAAGTTGTTCAGACTACGTTGGACACTTATTAGATGTTTGACCAACCCGTCACCCAAACCTAATACCCTAGCTGTTATAGATTGCTTTATGTCCCAGTTTTTTCTCTCCACAACCCAATTTCCCTCAGGATGGAATGGACTAGAATACCGCAATGCAATGCCCAAACTGGCCATGGCCTCTTTGTAAGCTCGAGAGCTAAAGACAGGACCCTGGTCAGAATGTAGCGTGCCGATTGCATATGTTCCGATAAAGACTCACAAATCTTTTATAACAGTAGGAGCGTCAGCCGACCACTGAGACCACATCCATATGAACCTAGAACACAAATCCACTGCAACCCTGATATATTTATAGTTACCATCCCTTTGTAAGGGACCGCAGTAGTCCAGGTAAACACAAGCTAATGGTTTATCCGAGATTAACAGTGGCGTTTGGGCAGGACGTTTCACAATTGAGACTTTCATCTTTTGACATTTTTCATAGTCCAGAACATAGTTTCTGGTCTGTTTCCTAATGCCTGGCCACCAGTAACCCTGCTTTAATAATGATACTGTGGCTGAAACACTTGCATGTGCATAGGCGAGCCCTTCATGTGCTGCTAGGATTAGTCCTAATCTATGTTCCATGTTTGAAAATACCCTATCCCCCACTCCAGGGATTCGAGCAAACGGAATATTGTTTGTATCAGTTATATATGAGTATTTGAGTGGAAACCCTTTAGGTAACGCAGCACCGCTGCCTTTACATGTAGCATTGACAGCCAGCATTATTTCGCTGCCTATTTTCGTTTTTGAACGAGTGATTTCAGCTACGGAAGCCCCTTTCACAACTGCCTTCGTGGCCAATGAATTCCCTTCAGCGTGAACTCCATCACGTCGATGACTCAGCATGTGTATCACGTGAGTGTTTTGTAGTCCTTCTCATAACTGAACTACTTGTTCCCAAAGCATTTTATGCTTAATTGTGCGACCTTTTGAATCTTTGAATCCGTTTTGAAGCCAATTCTATAAATATTCATTGTAAGATTGGACACAATAGAAAGAATCGCACATTATGAGTGTGGGGACTTTGCGATCCGTATTTTCAAGTGCCACTTTAAATGCTTGTAGTTTAGCTCGCTGAGCTGTACAATCTCCTAGAGATTGCGTTTTTGTGACCATAGGTCTGAATTTGACATTGCGCATACGACCTTTAACTATCGTGCATGCAGCACTATAAACTTGCTTACCCCCCCGTAGCGGGTTGTGCTGATCCGTCAGTATAAAATATACATTCATACTCTTCTAGAGGCAGAAATTCAGTAGGCAGAGGACTTTCTTGTTCGTATTGCAGGAATGCTTGTGCTTTGAAATAAGGATCAAAAATGTATTCTACATCAGTTGCAGCAAGAGAATTAACCCATTGTATCCATCACTAGGCCAATCTATGGTAATTTTACATTCTGTCCCCAAATCTGCAGGAACAACAATGTCAAATAGGCCATCCAAATCTTTTAGTAATACTTTTGAAACTTTTCCAAACCTTTCGACCTGCCTGTACCACTCAACAGGTTTCCCTCTAAGTTTGGGAAAATCACTTGTAAATGATAAAATATCCTGCCGGGACCATGGGACATGCACATAATCTCCTCCTGGCACTTCTCTCATTGGGCACAACCTTTCCACTTTTTCTGGTTCTTTTAATAAATATTCAGATGCGGTGCCCTTTGCCTGAGCCTCCTCCTTTTTCTTTGTCCATCTAGCTTTCCATCTGTCTAAATCACCCCATTTTTGTAACAATGACAATAATTCTTTAATTTGTACTTTTCGTCCTGACACATTCATATTTTCTAAATCATTATCAGAAAATTCAGCTCTGTAGGGTTTTTGTAACACTTTAGATTTCCCAATATCAATTCCCATGTAAGAAGCCAAATTCATAAATTTTTCATGAAATGTTTTTGTATTTCGAGTGATACTTCGACATATAAACAATTCGTCTTCACTGAATGTATTTAATCTCTCTAACCCCATATTTCCAGCAATCAATTCTTCTAATTCAACTCTTAATTTGAAAATATCCAATACTTTCGGCTGTGATTTTGGCTTTTCTATTTCTCGGGACCACCTCTCTATTTCATCTGGGATTACGACAGTAGCACTCCTCGTACCTGAGGACGTTTCCATCCGTACTTCTCTAGAGCTTCTGGGAGTGTTTTTCTTGTTTGAACTACTCTCAGGTTCTCTTATAGGTAAATCCATTAGGAAAATTTCTGACTCACACTCACTTGCTTGGTCATCCACTATTAATGTTTCTTTCCTTTGTTGCACTACTGGCGTAGTTAAGGGACCTATAGTTACCGGAATTGTTAGGGCTTCAGGACGGACTCGTATTCAATTGGGATATTTTCTGGATTAGCTCACTTCTCTGTTTATTGTTTGCCTCTCTTTCCTTCTCTAATAATACCTTTTCTAATGTTGTCTCATGCACAACCTGCGGAATCAAGGATGGTTTCAAGAATGGTGCACTAGGATTGACTCTAACCGTCTCTTCATGATAAGGTGGTGGATTTGTTTTCATTAACAAATCCTCTAAGTAATCATCTTCTGAATCACCACTAGTCATCAAATTTCCCGTTGTATCTGTACTCTTGCTTCCTGGTGGTTCTTCTGGGGTCAGGACAGGATACAATCCTTCCACTAACATGGACTGTCTCCATTGTTTCATTTGCTTATCTCTTGTCTCTCGGGGAAATTTAGGATCAAACTTACTCCAGTTTCTGTTACTTCTGGGTCGGTCTTGCTCAAAAGCCTCAGTATACCATTCCTCTAATGCTTCATACTGTGTCAATCTAGGTCTAACTCATTTATGCGAGTTCTCAAATTGTACAAAATGTTACCATTAAATTTACCATTTTCAGGAAATGCTAATACTCCGTCATCTCTAGTGTACTCCATCCAGTTTTCTAACCACACACAGGTGTGGTAGCCCCTTTCTACCATTATGTATGATGCAGGCGTATTCGGTGGTGGAATAATAATGTATTCTCTTGTTTTAACCAATTTGTCTTTTCTAAAGAAAATCTTCACCTTTTTGAAAAACGAAATTTTTCTCTTTTCTCCGTACATGATATAAGGCCTTCCTCTTATGTACTGTTCGTGTGCAGACCCTAAATACCTCCTATCGGGTCTATTTCCTATAACTGCTGGATCTAAATGCCACATATAACTCGTACTAGCAATTACATTTTTTAGCTATACTCAATTTGTTTACTTAAATGCTCTTCCAATACCTGCACGTTACTTATTTTAATGACCAATCAACAATTGGCATTCAAATTGGCTCGGCCAATAGTTGCGCGGCTTCTTCCGTGAGACTAGTTCTCACGTTCCGGCACTCACCCCACCTTTACAATATTACCTCAGCCACAAACCCGCTGTCTCAACCAATACCAGCACGGTTCTTGGTGAAGACAGCGCAGCTCCGCGACTGACTCCCTCCTTTGCAAGGTAATTCGAAAACGTATTTCTTTTTACTTTTAAAATGCAACATTCGGGCTTGGTAGCGACCAAGATGGGCGCATAGTTTTGTGGCGCTCCAGAGGCCCATCAAATGACCCCTGATATCCGCTATTGATCCTACAGCTACGCAACATTGAACGACGGCATTGGTGCGCCGCCGTCCTCCGACGCTGCACGGTGTGCTTCTGGTCCCGTTCTGACACCGGGAAGTCGAGTACCGAGGGACGGCGAGCTTGGGCCTGGGCGGCTGGAGGGCGACACCGCAGCACCGGCCTCGAGTTGAGGCCGGGCCGGTGGGGGAGCGCGGGCGGGCGGCCGCGAGAAGTGAGGTGCGGTGGGGGGACCAACGTGGCGGTCGTTCCCGATCCGGGACGCAGTGGTAAAGTCTCCGGGTAGACCCTCCCCCCGGTGAAGACCAGCGCATCATACCGGCCTGCCTTGTGTGGTGCTGTGCGGGCCGGTACCCACAAAGTGACCGTGGTGTGGGCTGGCAGGTGCTGCGGTCTCCCTGCCATGTGGTGCCTCCAAAGGGGCTGAGAGCGGTGCCCACATTACATTGGTGGCCCAAGGCAAAGCGAGTAGGAGGGGCCCAACTGTCCCTGAGGGGAGTGGCGGCGGCGGCGATCTGGTGCCAACTGCCCCGCGGCAGGGTACAGCCACGGGGCCCAGGTCAGTGGAAGCGGTGTGGGGTCCCTGGCAGGCGGCTGGGACACTAAACGGACTGCACGCCTTTGTGGAAGCTGCGCGGATCTAGGGAGGCTCGCCCCTGCATTCTCCGAGAGACGTGAGGTGTGGACGGAAGACCGGGGACCCGCCGCTACGCACGGCCATGAGAAATAAGAAGTCCAGCGAGATGCAATCGAACACCATGGACAACTACAGGGCGGAACAGGGGGCAGGAGCCGTGACTCACCTGGGACTACGGAGGAACCCCATGAACCTTCACTATCCTCCATAATGCAGGCCATACAATCCTTGGGCACCACCCTGGAATCTAAGATAGATAAAATGTCTATTGAACTGACGCTCCAACGGGCAGACCTGAACAAAACGTCGGAAAAGGCCACGCAAAACACCACGGCCATCACGGAACTCCAGGGTACTACCAAGCAGCTACAGCAGCAGGTCCAGCAGCTCACACACCAACAAAGGCATATGGCGGCGCAGTTGGGGGACCAGGAAGGGAGGGCCCTCCGCAACAACCTGCGGGTGGTTGGCGTGCCGGAGAAAATGGAGGTGGCCAGTGTGGACCTCTTCCTGGAGGATCTCTGTCTTAACCGCCTACAACCCAAGAGACTGTCTAAATTCTTTGTCATCGAGTGGGCGCATAGGGCGCCGGTCCCGCCGCCGCCGCGGCCGGGGGCCCCACCACGCACCATCATCGCGCGGATACTCAATTACAGAGACAGGGATGCCATTCTGCAGGCGGCCCACCAGCATGGAGACCTACGCGTTGACAACGCAACTTTCTGGTTCTTTCTGGACTTTACGCTGAAGGTCCAGCAGGAGCGGCGTTCCTACGACGGCGTCAAAAGAGTGCTCAGAGAGCATGGAATTAAATACATGATGTTCTTCCTGGCACGGCTCAAGATCTTAGCGGAGGGGAAATCTTTCTTCTTCACCTCCCCGGAGGAGGTGCATGCCAGGCTAGAGGAGCACGGACATCCGCAACGGAGCCCAGAGCAAGGGGGCGGCTGGAGGAGTGCGGCGCCCCGGTCTCCGGTGTCGTTTGTGGGATCTACTGGGGGGACGCAGCGACGGCAGGAAAGCCAGCACCCGACGAGCAGGAGAGGGACTCACAGCCTTTCGGCGTCACGGGACCTGGGGTGAAGTGGTGGAGTCGGTTGCGCTGGGCTGACCGCCACTTGTGGACACGTAATGTATATTGGTGCTCTTGACTTTGATCCTCCTGGGTTGGTGCTGTGTGGGGGGCCGTTGAATGGCTGGAGGTCCTGGAGGGGAGGTATGGGGACCCTGAGACCTATCAGATCGTATTCTTCAGATGCACTGACGGAGGGGCCCTGTTTGAGTTCCCTGGACGTACTCTCTGCTTTTGGGGCTCCGCTGCAGGCCATGGCACAGGGTAGAGTAGCTCATGTTCTTGACTGAGGGGTCGGGCACGGGCCTCAGATGTTGGACATGGTTGTGACACTCGCCCTCTGAGTTTTTCGTTACAAGGGCTAAAGGCGGTCTGCTTGTTGGGGATGTCTGGCGCTGTTGGCCGACATGGCAGGGTAGCAGGGTGGGGGGATGGTGGGAGGGGTTGGGGGAAGGGCTTTTGTTTAAGTTTTGTATGTTTGTTCTTCTATTCTGTGTTTTGACTCCATTGGCACTATCAGCTAGCAGGCGGGAGGTAGGAGAAGGGGCGGGTTTGGTCACTGACCCTCTTGTTTGACAGGTTCCATGGCTGGAATGCACACACCACTGACGCACCACATTGATGTCCTATCTTGGAATGTAAACGGCCTGCAGAATAAGATCAAACACACTGTAGTACTCCAATACCTTCACAGGCACGCCCCCGATGTAGTCCTCCTACAGGAAACGCATTTGCTAGGGAACCACTGTAAGGCCCTCGATAGGTTTGGCTACACTTTACGTGCGCATGCGAGCTTTACCACGGGATCCAGGGGAGTGGGGATTCTTATCAAGAACTCTCTACCGATGGTCCTGGGGCAGTGCTAGCTAGATCCCCTGGGGTGCTACGCGGCTCTCTCTGTACAATGGGAGGGTGGCACTTTGAACCTGTGCTCACTCTACATTCCTCCGAAGCTCCAGACTGCCAATCTTCCCGACATTGGTAAATTGCTGTTAGAAATGCCCACGGGGACGCTGATCCTAGGGGGAGACATGAATGATGTTATGGCAAAGGACCTTGACAGGTCATTGCTTCCGCTGGCCAGGGGAGGGGCGAGTCATCTTTGAGACTTTGTGCAAGCGTTGGACTTGGTGGATATTTGGAGAGTGCATAACCCTCAGTTTAGACAATATACCTATGTCTCTGCGTCCCACGGCTCAGGCTCCCGGATTGATTACATATTTACCCGTACAGACTGCATGGGCCTTTTCAGGGATGGACACCATAAAGCTAGAGGGATATCTGACCATTTGCCAGTGGGGGTGCAGTTGATAGGTCCTAGGCGGGATTGGAGTGTTCCTCCGCGGCATGATACCTTTTTATTTAAGGATCGGGAGTTCCAGGAGCGGTTCCGAGAGAGGGCGGATCAATATTTCGAGGAAAATGTGCGCTCTGTGGATTCACCCAGGATAGTTTGGGAGGCGTACAAGACAGTGGCCAGGGATTTTGTGCAGGCTGAGGTTGGACGACGTCGCAAAGAGAAACATGCTCAAGTTGAGAAATTAGAATCGGAGCTTCATGCTCTGGAGGGTGGGGCGGGACTTACGCAGGAGCAGGACCTGGAAGGCAGCACAGGGCACGCCTCCTAAGTAAGGAACTGAGGGACGTTCTGACGGAACAGGCGCGCTCGCATGCGCTCGCTACCCACGAAGGGTGTATGACTTGGGGGATAAGGCCAACAAAATGATCGTCTGGCTGGAAAAGCAAGATAGGGACCGTAACTGGGTACCGGGGATAGAGCGACCGGACGGGGCGGTGAGCGCCACTAGTGTGGCTATAGCGGAAGAGTTTACGCTCTATTATGAGACGATCTACCACTCTCAGACAGCTAAGGAGGAGTGGGAGTGCTGGGATTTTCTGGCCCCCTTACAATTGCCCATACTGGATCCAGCAGACAGGGACCTGCTAGACTCTGATATCACGGTCAAGTAAGTAGAGGAGGCTATTGGGGACTTGCAGGCGGGAAAGGCCCCGGGCCCCAACGGGTTCCCTGCAGAGGCGTTTGGATGTGGGGCAAGTCGAACGGCACCTCATATGTGCAATATGTTCCTTGAGGTGCGGGAGGTTGGGAAGCTCCCGAGGGATTTGAGGCTGGAGACAATAGTGGTGATTCACAAGGCTGGAAAGCCACAGAGGGAGTGCAGTTCCTACAGGCCTATATCCCTCCTTAACTATGAAACGAAGGTCCTGGGGAAGATCCTGGCCACACGACTGGGAGCTGTTGTGCAATCACTGGTTCACCCGGACCAATCGGGCTTCATGCCCCATAGAAGCACGTTGCTCAATCTACGGCGCCTGTTTGGGGTCCTGCGGACGATATCGGAGCGCCCAGGGGTGCCGGCAGCATTGCTGTCTCTCGATGCCCATATGGCTTTTGATAGTATGGAGTGGCGGTATATATATGCGGTCCTGGAGAAACTAAGTTTTGGGGATAATCTTTGCGCATGGGTGAAACTGCTGTACACGGAACCGCTTGCGCGGGTCCGAGTTAATGGCACTATGTCACGGGAGTTCAGACTGGGGTGCGGCACGAGACTCTCTTTGCCCTGGCGCTAGAGCCGCTGGCTCATTGGGTTCGAGTAGACCCCGGGGTGTGGGGCGTAGATCTAGGAGGAGGATGGGAGGAACGCATATTGTTATATGCTGATGACATCCTGTTGTATGTCCACGACTGTCTGAGTCCATCCAACGATTGATGGCTATTTTGCGCACCTTTGAGGAATACTCCGGCTACCGCATCAACTGGGGCAAATCCCTGGGTTATGTTCTGGCATTGCCCCAGCCGCAAATTATGGATGCCTGTAGGGGCTTGGTGTGGCATGACGTGTTCCGGTATCTGGATCACACCATCCGATGCCGAATTTCTCCGCTTAAATGTGCTGGCACAATTGGTACGGCGCCACGGCGATGTGACGCACTGGAGAACCCTTCCGCTCTCCTTGATGGGGCGCTCCTTTTTATTCAAAATGATGGCCCTTTCACGATTACTTTACATTCTGCAGAGCTCCCCCTTTCCGATCCCTGTGAAAAATTTTAAAACGGTGGAGTCGGAGCAACGCTCCTTACTGTGGAGTGGAGTATGCCCGAGAATAGCACTTAAAAAACTGCAATGGGGGCCCTATGAGTGGGGACTGGCGGTTCCAGACATTCGCTTATACTATTGGGCGATACAACTGATCAATGTTAATGGCTGGGTGTTTGCCCCGCAGGAGGAGCCCGCCTATATGGTGGCCCTGGGAGGGGAAACCTATCTAGCAGCCCTTTACTCTAAAGGTAGATATAGCAGGACCTTGCCACCCCAGACAGCGGTGGTGGTAGGGGTGTGGAAGCGGGCGATGAAATTGTTGGGCTGGGAGGCGAGGCTCATGGACCACACGCCCCTATGGGATGGCGATTTCCTTAGGGAAGTTACGAAACTGCGAGAGTTACGCCAATGGAGTTTGATTGGTATTGACGTGCTAGGGGATGTGTGGAAGAGGGAGACAATGGTACACTTTGCGACTTTACAGACTGAGTTTCACATGGGCAATGGTGAGTTCCTGCATTATCAACAGCTCTGACGCGCCCTTCGCGCGCACGTGACTCAGGGGGACCAGTTACCTGAATATGCCCCTCTTGAGGATAGGCTGTTGTTAGACCCAATGATTGATAAGGCTATATCCCTTACCTACAAAAAGCTTATTAATAATCTACCGGACCCCCTGGGACCCCTGAGGGAAAAGTGGGAATTAGATATTGGTTTATTAGAGGACGGTGATTGGAACGACGCCATGCAATGCCCCAGAGAGGTAGCGATCCATGCTAGATTCAGACTGGTCCAGCAGCGTATCCTCCATATGTCATACACCCCTCGTACGGTGCAGTATAAGATGGGGTATGCAACTTCACAATTTTGTTTAAGAGGCTGCAGGGAGGAGGGCACCTTCTTCCACATTCTATGGGACTGCACCAAAATTTGCACTTACTGGGTAAGTCTGAGAGGTATCATGGAAGAAGTCATAGGGGCAGAGGTGCCATTGGAGGCCCCCTGGCACGTCTTAAGGGTGACAAGTGATGTTACCTGGCCTAAATGGGATAAGGCATGGTTAGCCCTCGCAGGTATGGTGGACAAGAGAAATATAGCTAGGCTATGGGGAGGTGATCTTCTGCCAACAGTGGAAGAATGGGAACGGGACTTGGATTGGTGCCAGAGGGCGGAGAAGGTCATTTATAGTAGTCGGGGTTGCCCCAAGAAATGGGAGAAGATATGGCTGGCGTGGAGACAGTACAGAGGGGCTTGGTTGGCCACCCCAATATACCTATGTCTCTGCGTCCCACGGCTCAGGCTCCCGGATTGATTACATATTTACCCGTACAGACTGCATGGGCCTTTTCAGGGATGGACACCATAAAGCTAGAGGGATATCTGACCATTTGCCAGTGGGGGTGCAGTTGATAGGTCCTAGGCAGGATTGGAGTGTTCCTCCGCGGCATGATACCTTTTTATTTAAGGATCGGGAGTTCCAGGAGCGGTTCCGAGAGAGGGCGGATCAATATTTCGAGGAAAATGTGGGCTCTGTGGATTCACCCAGGATAGTTTGGGAGGCGTACAAGACAGTGGCCAGGGATTTTGTGCAGGCTGAGGTTGGACGACGTCGCAAAGAGAAACATGCTCAAGTTGAGAAATTAGAATCGGAGCTTCATGCTCTGGAGGGTGAGGCGGGACTTACGCAGGAGCAGGACCTGGACAGGCAGCACAGGGCACGCCTCCTAAGTAAGGAACTGAGGGACGTTCTGACGGAACAGGCGCGCTCGCATGCACTCGCTACCCACGAAGGGTGTATGACTTGGGGGATAAGGCCAACAAAATGATCGTCTGGCTGGAAAAGCAAGATAGGGATCGTAACTGGGTACCGGGGATAGAGCGACCGGACGGGGCGGTGAGCGCCACTAGTGTGGCTATAGCGGAAGAATTTACGCTCTATTATGAGACGATCTACCACTCTCAGACGGCTAAGGAGGAGTGGGAGTGCTGGGATTTTCTAGCCCCCTTACAATTGCCCATACTGGATCCAGCAGACAGGGACCTGCTAGACTCTGATATCACGGTCAAGTAAGTAGAGGAGGCTATTGGGGACTTTCAGGCGGGAAAGGCCCCGGGCCCCAACGGGTTCCCTGCAGAGGCGTTTGGATGTGGGGCAAGTCGAACGGCACCTCATATGTGCAATATGTTCCTTGAGGTGCGGGAGGGTGGGAAGCTCCCGAGGGATTTGAGGCTGGAGACAATAGTGGTGATTCACAAGGCTGGAAAGCCACAGAGGGAGTGCAGTTCCTACAGGCCTATATCCCTCCTTAACTATGAAACGAAGGTCCTGGGGAAGATCCTGGCCACACGACTGGGAGCTGTTGTGCAATCACTGGTTCACCCGGACCAATCGGGCTTCATGCCCCAAAGAAGCACGTTGCTCAATCTACGGCACCTGTTTGGGGTCCTGCGGACGATATCGGAGCGCCCAGGGGTGCCGGCAGCATTGCTGTCTCTCGATGCCCATATGGCTTTTGATAGTATGGAGTGGCGGTATATATATGCGGTCCTGGAGAAACTAAGTTTTGGGGATAATCTTTGCGCATGGGTGAAACTGCTGTACACAGAACCGCTTGCGCGGGTCTGAGTTAATGGCACTATGTCACGGGAGTTCAGACTGGGGTGCGGCACGAGACTCTCTTTGCCCTGGCGCTAGAGCCGCTGGCTCATTGGGTTCGAGTAGACCCCGGGGTGTGGGGCGTAGATCTAGGAGGAGGATGGGAGGAACGCATATTGTTATATGCTGATGACATCCTGTTGTATGTCCACGACTGTCTGAGTCCATTCAACGATTGATGGCTATTTTGCGCACCTTTGAGGAATACTCCGGCTACCGCATCAACTGGGGCAAATCCCTGGGTTATGTTCTGGCGTTGCCCCAGCCGCAAATGATGGATGCCTGTAGGGGCTTGGTGTGGCATGACATGTTCCGGTATCTGGATCACACCATCCGATGCCGAATTTCTCCGCTTAAATGTGCTGGCACAATTGGAACGGCACCACAGCGACGTGACGCACTGGAGAACCCTTCCGCTCTCCTTGATGGGGCGCTCCTTTTTATTCAAAATGATGGCCCTTTCACGATTACTTTACATTCTGCAGAGCTCCCCCTTTCCGATCCCTGTGAACATTTTTAAAACGGTGGAGTCGGAGCAACGCTCCTTACTGTGGAGTGGAGTATGCCCGAGAATAGCACTTAAAAAACTGCAATGGGGGCCCTATGAGTGGGGACTGGCGGTTCCAGACATTCGCTTATACTATTGGGCGATACAACTGATCAATGTTAACGGCTGGGTGTTTGCCCCGCAGGAGGAGCCCGCCTATATGGTGGCCCTGGGAGGGGAAACCTATCTAGCAGCCCTTTACTCTAAAGGTAGATATAGCAGGACCTTGCCACCCCAGACAGCGGTGGTGGTAGGGGTGTAAAAGCGGGCGATGAAATTGTTGGGCTGGGAGGCGAGGCTCATGGACCACACGCCCCTATGGGATGGCGATTTCCTTAGGGAAGTTACGAAACTGTGAGAGTTACGCCAATGGAGTTTGATTGGTATTGACGTGCTAGGGGATGTGTGGAAGACGGAGACAATGGTACACTTTGCGACTTTACAGACTGAGTTTCACATGGGCAATGGCGAGTTCCTGCATTATCAACAGCTCCGACACGCCCTTCACGCGCACGTGACTCAGGGGGACCAGTTACCTGAATATGCCCCTCTCTCCACAACGGCCCCACCAATTCCGGGGATGCCTGGCTCCACCTTGGGGACTCCCAGCAGGGACCATCCCACAGGGAAAGCCAGGACGGGTTCCCCAGAGTTATACAGCGCCGGGACGCCCCGTTGCTGGGGCAGCTGTGCGCTTTACAAGTATACTACATTTACATTTACATTTACATTTACATTGAGGATAGGCTGTTGTTAGACCCAATGATTGATAAGGCTATATCCCTTACCTACAAAAAGCGTATTAATAATCTACCGGACCCACTGAGGGAAAAGTGGGAATCAGATATTGGTTTATTAGAGGACGATGATTGGAACGACGCCTTGCAATGCCCCAGAGAGATAGCGATCCATGCTAGATTCAGACTGGTTCAGCAGCGTATCCTCCATAGGTCATACACCCCTCGTACGGTGCAGTATAAGATGGGGTATGTAACTTCAAAATTTTGTTTAAGAGGCTGCGGGGAGGAGGGCACCTTCTTCCACATTCTATGGGACTGCACCAAAATTCGCACTTACTGGGTAAGACTGAGAGGTATCATGGAAGAAGTCATAGGGGCAGAGGTGCCATTGGAGGCCCCCTGGCACGTCTTAAGGGTGACAAGTGATGTTACCTGGCCTAAATGGGATAAGGCATGGTTAGCCCTCGCAGGTATGGTGGACAAGAGAAATATAGCTAGGCTATGGGGGGGTGATCTTCTGCCAACAGTGGAAGAATGGGAACGGGACTTGGATTGGTGCCAGAGGGCGGAGAAGGTCATTTATAGTAGTCGGGGTTGCCCCAAGAAATGGGAGAAGATATGGCTGGCGTGGATACGGTACAGAGGGGCTTGGTTGGCCACCCCAACTGGATCCGCTCTGGGATAAGAATTGTCTCCTAGCAACGATTTCCTTCGGGTCTGCCGGTTTTGCTTGTCACCCGGGGTCTGTTTTGTCCACCACAGGGCGCGAACTCCAGTTGCTATGGAGGATGAGGACCCCGCTGTGAGGATGGGGGGGTGTTGAGGGGCTGGGAGGGTTCGACAGTGGGGGTGGGGGTATAGACTGGGATGTTGTAAGGTGCCTAGGTATTGCAGAATAGGTTCCATAAGGGTCTGGGCTGTGGCGGTAGGCCGGGGTGGGATTGAAAGTGGGGATTTTACGTGATTGTTATATTGCCAATGAACTTTCAATGCTGACTAATGTGCACTGTAATGGAGTTGTAATGTTCAATTAAAAAGATTTTCAAAAAAAATAAAATGCAGCATTCATTAATTAACAACGTAGAAACATTCGCCTGTGTGCCTGAGTGACTAAATTCAAAGGAAAGAATCATTTTATTTTACTGCGAGTAAATCTCTTCCGTTTACCCTTCATCCACTATGAGTAAATATCTTCCGCTTACTCTTCACACAAGCATCAGAGAACCTGTTACTCCCTCAGACTTACCCTTTCTAGGTGATATAAGGCCAAAGTTTTACCAGCGAACTCCTCTGCTATCACTTATTCACACATTTATACAGAAATCCCTAATTAGTGCTTCAAGTTCTACCTAACTTTATACGCACTTACTTCCTCAGACCAGTGATCTTACTGCAGTGTGGCTTCCATTTACCACCCGCTATTCTGCCCCCGGGGATTCCAGACAAACATAAAACAAATATGAACTGGTTTTGGTTAACACATAAAAATCAATGCGAAATCAATAGTCAATAATCAACTTAACTGCCTATTGTAACTAAACCCTAACCACTACTCTTAAACAGGCTTTCGGAAAACGAAGGGTCAGGCATGATGAAAGTCACCTTAGACCAATAAGCCAACTTGCCCCACAAACCAGACGGATAAGACTCATTTTAATAACTATAATATCTTAACTTAAGCAAGCAAATCACTAATGTGGACACACTGGTATATGCTTGCTGTTTTTTTATTCACAGATACAAATATTAATATATATATTGATTTTTATATACTGATTTTGAAAGTTCCGTATACAAATGCATTTTTTAGGACTGCCTTTCTTTTTAAGATGTATTGTAAATGGTTTTAAGTAACTGTGCAATATAAATAAAATATTACTTACCTCACCTTACCACTACTCTGCTACCAAGGAAAATACTGATGGGGCGCGGAGTTACCTGCTCAATTACCATACTCACCTGGGCCCATAAACATACACACTTTGAACAGGTAAATGCTGCTTTCTACCAATCGCCAATCAGGATTTTAATTTTCGTTAGGACTTATACCTATACACATTGACTTACCAATCCTTGTCACCTGTATTAAGTCCTAAGGGATCAAGGGTGTTAGAATAATAGTTAGGAAAATAACATTTCATTTATAAAATAACCACAGACTTGGGAAAAGTTTAAACACTTTATCTATGTAAATTATTTAATGTCAAGGTCCATACAAGTCATATTAAAGCCTTTTCAATTAGGAATATAATGCAATGATGTATAGAAATATTACGAGATTTCTCTTAAACATTGATACCTGGGAAAGGTGAGAAAGAGAAACAGTTCATAGACATACCCACACAGATTATATTTACCTAGAAGGGTGTGAAGACCAACCCTGGCCACGTGCTGGGATAAAGGACAGGATTCCCGGTTGCTTAGGTGTCCACAGGACAGGACAGATTCAGATCAGGACAGGTAAGGACCAAATCAGGATAGATGCAGGTATTGACAGGTACCCTCAGTTAAGTGCAATGCCAGCGTTACACCCCTCTCTACGGCTAACAGTCGGACCCCGATTGGGTTATCAAATTTCCTCCCTCAGAACCCTGATTGGGTTATCGATTCTTCTCCCTCAGAACCCCGATTAGGTTATCGATTCTTCTGACAGAGTGCTCCGCCAGCACCTCTGCTCTCGATTCCCTATTGAGTGCGTTGGGTCAGCCATCTTTAGTTCTAGTGCACAGAAGCAAAGATTTCCTACCAAAGCAGAAAAAATGGCATACCACGTGAGTGTGGTAGACGCATGCGCAGTGATATTCCCGCGTTGCGGTGGCCATTTTAATGTATTCGAGTTACTGTTAGTAAAAGCACATAGACAAGTTTCCCCAGCTTACTAGAAATGTCGTGTGGTGCAATTATTAGTAAAACAAAACATGTTGATTAATACATTACTCGTTATTTAGAGAGGGTTGAGTCCGAACAAGTCTCTTTACATGCGAAACCTTGCTCCATCAGACCCAAGCGTACTCAAGGATAGTACAGAAACAAAGAATACAACAGAGAAACTACAAGAAACTACAGTGAGTATAGAAACTGATAGAATCTACAAGCAACTAAATGAACCAAGAATGGATTACAAGGCAAGTCTGCTCCAGCCCCACCAGTGTCCTTGTCAACGGACAGCCCCACCCACCAGTGTCATTATCAACAGATACTACAGCCTGGTAATACGCTTCTATGAGTTGGATGTGTAGTTACACTACAACCACATGTTGGTGTTCCAGCCACAACGTTTTCTTTTACAAGGCTTGGTGAGCTTGAGGAGTAGTTACACTACAGCCACATGTTGGTGTTCCAGCCACAACGTTTTCATTTACAAGGCTTGGTGAGCTTGAGGAGTAGTTACACTACAACCACATGTTGGTGTTCCAGCCACAAAGTTTTCTTTTACAAGGCTTGGTGAGCTTGAGGAGTAGTTACACTACAACCACATGTTGGTGTTCCAGCCACAACGTTTTCTTCTATAAGGCTTGGTGAGCTTGAGGAGTAGTTACACTACAGCCACATGTTTGTGTTCCAGCCACATCCTTTACAACCATAAGGCTTGGTGAGTTGGAGGGGTAGTTAATCTACAGCCATTTATGGTGTTCAAACCACATTGATCAAAAAGGACCACAGTGACTTCAAGGTAAAGGAACCTCTGGTGATGAAGTCACAACATGCTCAAGGTATTTCTACTTGATACAACGTGCCTATGTGCAACAGGGTGCCTAAGGAAGCGAGGGTTCAGCATCTGGCATGTAGAAGTGAGCACAAGAAGAGAGGTGCCAGATTATTGTTTTTACAAAGCGCTTAAGGATTTTGATGGTGAGCAATGTTCTGTTTGCTTCAGTTGTCTCTGGGAATTAATGTTCGAGGAAGTGTCAGCAGCACGATGGTATGCCCTTCACGTTTTGAAGCACCGGCGTGCCGTGAACCATCCGGCACGACGCAGATAGCGTGCTGCCATCTTTGGATTAGCACACTCTACCTGATGGTTCTCTACCTCCGTTACTGCCAACCACGCTGTTTTTGCTGGTTTAAAAAAAGTTTGAACATAACGTCATGCAGTCCTGGGACAATGCTGTGTTTACACGACTCGTACAAGAAGTGGAATCCTCGACTTTGGATTGTTTTTGTAATTCTCTGTTTCAAGTATGTCGGAGGGATGTTTACATTGCTGCTTTTCCACTTTTTCATCTTTGGAACCAGTCAACTGTTTACTGCATATTTGGGTTTGCCTATGATTATGACCACACACATCGCAAGGACCATGGGTAACTTTTCGATCTATAAGTTCGCAAGGACCATGGGTTCATTTTGGTGAAGTCCTATTTTCTGGTCTTCACATTTTGATATGGTGTCACATGCTATGCTATGGATTCTATGGTGCCCTGTGACTTTTATTTACTACTCTTGGTTTATGTGGTTTGACATTGCGCTGGTTTCACTATTTAAGATTTTAATATTGTGTTTCCATGCACATTGCAATGTGGGTAAACATTCTATTGTGTTTATTATTGCAATTGCTGTGTCAACTCGGGTAAGTGATCGCTCACCGGCGTGGGGCATAGTTCACTAGTTCTACAGTAATTGGATTTGTGTTAGTATTAATACTATGCTACCGTTTCGTATGTTGTGAAGCCACCGTTTTACGCTCATCAAAGGATGTGTGGTCTGTGAGTTTTGTGGGTGGTTATCACAGTCAGTTTTTTCCCTTAACACTTTGGATGCGTCTGACGGCCCCCGGCCGTCCGACGTTACGGGTGGCGTGTGCGTCGGATGGCCAGAAGCCGTCCGAATTGCGCACTCATGTAATTTTCCCGCACTGCCGGAAAATTTCACCCACATCCAAAGGGTTAAATGAGGGATAGGTTTGGGGCAATGGCTATAGTCCCATGACAGTTGTATCCGTTACATCAGGGATGGGGTTGGGTTTAAGTCCCAGTTAGTGACCTCTATATGAGGGTTGGGCCATGGGTTAGTTGCTATACATAATTATTATTGAGTACAGCCCTTACACAGAGTTAGGGTGTGGGTTTAGACCCCATTTACATGTTGCGCGCAGTACTAAGGTACAACCCTACATAGGGTGTGTGTTATGGGTGCTAGCTCCTTACACAGTTTCCATGGGTCACTGTCCAATATACTTGTTAGTTCCCTAGCAGTTAGGATTGGTTGCAGGGTGGTTACCCTTTGCTCCATTCTACTTCGCGCAAATAAGGACTCTTACACAACTCTGCATATTAGCATAAAAGGTCACCTTTATTACCAGGACAGCCAAAGACAGACCCTGCAACATTAACTTTTCCCAACAATACTTTGCATTATTTTCCCCAAAACCTTTTCCATAGAATACATTTCTTTTCCCCAATGCTTTATTCTTCTCAACAATCCATAACTTGTTTTCCATAACCATCAGTATGATTTCCCTCTTTCCTTTTCTTTCCCACCTACCCTCCCAACCCCTCCCCCTAGAGAAAGGATGAATCCGCTCTAGATTATCCTATCCCTTAAAACACGCCACCCAGGAAAACCTTCTGAGTTTTCCTGCCCCACCCAAACTTCATCCCAACCTAAGTGGCCCACTCGATCTGCCAGTAGACCTCATGAAAGTAAAACTCGCTTCCCTTTTATTTTGTTTTAGCTGTCTTTCTGTGAGCACCACAACTCCACACACCACAAGTTAGCCAATGCATCTCATAGCTCCATGAGATAATATGACTGGCCCATCTGTGAGAGGTGTACACCATCACTCCTCAACAAATGCAGCATTTCGCTGTTAAAATGCTCGTGAGCCAGCACCGTGATGCCCATTGCTGTACAAAAGGTTTTTAAAGCTCTATTCACTTTGCGGCGAGCTCGTTCCACCGGCGCATGTACCCGGGAACCCCTCCATTGACTTCTGTACAAAAATTCTGTCCACACTACCCGAGTACCCACCCACTTGTCTTTGATTACCGCTAAATCCAGTTTCATTTGTTTAATGAGCGCTAATCCGGACAAGTCCACCAGATCGTTTTCGCCCAAGTGCAGTATTAACAAATCTGGAATACCCCAAGCCGCAGCCAGCTTGGATAGCAAAGGAAATAAATCCTTCCATTTCATCCCCCCCACACCTTTCCATATCACCTCATGGTCATTGCTATACAAACCTAGACCTCGCCCACAAAGCTGCTGTTCAGCAAAAATTGCTGCCCATTTTACTATTGAGTGACCAACAATCCAAGTCCTCTTTTTGCGAGGGAAATCTGCAACTCGACCTGTTATAACAAAAACTAACATTAATACTATACACAGATATTATTCTTTTTTTTTCTTTTTTTTTCTTTTTGACATTACAATCTGACATATCTATAGCAACAATTAGATTTCCATCTTCCTATGTGCTGCAAATCTTCCTTCCCCCAACCCAACCTAGCAGCTTCAGTAGCTGCACCTATTCTAAAAGAGTGCGTCCCAAAACTTTTTGGGTTTTCCCCCACCAATGCCAAAGTTTTTCTCAGAACTGCCAAAAATTGAAAACAAGTCAACTGGACTTTATTCTCATGGCAAAATATCTGTCCTTCTCGAAACACTGCAGACTGAACAAATGCTTCCCACTCCCCCACAGGGCAACAACCCTCCACCCCACTCCTTCCAAGTCTCACCAACATCCCACACCCCTTTTGGTCTGTCTTTGACTGCCTCAACTTAATCTGCAAAATCCCACTTCCCAGGACCTGAATATCCGATGTTTGGATCCCCACTTGATTACGCAACCCAAGTAACTGAGAGATACGAAAAGCTACAAAGAACAACCATACCATACATAACTGAAAACGAAATAATTCCCATTCATTATAACAACAAACGGGCAGGACACCTAACAGTTTTTGTAATAAGTCAAAAGTAATGGGATCTCTCAACTGTCTAGCATGCCAAGTGGTTCTTCCAAAGCCTTTTAACATTTTTCACAACCGGAAACCCATCCGAACCTCGCGCCCCAACAACAATTGGCTGTAAAAGGAAATACCCGCTAACTTGCCTGAAATCGTCGAATGGGACAAACCCTTATCCATCAAATATAACACAAACTCCAACATAAACTGTTCATTTTGCACCGCTGTACCATCCATGCCGCGCTGAGAAGCATAGCCTAGAAAGCCAGACCATGCCAGCTGGTAACTGCGTCTCTTGGAGCCCGCTAAAGACTGCTCAACCAGCTCTGCAATCCTCAGTTCCCCAGGTCCCACATGCTCGAAGGGATCGATGTCTTGTGTCTGTCTGCTCCGGGTGCCAACTCCCGAAACCTCTGCCACTGACAACGAGATAAAGCGTCGGCAATTGAGTTGTTAACCCCAGGAATGTGTTGTGCCTTAAAAACAATATTCAACCGAAGGACAAGCAACATGAACGCCCTCAACAACTGTAGCACCCGCACATCCTTTGCCCGTTGCCCATTGACCAAACTCACCACTGCCATGTTATCTATATGAAACAAAAGGCAGCGGTCCTTGAATTCCTCCCCCCAAACATGTAGCGCAACCAAAAGTGGAAAGAATTCTAAAAAGGCGATGCTACGACCTTGCTCTAACCAATGTGGCGGCCACAGCTCCGCACACCACCTTCCTTCCCAGAACAACCCAAAACCCATGGCTCCAGAAGCATCTGAGAAAATTTGTACTTGCCATACCGTGTCTTCAGCCACAAAATTGACAGACACTCCATTGAAATCCTCCAAAAATCTCAACCATATAAGCAAATCCTCCTTGATTTTTGTTGTCAAGCGTATGTGATGGTGTGGCAATACCGCCCCTGCCATTGCAAAACCCAAACGCCTGCAAAAGGTTCTACCTGCTCTGACCACTCTGCATGCAAAAGTCAGGTAACCCAGAAGCCTCTGGACCTGCCTCAGTTGCACTTTCTTGGCTCCAATCACTTCTCGTAGAAAAAGCCTGATCTCTTGTACTTTAGCCAAAGGCAAGCGAGCCACCATTGCTGTGGTATCGATCTCTATACCCAGAAAGACCAATGTTGTTGTCGGACCTTCCGTCTTGTCCTCCGCCAAAGGCACTCCAAATTCACTTGCCATATCCTGAAAACAGGTCAAAACCTTGGAACATTGGTCCGTACCAGCTTTTCCCACAAACAAAAAATCATCTAAATAATGACAGACTGCTGCATGCCCAGATCGACGAATGACACACCACTCCAAAAATCTGCTAAATGTCTCAAATAGTGAGCATGAAATAGCACAACCCATGGGTAACACTCAGTCCACATAGTATGCTCCTTCAAAGTACATACCCAGTAATTCAAAATCCACTGGATGTATGGGTAAAAGACGAAAATCTGCCTGAATATCGCATTTTGCTAGGTCTGCTCCTGTCCCAGCCTGGCGAACCATCTGTAAAGCATCGTCAACTGACGAGTATGACACAGCCGAGTAATTCGTCGATATAAAGTCATTTACTGACTGCCCTTCTGGCCAAGACAAATGATGAATAAGCCTAAACTCACCTTGGGCCTTCTTTGGAATAACTCCAAGAGGTGACACTATCAAATTTGGCAAAGGGAAGTGCGAAAAAAGGTCCAGCTATTCTACCTAGGTCTACTTCCTTACGTAACTTGCTCTGTACCACCGTAGGCAATTCCTTCGTCGATTTGAGGTTATCCGCCCAACGCAACACTCTCGGACCTTGATAGCCGATTCGAAAGCCCAGCCGGAAACCCCAAATCAACTTAACTGCCGCCTCAGTATCCGTGTAAATCTCTAGGTAGCGCATCATTGCTTGCAACTTAATTGGTGTAGGAGCCTTTTGGTATAAGAGGCGGCAAAGCCCCGCGCCCCCTCTGTCCCCTCCCATGGTCTCCGAATTGCTGGTTAGGGAAGCACTGGAAGATGGCATGTCTACCCCCACACTGTGCGCATTCATGTTTGAACTTACATTATTGTCGCACACAGGAACCTCTATTGAAACCCCAACAAGCTCCAGTTGTCGGCAACTGACCTCTTCCAAAACCACCCGCCCCCCCTGAGGCGGGACGCTGCGAAAAGGGCCGATAAGTTATTGGTAAACCACTGGCCGTATGAATCGTGTTAGAAGCCGAATGTCCTGACAACCATTGTAACCACAACTCTTGATCAACTTCTCCCCACGGTTTATCATTGAATAAACTCACCCTTGCCCGAAACTCCTCGTCGTAATTCAACCAAGCATATCCTCCCGCCTGTAAATGCGCCCTTCTGATGATATCCATGTATTTAAACAGTGAAACCGCCCTTTCAGGGTAACGCTCGCAATAAACACTGGCATAGATAAGGAATGCAGCCGTCCGATTCTCAATTGTTTTTGGCACTTTGGGGCAGCGAGACAACTCCAACTCCTCCTCCTTAGACCCTTCCCTGGCTTGTAAATCTCTATGCAGAAGGTGAAAAATATCCACATAATCGTGGCTCCAAATTCTCTGCCTAGTTCTCTGGGACAAATGAATACCCAAAGGCATAGCCACCCCCATATACGGAAATTTTGTACTGTTAAGTCTCGGATTTTCACTGTGCACTGAACTAGCTACTGATGACCCTGGGCTCCCTCCCCCATCTTTGTCCTTCTGCCCCCCATGCCCTGCAATGGACTGTGGCCTCTCTACTGCCCTTGCACCCAACTCCTGACCTGTCGCCAATACCCCATTTCCACCCTCCACAGGCGCAACACCTGAACCACCTGCCAACGGCCGTGTCCAAGCAGCCCACCAGTCTGTCTTACCTGCTGGTAGCTGTGAAGCTCGTTGATTAAATTCTTGAAGACCATCACGCTGATGATGTCCGCCATGGTGCCTCTGTGCCGGTGAGAGAACCGCTCCAGATCTCTGAAATACACTGGCAGAGGTTAACCCCTTCGACGCTCATGACGAGCTGGGCTCGTCATGGCGTAGCCTCCTCGCACGCTCATGACGAGCCCAGCTCGTCACGTAAAGTGCGATTTAAAAAAAAACAGCGTACGGGCGGAATTCCGCCCGCACGCATGCGGTTAATTGGCCTACCCCCCTCCCACCAGACACCCGTCCACCCATACCAACCGCCTCCTCTGAAGACACCCCACTTCTTGTATACATGACATTTTCTTTATCACCAACGTCATCATCTTCTTCATGTACATTTCCAAAATCAGCAAATTCAAAACCTGTACCTGGCCTAGCGCCAGACGCCATATTCATATCCTGATAAAGAACTTCAGACTCAGGCCTCCGTGTAAAGCGCCTAGTCGCAGACCTCAAATCCGCACCAGATCCGCTTCCAGAAACTAACCCCGCCCCCAAAGCCGCACTTTGCTTCTCTGGTTGAGCAAAAGAACTCTGAACTGCAGGAGTAAAACCTGATGCCGCTGTAAGGTTCCCGCCGCTCCAGCGAGGAACCGCTCCATACTTACCTGCTACCCGATGTGTTGCAGAACCCAACCCTTGGCTGTTTGTCATCTCCGCATGTTCTACCCAAACCCATTGACCTTGTTGTGGCCCAGCCCCCGATTCAAAATCCGCCTGTGGATGCCTAGGCGGAGGCCTAGAGTCCGGAAACAATTCAAAACTTTCAATATTTTGCCCCCCAAAACCTCTGCCACCCCATTACCCCCCTCCCTCTCCTATATTCCCCAACATGCTGATCCAGTGAAAAACCCCCCACCACATGGCAATCCTGCATAACACGAAAAGAATATGCACCCTCATCACCAATGTCTGCGTCAATAAAGTGCTTCGGGGGGCCTCTAGGCTGAGGCATTACTATCTCCTGGCAGTCTTGTAACTCATTCTGCTGCATTGTTTCCGCTGGTTCCTGCTCTTCGCCCATGTAATCTTCACATTCCCCCACTCCTAGCTGTCCATATTCCTCCTCCTCGCTGTCACTTGAATAAGCAACCAGATTATTCTTTAGCCCTTGGACGTAGACCTGAGGCGCTATGTCAATTCTGCTGCTGCTTGTGGTTACCCCATCTGACCTTTGAGGTATATTTCTTGACCACGCTTTATCTGACTGTAACTCTGACACCTCTATCTCCTGTGGCGCAAAGTCCCTTTCTTCCTCCAAACTACTGCTAGCTGCCCTTTCATTTAAGTGAATATGCAACACACGCGTGTCAAAAGTACCACAGGTTCTGCCTCCGCGCCTCCCAGCTCTCTTTTTGGCTTGTGGCAGCAATACCATTCTACCTCCTTTCACCACACACGGGGCAGACGCTGAACGCAGAGGTGGGGGCTTCTTCCCTCGACTTCCCCTGCTTACCGATCGCGCTCTCCTCGCACGATCTGCAGGCACCTTCCCACCACACACCACCTCAGGAAAAGTACCTGGCACCGACCTGCATGCTGCCACCGCACGAACAACTCCTTCTGCTGCCAGGCGACGAGGAGGCTTTGCCTCAACAGCTGTGTCAACAATAGCGCCGGGACGTAACAGGTCACTCCGCCCCACAGCCACCAAGGCTCGAATTGCCTCACTGGCAATCTCCTCTGCTGACATGACTCAGCTGGCTCGAGAAACCGCCGTCGAAAAATACTCGAAATTCTCACTTCACCAGCTGACAGGAATTTCCTCACCGCTGCCTCAAAAGCGACACCACCGCTCCTTCACTCGCTCAGAGTGACGTCAACCCTCCCTCTCCCTCCCCGCGCTTGGACACCGCCCCTCCCGCCACCCAATCAGGTCACGTGAGGTCGTCCCTCGCGCGAAATACCCCAGGGGGACATCGGCTTTGCCCAGTCCCCCTGGGGGCCCATTATGTTTATTGAGATTGGTGTTGCGGGGTGTTTTATCCTTTCCTTACAGTACATAATTTATATAGTTTATATTACAAAGTATTATAATTTGTACTTGAAACTCTACAAGCTTACGCTTCAAAATGTTGTGATAATTTTCATGGGGGAGGATTGATGCTCATATTTCTGATCTCGTATTTTGCCCATCTTATCTTGATTTGTACTGTTCACTCTGTCGTGATGTTTTGCTTTATGTTGCATCCCTGAGTTCCGAACATTACCGCTTTCTTGTGCATAGTTCTCTCCTTTAGTATTGTTATTTTCATTTTTATTTAAAGGAAAGGGATAATGTCATATCCTCACTTTGATGTTTAAAGTTACCCAGTCTAGTTGTCTCCTCGCTGCTCAGCCCAAGTGAGAGATGTTAAAGGAATGTTGGTGTGCCTGTGATGCGTGGGATGCCCGGGTGCCTGTGTGGATGAGTGGGGACAGTTATAGATGGCTGAGCAGCAGGATGGCTGCTCCTGGTGGGGCCGGTACTTGACCAGAGCTGGTTGGACAAAGAAAGATGTAAACTGGACATGGAACCAATGAAAAATACTTGGAAATACTACAAGGCTACTTGTGTCTATTTGTACAGGGCACAGATGCTTTTTAACTTTAAGGAGAGCCACGAGCCTCTGCCGCAGGCAGGGGAGTCAGAAACATCACTTGGTAAAGCACACACCCAGATGACACCATGTGATATGAGAAGTTACTCAACTCACCCTGGATGCTGCACCTTGTAGGCTTGCACACTGTGCATTGATAGAGAGGAATGTGGCTGCGTTTGTGCTTATGGCACAACTAAGAAGACTTCAAGGGTCACAGGGAGTGTGTCCTCAGCTCTCACCTGTCCACATCGCTTCAGGGCTCAGAGGCACCATTTGCTCAGCAGCATCAGGAGCCTTCAGAAGCCAATTTTAATGATTTTCCGTGGTGAGGAGTTAGCTTGGGTCTGCCAGACTCCTGGGAGCCTGTGCCAGAGAAGATAGGAAGACAGCTCTTGTGGGGAGCAGAGAGTGCTGACTCTATATCGAACAGCATCCTCCCTGGTGGACTTCAGGAAGAAACTCAAGACCTGACTTTTTGACAGAGACATCGCACTCACAGCGCCCAGATAGCCCTAGAGGTGCCAGTGCTGCGCTATACAAATGCTGATTGAGTGATTGTCGCTTGAGACTCAACATCCATTGGTCCCTCGCAAGTCAACAAAGGAGCGTGACGTATCCACGAGCAGCCATTGTAGGAGGGGAGTAGGAGACGGACCCTCAGAGGACTCTGTGGCCGTGACCCTGGTCGCCGCTGTGATGGATCCTGGTAGGTCCCCCGAGTATCGCGACTTAATGTGTCTAATTTCTTAAGATCTAATCTATGACCCAGTGTGGAATGGTAGCATTTGGCATTATGTTCTTCTTCTAAACAGTAGAAGGTGAAAGGAGAGCTCTTGGAGCTCTGCATGTTAATGTAAAGATGAGAAATTTGGAAACATGAGGGATTTTGTGAGTGAGTTGCAGGTAGACGAGGTTCAAAAAATAGTGTATTTGGTGTCTTATTTAAAACAAAAGATCATTTTAAAAATGCAAGGTCTCGATGCATCATAACAATAGTTTTTCTTTGGTGTGGTGTGCGAGAGGGAGGAAGAGGAGTTGGTGTAAACGAGCACTTAACAGGTTTAGAGAGACACGTGTCCGCTCTGTGAATGCAAAAGAGCCAGAGGGAAACAAGCACATGCACTGGCAAAACCAACTCCCAGACCCTAAGCCCACTAAACATGTAAACTGCCTGCAGCCAAGATGCACAAATGTCCTCTTTAGAGCGCTCCGCTGATCTTTGAAACCAGGTTCATTTTATACAAATACCTGATAACAATTGAAAACTCTCTCTCATACACTCTATTTCTCTTGCAATCCATTTCTCTCTGCAGGAGGTGCATTAGCCCACACACAGCGTGCAGGGGGCACATTAGCCCACACGCTGTCTGACCAGCATCTGAGCCCACAACCTGGGCGTTTTTACGCACAGATCGCTGCAGCAGGCACTAACCATATGAGCTATCTCGCTGGGATTGGAACCTGTGGCCTGCAGGTGACTCAGCTTCTTTCCAGTCGACAGATTCCGTGGCATGTGCCCAGCTGCCAATCTTCCAGCACGCGAAGTTCAAAGAGGGTCGAAGGGCTTCAGGAATGTGTCTTACTGTTTAGAAGCTCGCCATCCTTTCCTTCGGGGTTTCGAGGCACTTGGTAGTCAGCACCTGTACACCCCCTCCCCCTCACTACCTGGCAGTGAGCCCCACAACTCCTTGGCGTGGCATGTTTTTAGTAGACTACTAATCCTCGGCCCTTCAATCTCCCTGATTAAACTACGCCCCTGGCGCCTTTCAACACACTAGCCTTCGGGCAAATAAGTGATGCAAGCAACAACAGGAAGCATGTTAGGGAAGCAAGAGCTGTGTACGCCTGGAGATGGACATGATGAAACATCTGGAGATGAAAACACTGACATCCTCCAGATGTCCTGAGTCCCAACAACTGAGCTCGAGAGGCAGGTAACCGGCACCTGAGAGATGGACAGAACAGACCCCCAAACACGCGCTGACAAGCTCAGTAGGTCTGGCTTTCATGCGCGGCAAGCTGGGGCATCAAGGTGTCTGTCTGTAGTCATGAGCAGTCTGACCGTTGTGAAGTGTAAGTGCTGTGGCTACAGGATGGTGCTGTGGTGCAGTGCACGGTAATGCCATCAGGTGCTGTGGTTCAGTGCACGGTAATGCCACCTGGGTGCTGTGGTGCAGTGCCTGGTAATGCCACCTGGTGCTGTGGTGCAGTGCACAGTAATGCCACCTGGATGCTGTGGTGCAGTACACGGTAATGCCACCTGGTGCTGTTGTTCAGTGCCTGGTAATGCCACCTGGTGCTGTGGTGCAGTGCACGGTAATGCCACCTGGATGCTGTGCTGCAGTGCACGGTAATCCCACCTGGTGCTGTTGTGCAGTGCACGGTAATGCCACCTGGCGTTGTTGTAGTGCACAGTAATGCCACCTGGTGTTGTGGTGCAGTGCACGGTAATGCCACCTGGTGTTGTGCTGCATTGCACGGTAATCCCACCTGGTGTTGTTGTGCAGTGCACGGTAATGCAACCTGGTGTTGTGCTGTAGTGCACGGTAATTCCAGTGGGTGCTGTGGTGCAGTGCACGGTAATGCCACCTGGTGCTGCTGTTGTGCAGTGCACGGTAACGCCATCAGGTGCTGTGGTGCAGTGCACAGTAATGCTCGTGGGTCCTGTGGTGCAGTGCACAGTAATGCACCTGGGTGCTTTGGTGCAGTGCACAGTAATGCCACCTGGGTGCTGTGGTGCAGTGCCCGTTATGCCACCTGGGTGCTGTGGTGCAGTGCATGGTATGCCACCTGGTGCTGTGGTGCAGTACCCGGTATGCCACCTGGGTGCTGTGGTGTGGAGTGGCAGTGATGTGGGCAGTAGAGTACTGGCCAGGTGGTGTAGAGTGATCGGAGTCAGACAGGGACAGAAACATAGGCACACAAATAATTTTAATCCCCATTCACATACCGGGTGGTAAAAAGGAATAATCCTCATTTTGCTAATTGTTGCACCTTTAAAGGGATATTTCACTTTTGGGAGAATAGATCTAAAGCTGCAGAGTTTGCTTGAAGCGAAGGTGGCAGCACTACCGATGTAACACCTGATCACACACTAGAACACCATAACACAGAGGATACTTGAGTACTGGAGGAGACAAGTAAGGTGTGTCCTATACCTCACTTTAGAGATCGGCCCAGCCTACAGGCCCTTCTAAGATGTTTGAGAGGTCGCCTCACCATAACCTACCATGGAGTGCTTCAATCATAGGTCACCACTCACACTGGCGTAGGACTGTACCACTCCAGTGGGCTCAACCAAATAAAAATGGGAGCTCTTAGGTATTTTTTAACAGGACATATTCAGAAGTTTAAATCAAACGTGAAAAATGCCTAGAGGAATTATGATGTAATGTACTATACTTGGTATGCATTTCTCAATAAAAAGAATAAAATAAAAATAAAAAAGTGAATAATGCCACGGGGCACACCCAAAGAAAATTCCTTTATTAATAGGTATTCCTGGTATACGTTAAAATCAATGCTGTGCTCTAAAGGTAGACAATTATGATTCACCTAACCACTCTAAAATGTCTACGTAGTATGAAGAATGAATACATGCTTGTATGTGGCACCACACACTGAAATACATCTTTTTGTTGAACATGTTTGACAATAGATGACATTTTTGTGTATGCCTTTGTTATAAATGGGGGTTACTAGTTGTCAGGTTCTTACCCTGTCCGAGTAGGGACCCTTCTTCCTAGTCAGGCTACGAGTATACACTTGGCACCAGCAGTCAGGCTTATCTCAGAGGCAGTGTGTAAAGCATTTGCACATTACCAACAGTAATACAGTGAAAGCACTACAAAAGGACAACACACCACACCAGTTTTAGAAAAATATCCAATATTTTATTTGTAAAAAACAAGACCAAAAATGATAGAAATCCACCATATAGTTCTTGGAAATATCAACAATTAAAAGTGGATAGCTCTGCCCAGGGCTATCACTGTGTTGTGAACAACAAATCCAAACAGTTCTGGCTGACCACAGTGCCGCGGGCCAGCTACGGTGTCGGGTAGACCTGCAAAACAGTACCTTTAAGAAGTACATGGCATCAGCGGCCTCTTGTTGAAGTCCAAAGAACCGGCGTCGGTTCCAGAGGTCGGTGCAGGAGTCATTGGGCTCTTGCAGATTGAACTCCTCGTGGTTGAAGCCGGGAGCGCGGCATCGGCAGGTGTCGGCACTGTGTTGCAAAGTGCAGCCATGTGGCATGCGGTGCCCTCAGGTCGCGGTGCAGGCAGATGTTCGGTGGCGGTCGTCCAGCGGCATTGGCGAGACCAGAGCTGCGGTGCAAAGTGGTGCAGTGTTTGTCGCAGTGCAAGCAGCAGCGTTGTCGGTGCGAAGGCGCTGTCGTCAGCTGCAGAACTGGAGTTGATTGGGAACAAAAGGGGTTAGGTCCTTTATGTGGGGAGGGCTAGACCTAATAACAATAGTAAACAACACAAAATGCCCAAACCACAGTGATTCAATAAAATTTTTTGATATAGGGTAAGAAACACTTTATTGTTGCTTCCCTGAACACCATTATTTTGTGTCAATCATTTTATGTTTTTCTATAATTTGAAAAAATTGCTGACAGAAAAAAAGACATTGATTGCAAATGTTTACAAATATTTACAAGACTAAACGAATTTTAGCAAACATTAAAGGCAAAGACTATTTACACATTTAGAAATAATTAGAACACACATTAGAAAACATTCTCACATCAGACATTATTGAAAAAATAAATACAAACATTTCAATTACAAACAACAAAAAGCTTACAAACACTGAATGAGAGAAACTGGGGGTTGGGAAGATAAATGATTAAATGTCTTATATAATTTTTAACGCTGGACCAGCCGGTCCTAGCTTTAGTACAACAGTGATACTTTGTATCTCCCAACCAATACTGCCGACGCGTTTCTAGACCAGACAGGAGTCACTGGTCTGTCATCAGGGCTGTATGTATCTTGTATCTGTGGGATACAAAAGCAATGTTTTGCTTAATCTAGTGTGTGGGCTCCTTATTCTCTTAAAGTAGCTGTAATGTCGGTGTGCGCTACATACCATGGCTGCTCAGTGTAGAATTTCAGAGGGGGTCTTTCGGAGGTCCGTTAAAATGAATAACGTGGCCAAACAGAGAAGCCTAAAAGAATTTAAGGGATGTTTTTAGTTTTTATAATTACGTGAGTGGTACAATATATTCACTAGCTGAAACATTTTGGGAAATTGGAAGTGTACCTTTTACTCTAGGTAGCGCCGAGTGCTGGCAGGATCCATTAGAAGCGGCGTGACCATCAGTTTGGGTTCTGAGAAAGATTAACATTCAGACGCTTAGCGGTGTACACGTTGTGTTAAACACTCGCTTGAAGAATTCAAAAAGAGATTGCCTACCTTGAATTAATCTCTCATTTGCGCATGAATGGAGTTGTTAATTTCAGCGTTCTGCAGGGAAAAACAGAGCGCGACCTTAGTAGATTATTTTAACTAGTTCAGAGCTCAGCTAGCGCGTGTTAGTGCAAGTGGAGCAAATACCTGTGGCTGGAGCTGCTGCTCTGTGCTGCAGGATTCTGATTTCTCTCAATAAAGATGGCCGCTGCTGTTTCTTGTTTGTTATATGCAAAAGCTGTACTGATGCATTGTGGGGCATGTAGTCCCATGAATCTCATTTGCTTGAAGTAAGAGCTGTCAACAGCACCTTATCCTAGTTTAAGGTAATAGGTGCCTTCTTCCCATTATTTATGTATTTAAAAAAAATGAATACGCTAAATTGTACTAGAATTTTGGGTGGCTTCTCTGGGTCAGTGACCTGTTTTCATACAATTGAGGACCAAGACCAACGGGCAAACCAGGGATGTCTAACCGATGCAAATCAGGACAGATGTAATCAAATATGCGCTATCTCAGACAGGTTGTTCAAACCAGTCTGTGCACTATTGAATTTTAAAATCAGATACGCTTCTTTTTGTAACAGAACGCGTTCGGCGTCATGGCATTTTGACCTGGAATTTACAGTGTACAGGACAGACCATTTGAATTCTTGCTCATTATGGGACTTCTCGCAAAAATGCTCCACCATTGGAGCAGACATGACCTTTTTCTTAATCCGCGATCGGTGCTGGCTTATTCTTTGGTTGACTTGCTGGCTGGTTTTTCCAATATAAATTAATTGGCACGGACATAGAATCAAGTACACAACGTTCTTTGTTCTACAATTAGAAAATTCTTTGTGCTTCCATTTGGTCCCATGGTGTACAAACTCATCGCCCTCTATTGTGCTGGAGCAGGCGATGCAGTTACCACACTTGTGGTGACCCTCGATAGGCTTGAGATTCCATTGCGCCAATAAGTCGCTCTTGGGCTTGGGAATGACCACGTCAGCTCGGATAAGTTCCTGGCCAATGCTACGATTTTTTCTGTATGCAAAAATTGGTTTGGGGAACGGCCAGCTCAACCCCTCCAACAAATGCCAATTCTTTAATACAGCCTGTCACAGTTTGTGTGTATCCGGACAGAAGGTGGTGACGCACACAAGTTTCTCCAGAGGTGCTCGCTGTTTAGTTTGCAGTAGACATTCTCTAGGCGTATATTTTGCATGCTTAAGAGAGTGTTTGAGGAGCTTATGTGGATAACCACGCTCTTGCATATCGCAGCAAAATGCTTGGGCATGCAGCTCATAGTCTTGTATTTCTGAGCAATTCCGTCTTATTCTTAATAATTGCCCATAGGGTAAATTAGCTTTTAGGCTGCGGGGATGTGCGCTTCTGTGGTGTAGAATCGTGTTTCTGTCAGTGTCCTTCCTGAACAAAGACGAAACCAACCTACCGTCCACACACCTCATTTCAATATCGAAAAAAGTCATCCTACTAGGACTATTTTCTATAGAGAATTTTATATCTCTGTGCCTAGTGTTGAGCCATCCGTAAAAGCCCAATAACTCGGTCTGGCTCCCCTGCCACAGGAGCCAGACGTCGTCTATGTACCTGTACCACTGTAGTATTTGATGTTTAAAAGGGTTATTCATGTCCACGAACCTTTCTTCATACTGCGCCATGAAGAGCACCGCCATTTCTGGGGCATAAGGACATCCCATGGCGGTGCCCTTCACTTGCATGTAGAACTGACCGTTGAAGGTGAAGTAATTTCTCTTCAGTGCTATTGCTGCCAATTCTAAAATGAGGGCAGTCGGAACTCGATGTGGTCTTTCTCTCATGTCCAGATATATCTGCATGACTTCTAGGGCTTCTTCCTGGGGGATTTGGGTATACAAGGACGTGACGTCCATTGTAACCATGATTTGTGTTTGCGGATCAAAGATGGTACCTTCGACTTTGTTTAAAAAATCGGTTGTATCACGCAAATAAGATTTAACCTGGCACACAAATGGCTTTAAAAAGAAATCCACGTATTGCGCTATTGGCTCTAAACAAGAGTCACAGCCCGACACGATGGGACGTCCGGGGGGCTCTGTCAGGCTCTTGTGTATCTTCGGAAGAAGATAGAGGACAGGAGTCCTGGGGTACTTCTTTAAGAGGTAATCATACTCTTTATTACCCAGGAAACCACTTTCTTTGCCGGAGTCCAAGACTCTCGCAATTTGTCCCTGAATGTCCTTTGTAGGGTCCTCTGTTAGTGCGCGATACCAGATGGTGTTGTTGACCTGCTTGCCACCCTCTGACAGGTACATCGGGCGGGGCCAGATGACTATGTCCGCCGGTTTAATAACTATGGAAGGGTCATTTTTGAGCGAACCTATTATGTCTCTCTGTTTTTTACTCATATTTTGTTTGGTAAAGATCTTGGCTTTCTCCATCTTGGTGATGGAAGACAGTAATGTCTGTTCGAAAGCTTGAACCTGTTTTGGGATATTAGTATAAGGAACAAAAGTAGATTTGTTCCTCAAACCAGTTGTTTCTACACTAGAAGTTAATGGAGCATTGGCGAAAAACGCCTTCAATCTGATTTTACGGCAAAATTCTATTGCTTCCATTTTCAATTTAGTGAAATCGGTGTTCCTACTAGGTACGAATTTTAGACCAAGATTGAGTACTGTTTCCTCCTCCGTAGACAAAACTCTAGATGACAAATTAACTACAGTCGAGGAGTTACCTATGACTTGTAATTGCTGCTCCGGGTTCGCATTTCCCATGGTACCTTGTACCTGGGTTTTGTTTGTTTGCCTTTGTCTAAAAAAGACACTCCCTTCTTTTGGTTGCTGTTGTTAACCCCGATGAATCTTAGGAAGATGTGCTTGAGAAAGTACTAAATCGGTTTCTGGATCTGCCCTGGTATGTTGATAAGGCCTGACGCGAATCTGATTGTGAATAGTAGTCTTCGCGTAGGAATGGATAAACGTGTTCTATTTTAAACGCCCTGACGTCGCGCTCGTATCTGTTGTTTTTATCTGTTATAGTATTGTCCTTAAAGATTTGAATATCTTTATCTATTTTGTCCAGAAGGGACTTTGCATCGGTGACCACCTGGCTGGTCTCAATGGACTTGGTCAATTCCTCTATTTCCTGTGCTTCCTTGTCGCATAAACGTTGTGCCGTTTCAATGGTATGGACCATAAGGTCCCGGCTGCATTTGGTATTAATGTAGCTAAAACCTTTTTTATATTCAGCGTCTTCTGTAAAGATGACGGGTACGTTTTTCACCTGGAGGCCCCAAGGGATCGTTCCACCCTTGAGGTGCTTCAAGAGAAAGTACCCGTGTAGCTCTGTTCTTGCGTGTTTTTTGCGTAGTCGAATCAACTGGTCTGATTCGTTCTGCTCTTTTGCGCTAGTGCTCAAAGCTACCAAAGAAAAAGGAGATGAAGCTATCAAATTTTGAATATGTGTTTCAGTGAAAGACAGAGTATCTTTTTCTGCCATATTGTGGAGAGACTGAGAGTCCCTCCAATCAAATGACTGTATTTTATTCAAAGAACTATATTCAGTCCAGAGACCCTCGCTGGTGTGCACCCGCTCTATCAATTGGGAACAAAAGGGGTTAGGTCCTTTATGTGGTGAGGGCTAGACCTAATAACAATAGTAAACAACACAAAATGCCCAAACCACAGTGATTCAATACAATTTTTTGATATAGGGTAAGAAACACTTTATTGTTGCTTCCCTGGACACCATTATTTTGTGTCAATCATTTTATGTTTTTCTATAATTTGAAAAAATTGCTGACAGAAAAAAAGACATTGATTGCAAATGTTTACAAATATTTACAAGACTAAACGAATTTTAGCAAACATTAAAGGCAAAGACTATTTACACATTTAGAAATAATTAGAACACACATTAGAAAATATTCTCACATCAGACATTATTGAAAAAATAAATACAAACATTTCAATTACAAACAACAAAAAGCTTACAAACACTGAATGAGAGAAACTGGGGGTTGGGAAGATAAATGATTAAATGTCTTATATAATTTTTAACGCTGGACCAGCCGGTCCTAGCTTTAGTACAACAGTGGTACTTTGTATCTCCCAACCAATACTGCTGACGCGTTTCTAGACCAGACTGGAGTCACTGGTCTGTCATCAGGGCTGTATGTATTTTGTATCTGTGGGATACAAAAGCAATGTTTTGCTTAATCTAGTGTGTGGGCTCCTTATTCTCTTAAAGTAGCTGTAATGTCGGTGTGCGCTACATACCAAGGCTGCTCAGTGTAGAATTTCAGAGGCCAAGGTTGCAGTGTGGGATGAGGGCAGGTGGTGCGAAGTGTGGTGCCCACAAGTTACGGTACAAGCAGCGCCTCAATGGTGGCAGTGGCGGCGGTGAGACCAGGGTTGTGATGCGAAGTGGGGCTGTGCCCTCTGAAGTGCCTTCCGGACACGGATCTGGCAGCAGCATTGTTGAAGGTGTCAGGTTGCTTGTCCTTCTGTTGAAGCACAACACACAAGGTTCCCAGTGCTGGTAGCAGATGAACTTGAAGTCTTTTCTGTTCCTGAGAATTCTTGAACAGGGGAAAAAGTCTACCTCAAGCCCTTGAAAAAACTCAAACAAAGAAGTTGCAGAAAGTTCAGTCCAGTCCTTTCTCTGCCCAAGACAGAAGCAGCCACTGCAGGCCAACACAGCAAAGCACACAGTAAAGTGGTGGTTCCTCCTCACAGCTTCACCAGCTCTTTTTCTTGGCAGGTTGCTTGGTCCAAAAGTCCAGGGCCCGGGTACCAATATTTATGCCATATTTCCCTTTGTTCTCTTGCGGCAGAGAGTCTCTGTGCTTAGTCCAAACCAGTTCTGTCCTCCTTGGTCTAGCTTCCTGGCAGAAGGTGGAGCCAGCATTCTGTAAGGCAGACCAGGCCTATTTAGGTGCAAGGGAATCTCCTCCCATTACTCTAAATGCTGCCCATGTCTATTTAGCCCATCCAGGAAAGGCAGGACACACCTCAACCCCTCCAAGTGGCTGTCTACAGTGAATGCACATCCCCAGCCCCTGTCACTCCAAAGCCAGACTATAAATCCACCACCCAGCAGAGGCACACAGGACAGTTAAGCAAGAAAATGCATACTTTCGAAAGTGGTATTTTCAAACACAATTTTAAAACCATCTTTACCAAAAGATGTATTTTTTAATTCTGAGTTCAGGCATACTAAACTCCCTTCTCCTATCTTATCCCACTGAAAAGTTATACTTGTGAGATGTTACAAAGTACCTACCATTATATCCTATGGGACCGATAGCCAATTCAATAGTGAAAAACGAATTACGCCGTATTTCACTAGTAGGACATGTCACAAACACCAGTACATGTCCTACCTTTCACTTACAGTGTACCCTGCCCATGGAGGTACCTGGGCATACCTGAGGGGTGCCTCACATGAAAGAAAAGGGAAGGTTTGGGGCCTGGCAAGTGGGTGCACTCGCCAGGTCGACTTGGCAGTAACAAACTGCGGATAGACACTGCAGTGGCAGGCCTGAGATACCTTTACAGGGCTACTATTGTGGGTGGCACAATCCGTGATGCAAGCCCACTAGTAGCATTTAATTTACAGGCCCTGGAAAAACCTTGTGCATTTTACTAGGGACTTACCAGTAAATCAAATAAGCCAAACATGGAAACACCAACCCATAAAAATACCTTAGGAGCACTTGCACTTTAACACTGAACAGCAGTGAGAAAGTACTCAGAGACACTAACCAGCAAAAACAGAGTCAAAACCAGTAGGTCAGAAATCTAAAACACAGGGGAAACACACCAAAAGATGCCAGGTCTATCAGTCTTTTAAAAAATATTTCTGTTATTCCAAACAAATACATTTTGGTTCTGTTTGTCCCTACAGGTTTGTGTCAAAATGGACATCTTTTAAGTATGAGAGTGTAGGCCTCCTTTCTCTGCATGGAATGCATGTGTAGGGTAGTCGTTGGCACTGATGAAGAGATTTGACTAGCTTTGGCATTATTTTTAGGTTAAAACATGTTGCCATTTTACAGTGGTAAGGTGAATCATTATTTTCCACCTTTATACCACAGCCTCTACCCTATACCAGGGGTACCTATTAATAAAGGACTCCCCTTTGGGTATCCCCCTAGGTATTTTTATCTTTTGATCTGGACCTTTGAATTTGTCCTGTAAAAAATAAGAGCGCCCAATTTTATTTGGTTGAGTCTACTGGAGTTGTACTGTCCTTTGTGGGAGGTTGCCTATGATGAAGCATGCCATGATAAGTTATGTTATGTGCAATATATTAATTTGAGTCCGTAGGTCCGGACTATTTTTTATATTGAAGTATACAACACAATTTACTTGTCTCCTCGTAGTACAGTAATCAAGTACCTTATGTGTTATGATGTTGTAATCAGGGGGATGTACGTGTGTTCTTTTTGACTCTCCCTTGGTGATTACACACTCTAGAACAACTATTGGCAAAGCCAATAGGTCTCACCTCTGCAAGAGCTATTGGCTTTGCCAATATCTTTAGGCCATGTTGTAGAGCAGTGTGACTGCATGGCTAAAAGTTATTAATAAAAGAGCTGTGACATGGACAGTGCTGGGTGTGTCATAGCTTTCTTTTCTTATGGCTTGTTGCGGTGAGAAACACAGACAGCAGGATGGGCGGTATGAAGGAATAGACAATTCTAACAACAATAAAGGATAATGGGATAAAAACAAGCACTATGATGCAGTGCTGGGCACTTCATGGAGGCTTTCTTTAATGGCTAGTGGGTAACGTGGACAACAGGAGGGTGATTGGTGGGTGAGGAAGAAGCAACACGGACAACAAGAGTGTTAGGGGAATAAACAGCATTGACAATAAGGGCTGGGCATTGGAGGGGAAGAAGCAGCAGACAACGGGGTGTCATGGGAGGGGAAGAAGCAGCAGGCAACGGGGTGTCATGGGAGGGAAAGAAGCAGCAGGCAATGGGGTAGGGGGAGAGGGGGAGAAGCAGCAGCCAACGGGGTGTCATGGGAGGGAAGAAGCAGCAGGCAATGGGGCGGGTGGGAGGGGAAGAAGCAGCAGGCAATGGGGTAGGGTGGGAGGGGAAGAAGCAGCAGGCAATGGGGTAGGGTGGGAGGGGAAGAAGCAGCAGGCAATGGGGTGTCATGGGAGGGGAAGAAGCAGCAGGCAATGGGGTAGGGTGGGAGGGGAAGAAGCAGCAGGCAACGGGGTGTCATGGGAGGGGAAGAAGCATCAGGCAATGGGGTATGGTGGGGGGAAAGAAGCAGCAGCCAACGGGGTGTCATGGGAGGGAAGAAGCAGCAGGCAATGGGGCGGGTGGGAGGGGAAGAAGCAGCAGGCAATGGGGTAGGGTGGGAGGGGAAGAAGCAGCAGGCAATGGGGTGTCATGGGAGGGGAAGAAGCAGCAGGCAATGGGGTAGGGTGGGAGGGGAAGAAGCAGCAGGCAATGGGGTGTCATGGGAGGGGAAGAAGCAGCAGGCAATGGGGTAGGGTGGGAGGGGAAGAAGCAGCAGGCAACGGGGTGTCATGGGAGGGGAAGAAGCATCAGGCAATGGGGTATGGTGGGTGAGGAAGAAGCAACACGGACAACAAGAGTGTTAGGGGGAAAAACAGCATTGACAATAAGGGCTGGGCATTGGAGGGGAAGAAGCAGCAGACAACGGGGTGTCATGGGAGGGGAAGAAGCAGCAGGCAAAGGGGTGTCATGGGAGGGGAAGAAGCAGCAGGCAATGGGGTAGGGTGAGAGGGGGAGAAGCAGCAGCCAACGGGGTGTCATGGGAGGGAAGAAGCAGCAGGCAATGGGGCGGGTGGGAGGGGAAGAAGCAGCAGGCAATGGGGTAGGGTGGGAGGGGAAGAAGCAGCAGGCAATGGGGTGTCATGGGAGGGGAAGAAGCAGCAGGCAATGGGGTAGGGTGGGAGGGGAAGAAGCAGCAGGCAACGGGGTGTCATGGGAGGGGAAGAAGCATCAGGCAATGGGGTATGGTGGGGGGAAGAAGCAGCAGACAACGGGCGGGTGGGAGGGGAAGAAGCTGCAGACAACGGGGTGTAATGGGAGGGGAAGAAGCATCAGGCAATGGCGTATGGTGGGAGGGGAAGAAGCAGCAGACGACGGGGTGGGTGGGAGGGAAAGAAGCAGCAGACAACGGGGCGGGTGGGAGGGAGCGAAGCAGCAGGCAATGGGGTAGGGTGGGAGGGGAAGAAGCAGTAGGCAACCGGGTGTCATTGGAGGGGAAGAAGCAGCAGGCAATGGGGTAGGGTGGGAGAGGAAGAAGGAGCAGGCAACGGGCGGGTGGGAGGGGAGGAAGCTGCAGACAACGGGGTGTCATGGGAGGGGAAGAAGCAGCAGGCAATAGGGTAGGGTGGGAGGGGAAGAAGCAGCAGGCAACGGGCGGGTGGGATATGAAGAAGCTGCAGACAACGGGGTGTCATGGGAGGGGAAGAAGCAGCAGGCAATGGGGTAGGGTGGGAGGGAATGAAGCAGCCGACAAAGGGGCGGGTGGGAGGGGAAGAAGCAGCAGGCAATGGGGTAGGGTGGGAGGGGGAGAAGCAGCAGGCAACAGGTTGTCATGGGAGGGGAAGAAGCAGCAGACAATGGGGTAGGGTGGGAGGGGAAGAAGCAGCAGGCAATGGGGTGTCATGGGAGGAGAAGAAGCAGCAGACAATGGATTGTCATGGGAGGGGAAGAAGCAGCATACAATGGGGTGTCATGGGAGGGGAAGAAGCAGCAGACAATGGGGTGTCATGGGAGGGAAAGAAGCAGCAGGCAATGGGGTAGGGTGGGAGGGGAAGAAGCAGCAGACAATGGGGTGTCATGGGAGGGGAAGAAGCAGCAGGCAATGGGGTGTCATGAGAGGGGAAGAAGCAGCAGACAATTGAGTGTCATGGGAGGGGAAGAAGCAGCATACAATCGGGTGTCATGGGAGGGGAAGAAGCAGCAGACAATGGGGTGTCATGGGAGGGAAAGAAGCAGCAGGCAAAGGGGTAGGGTGGGAGGGGAAGAAGCAGCAGGCAACGGGGTGTCATGGGAGGGGAAGAAGCAGCAGGCATTGGGGTAGGGTGGGAGGGGAAGAGGCAGCAGACAATGGGGTGTCATGGGAGGGGAAGAAGCAGCAGACAACGGGGCGGGTGGGACGGGAAGAAGCAGCAGACAACGGGGCGGGTGGGAGGGGACGAAGCAGCAGGCAATGGGGTAGGGTGGGAGGGGAAGAAGCAGTAGGCAACGGGGTGTCATGGGAGGGGAAGAAGCAGCAGGCAATGGGGTAGGGTGGGAGGGGAAGAAGCAGCAGGCAACGGGCGGGTGGGAGGGGAGGAAGCTGCAGACAACGGGGTGTCATGGGAAGGGAAGAAGCAGCAGGCAATAGGGTAGGGTGGGAGGGGAAGAAGCAGCAGGCAACAGGCGGGTGGGATATGAAGAAGCTGCAGACAACGGGGTGTCATGGGAGGGGAAGAAGCAGCAGGCAATGGGGTAGGGTGGGAGGGGAAGAAGCTGCAGACAACGGGGTGTCATGGGAGGGGAAGAAGCAGCAGGCAATAGGGTAGGGTGGGAGGGGAAGAAGCAGCAGGCAACGGGCGGGTGGGATATGAAGAAGCTGCAGACAACGGGGTGTCATGGGAGGGGAAGAAGCAGCAGGCAATGGGGTAGGTGGGAGGGGAAGAAGCAGCAGACAACGGGGCGGGTGGGAGGGGAAGAAACAGCAGGCAATGGGGTGTCATGGGAGGGGAAGAAGCAGCAGACAATGGAGTGTCATGGGAGGGGAAGAAGCAGCATACAATAGGGTGTCATTGGAGGGGAAGAAGCAGCAGACAATGGGGTGTCATGGGAGGGAAAAAAGCAGCAGGCAATGGGGTAGGGTGGGAGGGGAAGAAGCAGCAGGCAACAAGTTGTTATGGGAGGGGAGGAAGCAGCAGACAATGGGGTAGGGTGGGAGGGGAGGAAGCAGCAGGCAATGGGGTGTCATGGGAGGGGAAGAAGCAGCAGACAATGGAGTGTCATGGGAGAGGACGAAGCAGCATACAATGGGGTGTCAATGGAGGGGAAGAAGCAGCAGGCAATGGGGTGTCATGGGAGGGGAAGAAGCAGCAGACAATGGAGTGTAATGGGAGGGGAAGAAGCAGCATACAATCGGTGTCATGGGAGGGGAAGAAGCAGCAGACAATGGAGTGTCATGGGAGGGGAAGAAGCAGCATACAATCGGGTGTCATGGGAGGGGAAGAAGCATCAGGCAATGGGGTATGGTGGGGGGAAGAAGCAGCAGACAACGGGCGGGTGGGAGGGGAAGAAGCTGCAGACAACGGGGTGTAATGGGAGGGGAAGAAGCATCAGGCAATGGCGTATGGTGGGAGGGGAAGAAGCAGCAGACGACGGGGTGGGTGGGAGGGAAAGAAGCAGCAGACAACGGGGCGGGTGGGAGGGAGCGAAGCAGCAGGCAATGGGGTAGGGTGGGAGGGGAAGAAGCAGTAGGCAACCGGGTGTCATTGGAGGGGAAGAAGCAGCAGGCAATGGGGTAGGGTGGGAGAGGAAGAAGGAGCAGGCAACGGGCGGGTGGGAGGGGAGGAAGCTGCAGACAACGGGGTGTCATGGGAGGGGAAGAAGCAGCAGGCAATAGGGTAGGGTGGGAGGGGAAGAAGCAGCAGGCAACGGGCGGGTGGGATATGAAGAAGCTGCAGACAACGGGGTGTCATGGGAGGGGAAGAAGCAGCAGGCAATGGGGTAGGGTGGGAGGGAATGAAGCAGCCGACAAAGGGGCGGGTGGGAGGGGAAGAAGCAGCAGGCAATGGGGTAGGGTGGGAGGGGGAGAAGCAGCAGGCAACAGGTTGTCATGGGAGGGGAAGAAGCAGCAGACAATGGGGTAGGGTGGGAGGGGAAGAAGCAGCAGGCAATGGGGTGTCATGGGAGGAGAAGAAGCAGCAGACAATGGATTGTCATGGGAGGGGAAGAAGCAGCATACAATGGGGTGTCATGGGAGGGGAAGAAGCAGCAGACAATGGGGTGTCATGGGAGGGAAAGAAGCAGCAGGCAATGGGGTAGGGTGGGAGGGGAAGAAGCAGCAGACAATGGGGTGTCATGGGAGGGGAAGAAGCAGCAGGCAATGGGGTGTCATGAGAGGGGAAGAAGCAGCAGACAATTGAGTGTCATGGGAGGGGAAGAAGCAGCATACAATCGGGTGTCATGGGAGGGGAAGAAGCAGCAGACAATGGGGTGTCATGGGAGGGAAAGAAGCAGCAGGCAAAGGGGTAGGGTGGGAGGGGAAGAAGCAGCAGGCAACGGGGTGTCATGGGAGGGGAAGAAGCAGCAGGCAATGGGGTAGGGTGGGAGGGGAAGAGGCAGCAGACAATGGGGTGTCATGGGAGGGGAAGAAGCAGCAGACAACGGGGCGGGTGGGACGGGAAGAAGCAGCAGACAACGGGGCGGGTGGGAGGGGACGAAGCAGCAGGCAATGGGGTAGGGTGGGAGGGGAAGAAGCAGTAGGCAACGGGGTGTCATGGGAGGGGAAGAAGCAGCAGGCAATGGGGTAGGGTGGGAGGGGAAGAAGCAGCAGGCAACGGGCGGGTGGGAGGGGAGGAAGCTGCAGACAACGGGGTGTCATGGGAAGGGAAGAAGCAGCAGGCAATAGGGTAGGGTGGGAGGGGAAGAAGCAGCAGGCAACAGGCGGGTGGGATATGAAGAAGCTGCAGACAACGGGGTGTCATGGGAGGGGAAGAAGCAGCAGGCAATGGGGTAGGGTGGGAGGGGAAGAAGCTGCAGACAACGGGGTGTCATGGGAGGGGAAGAAGCAGCAGGCAATAGGGTAGGGTGGGAGGGGAAGAAGCAGCAGGCAACGGGCGGGTGGGATATGAAGAAGCTGCAGACAACGGGGTGTCATGGGAGGGGAAGAAGCAGCAGGCAATGGGGTAGGTGGGAGGGGAAGAAGCAGCAGACAACGGGGCGGGTGGGAGGGGAAGAAACAGCAGGCAATGGGGTGTCATGGGAGGGGAAGAAGCAGCAGACAATGGAGTGTCATGGGAGGGGAAGAAGCAGCATACAATAGGGTGTCATTGGAGGGGAAGAAGCAGCAGACAATGGGGTGTCATGGGAGGGAAAAAAGCAGCAGGCAATGGGGTAGGGTGGGAGGGGAAGAAGCAGCAGGCAACAAGTTGTTATGGGAGGGGAGGAAGCAGCAGACAATGGGGTAGGGTGGGAGGGGAGGAAGCAGCAGGCAATGGGGTGTCATGGGAGGGGAAGAAGCAGCAGACAATGGAGTGTCATGGGAGAGGACGAAGCAGCATACAATGGGGTGTCAATGGAGGGGAAGAAGCAGCAGGCAATGGGGTGTCATGGGAGGGGAAGAAGCAGCAGACAATGGAGTGTAATGGGAGGGGAAGAAGCAGCATACAATCGGTGTCATGGGAGGGGAAGAAGCAGCAGACAATGGAGTGTCATGGGAGGGGAAGAAGCAGCATACAATCGGGTGTCATGGGAGGGGAAGAAGCAGCATACAATGGGGTGTCATGGGAGGGGAAGAAGCAGCAGGCAATGGGGTAGGGTGGGAGGGGAAGAAGCAGCAGACAACGGGGCGGGTGGGAGGGGAAGAAGCAGCAGGCAATGGGGTGTCATGGGAGGGGAAGAAGCAGCAGACAATGGAGTGTCATGGGAGGGGAAGAAGCAGCATACAATAGGGTGTCATGGGAGGGGAAGAAGCAGCAGACAATGGGGTGTCATGGGAGGGAAAAAAGCAGCAGGCAATGGGGTAGGGTGGGAGGGGAAGAAGCAGCAGGCAACAGGTTGTCATGGGAGGGGAGGAAGCAGCAGACAATGGGGTAGGGTGGGAGGGGAGGAAGCAGCAGGCAATGGGGTGTCATGGGAGGGGAAGAAGCAGCAGACAATGGAGTGTCATGGGAGAGGAAGAAGCAGCATACAATGGGGTGTCATGGGAGGGGAAGAAGCAGCAGGCAATGGGGTGTCATGGGAGGGGAAGAAGCAGCAGACAATGGAGTGTAATGGGAGGGGAAGAAGCAGCATACAATCGGGTGTCATGGGAGGGGAAGAAGCAGCAGACAATGGAGTGTCATGGGAGGGGAAGAAGCAGCATACAATCGGGTGTCATGGGAGGGGAAGAAGCAGCAGACAATGGAGTGCCATGGGAGGGAAAGAAGCAGCAGGCAACGGGGTAGGGTGGGAGGGGAAGAAGCAGCAGGCAACGGGGTGTCATGGGAGGGGAAGAAGCAGCAGGCAATGGGGTAGGGTGGGAGGGGAAGAGGCAGCAGACAATGGGGTGTCATGGGAGGGGAAGAAGCAGCAGGCAATGGGGTGTCATGGGAGGGGAAGAAGCAGCAGACAATGGAGTGTCATGGGAGGGGAAGAAGCAGCATACAATGGGGTGTCATGGGAGGAGAAGAAGCAGCAGACAATGGGGTGTCATGGGAGGGAAAGAAACAGCAGGTAATGGGGTGTCATGGGAGGGGAAGAACCAGCAGGCAACGGGGTGTCATGGGAGGGGAAGAAGCTGCAGGCAATGGGGTAGGGTGGGAAGGGGAGAAGCAGCAGGCAACGGGCGGGTGGGAGGAGAAGAAGCAGCAGGCAATGGGGTAGGGTGGGTGGGGAAGAAGCAGCAGGTAACGGGCGGGTGGGAGGGGAAGAAGCTGCAGACAACGGGGTGTCATGGGAGGGGAAGAAGAAGCAGGCAATGGGGTAGGGTGGGAGGGGAAGAAGCAGCAGACAAAGGGGTGTCATGGGAGGGGAAGAAGCAGCAGACAATGGGGTGTCATGGGAGGGGAAGAAGCAGCAGACTAGAGGGTATCAGGGGGGGAAGAAGCAAAAGACAATCGGGTGTCATGGGAGGGGAACAAGCAGCAGGCAAATGTGGGAGGGGAAGAAGCAGGAGACGATGGGGTGTCATGGGAGGGGAAGAAGCAGCAGACAACAGCGGGTGGGCGGGGAAGAAGCAGCTGGCAATGGGGTGTCATGGGAGGGGGAAGAAGCTGCAGACAACGGGGTGTCATGGGAGGGGAAGAAGCAGCAGACAACGGCGGGTGGGCGGGGAAGAAGCAGCAGGCAACGGGTGTGAAGGAGGAAGCAATATGCTGACAAAGGACAGCTAATGGGAGCTCTTCACACAAATGATGCGTTGAAGAAGGCCATCAGTCACCAATGCCGTGCACAACAAGAGATTCAGAGTTGACACAAAATATATCCAGTATGAAAAAAGCAACGAGCCAAAACAACACATCCGGCTTTGCAGATTTTGAACTTCACTTCAATAGCTTGTCCCCTTCCTATGTTAAACTTCACTTTGTGCGGTCAGAAATGGAGATTGTAGTTTGGGTGCCCCAAAAACTATTAACCGTCAGTATTCACAAATTGTGGCAATTTAAAGTATTTGTACAGCTTGGTGCAGGTTTGTCAGAGGTACCGGAGTAATATGGTATCAAAGAGTGTTTTTTCCAATGGAATAATACTTACAACTGATGAGACTAGCTACCTAAATTCAAGTTGTATTGTGAGAATATATATACAAATGCACAATGAATGTTGCTGCTGTAATAAAATGTTGTACCAAATCATGCACACAATGACAATGCGCTGCAAAAACTCTGATTACTGTGCATTTAACATTTGGGTAGACATGTTTGCTACATTAAAGTGTGCAATTCAATATTTAACTACAGAATATGTAAGATACAACATTTGTCTCACTGGCAGGTGGAACGAAAGTGAAAGAACACAGATTTGTGTTGTGCATTAGTAAAAAGTAAGGTGTATGTTCTAATTAGTGGTCTTATAATGTGCCTAAAAAGCAAGTACGGAGCGCACTGAAAATAAGTATGCTAATAGTGGTGCTTCCTGGTTTGGAACATCCTTGGATGCATGCACAATATCCTCAGGTGTATGGGCAGTATCCTGGGATGCATGGACATTACCTTCGGATGCATGGGCAGTATCCTGGGATGCATGGGAAGTATCCTGGGATGCATGGGCAGTATCTTCGGATGCATGGGCAGTATCCTGGGATGCATGGGCAGTATCCTTGGATGTATGGGCAGTATTCTCGGTTGCAAGGACAGTATCCTGGGATGCATGGGCAGTATCTTTGGATGCATGGGCAGTATCCTGGGATGCATGGGCAGTATCCTTGGATGTATCAGCATTATTCTCGGTTGTAAGGGCAGTAACCTGGGATGCATTGGCAGTATCTTTGGATGCATGGGCAGTATCATGGGATGCATAGGAAGTATCATGGGAAACATGGGAAGTATCCTGCAATGCATGGGCAGTATCCTTGGGTGTAAGTGCAGTATCCTTGGATACATGGGCAGTATCCTGGAATGCATGGGCAGTATCCTTGGATGTATGGGCAGTATGATTGGGTGTAAGTGCAGTATCCTTGTATACATGGGCAGTATCCTGGAATGTATGGGCAGTATCATTGGGTGTAAGTGCAGTATCCTTGGATACATGGGCAGTATCCTGGAATGCATGGGCAGTATCCTTGGATGTATGGGCAGTATTCTCAGATGCAAGGGAAGTATCCTGGGATGTATGGGCAGTATCATTGGGTGTAAGTGCAGTATCCTTGGATACATGGGCAGTATCCTGGAATGCATGGGCAGTATCCTTGGATGTATGTGCAATATTCTCAGATGCAAGGGCAGTATCCTGTTATGCATGGGCAGTATCCTTGGATGTATGGGCAGTATTCTCAGATGCATGGGCAGTATCCTGGGATGCATTGGCAGTATCTTTGGATGCATGGGCAGTATCCTAGGTTGCATGTGCAGTATCATGTGATGTATGAGCAGTATCCTGGGATGCATGGGCAGTATCCTTGGGGGCAGTATCCTTGGGTGTATGGGCAGAGTCCTTGGTCGGATGGGCAGTATTCTGGGATGCAGCAGCAGTATTCTTGAATACATGAGCGTTATCTTCGGTGAATGGGCAGTATCCTTGAAGTCATGGGCAGTATCCTGGGATGTCCACTGATACAAAGCGTCATTCATCCCAGTGGAAGTAATGTGTTTTGAGGATGCCTCAGCCATTTGAAATGATCAGCCGGGACGGTCTTCTCGACAGCCACAAATTTGAAAAGTGAAAATTAAAAGCTAAATATCACAATATATTAACCTTTATTTTTTTTTATTTAACGTTTTTTATTGTGAAAAAAAGGATTTTATGTTTTTATAGAGATGTAATTTTTATATGACGTAGACTTTAAAATCAGGATTTGGTATATTGTTATAGTTTTAACTAACTGAACAATAAATAAACAATTTCAATTTCAAGTTGTGAAAAAAAGGATAAATCACAATTCAAACATTGCAATAATAAAACATCATTGACACAATACAACTAATGGGGTTGCATTAAGTAGGGCCTTGGAGAGTGGGTGGAGCAAGAACAGTAATGTCTGGCAGGGAGAGCAGAAAAGTGTAGCGGGAGCTGCACGGTGGGAAAATGCGATTAATGGAGGAAGAAGGGGGTGGGGTAATGTGACAGAACAGACCAAGATTCAAAATGGACCAATTAGGGGACCAAAAGATGTAGAAAGGAGCCGTTGGGAAGAACAAATGATTAAAACAAGGAGCAGTTAAACAGAGACAGGGGGCAGACAGAAGAAATGGCACAGACAAAGAAAGAGCAGTTGCCGAGTCAGGAAGAGAACGAGCAGCTAAACAAGAAATATGGCTGGAGACAGACACTAATAGGAGTTAGAAGAGCAAGGCCAGGTCAATGTCGCACTGAGCAAAAGAGTGACTCCTGGGCACCTAGGGGCTTATTTATGAGCCCTTGCGTCACTTTGTAAACCCCTGCGCCACATTATACCTGCACCAGGTATAATTTATGCAAGGGGGGGGGGGCATATTGACGCAAGAAAGGATCTTAGAAGTGACGCAGTGAAATCTATAAGTTTTTACTGCGCCATTTCCCGGACGCTAATGTGTCAATATCTCACCCAGGCCCTATCAACATGAGACTTGCCCATTGCTGAAGTTGCATCACTTTTGTAACACACTCCAGCAGTGCGTCATTTTTGCTCCTACAGATACGTCAGAAATTCTGACGTATCTGTAACACCTTGCGACACGATGCATCTGTAACACCTTGCGACATGATGCGTCATACAGTAACTATGAAGCACCATTGGTGTCACAGGGAGGGCGCAGTGAAAAGAGACACATCGCTGTTTTCACGCAGTGATTAGTCACTTTTTATAAATGAGGACCCAGGTACCTTTGAGTTTGTGTCTAATGGGCCCCCTGGATCCTATGTCCTTCCCATATGCTCTTCTGTATCGTCAAGTTGTTTCTCTATGAAGTCTTGATGGCTCATGGCAATGTCCATTTGCACTGACTTTACTACAGTAGGCATTTTTTTGATTTTGTTTTTCATGTTGCCCATTGTAGACCTGGCCGAAGAAATCTCTTTTATGGTAGATTCCAAGATGACTTCCGCCATTTTCAGTGGATTGAGAGGTGCAGTAAAGTGCTTCAGAGAACTGCAAGTAATGCGCCTGGCAGGAAAAGGCCACTGTTCATTACAGTGTGTCCCGTAGTGATGATCTGCTGTGTTGGAATTAGGGAACAGTAGTCAGCAAGCCCAGGTGCCTTTGTGAAGGCTGAGCCTTGTATCTATGTCATTATGGGTTTTGTACACAGAGCCAGTATCAAGTCGCCCTGCTGCGCTGAGCGACAGGGAAAAGGCAGCAATGCGTCTTATTTAAAAGAATTTGGTACGTTCCAGCCTTTGTCCCTGCGCTGGCGTCATTTTGGCTGCCCAGCGCCAACGCAGGCACACTTGCACCATGGTGCACGGGTGCCAGTGTTGCATGCAGGATTGGTTTTGTGCAGGAAGGGACACTTTCCTGTACAAAACCAATCCCGAGAAGCATATTCCTCTTTCTATGTGCGCTGCAAAATGCACAAAGCAGCACGTATGGAAAGAGGAAGTAAAGAGGAGAAATACGGATATTTCTCCTCGGTACGCCCCCTCTGAGAAATCGAATCTTTTTGGTGCATTCCCCGGTCTAGCACTTTTGGTAAATCTGGGAATGGGTTAAAAACCGCGGGGGCTCCGTGGCAACACCCACGCAACGTCAAATAAAAGAATAGTTACTCTTTCAAGCCAAAAGAGATGGGGTAGAGTCTATCAAGTACAAAAAAGTTTCCCTTCTGTGCTGTTGCAATCTGTGTGGAACTCACATATCTATAACTTTGGAATGCAAGTCTGAATGTATACACCACGCTGCCATGCTTGCATTCAGTATCGAATGAATAGACATTCACCTCCCTATTGTCTTTTATCAACCCACTTGTCCTAAAGACAACAGCAAAAGTAATAACATTCAATCACCAATTTATATGAGATTACATTTTTCTTAAAACAATATCGATCAAAATCTGGCAGGCATGATGTATACATTTAGAATTGGATTATAGAGTTATATATATATATATATATATATATATATATATATATATATATATATATATATATATATATTACCTACTGGCGGTCGCCAGTAGGTATATATAGTTAGGATTTTTTCTCTATGGGTTTTTTGAAAATTCTATGTCTAATAACTTTGGCGTTTGTGGACGGAATTGGCTGAAATTTTCAGGAAAATGGCACATTTTGTTTCTGAGCAGCCCTTGAAAATTTGGGGGGGGTTCGTCCAGTGGGGGCCGAGAAAAAAGGGGGGTCCCAAAACGTGTTTTTAACATTGAGTTTTCCATAGGGCGGTTGGCCTCACTTTTAGCCCGAACGGCTGAATGGATTTGCACGAAACTTGGCAAAATTGTAGGGACTGGTAGCCCGATGTGCCTTTTGTAGGTCTCAATATATGTGCTCCAGTGGATTTTGAGAAATTAACGTTTTAAAAAAGATATATATCTGTAACAGCGGACCGGTTAGCGCTCTGGTTCGCGGACTTTTCGCGCAACGGAGCTTTGTGAAGCGAAGCTGATTGGTTCTCCGGCGTCTGTCAACATTCCAAACAGTCCGTAGCGGCCGCCATCTTGTCTCTCGGTAGGATCGAGAGACAAGAGGAGGTCAAAACAAAGGGGGAAATAACTATAAGGGGGCATAGTAGATCCTCGCTGACCCCCTAGGTTTGATGTGGAGGTTTTAAAAGGGCCCCGCGGGGCAAAAAAAAAAAAAAAAAATAATAATTGAACGGCTGAATGGATTTGCACGAAACTTGGCAAAATATTAGGGACTGGTAGCCCGATGTGCCTTTGCTAGGTCTCAATATATGTGCTCCAGTGGATTTTGAGAAATTAACGTTCAAAAAAAGATATATATCTGTAACAGCGCTCCGCTTCGCGTAACGGAGGTTTGCGAAGCTGATTGGTCATTCTGTCACTGGGCTATAGTTGGGCTACATCTGGCTGATATTTGGGCTACATTTGTTTTTTTGTGTGTCTGGCGGCCATCTTTGGGCTACATTGGGCTACATTGGGCTTCATTGGGCTACATTCGGCTAATTAGCAAATAGCTCATCGCAAACTAGGAATGGTAAAGAATCGCTATTTATTCCTTAAAGTTCGCTATTTAGGAAATGCAAATAACTTTGATGATACATATGGCGGTTCATCTCTAACAAGATAAGAAGCATAGGGATAGATTTATGATGACTGGCGCATCACCAGGGATGTGTTAGTCATTCTGTGCCGCTGTTCCGTCACCTATGGTGTGCTGCATTTACAATGCGGCGCATCACGGGGCAAAAACAGCACAGATGCGTGATGTATCTGTGCCGTAAAGGTGGCGCATTGCTGGAGTTGTATCGCAAGTGTGATGAAGGTCCAGCAAGGGTCGGGGGTGCCCCTGTCGCAGGGTTTCTGTTCTCACACAGAACTGTGGACAGAGGATTGGAACCTCGGCGAATTAGGGTGTCCCAAAACTCACGTTAGTAATCAAAAACTATTTAGCAAGCTAGGTACAGTGTCACATTGGATATAACAAACTCTCAATGTTTAGACAATCCAGAATATGAACTTATAGTACCTCAGGATACGTGGAACTCATGAACAGTCGGTCGTTATATATTTCTTAGAAACCAGAACATGGAGTTAAGAAGAACACATGTGTATTTGAAATGTTTATTTACTAATGCCGTCTTCTCAGGCGTAGTACCTTAGATAATAAAAGTACACATATTATCAGTAGCAAAATTACCAGCATAGTTACTAGTACATAAAAAGTGAATGGTGATAGTATGTTAACATGCTGTAAATGAATAAGAGTTAGCAACACTTATAAGCAGCCGCGGGCCGTGGAGGGAGTTACGGTGAGGCAGGGAGGCGGGGAGGGGGAGAAGCAGGGTGGAGAATACAAGTACACATATTATCAGTAGCAAAATTACCAGCATAGTTACTAGTACATAAAAAGCGAATGGTGACAGTATGTTAACATGCTGTAAATGAATAAGAGTTAGCAACACTTATAAGCAGCCGCGGGCCGTGGAGGGAGTTACGGTGGGGCAGGGAGGCGGGGAGGGGGAGGGGCAAGGTAGAGAGGGCTCCACCCTGCTTCTCCCCCTCCCCGCCTCCCTGCCTCACCGTAACTCCCTCCACGGCCCGCGGCTGCTTATATCTCACCCTCCCTAATACACATATTATATTATTTGCTAAGAAGGTCTCTTTGTGTTGGTTTAGGGCGTGCCCATACTTTAGTGTCTTAGATTTGAAGGAATCACATCAGCATACACCAGCTCTCTCTTCATGTGAACCGCATCAACTGTTGTGTATGTGTGTTCGGCAAAGCAATATAAAACCCGCCTCATGCCCAGAATTGGCAGAAGTTGCACTTATGTTATGAGTATGAAGTCGTGGAGATCAGACCTCATAACAATTCTGTATCGTGTTGTTCTTGAAACTTTAGCACTCGCTGTACAGATATAGTTTAACAAGTAAAGCAGATAGTAGACCAATAACATATTATTCTCATGTAAACCACGATGAACTACTAGGTGGAAAGCTAAAGCAACAACTAAATGTCGTGTGCAGAAGTTGCAAAAAAGGAAAAATGGCGTTTAAACCGGTAATGAGCCCATGCTAACTTAACACGGTGTAAAGATATCCAGGACCTAGATGACACCTCCTCATGATCCGGAAACGAACTGAATAAGATAATAGAAGTGCCATCTCATGAGAGCAGATTGCAAGTTTATATGTGGACGGTCCGCAAGGTAAAGCATTAAAAACTAGGAAAATTCAATGCTAAAGAAAAATAAAACAGCCAAGTACTTTATCGAGTCTTAAGCCAATAGGCAAGGTAAATAATAAAAACTTGACAATTAAGTCAATGAATTGTCAATGAAATGCTAGTACTCAGCATATGAAACATGAAAAAGGTCTATGACATAACTGTGTATGCAAAATAAGCTGCAACAGCCTCCAACAGGAAGTCACCGTCTTCATCCGAAAACAGTTCAGCCATCCAATTTAAAAGCGGAAAAGAACATACGTGCTCTCCCAGCACCGGATCCTCTATCACCATCAGAGGACAGCTCGGTGGGTTTTCAAGAAAGCTGTGTTCCAAGAAAGACTGTGCTGCCGCCAGTAAATTCCAGGGACCAAGTAGTCCATGCATCAATGCCACAGCCATAATCCTTTCGCCAGGACAAATCAACTCGTGAGTAATGATAGGAGTCATCAGCTGATTAAAGTCGACGTCAGGAGAAACCGGTCCGCAGAGACACAAATCAATGGCCCAATCGAAATCACAGGTCAGGCAGTGAAATACAGGCTGGACACAGGTGAAGTAGGAGAACCGAAAAGATAATCCATATGCCGTGCTTAATATCGCCAACGGCATTGTGCCATAATATTCTAGCATGCGATTGCGGAACAGTGTCAGCAGCTGCAGGGTCGGAGGTTGCATAGGAGGGACATCCATATTTAAAAATGTAAAAAAGCACAAGAGCGTCCGCTGGTAATGCAAGTAAAAATGCAATCCACGAACCAGAGTGGAGAAAATGGAATGAAAGGGAGCAGGGATGACTCCAAAGATTTTCTCAAATGAAGTCACGAGACCACTGGTAACAACTTTAAAAAAGTGTGCCAGGGATTTTGTGGAGGATGCGTTAAAGATAGTCGGAAACATGTTGCTGAAATTGAAAGGCAAACCTGTGTACGGGTGTTCGCTATGTGAAGTACGAAAGTTTCACGGGCCGAACTCAAGGCCACCTCTCTCTGAGACAAAAGAGCTCTTATTCTTGTCATGCCGTTGAAACGTGTCCCAAGGTTGGTATTTGTGGCCAGATTGAAAACTCCCTATGTTCATGTGTGGGAGGAAATAGAACATTTCTGCAGCAAATAACCCGTTCACTTACTGTTACGATAAAAGGAATACTTTTAATTAACTCAGAACAATCTTCATTATTGAGCATCAAATAACTACCATTTTCCAACAACTTGAACGTGGGGATGATAGCAGGAACTGGCGTGCCTTGCAACACGCAAGCCATATTTGGTCGGTGTTTGTTGCATGAATCGTGTAACTGTATGTGCCTACACATTAGTGAATGATCTGGCGTCTCAGTGCATTCCTCTCCATTCAGATAAACTTCTTGATCATCTTTGAAACATCTGTATGTGTATGGAAGCGACCAGACCTCATGAACAAAAGCACTACCTAAAGGTTCATAAAGACCTATTGGTATATATTTCATACAATTTGAAAACTTATATAAAGCAAAAGGCAGCGTTATTAAACCGTGGATAAGGCATGTTGCCAAAAAACCCGCAATCCTCTGCTGATGATGTCACTGAGCATGTCATGAATGATGTAATATGTGACATCATCAGTAGTGGATTATGGGTAATAGTATCTCTAGTTTACTCCCCTATAGCTGTCTTTCTTTTAACATAAGTGTGTGTTTCCTTCCCTTATACTTACTGTTTTTGGTTCGCTTCCAGTTCGCGTACCAGCGAGCGAACTAGGAAGCGAACTAAGAGAAATAGAGGTTGGCACAGTTCCAAATATTGTACCAATTTTTTAATAACGGGGAGGTAGTTCTGAAAAGAACTTTTTTTTTTATTTTTCTGAACATTTTTTTAATGTTTTTGAATTTTTCGGAACAGTTTTATATTTTTTTGGGTTTTTCTTGGAGGGGGCAATGAAAACGATTCATTGTAAAGGGCTCAACAGGAGCAACAAAACAAAAAAAAGAAGTATTTATTATTTTGGGCGTTTCGGACAAACTTGCATATGATAGTCAATAGCTCTGTTGATCAGAGTGATGCTTCTTTCTCCGTAGGAAATGAATCCATCGCAAAATACGCAGGTGTGTTTTACTTCACCAAATCTCATTTGTATATTTGGCACCATCTCCCTGCCCTCTGGTCCCGTTACTTCCGGTACAACAGATCTTCTGGCCATAATAGGGAGATTATCTAGGTCGTTCCGAAACTGTGCAGCACTGTAGTTGTTAGGATGCCACCTAGTCATATGGCGATGCATTGTGTAGTTTCCGAAACTGTATTTTTTGTCGGTCCCTCTGGACAGTCTATCTTGACATATAAGGCAAGTTACGTATCTTGCATTTACTTTTTTCTGACCTTTGGGAATTTTAAAAAATTGCCAAATGAAGTTTTCTTTCCGGTGAGACGTCTTGGGCTGCTCAGGCAAAAACTGCCTCTCTTCGTGCTCGTCCTCCTGTTCCTCTTCTTCTTCTTCTTGTTGAATTACAACTTGAGCAGGTGGTCCTCTCTTCCTTGGAGGTGGTGGAGGTGGTGGGGAAGCACCAGCTGAAGCTACTAAAGAAGCCATTGCTCAGTGATCACAAAGGGTCTTTCTCTCACAATGATGAAAGTCAGAGTGAGGAAAGAAGGAGGGATTTTCATCATTTGGGAAAAACAAGAGTTCTCAACCAATCAAAAGTGTTCATTTTAGATTATATGACCTAGTCTTACATCATTAGGAAACCAAAAGTGAAATGAACCAATGAAAAGTGTTATTACCAAGTCACATGACTTGCTGTGTTTACGTTAAGCGCTTTGCAGGGCCTCCCGGTTTGCTTCCAGAAACCTGCGCTTTGGCACTCGCTTCGCGTACCAGTTCGCTAACGTAGCACGTCATATGACGTATCACGCGACAACGTGGAACGTCATGCGGACGGGAGGCGTCACGATGTTGTTTTCTAACGCGGCACTTGCGGTAAAGAAACGTTTACCGGCTCGCGGTCTATTTCGCGGCATCAAGGTCAGCTAACGGGAAGCTTCCCGATTCGCGAAGCGGGAACGAAGAAAAAAAAATATTTTAAAAAAAAATTATTCATAAACATATAAAATATATTTTTGGATTTAAAGAAGAATACATTTTACAGCTACAGATATTAGCTGTTAAAAAAACAATGAAATTCACAGAAAAAACCATAGGTTATAGACCATATATAGTTAGGAATTAGCATTTACAAAACCTTGAAAATTCACTGAAAAAACCATAGGTTATAGACCATATATAGTTAGGAATTAGCATTTAGAAAACCTTATTTTACTCACACAAAACCATTGAAATTCCATATATAGTTAGTTGCACTAACTATATATCGCGCACCCGCAATCCACTGCTGATGATGTCACATATTACATCATTCATGACATGGTCAGTGACATCACTGATGACATCACTGATGACAACATCCAGTGATTATGTGTTTCTGTAAAGTTTAAATATGTTTTACATATTGAAGAATGAGTGGATGTATAAGTGTCTGAATGAAGGTTTTAGTAGGTGCGTGATTGACTGTATGAGTGAGTGATTAAATGCGTCTTACTGAATGCACGGGTTAGTGACTAAACTGTCTTAATTTGTGCATCATTATGTCTGTTGTGATGTAAACTGCTGCATGTGTTGATCATTAGCTATACGAGAGGCTATATGTGTTATTAATTGGTTGCCCAAGTATTTCTATGGGAGATTGAGTTTGTGTGGGGGTGGCTGGAAGGTGTGTGACTCTGTGCATAGATGTGTGAGCAGTTTATTCACTAGGTGTATGAGTTCAAGAGTGCATGTGGAAACAGCTACATGGGCAGTTGACTGTGTGCATGAGTGTATTGATGAGTGAATGGATATCTCAATGCTACATGTCATAGTAAGTACATATGTCAAACACAGTACATGTGAGAGTTGGCATATATAAATAACTGTGCATGAGAGCCACTGAGTGAGTGGTTGTATCGATCATTGTGAACTTGTATCAGGGATTGTATAAGAGAGTAAATATGTGTTAGTATATGTTTCAATAAGTAAGGTGTGTATAACTGTATAGTTGAAGAAATGGAGGTGAGATTGTTTCTTTGCATGACTGACTGGGTGTGTGAGTAACTCCATGGATGAGTGGCAGTGTGTGAGTGTCTGTATACACTGAGTGTATCTAAGGTTATATTAGAGTCTGAAGAAGTTTATCGTATTAGCACAAGAATGATGCCAAATGAGACGTCATCAGTGATGTCATCAGTGATGTCATTTGAGATGTCATCAGTGATGTCATCAGTGATGTCACTGACCATGTCATGAATGATGTAATATGTGACATCATCAGCAGTGGATTGCGGGTGCGCGATATATAGTTAGTGCAACTAACTATATATGGAATTTCAATGGTTTTGTGTGAGTAAAATAAGGTTTTCTAAATGCTAATTCCTAACTATATATGGTCTATAACCTATGGTTTTTTCAGTGAATATATATATATATATATATATATATATATTACCTACTGGCGGTCGCCAGTAGGTATATATAGTTAGGATTTTTTCTCTGTGGGTTTTTTGAAAATTCTATGTCTAATAACTTTGGCGTTTGTGGACGGAATTGGCTGAAATTTTCAGGAAAATGGCACATTTTGTTTCTGAGCAGCCCCTGAAAATTGGGGGGGGGTTTGTCCAGGGGGGGTCGAGAAAAAAGGGGGGTCCCAAAACGTGTTTTTAACATTGAGTTTTCCATAGGGCGGTTGGCCTCACTTTTAGCCCGAACGGCTGAATGGATTTGCACGAAACTTGGCAAAATTGTAGAGACTGGTAGCCCGATGTGCCTTTTGTAGGTCTCAATATATGTGCTCCAGTGGATTTTGAGAAATTAACGTTTAAAAAAAGATATATATCTGTAACAGCGGACCGGGCAGCGCTCCAGTTCGCGTACTTTTCGCGCAACGGAGCTTTGTGAAGCGAAGCTGATTGGTTCTCCGGCGTCTGTAAACATTCCAAACAGTCCGTAGCGGCCGCCATCTTGTCTCTCGGTAGGATCGAGAGACAAGCGGAGGCCAAACCGAAGGGGCAAATGACCATAAGGGGGCATAGTAGATCCTCCCTGACCGTTTAGGTTTGATGTGGAGGTTTTAAAAGGGCCCCGCGGGGCAAAAAAAATAATAATAATAATCGAACAGCTGAATGGATTTGCACGAAACTTGGCAAAATTGTAGGGACTGGTAGCCCGATGTGCCTTTGCTAGATCTCAATATATGTGCTCCAGTGGATTTTGAGAAATTAACGTTCAAAAAAAGATATATATCTGTAACAGCGCCCCGCTTCGCGTACTTTTCGCGTTACGGAGCTTTGCGAAGCGAAGCTGATTGGCTCTCCGGTGTCTGTAAACATTCCAAACAGTCCGTAGCGGCCGCCATCTTGTCTCTCGGTAGGATCGAGAGACAAGAGGAGGCCAAAGCGAAGGGGCAAATGACCATAAGGGGGCATAGTAGATCCTCGCTGACCCCCTAGGTTTGATGTGGAGGTTTTAAAAGGGCCCCGCGGGGCAAAAAAAAAAAATAATAATAATAATCGAACGGCTGAATGGATTTGCACGAAACTTGGTAAAATATTAGGGACTGGTAGCCCGATGTGCCTTTGCTAGGTCTCAATATATGTGCTTCAGTGCATTTTGAGAAATTAACGTTCAAAAACAAGATATATATCTGTAACAACGCTCCGCTTCGCGGAGATAAAATTATATCTGTATTACCTAGCTTTTGCTAACACCAGTTAGCGACGGCTAGTAGGAGATAGCGACCATCTTGGGCCCCACTTTGCATGTGAGTGATATTTATCACTAATGACATGCAAAGTGGGCATGCCAAGATGTTAGCGACTGGAAACAGTCGCTAACATCGCTATCTCCTATTATCAACTTTTGGAAATATTCGAGATAAGCGCGAATATCTCCAAAAGCTAGCACCTGCCCTGAGCAGTTCTTAGCCATGTTATCCAATGGGAGGTGGATAACATGGCTAAGAGCATTAGCTCGGTAATGCATGAATATCGCTGAGTTTTCAGCGATATTAATGCATTGCGGTCGTTTTTTATCGTATTTGCGATAAACCTTGATAATAGCAAGGTTTATCTGCGATAATTTCTGACGGTAAAAAAATCGTTGCTAAGCATTGTTAGGGATAAATATCGCTTAACTTTGGTAATATGCCCCAACATCTGTTAACGTTCGATTCGAAGGAAATCAGGAAGTGTTGAAAAACATTGTCTGCGCCATCTTGTCTTTTTTCAAATGCCACACTTTTGTCGTGCACGGCAGCCATTTTAGATGCCTTGACCAGACCCACTCTGTGCACGCTGTCGATCCTTAGCATGGCTCCCCACCCTCGCAAGCATCTCCCCCAGGCAGTGGTCACCCCCGCTCTCTGTCTTATGCATGGGTAATAAACCTCCACCCATCTGCGCTGCTCTTCCCTGAGAATCACACCCTGTGCCCGCCCGACACCTCCCTTTCGCCCTATTCACTACCGCACCCTCTGACACTCCTTTTCCTCTGTGTCCGATTGTCCAGGCTGGTCCTAGGGTATCAGCTAGCCCTGCAGATGTAGTTTATGGCCACAGCTGTAAAGAATCACCCCTCTTCAAAGGAGTTATAGTAGATCAAGGCCCACACTCGATGAGATCCGTCACAGCAGAAGCGTTGCTATTATCTGAAAACCATCCTGTATTGTTATTGGGGAGGGGACCGAGCCTGAAGCGGAAGATTCCAGGGATGACTCTTTGTACATCAAAGTTTTTACAATTATGTGTCACATTAAAAATATATAGCACTCCGACAAAGTAGTAAGATTATAAAACTTTAATAATTTATAAATATATACAAGAAAACAAAAATAGTAATAACATATAAACATTTTTAGGGAAAAACAACGAAGTAGCGGTCGGCTGTGCGAATAGTCCCAACGCAGCACAACGTCCAGATTTCCGGCGTGGGGCGTCGCAGGGGGTGGGTCATCAGTAGCAAACTGTTGTGCGAATAGTTCCAAGGCAGCAGAACGCGCTGAAATCTAGATGACACGAAAGTGATGTCTAGTAAGTTGCCACCCAGCAAATAACGGCGTGGGGCGTCGTGGGGGGTGGGTCATCAGTAGCAAACTGTTGTGCGAATAGTTCCAAGGCAGCAGAACGATGGCACCAAGGTGATGTCCAGTAAGTTGCCGCACTGGTTTTGGTATCCTACAATGCTGCTCCGAATAACGGCGTGGGGCGCCCCGGGGGAGGCGGCGTGAACGGGCCTCTCCAGGTGGAGTGTCATCTGTTGTAGTGGGGCGCCCCTTTACCGTTTTAGTTGCCATTCCGTCCGTTTTTGGTCCACTGTGTCAAAAGCCGCAATTCAGCTGAGTTGCGCCCACTCTTGCGGTGCAGCGATAGGCGGCTGTCACAGGACTCTCAAAATGGCGGCAGGCTCTTTCCTTTTTGGGCCTGGTCCACTGAAATGGCCCTGGGACACCTTGGAAATCGGACGCTTGTCTGCTAGGTCTTGGACCCCATTCTCGAAAGCGTCCCCTCCGCCTTGAGAATTCATCAAAAGTTTTGGGGGCCCCGACTCCTGCAGGCTTCTGGTGGGGAGCGGCTGCCATGATTGCTCGCGGAATGACCACGACGGAGCTACGAGATGGTGGTGCTCTCATGCTGACGCCAGCTTCAGTCTGAAACATCCAGAAACAAGGTGAGGCTTTCATCGTTTGGGAAAAAAAAAAAGTTTTCATCCAATGAAAAGTGTTGTTTTTAGGTCATATGATCAAGCCTTCCATCATTAGGAAACCAAAAGTAAAATGAACCAATGAAAAGTTTTATAAACAAGTCACATGACCTGTTATGCGGCATAGGGTATAAAATGCGGAGAAAATACGTTGGCACGTGAGGCGGCGTCAGTAGCGGACCGATGTGCGAATAGGCCGAAGACAATACAACGCGCCAAGATCCGGATGGCACCGAGGTGGTGTCCAGCAAGTTGCAGCACTGGTGTGGCCATCCTACAATGCTGAAAGTCGGCGTGGGGCGCCCCGTTGGCCTGTGAGTTTGCGTCAGTAGCGGACCGATGTGCGAATAGGCCGAAGGCAGCACAACGCGCCAAGATCCGGATGGCACCGAGGTGGTGTCTAGTAAGTTGCCGCACTGGTGTGGCCATCCAACAATGCTGAAAGTCGGCGTGGGGCGCCCCGTTGGCCTGTGAGTTTGCGTCAGTAGCGGACCGATGTGCGAATAGGCCGAAGGCAGCACAACGCGCCAAGATCCGGATGGCACCGAGGTGGTGTCTAGTAAGTTGCCGCACTGGTGTGGCCATCCTACAATGCTGAAAGTCGGCGTGGGGCGCCCCGTTGGCCTGTGAGATGGCGTCAGTAGCGGACCGTTGTGTGAATGGGGCCGAAGGCAGCGCAACAATATTTTCGGAATAGAAGACACCACTAGGCGCTGAGATGCCAAGATCCGGATGGCACCGAGGTGGTGTGTAGCAAGTTGCCGCACTGGTGTGGCCATCCTACAATGCTGAAAGTCGGCGTGGGGCGCCCCGTTGGCCTGTGAGTTTGCGTCAGTAGCATACCGATGTGCGAATAGGCCGAAGGCAGCACAACGCGCCAAGATCCGGATGGCACCGAGGTGGTGTCTAGTAAGTTGTCGCACTTCTGTGGCCATCCTACAATGTTGAAAGTCGGCGTGGGGCGCCCCGTTGGCCTGTGAGATGGCGTCAGTAGCGGACCGATGTGCGAATGGGGCCAAAGGCAGCGCAACAATATTTTCTGATTTGAAGACACCACAAGGCGCTGAGATGCCAAGATCCGGATGGCACCGAGGTGGTGTCTAGCAAGTTATGGCACTGGTGTGGCCATCGTACAATGGTAAAAGTCGGCGTGGGGCGCCCTGTTGGCCTTTGAGATGGTGTCAGTAGCGGACTGATGTGCAAATGGGGCCAAAGGCAGCGCAACAATATTTTCTGACTGACACCACAAGGCGCTGAGATGCCAAGATCCGGATGGCACCGAGGTGATGTCTAAGTTGCGGACTGATGTGCGAATGGGGCCAAAGGCAGCGTAACAATATTTTCTGTATGGAAGATACCACTAGGCGTTGAGATGCCAAGATTCGGATGGCACCGAGGTGATGTCTAGCAAGTTGCTGTACTGGTGTGGTCATCCTACAATGCTGAAACTCGGCGTGGGTCGCCCCATTAGCCTGTGAGATGGCGTCAGTAGCGGACCGATGTGCGAATAGGCCGAAGGCAGCACAACGCGCCAAGATCCGGATGTCACCGTGGTGGTTTCATAGTTGAGAGGCACTTCATCTGCAGTGGGGCGCCGAGATCCGGATGGCACCGAGGTGATGTCTAGCAAGTTGCTGTACTGGTGTGGTCATCCTACAATGCTGAAAGTCGGCGTGGGGCGCCCCATTAGCCTGTGAGATGGCGTCAGTAGCGGACTGATGTGCGAATGGGGCCAAAGGCAGCGCAACAATATTTTCTGAAGAGAAGACACCAAAAGGCGCTGACATTCCAAGATCCGGATGGCACCGAGGTGGTGTCTAGCAAGCTATGCAGTTGAGTTGTGTGCGCACTTGCGGCGAATAGGTCGAAGGCAGCATAACAATGTTTTCTGAATAGAAGACACCACAAGGCGTTGAGATTCGGTTACCACCGAGGTGATGTCTAGCAAGTTGCCGCACTGGTGTGGCCATCCTACAATACTGCTCCGAATAACGGCGTGGGGTGCCCGAAGGGGGGGGGGGGAGGCGGCGTGAATGGGCCTTCCTAGGTGGAGGCTCGTCTGCTGTAGTGGGGCGCCCCTTTACCGTTTCAGTTGCCATTCAGCTGAGTTTCGGCTGCTCTTGATGCTACAGCGACAGGCGGCTGCAAGAGGACTCTCAAAATGGCGGCCTGTTCTTTGGATTTGGGCCTGGTCCACTAAAATGGCCCTGGGACACCTTAGAACTCGGACGCTCGATTTTTTTTTCCTTTCCTGTACATGCAAAAAAAGGTAAATGCCCGGTACGTTATACGCTTCATCTGCCACGATGAACTCTCCAGAGGAATCGAAAAAAAATATAGTTGTGGTAACTATACCATGCATCGTCATATGGAGAGGTGGCACCAATTAATTATAGTGCTGCATAAAAGAGAGATTTGGAGGAGAACCCCTGACCTGCTAGTACATTCATCAAAGAAGTGGCACTGAGAGCTTCAGAGGCAAGGGAAACGGTCCCAAATATTTAGAAGAACTTTGGAAAGATTAAAATGACATGTTTAGATTGTGGCAAATTAATTTCATGTGGACAGATGAGTGTTACTCTAATAAATACAGCATATGAACATCATCATAGTTGATGGTTGGTAGAGACATTTTGACTATATCCTGGACCTGCCCGTCCTCGCCCAAAATGGCGCCGGAATAAATGGGACTCGTAACTCCTTGTTGTGTACTGGTTGCAGAACCTTGAAATCACGAGATACGTATGCAGTTTTGAAGCACATGGCGGGCGGGGACGAGAATTGATTGAATATTTCGACATCCCTATTGATATTAAGTTCTGATGTGTTATTGATTACTGTACTGTTGAAAGTTCGAATTAACGTCACCCATGGTACTTGCCCGCAAATGTATATCTAGATAATTTTATTGTAACTGGCCCTGTCGTATTTTAATTATAAAATGTACGTCCACCGATTCCGTAACTGTTAGACACCTTAGTTCTTGCAACCTAATGGCCCGCCCGTTACGTTCCTCTACAGTGTAAATGTCTATTCATCATATACGATTACAGTTTGCTCCGTGGCAGGCCCACGTGGTTATAGGCTCGTATTTGTATAATGAAATTTTCACAATAAAGGTTTTTAAAAGAAAACATGGTAGTAGTATATACATTGGTAAAGTTTTTAATAATAGTCACTGTTTTAGAATCATTAAAAGGCAAGTGAAATAAAGCAGACCAATTACATGAAGGGTAAAAGGTATAATACGAAGGAACGCAGTAAAGATAAATGGTCAAGGGCTGTTGTGTTTTCTATTCCTGCAACATAAAGTGATCGATAAGAATCTCATATTCAGGCGTTTCGGCGACTAAGACAGCAGGTCGACCCTCTTTTGCTCAACGGCTCCGTCATGGGACGAAGAAACGCTCTTTTTCTCGAAAAAAGAATATATTTTACTTGCAGGACAGTTGTAAAATTTCCGGGAAAGTACATTAGCCTGGAACATTATAACATATATTTAAGAAAAAATAATGTTCGGAAGTAATGAAAAGCGTAATTTTTAGGTCATATGACCAAGCCTTTCATCATTACAATAAGAAAAGTAAAATGAACCAATGAAAAGTTTTATTAACAAGTCACATGACTTGTTATGCTTACGTTACGCGCTGCGCGCCCCGGATGACTTCCGGATGCGCTAACGCGGCGCGTCATATGACGCATTACGCGACAACGCAGGCCCAGAATATAGTCAAAATGTCTCCACCAACCAGCGGTCGGAACACAACCCCTTTCAGCAGGCTAAATAGTTCTGTTAAATGACAACAGAAGGGACAGGCAACAAGAACCATCAGTCAAAGAGGGGAGGGCTAGTTCTTCTCTACCGGGTTACATTGGGGCGCTACCGGAACTGATCGAATTGGTAGCCTACAGTGTTTCTGGATGTTTCAGACTGAAGCTGGGGTTAGCATGAGAGCAGCACCATTTCGTAGCTCCGTCGTGGCCATTCCGCAACCAATCATGGCAGCCGCTCTTTATCGTTATTTTGGGCGGGGTGGGTGGCGGAGCCGAGCTGTTTTGCAGCCATCATTGTGTGGAGTTCAGTTCATCTCACTAGTTTTGTATTTGTCATGAGGGGTTGTTCCTAATGTTTCTATTTTAGCGAGGTCAAAAAGAGATCCCATTAGTGGCCTACTGATTTTGCTCGATTCCTTTTCTTTTTTTTTACACGATTTTTCGTTATCTGCAAAGACTAAACAGAGTATTGCGACTCTGTGTTTGTTTGTAAATAGAGAATGAACCAAAGAGAACTAATTCTAAAACAGTAAATACTTGGATAACAATCAATCAAATGGAGAGAGAAGCAGGCACGACGGATTACAACGGGGGCAAAGGCCTGCGTTAACTACCTTTCACTATCTGCAAAGAGAGAGTACTCCTAATAGAAATGAGGGGGGGGGCACCATTCAAAGCAGATCAGTGTGCATAAACACGAAAATGTTTTCACTTACCATGTACTTGACATTCGACAGCTTATGATATTTGCTATTAAAAAACCATTGAAATTCACTGAAAGAACCATAGGTTATGGACCATATATAGTTAGGAATTAGCATTTACAAAACCTTGAAAATTCACTGAAAAAACCATAGGTTATAGACCATATATAGTTAGGAATTAGCATTTAAAAAACCTTATTTTACTCACACAAAACCATTGAAATTCCATATATAGTTAGTTGCACTAACTATATATCGCGCACCCGCAATCCACTGCTGATCATGTCACATATTACATCATTCATGACATGGTCAGTGACATCACTGATGACATCACTGATGACATCTCAAATGACATCACTGATGACATCACTGATGACATCTCAAATGACATCACTGATGACATCACTGATGACATCTCAAATGACATCACTGATGACATCACTGATGACATCTCATTTGACATTACTGATCACATCACTGATGACATCATTCATGTGATAATACGATGAACCTCTTCAGACTCTAATATAACCTTAGATACACTCAGTGTAAACAGACACTCATAGACTGTAGCTCATCCATGGAGTTACTCAGACACTTAGTCAGTCATGCAAAGAATCAATCACACCTCCATTTCCTCAACTATACAGTTATACACACCTTACTTATTCAAACATATACTAAAACATATTTACTCACTTATACAATCCTGGATACAAGTTCACAATGATCCATACAGCCACTCACACATTCACTGGCTCTTATGCACAGTTATTTATATATGTCAACTCTCACATGTACTGTGTTTTACATATGTACTTACTTTGACATGTAGCACTGAGATATCCATTCACTCACCAATACACTCATGCACACAGTCAACCGCCCATACAGCTGTTTCCACATGCACTTTTGAACCCATACATCTAGTCAATCAACTGCTCACACATCTATGCAGAGAGTCATACACCTCCCAGCCACCCACACACACACTCAGTCTCCCATACAAATGCTTGGGCAACCAATCAATAACCCATACAGTTAATCATATAGCTAATGATCAACACATGCAGCAGTTTACAGAACAACAGACATAATGATGCACAAATTAAGACAGTTTAGTCACTAACCCATGCACTCAGTGAGACACATTTAATCAGTCACTCATACAGTCAGCCATGCCCCTACTAAATCCTTCATCAAGACACTTATACATCCACTCATTCTTCAATATGTAAGACATATTTTAACTTTACAGAATTATACAGTCACTGGATGTAGTCATCAGTGATGTCATTTGAGATGTCATCAGTGATGTCATCAGTGATGTCATTTGAGATGTCATCAGTGATGTCATCAGTGATGTCATTTGAGATGTCATCAGTGATGTCATCAGTGATGTCACTGACCATGTTATGAATGATGTAATATGTGACATGATCAGCAGTGGATTGCGGGTGCGCGATATATAGTTAGTGCAACTAACTATATATGGAATTTCAATGGTTTTGTGTGAGTAAAATAAGGTTTTTTAAATGCTAATTCCTAACTATATATGGTCTATAACCTATGGTTTTTTCAGTGAATTTTCAAGGTTTTGTAAATGCTAATTCCTAACTATATATGGTCTATAACCTATGGTTTTTTCAGTGAATATATATATATATATATACACTGTTTTTAATTATGCTAATTCACGGAATTCTTAGAAAATTGTTGGTTGAATCTCTTAATGTGATTTTTTTATATTGATCACTTTATTTAAACTTAGGTGATAACGATAAACAAATGCATCACATTAAAAAAAAAAGGAGACTAATATTTTGGTTTGATGTAAATGTATTTTTGGTGCCTTCTTACTGGGTTGTAGAGATAAAAGTGTGGGTTCCACAGAGGTTGCACACAGCACAGAAGGGAAACGTTTTGTACTTGGAATACCCACGCAACGCCCATGGAATGCCAGCAGGGCAGAGTAACGCAACGCTGCAAGTTGCGTTACTTCAGAATTATTGACCCACTCAGCGCCATGTAAGGTGGCCTTGCGTGGTTTCATAAATCGCATTCTGGGTTTTTGTCGCACTTGCCCCACGTTGCATGGTGCAAGTGTGATGCAATCCCATCGCATTCACAGTGTTGGTTCAGTGAGTGCCAATGGAGACTCAGACTCCAGAGGCGGGTGCAGTGTGCATTCTTACAGTAGTTCACACTAACTTGTTTGACGAATGCCTGTTGTCTGCATAAACAGGGCTCGACCTGCAGAGTACAGTTATAAAGCAGATATCTTGGTGAATCACTGCCACGTGTTCTAATTATTTATTAATTTGGGCGTCTTTACATAGCACAGACATGACCCACGGGCATTAGGGTGCTTTACAAGAACAAGCTTGTACAGTTGTTTTCAGAAAACACACCCGCAACAAAAAAAACAGTCCAAAAGCATTGCATCACTATGCTCCAACCCAAGGGCATGATAGGTTGGGATAGTTCTTGCCGAAGTGTCTTTTGAAAAGAAGTATTTTAAATACTTTTTTAAGCTGGAATGTCAGAGGCTACTGCAAAGGGCTGGAAGGAGGGAGTTCCAAAGAAGTATCGGTTCACATCACATTTGTGCTTGAATTTGGGATTTATGCTCCAGGAAAAGGGTTTCTTTGTTTCTCGAACCACGTTGAGCACCATACATTTTTCAGCTTTCCACTTAGGGAGAAGAATCATTTAGAGCTTTGTGAGTTAGGCAAGCAATTTATACTGCCCTCTGGCTTCAATGTGATAGCAAGATGGGAGTGCTGTGGCCAAACTTCTTATGGACTGTAACAAAGCGTGCCACGCAAAACTGCTCTGAGGAGCAAAGTGTGCTTTTGGAAAAACCAGTGAAAGCAGCGAGTTCTCCTCGTTCTGCCTGGGAAGCATCAGTGCTTGGGCTACCGCTTTTAAGTCCTTTTCTAGTATAAAGTGTTTGTTGCTACAAAGAAGTTTTGGTTTGAAACAGGCCCTCTTGGCCATAGCAGCGATTTGCCTCTGAAAGTTAAACCAACCATGGCGGCTGGTGGATTTTAAAAGTGGTTGGCAGAACTTCTAAACCTGATTATTCTGTGTGAGAGGGCGAGCTTAAAGTGAAAAAAGGGAGCTGCATGGGTGTAGGAAAGTGGTGTTTTGTTGCAATAAACCCGCCACTTTTTGCCAAATGTCTGATGCACCTTGACTGTGTGTGTGCTGTGATCCTGCTAACCAGGCCTCAGCACCTGTGTTCTTTCCCTAAACTGTACCATTGTCTCCACAACAGGCACACCTCTGGCCTACATATAAGACCCTTGTAATAGGTACCAGTGGTACCAAGGGTCTTGTGATCAGAGAGGGTCCCATAAGGCTACAGCATGTATTGTGCCACACTACAGGACCCCCACACCAAACACATACACACAGCCGTTGCAGGCTATGTGTTGTGGTGTAAGTAAACTAAAAGAGTCGACATGGCACACCTTCATGGGTGCCATGCCTACACAACACAGCCTGTGGCATAAGTAAGTCACCCCTCTTTGTGCTCTCGGAGGTCAGAAACAAAGCCTGTTCTGGGTGGGGGTGCTCACACCTCCCCCTTGCAGGAACAGCAGCACTTGGCTGTGAGCCTAAAAGGCACTCACCTTGTGTTATGCTGATTTGGCAGCTCCAAATAGTGTAGATGCACAGCCCCCTGTTTCTTTGGGGAGTACATAAATATAGGAGAAGGAGGGTTCCCTAACCATCAGGTAGTTATACTCCTCATCGCTTAGTAGGCTAATCTCTCGCCACTCAACTAGTCTCATATTTGTGTGGACACTGAGTGTCTTTGATGGATTTTTTGTAGCAAGTGCTATCTGCCAACTGACGGTCAATTTCATTTATATAACTTTGCCTGTCCATTATCACCACATTCCCCCTTGTCTGCTTCTCGAATTACAATGGCGTGGTCGGATCTTAGATCTTTCAAGGCTTTGTTTTCCTCAGCTGAGAGATTAAATGTAATTCTATTTTGGGGGATTGGGTGTTCAAGAAGTTGATGAAAGCCCTTAGTCTCCCTAAAGAGTTCAATATTAGAATGTGTTCCTACTGTGAAAATTTGGAAAGCGCCTTGACATTGCTGTCAATTTGCATGTTCTCTGAGATGTCCAATTCTGCTCTTAACATATCAACCTCAACTGGTGTATCATCTTGTAATGACATCATAAGTTGTAAAACCTCTAGGTCCGAAACAGTGTGGGTCGGCTGTGTATATTCTCCCATTTTCCTAGTATACACAACAGGATTACGAGTAAAGTGTTCTTTTAACTTTATTAGTTTCATGAATTTATACAAATCTACACACATGTCAATGTCATTTCCAAATTGTGTGGGGCAAAAACCCAGACCTCTACTCAATGTTGATACATCAATTTTAGACAGTGAACGACTTGAGAGGTTAACAATCACAAGCTCCTGTGTTGGTTTCCCCACCACCTCCCCTGCTGTGATTTCTCCTAACTTTTCTTGGACCTGGTGGACATGGCAATTTGTTTGTTTCACACTCTCTTGTTTCTGCTTGAGTTTCTGTCATCTCCTTCCCCCTTCTTGTTTTTTCTTTTGGTCCTTTCTTGTAGTTTTCACTCCTAGCCTGAGTCGTTTCATTTCCACAAAAAAAGTGGATCTGTTTTCTGTATCAGATGTGCCAGGTGTCTCTTCCGTGGTCACTGAACTAGCTACTGAGGATGAGGAGCCAGTGCTATCAATTGATGCCAACTCCTACGTATCCTCACACTGTCTCTTTCCTTCCCCTATTGTTTTCAGATTGTCATATCTGTTGGAGAATGTATACATTCTCTCATATCTATCCTCTTTATTTTTACAAATTTCTTATCCCTCAGATATATTAGGGGGTTGAAGAATTGTATGAACTGGCGAAGGGCGAGCATGTCCGAATTCAGGCCTTACGCCTCGCATCGCTGTCCCATAGTTCTATTTTAGCATAACATTTTATAATTTGCTTATTTTTATATGGACGGTTGTTTTAAATAGTTTTGTATATGGACTGTTGTATTTTAATTGGCTTATGTCATAGCACATAGTTCCACATCCCTGCTGTACCTATGTAGTGTGCGCTCTGTGCCTTTCATTTGCGGATTGACTATTGTACACGAAGATCCTTGCCAGTATTCAGTGTTTTTAAACCAGATGTGTATATTATTTGTTTTATTGATGCACTTTTATGACCCTAGAGTCTGAAATAAAGTATTGATGAATGAATATTTGGTATTCTTCCAAGATCTTATCTAGGATATCGTAATTCTTTTTCACTGCATCCTTTAAGTCTGAGGACGCGATCTTTTCAAGTTCCTCTACCTCAGTCTGTAACTTGCAGCCCTTCTTCTCTGCATTTTTAATTAGTATACGCTTCATATTAAATGACGCATTATGGAGGCTCTCCTCCCACTCTTTTAATGAATCAGAATCCAGTTCCTCAAAGGTTGGAAAGATTAAGATCCTAAGACCTCTTGGGATCTTTTCATTTTCCATATATTTAGCCAAGGCGGTGCCCTCCCACCATCTGGACATCTCTTGTTTTTTAAATTTTTTTAGTTTTTGGAATTTCGTTTTTAAACCCTATGGCCCACATGCATCAAAGTGGGAGAATGCGATTTCTTATTTGCGATTTTTAAGGAATCGCAAATAAGAAATCGCAAAATGGTATGCATGAATATTTTCGCATTTTTTTTGCGATTCGCAAAAAAACGCAATTTAATGCGATTCGCGCTTTTTTCCTCATTTTGCGATTTTGCAAAATGCGAAAACAGCACAGTTGATGAATTGATGCACTCTGATCACTGGAAAGCCAAAGAAGGCAATCAGGGACACCTGAGGTTTCTTTTGAATGTAGCTCTGGCAGTTGATCTCAGAGCCTGGTGAGGAAGGTTGCTTTTGCTGCAGTCTGTGCTTTTCACAAGGAAGGACATGGAAAACCAAGAGGCAGAGGGGCCCTCCAGGAAAAGGAAAGTGAAATTTTCAGAAAAAGAGCTTGAAATTCTCATTGAGGAGGTGACTGACAGGCATGAACAGTTATTTGGAAAGCTGTCTCATAAAGTGCCTGATGCTGTGAAAAGGAATGTGTGGCTCAACATTCAGTCCAAGGTGAATGCAGTTGGTGTGGCTCACCGGGAAATCTGCAATTTACAGAAGAGGTGGTATGACTTGCGCAGTCGCGCTAAGGAGAAGATTGTGTCAAGAGTGAAATCTGCAAACAAAACTGGAGGTGGTCCCCCCAAGGACATACCAACAACCCCTTTGGAAGACCTTGTAAAAGGGACACTTTTGACTGAGGCAGTTGTTGGTGTCATGAACATAGACACGTCTGATCTCATCACTCCCTCTGAAGGTAAGTTAACATGTGTTTGAAAATGTAAGAGGGTTTATTAATAACATGGTTTTCATGTAACATAGTAAAGGCATGAGATGAAAAAGTGTTGCAACATTACCAAGCATGGAAAATTACATTTAGAGCACTACTTGCCTCATGAAAGGGAACTTAGAATGCTTAGAGCAATGCATCATGGTTAATGTAGTTCTTTAGTGACATTTTATGAAAGTTAAAAGATTTTTTTCTCAAATTAAAAACAGAAACACAGATATGTTAGTAAATATTCAAAATTTATTTAGACAATAACCATCAAGCAAATTTATTTTCTTTGTAAATCACAGCAAAACAATTTCCACTCTAAATATCTGTTTTCACTTTTCAAACAGAATTGCTTCAAGAATTAATTGAGCAAGATTTAAGAGATTTCAGTAACTTAGACATTCAAATTAATGAGGATGCCAACATTCCAAGTACATCTACAGCAAATGTGACAGTAAATGAAAGGCATAGAGTGTGCCAATTACTGCAAACTGAATCAGAGGAGGAAAGTACTCAAACAAATGCAGTTTCAAGACCAGACCCCACACCAACAGCCACCAATGCCAGGCCTAGTAGGCGAAGGAGGCAAAGTCAATTTTATAGAAGGCGTCCAAGAACCTCAACAGGGTCCATGTTAGAGGAGGGGTCCACCACTGGAAGTCTTGTAGAGGACAAAATATTAAAGATACAGCGTCTGCAAGGAAAAGACATTAGAATTATGAAAGGAAAAATGATGTCTATGTGCGAAAACATAGCAGGCATGCACAGCACTATGAATAAGATGGCTGATGATTTCAAACATAGCCAAGAGGCTACTGTAGGAAAACTGGACAGTATAGCAAAGTCTCTGGAATCAATTTGCACAGTCATGAAATTGCAACATAAGCAAAGTGTTCATAGGCACCTTAGGCAACAGACAAGCTTACATGCTCAGAACAGACTATTAACAAGAATTTCTAATTCTGCATCCAAAATTTGCAAGCAAAATGCAGAAATACATGAAAAAATGAATGCTTCTTTTGTTGCAATAACAAGGGGAATGGTGAGAGAGCTTTCCTTAGAGCATGCTTCTAACAGTGGTAATATACCTGCAATTACTTTACCAAAGGATGACAGTGCTATGGGAGGGAAAAATGTAAATCCACCAGAAGGGACCTTTGCTGGGTCAAGACGGAGTATTAGATTTGCTAAGGAAGGATGCCAGATGGTGATGGATGAAGGAAATAAAAGTTCAAAGGCTTTGGGTGTTCGTGGGCGTAAAAAATAGTATTAAAGCAAGTTATTTCTCAATGGAGGTTTTCCAGTAAAAATGTTTTCATTTAATCATTGACTGAGAGCAAGATCATTTTTTGAGACAGAGGTCTGGTACATTTTTTGAATAATGAAAGACATTTACTTTGAAAAATCCTTCCTTGTTTTTGGTTACATTCAACAGAATTTCATTATGTATGGACAAATAAAAATAAAGCATGTTACCTTCTCAGAAATAATTCTGTGTAATTTCTGCTCTCCTTATCCGTCCTTCTGCTGCCTCTGGTCCATGTTGTCTTGCTGGGGGTTGCTGTGGATCATTGTCATTTGGTGGTAACATGTCTTCTTCTTCCAAAGGTATGCCTCTCTCTGTTGCCATGTTGTGTAGCATAGCGCAGACTGCAACAATTTTACAGCATGTTTTTGGATTATACTGCAAACTACCACCAGTCTTATGTAGTATGCGAAACCTTGATTTAAGCACACCAAAAGTTCTCTCAATTACATTACGCGTTGATTTATGCGATTGGTTGTAATGTTGTTCCTTTCTACTTGCTGGGTTCAGGTATGGAGTCAATATGTATGACCTAACTCCATAGGCACTATCACCTATAACCAAAAGAAAACGACACTTACTTTAGATATGTATTACTTGCTAAGTGTGATAGATGGGAAAGTTGTACATTTAAAATGGAAAAAATAAAACATTTACCAAGCAAATAGCCATCTCCAAACTGTCGTGCTAGAAGTCTGGCATGTATTGCACTATGTTTGAAAATGTAAGAATCATGGGCACTCCCTGGGTAACTTGCCACTATGTCAGTTATGATGGTCTTGGAGTTACATATCACTTGAATATTCAGAGAATGAAAACTTTTCCTATTACGGTATATGTACTCATTTTCTGAGGGAGGACAAATAGGTACATGAGTCCCATCCACACATCCAATCACATGTGGAAATTGTGCCATACCATAAAAATCCACTTTAGTTCTCTGTAAATCTTGTTGAGAAGAAGGAAACTTTATGTAATGACCAATTCTACTTAACATTGCATCCAAAAAAGAATTGAAAAATCTGGACAGAGAGCTCTGGGATACACCACCAGCAATAGCTACCACCCCCTGAAAAGAACCAGACGCTAACAGGTGTAGACAACACAGGACTTGAACATGAGTAGGGATAGCATTTGTCCTGCGAGTCTCCCTTTGCAACATGGGATCCAAATCATTAATTAAATCAATTATTAAGTTACCAGTAAGCCGGTACCTATCATAAATTTGGTCTTCAGTTTGACCAAGCAAAGTAATCCTAACTCTAAAAATTCTCTCTTCTATCTGCCTTCCCCTCAAACCTGCACCTATTCTCAATTTATGGCGGCGCGCAAGGAAGAAAAGTGCTGCCATTGTGAAAGGCTCCTGTTTGCTCTCTGAAAAACAGCAACAGTGGAGGCAGCCACAACCCTGCCTTATATAGTGGAGCTGGCAATCAGGAAGGCCTTCACATCATCTGGTCTGTAGTAAAAAATAGTGCAGGCTGATATGGGAGTCCTAAATTATTACACAATGTTATGTGGAAAAACAACACCTTTGCAAATGATAACAACACACTTACAGAATTAAAATAGATTTCTCTAACATCAACAAACATCCAAATATGAATGTGTCCATCTTGCACCTGCATACATTTCAATATTCACATATATGTGTGCAAATGATGATTTATTTGGGGGAAACAACATTTGTCCCATCATTTCCACAAAAGGTCAGAGGTCGCAATAGATCAGCCCTTGATATGACCTGTGACAACATTTACTCGACTGAGAAATGCAATCTGTCATTTTGAAATGATTTCACAACTTCCCAAACGCCCACGGAACAAGATTGCCTATGGCAGCGAATAAATAACACCATGTCAGAGTTCTTCTTATTTTAAGAAATGCTAACACCGATTCCTTCAGCATTCGCATCTTCCAAACTGTGATGCATAGGGACTTTTCCAAAAAATAAACGAATCGCATCCATTGCGATTCATTTTAGAATTCGCACTTTGGATTACGAATTCCTAATTACCGAAAACACCAAAAAATAATGATGCATCTCACTCTAGTAGATTGCATTCGCAAACGGACGTTTTCTAAGAAAAATACAGATTGCGAATGCAATCTACTATGATGCATGTGGGCCTCTGTTTTTAAAAAAATTTGGAGTGGTGCCTCCAACAGTCTGTCTTGATGAGAGCAGGTCCTGAGCTAGTTCCTGTCTTCTATCTTTGAAATTGGGCATGTCTATCGTATTTTGTAACATGACTCGAAGATAATTAGAAAGATCAGTGCATCCACAGGGAGTAATTTATAGATACAGAAAAATGTTTATTGTTGTTGTAGGATTTTTATCCCAAATTATTCGTAACTATGCAAGCTGGCATAATCGCGTAATTTGAAAAAAATTCACATCACAAGAGTAATTCATAATTACTGAAATTAGTCCAATTACTCCGGTGTAATTAATAGTTCTCCCAGGCTTAGATGGCACCCGCCCTTCACATTCCACCTGCACGGGAGGGGCAGGGACTGTGCTGCTTTTAGACTGGCACAGTAGAGCCTGTCTGAATGGCACGGCCATAAAGTATAAACAATGTACTCTCTGGCAGGCGACCAAGTGAAACTGCTTCAGCACTCGAGGGGGGCCAGCTGGTCACGAGCCTCAGTCCTTCCAGCCTCAATGTACTCAAAGAAACAATAATGGAGGAGGGCAGGTCACACCATGAATGCAGCTTCCCTGAGCTTGGTGTCCCCGGCTGGACAATGCAAAAGTGGCAGCAAAGGCCAGAAAACCACAACCAAATCAATAACCCCTGGCACGTGGGCACCTTGGAAAATCGGTGGAAAGAGGAGGTCCATGCAGACACGGTGCAGAGTTTGAGTCCCATGCGGGCCTGCAGAGAAGTGCAACAGGAAAGGGGTTCATATGTGCCAATTGATAGCAGGTGTAGAGTAATCCCATATAATAAAGTGTTCACAAAGTTGGAGTTCTTCAGTGACCCTATGGGGAGCATCACAAGTGAGACTACACCCTTTGCAGCTCTGAGGCTTGTTTCACGGTATTCTAAGAACACACCCCATAGGGCATCAGATGACGTTTTCCCCAAGGTGCCCGTCGAACCATAGCCGTGGCATTGTAACGGCCCAGTGTGTCGTAATGCAAGGTCGAACATGGGCCCTCCAGGCCCTGGTTTACTAGTAGGAAAAGGTAACAATATTTGGGGCTCATTGTGCCCCCCACACCCCTGGGCCCGGTACCACTGCACCTGCTATTCCATTGAAGCGCAGGCTTCAGTCCTACTGATTGAGGGTACGTGTGCTGCTGCATTCTCGAGACCACGGCCACTATTGCGCCAGCTTATCTTAGCAGGGGGCACGAGTTAGGTGCTCGCACTGCTGCATGTATTTTAAAAACTGTTATCTGTTACTGGCAGGGGGCACGAGTTAGGTGCTCGCACTGCGGCTAAAATTTTTAATTGTTTCCTTGTGCATTACCTGTTCCTGGTTCTGCCGCTGCTGCTGTGAGAGAGCAGTAAGCAGATTTCAGGTGCCTGCATTGCACTTATTTTTACACAAAACCTCACTTGCCCGAATTTTAACTCCCCTATCAGGCATTGGATAGCTTGTGTACCTCCCACTTCCCGTTCCACCCCGAGCCGAGCTCGTTGTGTGGAGGGAGTTCTTCCTATCACTTTGCTCTCTTTGTTCACTTCCGGTGGAAGGGGGGAGCGCTCTAGTTTTTCAGACTGACGCCTCCCTATATAACCGATGTGTTGGCCGACGCGCAGCGGACACGTGCAGCGGGCGTGACGGTGGCGCGCCGGAGTCGTGCCAGAGTCCTGCCCGTCTGCTCCCGTCCGTGACTGCACGCGGCCATGGGCCAGTTCCCCTGCTCCGAAATCCCTAACATCGAGGCTAACTTACTCGAAAGACACTCTCCTAACATTTAGGTCGCCCCAATGTTTGCCATGTAACTTAATGTGACCACAGCAAGCCCCACTGTCATGCCCCAATTGTTTGCTGACCCTCACTTCACTTTCTTCTACACTGGATATCTCCACTTCCTCCTTCCTACAGAGACAGATTCAGGAGTCCCCTTCCCACGCTTTCAACTTTATCAGCCTGAATTGCAGGTCTCTACCCAAACATAGTAGAGATATATTTGATCTTCTTACCTCCGCCCGACCTGATGTCCTGTTTCTTACGGAGACGTGGCTAACGGATCACTCGGGTCCCGACATCGCGGCTGCTCTCCCTGACGATTACACCTGCGTATGTAGAAACAGAAGGGGCAAGGAGGGTGGAGGAATAGCTACTATTTTCAGAAGAACTTACTCCTGCAAATGGGAGGACAATGATATCCCGAGTTGCGAGGCTGGGATGTTTAAAATACTTCTATCCCCCAATTTCACCCTCTCAGGGGTTCTTATTTACCGTCCTCCCGGCCCTGCTAACCCGTGGGCATCAATTCTCTCAGAGTACTTAGCCCCGTTACTACTGAATGCAACTAATTTTTTAATTGTTGGAGACCTGAACGTCCATCTCAATGATACTACCTGCTCCATCAGCACTAACCTGATATCTGATTTAGCGGCGATGAACATTACTTTGCACAATTCTGGCCGCACCCACAAGACGGGCAATTTGCGCGACCCAGTTTTTTCCAACCTAACTACTGTCACATGTAAACCTGCCCTACCTGTCCCTTGGTCGGACCACTTTATTGTTGAATTCTCGTTAACAATAAACCAATCCAACGCCCTTGGAGATATCCCTAAACTCAGACTGACCCGAAATTGGAGGAACCTGGACTCCAATAAATTGAACTCTGTTCTGTCATGCTCCTTGCCTTTTACGGATGTTAATAACCTTGAGCAATCGGTCGCTGTTCATAACTGGCTTATGTCTGCCACTAATGCTTGTTTACCCCTCCGCAAGCAGAAGTTCAATGCTCACCACCCTCCCGCACCATGGTTTAATGACCTATTGAGAAAAGAAAAATCCTACTGTAAACACCTTGAGCGGAAGTGGCGCTCCAATTACGATCCTCAGTCTAAACTGCAATATAAAGCTGCTTTAATGAAATATCATTCCCTCTGTAAAATAGCCAGAACAGAATACGTTAATTCCTCTATTCTTAATGCCCAAAACCGTCCCAAAGCTTTGTTTAAGGCTGTTAAAGAACTGTCAGGTGCTTCCTGTCAACCCAAAGCCCCTTGTCTTGATGTAGTACAATGTGATGCTTTAGCATACTTTTTTATCTCTAAGATTGAGAATATATATGTTGACTTTGGTCCTCCCGACTCCCCGATTCCTTCCCTTGAGCCTGTCGTCTCTACAGTTCCGGGTGATCTTCACCCAGCCGAAACAGGTATTAGCGCATGGGACCCCCTTACCTTACCCATTTTATACGACATCATCAGAAGTATTAAATCTGGCTCCCCTCTTGACCCCATCCCTCCCCAATTTCTGTCAACCCTTAACCCCCCCCTCTCTTAAAATCATCCTGGAGCTACTAAATATGTCACTCAGGGAGGCAAAGGTCCCCAATGATTGGAAGCACGCAATGATTGTACCCCTGTTAAAAAAGGCCAACGCTGACCCTAATGACCCCTCCAATTTTCGTCCAATTTCGCTTCTCCCAGTATTTTCCAAAATATTGGAAAAACATGTCCTTAAACAACTCACCAGTTTTATCGAATCTAACAACATTTTGCATCATTCTCAGTCTGGCTTTCGTTCCACTCTTCTGGGAGTCTCTGAAACCGTTCGTCATCTGGTTGACAGAGGGGACACCGTGGCACTTATTCTACTTGATTTAAGTGCCGCATTTGACACGGTCTCCCACCCCATTCTGGTCAGCACTCTCCAAACCATAGGCATTTCTCATTCTGCCCTCAATTGGCCTACCAGTTTTCTGCATGACCGGACGTTCCAAGTCTTTTCGGCCACATCTACGTAAAAAATTCACAAATCAATATACGGAGTTCCTCAAGGTTCCATTCTTAGCCCCCTTCTCTTCAATTTGTATGTCAAACCCTTGGCGACCATTGCGGAGCAAGCGGGGCTCTCCATATTTTCTTATGCAGATGACACTCAGATCATCTTCTCACTTTCCACCAATCATCATGTCACTACATCTGCCCTTTGTTCTGGACTTAGCAGCATCGCTTCCTGGATGCACAACAACAAGCTAAAATTAAACGGAGGACAAACAGAACTCCTTCTGTTTGGCAATAACACCGCCTTATGGGGGCCCTCCCATTGGCCTGTCCAAATGGGTACCCCTCCCAATCCCTCCAAAACAGCACGCAATTTGGGCATCATTTTTGATAACCAACTGTCCATGAGGCAACATGCTGTTAAAGTTTCTTCCACCTGTACAGTCATTCTTAAATGGCTGAGGAAAATTGCCTGGATGCTCCCCCTAGACACCCAGAAAACCGTAGTCCAGGCGCTCATTACCTCTCGCCTGGACTATGGTAACATCCTTCTTCTAGGGGCCAGCAAAGAGGTAATTCGTAAATTACAGACTGTCCAGAACATGGCAGTACGTCTGTTATGTAATTTACCTTTTCAATCCTCTACCTCCCCCTCTTTGCGTAGCCTTCATTGGCTCCGCATTGAGAGTCGCTCTAAATTTAAGGCGCTCTGTTTCACACACAGAATCATCTGGGGTAAGGCACCTCAATATCTAACATCCTTGATTCATCTGTATGTCCCCTCACGCTCCCTGTGGTCATCCAATCAACACAAACTTCAGATTCCCAGAATCAGGAAAGCCAGAATGGGCGGTCGTTCATTTGCCTTCTTGGCCCCGTCCCTGTGGAACTCTCTTCCTCTTCCTCTTCGAACGGAATCTAACCATCTTACGTTCCGCAGAGATCTTAAAACCTGGCTTTTTAATTAATAATCGAGTCTGCAAGCACACTCCCTTTGTCTTTGGTTCAGCGCCGGGAAACCTTCGGGTAGCTGCGCGCTTTATAAGATTAAATATAATAAAATATAATAATTGGTAGCTGAGGCCCTGTACATGCCCAGAGTGGGGGAGTAAAGCAAGGTCTCGGCCATCCATCGTTCCGCACCAGCCTCCATCTTTCCTGTACATCAGGCCTTTCTGGCACAAAGCCAGCATATAGTAACAAGCATTTACAATGCAAAGGTCTCGCCTTTGAAAAGTTAGAGCTATTGGCATTGTAAATGACAATTTTTTTATTTATGTGTTGGTTTTGAAAACAGATAAATAAATGGCATTGTCATTTACAATGCAAATAGCTTAATCTCTCGCAAATGTGAGACCTATTACATTTGCACCCACACACACACAGCCACACACACACACACACACACAGATGTGGTGGTAGTGGATGTGGTGGATGTGGTGGTGGTGGATGGGGTGGTGGTGGATGTGGTTTTGGTGGTGGATACGGTGGTGGTGGATGTGGTGGTGGTGGATGTGGTGGATGTGGTGGTGGTGGATGTGGTGGTGGATGTGGTGGTGTTGGATGTGGTGGTGGTGGATGTGGTGGTGGTGGATGTGGGGGTGGTGGATGTGGTGGTGGTGGATATGGTGGTGTTGGATGTGGTGGTGGTGGATGTGGTGGTGGTGGATGTGGTGGTGGATGTGGATGTGGTGGTGGTGATGGATGTGGTGGTGGTGGGTGTGGTGGTGGAGGTGGATGTGGATGTGGTGGTGGTGGATGTGGTGGTGGTGGATGTGGTGGTGGAGGTGAATGTGATGGATGTGGTGGTGGTGGATGTGGTGATGGATGTGGTGGATGTTATGGCGGTGGATGTGGTGGTGGTAGATGTGGTGGAGGTAGATGTGGATGTGGGGGTGGTGGATGTGGTGGTGGTGGTGGATGTGGTGGTGAAGGATGTGGTGGTGGATGTGGTGGTGGATGCAGTGGTGGTGGATGTGGTGTTGGTGGTTGATGTGCTGGTGGTGGTGGATGTGGTGGTGGATGTGGTGGGGGTGGTGGATGTGTTGGTGGTGGATGTGCTGGATGTGGTGGTGGTGGATGTGGTGGTGGTGGATGTGGTGGATGATGTGGTGGTGGTGGATGTGGTGGTGGTGGATGTGGTGGTGGATGTGTTGGTGGATGAGGTGGTGGATGTGGTGGTGGTGGATGATGTGGTGGATGTGGTGGATGTGGTGGTGGATGTGGTGGTGGTGGATGAGGTGGTGGTGGATGTGGTGAATGTGGTGGTGGTGGATGAGGTGGTGGTGGCTGTGGTGGTGGTGGATGTGGTGGTGGTGGATGTGGTGGTGGTGGATGAGGTGGTGGTGGTGGATTTGGTGGTGGTGGTGGATGCCATATTAAGAAATACAGAGTCATAAAACGATAGACACACTCCACGCCAAGATAGAATCTATCACATAGAAAAAAATAAGGTACCATAACAAAACGTACTGAAGAGTAACAGCATAACACACTATAACATAAAACAACAATACATAACATAAAATGATACATACCACTATAGGATAAGAAAAATAATATCAGTTAACAGAACGAAATGTAACATGATAATATTACATAAAATAACATATAATGTAACATAATATAAAACAATATTATAAAAAATAAAAGAAAACATACTGTAACATGACATGACAACATAACATAAAATAATATATAACATTAGAAGATAACAAAAATTAATAACATAACACAATGTTATATAATGTAACGCAACGTAACGTAGGTAGAATAACACAATATAACTTAATGTAACATTACAACGTAACATAGAATAGCACATAACATAACATTAAGGAAAATAGTAACGTAACATTACATAACGTAACATGACCACATTACATAAAATAACACATGACAAGTACATATCATAAAATTGTAATACATAAGAGATCATCGAGGCACCTTTCCTGTTTCATGTTGTTAACATCCCGACGATATGTGCGCTGTCAAGGGCACCTTGTCAACATCCCGACAACACATGAGCTGCCACGTGCTCCCCGCCAATACTCCTACGATACATGTGCTATCACACCCACCAGGTCAACATTCCGACGATGAATGTGCCGTCAGGTGCACCGTGTTAACATCCTGATGATATATGCGCTGTCAAGGGCACCCTGTCAACATCCTGACGACACATGAGCTGCCACGTGCACCCCCCAATACTCCGATAATACATGTGCTGTCACACCCACCAGGTCAACATTCCGACGATGTATGTGCCGTCAGGTGCACCGTGTTGACATCCTGACGATATATCAAGAGGCACTGCACCTGTGCACGTGCTGTTTGTGTGCAGTGAGACCAGTGTGCAAGCAAGAGGCACTGCACCAGTGCACGTGCTGTTTGTGTACAGTGAGACCAGTGTGCAAGCAAGAGGCACTGTTTGTGTGCAGTGAGACCAGTGTTCAAGCAAGAGGAACTGCACTGGTGCAAGTGCTGTTGTGTGCAGAGAGACCAGTATGCAAGCAAGAGGCACTGTTTGTGTGCCGTGAGGCCAGTGTACAAGCAAGAGGCACTGCGCCGGTGCCCGGTCTATTTTCATTGTTACTATTAAGACCAGCCCTCCCCCTGCACTGCTCGTCTCTCACCCTCCTCAACACGTCACCACTGCATCAGCTCAATGTCAAGCACTATAATAAAAAAAAAAAATCCCATCACAATAATGTGCGTTCGGTTTGCATTAAATTTGCCAAAGAAGTACATAGAGTTTGGCACGAAACTAAAATACCTTAGCTGAATTCACATTAAAGTAAACAGAGCTCACCACTGATAATGAAATCCAAAAGGAAAGTGGAAAGCAAACAACGTGACAACGTGTCTCAACGTAACAAGCATTGGGTAGGCTCACGCAGGAAGGAGTCTGTAAGCCCCATCCTTTTCAGACTGGGGGAGTGTTTTTCTTTCTCCCCTCTTCTCCATTGACTGGAGGAGAGGAGAGAAAGAAACGAAAAAAACACGCCCCTCAATCCGAAAAGGACGGGGCTTACAGCGAAAAGAGACATCACAGAGACCTCTTCTCCAATGGCTGGCAGCCGTTTATGAGGCCAGCCAATGGAGAAAAGGGGTGGGGTTTACCCTCGCTACTCTGAGACATTAAGTCTCGCTGGCGAGACTGCGCATGTGCGCAGCCTATGCCAGTCTCGACCTAAAAAAACAGGAGCCAGACACACATCTGTAGAATCAGACATGCCAAGTGTCACTCGTCCATGCATCAAGGTGAAGCTTGTGAACTTGGGACCCAGGACCCTCATCCGGTCACACGTTTCATCGGCAGAGGGAGGCACAAAAATGAGCTGGAAAGGAAAGATAAGCAAGAGGACTACTGCTGTAGCGTCTAAGGATACTTCCGGCGTTGACCAGGTAAACCAAACTCCCCAATTCTAGTCCTTTCTACTTATCCGGCCAAGTGCCTTTTATGGGCAGAATACAGTGGGCAGAGCTGGCCTTCAGACAGAGGGCACCTTGGGGATGAGCCTACCCACCTGCATCAGTCCCACACACGCGGTGGACCACTGCTTGGTTTGTGCTACCTCGCCTGGACCCAGCATAGGTGTTCCCAGATGTGCGAGCGATGCAGTACCCCAATATTATTGTGGTAGTGTAATCCTTTTTGGGCCTCAGGGTCGAATAGACGGTCAAGGAGAGCAACCAGCGTCTCAGATATATACAGATACTAGAAAGTACACTGGACCCCCTATGAAGGCAATCAAGTATTTATTTATGTCACAACAAACAAGGTAATCAGGTCTGGAGTTAGGCAGTCTATCGCAATAGCCTAAACAGGGTTAACTTCACCCTCCGTAAACCAAGAAAAGAAAGTAAAAGTACGATACCAGTCCCCAGGATGCTGGACTCGACTGAACCCCCTTTCAGCCGACAATGCTGAAAGGTAATCAAGGACCCACCGTCCTCCGCATGAGGGCCGGTCCTGGCTACTCTCCAACGCAGGGCACTGTGCTAAGTAGTGGCCGACAATGCCACTCGAGTTCTGCCTGACTGAATCAAGCCCAGCAGCTCCTGGAGGCTGAATGCTCGTAGATGCAGCCACACTGCGATGATACCAATCTGAGTCTAGGCAAATGGGCGTCCTTCGTGTAAATGCCTATTCTGGCACTCCCTTGTGTGGCCCCACAAGAATTACAGCAAGGGAGCAACCTCTCGACCTTGTTGTCAGAATCCGATTCTCAGAGCCTTGCTTGGTCTCCAACCAAGTGCATGTTTTTGGGCGTCCCATGCGTAAATGCGATCCTGGCACTCCTTCGCGTGGCCCCACTAGAATGACAGCAAGGGAGCAGCCGCTCGACCTTGTTGTCCGAATCCGATTTCCAGCGCCAGAGAAACAGTGCTTTGCCTCTGGGGACCCGCATCTCTCCTACAGCCTCCGCACTCGTAACCCGGCGTTCGGCTCAATATCAGACGCGGGGGCGCTGCAGATGACGTTCTTTTACGTGTAGACGGCCTGCGCATGCTCCGTGCTAGGCCCTCTGGGAAACGTAGTTCGTCAGGCGGCCGGCTCGTGCTCCTCAGCGAACCGCCACCGCCAAGTGCGCAAAACAGGGAGGGGGGTGGGGGGGCGTACCTGACAGTACATCCCACTCCTCTCATGGGTCCGCCGTGGGGGCCGCCATTGAGGGGAATTTCCAGTGGAACGAACACACCAATCGGGGCGCGTGCACTCCAGACGCGGGTGCCCACGATTGCTCCTCAGGGCCGTACCCCTTCCATGCTACTAGGTACCACAGCTTTCCCCACCTCCTCTTTGAATCTCGTATGCCCTCAATTTCGTATTCTTGTTCCGCATCCACCAGGGCAGGTGAGGGAGATGGGCGCCTCCGAGAGGCAGAGGGCTTCAGCAGAGAGATGTGAAACACAGGATGGAAGCGCATATTCGTTGGCAGGGCTAGTTTCATGTTCACTGGGCTGACACACTTCGCTATGCGATAAGGCCCTATGTACCTTGGATGAAACACGCTATGTTTGCGGACGTGCAAGTTCCTGGATGATACCCATACGTAGTTCCCGGCCGTGTACAAATGCCCAGGCCTTCGGCGCTTATCCGCATAGGCTTTGTATGTGGCCTTGGCAGCCTCCAAACATCTTTGCGTGAGCAACACCGTCTCCTTGATATGGGCTACTCTCCTGGTCGTTTCTGGCAGACCAGAGTCCTTGGCTGGTTGCAAAAAAGGGAGGAACCTGGGGTGGTGACCGTAGTTGCAGTAAAATGGTGACGCCTTGGTGGAGCCATGCGTGGCGTTGTTGTAAGCGATCTCCGCAAGCCATAGACGATCGACCCACTCTTCCTTGCCCTGATCGATCAAGAAACGCAGGTATTGTTTTAGGGTGTGGTTGAGGCGTTCCGTTTGTCCGTCTGTTTGAGGGTGATAGCTGGTGGACAAAGCTAATGTGACATGCAGGGAAGAGCACCAAGTCTTCCAGAACCGGGCAGTAAACTGTGAACCCCGGCCGGACACAATCACGCTTGGCAGGCCATGTAACCGTACCGCATCCTTCATCAACAGACTGGCCAGCTGTCCCGCTGATGGCACCTGCTTGCAGGCTATAAAGTTCCCCATCTTCGTAAGGTAGTCGACAACTACCAGGATTGCGGTGCACCCCTGATCCCCAGACAACCCCACTATAAAGTCCGACGAGATGTTTTCCCAAGGCCTTGAGGGTGTCGGAAGGGGCTGCAACAACCCCTGTGAACGGCGATGATCCGATTTCATGGCGGAACAGATGCTGCATGCAGCGACCCACTCCTTGACGTCTGCCCTCAAGGAAGGCCACCAGAAGTGCCTAGTTATGTATTCGGCCGTTTTCTCCATTCCCAGATGACCTGCGCTGGGCGAGTCGTGACACCAACGAAACGCTTGGCTTGGGCAGCAAGATGCAACGGCCTTTCACAGGAATCCCATCTTTTACCTACCATTCCTTGTGGTGCTGTAGCCAGGTCTTCCATGTAAAGGAAAGGACACCACGTTGGACCCCTCTGAGGAATTCCTCAGGCAGAATAACCCCCAACACAGCAGTCGGTGGGATTATGGGTCTGACAGGTGCGGGGAGAAGCGCTGTGACCGCTGACTGGCGAGAAATAGCGCCCTCTTTCCTGTTTTCTGTTCCAGGCCTGTATGTGATAGCGAAATGAAAGCCAGAGAAAAAGAGCATCCATCTCAGTTGCCAGGAAGTGAGGTGTCTGGTGGCAGTCATGAACTGGAGGTTCCTGTTGTCAGTAAATACAGTGACCACATGTCTTGCTCCCATCAGGAGGTGTCTCCACTCTGTGAAGGCGTCCTTTATGGCCAACAGCTCCTTCTCGGCGATGTGGTAATTCCTCTCAGCCTCGTTCAGCTTACGTGACATGAAGGCCACCGGATGGAGCAGACCCGTGGTCGGATGCCTCTGTGATAGTATGGCCCCCAGGGCCACTTCCGACACATCCTCCTCCACCACGTAGGGTTGTTTGGGATCTGGGTGTGCAAGTACGGGAGCCGTCACGAACGCTCGCTTCAGGGCAAGAAACGCTTCCTGCGCCTCAGGGGTCCAAATGAACGACTGCGACTTTCTCAGCAGCTGGGTAATAGGAGCCACCAACCCTGAGAAACCATCGACAAACCGCCTATAAAAGTTGGCAAAGCCAACGAAGCATTGCACATTCTTGATACTCTGAGGGAGAGGCCACTCCAGTACGGCCATGACCTTTCTTTCCGCCAACTCCTGCCCATCTGGACTCAGCATGACTCCTAGGAATTTCACTGACGTGCCATGGAAATCGCAATTGCTGAGTTTGCAGAATAACCGGTTCTGCCGGGGGATCTGTAGGACTGTTGACACATGTTGGACGTGTTCTGGCATGGTATCTGACTATACAAGAATATCGTCGATGTAGACCACGACGTATACATCCAGGATTTCACGCAACACGTCGTTCAGGAAGTATTGAAACGCCGCAGGGGCGTTACAGAGCCCAAACAGCATTACCAGGTACTCGAACAGCCCGTACCTGGTCTTGAATGCCGTTTTCCACTCGTCCCCGCTCCGCATGCGCACTAAATGGTATGCACCTTTGAGATCTAGCTTGGTGTAGACTTTAGCCTTTTTTACTTGTTCCAACAGCACATTGATGAGTGGCAAGGGGTACCGGTTCTTCACTGTGATAGCGTTGAGGGCCCTAAAATCAACACAGGCACGTAGTTCCCCATTTGCCTTAGGAATAAAAAAAAGAGGTGATGCTGCCGGGGACTTGCAAGGCCTGATAAAACCAAGACCAAGCAGTTTGTCCAGATAAGAGCGCAATTGGAGGTTTTCAGGTTCAGTTAGCGCGTACAGTCTACCACTGGGTATGCTAGCCCCAGGAACCAGATCGATTTGGCAATCGTAGATCCTGTGTGGAGGGAGCACCTCTGCTTGGATGTCATCAAACACATCCCTATATTCCTGATACTCTGTAGGAAGAACAACGGCCTTCTCGGCTGCCAAGGCCACCATTTGTACTGTGTCTTGAGCCGGTATAGGATGATCCGGTGCTATACCGCAATGCTGTAGGCAATACGGGGAGTCCATGCGTATCTGCTGAGATACCCAATTGATAGAGGGGTTATGCTTCTGGAGCGAGGGCAACCCCTGACTCCATACTGGGAAGCGCGGATTATGCTGAAGTCGATTACTTCCCTATGCTGTCCCCATACCCTAAAGGTACCTTGCCTGTGTGGTGACCAATGGGCCCTGTGACTAGCTTACGTCCATCCACAGCATAGACGTCCTCCGGAATTGCCTTGGGGAGAAGAACAATGCCTATACGGTGTAACTCCTCCGCATCCATGAACAGACCCGTGGCCCCTGAATCAATCATGGCTACCACCGAAACCCAAACTGCTCGAACCAGAAGCTGGATAGTGATAAACAGGTGTCGTTCCAACGGATCCAGGTGTAGCAAGGAAGGGATATAACTGCGACTCCGGGAAGCCCCTTCACTGTTCCGGGAGCCTGTCAGTTTTCCGCCACAGTATCCACCGCTGCTGTTGCCATCCTGTTGGAGCGGAAGCAACCTGCCTTCGGTTTAGCCGGACACTCCCTTACTAAGTGGCCCTTTTTTGCCGCAGAATAAACATAGGCCCTGTTTGCTGCGCGACTCCTTCTCTGTAGATGTAAGGCTAGCTCTAATTGCCCCAATGTCCATCGTTTCCTTCCGAGGGGTAGGGTGAGGTTCGGGGGACCCCTGTTGTCCGTAAGAAGGCTGGGGTTTTTCCTTTTTCTTGAGATCACCTCGGCGCTCACTCAACCGATGTTCCAGGCGTAAGATCAAACTGATCAGATCCTCACAGGTTGCGGACTGGGGGTCTATCTGAGCGATTACGTCTTTCAGTTCTTCACTCAACCCCTGATGGAAGAGCGCAGCTTGTTTTGACTCAGGCCACTTGGTCTCGGCCACCAGTCGCCCAAAGGAGTTCAAGTACTGTAGAAGGTTGTTACCTCCCTGGCGGAGTTCCAAGAGTTCTCTGTCGGCTGTGTACGAGTCGGCCCTTCTGTCAAACACCTTCACGAACTCCTCCTAAAATGCTTCCCAGTCATGCAGGAGAGGGTCGTCACGGCCTACCAAAGGCACTGCCCATTGGGCGGGGTTTCCTGCCAGGTAGGAGATTAGGAAAGCGACTCTCGCCTTGTTGGTGGGGAATGATTTCGGCTTGCACGAGAAATGCAAAGCCACTCGTGTCAGAAATACCTGGACTGTGCTGGAATCCCTGCTATACCTTTCAGGTGTGGCCAGTGGTATGGACACAGGCATTTCCACTACCACTGCAGCCGGCGGGACGGCCATGGCTGTCCCAGCATTAAAAGGGTTCCGCTGCATTACGTCCATCCTGGCCCATAAATCGGCGGTCTCCTGCCTGGACGCAGCAAGTTCATTTTGTACCGCAGCCAAAGCTGCCAGGACGTCTTCCAACGAGGCCATAGTGCCGTCAACCCGACCAGGAGGTTGATTAAGTAGTTAAGGTTGGATATTGTGTAATCCTCTTTGGGCCTCAGGGTCGAATAGACGGTGAAGGAGAGCAACCAGTGTCTCAGATATATACAGATACTAGAAAGTACACTGGACCCCCTATGAAGGCAATCAAGTATTTATTTATGTCACAACAAACACGTTAATTAGGTCTGGAGTAAGGCAGTCTATCACAATAGCCTAAACAGGGTTAACTTCACCCTCCGTAAACCAAGAAAAGAAAGTAAAAGTACGATACCAGTCCCCAGACTGCTGGACTCGACTGAACCCCCTTTCAGCCAACAATGCTGAACGGTAATCAAGGACCAACCGTCCTCCACATGAGTGCCGGTCCTGGCTACTCTCCAACGGAGGGCACTGTGCTAAGTAGTGGCCGACAATGCCACTCGAGTTCCGCCTGACTGAATCAAGCCCAGCAGCTCTTGGAGGCTGAATGCTCGTAGATGCAGCCACACTGCGATGATGCCAATCCGAGTCTAGGCAAATGGGCGTCCTTCGCATAAATGCCTATTCTGGCACTCCCTCGTGTGGCCCCCACAAGAATTACAGCAAGGGAGCAGCCGCTCAACCTTCTTGTCAGAATCCGATTCTCAGCGCCTTGCTTGGTCTCCAACCAAGTGCATGTTTTTGGGCGTCCCACGCGTAAATACTGATCCTGGCACTCTTTTCCGTGGCCCCACTAGAATGACAGCAAGGGAGCAGCCGCTCGACCTTGTTGTCCGAATCCGATTCCCAGCGCCAGAGAAACGGGGCTATGCCTCTGGGGACCCGTGTCTCTCCTACAGCCTCCGTACTTCTAACCCGACGTTCGGCTCAATATCCGACGCCGTGGCCCTGCAGATGACGTCCTTTTACGTGTAGATGGCCTGCGCATGCTCCGCGCTAGGCCCTCTGGGAAACATAGTTCGTCAGGCAGCTGGCTCGCGCTCCTCAGCGAACCGCTACTGCCAAGTGCGCAAAACAGGGAGGGAGGTTAGGGGGCGCGCGAACCTGACAGGTAATGACATGGAATAAACTTGTAACACCACTGATGGAAGAGACCGACCCACTTAAAGCATTGCATCTTTCTTTTTTAGGGTATTTCAGCCTGCCTGGCCCTGCTAGAGGTTATATCAGTGTATCCCCGACAATAGTGATGTCAGTGTCTCACTTACTGTGAGGAGTGATTACTGTATGGTTCTTTATTAGGCTATTTCAGCATGCCTGTCTGTTCCTGTTAGTGGTTGATGTCAGTCTCTCCCTCACTATGAGGGGTGACTATTGTATGGTTCTTTGTTAGGGTATTTCAGCATGCCAGTCTGTTCCTGTTAGTGGTTGATGTCAGCCTCTCCCTCACTATGAGGAGTTATTAGTGCATCTTCCTTTCTTAAGGTATTTCAGCATGCCTGTCTGTTTCTGTTAGTGGTTGATGTCAGTCATTCCCTCACAATGAGGGGTGGTTATTGTATAGTTCTTTATTAGGGTATTTCAGCATGCCTGTCCCTGTTAGAGGTGATGTCAGTGGTTCACCTGGAATGGATGATGTCAGTGTCTCACTCCCTGTATGGTTCGTTATTAGTGTATTTCAGCATGCCTGTCTGTTCCTGTTAGTGGTTGATGTCAGTCCTTCCCTCACTATGAGGGGTGATTATTGTATGGTTCTTTATTAGGGTATTTCAGAATGCCTGTCCCTGTTAGAGGTGATGCCGCTGTTTCACCTGGAAAGTTTTGCAGTCAGTCAATCACTCACTGTGAGTTGGTATTATTGCACCTTTCTTGATTAGGGTATTTCAACAAGCCTGTCCCTGTTAGAGGTGAGTTCAGTGTCCCTCTTCTTCGCTAGAAGTTGTGTTCCTACTCTTTACTAGGAGGAGTACATCACTTTCCTCATTCATCTGATTGAAAATCTTGGTGGGTTTCACTTTATCTGACTGTTTTGCCAGGAAGAGAAGGTTTCAGTTACAAAACATTAACATTTGCTTTTTACAACGCCCAGAAACGGAATTTAGGCGCTATACAAAATAGATTGTTATTATGAGCTCCAGATGACCACGCCAACAATTTCATTGTTGCCAGAGCATGTGTGGCAGACTAGCCGGTCTGTTGACTCCTTACCATAGTGAAAGCCATTCACCCTTATATATCTTACAGGACAAAAGCCTTCAGGTGCCATCGGGCAGAATGTGGCCCCAGCAGAGCGCTTCTGGACCACTGTAAGGCATGGAGCGGTGAAGCTGCGCATGGAAGAGACAGGACCAGCCTCAGAGCCTCCAGTCACCACACACCAGAGATTATGGGATTCGGCCCAGCGTTTTGGCAACCACCCAGCGCTGGCCATCAAGAGAGACGGGCAGTGGCAAACCACCACCTATCGCCAGTACTACCAGGCCTGCCGGGCAGCAGCCAAGAGCTTCCTGAAGGTGGGTCCTAGCAAGTCCAGCAGTTTTTAAGAGGTGGGGAACTGAGAGCAGAAGATGGTTGTTCCTAATTAAACAGTGACAAAAAAATAGGACCGTCATGATGGGCTATGTTTGGAACTGTCAAATCATACAATTGTACCAGGTTCCACTCTTACACATTTTGGTAAATATATATATATTTTTTATTGGCAGTTTGAGAGAGCGGCACGAGACTCTGAGGGGTCAGAGCACAAGAGAGTGTCTACTTTGCACTGAAGATTGCATCCTGTCCTGTCCGTAATTAGACAGGAACATGTTCTCAGAAAATGTACATCTCGTGGCACATGAGTGAGGTGCAGCTTGGATCCTATGACACGCAAGCACACGAGACGGTGAAGAGGACGCCGAGGGGAAAGCCATTTAACTGTAAAAGACAGTTCGTTCAGGACCCTACCGGTTGTTTCCTACTATATTGATTTTGTGATTGTACTAATCAGGTCAGAGCTTCAGATCTCGCATATTACCCTACTCATTTGGAATACTCGGCGTCCTTAATTTAAACGGCCACCATATAGGCCACGCGATTTAGCTGATATACTTACCTACAATACTTCCTACGCTTGATGTCCTTTTGGTTACCCCGCCGGGTTGGAATTATCACCGGAGGAAGGCCCAAACAAAGGTTTTGGAATCCAGCCATAGAGCCCTGAAGAGTTGTTGAACACTGTTTTCCACAACGAAACACGTGTCGGCTGGCTGTCTGTACAAATTATGCCATCTGCTTGATTAAAAACAGACAAGATCAAGTACAACAACTCCACCGCCTGGACTGTATTATTTGTTTTCTATAAAAACTGTGATCATTGAATCAATCACTGTATATGTGTGCGCAGGTTCCATTCTTATCATTTGATGATATAGTTTCAGACTATAATTACAATTAATATGGAATAAAAATCACAACATAACATCTACATATGTAAACAGAAGTGACGGCTGGTTGAGGATGTGTTACGAAAGCAAGGAATTCAGTGCCACGCTAGGAGTGACTCTGCTCTGAGGCGATCAGTCCCCACCTGGAGTTTTCTAAAGAGTGAGAGCAGTTCCCAGTGCCTGATGCTTTTCATAGTATTCCAGCCATCATCGTGTGTTGTAGTATGTGACGCCATACATTGTGTGCCCAGACTTGCACCCTGTCCTAGTGTGTGTCATAGCATCCAAGCTGTACCTCACTTATGAGGCCAGATAGGGCTCTCGTGCTTGCGTGTCATAGGATTTAAGCTGCCCCTCACTCATGAAGCCAGAGAGGGCTCCTGTGCTTGTGTGTCATAGGATCCAAGCTGCACCTCACTCATGAAGCCAGAGAGGGCTCCTGTGCTTGCGTGTCATAGGATCCAAGCTGCACCTCACTGATGTTGCAGAGAGGGTTCCTATGTTTGTGTGTCATAGGATCCAAGCTGCACATCACTGATGATGCCAGAGAGGGCTCCTGTGCTTGTGTGTCATAGGATCCAAGCTGCACCTCACTGATGAGGCAAGAGAGGGCTCCTGTGCTTGCGTGTCATAGGATCCAAGCTGCACCTCACTCATGAAGCCAGAGAGGGCTCCTGTGCTTGCGTGTCATAGGATCCAAGCTGCACCTCACTGATGTTGCAGAGAGGGTTCCTATGTTTGTGTGTCATAGGATCCAAGCTGCACATCACTGATGATGCCAGAGAGGGCTCCTGTGCTTGTGTGTCATAGGATCCAAGCTGCACCTCACTGATGAGGCAAGAGAGGGCTCCTGTGCTTGTGTGTCATAGGATCCAAGCTACACCCCACGCATGGAGCCAGAGAGGGTTCCTGTGCTTGCGTGTCATAGGATCCAAGCTGCACCCAACTCATGAGGCTAGAGAGGGCTCCTGTGCTTGTGTGTCATGGGATCCAAGCTGCGCCTTGCTCATGAGGCCAGAAAGGGCTCCAGTGCTTGCGTGTCATACGGCCTGATTCACAGAACTAACTTAAGACAAAATCCTAAACGTACTACTTTTGGTATTCACAGAAGTTAGGTTTTTGTCTTAAGTTTGTCTTAAGACAGACTTAAGACAGACTTAAGTTAGAATTTTGTCTTAAGTCTGCCTTAAGTCTGTCCTAAGACAAACTTAAGACAAAATCCTAACTTCTGTGAATACAAAAAGTAGTAAGTTTAGGATTTTGTCTTAAGTTAGTTCTGTGATTCGGGCCCATTGGATCCAAGCTGCACCCCGCTCATGAAGCCAGTGAGGACTCCTGTGCTTACGTGTCATAGGATCCAACCTGCACCTCGCTGATGAGGCCAGAGATGGCTCCTGTGCTTGTGTGTCATAGAATCCAAGCTACACCTCACTCATGAAGCCAAAGAGGGCTCCTGTGCTTGCGTGTCATAGGATCCAAGCTGCACCTCGCTGATGAAGCCAGAGAGGGCTCCTGTGCTTGTGTGTCATAGGATCCAAGCTGCACCTCACTCATGAAGCCAGAGAGGGCTCCTGTGCTTGTGTGTCATAGGATCCAAGCTGCACCTCGCTGATGAAGCCAGAGAGGGCTCCTGCGCTTGTGTGTCATAGGATGCAAGCTGCGACCACGCTGATGAGGCCAGAGAGGGCTCCTGTGCTTGCGTGTCATTGGATCCCAGCTGCACCTCGCTCATGAGCCCAGAGAGGGCTCTTGTGCTTGCGTGTCATATGATCAAAGCTGCATCTCGCTGATGAGGCCAGAGAGGGCTCCTGTGCTTGCGTGTCATAGGATCCAAGCTGCACCTCACTGATGTTGCAGAGAGGGTTCCTATGTTTGTGTGTCATAGGATCCAAGCTGCACATCACTGATGATGCCAGAGAGGGCTCCTGTGCTTGTGTGTCATAGGATCCAAGCTGCACCTCACTGATGAGGCAAGAGAGGGCTCCTGTGCTTGCGTGTCATAGGATCCAAGCTGCACCTCACTCATGAAGCCAGAGAGGGCTCCTGTGCTTGCGTGTCATAGGATCCAAGCTGCACCTCACTGATGTTGCAGAGAGGGTTCCTATGTTTGTGTGTCATAGGATCCAAGCTGCACATCACTGATGATGCCAGAGAGGGCTCCTGTGCTTGTGTGTCATAGGATCCAAGCTGCACCTCACTGATGAGGCAAGAGAGGGCTCCTGTGCTTGTGTGTCATAGGATCCAAGCTGCACCTCACTGATGTTGCAGAGAGGGTTCCTATGTTTGCGTGTCATAGGATCCAAGCTGCACCTAGCTGATGAGGCCAGAGAGGGCTCCTGTGCTACGTGTCATAGGATCCAAGCTGCACCTCACTGATGAGGCCAGAGAGGGCTCCTGTGCTTGTGTGTCATAGGATACAAGCTGCACCTCACTCATGAGGCCAGAGAGGGCTCCTGTGCTTGTGTGTCATAGGATCCAAGCTGCACCTCACTCATGAAGCCAGAGAGGGCTCCTGTGCTTGTGTGTCATGGGATCCAAGCTGCACCCCGCTGATGAGGCCAGAGAGGGCTCTGGTGCTTGCGTGTCATAGGATCCAAGCTACACCCCACGCATGGAGCCAGAGAGGGTTCCTGTGCTTGCGTGTCATAGGATCCAAGCTGCACCCAACTCATGAGGCTAGAGAGGGCTCCTGTGCTTGTGTGTCATGGGATCCAAGCTGCGCCTTGCTCATGAGGCCAGAGAGGGCTCCTGTGCTTGCGTGTCATACGGCCTGATTCACAGAACTAACTTAAGACAAAATCCTAAACGTACTACTTTTGGTATTCACAGAAGTTAGGTTTTTGTCTTAAGTTTGTCTTAAGACAGACTTAAGACAGACTTAAGTTAGAATTTTGTCTTAAGTCTGCCTTAAGTCTGTCCTAAGACAAACTTAAGACAAAATCCTAACTTCTGTGAATACAAAAAGTAGTAAGTTTAGGATTTTGTCTTAAGTTAGTTCTGTGATTCGGGCCCATTGGATCCAAGCTGCACCCCGCTCATGAAGCCAGTGAGGACTCCTGTGCTTACGTGTCATAGGATCCAACCTGCACCTCGCTGATGAGGCCAGAGATGGCTCCTGTGCTTGTGTGTCATAGAATCCAAGCTACACCTCACTCATGAAGCCAAAGAGGGCTCCTGTGCTTGCGTGTCATAGGATCCAAGCTGCACCTCGCTGATGAAGCCAGAGAGGGCTCCTGTGCTTGTGTGTCATAGGATCCAAGCTGCACCTCACTCATGAAGCCAGAGAGGGCTCCTGTGCTTGTGTATCATAGGATCCAAGCTGCACCTCGCTGATGAAGCCAGAGAGGGCTCCTGCGCTTGTGTGTCATAGGATGCAAGCTGCGACCACGCTGATGAGGCCAGAGAGGGCTCCTGTGCTTGCGTGTCATTGGATCCCAGCTGCACCTCGCTCATGAGCCCAGAGAGGGCTCTTGTGCTTGCGTGTCATATGATCAAAGCTGCATCTCGCTGATGAGGCCAGAGAGGGCTCCTGTGCTTGTGTGTCATAGGGTCCAAGCTGCACCTCGCTGATGAGGCCAGAGAGGCCTCCTGTGCTTGCGTGTCATAGGATCCAAGCTACACCTCACTCATGAAGCCAGAGAGAGCTCCTGTGCTTGCGTGTCATAGGATCCAAGCTACACCTCACTCATGTAGCCAGAGAGGGCTCCTGTGCTTGCGTGTCATAGGATACAAGCTGCACCTCACTCATGAAGCCAGAGAGGGCTCCTGTGCTTGTGTGTCATAGGATCCAAGCTGCACCTCACTCATGAAGCCAGAGAGAGCTCCTGTGCTTGCGTGTCATAGGATCCAAGCTGCACCTCACTCATGAAACCAAAGAGGGCTCCGGTGCTTGCGTGTCATAGGATCCAAGCTGCACCTCACTCATGAAGCCAGAGAGGGCTCCGGTGCTTGCGTGTCATAGGATCCAAGCTGCACCTCACTCATGAAGCCAGACAGGGCTCCTGTGCTTGTGTGTCATAGGATCCAAGCTGCACCTCACTCATGAAGCCAAAGAGGGCTCCGGTGCTTGCGTGTCATAGAATCCAAACTGCACCTCACTCATGAAGCCGTAGAGGGCTCCTGTGCTTGTGTGTCATAGGATCCAAGCTGCACCTCACTCATGAAGCCAGAGAGGGCTCCTGTGCTTGCGTGTCATGGGATCCAAGCTGCACGTCACTCATGAAGCCAGAGAGGGCTCCTGTGCTTGCGTGTCATGGGATCCAAGCTGCACCTCACTCATGAAGCCAGAGAGGGCTCCTGTGCTTGCGTGTCATAGGATCTAAGCTACACCTCACTCATGAAGCCAGAGATGGCTCCTGTACTTGTGTGTCATAGGATCCCAGCTACACCTTGCTGATGAGGCCAGAGTGGGTCTCCTGTGCTTGTGTGTCATAGGATCCAAGCGGCATCTCGCTGACGAGGCCAGAGAGGGCTCCTGTGCTTGCGTGTCATAGGAACCAAGCTGCACCTCCTTCATGAAGCCAGCGAGAGCTCCTGTACTTACGTGTCATAGGATCCAAGCTACATCTCGCTGATGAGGCCAGAGAGGGCTCAAGCTGTATCCGGCTGATGAGGCCAGGGAAGGCTCCTTTGCTTGCGTGTCATCGGATCCAAGCTGCACCTCACTGATGAAGCCAGAGAGGGCTCCTGTGTTTGTGGGTCATAGGATCCAAGCTACACCCTGCTGATAAAGCCAGAGAGGGCTCCTGTGCAGACTTGCACCCTGTGCTTGCGTGTCATAGTATCCAAGCTGCATCTCGCTGATGAGGCCAGAGAGGGCTCCTGTGCTTGCGTGTCATATGATCAGAGCTGCACATCACTCATGAAGCCAGAGAGGACTTCTGTGCTTGCGTGTCATAGGATCCCAACTGCACCCCGCTGATGAGACCAGAGACAGCTCCTGTGCTTGTGTGTCATAGGATCCAAGCTGCACCCGGCTCATGAAGCCAGAGAGGGCTCCTGTGCTTGCGTGTCATAGGTTCCAAGCTACACCTCACTCATGAAGCCAGAGAGGGCTCCTGTGCTTGCGTGTCATAGGATCCAAGCTGCACCTCACTCATGAAGCCAGAGAGGGCTCCTGTGCTTGCGTGTCATAGGATCCAAGCTGCACCTCGCTGATGAAGCCAGAGAGGGCTCCTGTGCTTGCGTGTCACAGGATCCAAGCTGCACCTCACTGATGAGGCCAGAGAGGGGTCCTGTGCTTGTGTGTCATAGGATCCATGCTGCACATCACTGATGATGCCAGAGAGGGCTCCTGTGCTTGTGTGTCATAGGATCTAAGCTGCACCTCACTCATGAAGCCAGAGAGAGCTCCTTTGGTTGTGTGTCATTGGATCCAAGCTGCACCTCACTCATGAAGCCAGAGAGGGCTCCTGTGCTTGTGTGTCAGAGGATCCAAGCTGCACCTCACTCATGATGCCAGAGAGGGCTCCTGTGCTTGTGTGTCATTGGATCCAAGCTGCACCCCGCTGATGAGGCCAGAGAGGGTTCCTGTACTTGCGTGTCATAGGATCCAAGCTGCACCTCACTGATGAAGCCAGAGAGGGCTCCTGTGCTTGTGTGTCATAGGATCCAAGCTGCACCTCACTCATGAAGCCAGAGAGGGCTCCTGTGCTTGTGTGTCAGAGGATCCAAGCTGCACCTCACTCATGAAGCCAGAGAGGGCTCCTGTGCTTGTGTGTCATAGGATCCAAGCTGCACCTCACTCATGAAGCCAGAGAGGGCTCCTGTGCTTGTGTGTCATTGGATCCAAGCTGCACCTCACTCATGAGGCCAGAGAGGGCTCCTGTGCTTGGTTGTCATGGGATCCAAGCTTTACCTCACTGATGAGGCCAGAGAAGGCTCCTGTGCTTGTGTGTCATAGGATCCAAGCTGCACCTCACTAATGAGGCCACAGAGGACTCCTAGGCTTGGGTGTCATAGGATCCAAGCTACACCTCACTGATGAGGCCAGAGAGGGCTCCTGTGCTTGGGTGTCATAGGATCCAAGCTACACCCCGCTCATGATGCCAGCGAGGGCTCCTGTTCTTGCGTGTCATAGGATCCAAGCTGCACCTCACTGATGAGGCCAGAGAGGACTGAAATTGGTCTTCATTTGCTTTGGGAGAACATTTGCCCTAGCAGTTCAAGCTGGACTCTTCCTGTTGGAGAATGTTCAAGGCAGATTTGCTAAAAAACTGTAAAAGATCATGTATCAAGAGTAGTCACTATTTACTCATATATAATAATGCTCTCTAAGACCATACAACCCAAAATAAATGGCACACGCCCTGTGCTGATTTTTGTTTATTGTGTCCAGCATTCTAGATCAGCTGGGTGCAATATGTCAATTGTGCAAACTTGTCATATACAAAAATCGTTTTCAAGCATGACAGTCACCACAAACAGAGAACATGCACTTACGACACATCACAAGATAAATCAAGAAATACAAATATTTATTTGATGAAACCATTCAAACTCTGAGAAAGTGATCATACCCCAACATAAGCGCAACCAGGCTATAAACAGTCATCATCAGGCAAATGTAAAAACCAGCTGTGGTGAGGAACCGTTTGCTAGGAATGTCCCATGCATGGTATATTGGCTTCATCCCCTTCACTGAGGGCCCAAGCGCATGTGCATCGGTACCATGACTTTTATTGTGGCGCTAGTGTCACAATAATCTAAGCACTTGGGTAGTGGCCCAGACCTGCCCTCAACTAGGACAGGTCCAGAACTTGTCCTTTGTCCTAGAGAGGAGCACCGACCACACCCTCTTAGTGGCTAGAAGCAGGGGTCTCCAAACCGGTCCTGGAGGGCCAGATCCATGCCAGATTTTTAAAATAACTACATGTATCTCAATGGGGATATCCAAAAAATCTGTAATGGATCCGGCCCTCCAGGACCGGTTTGGAGACCCCTGAGGACTACTGTCCCTGTCCAACGTATTGCACATAAAGTAGCAGTGGCAGCACCCCATTTTTTAGAGGTTGGCCTTTCTCCAGTTTCAGTGTGTAGCATAGAGGCCCCACATGGGCAACGTTCTGCTACAACACATATGCTCAACCTTGCATTGGTATTCTGCATGTTGAGTGCATGTGCATGTGTTTTGTACATGTAGTACATGTAGGGCTCTGTGTGTGAGTGAACCTGATACTGAGGCCAACAGGATACATTTGGCTTGGCGTAGCACAAGATGGAAGATGAGGACAGCTACCGCAGACAGTGTAAGCCCAGTGCCTGCATTCTTGTGACTGGTGTGTGGAGATCAAGACACTGAAGTGAGGAGGATGGAGAAATCCATGACCACTTTTGTTAGCAAGGGGCTGATAATCAGTTCTTCCTGTGTGCTGCCATTCGGTTGGTGCACACTATAATAGGCAACCCGGTAACTCCACATTGAGACTGGGTGTATTTACCTCAATGCAAAAATTCCGTGAAGGAAAATTCTTTTAAAAATTGGCAGTAAGATTCCATATTTTTAATGCATATAAATATACAATATTTCCAGAATACGTGAGGCGTACTTTCATATATAAGTACATTTTTACAAAATGTTTATTACATCAAGAAACACATAACAAAAATTGAAGCAGGGTCAAAATGTACTCAAATTAAATCACCCTTTTCTGTGGTATCCCTTGAAATTTTACAATTCATACAACAATGGGCTTCTAATTAATCACTTTGATCACTCAACAAAGGTATCCTATCTTGAAAACCAAATTCTGAAGAGGAAATGGATCTTATATAAACATATACCAGGTGTTGTAATTCAAGTGTTGACGTTTTCGGACCTCCTGCGTCAAGAAGTACATGGCACCATCTTTAGGACGCAGTGTCGTAAATACTTAAATATATATGGACCATTGTCAAATATTGAGTGTCCGAAGTTAATGAACTGATTTAGAAAACGTTTCCACAGATAACTAACAACATTACTAACTACAGAAGCCTCTCACCAATAAACATATTAATAATTGTAGATTCTGTGTTAACTATAGATTGCTGCACCAGAGGCAGTAGAACACAGTTTGTACGCAGGTGAAGTTGGCATACCGGAAGGTCAGCCAATAGTTGATGTTAAGAGCTTCTAATGGCATTAAACTAAAAAGTTGCTGTATCTGTTCATGGTACAGCTGCAACTGGTATCATCTTGGCAGTACCACAGGTTGAGCAACCATTATGGAACAGCAGTAGAAGAAACAGAACATCACAAACTAAGAGTAGCAGCACAGGAAACCCTCTGATTACACTGGAAAAATTAGAATGAATAAAAGCTGGGATTACTCCAAAAATAGTCCGAAACGAGGTGACAAGGTCGGAGTCCACAACCTTAAAAAAGTTCCTTAATGGAAGGTGAATGAATTGTACTGTCAGGCATATCAACTATAATTTCAATTGGTGGGGAAGCATAGTCCGTATCCACAGCTACAGACGAAGAAGGCAAAACAGGCAAGAAATGAATTGAAGTCTCCCTCTTCCCTTCCAGTACTTGGGGAGTATTCGAGAAAACAGAATTCATTGGAGGAAGTGAAACATCCATTCGCGGAATGCTTGTAGGCATACTATTGAGTATCGGCCTTATGATGTAACTGGACATGTTCAATGGATATGAAACAATTCTCCTTGCGACCAGGTAGCGGAGGTAAGATCACAGTACGGGTGCCTTTTAACCACTTGGATGCTAAGCCATGTCCAACGATAGCATGTAAATTCCATTGAAATGAATGGGAACTCCATGACGATTTACCCTTGTTATTAGCATCCAAGTGGTACTGGGCCCAATGCATGGTACGATGGACCAAAATCTAACTTGTTCTCCACCTTCTCGTGGACTAGATCCCCAACTTTAGGTAGCCTGCCAAAAACCGGGATCAGTACCGCTGCATCCAGGGATGAGGTCAAATGAGTTTTCGCAGGAGCATTGCGACTCTTTTGTAGATCCTGAACATGGCACAACGTTATCTACTCAACGTTGTGCTATAATCTGTTTGGCAGCTGCCAAAACGTCTAGACCTGCAAGGTCTGGCACAAACATTTTAATGCCAAAGAAAATTTCATACGGGGTCAGCCAATCCAGAGATCTTCTAGGGAGATTATTTAGTGCACATTGGACTCCATATAGATGAGTCAACCAGCCCGGCCCTTACCTGATACCCTTGCTGTTAAAGATTGCTTTAAGTTGTGGTTCATCCGCTCCACAACAGAATTGCCCTCAGGCCGATGTGAAGACGAGAATTGCACCTGCACCCCCCAAAGACTTTTTTGCATCTCAGCAAGCCTTAGAGGCAAAAGCTGGATGTTGATCTGAATGGAAGGTGCCACTTGCAGATGTCCCTACAAAGACACGCAAATCTTTTATAACAGTTCGAGTGTCAGCACCGCATTGCAGCCAAATCCAAAGGAATCTAGTGCATGAATTCACTTCAACCAAAATATATTTGAAAGCATTGTCTGATGTCAAAGGACTGCATTGATCAAGATAAATAAAACCAAACGGTTGATTTGAAATGAAAAGCTGAGCATGAGGTGGTCGCGAAACAGTAGAAGTTTTAATCTGTTGATGAATGTCACAGGAAAGAACATATTTACGTGTTTGCTGATATAATCCACGCCACCAAAAACGTTGCTGTAAAAGTGAAATAGTCGCTGTCACTTCAGCGTGTGCAGAGGCCATGCCTTCGCGATCACCCACAATCAAAGAAAGTCTGCGGTCCTCGTTGGGAATCAAACAATCACCAACTGTTGGAATGGTTACAAATGGAACCTGATCAGGCGTTAAGTGATAAGTATAACGTGAAGGAAAGCCCTGGGGAAATTGTGTTCCCTCCTACGTAACAGCAATAGCTGCCTCAATGTCTTCATCAATTTTAGTCATAGACCTAGTAACGGCTGGTACTGAGCATGTGGCTACTGCAGATTTGGCTGCCTCATCGGCCATAGAATTACCAATGGCGTGTGCCCCCACAGACTGATGTCCCGATGTATGGATAACATGTGTGAGTGGCAAACACTCCTTAAGAGCGGCCACTCAGACCCAAAGCATCTCATGCTTCATTGGCGTACCTTTAGAATCACGAAAGTCATTTTTTGCCAAAAGAACAAGTTGTCATTAAAGGATTGTACACAGTAAAAGGAATCACACACAACAAGCTTAGGCACTTCAGGATCCACAAACTCAAGAGCCAAAACTAAAGCACAAAACGCGACCAATTGTACCGTGCATTCCCCATGGAATTGTGAGTGAATCAAGGAGGATTAAAAATCACTGTCCACTATTGTGCCTGCCACCATTGCGCAGGCTGTGGAATAAGCATGTTAAGCACCAATGGCTGGCGATGCAGAGCCAGTGTAATGATACATCTATACCAGTGATACTCAACGTACCGCCCAGGGGGCGCTTGCGGCCCTCTTGACCTTTACATGCGGCCCCCCTGGTGAACAGGAGCACAAGCTGCGGTTTAGTTGCACACCACTAATATTCAGAAAAATATGTTAAAGAAACGGGCAAGCATTTATTATCCTGCAAATAAATGCTTGCCTGTTTACTTAAAACATTTTTTTAATTTAAAAAAAAAAAATTTAAACCTTTATTGTTACTTCAAGCACATACAAGCATGGGCCTACAACCACCCCGGCCGGCCGTCAGTCAAGTCGTAAGTAAAGCAAATCAATGTGGGAAATTACAGCAGCCCGAAAATCGGGGTCTAATAAGTGTCCAGGATATAACTTGTATTCAAGCGTACTGTGTAAGATTCAGGATTCGAAAAGGTTCATTTTACAAAAAAGAAAAACTCAGAATCAATGCCATATGATCATACATGGTCCTACAATAGCAAGCATGAAGCAGGAAATCCGCAAATAGTGTAAATACGTTTGAAGTACTGGGGGTAAGGCATACGAGTCAGGATAAATGTAAAAACAAACACGTTTCTTAGCAAAGCTGCTCCCCACCCCTCAAAACGAAATATACTTTAGGAAACATGAAAACCGACGACACCAAAAAGGAAGAAAGACAAAGGGCCATAGAGACAAAGAAAGGACAAATTAACAAACCCCATCCCCCTACCCCCTACCCCCCACCCTGCACCCCTGCAGAAGGCTACGGCCTACCCCCCCCCCCCCCCAGCAGCGTGCCTATCGCCCTAAATAAGAGACCCGAAATATAGAAAAAGAGAAAGAAGAAAAAGAAGAAAAATGTGGAGAAGGGCCATCGATCTGGCCACCCGGCCCCCCCACCACCACCGCGCACAGTAAACATCCTAAAAGCAAGATCAAAATAACCATGGAAAACATTAATCACGATAGCACAATCAATAACATCCCCGCCGAGTGTCCCCTAAATCACCGTCAGCCAACAAGAAGTTCCACTATGCCCTAGACGGTCTCACCCCTGGCCTTTTCTATCAGTAGTACCAACATACGTCCATTTATCAATCGGCATACAGAGCAGCGTGGAGGGTACTTAAAACATTTTTAAACCTCTTTACACAACTCCTGACCCACCCAGAGCTCATATTGCCAACTGCTGGCATTAGTGTGGCCCTCAGTCACACCACATACAATACTTTGGGGCCCCTGGGCAAATGTTTGCGAGTACCCATGAACTATACTGATCAAGAGGGAGTAGCGATAAAGGAGGAGGATGAACATGTTCATATTGTAAAAACTCTTGTGTTTGCAAAGAAAAGATCAAAGCCCCTCTCTGCGGCACGCAGTACTACTACACTCTCTGTCGTCCCGTCACTCTCTCAAGAAGGGATGTGCACAATCTGCAATAAACTTAAATCATGATCCCCTGCAGACCCTCTCAAACCGGATCAATTTCAGAAATTCCTACCTCAACTTCTGCAAACTGATCATTTTATCTATGTGCTCTGGGGTAGTCCCCATTGCCTGGAAACATACAAAGGTGGTCCTTTTGCTAAAAAAAAACTATGTTGGATGCCTTTAAACCAAAGACCTTTCGCCCTATTTCCCTTCTCTTGTTGGTATCCAAGATCACTGAAGCTCACATCAGTTCTATCCTCACGAGGTTCATCGAAGACAACAAAATGCTCGACCCCTTCCAGAATGGCTTCCGCCCACGTCACAGCGCTGAGATCACCCTTCTGCCTGTAACAGAACATCTAAGGAGCACGTTAGATGTCGGTCGTACTTCAGTTTTAATCTTTTGGGATCTAAGCGCTGCATTCGACACAGTGTCCCATAAGATCCTGCTGCAGTGCTTGGAGGATATCGGTGTTGGCGGCCCTGTTATGGGCCGGTTTACCTCCTTTCTTGCGGTGCGAACCTTCCAAGTTTCCGTCCTCCCTTCTGCTCCCAGGTACATGCTGTCCACCAAGGGGTTCCTCAGGGCTCAGCTCCAAGCCCAACACTTTTTAACATCTACATCCAACCCATAGCGGCAGTAGCCAGGAACAGAGGATTAACCGTGGTATCATATGCGGATGACACACAGCTGGTGGTAGAATTATCTGATGACTCTGTGCAGGATGCACTGAAGTTTAAGGAAGATCTAACAGCTGTCACAGACTGGATGACCATCAACTGCCTCCAACTTAATGCCAGCAAATCTGAGATCTTGTTGGTGGGTAAAGACATTCATCTGTGGAGTGAGCATTGGTGGCCATCCAATCTGGGTCTCCTGTCAGCCCCAAAACAGACATTGAAAAATCTGGGAGTTTGGGTGAATTCCGTTCCTACCCTTCTGGCCCAAACTAAAGCAGTAGCCGGGGCATGCTTTGGGCCCCTACGGGGGCCCAAACCACGGTTGGGTTTCATCGATCCTACCATCCGTCAGGTGATCATCTAGGCCATATACTATCCAGGTTGGATTACGCTAACCCCCTATAACCTTGGGGCCAACAGAGCAGAGATACTTTGCCTACAAAGGGCACAAAACACAGCGGTCCTCGGCTTGCCAAGAACCAGTTCCACTATAGACTCTATCTCCAGACTGCACTGGCTGCCTGTGGAGAAACGTATCCAGTTTAAATCTCTTTGTATCACCCATAGACTCATGAATCTCCAATCACCCACTATTCTGGCTAGTCTCCTTGTTCCCTACATACCCTCCCAGCAGCTGCGCTCCATGGGCTAGCCTCTGGCGGTTGTTCCCCGGGTTAAGAGAGTACGGGCAGGAGTTTGCTCCTTACGCTTCCTCGCTCCGAAGCTTTAGAGCTCCGTCCCTGTAAATATCAGAAGTATCCAAAACCATTCACTGTTCCTTAAAGCCATTAAACGTATCTCTTTCCGGCATAAATGGTCTTTTTGTGTGTCACCCGGTCTGCCTATGACAATTGCATTATAGCATATTGATTATAAATAGGAGAGAGAGGATTAGAGAACTAGTCCTTTTCCCCATGGTTAATATGTTTCATCAAAGTGAACTAGTCTAAGTGGACGTGATATTGTGGTCAAAACCTATATGATTTTGTAATAAAAAGAAAAAGCTTATTTCTTTTTATGAAGCCCTCACCCACCAACCTAGTTGGTGGCATGCTTTATCTCCAGGCCCACCTGGTGACATCGAGTATGTCTCTGCTACAACGCCTGTTTTACAGAGGAGCTGGTATATTACTGTGTGTGCAGTGAAGGTGGTGTGATGGTGAAATTTAAAAACTGGCCCGTGGTCCCATTACCCAATGGGTTTATTTTAATGTTTGGGCCTCTGGCAGTAATAAAAACAAGGCAGTGGATGTAGGTGGAGTGGTAATTAAGAACTCCTGCATCCAACAGATGGTCTACATGTTTCAGTCAGGCCTTTAATATATACTGGCTTTCCTCAGGACCTTAATAATGTGAAGAGTAGGATCTATACTAAATTACGTGTTAGATCCAAAAATGTGTTGCACATGCTAAAGTGCCCTATGTGTAAGAGAGGAATTCCCTCTCAAGACATTCACTTGTGATTAGCAAAGAATGACCGATGAGATTCCAGCAGGGATTCTGGCTGATTTGTTTACATCGTAGCTCAGGACCCTCTCAAAGACCTAATAGGCTGCGTCGGATCCTACAAAATCATATAGGTTTTGACCACCATTTCACTTACACTTAGACTAGTTCTCTTTGATGATACAATTGCATTTAGCGCCAGAATGCCCCATTGCTGGGGCAGCTGTGCGCTCTATAAAACGCTATACCATAACATAAATATGACATCAGCTGAAGTCAACGAACTAGCCCCTTGTATCCAGCGGGGATACAATGCTTTAGAATTTGGTATACTCTCCTTCGTGACAGCCTCTAAAGCGGGCACCGGCAAAATCATGAAAATGCGTTTACCTTGAGCCAGAGAGTGTTCCTCTAGAATCGCCATCTGTACTGCTGTCAAACGTTACTCTGTCAAAGAAAAATGCATCTCAGCTGGAGTATACAAATGCGATTTATAAGCAATGGGAACCATGTCACCTTCTTTGAAAGTCACATAAGTGAATCCTAACGCTCCAGGTACAATCCTTATGACCAAATTTGTGGCATTGTCTCCAGTTAACAAGAATTGAGTCGTGAGCGGATCAGACTGCAAAGACCAGAGTACTGCGGTACCGAAGAGGAAAAAAAAGGTTGTATCAATGCATATAGTGGTTTGATAAGCTGGACATAATCAGGAATGCGAGTCCTGCTGAAATTCAAGAAACCCAGCACTGATTGTAATTTTTTGAGGATTGGTGGAGGATGAAATTGAGCACATTTCTCCAAAAAGTAGGGGGCCAACCCCCTACCCTTATTATTGAGCTCATAACAAAGAAAAACTAATGCCAAAAAGGCAATATGCGACTTCGCAAAATTAAATTTGTAACCCAACGTCGCAAAATGTGTGATAGTGCAATCCATATGCATAGATGCGGATTCATATCATCATCTGCCAAGTAAATATCATTGAGTACGAAAAGGCATCAGGGTCAATTTCATGTAGGATCTACACAATACGTGCGGAAAACACTCCTGGCTTTTCTAATATCCCCTAGACAATCTTGTATATCGTCACTGATTGCCCAGAGCACTGAATGCTGTCAAGTCATGACTGTCAGGAGCTAATATGTGATTGAAAAATCCATTTGAAATATCCAACGTAGTTTTATATTTCCTTTGAACAATGTTATTTACTAACGCAGAGCTATGTGTGGTCTGTACCACAAAGGTACGAACATGACTGTTTAAATGTCTATAGTCTAAAACTATATGATATAAACCGTCCGGTTTCAATATCAGAAAAAGTGGATTGTTCATGGACAAAACACAGGAATCAATCACACCAATTGAATAAGAATTTCACCCATGGATGCTTTTGCATCACGTTAATTGGATATTGCAGTTGGGGCTTTGGCATAGAATACAAAGGAATTACATTCACTGGCGAATCCTTGTCCCAACCCGCCTGACTACGATATAATGAAGGAGCCAAAGCTAAGGCCTACTCCGAAGCGTAAGCATTAATAGCCTCCTCAGGGACATATTGTGAAAAACATGGAAGAATTACCTCTTTCCACCTAGAGGAAGCGAGGACAAAAGTGGGAGGCCAATCAACCTCCGCCAGCAAAATATCATACGAAGACGTTAAATTGTCCCAAAAGACTGCTTTAATAGTGCTTTTAATCTCACCTTCAATTTGGAGGCTCACTTCATAAAGGCTATCAGGAGGAGCAACACAAGTGTCCGCTATTTCAACAGTAAAAAAAAGTATCAGGCGCTTTCGCCTACAGACGCTGGTGGAGTGTCTGCCGCACTGTGATAATCTCTGCCACTCTGTCGAGGAGGGTTACTCCCAACTCCTGCCGGGGATGAGAGTTCTCACCATCTGAGGAATACTTTGCAGTCAAAGTTGCAGCTTTTTTCTTCTGAAATGGGGCTCGATATTGAGGTGGTTCATCCTGCTTGACTTTTGCGTCAAACTGCGCTGTGGGTCAAGTCTTGCCTGCGTATACTCTCCTTGTCTGCGATCCTGTCGCCCTCCTCTGCCGAATTTTTGATCCGATTATTCCTGAAAGGAACAAGAATAACAAGGATAAGGAAACTGATACCTATCAGGTGTTTTAATTTTAGAGCAGTCACACAAATCATATCTACATTCAGAAGCGTCAGGTGGAGGCGAACCTGCACGGGAACCTGGCTTCTGCCATACATTTTTATTCCAAGGCTTTTTAGGAAAGACTGGACAACCCTCTTTTCCAGTAGGGGGTTTACTCTATGCCTGTGTAAATGGTTGAATCCCTCAGCTATTGCGACCCAAGGATGTATACTCATCCGCAATATTAATCAGCAATTGTACCTCCCGATTTACGTCCGCCACTGTTGCCAGGCGTTGGCGCACTTGTAAGCAAATTGTTTCAGCTTTAATGTTGGCCAGAATTATATCGGAGATAATAGGGAACCTGCCCACTAACTTCATCCCCAAGTCCAGGGCTGGACCAGCCTCGTGTTCATCCTGTATCTTTTTCGGAACGCTCAGCAGAACACTCATGGAGGAGGTGCCATTGCACAATGTATACACTGAAGCAAACACTGTTTCCCAAGTGGTGCAGTCCGCTGAAGGAGGAATCAGACCACTTGGCAAACTCATTGTAAGGATCCTGTGTTTCTCAGCAGTAGACATGCGTGGAAATACAGCCTCAAGCTGCTCAATTTTTTGTCGATCCAAAATGGCAAGTCCTTACGATTCTGAGGACGTTTTCCTATTACAGGAAAAATAACAAGTCCTCTGCCCTGACCTGGTGCCGGAGGAGCAGCGCCAGCCAGAGCTGAACGGAGTGCACAAGACATTAACTGCATGACTCATCTATGAAGATGAACTAATTGTGAATATAGTAGATGTGGCTCCACGATAGTAACATTGAGATAATTGGGATTTGGTGTAAAAAATGCCAAAACAGGCCAAATAGCTCCATCAATAGACAAGGGGCCCATGCGAACAAAAGAGACAATGTGAGGAAGGGGGCCAGTTAACCAAATGGTATGCACCCAGGGCGTCAGCGGGACTTCAATTAATGCATAAGGATGATACACTGCTGGAGGAGCAGCGACAGTATAAGTATAAAACAAATTTTCATTTGCATTTACTGCGGGAAATGTAACCCAAGAATACAATTCTTCAAAGCAGTATGCTGGATCCGCTTCAACCACGTAAATAAAGGTAGCCCCCACATTGGGGACCCCGTGCTGGGTCAAGTAGTCCTATGTGCCGGAACAGCGACTGGTTGTGCCATCTAAAAGTCAAAAGAGCCAATAAAACGGTAGCTCAAATGGGTAAAACCTTTTAAACTTCAAGCTTGAATAACCTACAGAAATAGGTGAACCCTAAAAATGCAGGAGGCAAAGCCCCCTCACCACAGACGCCTCTGGGAACTGGTGAGAGGGTATCATGGACAAGCCCAAGCGCTACTCAGGGTCCTGTGAATAAGTACCAAACCAAACACTAGCGGCGCCATGTTGCAAGGATTCTTAACACACAGACCTATGCATAGGATTATGGGGCCTTAGTGCATAGGGACTGGGTCATCCTACTCATGAGCCCAGGACCGACTAGCTATTGTGTCTCACTTGCTCTCCTTCTCACTCACAGAGAAACAAATGATTAGACATGGGCACCCCTCCGGCAATCATCCACTTTCTGGCTCGCCTCTATAATAAGCTGTCGGCCCAGATACGCTTTGGTTCATTGGGTGAATGTACTGAGAAAATCAAGGTTAAGTCAGGCATAAGGCAGGGCTGTGTACTGGCCCCCTTGTTATTTTCCCTTTTTATCAATTCTATGGAATCTGAACTTAAGAAGGTCCAGGCAGACTCCCCACAGGTTGGTGGACTTCCCGTACCAGTTCTGCTTTATGCCGACGATACGGTGCTCCTCTCGCGTACTCCTAATGGGCTACAGAAATTAATGAATACTTTTTATAATTTTATTAATGAGAAGAAATTGAAAATAAATAACACCAAGACTTTTATTATGGCCTGTGGTAAAAGGGTGAAGTCTGTCATGCCGTTCCATTTTAACAACCATAATATTGAGGTAGTGGATAGGTTCTGCTACCTCGGTGTTACCTTTAATAATAAGGGGACTTGGTCCCAGGAGATCTCAAATGTTAATGGTAGAATGGCCAAAAGCTCATCTGGTATTTTTCGCTTTGCTGCAAAACTAGGGAGCCGTCGTATACCGGATATGGTAGACATTTACAGGCATAGATGTGCGTCTATTGCTCTGTGCGGCTCTGGTATTTGGGGTTATAGTCAGCATAGGGTATTGCAAAATACCGAGAATGGGTTTCTTAGAAGATTGCTTTGCCTACCTCCTTCGGCACCTACTGTATTGTGCCACAGTGAGGTCTGTTTGAATTATCTGACTGATCTGATGGGATTAAGACCTCTTATGGTATGGAGGTCAACTTGGGCAAAAGAAGAGACTACTTTTTCCAGGAAAATTATCACCGATTGTTTGAAGTTGGACAAGGCCCTTAAGATTCCTTGGCTAAGCTATGTCTCTTCCACCTTTGGTGATGTATTTAACCTTGACATCATTAAGGATCCTTATTGTGTTGTTACCTTATCAAAAAAGGAACTTAAAGATGTTTTCATTCAAACTAAGTCTGATATGCGTAGGTTAAAGAGTATTGCCATGTCCACCTATGTATTCTATCATACCATTAAACCAGAAGTAAAGGGCATGCCTTTGTATCTAAAATTCATAACTAAACAGTCCCATCAGTTTGTTCTGACACGATTCAGACTTGGTATTGTCCATAACTTAGTTGCCTTCCCTGAGATGAAACATCATAGCCATTCCCCTTGTCCCTGTGATGGTCAGACTAGGCAAAGTACTCTACATTTCTTGCTTATTTGCCCACTTTATATGCATCTTCGCCGTCTCTATCTTAGACCTATGTTTTTAAGATTTTCAGTGTATACTATTACCCAAGCCATGGAATTGTTATTTGCACTTGACTCTGCAGACATCTGTTTTTTTACTGCTACTTTTTTACTCAAAGCCATTTCTCACAGGAAAAGTCTGGTGTTTTAATTTTCCGTAATCTTTTCATTGCTGAGCTTTTTTTTATTCTTATGTTTGTATTGTGTTTTACTGTACGCTTTTGTGATTGTTTTTAATAGTCGAATAAAGCTTGAAAATGAAATGAAATGAGATTAGACATCCCAGAACACAACACTCGACTCTCTCAGGAATAGCGGTTACACGACACACCCTTTCTCTCACACTCCTGTACTTGTCCACAATAAGATCTGACAGAGACATAAATAAGTTTACAATATTTAGTTTAACTAACTTGCTCTAACTTGCCGCACACGTGCCTCAATAAGCAAGAAAATGCATAACACAAATATGGAAAGCATAGCAATTAGGCCATAACTCATGAAAAGAGCAGTCATTATGAAAAGACCATATAGCCTAACCTCCCTCCATTGTATAGAAGCAGAATGATTATATGTTCGAAGATCTCTGGGCGTTATCTGCAGACCCCGTACCTCAGTCTATAGATGGTAGATCTAAATCATAGGTGCTGTCTTGCTCTTCTCCCTGGAATGGTCCCGCTCCAAGTGTGTGCTACCTATTCTTGTATTCCAATAAGACTAATGTACATATTCCCAAACAACAGCTGCATCTGTATGTTATGTCTAGGTGCTAGGGCCTGACCAGAACAGAATAACAAGGGGCATTGTTGTTCCGCCTTGCTCACAATGTTCAGACTAAATCCCAGGAAACTGCAAAGAGTGAACATAGCGATAGGTTCTCAAGTGAAAACGGCAAAAGAGGCGTAATGCAAAATAAACTTGTGTAGTAACATATGCAAAGCAGCGGACAATCTGCAGCGTGGTCGTGCTAACTTAGAGAAGACGACAATGTCCCCATGGGCCATTAAACATTATAATCAGTAAGATGTTTTCCAGATTTACGAATCATCGTTTTATGCCTCTTCCATTGAGCCCAGCAACCAACCTCATTCCTGGACCTCAACCCATAGAACTACAGGTTTATCTAGTAATATGTTTGTTGCACACTGATACCATTTAGCCCATATGCTTTCTGAATTCGGCAAAGTGTGAGTTCCATAGTACTATAATAAAGCAGCATGTATCACTGTCATAGGCTAGAATGTCACTAAACAATCACTTTAATAGCCCACCTATGTAATTTTTTTTTAAAGGCCTAAATTTGAACTATAACCAATCAGGCAACAGCATCCTGTAGAATACTCCTAAGAGTCCCTCAGATTTTGAAGCACAAGTTGGAATATCATCATTCCTATCTATAAGGGGAGCCTCTCAAGGGAGGAGGGTGGGTCACATATTAATCTATGAAAGATGCAAATACTGGAGAACTGCAGTTATAGGTAAACAACTCATTTTCTTCTCCAGTATTGGATCTTTCATAGATTCACATGCTTGAATCAGAATACCAAGCAATCATTGTAAGTAAACATTTTAGTAATATAAGTACCTGTTGAGGATGGTGGGTAACAGTTTAATGCATATCAATATATATATTTGCATACATCCTTGTTATATGATACAATAATCATGCAATATACAATATTATTATATGCCTCTGTATATGTTATGTTATGTTATGTTAGTGCTATTTGTATTGCGCACAGCTGCTCCAGCGAAGGAGCGTCCTGGCGCACCGACAAGGTGGCGAACACAACACAACAGGAAACAGAAAATATTAAAAAAGGAGTTTAAAATTTAACAAAGCTGGGAAAACAGAAAGGTTTTAACGGCCTTGCGGAAGGAGAGCAAGTCGCCAAGAGTCCGGATTTTCAAGGGGAGAGTGTTCCAAAGTGCGGCTGCCCGCACCCTAAAAGAGCGACCCCCCGCCCGACTGAGTTTGAAACGAGAGGTTACTGCCAATTCTTGATCCAGAGAGCGCAGAGTGCGGCCCGGGATGTAAGGGCACAAGAGTTGACGCAATAAGGGAGGTGACAGACCCTTCAGAATCTTAAAAGACATGCACAGCACTTTAAAGTGGATCCGCTGCCTAACGGGTAACCAGTGCAAGGCTCGCAGAGTTGGAGTGGCCGAGCAAAACCTAGGAAGACCTACGATCGCTCTGGCCGCTGCGTTCTGCACTCTTTGAATAAAATATTGATAAAACATACCTTAATAGAGGCTCACCTTATCGGAACAGATGACTTAACATCCCCTGCCCTACGGCTGCATCACTCCGCTGTGCCGATTCCAGGCAATAACACTGCATGAATGTGTGGGTGGTCTTCCACGTCACAGCACAACATATCTTCTCTAGCGGAGTGCCTGCAAACAAAACAGCCAAAGTGAACACTGCCCTTGTTGAATGCGCCCTTGACTTCACTATGAGTGTTTTGCCAGCTTTTGAGTGGCAAACTGAATGGCGGCAGAACTCTATCTAGCGATGGTTATTTTTGTGACTAACAGTTGTTTTTTGAAACTGTTTAGTACGCTGTCAGTAGGATTTAAGACAATGTTTAATGTATGGAGAGACCTTTTAGCTGGTGATGCTGTATTATGGGAAGAGGTATGAAGTATGATAGGTTTATTGAGATGAAATTACGATGGAATCTTGGTAACAAATTTTAGATTTGTTCTGAGAACCACATATTCATCAGTGAAAATGCAATAAGGCTTCCTGAATCATGAAAGTTTGTATCTCAGTGACTCTTCTAGCTGAAGTGAGAGCCAACAGTAAAGTGACCTTCCACATGAGAAACTTCAGGTCTGCTCTGTGAATGGGTTCAAATGGAGGTTTCATAAGTTGAGAGAGAACTACAGTGAGATGCCTTTCTGAGGAAGGAGCTTGTACCAGAGGGAAAGGTCTTAACAACCCCTTCATGATTTGTTTGATGATCCTTGTCAAACAGAGAGAGACAGAGTGCGAAAAGTATCTGTACCATGAGATTGCGGCAGGGTGAACCTTTACAGACGCATGCCTCAATCCTGATCTAGTAAGCAACAGGAGATAAGGTAGAATCTGCTCAGGTAATTCCTCCAATAGATGCAGGTTAGATTGTTGACACCATGAACAGAATCGCTTCCATTTCAGCATGTATGTTTTGTTTGTACCTTCTACTCTTGCTTCGGATAGGATATCCCTACAGTCCTGAGTAATATTTAACGCCTTAACCGCGGTGGTTTTTCTGCCGCGGTGCGGGCGTTCTAAAGGGTGGGCGAGGCTGGGTCGGCCGTTGGACGTGCGCAGCACCAGGGAGGTAGCTCGCGTGACAACCAACGGCCGACGGTAGCAGGGAAGGGGTTAATTCTCTGAACTCGTAAAATTCAGGAGCCATGCACACAAGTGGAGAGAGGCTGGTCCCTGATGTAGGACCTGGTCCTGGTTCATTGTCAACATTGCTTGCATTATCGGTAGGCGAATGGGGAATGTCAGACATAATATATGATAATATTGACGTCAAAAATATCGGAGGTGGAATATCGGCGTCAAGAATATCTACATTAGGGTAAGTACAAAAATATCGAAAAAAATATATCTTTATAAAAAATATTGTTGTCAAAAATATCGTTTGTTTTTAATGTTTAAAATATATAACATTAAATAAATAATACATATATGTTGGAAATGGGATCCCCGGCTGACCAGGGCTTTCGCCAAAGTCAGTCAGAGACCACCAAGTCAGGGCAAGGGAGTTACACGCCAAGATAACCCCTACTCACCCTCTAGGTAACGTGGCGCGAGCAGCAAGGCTAAACTTGGAGGCGATGTAAGTTAAGTATTTGCGCACGCACCCCAGCAACACCCAAAGGCCCACCACAAAGGAAACTCCACACAAGGTTATATAAAAATAGCCTTTGTATTACACCAAAACACATTAGATAAAACACACACTTTACAATGTGCCAGAGGCACGGGCAGAATTTACAGGGGATATGTACAACAGGGCCACCTGGACCACTGTCAGGAATCAGAAGTAGCACTTTCAGAAATAGCACTTTTGAATGTAAAATTACTTTAGCACAAAATAGCACACAACCAGTATCTACTGGTAACCAGGACCTCACTAGCACCACCTGTACTAGGGAGAAAACCACCACCTATGTATTACAATACCTGTAGGGGTGTAAGAACACAACACATGATGCAATGCATAACATTCATTCAGAGGTGTAAAGGCACATGACGCATAAACAATACATTCAGAGGTGCATAGAAAGTACAATTGCGCCAAACTCACGTAAGTCACCACCTGTGACTGTCCCTAGGCCAACTGGCCTCTCTAGGGCTAGGACGCCCTGTATCCAAAGTCAAGGGGGGCCTAAACGGAGCAGTTGCCCACAAAGTGCTGGGCAACTGGGTAGCAATTGATGGGGCCAACACGCTGGGGGAGCCTCACAGGCTCTGCAGAAATAAATGTCCCCCTGAGCCCCTCTGGGCTCTAGCAAAGGTCTGGTCCCTCTGAGCCTCTCTGGGCTCCTAACTGAAGATGTGCCCCTTGAGCCTTCTCTCAGGGCTCACAACCAGGTGGGGGCAAGGTGGGGCCTTCTGGGGCCACTCCACCACAGACACCAAATGCTGCCCTGAGCCTCGCAGGCTCTTCGTAAAGAAATGCCCCACTGGTTGGGGCGAGCACACAGGGGGGGGGGGGGGCGGGCACCGACAATATGCCCCGACGCCCCCCTCTACCGCAAATGGCCGCCGGAGCCCTTCGTGGACTCAATCAACACTGGCTGCCACGAGCCTCGCAGGCTCTCAGTAACAGGTAAGGCCCCCACGAGCCTTCTACTAGGGGGAGGGGCGGGCACTCACCGGTCTCTGGCGGCTGCAGCTCCTCTCTGGGGCTGCTCCTCGGCTTCGGGCGGCTCTGCACGGGAGCTCCCGCTCCTCGGTGGCTCCCTCCACACTTCTCCCTCCCTCTCCTGGGCTCTCCCTCGCTTAGGGAGCCTGGGAGGGGAGACAAGGAAAGACGCCGGCTTCTGTCCTCACCGGAGCGCGGGGTGGCCTCCCGTCCGCTTCCGGTTGCTTCTCTGTTCTGCCCCCGGCCTGCCTGACTTCCGGGTCGCGGCTGTGGGGGCGGGACTTCTGCCGGGCCGCGCTCGGATTGGCCGGCCGGCAGGAGCACTTCCGGGTCGTCGCGGGCAGCGCGGCGGCCCGTCTCCGGCACTTCTAGGCGGGGGCTCAATAAACCGAGGGCTCCCTCGAGTTTAAAAATAGCAGCAAATCACCGGGGCAATGCCGGGTGGGCACCGGCTGAAACAATAAAAGCGCCCCGAGGCGCTTGCAGGAAATAGGGCGCGCTCTCAGCGCTAGGGGGCAAATCTAGCGCCGCAAATCAAGGGAAGCGCTCCCAGGCGCTCGGAGGGAAATCCTCAGCGCTCCTAGCGCTAGCAATAATCCTAGCGCTTCCAGGTGCCCTCAGCAGGGCAGGATCACAGGGAAAGTTCCTTGTAGGGGGGGCAAGGCTGGGCCCAGAGCCAGCACACTGGGTCTCCAGGCAGGGAGACACCCCAAGTGGCGGTCCTCTGGCCCAGCAACAGCAGCAACAGCCCCCTCAGGATCCTGGAAGAGAACAAAAACTGTGGGGACACAGCCCCATTTTTATACAGCATTTCCCTTTGTCTGAAGGTGCAGAGTGGGGGCGGAACCAGTCGCAGCTGGTTCTTGAGTACTCTGTTTACCTCAGCCACCCTCTCTATTCACTGGCAGGGCTTGGGTCATTAGACACACCACAGGGGGGCGGAGCCAGCATTGTGTGGGGAAAACCCAGTCCATCCAGGACACAGGTACACTCCTCCCACACATCACTCATGCTAATCTCCCACTCACCACCGGGCAGACCCACCCAGACTTCCTGGAGCCTGGCATGCCAGCCAGCTCCAGCCAATCACACGCCAGCACCCTCACAGCACACGTACAGTCATGTCTAGAAATGATACTTCCCCACTAGACACATACAAGCCGCACATACCGTTGCGCAGCATTCATTCTCACGAGTTCACACATACCAGACTCAAGCCTGTACACCCCACGCATCAGGAACTACCAGGGACACATACATTCCCCATGCATTCCTATGGGCGGGCAGGCCTAGCTCAGCACATGCACTCAGAGTGCGCACGCACTTTCCACTGGGACAGAGTGAAAGTGCGCAGAATCCCAAAAATCAACATTGCCAGGTCACCATTTAAAGCAAAAAGTCTAGGGGTGAACCTGCCCTAAGGGCCAAGTCCAACAATATAATTAAAATAAACATTTAAAAATATGTAATACATATAACATAAAAAAATATACATATAAAATATAATATTAGTATCCAGTTTGCGGTAAATGTTGGTGTGTTGCCAAATCGCTGGTGCTGCTTCCAAGGTGGCGCTACCGCTAGCGATCAGAATGTATGAAAAAAGAATCCCCAATCGTTTCAGATTAAGGCACAGGCACTCTTCATCGTGGGGGTTCTCTCGTTTATTGTGCAAGTTACATCGGTTCCGTGGACATAGCAGGGACGCTTTTCGGCAGTCAAGCTGCCTTTATCAACCTGAAATGCGCCATATTGGTGCTCATTTTTAAAAGAAACATTCATTGACATTGAAGATGCACTACACTTTGTCATGTTTGGGTGAACGGAAACATGTGGGCTAATAACCACGCATAAACTCTGCAAAATCACGATTGCTTAACAAACTGCAACAGTGTAAATCCTTCAGTTTTTAAACCACTTTTAAAGTAATTCACAGCCTGTGATGCTCCGTGTTACTGCCCTCTAGTTAATTTCATTTAAGAAAAGTTCCCATCATGCCACATTCCGTTTTCCATAAAAACCGGACTGGATTTCATCATGTCCTTAACTGTATACCAAAGCATCTGCAAAGTGTCTTTTTAAAATTCCAAAAAACGCATTATTTCAAAGTTCATGATAATTTTACTTCAAGCATTGTTACCCTACAATAAAAAATTACGGAAATAAAAAAACTACAATAAAAAAATTACGGAAATAAAAAAAAAAAGCATTGTTACCAACTTTGTTAGAAATGTCACTTAAAAGAAGCACTCGTTTTCGAGGGCAATCTGTTCTTTGTTTGAAGACAGATTCCCTAATTTCGTACCATTGTTCCAAAAATAAAGGCGACTCACAGTGGTAACTGCTCAAAGTTTCAACTCCTTGGGTCCAGTGAAACCAGTTCCGATAAGCAGCAGTACGAACCCACGAGATCACCGCATCTTTGGACAGTGCAATTCGCGGTGCCCAGCTCCATGGTGGGAAACGTTATACCAGGGGAGGTTTTATGACAATGAGCAGAGAAGCTGCAGTCCCCGCCAAGGGAGCTTAGGCTCCCAGCGTATGAACTCAGCGGGTTCATACGCTGGGAGCCTAAGCTCCCTTGGCGTATGAACCCAGCTGGTTCATACGTTCATACGTACCCAGAAAAGCGGGACTTTTCTGGGTACACTACGCATGGAAAGAGGCTCTGTAAAATATTCCAGATGTCCTATTTTGAAAGAAACACTCTCACATATTCCAACCATCTTCTATGTTGAACACCGTCAGACCCCAGCGCATCTGCCAATATATAGCGATTAAACCCGGTTTCATCTGGCGTCCAGATTCTATGCCAGAGGGAGGATAGGCTGAATCCTAATCATGTCTTCCAAATATGGCATACCCATTTTCAGATGTCAAATATAGTTTGAAGTGCTTTCTGGTAGGGCCAGGAGAAACTTTAAAAAAGTATTTTCCACAGTTTGCAGTGTATTTACATCTGCATAGCCCCATAGGCCTGCTCCATAAGTAGCTTTAGCCGCGCATTTAGCCCTGTAAATGTGTAGGAGTTCCGCCAGGGGCGCCATCCTAATTTGTTTGAGAGGGCCATTAACGACTTAATAAACAACAGACATCTAGTTTTAACTGCTCCAGACCATACTCCTGTCTTATCGAATTGTATCCCTAAGTATGAAAATGTTTTAGTGCACTCTATCGGCCTTCCATCTATAAATATAGTTTTGATCCTCTAATTTGACCCGGCCCCGCAGTTCATTGTGTATGTTTTGGAACAATTGATTGTGAGTCCCAAATTCAACATAAAATTAGAGAATGAATTAACAACCATTTTTGAGACCGAGTGGTGTACGGGCCATTAAAACCGCATCATCTGCATACTAGAGTGCAGGGATGGGATGGTGTGCCGCCTTTGGGTAGATCCCTGCACTCCTTAACTAAAATAGTTTCTAAATTATTTATGTACAGTGTGAAGAGAAACGGGGCAAGGACACAGCCTTGCCTCACACCTCTCCCCACTCTGAAGTGACTAGTGCATTCTCCACCCAACCCATATCTGACCTTAGCCTTTGCCCCTGTATAAAGCTGCCTTAAAAATACAATTATTAAAACATCCACACCACCTAAACCTTCTAAAATTGACCACATCTTATCGTGAATGACGCAATCAAAAGCTGTTGTTAGATCGATGAAAGTCATAAATAATTTTCCCTTTTTGGCCATTGTATATTTATCCAATAAGATATGCAGATTGAGACCCTGCTCGACTGTCCCCAAGCCCTTGCGGAAACCATATTGCGGATCGCTTAGGACATCTTGTTCTACTATCCATACCTGCATTTTATCTAATAAAACCCGCCTAATAATCTTGACTGTTGCTTCAAACAGTGAGATTGGGCGGTAGCAGGCAGGATTCATCCTGTCTCCCTTTACAAAAATGGGCACGATAATAGATTCGTACCAAATTGGTAGGAAACCACATACGCTACATGCATTAAAAACCTGAGTTAAAAGCAGTCCCCAGAAGGCTAGATTTGATTTAAAAAGGTTGACAGCAATACCATCGGGACCTGGGGCCTTGCCACCCAAACTTGAATTAATTGCAGCGATGACCCGCTAAGTGTAAAATCCAATCTTAGGGGCCCATTACGATGTCGGATGGATCCCACCGCCATGCGGGCAGTGGCGATCCGCCCGACAAACATGCCCGCCCGCCACCCATTTCCCCCTGCCATATTACTATGGCGCAGGACCGCGGCGGACGGAAACACCGTCCGCCGCTTTTCCGCCACCGGTCGCCTTGCGGCCGGGGCGGAAAAGGGTTCATATGGTGGCGGTGTCTATCAGACAGCGCCAGCCATATTAGGATGGGCGTCGTCAGATGCTTTTCCGTGGCGGCAATGCCGCCACGGAAAAGCATGCGGTCTTCACTTTGGGGGCCTGTTGCAGGCCCCCATGGTGAAGGCGAGGTGGGGGATGCACATGGGGGGTACCTGTGGTACCCCCCTGCATTTGCATACATAATGCGGCAGGCACTAAGCGGTGCCTGCCGCTTTGTGTTTGCAAATGCATCACATGCATTTCTAACATTGCGGCGGGTGCTGGTGTATACACGGGCCCGCCGGAATGTTATAAATGCATGATGCGCTCGCCAGTGTGGCGGGCGCATCATAATATGCATTTCGGGACCGCCGCTCAGCTCGCAGGCGGTACCGTTTTCCACGGGGATGGCGGGCGGGCAAAGTCCGCCCGCCATCCTAATGGGGGCCTATGTTCTTGTCCAGTAACATGCATGTTCAGCATGGTTCCCTGAGCATCTATTACCGGGTTGTTATACACTTTTTAGTAGTGTTGTATCCACTCTGGTTCGGAATTGGCAATCTCCATAGATGCTATGTCCTTTTCAGCTAAAAAGGGCACATTCAGTGCTATCCAGAAAGATGAAAAATCGTGACTGTTAGAAGCTTTGTATAAGGCGCGCCAAGCTTCCTCTTTTAAAGCTGTCTTTTCTTACTTTGAATGCAAATGTATAGTTCTGTAGTAGGGGATCTCTGTGTATAGTCATAATCTAGTGAATAGTCCCGCCCATGTGCGTGGACCCCGGAGCAATCAAAAATAATCTCTTAAGGTGTCAAAAATGCAGAACTGCACAGACACTTAAGAGAGAATTAAAGACAGATAATGCAGCCTATATCCACAGGCTACACTGTCCAGTACTTCAACTAGAAATTCCACCAAAAATCCTGAAACAGCACAGCCTGTCCAGATTTCCCTTGCTTTAACAGCAAAAACCCTCTGGAATGATAGAGAGGAAGACATGGACAGACAAGCCCCATAGGCTGCCATTATGTGGCTCAGAACAGGATACTGTGCCTTTAAGAGAACTTTCCAGAACTTCACAGTATCCCAGAATGCACTGCAGGTCCCTTTTACTTTCAGTTCTTTTTCCCGGCTCCTGCAAGCAGGACCCTGGAGCATTGAGCTCTCCCTTTTAAAGGGTTTATTGGTGATTTTTTCACTTTTTTCAAGTTATTTGAGTACTTTTCTGAAGTACTTTGGTGGTTTTTCAAACTGTTTTGTCTTTTGGTGCACTCTGTTGTCAATATGCCTGCATTATTCGACAAATGCCCTGAGTGCTCCAGGAAGAAGGCCAAGTCGGACCCACACAAGGTGTGTAGCATCTGCCTTCCTTCATCTCATGTCCCAGAGGAGTGTGACATCTGCCAGGGATTCTCTGGAAGGACCCTGAGGGATAGGATGAAGATCAGGCTTCAGGGCCTCGAAGACAGAAGACTGAAGGCACCAGGTGGGTCTGGAGGGGCTACCTCTGCCCATGCTGAGGCCTCTGGGGGGCTCCGCAGGGGCAGGAAGACCAGCAAACGTCCCCATTCTCCGCCTGCGTCTATTGCACCGACCACGGCGTCGAGAGGGATGACTGCAGTCTGTTCCCCGTCTCCCCAGAGCTCTGGGTCGAAGCGACGTCACCGCTCGGCGTCGAGGGAACTGAACAGACCGCCGTCGAGGTCACCGGTGACGATTTTGTCGTCATCCTCATCGGCGTCGAGGACTCGACGTCGAGAGGTGGACCGGCGTCGGCGCTCGCCGTCACGGCGACACCGCTGTTCGCCGTCGTCGAAGAGGAGAAGGTCGTCGTCGAGGGGATCCTCGACGTCGAGGAGAAGATCGCTGCCGAGGCGAAGGTTGCCGTCGATGCACGGGAGATCGCCGTCGAGGCGTAGGAGGTCGCCGTCGAGGCGTAAGAGGTCGCCGTCGAGGCGCAGAAGGTCGCCGTCGAGACGAAGGCATTCGACGTCGAAGAAGGGGCGCTCACCGTCGAGGAGAAGAAGCTCGACGTCGAGGGGCCGACGCTCGCCGTCGGGTCACCGTTCTTCGACGCCGAGAAGGCGTAGAAGGAGTTCTGGCGCCAGGAGTCAGTCTGACAGGCGTCAAGTGCCTTTGGGAGACTTTCCAAAGTCCCAGCCTAGTAAGGAGGGCGGGTCACCGGGCTCGGTGTACTCTGTTGTGTATACCCCTGCTAGGCCGAAGACAGTTGCTCCTCCTCCTCCTCCGTTACCAAGAGGACTTCCTCCGCGGGCTCCCACCCCGCCTCCACTTCCGCCACTTCCGCCTCCTCCTCAACCTCAGCCTGAGCCTCAACCTCAACCTCGGCTGCCGGCTGACAAGCCTCCTCTGATTCCTCCGAGGACAGGTTCATTGCCACAATTTCCGACTCCTCCTAAGGGGACCACTCGGCCGAGGGCCCCAGCCAAGCCAAAGTCACCCGCCCCGGTCGAACCGGCAGGGCGACCGAAGCCAAGGAGGTCGCGATCCCGCTCCGGACGGAGGGGGAGATCGCGCAGTCATCACAGATCCTCCACGAAGTCAAGACGGCGCCACAGGAGGCGCGGATCACGGTCCCGCACGGACTCTTCCAGGACCAGGTCCTACTCCCCAACTTTGTCGGACTCCCTGGGGACGAGAGTGTCTCCTGTGGACGATATCAGCACATTCCAGGATGTCCTCCTGAGGGGTGCAGCAAAATTGGGAATCACGGTGACGGCTCCAACACCTAATACGTCCGTGATCTTTGAGACGCTGCATAAGAAGCATTTGTCTCATCCTTTACTACCGCTCGTACCAGGATTGGTAGAGCCTGCGGAAGAGCTGTTCCTCACGCCTGCAGTGACGAAAGCCGCTCCATCCAGGCTTCTGAAGAAGTACAGCGCCCCGGATTCCGACCCGGCTTTTCTGCGGATAGACCCGATTCCGGACTCCGTTATAGTGACGGCAGCCAGGAAACAACACTCTACCTCGCCGTCTTCTACCGTGCCTCCTGATAAGGAGAGCCGATGGATTGACTCAGCTGACTCATGCCTGTGGGACGGCATCTACGGCCATGAAGGCCTCTAGCGATGCGGCTTTGCTGGGATGTTATGATCGTGCCCTGTGGGAATCCCTCCAGCAGTTCACGGAACTCCTGCCACGAGATAAGAGGGAGGATTTCCTGGAGATCCAGAAGAAAGGGATGCTGGTTTCGAACCAGGTCGTCAGCGCGGCCGCTGATGTCTCTCTTTTGGCGGCCCATGGGTATTGTCATGGGATCAACCAGCGACGCCATGCTTGGCTCAGGCTCACGTCACTCAAGCCGGAGGCCCAGCAGAGAGTGGCTAATCTGCCCTTCTCGGGGGAAACCCTGTTTGGCAAACATGCGGATGATGAGATGGCCCGCATGAAGGGTGAGGCCGAGACTCTGACGGCTGTGGGCTTGGAGAAGCCCAAAGAAAAGAAGGCCTACCTCCCGTTCCAGAGACGGTTCGGGGCGCAGGGCAGAGGGTGAGGACAGGCTTCGGGACAGCAGCAGCAACTACAGCAGCAGTTCCGGAGGCCCTTCCAGAAGCGCCAGAAGGGTAGAGGAGGTCAGCAGTCCTCTACAGCAAACAAGGGCGCGGCCGGGTCTCGACCCTGAGCGGTTACTTCCCCTACATCCGTTACCCGCTCCTGTGTGGGGAAGCGTTAAATTTTTTCTGGCAGAGTGGAGAAAAATTACTCAGGACAAGTGGGTGCTGAATTTTATTTGCAGTGGATACAGTCTTCGGTTCACCAGCCCGCCTCCATCAATTCCACCGGTCAGCTCTCAGTTCCAACTGCGCGAGCTCCAGGCGGAGGCATATATCCTGTTTAGGAAAAGGGCGATAGAAGATGTACCTCTGTCTCAAAGAGGAAGAGGTCAGTACTCGCGGTTCTTCCTGGTTCGCAAGAAGGACAAGAACGAGTTCAGGCCCATTCTGGATTTGCGACAAGCAAACAAGTGGATTCGCAGAGAGAAGTTTTGCATGCTGTTGTTGCATCAGATTTATGCTCAGCTGCAACAGGGAGACTGGCTGTGTGCTATAGACCTACAAGATGCGTATTTCCATGTGCCCATTGCACACAAACACAGGAAGTTCCTGCGATTCCAAGTCGGCGCCAATCATTATCAGTACACAGTACTGCCATTCGGACTGAACTCTGCACCCAGAACATTCTCGAAGTGCATGGCAGTGGTAGCTGCACACCTAAGGAAGAACAAGGTGTTTGTATACCCGTACCTGGACGATTGGTTGATCAAGGCCTCCTCCTTCTCGGAAACTCAAGCACACTTCCAGAAAACGTGCGTTGGTGGGATCAGAGGAAAGGATCTTGGGACGACAGGATACGACTGTCTCTGCATGCGCTTCAGTCTCTGAAGTGGTGGTGTTCGGCGGAGAATCTCCTGAGAGGGGTTCCCTTCCACAAGGACATTCCCACGCAGACTATCGTGACGGATGCATCTCTCCACGGCTGGGGTGCGCACTCCGGAGACTTACAGATTCAAGGGACGTGGTCTCAGACGGAGTCCACGTACCACATCAATTTCCTGGAACTCAGAGCTGCTCACTTGGCGCTGAAGGCCTTTCTTCCATCCTTCCAGACCAACTCTCTGCTTGTGCAAACGGACAATACGACCACGGTGTATTACCTCAACAAGCAGGGGGGCTCGAGATCGCGCACCCTGTCGAAGGAGGCGCAGGCGATCTGGCACTGGCTTCTAGCCAGAGGACTGACGATAACGGCTACCCATCTATCAGGTGTGCAGAATGTTCAGGCAGACGCACTGAGCAGACTGATTCAGGAAAACCACGAATGGTTCATAAACGACGAAGTACTAGGAGAAGTCTTCGCAAGGTGGGGGACTCCAGACGTAGATCTGTTCGCCACCGCCGAAAACAGCAAATGCCGAGACTTCGCCTCCAGGTACTGCCAGCCGGGGACGCTGGGGAATGCGTTATGGATCAACTGGTCGAACAGCTTTCTGTACGCTTTTCCACCCATTCCCCTGATTCCGACGGTTCTCATCAAGCTGTCCCATTCCAGGGCGCGGATGATACTGATTGCCCCGGAATGGCCCAGACAGTGGTGGTTCACGGACCTGCTTCACCGGTCTCTCCTTCCTCACTTGCGGCTGCCGTGCAGGCCGGACCTTCTCACAAAGTTCGGGGGGCAGATGTTGCACCCCAACCTCTCGTCTTTGAGTTTGGCGGCATGGCTCCTGAGATAGTGAAATATGGCTATCTGAATCTCCCAGAAGATTGCATGGACATACTGAAGGAGGCTAAGCGACCTTCCACTAGGACTTCTTATGCTTACAAGTGGAAGAGGTTTGCATCTGGTGCAAGTCCAAGAACTATGACCCGACGACATGTAAGGAAGATGTCATCCTTCCATATCTTCTACATCTGGCGCAGTCTGGCCTTAATGTCCATTCCATTAAGGTTCATCTGGCTGCATTGACTGCCTACAGGAAATGCCCTTCACAGACTTCCTTCTTTCAGATCCCTGTGATCAAAGATTTTTTGGAAGGCTTAAAGAAACTGTTCCCTCCTTCGCCTTCATGGGAATTGAATGTGGTGCTGTCCAGATTGATGAAGTAGCCTTTTGAACCTATTCATAAGGCTTCGTTGCAGCACCTGTCCTGGAAGGCGGCGTCCTCGTGCCATTACATCGGCCCGCAGGGTGAGTGAAATTCAGGTGTTGTGTTGCCAAGAACCTTATACTGTATTTCATGCTGCTAAGGTTGTTATGCGTACTCACCCTAAATTTCTTCCTAAAGTTACATCTGACTTTCATGTTAACCAGACCATAACTTTACCTACGTTTTTTCAGAATCCTTCCTCTCCAGCGGAAAGGTCCCTGCATTCCCTGGATGTCAGGAGGGTGTTGAAATTGTGTCTGGATAAAACCAAGGATATTCGTAGGTCAGACCAATTGTTTATCAATTATGGATCAGTCAGGACAGGTCTTGCTACCTCTAAACAGTCCATTTCTAGGTGGATTGTGTCCTGTATACAGTTGTGTTACCAAAAAGCTGGTGAGACCTTAGGGGGTAAACCTAAGGCTCATTCCACCAGGGGCAAAGCTGCCACGACTGCTTTGCTCCGTAATGTTCCAATTGCAGAAATCTGCAAGGCGGCCACTTGGAAGTCGGTCCATACCTTTGCTAAGCATTACTGCCTGGACAATGATGCCAGGGCAGATGCTCAGGTTGGGCAGGCTTCGCTGCGAAATCTGTTCGCACAGTAGTGGTGTTATTTTCTCTTTTCTCCACCGCCGCTTTGGTGTGGGGATGGGCTTGCCATTCTATTTACTAGATTATGACTATACACAGAGATCCCCTACTACAGAAGGAGTAGTTTCTGTCCTGTAACTCCAGTTCTGTAGTAGGGGTATCTCTGTTATAGTCATAAGCACCCGCTCTCCTCCCCGGTGAAGAGAGATATTCATGTAAGGAATGCTACAGGTCTGGAGTGTTACGCCTTCAAAAAGAACTGAAAGTAAAAGGGACCTGCAGTGCAATCTGGGATACTGTGAAGTTCTGGAAAGTTCTCTTAATGGCACAGTATCCTGTTCTGAGCCACATAATGGCAGCCTATGGGGCTTGTCTGTCCATGTCTTCCTCTCTATCATTCCAGAGGGTTTTTGCTGTTAAAGCAAGGGAAATCTGGACAGGTTGTGCTGTTTGTGGATTTTTGGTGGAATTTCTAGTTGAAGTACTGGACAGTATAGCCTGTGGATATAGGCTGCATTATCTGTCTTTAATTCTCTCTTAAGTGTCTGTGCAGTTCTGCATTTTTCAACACCGTAAGAGATTATTTTTGATTGCTCCGGGGTCCACGCACATGGGCGGGACTATTCACTAGATTATGACTATAACAGAGATACCCCTACTACAGAACTGGAGTTACAGGACAGAAACTACTCCTTTCTTCTTGCCTCTCTAATATGTTCTTTATTTTTTACTGTGTCATGAATGGAATGGTTAAGTTTAGTGTATGCCTTTGTGCATTCAGAGTCAAACCACCCTTGTTTATTAGTAGTTTTTTTTAATGTAGATTGAGATAGCCAAAATGTTTTCCATGATTTCTTAACTGGGTGACCATTCATCCAAGCATCTAAAAATGTAATACATATATTTTAAAACTAGTACAATAATTAACAACAATTATAAAAACAAACATATAAAATACATAAAACTAATATTATTATCAATATTAGTAACATCGATATTTTTGCTATCGATATTACTAACTTTGATATTAACAAAAGCAATATTTCTTACCTTCAGGTCGATACTCTTGATTTCGATATTCTGTCCCTCCGATATTTTCAACTCGATATTCATGTAGGTCGGGAAAAAAAGTCAATATTTAGACTGTTTACCGCAAATGTGATTGGACTCCAACAACAGGAGATGCTTTGTAAACTAATGTTGCCTGGGCCACTTGAGAGCAATCAGGATGAGGTGACAGTGTACCATTTTCATTTTCTTGAGAACCTTTGGTATGATAGGGAAGGGGCGAAAAGTGTATATATAAATCCTGGACCCTCTGATAAAAAGGCATTCCCCCATGACCCTGGGAACGGGTACCGACTGGCGTACAACTGGCATTTGGTGTTCTCATCTGTCGCAAAGAGATCCACTGTTGGTTTGCCCCAAAGTGTGAATATATTGTCCAGCTCTGATTGATCCAGTTCCCACCCATGGCAACTCTCCTTGGGTCTGTGAACCTTGCCGGCTAAGTGTTGTTTACTCCGGAGACGCGCTTGACCCTCAGAGATATCTTGTAGGTTGTAAGCCAGCACCAAAGCCCGTGGGCTTATTGGGAAAGCACTAGCAACTGTGTAGCCCCTTTTATTTTTGATATAGTGGATGCTGGTCACTTTGTCTATACGCATCAGCACCGAAGAGCCTGCTATGCTCAGAAGAAATGCAAAAAGAAGAAAGGCTTTTAGGGTGAGAGAGATTTCTTCTAGTTCCAAACTGTTGACATGTTTTTCTGAGGCTCAGACCACTTTTCTTAAATTTGCAGGTCCTGCAAGCCACAACCCCAGTCTTTTAGAGAGACATCTGTGATTATCCCGAAGTTAGGTATTAGAGCCAAAAACATGAGGGCTTTTGAGAGATGAGAGATCTGAGACCAGCATTCTAATATTTCCACTATCCTTGGGGTGATGCTTATGAAGTCTTCGTTTTGATCAATTGCGCTTGTAGCTCCTCTTGTAATGAGCTCATCTTTAGGCCAGTCAGTAGGACTAGGTTGATTACAGAACGGATCATGCACAACAGCAACTTGTAGAGCTGTAATGAAACAAACTTTGTTCTGGATATTTTTAAAGCCAAATTTGTTAAACTTTGTTGTCTGTTCTGCGAGAGAAAGATTTGTTTTGGCTTGTAGAAACATGATCCTCTGTTTTGGAAGAGTTGAAAACTTTCGATGATTCACAGTGGGACCCAGTTTGTGAAACAATGAGAGACAAGCTTTTGAAGCCTTGGACGCTTGCAATGGTGTTGAGGCGTTCAGCAGCCAGTCGTCTAGGTAGGGGAACACCTGATGACCTTGTTTTCAGATAGTAGCTGCTAATGGGGCAAGGCATTAGGTGAGTATGAGGGGAGCTGACTTAAGGTCGAAAGGGAGGACTGTGTATTGGTTATAGGGCTGGCTATAGTGAAGCACAGATATTTGCCGTGTTTGGGATGTATTGGATGTGGAAATACGCAAGTCCAGAGATGTCATCTAATCTCGGCTGGTTGGAAGGTACAGGATTTCAGAGAGAATAATCATGCACAAGGATTGATTGTTTAAAACATTGTTTCACTTCCTGAGGTCTAGGATGGGTCTCCATTCCTCTAGTTTCTTTATTATTAGGAATAAACAGGACTAGAATTCCATGCCTTTCTGGGAAAACTGAATTTTTCGATTGCTCCCTTGGCAAGTTTGATTAGGGCTTCTTTTTTCAATAAGTGAAGACAAGAGGATTGTTTGGTGATCTTTTGATAAAATAAAGGGTATAGCTATAGGTGAGCAGGTCCAACGCCCATCTGTTTGAAGTTATCTCTCTCCATTGAGGGAGGTACTTGGAAATGTTTGCGCCCATAGGGTGGAAAGAAATGGATGTAGCCAGAACATGATTAAGGTCACTGCTTTTGACTTTTGTCGCGACTCTGGAGGGGTTGCTTCCTTTCAGGCCCAGCCCTGCCAAGTACCACGCAAGAGGCGTTAGACTAATATTTCAGTGATGTGATCTGCATCATTGCACTGAAATGCAATGTTACCTATTATAATAGCGCCTCTTCAGCTGCCATCTGGAGTGCTGCTATAATAGTGCACTATACAAGCTGCAGTGATAGTGGGTACTGGGTGCTGCTCCCGGCAGGCTTGGGGGCCCTGGCTGAGCTCAGCCTGCACAGTGCTACAATTTAACACTATGCACCCAACACCGGCGCAATATTATCAATCACATCAGGACGGTCAGAGTCAGTGTCCAATGGCAAACATTAATAGGCGGGTCCTTGCTGTGTGAACGGGCAGGAATTCTGCAGTTTTCATAATGTTTTGAACCTAACCTCACCGGCTCGCTGTCTTGTGAACCACCTGCTGGCACATGCTGTTAGTAATCATGAGGATTCACGGGGGCTCCCCAATGTTCAGTTTAGTATGCATTAGCCTTCTTTTACTTTCTAGGCAATAGGGTGCGTACACCATTCTTGATAGTTCAGGCCATGGCTGGTCAAGGCTTTTGTCCCCCACCATGCCACTTCGCATGAGCCATGGTGGTTAAGTGGGGCTCTGGGCATGGGGCACAGCGTAGCAGGAATCAGTGCCCATGACGCCTCAACTTAATGGTTTCTGAGCACTCTGGGCCCCCCTGCTGTTGCACCAGGCTCCCAGCATCAAGTTTTCACCTGTCGGTCCTCTCTTTTCTCTAAATACTCGACACACAAAACTTATCCAAACACCTACTTGATAGGTTTCGTATTAAAAAGAGTTTTTTTTTACAGTGTGTCAGCAAACATCCTGTACACCAAGGAGCGCAAGCACAGGAAATTCCCAGCCGCAGTATCAAGGGAGACATTTACACAATAAAAAAAAATACACAGCTCATAACTGCAAAGGTTTCAGATTGCTGTGTGTGACATTTTAATATTTCCAGTGGAATTATAAGTGACATTCAACAACTATAAAGTGACACTTTTTCACAAGCATTATCAAGCGAGAGGCTGTAACAGTGAGGCAGGCACACATTAGTTCATAGCCAGGCAGGTTGTATATGTTAAAAAAGAGTCACACCTCAGTCACTATAAAAATCACTACTACATGAGAGGACATCTGCAAGAAAGCATGCTGAGCTTTGAGAATTTTTAACAAGTGGCCTATCAAGACGGGTATGCAGCCAGCTGTTCAGGACTGACCCCAGCAGTTTGAATATCTTCTTACAGTTTCTCGTTTCTAAAATGAGTGTAATTTCTGATATATAGTTACATTACCTACTGGCGGTCGCCAGTAGGTAGTTATAGTTAGGATCGTTTTCCATAGGAAATCCTCAACATTCTATTGGGAATAACTTTGGCGCCGAATGAGGGATCTGCCTGTAATTTTCCTTAACTTTGCCTCGCTGCGCTCCGCTCCTTCCCTGAAAGGTTCGGGGGGATCCGTCGAGCGGGGGCCGAGATAAAAGGGGGGTCCCAAAACGTGTTTTCCCCATGATAATTTCCATTGGCCGGTTGGACTCACTTTTAGCCCGAACGGCTGAATGGATTTCCACCAAACTTGGCAAAATTGTAGGGACTGGTACCCCGATGTGCCTTTGCTATGTCTCAAGATATATGCTCCAGTGGGTTTTACAAAAATTAACTTTGAAAAAATATATATTGGGCTACATTGGGCTATATATATGTTAGAGCCCAAATGTAGCCCAATGTAGCCCAAAGATGGCCACCAGAGACTAAAAAAAAACAAATGTAGCCCAAATATCAGCCAGATGTAGCCCAACTATAGCCCAATGACAGAATGTCCCAGAGTGTTCTAAAGAACAACTAGAGCGCTAACAGTCTTACTTATGACAAAAGTATGGCACACTTGAAGTCATCTTGATTGGAATAAAGTGTTAACACTTAAAACATTTAATTTGCAAAGGAACAAAATGAGGGGGTTCATTTTGCCATAGGAATTATGATTAGTGCTGAAGAAAGAAAAATTAGGGCACATTTTGAGTGACTTCTCAAATCCTCTTATATTTCATAAAAAAAATTCTGATATGCAGTCTCCCAGGATGGCCACCAGAGACAAAAGAGCCCAAATGTAGCCCAAATATCAGCCAGATGTAGCCCAACTATAGCCCAATGACAGAATGTCCCAGAGTGTTCTAAAGAACAACTAGAACGCTAACAGTCTTACTTATGACAAAAGTATGGCACACCTTAAGTCATCTTGATTGGAATAAAGTGGTAACACTTAATAAATTTAATTTGAAAAGGAACAAAATGAGGGGTTTCATTTTGCCATAAAAATTTTATATATATATATATATACACTGAAAAAACCATAGGTTACACACCAGTTATAGTAAGGAATTAGCATTTAAAAAACCTTTGAAATTCACTGAAAAAACCATAGGTTTCACACCAGTTATAGTTAGCTGGAAATTGTACTCGCATAAAACCATTGAAATTCCCACGTTATAGTTAGTTGGACTCACTATAACTTGCACGTCTGCAATGCACTGCTGATGACGTCACATATTACATCACTCATTCATATATTTAAATATTTAAACATTACTCGCTAATATATGTATTCACTAAGATACACTTAATAAGCCAGTTAACCAATCAATTTTTTTTTTAAAAACACTGTCATGAGTGATGTAGTATGTGACGTCATCAGCAGTGCATTGCAGACGTGCAAGTTATAGTGAGTCCAACTAACTATAACATGGGAATTTCAATAGTTTTATGCGAGTAAAATTTCCAGCTAACTATAACTGGTGTGAAACCTATGTTTTTTTCAGTGAATATATATATATATATATATATATATCAACAGCAACTCCCTCGAAGAAAGAGCAGAGGCCACAGCGGGGGTTAACAGGGAGATCACTTTATTCCGTCAGATGCTCTCTTTACAGGCGAATGCATTTCGGCATTTCATATGCCTTCTTCAGCGCCAAGAGTTTCACGGGCAGATGCAGGTGACATCGTGTTTAAATAATAGCCCCTTACTAATTGGTTAAGGTCCGCCCCGCCTCAGGAACAGTGTCCTTTCTTTCCAATTGTAGTGCACTCGGTACTTGTGCACCACGAATCCCAGAATGCAACAGGGGTCCAGGTGAGAAAGGCGGGTGATTTACATTATCATTTGCGGAAAATAGCTGTTTCACGATGTCATCCAACCTATTCCCATGCATAAGATGAAATGTCAATGTCCCCCTGGGTCCCCCTACCGCATCAACCTCCGTGGCACAGGATTCTGTTCAGCGGGGGCAAGACCGTAAATACAATCTCGCCCAGCGTGGAGCCGAAATAGCACCAACACCGCCCCATCTCCTCCTGGTCCCGGGGGTGGGCCTTGGTGATCCAGTACCCTGGAAAATGTACAGATTCCGCCGCAGCAGCAGCAGACGCCAGTGGAACCAAGGCCAACTTCAAGATGCGGGGGCCTCTGAAGCGCGTCTCTGGCATGCGCGCAAAATATCAACAGCAACTCCCTCGAAGAAAGACCAGAGGCCACAGCGGGGGTTAACAGGGAGATCACTTTATTCCGTCAGATGCTCTCTTTACAGGCGAATGCATTTCGGCATTTCATATGCCTTCTTCAGCGCCAAGAGTTTCACGGGCAGATGCAGGTGACATCGTGTTTAAATAATAGCCCCTTACTAATTGGTTAAGGTCCGCCCCGCCTCAGGAACAGTGTCCTTTCTTTCCAATTGTAGTGCACTCGGTACTTGTGCACCACGAATCCCAGAATGCAACAGGGGTCCAGGTGAGAAAGGCGGGTGATTTACATTATCATTTGCGGAAAATAGCTGTTTCACGATGTCATCCAACCTATTCCCATGCATAAGATGAAATGTCAATGTCCCCCTGGGTCCCCCTACCGCATCAACCTCCGTGGCACAGGATTCTGTTCAGCGGGGGCAAGACCGTAAATACAATCTCGCCCAGCGTGGAGCCGAAATAGCACCAACACCGCCCCATCTCCTCCTGGTCCCGGGGGTGGGCCTTGGTGATCCAGTACCCTGGAAAATGTACAGATTCCGCCGCAGCAGCAGCAGACGCCAGTGGAACCAAGGCCAACTTCAAGATGCGGGGGCCTCTGAAGCGCGTCTCTGGCATGCGCGCAAAATATCAACAGCAACTCCCTCGAAGAAAGAGCAGAGGCCACAGCGGGGGTTAACAGGGAGATCACTTTATTCCGTCAGATGCTCTCTTTACAGGCGAATGCATTTCGGCATTTCATATGCCTTCTTCAGCGCCAAGAGTTTCACGGGCAGATGCAGGTGACATCGTGTTTAAATAATAGCCCCTTACTAATTGGTTAAGGTCCGCCCCGCCTCAGGAACAGTGTCCTTTCTTTCCAATTGTAGTGCACTCGGTACTTGTGCACCACGAATCCCAGAATGCAACAGGGGTCCAGGTGAGAAAGGCGGGTGATTTACATTATCATTTTGCGGAAAATAGCTGTTTCACGATGTCATCCAACCTATTCCCATGCATAAGATGAAATGTCAATGTCCCCCTGGGTCCCCCTACCGCATCAACCTCCGTGGCACAGGATTCTGTTCAGCGGGGGCAAGACCGTAAATACAATCTCGCCCAGCGTGGAGCCGAAATAGCACCAACACCGCCCCATCTCCTCCTGGTCCCGGGGGTGGGCCTTGGTGATCCAGTACCCTGGAAAATGTACAGATTCCGCCGCAGCAGCAGCAGACGCCAGTGGAACCAAGGCCAACTTCAAGATGCGGGGGCCTCTGAAGCGCGTCTCTGGCATGCGCGCAAAATATCAACAGCAACTCCCTCGAAGAAAGAGCAGAGGCCACAGCGGGGGTTAACAGGGAGATCACTTTATTCCGTCAGATGCTCTCTTTACAGGCGAATGCATTTCGGCATTTCATATGCCTTCTTCAGCGCCAAGAGTTTCACGGGCAGATGCAGGTGACATCGTGTTTAAATAATAGCCCCTTACTAATTGGTTAAGGTCCGCCCCGCCTCAGGAACAGTGTCCTTTCTTTCCAATTGTAGTGCACTCGGTACTTGTGCACCACGAATCCCAGAATGCAACAGGGGTCCAGGTGAGAAAGGCGGGTGATTTACATTATCATTTGCGGAAAATAGCTGTTTCACGATGTCATCCAACCTATTCCCATGCATAAGATGAAATGTCAATGTCCCCCTGGGTCCCCCTACCGCATCAACCTCCGTGGCACAGGATTCTGTTCAGCGGGGGCAAGACCGTAAATACAATCTCGCCCAGCGTGGAGCCGAAATAGCACCAACACCGCCCCATCTCCTCCTGGTCCCGGGGGTGGGCCTTGGTGATCCAGTACCCTGGAAAATGTACAGATTCCGCCGCAGCAGCAGCAGACGCCAGTGGAACCAAGGCCAACTTCAAGATGCGGGGGCCTCTGAAGCGCGTCTCTGGCATGCGCGCAAAAATATCAACAGCAACTCCCTCGAAGAAAGAGCAGAGGCCACAGCGGGGGTTAACAGGGAGATCACTTTATTCCGTCAGATGCTCTCTTTACAGGCGAATGCATTTCGGCATTTCATATGCCTTCTTCAGCGCCAAGAGTTTCACGGGCAGATGCAGGTGACATCGTGTTTAAATAATAGCCCCTTACTAATTGGTTAAGGTCCGCCCCGCCTCAGGAACAGTGTCCTTTCTTTCCAATTGTAGTGCACTCGGTACTTGTGCACCACGAATCCCAGAATGCAACAGGGGTCCAGGTGAGAAAGGCGGGTGATTTACATTATCATTTGCGGAAAATAGCTGTTTCACGATGTCATCCAACCTATTCCCATGCATAAGATGAAATGTCAATGTCCCCCTGGGTCCCCCTACCGCATCAACCTCCGTGGCACAGGATTCTGTTCAGCGGGGGCAAGACCGTAAATACAATCTCGCCCAGCGTGGAGCCGAAATAGCACCAACACCGCCCCATCTCCTCCTGGTCCCGGGGGTGGGCCTTGGTGATCCAGTACCCTGGAAAATGTACAGATTCCGCCGCAGCAGCAGCAGACGCCAGTGGAACCAAGGCCAACTTCAAGATGCGGGGGCCTCTGAAGCGCGTCTCTGGCATGCGCGCAAAATATCAACAGCAACTCCCTCGAAGAAAGAGCAGAGGCCACAGCGGGGGTTAACAGGGAGATCACTTTATTCCGTCAGATGCTCTCTTTACAGGCGAATGCATTTCGGCATTTCATATGCCTTCTTCAGCGCCAAGAGTTTCACGGGCAGATGCAGGTGACATCGTGTTTAAATAATAGCCCCTTACTAATTGGTTAAGGTCCGCCCCGCCTCAGGAACAGTGTCCTTTCTTTCCAATTGTAGTGCACTCGGTACTTGTGCACCACGAATCCCAGAATGCAACAGGGGTCCAGGTGAGAAAGGCGGGTGATTTACATTATCATTTGCGGAAAATAGCTGTTTCACGATGTCATCCAACCTATTCCCATGCATAAGATGAAATGTCAATGTCCCCCTGGGTCCCCCTACCGCATCAACCTCCGTGGCACAGGATTCTGTTCAGCGGGGGCAAGACCGTAAATACAATCTCGCCCAGCGTGGAGCCGAAATAGCACCAACACCGCCCCATCTCCTCCTGGTCCCGGGGGTGGGCCTTGGTGATCCAGTACCCTGGAAAATGTACAGATTCCGCCGCAGCAGCAGCAGACGCCAGTGGAACCAAGGCCAACTTCAAGATGCGGGGGCCTCTGAAGCGCGTCTCTGGCATGCGCGCAAAATATCAACAGCAACTCCCTCGAAGAAAGAGCAGAGGCCACAGCGGGGGTTAACAGGGAGATCACTTTATTCCGTCAGATGCTCTCTTTACAGGCGAATGCATTTCGGCATTTCATATGCCTTCTTCAGCGCCAAGAGTTTCACGGGCAGATGCAGGTGACATCGTGTTTAAATAATAGCCCCTTACTAATTGGTTAAGGTCCGCCCCGCCTCAGGAACAGTGTCCTTTCTTTCCAATTGTAGTGCACTCGGTACTTGTGCACCACGAATCCCAGAATGCAACAGGGGTCCAGGTGAGAAAGGCGGGTGATTTACATTATCATTTGCGGAAAATAGCTGTTTCACGATGTCATCCAACCTATTCCCATGCATAAGATGAAATGTCAATGTCCCCCTGGGTCCCCCTACCGCATCAACCTCCGTGGCACAGGATTCTGTTCAGCGGGGGCAAGACCGTAAATACAATCTCGCCCAGCGTGGAGCCGAAATAGCACCAACACCGCCCCATCTCCTCCTGGTCCCGGGGGTGGGCCTTGGTGATCCAGTACCCTGGAAAATGTACAGATTCCGCCGCAGCAGCAGCAGACGCCAGTGGAACCAAGGCCAACTTCAAGATGCGGGGGCCTCTGAAGCGCGTCTCTGGCATGCGCGCAAAATATCAACAGCAACTCCCTCGAAGAAAGAGCAGAGGCCACAGCGGGGGTTAACAGGGAGATCACTTTATTCCGTCAGATGCTCTCTTTACAGGCGAATGCATTTCGGCATTTCATATGCCTTCTTCAGCGCCAAGAGTTTCACGGGCAGATGCAGGTGACATCGTGTTTAAATAATAGCCCCTTACTAATTGGTTAAGGTCCGCCCCGCCTCAGGAACAGTGTCCTTTCTTTCCAATTGTAGTGCACTCGGTACTTGTGCACCACGAATCCCAGAATGCAACAGGGGTCCAGGTGAGAAAGGCGGGTGATTTACATTATCATTTGCGGAAAATAGCTGTTTCACGATGTCATCCAACCTATTCCCATGCATAAGATGAAATGTCAATGTCCCCCTGGGTCCCCCTACCGCATCAACCTCCGTGGCACAGGATTCTGTTCAGCGGGGGCAAGACCGTAAATACAATCTCGCCCAGCGTGGAGCCGAAATAGCACCAACACCGCCCCATCTCCTCCTGGTCCCGGGGGTGGGCCTTGGTGATCCAGTACCCTGGAAAATGTACAGATTCCGCCGCAGCAGCAGCAGACGCCAGTGGAACCAAGGCCAACTTCAAGATGCGGGGGCCTCTGAAGCGCGTCTCTGGCATGCGCGCAAAATATCAACAGCACTGGTGTGAAACCTATGTTTTTTTCAGTGAATATATATATATATATATATATATATATATATATATATATATATATATATATATATATATATATATATATATATATATATATATATATGCCACACCGAGCCCGATAAAGACAGGAGGCTGTCCAACGGAGCGGTCCGTTTGTGGGGTACCAAAGCCCCTCAGTATTACAGACACACCTCTTTCCTAGTCAGGACAAAGAAACGGACATCTTGGTTAAGTGCAAAAAGTTTTTTAGTTTAATGCTGCCACAAAACAACGTGTTTCAGCTTATTGCCTTGATCATGCTAGAAACGTCCTATCCACAATACAGCATATATGCAGTGCAATAGAAAGAGGACTGTGATCACCCTAGTGCTCAAATCCACGGGTGCCATCTTAGTGTGGTTTCTAAATAAAGTTTTGTTGCAATTAACAAATATCATGGGTTTCCTGACAATGTCGACTTGTTTAAATAGATACATATTCATATAAATGATGAATAAATAAAGTATATACATTGTTTCAAATGTAAAGATCTACCTTGGAGATGCATGTTAAATAATTCACAATGTACAATTGTATATCAATATTCAATATTATCAGTTGAGATCTATATGACATAACAGACGACAGTTCCGCCCCAGTGGGCTTTTTGTTTTGCTGAAAGTCACATGATCACTGATGTCCCATACCAGCTATACAGATTCAGATAATAGTTCAAAAACTAGATTTCCACAATCTCATCGATGGTCACCCGATATAGTGATACCTCCTACCTATAAAAAATACAGAATGTAAAACTAATAAAATCTGTGGAAAATAAGCAAATAAACCTATACAGCCTTAAATATTTAAGTTCATCAATGCACCTTTATTCACTCATGTAGGTGAACTGCCAATTCTTCACTGGAATTAAGGCCCAAAGGGGCCATAGTTTCTAATTCCACAATATATCTAGACTCTAGTTTTCTGAGATGCAAAACTCTATTTTGAGCATGTGAGGATACACCTTTACCTCCTGGTGTGCGCCCTCATAGGGGTCCTTTTTGATGCCCAGAGCATACCATGCTTATACTGTCATAGCTCATCAGACTATCAAATCTTCCCGTTAGGTACCATACCTTGTCCCATTGGCTCATCGGAAAGCAGACTGAGAAGCACTTCAGGGAATATCCTGGGGTGAGCATGATGGCTTTCGGTCTCCTTTTCCTTTACTAGATGAATTCTTGCTTCTTCAAGTAGCGTTGCTAAGAACACAATGTTTTTAGTCTATTCACGGGCACAGACCACAGGTTGTGTAAATCTCTCACTAAAACTCGCTATGCCAATAATTATCGTCTATGCCTGTTTTCACCCTCCCACCAGAGGTGCTCGTGATGTATGTATGTGTATGTGTGCATGGATCGTCATGGATACAAAGTGACCTGTTGGGATTGGCACTTCGCCAGTGGCACTTCGCCAGTTGCAAACCATGTTCTGTTTATTCTTTACAGGTCTAGGAACTTGAGTAGGACCAATCGGCCTGCTAATCGGTATTACCGCCCATAGAAGGTTGTATACCACGTCGCAAGTTTCTAATTATTTCATTATAATTTCCATCACTTTTTGATTCATTTTTCACTGTGTGGTACACTAGAATTAGGTCCTGAAGAATTTCCTTCGCGGAAAGAAACATGTCGACCATTCATGAAGGTAGTAGCTAACCTGCTAGGACAGTTCCAGGGCATTTAGCTCCCTTCCCACCCCTTTTAACCAAGGAAATCTACCACCAGAATAAAATAGGTTGTGGATTGATTTACCTTTTTTAACTTTATTATTCACTTCACGCCCACACACACAACCCCTCCTGCCCTCACACACGCATGCACCATATGGCCGGGACAAAAGATCTCCGATAAAGAGCCCCGATTTCGGGAGCCCGTCAGACATTGCAGCGCCAGTCTGACGAAGAGCAGAACCCATATGATGAAGCATGACACCTAGCTTGCTGGGTGTGTGAGGGTTCTAGTCCCAACAAGGGGATTCCCCCCTCATCCTAGCACACACAACACTACTACTTCACTCTTCCCGGGGAACTTTGTACTCTCTTTGTATTACATGCTTGATGGACATATACACTGGACCCCGTAAAACAATGTCCTACCTTGTCCCTCTCTTTGTTTAAATGCAAAACTCTATTGCCACCTCTGACATTCTCTGCCACGGCATCAATTACGACCATTTTGAGTAGTTTTTCATTTTGAAAGTGGTTCTCAAAGAAATGCCTGGCCACAGGGTACTGTTTGTTATTATGTCTGATTGCCCTGACATGTTCTAACATCCGCTTTCTTGCTTGATGGATAGTACTACCTATATAAGCTTTTTTACACGGGCAGATCAAAGCATAATGTGTGGTGCTGCAGGTCAAAGATTTCTTAATTTCCCAATCCCTGTCTATGCTCACAATTGATAGCTTGCTACAGTCAACACTATTGCTGCAAGCTTTACAGTTCCTGCAGCAACGGAATCCTGGACGAGAGAGTTTGGTACCTGTATTTTTGCTTGTGACAGAATTGGGGCTTAGATCGTCTCTTAAAGATCTGTTCTTTTTGTAGGTAATTTGTGGGCAACTCTTAAGATGTTTACTTAAGTTGGAATCAGTTAATAAGACATGCCAATGTTTTTTTAGGATCTGTAAAGCTTGCAAAATGGTCGTAATTGATGCCGTGGCAGAGAATGTCAGAGGTGGCAATAGAGTTTTGCATCTCAGAAAACTAGAGTCTAGATATATTGTGGAATTAGAAACTATGGCCCCTTTGGGCCTTAATTCCAGTGAAGAATTGGCAGTTCACCTACATGAGTGAATAAAGGTGCATTGATGAACTTAAATATTTAAGGCTGTATAGGTTTTCTTGCTTATTTTCCACAGATTTTATTAATTTTACATTCTGTATTTTTTATAGGTAGGAGGTATCACTATATCGGGTGACCATCGATGAGATTGTGGAAATCTAGTTTTTGAACTATTATCTGAATCTGTATAGCTGGTATGGGACATCAGTGATTATGTGACTTTCAGCAAAACAAAAAGCCCACTGGGGCGGAACTGTCGTCTGTTATGTCATATAGATGTCAACTGATAATATTGAATATTGATATACAATTGTACATTGTGAATTATTTAACATGCATCTCCAAGGTAGATCTTTACATTTGAAACAATGTATATACTTTATTTATTCATCATTTATATGAATATGTATCTATTTAAACAAGTCGACATTGTCAGGAAACCCATGATATTTGTTAATTGCAACAAAACTTTATTTAGAAACCACACTAAGATGGCGCCCGTGGATTTGAGCACTAGGGTGATCACAGTCCTCTTTCTATTGCACTGCATATATGCTGTATTGTGGATAGGACGTTTCTAGCATGATCAAGGCAATAAGCTGAAACGCGTTGTTTTGTGGCAGCATTAAACTAAAAAACTTTTTGCACTTAACCAAGGTGTCCCATTTCTCTGTCCTGACTAGGAAAGAGGTGTGTTTGTAATATATATATATATTCACTGAAAAAACCATAGGTTATAGACCATATATAGTTAGGAATTAGCATTTACAAAACCTTGAATTCAGTGAATTTCAATGGTTTTTTAATAGCAAATATCAAAAGCTTTAAAATGTATTCTTCTTTAAATTGAAAAATATATTTTATATGTTTTTAATACAATTTTTTAATGTATATATATATTTATTTATTTTTGTTGCGCTACCGGTCCGCGCACCGGGTAGCTTCCCGTTAGCTCAATTTGGTGCACTTTTGTTCGCTTCCCGGTTCGCGTACCGGCAGCTAACCTCACGAAAAAATTATTTTTTTTTTCTTTTTCAACATATATGAGCCTCCTCAACCACCCTTAGAAAACCTAGGGGGTCAGGATACGTCTCCCGTGCCCCCTTATACCCTTTTCCAACATTCTTTATCCTCCATCTTGTGTCTAAATTCATCCGAAACACAACACAAGATGGCGGACTCCCGTTACGCTATCGGTTAGCTTCCCGCTTAGCTGCCCGTTGAGCTGCCCGGTTCGCGTACCGGGACGCCTTTTTTTTTTTTTGCCCCGCGGGGCACTTTAATATCCCCCTCATCAATCCTAGGGGGTCAGGAGGGGTCTACCATGCCCCCTTTCCTTCATTTCCCCCTTCGTTTTTCACCACATCTTGTCTCTCGATCCTACCGAGAGACAAGATGGCGGCCGCTCCGGACTGTTTAGAATGTTGACAGACTCCGGAGAGCCAATCAGCTTCGCTTTGCGAAGTTCCGCTACGCGTCAGGTACGCGCACCGGGGCGCTAACCGGAGCGCTGTTACAGATATATATATTTTTTTGAACGTTAATTGATCAAAATCCACTGGAGCACATATATTGAGACCTAGCAAAGGCACATCGGGCAAACCATATCTACAATTTTGCCAAGTTTCATGTAAATCCATTCAGCCGTTCCTGCTAAAAGTGAGTCCAACCGCCCTATGGAAAAATGAATGGGAAAACGTGTTTTGGGACCCCCCTTTTTTCTCGGCCCCCCCTTGACAAAACTCCCCCATATTTTCAGGGGCTGCTCAGAAGCAAAATGTGCCATTTTCCTGAAAATTTCAGCCAATTCCGTCCACAAACGCCAAATTTATTAGACATAGAATTTTCAGAAATCCCATAGAGAAAAAATCCTAACTATATACACCTACTGGCTATCGCCAGTAGGTAATATATATATATATATATATATATATATATATATATATATATATATATATATATATATGTGTTCACAAGAAGAATACGCCGAACACCCAGAAGTAAATTCATCTATTGCTTTATTGGCTGAGAGTCTGTTGTTATGCCACTACGCGTTTCCAACTTCCGTTTCATCAGGTGGCAACGATTCTCTGGTAGCCGTGCCTTATATTTGGTGCTAGGCATGTTGGGATTTGTAGTCCCTGTTACAAGATGTGTGGAGAGCGTGTCACAAAACGTTGTATCCGATGTCATTTTTGCGTTCCACACCCACTTGTGTTCTTATTTCGGCTGCATAATTTCGATTTGCTTATTGTTTGAATTCTTCTGCGCTCTTTAGTTTTCATTTTCGAGCCGCATCGGTGTCACTTTTCAACGAACATCCCCACCTCATTGATGACAGATGAGGACACTCTTCACTTAGAAGCTTCGTATTGCGGGATTGAAGAAGGTACCCTCCGGTTGCCTGTGTCTTCAACCGCTGAATGCATTCCGCAAGAGATTGGTATCTCTCCGCCTGCTTCTTCGGTGTAGAAAAGCTCCGGGCGCCGCCTGTCCCTTTACAGTCACACACAAACGGTCATTAAGGCGCGCTCGCTGCTGGTTCGGCTTGCAGGGGAATGACCACACCCCTGTGACTATATATATATATATATGCCGGCGGTCGCCAGTAGGTAGTTATAGTTAGGATCTTTTTTCTATTCAAAAGCGTTTTTTCTTTAGCCAATATCTTTGACGGCATGTGACGAATCTTCGCGAAATTGCAGCAACAAGTGTTACAGCGGGGTGGAAGGTCCTTTGTAAACCTAAAATAGTTACCTTTTAGTTATTGCTAAATGTGGGTGTTAAATTGGTACTAACAGTGTACAAGCCACTCTTGCTTCTTCCTGTGCCTCTCTTTTCTCTTTCTGCATTTCTGCTGCTTCTTCCTGTACCCTCCTTTCTTTTTCTGAACTTCTCTTGCCTCTGCACATCTCTTATACTTTCTGCACCTCTTTTACCTCTTTCTGCCCCTCTGTTGCCTCTTTCTGCACTTCACTTGCTTCTTTGTGCACCCCTCTTGCCTCTTTCTGCACCTCTCTCACTTCTTTCTGCACCCATCTTCCTTCTTTCTGCACACCTTCTGCCTCTTTCAGCACCTCTGTAGCTTCTTTCTGTACTTCTCTTGCTTCTTTCTGCACCTCTGACTTACTGATAGTTTTAATCCCCCTGCCCTATTATGTATGAGGCCCTTACAGGGGAGGTCATGCCAATCACAGGGGTCCCCCAACCCATAGTGTACCCTTGTGTATGTAAGTGTTTTCACTGTATTCTCAGTGTCTTTCAGCATAGCCCTGGTTCTGGGCCTGGTTAGTCAGAGTCAGTTACCACTAGTATCAGTAAACAAAAAGTTGGGGGCACAGGATGCCTTTGCAACAAGGCCTCTCTGCACCTCTGTTGGTTCTATATTCATATATCTTGCTTCTTTCTGCACCTTTCTTTGTCTTTCTGCATTTCGCTTGCTTCTTTCAGCGCTTTTCTTCCTCTTTCTGCACATGTCCTACCTCTGTAGGCATAGTTAGAAATTTGCATTTAAAAAACCTTTGAAATTTACTGAAAAAAACATAGGTTTCAGGGATGTTATTGTTAGAAATTAGCATTTAAAAAAAACTTAGATATTCACTGAAAAAAACACAGGTTTCAGAGACATAGTTAGTTGGACATTTCACTCGTACAAAACCAGAGAAGTTCGGCCGTTATAGTTAGTTCAGCTAACTATAACTCGCGCCCCCGCAATGCACTGCTGATGACGTCACATATTACATCATTCGTGATATGGTCAGTGACTTCACTGATGACATCTCAAATGACATCACTGATGACATCATCCACATGATAATCTGATGCACCTCCTCATGTCCTAATATAACCTTTTATACACCCACTCTAAAATACAGAGTACCGTTTTCGAAACCATAGACACACCAATACCAGTTACTATATATCCACTCACTGATTCCTAGGTCTACACACACATCTACTCATTGACCCATGCAGTCACTCATACATGCAGTCATTAAAAAAGCACTATCATATGCACTCATATACATATATGTATATATATTTCCTTCGTCTTCATTGCTTGATTTTGCTTGTGAGAAAGTGTCACTCATGGTAATTAATTGCCACTCATAATTACACTCATATTATGGAAATGTCACACATAAGCAATCTGAGACCTTGGCAGCTATGGGGACCTAGTTTGTTATATATGCCACTGTGGGTGCTTGACTAAATGGTTGTTTCTGGTAAGCAGGCCTTTATTGAGACTGGAAGGGCTGGCATTGTTGGGAGTGCTGATATCCTGTTCTGTAGGTTGAAAACCCACTTACATGTGCCCCCCGAAAGCGCACATTTCTGAACTGAGGGGTGCCAAGGAATCTGGCCGTATCTGTGTCTGTTTCAATGGCTAACAGAGCATCGTCTATGTGTTTTCCAAATAAGGTTTCCCCATTATTGGCCATATTCAGGATCTTGGGCTCATTTCCGGCCTGAAAGGTGTTGCTTTGAGCCATTCATGCCTTCTTAAGACTGCTGACCCTGCCAGTTGGCGAAAGCCAGTGGAGGCGATGGCCATTGCACAGTCCTATTATTTCAGATGAGGTGCACTCGCCTTCCTGCAAGATTTTTTTTGCTTCAGATTTCTTTCCCTCAGGCACCAAGTCGATGAGTGCGCTGATATCCCTCCACATCTGCTGATCGTAACCACCCATAATCGCAGAGAATTGGCTGCACAAACGGAGATGGCAGACCTGATGGAGATCCTCTTGCCTATATTGTCCAATTGCCTGTCTTCTTTGTCTGGTGGCGTAGAGGTGGGGGCAGAAGGGTTTTTGGAGCAACATTGTGCTGCTAGCCGGGTTCCTCCTCCCAGACATACTCAATGATGGAGATGGCTCAGACTGACTTCCTCCTTTGTATTGCTCTTCGTCTTCCATATCATCATCATCTTGATACTTGACTTGGACCTCTGATGGACTGCGAGCTGCTTAGTGTTGTATTTGAAATGTTGGTGATTTTTATCATCGTTGACGGAGGCGATGGTCACTGGCATGGTGTCAGGTTGCCATGAGTGTTTATACATTGTCGGTACACCCCCACATCAGTGACGTCGTCAACGGTGTCGTCAGCAGTAGCGTCAACATGGGTTTAGACTGTGCCTTCGCTGACTATAGGATTCTCGTTGACAAGATCGGGCTGCTTACAGATGTTGTCTTTGCCGTCAACGGTCTGGTAGAGGAGACAGTGGTGACCGTCATCAACAATATTGCTGTCGAAGGTGATGGTGCCCTAAGAGGAGCCTTGTGCCTTGTTGTCGACGGTTCAGAAGAAGATGTATGAGGATGATCCCCAGCCTTAGTAGATGGTGTGCAGGGTTTAGAGGAGCAGCCTCTGTGGAGATAAGCTTTGTTTTCTTCTTTCTCAGAGGTTCTTTGGCCTGATGAGTTTTGAAGGCCTTTGTGCTCCCCTCAGATGTCCCTTGGTCAGAGGATCTAGATCACTTGTGAGACCTTGCAGGGGCATCACTGTCTTCCTCAGAAGAGGTGGATTTCAGAGTTTTGGACCTATGTAGCCACAGAAGGAGCCTCCCCTCCCTGTCCTTCAAGGTTTCGGAGAAAAAAGTGCAGCACATTTTATACGTATTAACCGTGTCCTAGGGTTAGAGGCAGTAAAGACAGTCCTCATGTGGGTCATCCACAGTAAGCTTTTTCTTGCCACAGGTTCTGCAGGATTTGAAGAGGTCTTTTTTCAGTGTGCGTAAAGATACTCCCCACAGTCAGGGGCCAACAGCTGGCGAGGCATATTCAAGACTGCTGGATGACTCTCGAAGTGGGTCTCAGGGGTCCTAATGTCTCTCGGCAGCTGCTGGTCTCTGGTACAGTTGAAGTCCTGATTGGACTCTTCGATGTCGATCTTGTTTGCAGAGCATCCTGTGGCCCAGGAATTGGTACTGCATGACTCTGGCCAGTCCTGGTGCCTCGACACATGGTGTGGAAAGGCTGAGAACCACCGATGTTGTGTTCCAGGTGGATGACAGTTTTTCCCCGGACTGTTTAGTCGATGACAATTACGCGGCCTTATGTCTCAGGAAAACCACGAGAGTGGACTTTCTTGCTCCACTAAAAAAAAACGCAAGCATAAGGGCAGAGTGTCATCCCCGTGGTTTAATGATTCTTTAAAGGCTCTAAAACTTGCCTGTAAACAGGCGGAAAGGAAATGGAGGCAAGGTTACTTCGATGATAACAAGCTTCTCTAGAAAACTAAACTTTCCGAATATAAGTCCTTGATCCAGAAATCTAAAACTGACTATTTCTGCTCCACAATATGTACAGCCGCAAACAGTTCCAAAAGTATTTTTCTGATTTTAAATAGCCTCACCCATCCTGACTGCTCAAAAAAATCGACCCTTCCTACACAGGCCCTTTGCGACAACCTTGCTCGATTTTTTAACGAAAAAATAGAAGCTATCATCAGTAATCTGAGCACCTCCCTTACGTTGGTCGCCCCCCCCTTGCTCTGGGGAAGGTACTATAGAAATCAGAGTTGAAAACCTAGGTTGGCAGCCTGCAGATTTTCTGTTGGAGTTCCCCCCTATTACTGATGCAGACTTCGACAGAGTGGCTCGCGGTATTTCATCTGGATCTCCTCTGGACCCTATACCCCACAAAATCTGGAAGGCATCCGGAGAGGAACTTTTCCCTACTCTCTGCAGGATCTGTAACCAATCTTTACGCAGCGGCTCAGTCCCTGCATCCTGGAAGCAGGCCCTTGTTTCGCCATTGCTAAAAAAAAACTCCCTAAATCCTGAGTGCCTTCAGAACTACAGGCCCATTTCCCTGCTACCCTTCCCTGCAAAAATTGCTGAGCGCTGGGTGAGCTCATGTCTCTCCAAACATTTGGAGCAGTATCATTTCTTGGACGAAATACAATTTGGTTTCCGCCCTGCCCATGGCACCGAAACAGCCCTTCTTACCGCCATGGAGGACCGTCGAGTGCGTGCAGACAGGGGTCAGGCAGTAGCTCTGATTCTGCTGGACCTGTCTGCCGCACTCGATACGGTTAATCATGGGATTCTACTGGAGAGACTGAGGGATGCCGGGGTGGGTGGCACTGCCCTGCAATGGCTCCGCTCCTTTCTGCGGGATAGGAAGCAGGCTTCCTCCGTTTCAATCGGCCTTCTCCCCAGTATCTCACGGGGTGCCTCAAGGCTCATCCATTAGCCCGATTTTATTTAACGTTTATCTTAAACCTCTGATTACGCTGATAAAATCTCACAGGCTAGAAGCAATCAACTACGCTGACGACACTCAACTCATCCTCTCCTGGGAGGGTGAGGAATCGATCCCTTTGGAATCCTTTCATGACTGTCAACGAGACACAGCCGGCTGGCTACACAACAACTCATTACAGTTCAACGCCTCCAAAACTGAGGTTTTGTTCTGTACCGGAAGTCGGACCCCTCGCCCTTTCCCGGTGGATTTTTGGCCCCCTGAATCCTCGGAAAAACCCCAGCCGGTCTCCACTGTCCGCAATCTGGGTGTCATGATGGACAATAAACTCAGCATGGAAGCCCAGGTTGCGAAAACAGTGTCCACCTGCTCGGGCCTCATTCGCTCCCTACGCAAGATCCTGCCACTACTTCCCTTACAGGCCCGGGCTTTAATAGTCAGGTGTACTATTCTTAGTCGCCTTGACTATTGCAATGCGTTGCTACTCGAGTCCCCAGCCATGCTGTTAGACAGACTCCAAAGAGTACAATCTGCCGCTGCTAAATTAGCACTTGGCTGGCCTAGGAGATCATCAGCCACAGCGGTGATGGCCGAATTACACTGGCTCCTGTTGAAGCAGCGAGTGGCCTTCAAATCCCTTTGTCTCGTTTTTAAAGCCCTGCAGGTAGTTGGACCCAGCTCTCTTCAGGCTATGTTCAACTGGTACATTCCAACCAGAGCCCTGCGCTCTACAACGGCATGCCTCGTAAAAGTACCGAGATTTAAAAAAGTTAGGACCGGAGGTAGATCCTTCAGAGTTGCGGCTGCTAAACTATGGAACAGCTTGCCTCTAGACATCCGGCAAATGAAGGAACTCCTCCCTTTCAGAAAACGGGTCAAAACCTGGCTGTTTCCTAAATGTTATCCTGCTGGCCTATTTTCTGCTGCCCCCCGTGCTTCTCCCCTCTGGAGTTATCTCAGCGCCAGGATGCCTGTGAGGCGACAGCCGCGCTATACAAATGTTGAAAATAAATAAAATAAAATGGGGAGGTGGGTAATATTAGATTGTAAGATTGGAGGAGGATGGTTTACGTTGTGTTCAATTTATGGGGCCAACATGCTGGATTTTTTAAATATTGAGTTGTTGAAGTGGCCAACCATGTTGGTAATATGTGGGGATTTTATTATACTGTGGAAAAGTAAATTTTGCCATGTTCTGTGTCCCTACGCCTCATCCATCATATGTTATGTGTGCATGACCAATATGCATATGTTATTCCCCATGTCCGATTAAAGACGCAATTACAGTTGTGTCCACCTCTGGTATGTCCTTTCCCAGTCCTCGTGAATACTACGAATATCAGGCCTATGTAAAGTTACGTTGCCACGTTTCCCAGTGTGCACGTTATTCCATTATAAAGTCCCCGTTTCTAGGCCTCAAAAGGGCCCGGACATCAGATTCAGCTCCTGTCTCCTGAAAGCCTCGCTGAGGAGCGATACAGCCCCCACCTGTATCCTCGACCCTTCACTTACTTCCTGCCTCGCAGTGCCCGGTGCAGCTTGGCTCTGCCTCTGAGTCTGCCAAAAGTATGTTATAGTTCCAGTTATCAGTTCAGTCCTCCTTCTCTGCATTCCTAAGCTACTGAACTGCATCAATAGTTTCCGTCATTGTCTAGCCTTCTCGTCTCCACGTTAAGAGAAATACTGTATTTAATGGTCATTTAATATTCTTCATCACGCACTACATGTAGAATAATGCATGGTCCAGTCTTAGAATCAAGTTAGCTTTTCCCCTCATGACTTCTAGTTTATATCAACATTTTCCCTAAACATCAGATACTAGATAGGGTTTAGGTACATGTCGCTCCGACCCTCCAGACTCTAGTCTCTGCTCCTAGCACAGAGTTCGTAGCCCCCAGCTTCTCCTAGTAATACGTCATTGCCAGTTTTCGCGCACCATTAGGTTAGAGGTCCCGGCTCCTTAGGTAGCCCCCTCCTATGTTTCCGCCCATTTCATGACATATTCTGTTACGTTTGCATCACATGTCTATGTATACTCCCAGTTACACCTCTTTTTACTGTTATCTTTCGCGACTGCTACGCGTCACGCCTTCTGCTCCACCCACTGCTACGCCTACTGCAATGTAATGCTATGTGTTTGCGCTATGTATATAAGTCCATGTATTGTTATTAAAAGCTAGCGCGCTCATCCTAGACCCGGCCCCAGCAGCTGCTGGGTCATCCTATGCAGGTTGTCCCGATCCTGTCCTTATGCTGTAATAAACCTGCAGAAACTCCTACTACCTCGAATCTTGACTCTTATTTATTGAGCTACCTGCTATGATATATGCTTAGTCAAAAATAGGGTATTATTTATTTATTTACCACATAATGGCGCCCGAACAGGGACTTGCCCTTTCCCCACGCGTCGGTGAAGCCATGCCGACCCCCTGACCCTCTGCAGTCGTGACGGAACTCTTCTGCGCAGTGGCAGATATTTCTGCTCAAGTATCCCTCAGGCCCACGGAGGAGACGGAGAAGGCGGTCCAGCATCCGAACGAGACGGTGGAGGAACGCGGCGAGTCCCGACCAGAGCCCAAGCCGAGAGTCCAAGGTCCGAGGTATCCGGAGGCCCACCCGTAACTGAAGTCCGAAGTTCGTCGTCGTAGAAATCCAGTCCAGTCCGAGGCCTTCCGTTCCGTGCTGCCCGGTGAGTACCATTGCTGGGGTAGTATCTAGACAGGACCAATCTAAATTGACTCCTGGTCCGTGGGTTGGTGGTGCCCAGACTCACAAACGAAGTGTTCACCTAGGTGGATACGGGTCTTGATGTGTCCCTTTATGGGACCGGTATGTTCCGTACTGTTATAGCAGTGCATCCAGTAACTCTAGTCTGTTCCGTTCTCGAGAAAATTCTTGTATTTCTGTTCTCAGTATTTCAGGTAATATTCTGTTCGAACTGTTATTTATAATGTTCTTTATGTATTTTAATGTTGTGGTATGAGTGTGATGTGATTTCGTGTTTTCATTGTATATTGTATTGTGTCCAGATTACAGTTCAGTCATGCCTATATTTTCCAAGTTACGTCAGTTAAAAACTAGAAAGGGTCTGCTGGAAGCAGCAGTTCCTGTTCCGCCTAGGGACAGTCCAGGTCACTTTATGTATCAGAAACATGGCATAAGCGCCATATTATATCTAGATTTATGGGTAGAGTATACCAAACAGTTAGAAGAAAAGTATAGATGGCCCGTATCGGGTACATGGGATGCCGAATGTATCATGCGAGTAGAAGAAGCATTATGGAAAAAGAAAGCCAGACAGTCACAGAAAGATGCCATCGAGTTATGGCGTAAAGAAGCTCATAGAAGAACTGAAAAGGAAGTCAGAAAGTCAGAGTTAAGTAGAGAATCCCAAGAACGAGCCCAAGAAAGAGAATTAATCGAGATAGGTGAACGAGTCAAAGCCGAACAGTCAGACAGACAGAGGCATGCCCTTATAAAGGGTATGTATCCTCTTCTTGCCGAGGGCTTGCCAAAAGCGACCCCAGAGGCATCTAGTAATTTCCCGCCACCATTAGTTCCGACCAAGCTACGTCACAAACCGACCGCAGCTGATATTTTTATTTCGTCCTATTTGGACGACACAGTCCCCGAATATGCAAATCCTGTCCGCGCTCCGCCTGTCCCTGTAAATCAGGCACTTCCCGCTCCTCCAGACACCGGAGTACCTGTTACGGTACCCCCGGTCCAGCCCGCCATACAAGTCCAGCCTACAGTTCCATTTCCCACTCTGCCAGGACGTAGAGCCTCAGTAGACGACTCCAGTCTAGGGGCCGCAGGAGGAGCTACTCCTCAAACCCCGCCGCCACACAAGCGTTTATCGGCACTCGAATTACATGCTCAAGCATCACAGCGTACTCCTAAAAGTAATAAGTCTGTCACAGAAATCAGACAAGCCCTTGGCGAATGTGTCTATGACGCAGTTCCAGGCGAGTATAATATGGTTTTATATTCCGTACGCGTAAGGAGGGTGACCGAGTATCTAGTCACCTTACCGAATATGAAAGAAGATCTAGACAGAATATATCGTTTCATCCGTACAGGGGATGATCCAGAAAGTATTGGCGAGATTATGTCCCAAAGGAAAGCCGAGATCCAGCTCATGATATTAAAGTTCCTGATCAATTGTCTAATAAGAGAACAAGATTACCCGTCTAAAGATCCCGCCGAAATGAGAATCCTGACAAGGTGGAGTGATAATATAGCCGAGGGTAAGCACAAGACCGTCGGTGCTATGGAGAGTATGTACAAGAAAATCCGTAAAGAGATAATAAAGATACACGAACAACGTAAAGCAGCACAAGTAAGTGAGAAAGAAAGTAACTCTGATACTGAAGAGGTAGACGACGAGAATCCCGCCAGAATAGCGTATGTAGGAAAATCTAGATTTCCAGATCGCCATTTACGCCTAGAACCCAAGTTTATTTTTCATCATTCAGCACCAGAACAAGGTTCTCTAGAACAAGTATTTCAAGCTACCGATCACATTTTGAAATCACGAGTCGGTTACAGTGAGTTAAGTACTATGCATGAACAAGAACTAGCCCGATCAGCAGTCCGATGGATTACTGATTCTACCACTTTTCCAGACGAAATAGTGGCACAAATGTTTCTGAAACTGCCCCCAGCCGAGCAACGACTGGTGGGTATGTATATGATTCAGCACCTCATTACTCTGTATGAGGGTCAACACTCTGATCCAGGTCCGTTACATGATATTCTGAACGAGTTACTCCAGTACAAATGGAGAGGTCTAGGTACCGATTTAATTAGTGTCATTCTAGAACAGCGTCACAAATATAGAACGTTCTTGAACCCGCATTTCGTTCATGTCTCACCTCCAGAAAATAAATCATTTTACATAGACAGACAGAATCCGTTACGAGAAGTCCACCCAGTCCAAGGGGCGGGTGGCGTAATGCAACGAGTGTTTGTATACACTCCGATTTCAAAGATGGAACTTCTTGAAATGAAGAAATTAATTCCCTGTCATGACAAAGATCCAGCAGGGTTCCATCGAGAATTAAAAGACATGCTCCGTATGGGAGAATACACTTACCCAGATATCATTAAAATGTTAAAGGTCCTGTTACCCGCAGGGGTGTATGAAAAGTTAAAGGAAAAAGAATGGGAGGTGGGAGAGAAAAAGATCGATTGGACAGTTCTAGAAGCTGAAGACAAGGCACGAGTACCAGGTACCGGTCTTGGAGATAAATGTAAAGAATTACCAGAATTATTGATTCAAGTTTTACCCAGATTATTGACAACGAGGAAAGAAGACTGGGATGCAATCTCAGCCTGTAAACAGAAACAAGATGAAGATATTAGTGATTTTTATTCTAGGTTTGAAAAATGTTTCAGTATTAACAGTGGTCTCAAGACAAGTAGTGAGTCATACCCTCACCTTTTCGTTACTAAATTAGTCGAGAATTCAAGTCCACAAATTAAAAATCGAGTCTTGAAAGTCGAAAGCACCTGGCAAGCAAATACTCCGTCCCAAATGCTCCAGATGCTCCAGTATCACCAGAATAGAATCAGGGAAGAGCAAGAACACGAAAGAAAACGTATGAAAGACACGAAAATGAAAGTGCTAGTTGCACAATCTGTTCCTCAAGACAGTCAGAAGAGGGGTCCGAATCAAGCCAGTCATCCTGCAGCTCCCGTTAAAGGGAACTGCAATTATTGTAAACAGCCAGGTCATTTTATAAACGAGTGTGCAGTTCTGAAACACAACATAGCTACTGGTAAGACTAAAGAAAGACCACGTCCGCCGAGACAAGAACAAGTTTCACAGACTCCTCAGTCACAGAATGCACAACAGACAGTTACAGTACCGCAGCCTATTGCTGCAACACAGCACGTTACATCACAGATGTACCAGTATGCACAGTCTGAGTATCCAGAGTACCAGCCATATTCATGAAACAGCCTAGAGAGGGAGGTAGGCTTGCCTCTCATCGAGATACCTGTAGATCAAGAAGGTCCCTATGTTCACAGTCAAGTATTAGGGAAAGACAGAAAGTTTTTGATCGATACAGGGGCAAGTAGGACCACAATTAGTCACGCCGAAGTTCCAGGGGCTCCGCTCTCAGGCTCAAGAAATGTTTCCCTTGGATTTTCAGGAAAACCAATAGTAAATGAGATATCAAAGCCAGTCACTCTGGAAGTAGGTCCATTGTCCCGCACTACTGATCTGTTACTTACTAAGTCATGTCCAGAAAATTTGTTAGGCATTAAAACACTGAAAGAATTAGGTGCAGTTATTTGCTGTTCCCCGGAGGGAATACGTCTGTTCCTACGTGACTTCAAGGGTCACTATGTATTACGAGATTTTGATTCAAGATTGTCTAATGTTCCGAAGCATTTATGGGCGCAAGGTCCAACCGATGTAGGTTACATGCAAATCACACCCTATCGTGTGACTCTCAAACCAGGTGTAGTGTTACCACGAATCAGACAGTACAGATTGCCACCCGAGGCTGTAGCAGCCTTATCCAAAATTATTGACGAGCTCATGGCTCAAGGAGTAGTTGTAGAAACTGACTCCAATGTATGTAATTCTCCGATCATTCCAGTCATGAAACGTACTGATCCAAATGCACCCCCAGTATATCGATTAGTGATTGATTTACGAGAGCTTAATAAATGTATTATTCCTCAGTACCCAGTAGTCCCAGATATCTCTTCCCTATTAACAGCCATTGATTCTGAAGCCACGTTCTTCACTGTCATAGACCTCAAGAATGCATTTTTTAGTGTTCCAATTCATCCAGACAGCCAGTTTCTTTTCGGATTTTGTTTTAATGGAAGGAGCTATATGTTCACACGCGCTCCTCAAGGTTTCACAGAAAGCCCTAGTATTTACAGTCAAGCACTCAAGAGACAACTAGACAACATTCATATGCCAACTGACACTGCCCTGCTCCAGTATGTCGATGATCTACTGATCACAGCCCGTTCCGAACGTGCTTGCGAGCGAGCGTCACTTACAGTTCTGTATTTCCTTGCCGAGATGGGGCACAAGGTGTCACCTTCGAAGCTTCAATTCTGTGTCCAGCAAGTGGTATACTTAGGGCACTTGCTGTCCAAGAGGGGTAGGCAGTTGACACCCGACCGTATCCAGTTAATAGCGAGTCTTCCCCAGCCCAGAACCCAGAAGGAGGTACGTGCCTTTATCGGCCTTACTTCTTATTGTAGACAATGGATTCCCCAGTATGCATTTCTAGCCAAGCCACTGATACAGTTAACGACACAGGAGGCAGCCGTATCGACTGTCCTCCCTTGGACATCTGAACATACACTTAGTTTCAACGAGTTAAAGAAAGCCCTATGCCAAGCTCCAGTTCTAGCTACACCGAACTACAGTAAGCCTTTTACACTTTTCGTTACTGAACGTGAAGGTACAGCATTATCTGTTCTTACACAAGATCAAGCAGGACAATACAAGCCCTGTGCTTATTTTTCTAGCACATTAGATCCAGTCGCCCAGGCGTTGCCTGTGTGCCTCAAGTCAGTTGCAGCCACAGCACTAGCTATCAGACAAAGTGATTCCATAGTTTTAGGACATTCCCTGACAGTACAAGTCCCACATTCTGTGGAAGTTCTTTTGAACCGAACACAAACTCAGCACTTGACAATTGCACGTTTAACAGGTTATGAATTGACACTGTTCCAGCCACACATAGGAATTAGACGCTGCAACGTTCTGAATCCTGCTACACTGTTACCATCAGTTAGTTCAAATTCTGACCCACATGACTGTGTGGAAGTAATTAACATTACGACAAAGCCAAGACAAGACCTGACAGACATTCCGTTACCAGATCCCGACCTGACACTTTATGTGGATGGTTCATGTATGAGAACTAGTACAGGAGAACTAGTCGCCGCGTATGCAGTGACTACTGACACCGAAGTTATTGAGACACACCGTATTGATACCCTGTCTGCTCAAGCAGCAGAGCTAGTCGCTCTGACACAAGCCTGTATACATGCCAAGAACCTGAAAGTTAATGTTTACACAGATTCACGTTACGCATTCGGAGTTGTACACGACTTCGGAGTGCTCTGGCAAGAGAGAGGTTTCATGACTTCTCATGGAACCAAGATTCAGCATGGTCTCCTTATTCAAGCCCTGTTAGATGCCATACATTTACCGACATCCATTGCTATCATGAAATGCAAAGCACATACGAAAATTATTGACATTATTTCCCAAGGTAACGATCTAGCAGATCGCACAGCCAAGCTTACAGCACAGACTCCAGACATTCCAGTTAACATGACACATACTCCAGATCCGATTACATGTATGACAGTTAAGGACCCTACACAAGATGTCATAGATATCCAGTTACATGCTACTCCCGATGAAATCAAGAAATGGTCTGAACAAGGAGGGGTCCAGACAGATCAAGGATGGTTAACGAAGGGTAGAGCCACATGGTTTCTCCCCGACTCTATGGTTCAAGTCATTATCAATACCGCACATAGTCCAGCACATTTAGGAGAAAAAGCTATGTTAGACAGTATCCAGAACATTTGGTTCAACAAGCATTTACGAGCTGCAGCCAAGCAGAAAGTCCGTACCTGTATGATATGTTGTCAGTTTAATCCAGGTAAAAGTGTCCCGGTGGAACAAGGTGGTTTCCAGCCCCCTGACCACCCTTTTGAGGTCCTCCAGATGGATTATATTCAGATGGAGCGATGTCGAGGTTTCAAGTACGTCCTTGTAGTAGTATGCGCTTTGTCCAGGTGGACAGAAGCATATCCAGTCCCAGATTACACAGCCGCGACCACTGCCAAACAGTTGGTTCGTGAATTTTTCCCTAGATATGGACTCCCTAGAGTCGTATATTCTGATAACGGTCAGCCATTCTCCTCAGAGTTAATGAAGCACGTTTCCCTGTTGTTAGGGTACCAGTGGAAGTTCCATTGTGTACGCCATCCTGAAGCAGCCGGTCTGGTCGAGAGACATAATCAGACTCTGAAAATCCGTATCGCAAAAGTTTGTAAAGACAAGGGTGTGGACTGGCTAGTAGCTCTGCCAGTCGCTTTGTTTTATATGCGCATGGTTGCACATTCCAGATCAGGTCTGTCCCCGTATGAGGTCGTTTTCGGCCGGCCCCCTAACATGTGGGGTACTCCTAGACCCCGAAGTATTACCGATGTTTCATGTAATATGCTGACATATTACCTAGCTTCCTTGATGTCTGCCCTCAACTCATGTCGTTCACAGGTTGCCGCCGCATTTCCAGACAATACCGAGGTGGCACCGCACGAGATCGTTCCAGGCTCCTTGGTGATGATCAGAAATTTTGACAGATCAAGTCCGCTGGAACCACGTTGGAAGGAGCCACGTCAGGTCCTCTTGACCACCCGTACTGCCGTCAAGTTGGAAGGCAGGAAGGGGTGGGTCCATCTTTCTCATGTAAAACTTTTCAATGGATTGAAACCAGTCTCCAAGAACATTTCCAAGGATTCCCAAGATTCTAAAGACTGCCAAAACATTGTTTTAAAGGACTGTCCCGCAAAAGACATTACTACAACCCCTCCCCTGTTAGAGAAAACTCCGCAGCAGGAGTATAAGTTAAAGCTCAGGTCTAGCAAAATAAGTCAGTCAGTTTGATTGTATAAGTCCTCCCCTAGGTGAAACGGTTAGACTGTTTCTGACATGTATAAAATAGACCCCCATAGTGAGAGAGTCAGTCAAAGTTCAATCAGATGTATCGTTTTTCTAAGTTTCATATTATTCATCAGCATTATGATTTCCTGCATCAGCTATGCGTTCTATCTGTATTTTCTAGTTCCTCATGTAAATATGTCTGCTAATGCTACAGTAGAGCACACGTTTAGTGATCTGCCTCCTCACGAATATTCTTACCGCCTCGCTATGCGCAACAACTCATTTATCCGTATGTTACATTACTCACACCAGACCAGCAATGCCACTAATTGTTGGGTGTGTGGTCGACTCCCCCCTTTCCAGACACCGAAGGGAGTTCTGCCACTCTTTCCTTATCCTTTTTCACATAATGGTTCGTGTGGAGCATGGTCCACGTTAACGTCATCCGCAACAGATATGTCTTTTCTTAACAGTACATGTTTTCCAGATAAGCAAGGTCTCCCCCACAGAACAGGTTTAGATCTAGAAAATGAAGTTTATAATTTAGGTAATTATTCGTCGAATTTCATGGTCCTGAATGTTCAGTCTGATACTACTCCAGACTCACCTGCTATTTCAGTACTACCAGTCAAAGGCGAATTATGTGTCCGTAGTTATGGTTCTGTACACGTAGGACATAGTGAATGTACTACTGTTATCAAGTATAGTGACAGTGGGAAATCTATTTTTAAAGCTTCACATCATTCTTATTTTGTTTGTGGTCAAACCGCATATGTTCATCTGCCCCTCGATTGGGAGGGAACCTGTTACATTGCCTTCCTACTGCCACCTGTTTTCCTAGCCCCATCTGATTATCACAGAAACACACATCTAGTACACATTAGACATAGAAGGGAGTCCCCAATTGTCGATTATACTGAAACTACTCTAGAACAGTATACAGATTTCAATAAAGGTTTCTTCTTCTTCGTAGGACCTGTCCAGAATAGTAAACTGATCCGTAGGTTAACAAGAACCCTTGAAGCTGTAGTAAATGAGACTGCCTCCGCTCTAGGTAACCTAACCGAAGAGCAATCCTTTATGAGAATTGTCGTTTTACAGAATCGTCTCGTCCTTGATGTCATACTGGCCGATAGGGGCGGGGCCTGTAGAGTTCTCGGATCTAGTTGCTGCATTTTCATTCCAAATAACGCGCCGTCTGTTTATTCAGCTATAACCAGACTCCATAAAATTGCCCATCTGTTACATCAAGACCCAGGCACCTGGACATGGTCCGGTTGGTTCTGGAATATAATTTCCGCATGGGGATGGAAATTCCTGTCCTTTCTAGGTATTGCAGTAGCGATCATATTTAGCTGCTGCCTCTGTATACAATGTGGCCCTGCGATTTGCAGCATGTGTGCTACCTCTTGTATTCCTAGTCCTAAGCCCCGTTCTAAATCCCGTTCCAAGACAATTCGAGACGAGCAAATGGTACTGTATGAAATGATAGATGGTATCATGAAAATTGATGTTTCCTGATGGAAACGTAGTGACAAGGAGGGAATGTGGAAAAGTAAATTTTGCCATGTTCTGTGTCCCTACGCCTCATCCATCATATGTTATGTGTGCATGACCAATATGCATATGTTATTCCCCATGTCCGATTAAAGACACAATTACAGTTGTGTCCACCTCTGGTATGTCCTTTCCCAGTCCTCGTGAATACTACGAATATCAGGCCTATGTAAAGTTACGTTGCCACGTTTCCCAGTGTGCACGTTATTCCATTATAAAGTCCCCGTTTCTAGGCCTCAAAAGGGCCCGGACATCAGATTCAGCTCCTGTCTCCTGAAAGCCTCGCTGAGGAGCGATACAGCCCCCACCTGTATCCTCGACCCTTCACTTACTTCCTGCCTCGCAGTGCCCGGTGCAGCTTGGCTCTGCCTCTGAGTCTGCCAAAAGTATGTTATAGTTCCAGTTATCAGTTCAGTCCTCCTTCTCTGCATTCCTAAGCTACTGAACTGCATCAATAGTTTCCGTCATTGTCTAGCCTTCTCGTCTCCACGTTAAGAGAAATACTGTATTTAATGGTCATTTAATATTCTTCATCACGCACTACATGTAGAATAATGCATGGTCCAGTCTTAGAATCAAGTTAGCTTTTCCCCTCATGACTTCTAGTTTATATCAACATTTTCCCTAAACATCAGATACTAGATAGGGTTTAGGTACATGTCGCTCCGACCCTCCAGACTCTAGTCTCTGCTCCTAGCACAGAGTTCGTAGCCCCCAGCTTCTCCTAGTAATACGTCATTGCCAGTTTTCGCGCACCATTAGGTTAGAGGTCCCGGCTCCTTAGGTAGCCCCCTCCTATGTTTCCGCCCATTTCATGACATATTCTGTTACGTTTGCATCACATGTCTATGTATACTCCCAGTTACACCTCTTTTTACTGTTATCTTTCGCGACTGCTACGCGTCACGCCTTCTGCTCCACCCACTGCTACGCCTACTGCAATGTAATGCTATGTGTTTGCGCTATGTATATAAGTCCATGTATTGTTATTAAAAGCTAGCGCGCTCATCCTAGACCCGGCCCCAGCAGCTGCTGGGTCATCCTATGCAGGTTGTCCCGATCCTGTCCTTATGCTGTAATAAACCTGCAGAAACTCCTACTACCTCGAATCTTGACTCTTATTTATTGAGCTACCTGCTATGATATATGCTTAGTCAAAAATAGGGTATTATTTATTTATTTACCACAATACATCTAGAGGTGAGAAAAAGACCAACAGCCCAGGGATATACAGGAAAGAAACATATGTTATTTAACCCCTTGGCCGCGGCGAAACGCGAGGGGGCGGGGGGCCGCGCCGCCATGCTTGTGACGGAACCACTCCGTCACGAGCCGCGGTGGCGCTGTGCTTGTGACGAAATGGATCCGTCACGGCCTCGCCCGCTCAATAGAAAGTGCCGCGCAGGCGCGAAATCAGCGCCGCGCAGGCGCGAAATCAGCGCCGCGCAGGCGCAGTGGCTGGGCCGTGACGTAACCATTCCGTCATCAGCACAGCCCCACCGTGGCTCGTGACGGAATGATTCTGTCACAAGCGCTTAAGGGGTTAAGGTGCTCACCCGTCTAGTGCAGACCCACAGGCTGGATGATGTATGGGAGAAGCTTATGGCCCCAAACCTGGGATATACATTTTTGTCACATCCTCACAATAAATTAGTCAGGTTGGATTACTTTTTCGCATTTAGGGTGCTTACCAACCAAGCTAGGATCCGGAGCTACCCTAGGGTACTATCTGACCACAACCCCCTGAGCATCGAGTTTTTCTTGGAAGGGGTGTGTAAACCATGACCTAAGTGGACCTTCGATAGGAAATTCCCATGCAACGAGGAATACCTAGACCATATGTTTTTCGAAGTTAATAAGGCCACAACTAGAAAGACAACAGATTGGGATGCATTAAAGGCAGGGATTCGGGGCAAGACGCTAAGGTTTGCCCTACATCAGGAAAGGAAGAAGTGCAAGGAGATTTGTGATTATCTAAAGGAACTATCCCTCCTTGATGAAAACCAGACACAAGAGATATCCCGGAATATTAGCAACCCCGAAACTCAGCGGAAAATAGCAGGGATTAGAGTTAGGATAACACAGTTCGTCAACTGTGAGAATGCTATTAGTTATCACCTAAGGAAACTGGAATGTTATGAATATGAGGAAAATGTGGGTCCAAAGGGAGGTAGCTGTGGAGATTGAGAAAACCGAGGATGAGGGAAATGATTGAAGTGTTTAAAGAGTTTTATGATAAATTATACACTCAAGATAGGCAACTTACAGCAGGGGAGGACCACAAGACATTACTATTAATTGAAGGCGGATGCTTGATTCAGATGATAAGTTGACTCTTGAGCAACCTATATCGGCAGAAGAACTGACTCTGGCAATAGGGTCTCTCGCCGCTGGTAAGGCTACAGGACCAGATCAAATTCAGTTTGAATTTTATAAGGCACTGCTGAAGGAATTAATGGAAGACATGTTGACGGTCTTTCGGGAAGCTCAGGGAGGGGAACACCAGCGTCATCGGGCGCAACCCACATAGTTGTGGTTTAAAAAAAAACGCCCCCATTAAAGCCCAGATCTTATAGACCGATATCACTAATTGATAGCGATGCTAAGATCTATTCTAAAATTTTAGCAACTCGTCTAGCAAAAGTAAGCATGAAATTGGTAACTCTAAGGCAGCACAGCTTCATTCCTGGTCGTGGGACCACAGATCACATTAAAAAAGTGATCAAGTTTTTTGACATTATAAATAACACCCGAGGAAAATGGGCCTGATTTTATTAGATGCCGAGCAGGCATTCAACCGGGTGTCCTGTCACTTCCTTCGGGCAGTACTAGGGGAAAATGGTTTTCGCCCCGGATATATTAGGGCTATTAAATCACTGTATTTAAATCCTAGGGCCAAGCTGCGAAACATGGAAAGAGAGTCTGAATTGATCTATATCTCTAGGGATATGAGGCAGGGGTGTCAATGCTCGCCATTACTATTTGCTCTATATACTAATCCTCTGATTTCTGGAACTAGAAACCAACCCTCAGATTAATCCGGTAGTGGCTGGGCAGGCAGAGTATATAGTACCTGGGCATGTCCAGAGAAGGCTTTGAGTAAGGAAGGTGGTCCTGGAAGAGAGAAGACATCTATTACGGATCCAAAGTGTGTTTAAATGCGTTGTGTTGGAGACGTAGACAGATTACGGTCTATTGTTATATTTATACTCGGACTCAGGAAACCTCGACATGAATTATATTTCCTGTTCTTTCATCTTTTCTCCTTTTAAGACGTCAGGCCACTTATACACTGAAATGCATGTTGGTGGCCTGTTTCTACATATAGGTAAAAAAACTGTCAATCAATAAAGATTTTGAGCATCTGTGCTATGTTCTTGATTATTAAGAGGTATTAGAACATTGGAATGTTGGGAGCTCCACTGAAAACAATGGAGTGCTGCGGGCTTATAATGGCTGGTATAAGCCTGGAGCTCCAACATTCCAATGTTTCTTTTTTCACAGCTCTGGCTGTGAACAAAGGCTTCAGGGAGCCTGAGGGGATTCCAATCCACTCACGCTTCCATAAGGCTTTGGTTTTTTTGTTAGAACATTCTTCCCTCTAATGGCAGAATGTTCTAATAGCCTTATAGCCCTTCGTAGTTGGGCTATACCGGCTATTAAAGTCCCTCTCCCTTATTAACGCTGGAGAGGGCCTTTAATTGCCGGTATAGCCCTCAACGGCGGGCTATAAGGCTATAATCAAATTTCATAACACATTTATTCATACAAATATGTAATTTATCTTTGGTATTTTATGCCTTCAATTGTTTAACCAGTCACTGGACTGCATTGTTGAAGGGAATAGGTGAAGCCCTTTCCATCCCAACTAAGTTTCCACTGCTTTGCTATCACCCAAGGATCTTCCTGGATCTTATAAAATAAATCACAGATCTTATAAAATAAATCACAGACCCTTAATTTACAGCTTTCCCTCTTCTGCTCCTTGCACTTACCAAATGGATCTGGACTCTCTCATGTGGACCCAACTAACCTGTTAAAACTAGCTACTGAGGTTTAGCACCTGTGATAATGGAGAGCGGTTAATGCAGGTTGGTGACTTTGCTAGTAACACATTAAGAATATTGAAGGTGGGGGGCGCTAGAGAGCCCGGAGCAAGATGGCTGCACTTTAGTGCTGCTCTGCCGGTCGAGATTATCATCCACCTAATATCCTGATAGATAGGCGCCATCCAAGGCTCTAATGCATATATTTGGACTCCCTGCCTCCTAAGGAACGCTCTGATACCGCTCATGTACAGACTGAGGGCCTGCAGCTGCTTGTTTTTGCTTCGCTCTGCCCTTGCGAAAAAATGGCGGCCCCAGAGTAAGAATCACTACTGACCTCCCCATGTGAGCCCACTGCCTGTGGCGTCGCTGTGCATAGCTCCTGCGGCGGAGCTCTGGAGCTGTGGTGGTGCGGGTTTGCCGGTACATCACTGTCAAGCTGTCTTGCTGCTTAGATCGGCGCTGGCCCCTCCCGCGCCGGGGAGCTCATCTGCTGTGGTGGGCCCAGAGTGCGTTGCTTGCACTGAGACCCCTGGCACGGCTGGCCTCTGTAGGATTCAGCAGCCCAAGGAGCGAAGGGAGATAACCGCTTTGGCATTCCCTAAACGGGGCAGCCCGCTCTCTGCGGTAACGCTGTATGACTCTAACTACCTGATTGCATCGGCCCCGGCCCCCGCTCCCCTGCCTGGGCCTGCTGCGTGGTGACGGGGAAAAGGCTGCCCCCAGCACTGCATTAACCAGCTTCCCCTCAATTTAGTGAGACATGCGCTGCATTTCCAAACTCTGCCTTCTCCATGGCCTGGCTTGCAGTGCTCTTGAGCTCTGACTAGCACTACCGGTGGTGAGCCTTGAAACACACCGTTCGGCCTGTCCTCTTGGAGCACACACAGCTGAATCCTGCTACAGGAGCCCCTGTTCGCTCTGGTTGCTCTGCTTGGCTAGACCTCCTGCGCCTGCATCACAACGGACATCTCCCATAAAACCACAAGCATATCTCTGCATATTTACGGGCGCTGCACTGAACACTACTCATAATCTGCCATATCACTCTGCCTAAGTCCTAGCTGTAGTGGAAGATCGACATGGAACACTGTGTGTGGATCCTAAGTGGCATGGGCACGTTGCATACTATTTAGAGCATGGTGCCTGTGTTTCTCTAAGGCCTTCCCCTACCTGCGTGCATACAAACACCCTTACCGTGCTGCTGCTGCTTGGACGATATTGGGGTGCTATTGGCTATATAGCGCTTGGCACTGCGCAGTTGGCACTAGAGTGCCGGGTGATCAGAATCTGAAGTGCTGCTCAGGTGTCCAGCATCACAATTAGGTGCCTTGCACGTCCTCTCCTGCTCCTTATGCCACTGCTTATACTCACGCTCTCACTGTGTCTACCCGCTCTAAGTCAGGCCTAAGTATGGGGCAAATGGATAAACAGCAAGGCAAATTGAACTTTGAAACAAAAAAGAATGCTAAGTCACAAACTCCAAATGCCTCTGACACTGAGCTGGACTCTGAAGTCGGTTCAAGCACTAAACTGGAGCGTCTGAAGATGACTATGCAACAGAGTCTTCACAATATAGATGCCAAGATAGACCATCTGAACCTGCGCATGGACAGTAAGGCAAAGAAGCTGAAAAGCACGGCACCCAGCTTGCTGAGGCTGAGCGGCAAATCTCTGCCACGGAGGATCGGGTTGAGGCGGTCAGAACATCTTGTGCCAGCATGGAGAAGCTGTTGGAAGTGATAAGAGCCAAGGGCGAGGATATTGAGGTCCATTCCTGAAGAAAAAATTTGCGAATTACTGGCATTTCAGAAACAACAAGTACGGGGCACATGGAATCGTACGTGGAAACACTGCTCACCACCCTTTTGGGAATGGAACATTTTTCAAAGGTGAGCCACCGATCACTAACTACCTGACCTGTACCTGGAGCACCGCCCGTCCCATTATAGCCAGGCTGCTGAACTATGGTAATCGGGACACTGCACTTCGTTTGGCTAGAGAGAAAGGCAGCCTGAATTATCAAGGAATGAAGGTAGAGCTGTTTCCCGACTTCACGGTGGCGGTGCAACAGGCGCCCATGAAGTTTCAATCTGTTAAAAAAAAGTTGCAATCTCTGCACATCCAATACGCAATGCAGTATCCAGCCCGTCTGCGGATTCAACACGACAGGAAAGCTCGTATTTTCTCGACGCCCACGGAAGCGCTGCAATACATTCGCCAGATCGAGCGGCAGACTATGAACGGGAGAGAAAAGGGGACTCTAAATTCAGACGGTTGATTACGTGAGATTGGCATTATGATGCATTCATTATTGTTGTGTTGCTCACTGTTGACAGCTATATCTTCCATGCGCTCCATTCTGTTCTTACTTAACTCATTGTGTTGTGTAACTCATGTATCATAGTAAGTTCTAATGCAGATCTCCTACATGTTAAGTGTGTTATTTGAGCCTATCTGCTGTCTTGTGCTTTAGGAGCGTTGGGCTGTTTGATAAGTTATAAGGGCATCTAATGACACTCATGGTTTAGAGCCACATAACTGTACTCTTGTTTATGGTTGATTAGCCTAGCAATTTATATCTCGACCCACCCTGTCTTTACGGGGTGCCAATGGCTACTAGTGCTTCACTGTATGGGAATTCCCCACAAAGCTTTTCCTACTGTTAGTGCATTGTTGAGTGCCTTGGTTGCAATGATGTCTATGTTTCCAATTTTTATGCGCGCTTATTCAGCCATGCAACAATCTAACTGTTTTCTTGTTGTACCAGGGGTATCACAGCAGGTTTCCACTGCTGGAGTGGGCGGGAGGGGCTGTTGGGGAACAATGTTTTACGGATGGTACATTGGCGATCTAGCACTGGTTCGGCATGACTACTACAGGGATACTATTCAGGAGTTATCACAGACAAATACAATTGAGGACAGGACATGACTGAATCCAAAATCTTGACGATATCATGGCTTAGTTGGAATGTTAGGGGGCTCAATAATCCTAAGAAAGTACATCAGGTGCTATCCTATCCGGATCGTCATCACATCCAGATAGCCCTTTTACAAGAAACTCTCCTCACTAAGCGGGCAGTATCCACCGTAGCCACTAGGTGGGTGGGGGTGCGGCTGGCTGCATCCTATTCCTCTTATGCGCGGGGTACAATGATTCTGATTAAGAAGGGAATCCCCTTTGTACCGATTTCTGTAGATTAAGATGACGTGGCAGATATGTAATAGTACAGGGAACTTTATATGGCACGTCGATGGTGATCATAAATGTGTACGGATCGAATGTTGATGATCCCGATTTCTATGATGCATTATGGGGTAAGATTTACAATCTGCTCCCCTCTACTATTATTTGCGGGGGGATGTCAATGTGATTCGAGACCCCATCATGGACAGGATGTCCTTGGCGGACCCCACTCCTAAAAGGGCTGCCTCGATACATGATAAAATGCTAACCTTGGGGCTTAAGGATATCTGTAGGTTAAGCCACCCTGATTCTAAAAAAGGTACATGTCACTCATATGCATGGCAGGTTTGGTCTCGTATAGATTATTGGTTAGTCACACAGGACGCAAATGCTTGGATTGTGCAGATAAAGCACCTACCTAGGACGTTGTCAGACCACTTACCCATATACCTTAACATAGCCTTACCATCTTATACCCCCTCTCAATTGGAGGTTGTAGTCTTCTTCTCTATTGGACATAGTGTTCTGTGAGGGAATCCATGAGGCCATAGCTGACTATTTTTCACATAATACCTGCTCGGTCAAATCGGTGGGGACATTATGGGAGGTTATTAAAGTGACCAAACAAGGGGCCTGTATAAGTCTACAAGCTGGTGTCTTGAAGTCGATACGTAGCATGTCTTCGCTTAAACGCGAACTTAAAGAGCTAGAGAGACGATATGAAGACATGGCTGACCCTCCCACACTGGCACTCATAAAAGAGAAAATTACAGAACATAACGATGTTGCAGACCAGGAGATACTACATATTCCCATAGGAGCACGGCTAGATACTACGGGGAAGGTGGTATACCTGGTAGAGCGCTTGCCACCCATATAGCAGAACCTCAAGACAAAGCATATATAGTTAATTCAGTCCTTGCTGATGATGTAATGCATTATGACACACCCACTATACTAAGCACTTTTGCAAAGTACTATACTGAAATGTATGCTCATCGACCAACTGCAGATGAGACTGAGCTACAACAGAATCTAGAGGATATAGCGCTGGTATGGCTCACTAAGGGGCAACAAGAGTTTTCAATGCGTCCTGTTACCATAGATGAAATAGGGGACACCATTACTGCTCTTCCTAATGGAAAGTCGGCTGGCACCGACAGTTTGCCAGCAAAATTCTACAAGGCATATATAGACATCCTCACCCCCTGTCTTCACCAGGTTTACGAAGAGGGGTATGAGACTCAGGGCCAGATTTACAAGCCCCTTGCGCCACTTATGCGTTACTTTCCCCATGTTAAAAGTGACACACAAGTGGCGCAAGGGGCTTGTAAATCTGCCCCTCAGTGCTTACCTCCGACTCTGCGAGAGGCCCTGGTGGTCACATTGCTCAAACCTGACAAACCGTCAGATAGGTGCGACTCCTATTGACAACTCTGCTTAATTAATACAGACGTTAAGGTTTTAGCAAAAGTTTGAAGCTACTCCTTCTAGTTATGGTACTGCCAGATCAATCTGGTTTTGTCCATACTCGCTCAACCTCCCATAATCTGCGGACACTTCTTGCGGTAAAGAATGTACTGGAGCCCACTCTGCCGGTGGTGCTCCTTGATGCCGCTAAGGCATTTGATTCTATCTCCTGGTCTTATATGTTTGCAATTCTACATTGCATGGGGGTGCCCTTTATTTTTACTAATTGGATAAAATTACTCTACACACGTCCCACTGCACTGGTGAGGGTCAATGGTGGCTTGACAGAGGTGATCAATTATCAATGTGGCACACGTCAGGGATGTCCGTTGTCCACCTTACTATTTGCACTCATACTTGAACCGCTGGCCTGTGTCCTACAGCAGCGCTATGCTCAAGCAGCATTGCGTTTTCATCAACGTCCTCTGGAAGTCTCCATATATGCAGACGACATGGTGCTGTATTTCCGAGAGCCTGCTCTGCACCTGGCACCCCTCATCAGGGAATACAGCCGATTTGAGTGCTTCTCTGGACTTGGTATAAACTGGGCCAAGTCGGTGATCCTACCCCTCACGGACCGCACGCCCCCACTTTATCTGGACTACCCCTTGGTATGGTGTACTGTTACTGTAAAATATATTTGGGTATATGGCTCCCTAGAGATCCACAAGTAGTGATACAATCTAATCACGGCACAGCCATCACTCGACTTGAAGGGCAAATAGCCCGCTGGATCAAGCTGCACCTGTCCTTTGCAGATCGCATAGCTTTAATGAAAATAGTCATTCTTCCGCACTTTCTGTATCTCTTTTTAAACATTCCAGTCCCACTGAAGCTTCATTTTTTTAGTACACTCCGCTTCCTCCTGGTGACACTGGCATGGGGGGGGTAAGAAATCTCGTCTTAGATGGGAATCGCTCACGTTCCCTTACGAGCAGGGATGTTTTACGGCACCCGATTTTCATCTATATTATCTGTGTGAACAGGCTCACTATGCCTACTACTGGCAGCAGGATCCAGCTTACATTCCCCATGTTGCGGTAGATTCTGGCGCTGTTCCCCTGATACCACTCAAGGCCATGATGTGGAATACAGATGCAGTTTTTGGGAAAGGGGAGTTCGACACCGTGCAAACCACAGCTAAAGCATGGCGGGACTTGGGAAAACGAGCGCAGAAATTGCCGCTATACGCACCCAATATGCCACTCCTATACTACTCAGATCTCTCTGTCATTGCTGAGCAGTGTGTCCTAAAGACCCTTAAAGATATGAATATGGTGAAAATGGAGGATGTGTTTGTTGGTGGCTAATTCATAGCCTCGGCATCTGTGGCTGCAGAAGACGGCGTTACTGCTTTGCAGCTCTTTATCTATACTAGACTGCGCTCTGCTATGTGTGCGTTTTATCCACAATGTCCTGCGAACCACCGGCGCTCGACGCACTGCAACTTTTATATACAGCCACTTTGCGGGCGAAGTTGGTCACTAGATTATATTAGGTATCACAGAGGGAGCTGGTTACGCTAGGTGTATCTGCATTAAATAAATGGAACGCAAGGTTGCCAAATCCCATATCTGAGGACAAGTGGTTTGAATGCTGCTGCATGAAAGGGCACTTAACAGCGAACGGTAACTTGAGGTTGGTCCACTTTAAGTATCTACAACAACTGTACTATACACCTGCACAGCTTATGGTCTGCGGGATTTAGATAGCTGTAGGCGCTGTGGAGCACCTAAGGCAGACTTTTATCACTTAGCTTGGGAATGCCCAAGGGTGTACTCATATTGGGGGTCTGTCGTACGGATTATACACTTTATGATTGGACTGCCTTTAACCTGCACTCCCCAACTATGTCTTTTGGGGCTGGTCGCTAACATTAAGGCCTCGCATAGGAGATTTGTGGCTATAGCATTACTAATGGCCATGCAAAGAGTCTCTATATGCTGGGGTGAAGGGGGTAGACCTGTGACTACCATTAAACTATGGCTGCAGGAACTGACCTACTGTGGTGATCAGTTCACATGCTAAGCAGAGGAATTGCCTACGTCGTCAAAACCACGGGACATTTGGGCTCCCCTTACAACTTATTTGCTGTCTGCAGACACTATCTGATGTACTGTACTCACAAGGGGGCGGAAAACAAAGGGAAAAAAAATATATATATATATTCACTGAAAAAAACATAGGTTTCACCCATGTTATAGTTAGCTGGACATTTCTCTCATACAAAACCATTGAAATTCCCCCGTTATACCAACAGGGACAGAATTAGATGGCTGGCTGATAATTGCGCTTAGTAATGGTGATAACAAATGTAAAGTGAACAGTAAGAAAAACCTCAAAGGATAATGTTTAGGCCATCCATCTAAAACCAAATAGGTATGAGCAAGTCAATACCTTATAAACATGAAAACAAGATATATCCTGAGCTAACAAACATACAAGTGTATATATGAACAAATGAGGAATCGAGTATTTCTTCTTTTCTTGTGCAGTAATCCTTCTCTTAGTGCAATCTAGCCGTTGCCAACACATGTTTCGTCTATAGTGGTTATAGACCACAGACTTCTTCAGGGCTAAAATAAGGCTCTCAGATCCTATTCATATTACCCAGCTGCTAATAATTTAGAAAGTGCGATCCTTATAACTCCAAAAAGTTCGTGTTTCCCAGCTTCATGTTACCGCAGTTCAATAATAAACTCCTAATATAGGGAGAGACCATGTGTTTCACCAAGAACGGAGTAACGTCTTGTTCAAAGAAGGTCAGTGATGTCATTTGAGATGTCATCAGTGATGTCATGAGTGATGTCACTGACCATGTCATGAGTGATGTTATATGTGACGTCATCAGCAGTGCATTGCGGGCACGCAAGTTATTGTTAGCTGAACTAACTATAACGGGGGAATTTCAATGGTTTTGTATGAGAGAAATGTCCAGCTAACTATAACATGGGTGAAACCTATGGTTTTTTCAGTGAATTTCTAAGGTTTTTTAAATACTTATTCCTAACTATAACGTGCCTGAAACCTATGTTTTTTTTCAGTGAATATATGTGTGCACTGGAAAACTAAATACCCACTTCCTTTACAAAGAAATGGAAAGTTTGCATCTCTACAACCTCTCTAATTTTTCACCTTATTCATGTTCCACACAATCAACACAACAACCACAAATACACCCACCTACTTGCCTGAGCTTATCAATCATTCTTCTTTAATTCAAATTCAAAGTGCAGGTCCTTTATGCAGCCTTCTTGGTAACTACTACCCGTGAATAGCAGTGGGTAATTTTCACACTTCCGTCCTTTCTTGCGTCTTTTCTACCACACACTGCGGCAGGTTTACAAACCCCTTGCGCCCCTTTTGCATAATTTTTCCCACAACCTTGTAAATCTGCCCAACTGTGTGTACTTTATGCACTAGCTTTCTTCCTTAGATATGGTACTAGTTTCTCTTGCTCCCACTGCGAAATCCAACTCCCTATCTGTGTAATGACCTGGAAATCCAAAGATCCACTTCACTGACGGTGGGTAGTTTGCATCTCTCCAGCCTTTCTTATTTTTCACGTTTTTCATCTTCCACTCAATCTACACATCATCCACACATACACACATCTAATTGCTGCATTCCTTAGCTGTGATTATCAACTGTTCTTCTATTTTATATTCATATTCAAAGTGCAAGCCCTTTATCGAGCCTTTTTGTTGTAAGTACTGGTCCAGGAATTCTGCTCATACACAGAACTGTGCATAAAGACTTAAGACCACAGGGAATTACGGTGTACCAAAACCCACCTTACTACACAAACCCCCTACCAGACTAGCAATCAGTGACTCATTGGTTCTTCGCCCTAGAGCAAAAACACCAATGACTAGTCAACCCAGAACATGCAACGTAGATTACATGAAGTAACGTGGATAACAAGAGCACTCTTTTATTATAGTCTTACACCAGTCCAATACAAGTTGTAAATAAAGACACGTGCAACTTTGAAATGTTTATTTCTAATGCCAAAATCTCATGCACAGTACCTCAGATAATACAACCAAACATATTATCAGAAACAAGGTTGTCAGCATTGTTACTATTCTATAAGATACAAACAGAAAAAGCATCCTATAATGCTAAAGGTAAACAAATTTAAAATATACCTGCATTTCACCCTCCCTACCTAGCAGATTAGTTTAGAACTACAGAAAGTCTCATAGGATTACATGGGCAGACCCATACCTCTGGTACTCAGCAATAGTAGATCACATTCAGTGCTCCACAAACTGTCAAGATACGAATGTTCTCCAACAGTGTGTAACTTTGCCTCCACATTGCATTATGAAACACGCAAGTATCAGAGGTGGACACAGCTGCATATGTATTATGGCTCGAACATCCGAGGATCATTCTGAATAACAGACACGCTATTCAAGATAACCTTGATGTTTCATGCTCTCACTATACACACAAAACTAGCGAGGCACTTTACAAATCTAGCATACCAAATTATTCCCATATAAAGCAAAATACTTAGCCTTCTCTAAACAGTATCACCAGTACGTGTCGTGTGCAAAGCAGAGCAGGAAAGCAAAAATAGTGTGTAAGCTTCTAATAAACCCATGCTAACTTAACAGGGTGTGAGTGCAAGGCTCAGCCCCATGGCACCCTTTCTTTTTTTTTTTATATTTCTTTTTATTAATAGAGATAAACAAGAGGAAATAATACACATATCAGGCATCATACAAAAGGGTATTTTTCAATGGTGAGCAGGCGTATAAACCAATATGATAAAATCAAGCACGGGGTATGAAATGTCAGCATTAAGAGGTACGTGAAAGAAGAAAACAGTACGATCAACAACCCCGTTAAGCTGTAACCTTCAAGGCCCGTCCACCCACGACTCAGGATAGTTAAGGCTAGAGTAGACACCTAGAAACGTGAAAAGGATCAAATCAGGATAGGCAAACACCTCTCGTATAAAGGGGAAAGGAAAGAAAAAGGCCATAGAACTAAAACAAAGACAAGACAAAGAACCCCCTCAATACCCCCCACCCTGCACCCCTGCAATGGCTACGGCCTGACCCCACTAGCAGCGTGCCTGTCGCCCAAAAACTAAGACCTAAAAGTAGGAAAGAGTGGAGGAGGAGATATCATAACGGCTCCCGGTCTCCCGTATTCCCCACCAGAAGCTAACCACCCCTAAGTGTAGTCAAAACATTGTGTTAGCAACGGTTACAAGCCAAACAAACCGGGGAAGTTTACAAAAACCGCCCGACTCCCGCCTCATTATGAGCTGCAAGTCCCGTTTCAAATGAAGTCTTTATATTAAAGCCAGACAATAAACTCATCCCTGGCCCTTGCGATCTTTCGTGCGAACTCTCTCCGCTCGACCCGCCATCTTGAGAGGAGAATTAAAACCTTCAAAAGAATCAAAACCAACGCAGTAGGATCGACACCACAGTTTTAGTACTCGAAGTCCCCAAACCAAACGAAGATATCCGTCCATCAAAAGTGAGTCACTAGAACGTAACGGAACCAACTGGGAGGGGAAAAGTAATAAATCAGTCTGATAGCCACTGAGGACCTTATCCAGGGATCTATGATCGGCTATGTCCATCTTGGGCGGTATCGCCAATGAGAATGATGAGTGTTTGGTAGGTCCAAGTTCGTAGGCTGTTGTTCGGGAGCTGACAAAAAACACCAGATCTGGTTTCCATACGGGGCCTTCTGTATCCGGCAATATCAGATTCGCGGGTAGCACAGTGTGTTTTAAATCTGACAAAGGGTCGTGGTCCGGTCTCAAGCACACATTTTCAGCTGTTACAATCATTTTATGGATGATGGCGGTGACTTGCAAGTGAAGCGCCCCTATGGCGGCCATTACAATCTGCAGCGATGGCGTGCATTCCGCCCGTTCCATCTCCTCGCAAAGCGACAAGTCAGATCTTTAACCCCGGAGGTCGACTACTCGGGGGTGACAGGAACAGGCAGGGTAGACGGTGACGCTGTGTACCCGTTAAACTCGTAGTCTCAACAGCATCGCCGCTCACAAGGATCCAAATCCGTCGACCCCGGGGGACCAGCAGGGTCTTCGGGCGACAGACCCCCGTCCACAGCTACCGGTGCTTCTGGCCGCCACACACTTGGTATCAACCTGATCACAGTACCACCATCCAAACCAGTCAGGATATTCTCCACTTCGAGAGACCGGACGCCGCCCAGGTCCCGCGGCCGATGTTGTTCAACTCCAACCCGGATGGGTCAGAAATCAAGGCCCCGGCTTATGGCTGGGTTAGGCCGAGAATGAAAACACGGCGTAGCTTCACCATTCGATATGATAAAAAGCTCGGGATTGCAGTTTTAGGCTCGGCGACACTTCAGCCACACGGGAGTCCGGTGCGAATTCAGGATCAGTAGCAGGATTTATAAGCAACTAGCGGAGGTCAGCGGAGCAGAGAGCTTACGCGGCCATCTTGGTTCCTAGCGTAGCTCCTCCTAATCCACTGCACCCTTTCTTGATCAAAGCACGTGATATAAACGTGGGCAAATTAGGAATGCAGAGTCTAAGCCTAAAAAGCAGAGCCAAGTTCACATTTCCAAAAAAAAGTTATTTGCTCTTTGATAGAAAGCAGTAGCTAAATAATAAAGAATACGCAGAAAAATCAGAGTCTTAATCCAACAGCGTGTAAGCACAGTATGCAGCAACAGCCTCCAAGAGGAAGTCATTGTTCTCATCTGAAAACATTTCAGCCATCCAATTCAATAGTGGGAATTAACATACATGTTCCTCAATGACCCGAGCCTCTATCACCATCGGAGGAAAACTCGGGTCATCTTCAATGTAACTGCGTACCAAGAACTCAAGCGCCGCTAAAAAAACATTCCAACGTCCCATTATTCCATGTGTCGCTGCTAAGGCCATAATTCCGCCGCCAGAACAGAGCACGTCATGAACCACTAAAGGACTCATCAGCTGGTCATAATCCGCGTTGCGAGACACCGTACTGCAGAGACACAAATCCAGGGCCCTGTCGAAATTACAGCTCAGGCAATGGAGGACAGGCTGAACTCATGTGTAAAAGGAGAATCGAAACGATAATCCATAAGCTGCACTCAACGTCGCAAGAGGCAGCGCTCCATAGTAACTAAGCATTCGGTTGCGGACCAGCAACAACTGAGAAATATTGTCGTCTGCTGCAAGATGTGCATCCATATTTAAGTAAACAAATTAATACAAGCACACCGGCAACTAATGTGAGCATTAAGCACAATTCACCAAAGATGCTGGAAAAAATTGAATGAAAAAACACTGACAAGACACCAAATATAGTTTCTATAGAAGTCACAAGGCCAATTCTTATAACTTTAAAAAAGTAAGCTAACTCCCTATTTGACAACGCATTAAAGATAGTCTAAATTAACTTCCTAAAATTCCACGGCACGTGTCTATTTAACAAAGCATACACTTCTGTGCGGGTGTTTGCTACATGATAGACAAATGTTTCTCTAGCAGATGTGACAGCGACCTCTTTTTGAGACAATAGCGCTCTTATACGGCTCATTTGGTTGACTCTTCCTTCAAGGTCGGAATCGACAGCCAGATGAAAACAACCAGCTTCCCATACAGAGAAGTAAATACAACTTTTTTATAGCAACCCACACGCTCAGTTACAGTAATCATGTAAGCATTGCCTGCTAACATCGCACAATAAGCCACACAGCTGAATCGGATCTCCAATAAGTGACCACTTCTAACTATTCTCATAGCACGCCCTGTGCTCTCATTTGACAGTGAGAGAGTGATCGCACCATAGTTCCTACTGCTAATCATTCTCAGCATACGTTACGAATACGATAAAACGGCAATAATTTTAACACCGGTCCTTGATAATATGCCCCGAATTTCGTAGCGCGCCCTGCATCGCAAAATGCGATGCAGGGCACGGAACGAAGCGGCATATTATCAACAACATAAGGCGATACATTATCGCCGCTTTTATCGGCAGGAAACTGCCAATAAAGCGTCAATTATGGGCTTGATAATAGGCCCTTGTATATTCCCATAGCAGCTCAGGTTCTGGTGTTAACCTGGGCTGCTATGGGAATTCACAAGGGCATATTATCAAGGCTAATATCGCCGCTCTATCGGCAGTTTCTGTAAGGATTGCAGGTAGGTTCCACAGGAGCTAAAGAAACAAAAAAGAGAGCAAGGGTTATGTTCACCGCGGTGAACGGGGAGTACTCCTGTACCCCTGGGTATAACTGTAGAATCAAAAAAAGGAGTACCACCGGCGAGAAATCACAGATTCCTATTGGGGTGGATGGTTAGACAAAAGGCAAAAGTTCTCCTTTTGTTAGAAACCCCTCACTCATCACCTAGTGATGACATGCTTCATCATCGGGGTCCACCCTAATGACCTAGCGTCATCAGGGTGTGCTACAACACCTGATTACAGTGGAGCAGGTTGTGAGTGAGGGTGCGTGAAAAAAGAAAAAAGTAAGTGTGTTAAAAATTGTCCTGGTTTGAACTTGAGGAAAATAAAGTTTTTATTAACAAGCAACTGGATAATGTTAAAATCGTGTCGAGATAAAGTGAGGCCAACAATGAGCCCGTGTATCTCTGTATGTGTCTGGTCTACATGTTTCAACCATGAAGGTTATAATTTACCAGGTTTTCTTCAGGACCACAAAAACCAGATGAGTGGACGGTCTGCGTCCCCTAAAAGACGCATCCAATCCTTCACTCTGGGACCACTGGTGGCCAAAGTGTGCCCGTGGTATCAGCTAGCACCACACTGGGTCAGCTTTTAAAAATCAAAAATACTCTCAATGGAGCGATCGTAGACTTCATAGGGCAGGGGAGGTTACCCCCGTCGTGATTTCTCGCCGGTGGTACTCCTTTTTTTGATTCTACAGGTTCCACAGGAGCGTCAGGAATCCGAAGAATAGTCCACAGCCTTCCCCTACGGCCTTCCGACTCTATCAAACACTAGAGCACGAGAGACACGCCAGGGGAAAACAGGGAGACAAAACAAGGAAAGTTGTGGGGAAAAATTGGTGTTCGATGGTGATCTTCTGGATTCTATGCGTGGTACATCAATTGGGGAACTGGTAGACCGGTGGGCTGCAAATAAAGGTAAGTGAGTAACTAACTATTTGCACACTGAAAGGAAACACTAAGACACCTACAAAGAGAAACAACACATACCCCTGGTTCCTAACGTGTCGTAGAATATATATGTAGAGCTTATATAAGGAACTTCATCTGGAGCTGTGACAAAGATGACATAATGTGTTAGTGAGCATGTTACTAAACACTGTAGTAATACTATAGTCTAATTGATACACTTCTCACTTCAGCTGTCTTGTAGACGTCTTGAAGAACCATTCACTAGCGAGTGGTATATAAGGAACCTATAGCCCACCTCTTCTGATGATGGCTTGACCCTCTATGAAAACCAAAATAACATATTTTAATCATATGTATAACAAGTCTCAATAAAAGTATAAAGTAGCGCAAAAGCGCTGTTACCGTGATTCTCTGTAGTGAAGCTGAAGGCTGTACCCTCTATGATCCACGCAAGAATTACTCCAAATGCAAGAAGTAGAATTCCAGAAAATCGAATCCAGTAAGGGATAAATAAAACACTAAAAGGGAAATTGGAGGGCTGAATAGAAGGGGACTGGAAGGACGAACACTAGCTAAACTAACTAAGGGGAAAGGAGGGATATGTGGAAAACAGACACCAGGCAGCGGAGACCAAGCCCGGCTGCCAGGTAAAGTATATCAGGGAAGCGGAGTGAAAAAGGGCGTCCGACCAGAGAACGGAGAACAGGCCCGGCTGTCTGGTGAAGCACACTCCAAGGAGAACACAAAGCTGAGCCCAGCCGGATGGCGGGGCAAAACCCGGCCGCCGGGCGGGACTCAAGGGTAAGGTGGGAAGAAGGTTCACGGAGAGTGTCGTGAACTGGCAGCACTCTGGAATACAGGCGCCCAAACATGAACGCCTGAATACAGCGAAGCGCTGCCGAACAGAAGCGCAATCCAAGGCCCGCTTGGGAACGCGGGGGTCGGTAACGCTCTCTTCAGTGCAGCGCACACAAACAGGAAGCTCCAAAGCAAAACGGAAGTCAGGCAGAGGAAACAAGACGGATGCGGAAACGAAGGGAGCTTGACGCAAGAACGTGAAGCGTCGCTCCTAGGATCACGGTGCTCTAAATAGCAACTGTCTTAAAGGAACAGTGTCTTTAGGATTCTCAAGGCATGACAGTTTCCTACCGATAAAAGCGGCGATAATGTATCGCCTTATGTTGTTGATAATATGTCCCAAAATTCGTTTTAATAATTTAATTGTTTACTTACCTACAATCATCCAGATTCTGTTGTTTATCACCCCCCACCTTGCCCCTCCCTCGCCCCGCCTGTCCCACTGCAACTCCCTCCAGGGGCCGCATCGGGTGTTGATAATACGCCCTTGTTAATTCCCATAAAAGCCCATGTTAACACCAGAACATTGTATTGTATTGTATTGTAAAAATATTTATTGTAAAAATATTTATTAAGCGCGGTTGCTGCCCGTAGGCGTCCAAGCGCTGGGTTGAAGCAAGGAAGAGACGGGAGGCTAAGGTACGAAGGAACTTGCAAACAGCAGTGTCTTTAAGTTTTTCCGGAATGGGAGGAGGTTAAAAAAAGAGCAATGGGTTATATTATCAACAAAAGGCGATACATTATTGCCGTTTTTATCGGCAGGAAACTGCAGATAAAGCGGCGATAATGGGCTTGATAATATATCCTTGTGAATTGCCATAGAAGCCCAGGTTAACACTAGAACCTGGGCTTCTATGGGAATTGACAAGGGCGTATTATCAAGACCATTTTCGTCGTTTTATCAGCAACATCCTGCCCATAAAACGTCGATAAGTTCAACACCGGTCCTTGATAATATTCCCATTAGTGCCATATTATCAGTAAAGGGCGATACATTATCGCCGCTTTTAGCGACAGGAAACTGCCGCTAAAGCGGCGATAATGGGCTTGATAATAGGCCCTTGTAAATTCCTATAGCAGCCCAGGTTCTAGTGTTAACCTGGGCTTCTATGGCAATTCACAAGGATATATTATCAAGCCCATTATCGCCGCTTTATCTGCAGTTTCCTGCCGATAAAAACGGCAATAATGTATCGCCTTTTGTTGATAATATAACCCATTGCTCTTTTTTTAACCAGTAAACTTAGGTGCATTTTATCAAGGACCGGTGTTAAAATTATCGCCGTTTTATTGGCAGGAAACTGCAGATAAAACGCTGATAATGAGCTTGATAATACAGCCTTGTTATTTCCCATAGAAGCCCATGTTAACACCAGAACATAGGCTTCTATGGGAATTTATAAGGACGTATTATCAAGCCCACCCTCCCAACATTAATAAAAAACCATAGGCCCATGTAAATTCCCATAGCAACCCAGGTTCTAATGTTAACCTGGGCTGCTATGGTTATTTACAAGGGCATATTATCAAGCCCATTATCGCCGCTTTATCAGCAGTTTCCTGCCGATAAAAGCGACGATAATGTATCGCCTTTTGTTGAGAATATGGCCCATTGCTCTTTTTTTTGACCAGCAAACTTAGGTGCATATTATCAAGGACCGGTGTTAAAATTATCGCCGTTTTATTGGCAGGAAACTGCAGATAAAACGCCGATGATGAGCTTGATACTACGGCCTTGTTATTTCCCATAGAAGCCCATGTTAACACCAGAACATAGGCTTCTACGGGAATTTACAAGGACGTATTATCAAGCCCACCCTCCCAACATTAATAAAAAACTCCAGACAATGCAGGTACCCGGAGCTGGAAGGTCATTTTACATATCACTGCCCCAGAAAGGTGGCGTTCCCCGTGACGTGTACGGGGAGAGAGAGAAAGAGAGAGAGAGAGAGAGAGAGAGAGAGAGAGAGAGCTCGAAACATACTTTAAAAAAAAAAAAGACCCGAGGGTTGCCGCTCACCGAGACTGCGGGGAGTAGGACCGTAACCCTCCCCCCCCGCATACCTCAAAATAAAACCAGAAGAGTGCCGTTCCCCAGTGCTCGGGGCACCTTACAAGCCCCCATTATGCAAAAAATGTCCCCCGTAATTTGCCCCCCCCCAGGACCTAATGAATAAAACGGACTTCTAGTTTTTTTTCACCTTCTCCACCGTGTACAAGAACTGCACGAGTACCCCGCAATTTTTTCTTTTTTCAAAAATAAAAATTGAGCCTAAAGATCCATTTACCACCCCCTGACCAAGACTATAGGGTCCGAATGTTTCTACCCTGTCCCCTTTCCTTATTTCTCAACTTTGTTTTACTATTTTCCTGTGACTCTGCTCTCCCGACAAACAAGATGGCTGCCAACACTTCCTGGTTTGGAGTATTGACAGACAATCAGCATGCAGCTCCTGCTCGTAATTGTACCTATTTCCATACGCATACACCGCGATTTTTCTCTAAAAAAAAATAGAGCCTAAACATCCATGTACGACCCCCTGAGGAAGCCTAGAGGGTCAGAATGTTTCTGACCCTTCCCTTATTTATCAACTTTGTTTTACTGTTTTCTTTGACTCGGTTCTAGTGAGGCACAAGATGGCCGCCAAGACTTCCTGGTTTCGAGTGTTGACAGACAGTTCACAGCCAATCAGCATGCAGCTCGCCCTCATAATTGAACAGATTTCCGTACGCATGCTGAACTCCGTCTCTAGATATCGCTATGATTTTACTTGCAATTTTCTCAGAAACTACTGAACGGATTTACACCATTTAACAAAAAGCACAATCTGCGAACAGAACTCTACCTCTCTGCCAAATTTCGTGTAATTCCGTTCAGCCGTTCCGGCTGTAGCCCTGGCTAAAGGTCCCTATGGAAAATTTCATGGGGAAAACACGTTTTGGGACCCCCCTTTTTCTCGGCCCCCACTTGACGAATCACCCCCAAACTTTCGGGGAAGGAGCGGAACCGAGCAGGCCATTTTCTTGGAGAAATTCACGAAGATTCGTCCACCAGCGCTAAAGTTATTCCAAATAGAATGTTGTGGATTTCCTGTGGAAACTAATATATATATATATATATATATATATATATATATATATATATATATATATATATATATATTACCTACTGGCGGTCGCCAGTAGGTATATATAGTTAGGATTATTTCCCTATGGGATTTTTGAAAATTCTATGTCTAATAACTTTGGCGTTTGTGGACGGAATTGGCTGAAATTTTCTGGAAAATGGAACATTTTGTTTCTGAGCAGCCCCTGGAAATTTGGGGGGGGTTCGTCAAGGGGGGGCCGAGAAAAAAGGGGGGTCCCAAAACGTGTTTTTGACATTGAGTTTTCCATAGGGCGGTTGGCCTCACTTTTAGCCCGAACGGCTGAATGGATTTCCACAAAACTTGGCAAAATTGTAGGGACTGGTAGCCCGATGTGCCTTTGCTAGGTCTCAATATATGTGCTTCAGTGGATTTTGAGAAATTAACGTTCAAAAAAAGATATATATCTGTAACAGCGGACCGGGCAGCGCTCCGATTCGCGGACTTTACGCGTAACGGAACTTCGCGTAGCGAAGCTGATTGGCTCTCCGGTGTCTGTCAACATTCTAAACAGTCCGGAGCGGCCGCCATCTTGTCTCTCGGTAGGATTGACAGACAAGAGGAGGCCAAAACACAGGGGGAAATGACCATAAGTAGTAGATCCTCCCTGACCCCCTAGGTTTAATGTGGAGGCTTTAAAAGGGCCCCGCGGGGCAAAAAAAAAATTTTTTTTTGTTTTTGCTTTTTTGCGTGGGTAGCGCCCGGTTCGCGAACCGGGAAGCGTTCTGGGCAGCGTACTATAAGGAAAAAAGAATGATAGACTTTTCAAATACTGTATGTTAATTGATTGTTGGTTTTGTTGATTATTTTTTAATTATTTTATTTTTTAAGCAATTATTTATTATTGTGATTGTGTTTGAAAATTTAATAACATTTCTAACATTTAACTAGTTTATGAATTACATATAAAAATGATTAAAGACTCAAACAATTTTTTAATATTACATACAATTTTATTTTTCGGATTGTTTTTCAAAATTTAATAGAACGTCTAGCATTTGACTGTCCGATATGTCCTCTTGTTGAGTGAACATAAGTTCCCACATTTGACCGTCATCATAATGAAGTAAATGATCCACCAGATTCTACACATTGAACTAATTCATGGTCCCGTGATTCATCCATGAAATCTGAGTCATCATTGTCCTCAATATCTTTTTCTGTGTTGTTCTCCAGAACAATTTCGAAGGAAACATTCTGCTCACCTTCCATTTTATTGCTGTAATTTGCATAAAAAATAAATATATCAGTAGAGATAGGGCACTGTTGGGTTTAAGTTCAGACAGGTACTTGTGAGTTTATAACAGAGAAGTAATCTATGGGCACTGTATGGTTTCAGGCGTGAAGTAGTACTATTAAAAAGTGCCTGTGAAGAAGCCTAAGTAAATTCATAATTATACCACAGAAACCTAAATCAATCCATAATTATAATAAAGAAGCCTTTCTCAATGTCTAACTCTTACAGAGGGATAGTATATAACTATCTGAAAATGTTTTCAAATTTATAAAATAATATCTCACCTTCTAAAAACAAGTTTAAGTTGTGAGTGAAAATGATCTTGCAATGTAGTTCAGGAAGTAGTAGTCAAAATGGCTGTGTTTCTCTCTCTTCCTTTATATATATTCAGGTACATAGCCAATCAAATGTCAGGTAAAAAAAGTAGAAAATGAAAGTAACATTTTAATTGGTTGTCAATTCCAACACTTCAGATGTGTTTTGTGAAGTAATTTACCTCAGGGTATTTAGAGAGGTCTACAGGCTAAATGGTTAAATGGAATTTCAATCAAGTTTGTGAAAATGGTAGGCATTGGTATGTAGTATGAGCTAATCTATATTTGGTGAAATTGTCTCCAGTCGCTTTTCTGTAAACTACTTTCCCACCTTTTTTGATGGTGCGCTTCCCAGGGAGCGACCCGGTACGCGAACTGGCGAGCGCCCCGGTTCGCGAACCTTAAGCGTTACGGGAGTCCACCATTTTGTGTTTCGGTCGAATTAAGATAAAAGATGGAGGGCAAATAATGTTCAGAATGGGTAGAAGGGGGCACGGTAGACTTATCTTGACCCCCTAGGTTTTCTGAGGGTGGCTGAGGAGGCCCATATGTGCGAAAAAAAAACATTTTTTTTAAAATTTTGCGAGGTTAGCTCCCGGTTCGCGTACCGGGTAGCGCCCCAGGGAGCGTACTTTGTTGAAAATTAGTGAAAAATGTTAGAGTAAAATAATAATTGTGAGTGATCAGATGTAGGGTAGCTCTGAGAAGAGCTTTTGGGTTTATGGTACATTTAGGTACTTATAAGTAGGTACCAATGCACAGTCTTAAATTCAGAATGAAAATTCTGTTGCCCTCATCTGAGAAGTGAACTCCATCTCCTCTGTAGATATCTTGCATGTAGTAACGCAAGTTATTGTTGTACAGGGAGCCCATTCCATGGTCTCTCATGTAAGCTGAAACAGATTTGTTTACATGCTTCCTCGACTTCTCAATTTGTGGACAAAATTGGTTTGACCACCTCCATTTCTGTCTTTGGCATATATTTGAATATACCAAGGCAGTCTGAGGAAAAAGTGCCATCAATTGCTCAAAGGTGTCCTTTAAAAGCATTTCCAGACCTACCCCAGTCAAAGTGCCCAAATCATTACCTCCACAGTGCACAATTAACAGGTCAGGTTTTGGCAAATGCATAAAGGTTTTCACCAATGGTATCAATTGGTGACATTTTAATCCTCTGTGGCCAAACCACTTAATTTCCACATCTTGTAAATTGAGGTTAGGTAAATTCCTGTTCTCAGCATACCTCTGAGCCCAATAGATGTAACTATGTCCAACAATCCAGACAGAAAACATGGTGAGAGAAGGTTCTCCTGCAGTCAGATGAAGTGTGGCAATGAAATGGCAGTTGAAAAAATAAGAGTTTAAAATGAAAAAAACTGTGGAGTTTCTGTGTTAATGAAGCAGTAACAGTGATTGGTGGATTTTGATTGCTGAAAACAGAAAGTTAGGGTGCATGGATGAGTTGTTTGAAAGATGTATTTTGAGTGGTCAAGAAAAAATCATTAAATGAAAGAATGCACTGGATATGAGGTGCACTGAGAGTTCAGAGTTCAATTGCAACATTGTTGTGTGAACTTGCAAACACCAGAGGTCTTCCAAGACGTGGTTGCCATGCAAAAAAGGCAGAAAGGGCAGAGGGGGGAAGGGTTTTCATTTGAAAAAAGTGAGGGAAGAGTTTTGATTGGGTGACATGAGAGATATGTGTGAAGAATTACAGCATTTCTGTGCTTTTGATAGCTGCAGACTCTGGAGTGCATACCTTTTGCTCTGCTGAAGACAAATTGGTGTGTTTCTGAGACTGTTTTGAAGCTCAAAGTATTTGCTAAGGTGAGAAAAGATTTCTTTAATTTAGATAGAGAATAGTGTGCTTTAAGGAGAAAATTATGAAGAAAGTTGTGTTCTTCAAATGTTGCTTTGTCTCAAGTGTTTTACAAATAGATTTTGTTTCTTTGAGAAAATGTAATTGGAGAAAATGTGAAGTATTAGTACTGACAGGGTGTTATTGTGCATAGGAGCTGTGGAGTCTTTTCAAATTATGACTTGAAAATCGTTTTTGAGGAAAATGAATGGTTATAATATTTATGACAAGGACATAATGGTGTATGCTTCATTATAAGGCAATTGAGTGTCTCTGATGTTATTTTTCCCATTTTAATGTAAGACCTTTCTCTGTGGAGCAAATTGCTTGTAAATATGCTCCCACCTGTGCATGGCAAATTTAGATTTTGAATGTTTGCGTTACATAGCCATGTTAAAAGTGACACAAACATGCTGCAAAGGCAATCAAAAAACGCTTTTATGTGTCTTAAGGACATTTTAAGTCATTTCTCCATGTGCAGTGTTTTGAAATTATGATTTGAAAATCGTTTTTGGGGAAAAGGAATGTTTTTAAATTTATGACAAGGACATAATGGTGTATGCTTCTTTATAAGGCATTTCAGTGTCTCTGATGTCATTTTTCCCATATTACATTAAAAGACCTTTCTCCGTGGGGCACATTCCTTGTAAATATGCTCCCACCTGTGCATGGCAAATTTAGATTTTGAATGTTTGTGTTACATAGCCATGTTAAAAGTGACCCAACCATGCTGGAAAGGCAATCAAAAAACGCTTTCATGTGTCTTAAGGACATTTTAAGTCATTTCCCCATGTGCAGTGTTTTCAAATTATGATTTGAAAATCGTTTTTGGGGAAAAGGAATGGTTTGTAAATTTATGACAAGGATATAATGGTGTATGCTTCTTTATAAGGCATTTCAGTGTCTCTGATGTAATTTTTCCCATATTACATTAAAAGACCTTTCCCCGTGGGGCACATTCCTTGTAAATATGGTCCCACCTGTGCATGGTAAATTTAGATTTTGACTGTTTGAGTTACATAGCCATGTTAAAAGTGACCCAAAAACTTGCAAAGGCTTTAAAAAAACACTTTCATGTGTCTTAAGGACATTTTAAGTCATTTCCCCGTGGGCAGTGTTTTCAAATTATGACTTGAAAATCGTTTTTGAGGTAAAGGAATGTTGTTAAAATTTATGTGTGCCATATGCCCCCAAATTTCTTTTTCAGGGGTGCAGCAGGGTGTTCTTGAGACACCCCTGCACCTTTGGAAAAATTCCTAATTTGCGATGAGCTAATTGCTAATCGCAAATTGCACCTTCATTCCTATGGGCCTCCTGGCCCATGGAAATGAATGGGTAATTTGCAATTAGCAATTTGCTCATCGCAAATTAGGAATGGTAAAGAATCGCTATTTATTCCTTAAAATTCGCTATTTTGGAAATGCAAAATAGTTTGATGATACATATGGCGGTTCATCTCTAACAAGATAAGAAGCTTAGGGATACATTTATGATGACTGGCGCAATGAAGTGGACATCACTTACTTCATTGGTAGAGCTTTACATGTATTATCTCCTCTGTATTCTTCATCAAGCGTAACTTTCATCTGCAATCCTGAGTAGGCCTCACCTTAAACAAACCTCTGGATAGGGCACACCTTATCGTCATCCTGAATTAATCATTTAAAATGCTAGGGACAGATTTATGATAGGTGTATACCTCTTTTGCGCCACTGTGCGTCACTTTTCTGATGCAGCGGCGGTGCAAAAGATTTGCTATGAGGCGACAAAATTACAAATTGATGCATTTAGGCAGATGTGTCATGGTGTAAAAAACACCGTGACACATGAAACTGATGCAGCAGTGATGCAAAAGATGCACCATGTTGCAAGACAGGCCTCACTTGGGGCCATATGTATGAAGCTAATTAGCATTTGCAAAGGCCGAAGTTCTGTGAATTTCGGCCTTTGCGAATGCTAATTAGACAAATGGTATGTATCAAACAAGTTTGATGCAAAATAAGGAATAGCAAAATTTGCTATTCTTTATTTTGCGATTGCACTGAAGGATTTGCAAATTTTGTGATTTCTTAAATGCAATGTATCAAACAAAAAATATGCAAAAAATGCCATTAAGGATTTGCAAAATACCACCAACTTCTAGTTGGTGGTAATTTGCGAATTCTTTTCAAAAAGCTTTTTTTCCAAAAAACAAAAGGTGCCATATGACGCCCATACATGCCCTTAGGGCATGTATGTGCACCATATGCCCCCAAATTTCTTTTTCAGGGGCTGCAGCAGGGTGTTCTTGAGACACCCCTGCACCCTTGGAAAAATTCCTAATTTGCGATGAGCTAATTGCTAATCGCAAATTGCACCTTCATTCCTATGGGCCTCCTGGCCCATGGAAATGAATGGGTAATTTGCAATTAGCAATTTGCTCATTGCAAATTAGGAATGGTAAAGAATCACTATTTATTCCTTAAAATTCGCTATTTAGGAAATGCAAAATAGTTTGATGATACATATGGCGGTTCATCTGTAACAAGATAAGAAGCTTAGGGATACATTTATGATGACTGGCGCAATAAAGTGGACATTACTTACTTCATTGGTAGGCCTTTACATGTATTATCTCCTCTGTATTCTTCATCAAGCGTAACTTTAATCTGCAATCCTGAGTAGGCCTCACCTTAAACAAACCTCTGGATAGGCCACACCTTATCGTCATCCTGAATTAATCATTTAAAATGCTAGGGACAGATTTATGATAGGTGTATGCCTCTTTTGCGCCACTGTGCGTCACTTTTCTGATGCAGCGGCGGTGCAAAAGATTTGCTATGAGGCGACAAAATTACAAATTGATGCATTTAGGCAGATGTGTCATGGTGTAAAAAAAACGTGCCACATGAAACCGATGCAGCAGTGATGCAAAAGATGCACCATGTTGCAAGACAGGCCTCACTTGGGGCCATATGTATCAAGCTAATTAGCATTCGCAAAGGTCAAAATTCTGCGAATTTCGGCCTTTGCGAATGCTAATTAGACAAATGGTATGTATCAAACAAGTTTGATGCAAAATAAGGAATAGCAAAATTTGCTATTCCTTATTTTGCGATTGTACTGAAGGATTTGCAAATTTTGCGATTCCTTAAATGCAATGTATCAAACAAAAAATATGCAAAAAATGCCATTAAGGATTTGCAAACTACCACCAACTTCTAGTTGGTGGTAATTTGCGAATTCTTTTCAAAAAGCTTTTTTTCCAAAAAACAAAAGGTGCCATATGATGCCCATACATGCCCTTAGGGCATGTATGTGCGCCATATGCCCCCAAATTTCTTTTTCAGGGGTGCAGCAGGGTGTTCTTGAGACACCCCTGCACCTTTGGAAAAATTCCTAATTTGCGATGAGCTAATTGCTAATCGCAAATTGCACCTTCATTCCTATGGGCCTCCTGGCCCATGGAAATGAATGGGTAATTTGCAATTAGCAATTTGCTCATCGCAAATTAGGAATGGTAAAGAATTGCTATTTATCCCTTAAAATTCGCTATTTAGGAAATGCAAAATAGTTTGATGATACATATGGCGGTTCATCTCTAACAAGATAAGAAGCTTAGGGATAGATTTATGATGACTGGCGCATCACCAGGGATGTGCCAGTCATCCTGCGCTGCTGTTCCGCCACCCATGGTGTGCTTCATTTACAATGCGGCGCAGCATGGGGCAAAAATGGCACAGATGCGTGACGCATCTGTGCCGTAAAGGTGGCGCATTGCTGGAGTTGTATCGCAAGTGTGATGCAGCTCCAGCAAGGCTCAGGGGTGCCCCATCTCCACAATGTTGCGTCAAGACCTATGCCTGCTTCAAGCAGGCGCAGGGTTTTGACGTAGCTTTCTCCTATCTGATTGTAAATGCGGCACACCATGAGTGGCAGAGCAGCGGTGCATGTTAACTGGTGCATGCCTGGGGATGTGCCATTTAACATAAATCTGCCCCTTTACATTTAAGTATGTGCAGGGGACACAGAGTCGGTGAGGCTTATCCAAGGTTAAGAAGAGATGAGTCCTGTTCACTGAAAAATTAGACATAGGCTTCACCTGCTCAGCATCGTTGGACATGGCTATATAATAGCTGCAAAATGTTACTCTTGTTAAACAATTTTACTATTATAATCTCTGAGATTTGTCTCTTACTCTGCAACATCTCATTGTTGTTATCTTTCTTTAAAGATAAAGACAACATCAACATGAGCGACAATCAGCAATCAGTTGATTTTGACCTCATCATTGAACTCATAATTGAAACATCAGTGGATGTTGATCCCTTGGATGATTTAAATCCTGAGGATGAAGAAGAACGTGACGAGGATGCAGATTTGTCCGAATTATATGACATAGGATGGGAAGCTGACGTGCTTGAGCCTATGGAACTATAAACATTTATTTTAAAAATTTATAATAAATAAAAAGTAAAAATGTAAACCGTTTAATTTAAAAATAAAGACACCTTCAAAAACAGGTTATGTGTAGTGTCTTCAATAAAATATTAAAATATGCTCATAAAATTAGATCAGATTCACATATAAAATAGCACAGGTAACATGAATATAAATTCCATTTCTTTTCTGCTATTTCTGTATTCTAAATTTGCCAAGCACTAAAAAATCTTCTATGTAAAAATGTCAAGTAGTGTTTTAAGTTTTTGATTACTGTTATTGATTTACTGTTGGGTAATAGTGGTTAATAACATTTTTTATTATATTTTACCACAGATTCAACTGCAGATCATTTCAAGATTTCAGCATGCCAACCAAAGAAAGAGTGAGAAAGGCTGCAAAACGTCAAAGACAGCAGGTTAATGAAAAAAAGCAGCAGTCCTCTAACAAAAAGATTTGTCAAGTCACCAAGAAAGCACCGGGTAAGAGTACAAAAACATTCATAAGAAATATGTGTAGTAAAAAAAATATTACTACAGAAAATGTTTCAGTCCAGAAAAAGAGAAGCAATTCAAATGGAAAGGAAAGGCCAATGAAAAATGTTACTGCTAGAGCAAGAGATAACTCTGTGCATGATAGTAGAAGGAAACAACAGTTTAGGGACATTCGTAAACGAATGTTCCGCAACAGGATAATTGGCAATTTGTTAAAAAATATTAAGAAAGGTCAACAGAAAGTGGTTTTTTATAAGAGAAAAAAAAAAGTTGAGAAAGTTATTGATCAGGCATTTGAAATTAAACGTAAGTTATTTATTTTGATAATCAATAGAATTAGGAAGCTAAACAAGGCAATTTATGATTTCAAAAGAAATAGTAGATGGAAGAGAATAGTTAATCGTAGTAATTTTTGTGAAGTTTTTTCTGGAGAATGGATGCATAGTTCAAGCTGTGAGGCATTTTTTAATGAGGAGAGTTATTTCCAGGATAATGATTTGGTGCATGCAGTTGACACCAGTGGTCGTGCTTATGAAGTGAAAGATGGTTGTCCAGTTGAAAAAGAAAAACTTGTGACAACAGAGGCAGAAGAGGTGTTAGGTAATGAGGTTTTAGGAAGACGTGCTAAGGGTCCTGTGTACACCTGGAAGTGTAGTAGTATTTGCAGTGTGCGACAGGATTCCATCAATTTGCTTTGTGATTTTGTACGGTCATTTAATAAGAAAAATTTGAAGCAGAAAATGAGGTTGTTGCAAGAATTAGATCCTTGCAGAGTGAGAGAAGTGACAGGTTTGCATGGTCATTCACTGGCTTGTCTTTCCAGGAGAGTATGCCAGAGTGTTTTTCATCATTTCAGGATGCTAGCAGTGCATCATAATAAAGTGAGGAAATTAGTTAGAATGTTGTATTATGCTAAGAGTCCAGCAATTATGCTTAAACAATTATGCGCTGCTCTTTTGCATGGTTCTGAAATAGATGTGAAGAATAGATGTGAAGAAATTGAGTTTTGTGCCTTTGGAAGTAAAGAGGAGAATGTTGAAATTGACCAAGAAGAAGCGGGTAATGTGGAAGATAGTGTACAGGTTTCCAGTACAGATAATTTCCAGAGGGAAATTGCGACGTTTCAGGTCAAATCAAGTGAGAGGCCAAATTTCACTTGTGTGTGTTGTCGACGCACTTATTATAAGAATCAGACTAAGTTAGTGGATTTATATGCAAAAAGTGAAAGGGAAAATGATAGTGAATGGAAGGATTTCGCAACATACTTGATGGCAGAAAATTTTTTGATTTGGGATTGGATCAACGTGTGTGTACTTATTGTTGTTGCAAATTAAATCAAAACCAGATGCCTGCTAGAGCAGTTCATAATAATCTGGAATTGGTTGAGATTCCTTCTGAATTGAAGGATTTAAATACTTATGAATCTATTTTGATTCAAAGTATCCATCCCTTTCAGGCTATTGTAAGAATGGAGCCAAAGACAGGGAAATTGCCTCCATCAGATTTACAGAGAGGATTAAAGGGAAGAGTTGTTTATTTGCCTCTAGATTTGAAGAAAAACATTAACACAATTGGAGTAGAAAAAGTGGAAGAGGAACCTCTGGTTATCTTAGTTAATGGGGTTCCGACAAAGAATAAGAAAATATGGCAAGATTTAGTGGATGTTAGGAAAGTTAAAAAGGCAACATTGTATTTGAAAAAAAATAATAAATACTATAAGAATGTATATGTTGCAGAAGAGGAAGTAAGTGAGGAAGAGGATAGCGATTTGTGTGCTGGTCAAATTGAGAAAGTAGAACCCTCTACTAGTGAAGAAATATATGAACATTATAGTGTTCATCCTTTGCATTCCAAGGAAGTCAAGGGGAATGCTATTGAGTTGTTTCATATGAAACAAGCCAAAGGGAGTCCCATTAGTGTTTGGGAGGAAAGTTTGGAAGCTCGGTGTTTCCCACAGCTTTTTCCAACAGGTCAGGGAGGAAGATATGATGAGCGACCTCATCAAATTCCTGCTTCTGAATACCGGACTTTGCGATTGTATGCAGGAGATGCTAGGTTTCGACAATGCATTCCTTATTTGTTTCATCTCCTGTTTGAAAGCGATCTGTCTGGACTGTCATATGCAGTGAACCACATCTTGAAAAGTGGTATACACATGCAAAACATCTCGGCAAGTGACTTTATGGATAAAGTCAATGTCCAAGACAGTATTTTGGATTCTCACCTGATTAATCTCATGGCGTGTCAGCGTGGTACTAATGAGTACTGGTACCGTCGTCATGGTGATTTAAAATGTATGCTGAGGAACTTAGGAACTCCCACATGGTTCCTCACTCTGAGCTGTGCCGAGTATGGCTGGGAAGACTTACTTGAATTTCTACGAGAGGCAAATGCTAACGTAGAAAACATCGAATTCAAGACACCCGGAGAACTGTGCTCTTTGGATCCAGTCAATGTATGTAGGTACTTCAATCATAGATTTGAAGGTATGATGTCTTTCATCATGAATAAGAAGAATCCACCTCTTGGAGAGGTGTTGGATTTCTTCTGGAGAAAGGAGTACCAAGCAAGAGGTGCTCCTCATATACATATGTTGCTGTGTATCAAGGATGCACCTAAATTTGGAACGGATCCAGAAGACTCAGTGATGAGTTTTATACAACAGTATTCTACGTGTGCTGTTCCAAACGCAAAGGAGAAGAAAAGCCTAAGAGAAAAAGTTCTGCGTTTCCAAAGCCATCGATATGGAAAGTACTGTTGTCGTAAATTCCGAAACAAGGACAAGTTCTACACCAAATGTCGTTTCGGCTTTCCACGACCGGTGATTTCTAAAGGAAGAGTAAACAGTTTGATGTCTTCGCTGCGACATAATGTGATGAAGAAATCACCTAAAAACACATACAATTTGAAGAGGAACGAAGAGTCCAAGTACATCAATGACTACAACCCGGTGATTTTGTCCATGTGGAATGCTAACATGGATATACAGTTTGTGGCTGATAACTGTATGGCTGTGGCTCGGTATGTGACGTCTTACATCACCAAAAAAGAGAAGACAGAATTGAAGGATATGTGGGAGGACATTTCCCATGAAAAGAGCCTCAGCAAGAAGTTGTACAGTTTCAGTCTGAAGATGTTGTCGCATCGAGAAATTGGAGCGTACGAATGTTCTGGCCGGTTGTCTTCAGCAAGTCTCTATGCCAAGTCCAGGAGTATCGTTTGGGCGAGTCTTGGTCTTGCTGCAACGCGTAATCGAGTTCTCAAACCTGTGCGGGAAATTGAGTATTTGGCGGAAAAGGAGCCAAACAGTACCGACATTTTGAAGACCAACATGTTGGATACATATTATCCAAATCGAAGCATTCACCTCGAGAATGTTTGTCTGTACGAGGTTCTTCAAAATTACATATTCAAGAGGAACATCAAAGAAGATACTGAGAAAGGAGTGTATGCTGTAATAGGAAGTGAGGGATGTCTGGTCAAGCAAAGAAAATGCCACTTGGTAAACCATAGAAAATTGAGTGGCGAATCTCCTGAAAAAAAGGAGTTTTTCTATTTAGCACTTTTGCAACTTTTCAAGCCTTGGCGTGCAGAAGAGGAACTGCTTGGAGATTTTCTCTGTTACGAAGACTCTTTCAATGCCGCCAAGGAGACCATAGAATGTCCTGCTTTTCCCAAATATGTAGAAATGTTGAATGCGGAAATTGAGCAGGAAGCAATGATTGCAGCCGAGATTGCCAGAGACAGTTCTCAGGACAGTCAGTTCTGCTTCATTGAGTCAGGATCCACTAGGAGGACCTGTTATCGAAAATGAAGCTGCCACTGCTATGAATGAAGTGGAAAGAGCCATGGCACATGCTCAGGAGGATGCGGTTAACTTAGAAGAGTTGGAAAGACAACTCAACGTTGAGCAGAGGAAAATATATGACGAAGTTACCATGCAAATTGATCATGGATTAAGTCATGACAAGAAAGAGTGCTCATGTACGTCGTTGAAGCCTGTCCGACTGTACGTGAGTGGAGAAGCGGGAACTGGAAAAAGTTTCCTTATTAAAGCAATTTCATGTTATTTGCAGGAAAGGACAGAGTCATCGCTGTCTTGTGTTGTCACCGCTCCAACTGGACTGGCAGCACATAACATTAAAGGGATTACTTTACATCGTTTACTGATGCTGCCAGTGGAGCATGACAACAAATTACAATATCACAAGCTATCTGGAGATGCTTGTTTTGAAGTTTCAAGAATCTTGAGGAAAATGACACTTCTTATCATTGACGAAGTAAGCATGGTTTCCAATGTCATGCTTGCCTTTGTGCATTTGAGAATGCAAGAAGTTCTCAAAACAGAGTATGATGTGTTATTTGGTGGCAAACACATGATTGTTTTCGGAGATCTTCTGCAGCTGACACCAGTGAAAGGGCAACCTGTGTTCAAAATGCTCACGCATGAAGATACCAGGAAGTGCCTAGGCAGCATTGGCAACGTCAATATATGGTTAAACTTCAATTATGCTGAACTGCATGAAAATATGCGTCAGGCGAAGGATGAAGTTTACAAGACTATTCTACAAGATGTTAGAATTGGAAAAGTGACCGAGCATGGGAAAGAAGCTTTACATGCACGATTACTGTCAAATTTATATCCAGAACAAGATGTTGTGCCTGAGAATATTTTTCAGAAAATTACTGAGAAGAAATCTGGAATATGTTTGATGCCAACTCTTGCAGAATGTGCCAAATTCAACAACAAAATGTTGCATTCAGAAAAGCAAGAGATTGTGAAACTGGAAGCTATTGACAGAGTAGAGCATATGGGATCAACAATTATTTTGTCTGAGAATCTGAAAACAAAATTGGATTCATTAGAGAAGAGTATATCTAAAACTGCAGGTTTTGAAAAGACTCTGAATGTGTGCTTGAACTGCCGTATAATTTTAAGAAGGAATTTACATGTTGAAAGAGGTCTGGTAAATGGATCAATGGGTAATGTTGTTGATTTTGTAAAATACAGAAATAGAGATGGAATTGAATTTTTAAAAATTAAATTGGATGGCATTGAGGAAGTACAGCTAATTGGTCGTTGTTCTGCTAGATTTTTGCTTGTAAAAGACTTATATGTTCGCCGTAAGCAGTTTCCTGTTTGCTTGGCATATGCGGTGACAATCCATAAATCGCAAGGTTTAAGTATAGACAGTGCATTGGTGAATATTGGCAGCTCTGTGTTCAAGGAGGGTATGGCATATGTGGCATTGTCACGAGTTAGAACTTTATCGGGATTGTACTTGATTGAGTGTGATGTCACAAGCATTGGTGCGGATCTAGATTGTGTTAAGGAATACAATAGGTTAAGAAGAGAGTATGCGCCACATTTGCCTCAATATCCTTTGTTTGAGAAACGTGTGGTAGGCCGGAAACGAAGAAATGTGACCAATACTGGGGAGGTTGTAGCAAAAAGACGAAAAGTCGATGAACCTGAAATTATAAGCAGAAACAAAAAGGATTCTGTTGAAGATGTTGTTGGTTTTCAATTTGAAAACAGTTCTGGTGTCAACTGCTATGCTAATGTATTGGTTAATGTTTTGTTTTCTCTAGAAAATGTAAAAGAAGAGATTGTGGTCAATTCTGATCAAAGATTTTGCAGTTTGTTAAATTCTGTCTTAGAAAAATGTAGCACTGATAGAACAAACATAGAAATTGTGTCTGAAATTCGAAATCTGTTAGACAGATGTTCAGGCCAAACACAATTCTCTCAAAATATTCAGCAAGATTGTCAGGAGTTTTTAATGTATATGCTTGATGTATTGCATGCTGAAGGTGTAGATGTAGATCAGCTGTTTGGGCTTTCTTATCAATGGCAGCATGACTGCGAGAACTGTAGGGTATCAAGTACTACTAGTGTAGACTCAGAAAGATTTATATATTTAACTTTGCCAGACAGTAAATCAGTCTCCTTTAATAAGCTAGTAAAAACAGCTGATCACAACATGGAGTGTAGCCAATGTAAATCTGAAATGATGTCCACATTATTTATACGAACATATGGCCAGTATGTCATTTTAATGTTCCAACGTTGTAGGCCTGATGGAACAAAATTGACAACTTTAATTAAAAATGTTGTGGCTTCGCAGTTGTCAATATCAGGAAGGACTTTTGTAACTGCAGCAATTATATATCATGACGGTCCTTCAACAACATCAGGACATTACACAGCTTATTTAAAGTCTAGAAATGGCTGGTCATTCTGCAATGATTCTGTTTTAATTTTTAAAACAAAATTGCCGTATGACCTTAAAAACTCTTACCTGGTGTTTTTAAAACCAAAATTTTAGGGAAAGAATCTCGGGATGTGCTCTGAGGAATTTCAAGAAGTTCTAATGGCTCCTACACGATTTGGCCTTGAGGATAAGTGTAGTTCAGAGACATAACTTCTAACCATAAGACTGGACGTCATGGAGAAATAAGTGCACTTTGAATGAGTTCAGAAAAACTATTTCTTTTTATAAGCTAATTGAAGCAGCCAATCAAAACATAGAGTAGAGGGAATGTAAATCTGCAATGCTGTCTACTGTTTTACATTGCTTTGTGATTAAAAGTGATGTAGATAATTAAATAATTGTAGTAGTCATAGAGGTAGTGTAAGTCTGCTTCCTCAAAGTAAGCAGTATCAGTGTCATAGGAAATGTAGAACATGACTGAGGAAGAAGGGGAAGATATTACTAGTCCAGGATTGTGAAAATGATCTTCAACATTTTATTTCTGAAAGTTGCGGAAATGCCAAATGACGGGATTGGCTTACAAGAAATCCAAGAGTTATAAATGGCTCTGACAAGATTTGGCCTTGTGGAAACTTGTGGTAGAGAGCAAGAAGTCATTTATTGTATGTAACATGTTTTTCAAAACGATGGAGGTTTTCATTCAGAAAGTGGCGGGCTGAAAGTAATAACAGCACAACAGAGTGTAAGCTGTTCATAGGACATCCTTTGACGTCATGGAAAGTAAGTTAACTTTAAGGAGTTCTGAATTCTGATTTGTTATGTTGTATGGGTTTTTTAAACACAATCATTTTGATTGTGTTTTTTTTTCCCCGCTGTTATATGATGAATACCTTCAAGTCACTGTTTTTAGTGAAATTTGATACATTCTGAGAACAGCAAAAATAAACCATTTAACATGTATAATTAATTCTGTACTGTTTCCATTTATGATGTACATTTAGAACTGTGTAGGAGGCATGGAGAAGGAGAGGCTTCTGTAAGTGTCAAAGTTCTTGCATACAGTGCTCATATTCTACGTAGTCTTTCATATGATAGACTACATTTCCACAATGAGATACCTAAGCAAAGGAAACACAGGTCATATGATTGTGGAATGAGCAAAAAAATGTACATGTTTTTCAATTATATTACCTGTGTTTCCTAACATTACACACCACATTGTGTAGATGAGGTTTAGGCCTGTTCCTGGAGACAGAGGAGGTCTGACATTTGTTCAAGAGTGCAGTGGACATTACTCACTTCGTTGGTAGGCCTCCACATGTATTATCTTCTCTGTATTCTTCAACAAACCTAAATTCCATCTGCAACCCTGAGTAGGACTTACCTGAAACAAATCTGTGGATAGGTTACACCTTATTGGCATCTTGAAACAATCATTTAAAATGTTAGGGTCAGATTGTGGCCGTGCGCCTCTTTTGCTCCATTGTGGGTCACTTTTGTGTAAAAGATGCACCATGTTGCAAGATAGGTTTCAGTTCATCTCCAGCAAGATACCATCAGTTTAAAATGTATATAATTAGCATTGTGTAGGGGGCATGCAGAAGCAAAAGCTTTTATAAGTGTCAAAGTTGTTGCATGCAGTGCTGCACTTCTAGGTACTGTTTAATATGCTGGACTACATCTGCACTATGAGATACCTAAGCAAAGGCAACACAGGTGATGTGATTGTGAAATGAGGAAAAGAAACTCCACATTTTTCAATTACATCACCTGTGTTTCCTAAGTTTATGAATGACATTGTGCAGATGAAGTTTAGGTCTGTCCACGGACACAGAAGAGGTCTGGCCTTTGTTCAAGAGTGAAGTGGACATGACTTACTTCATTGGTAGGCCTTCACATGTATTATGTCCTCTGTTCTCTTCAAACAACTCGAAATTTCATTTGGAACCCTGAGTAGGTCTCACCTCAAACAAACCTCTGGATAGGACACATCTTATTGGCATCCTGAAGCAATCATTTAAAATGTTAGTGTCTTGCGACACTTTTCTGAGACAACAGCAGTGCAAAAGATGCACCATGTTTTAAGATAGGCCTCACTTCATCTGCATCAAGATACTGTTAGTTTAAAATGTATATCTTTAGGACTGTGTAGGGGGCCTGGAGAAGCAGAAGCTTCTGTCAGTGTCAAAGTTGTTGAAAAACTGTTTGTCCTTCAATCTTTTCCCTTGTCTTTTGTAATTTTTAAATACATGTTTTAATATTTTTCAAATGTTTGTTCTCTCTTTCACAGATTGAAAGTATAAAAACAAAAAGTGAGTAATTTAACGACAATTATAAGGTAAATGTTTTGTATTCTTTTCGTTACATTTCTATCACATTCACCTACTATTAGTTCCACAGCTTCATTTCTTTAACCCTCAGTTTCCTGCCTTTTCTACTTTCCTCATTCCTTTCTCTATTACCTACTTACTCAACTCCTTCCACTCTTTTTCTCAGTCCCTCTCTTCTCATAGTTCCTCACTCTTGTTCACTCACTCCGTCTCTATTACTCTTAGTGTCTTTGACTGATCACTTTTTCACTACTTGTTCATAATGCTTTCTCTGTGTAGTTGAAGCACACTAAGGGGCATATTATGAACACAGCCAATAAAATTATTGCTGTTTTTATTGGCAGAAAACTGGTGCAAAAGTGTTTTTAGCTGCAGTTTTCTGCCGCAAAAGCGGCTTTGGTGACATATTTCTGCCGATAAAAGCTGCAAAACTTTTATTGCCTATGTTGATTATATGGCTCTATGTTATTTACATTTCTTTGCTGTTTCAATTAATCTTTTTCTGTTATTTTTTGTTTTCTGTTTTCTATTTTTTCTCTCTGTTATTCCCCATGTTTTAATCTTATTTTGAACATTCACTCACATTCTCCAAGAAACTCTTCTTTGTTATTGTTCTACTCTCTTTTTTTTCTTTCACTTCCTTATCTATTTTGTTTTCCACAATTATACCCTCTTCCGTCTTTTCTTCGGTAAATAGATCTATTAAACAGTATCTATGATTTACTCCCTATAGCTGTCTTTCTTTTAACATCACTCTCTGTTTACTTTCCTTATACTTACTCTTCTTTTTTAAAAAAAAAAAAAATTTTTGGTTCGCTCCCGGTTCGCGAACCGGGAAGCGAACTGGGAAGCGAACTAAAAGAAATAGAGCTTGCCAGAGTGCTAAACATTCTAGCAATTTTTTTTGAAAGGGGAGGTAGTTCTGAAAAGAACTTTTTTTTAAATGTTTTTGTTGTTTTATATTTTTTTTTATTTTTTTTTATTTTTTGTTTTTTTTTAACAATTTTATATTTTTTTTGGTTTTTTTGGGGGGGAAACAACAAAAAACAGGCATTGAAAAGGGCTCAACAGGAGCAAAAAAAAAATTACTGTCTGGGGCGGTTAGGGCAATTATGATTGTTATAAGCTAGGTTGATGGAATTAATACTCATGTTACCACATGATATCAATGCACCGCAGTGCAGACAAGTATATTTCATATGCCCAAAATTCTCCTGGATGTTTGGCACGGTTTCCCGTGCCTCTGCTGCTGTCAATGATATTAACGATGTTGACCTGGCCACAGGAGTTGCTGTTGGGTTTTGTTCCATGTCACGTATTTCCGCCCGGCTGTAATTCAGCGGATGCCACCTGTTCATGTGCCTATGCATGGTATAGTTCCCATAGCTATACTTTTTATCAGTCCCTCTTGATAATTTCTCTTTGCAAATGAGGCAGGTGACATACCTCGCATTTACTTTCTTCTGCCCTGGAGGGATTGAAAAAAACTGCCAAATGAAACTGGCTTTCCTATGGGAAACCCGGGGCACCTCTTCCAAGAAATGTGGTCCTTCTCTCTCCTCTTCCTCTAGTTCTTCCTCTTCCTCCTCTGTGTTGGTGATGACCTGGGGAGGTGGTCCTCTCTTCCCATGAGGAGGTGGAGGTGGTGGTGGGGGTGCACCAGCTGAAGCAACTACTGAAGCCATTGCTCTACTATGAATAAAGGTCTTCCTCTCACAAAGATGAAAGTCAGAGTGAGGAAAGAAGGAGGGGTTTTCATCATTTGGGAAAAACAATAGTTCTAAACCAATGAAAAATGTTATTTTTAGGTCACCTGACCTAGCCTTACATGATTATGAAACCAAAAGTTAAATGAACCAATGAAAAGTTTTATTAACAAGTCACATGACCTCTCACGCTTATGTTACGCGCTGCGGAACGCGCCCCGGATCGCTTCCGGGTCGCTGCGCTTCGCGCCTCGGTTCGCGCTCCGGAGCACTTCCGGGTGCGCTAACGCGGCGCGTCATAAGACGCATTACGCGGCAACGCGATACGTTGCGCTTTTGCGAAGCGCCGCGGATCGCTTCCGGGGAGCTGCGCTTCGCGTCTCAGTTCGCGTACCGGAGCACTTCCGGGTGCGCTAACGCAACGCGTCATAAGACACATTACGCGACAACGTGATACGTCGCGCTTCCGCGACGCGTCACGATGTTGATTTCTAACGCGGCAGTTGCGCTAACGGAACGTTTACCGGTTCGCGGACCGGGTCGCGGCATCAAATTGAGCTAACGGAAAGCTTCCCGGTTCGCGAACCGGGAGCAAAACAAAAAAAATATTTTTAAAAAAAATTATTAATAAACATATAAAATATATTTTTGGATTTAAAGAAGAATACATTTTACAGCTATAGATATTAGCTTTTAAAAAACCAATGAAATTCACTGAAAAAACCATAGGTTATAGACCATATATAGTTAGGAATTAGCATTTACAAAACCCAGAAAATTCACTGAAAAAACCATAGGTTATAGATCATATATAGGGGCTCATTAGGATGGCGGACGGAAGAGCCACCGCGGCACTGGAGTAGGCGGAAAAAGCCTTTTCCGTGTCCGCCTGCCGCGGATACTCCGTCCGCCATATCAGGATAGGAAAACGTGTCAAATTTCCGTCCGCGACGGAAAAGCACGCTCCGCCGCCGAACTACACACGAGACCGTGGCGGACGGAACACATCCGGAGGCCCCGCCGTACGTACTGACGTCGAAGACCGTCCCCCAAATCAAGATGGCGGAAAATACACATAAAACCGCAGCGGAAAAACAACCTGTCTGAACACGGCGGAATCCCCACTGCGAAGACAGGTGACATAGCAGAGATACCCACCGCAAGCTGACCAACACCATGGACCCAGCGCTACACGCTTTCCCGATGCTCTTCGCGATCCACCACGTCCTAGTCATGGCCCACCATGGACGACGACGCAGGTAAGGCACAAACCATTGGCTGTCTGCAGGGGAATACCAGTAAGGGACGTGACGTAGGGAGGGGGAGTGTCATGTTACCGAAACCACTGATGAGAAGCAAATACAAATACACATTAGTAGTACGCAAGCAGGAATGACAACGACAGACCACGAGACCTGATAGACTACCTTTATTGTACAAAATAGGGGTTAAATCACAGTGTATGCGTGAGCATGGGCAAAGTGGGCACCACAGCAGCTACATCATTGGCAGTCAACGAGAGGGCAGAATGCAGTATCAGAGCATCAACAGGGCATTGTGGAGTACAGAGCAGGTACATCATAGGCAGGCAACGAGAGGGCAGAATGCAGTATCAGAGCATCAACAGGGCATTGTGCAGTACAGAGCAGGTACATCAGAGCAGGTAACGAGAGGGCAGCATGCAGTATCAGAGCATCAACAGGGCATTGTGCAGTACAGAGCAGGTACATCATAGGCAGTAAACGAGAGGGCAGAATGCAGTATCAGAGCATCAACAGGGCATTGTGGAGTACAGAGCAGGTACATCATAGGCAGGCAACGAGAGGGCAGAATGCAGTATCAGAGCATCAACAGGGCATTGTGCAGTACAGAGCAGGTACATCAGAGCAGGTAACGAGAGGGCAGCATGCAGTATCAGAGCATCAACAGGGCATTGTGCAGTACAGAGCAGGTACATCATAGGCAGTAAACGAGAGGGCAGAATGCAGTATCAGAGCATCAACAGGGCATTGTGGAGTACAGAGCAGGTACATCATAGGCAGGCAACGAGAGGGCAGAATGCAGTATCAGAGCATCAACAGGGCATTGTGCAGTACAGAGCAGGTACATCAGAGCAGGTAACGAGAGGGCAGCATGCAGTATCAGAGCATCAACATGGCATTGTGCAGTACAGAGCAGGTACATCATAGGCAGTAAACGAGAGGGCAGAATGCAGTATCAGAGCATCAACAGGGCATTGTGGAGTACAGAGCAGGTACATCATAGGCAGGCAACGAGAGGGCAGAATGCAGTATCAGAGCATCAACAGGGCATTGTGCAGTACAGAGCAGGTACATCAGAGCAGGTAACGAGAGGGCAGCATGCAGTATCAGAGCATCAACAGGGCATTGTGCAGTACAGAGCAGGTACATCATAGGCAGTAAACGAGAGGGCAGAATGCAGTATCAGAGCATCAACAGGGCATTGTGGAGTACAGAGCAGGTACATCATAGGCAGGCAACGAGAGGGCAGAATGCAGTATCAGAGCATCAACAGGGCATTGTGGAGTACAGAGCAGGTACATCAGAGCAGGTAACGAGAGGGCAGCATGCAGTATCAGAGCATCAACAGGGCATTGTGCAGTACAGAACAGGTCCATCAGAGGCAGCACGTGAGAGGGGCAAAGTGCATCAACAGTCCATTGCACAGAACAGGCCCATCAGAGGCAGCACGTGAGAGGGGCAAAGTGCATCAACAGTCCATTGCACAGAACAGGCCCATCAGAGGCAGCACGTGAGAGGGGCTAAGTGCATCAACAGTCCATTGCACAGAACAGGCCCATCAGAGGCAGCACGTGAGAGGGGCAAAGTGCATCAACAGTCCATTGCACAGAACAGGCCCATCAGAGGCAGCACGTGAGAGGGGCAAAGTGCATCAACAGTCCATTGCACAGAACAGGCCCATCAGAGGCAGCACGTGAGAGGGGCAGTATGCAGTATCAGAGCAACAACAGGGCATTGTGCAGTACAGAGCAGGTACATCAGAGCAGGTAACGAGAGGGCAGCATGCAGTATCAGAGCATCAACAGGGCATTGTGCAGTACAGAGCAGGTACATCATAGGCAGTAAACGAGAGGGCAGAATGCAGTATCAGAGCATCAACAGGGCATTGTGGAGTACAGAGCAGGTACATCATAGGCAGTAAACGAGAGGGCAGAATGCAGTATCAGAGCATCAACAGGGCATTGTGCAGTACAGAGCAGGTACATCAGAGGCAGCACAACTACGTGTCCCTACCAAACCGTCACAGGGACCACAAGAGTGCCACGCAGTTCTCAATGGACACACCATGTGAACTAACATTTGAGTGAAGTGTACAGCACCTCACATCACAGAATCAGGGGGACTGCGTGAACTACCTGCCTCGGACACACTGGCAGCACCAGCAACAGGAGTGTGAGACACAGCCACAGCCCGAGTGACACACACATGGGCCACGGACCCAGACACACTGGCAGCACCAGCAACAGGAGTGTGAGACACAGCCACAGCCCGAGTGACACACACATGGGCCACGGACCCAGACACACTGGCAGCACCAGCAACAGGAGTGTGAGACACAGCCACAGCCCGAGTGACACACACATGGGCCACGGATCCAGACACACTGGCAGCACCAGCAACAGGAGTGTGAGACACAGCCACAGCCCGAGTGACACACACATGGGCCACGGACCCAGACACACTGGCAGCACCAGCAACAGGAGTGTGAGACACAGCCACAGATGTAGTCACTGACACGTGAGCCACTGACCCAGACAGACTGCCAGCACCAGAAACAGGAGTGTGCAACACAGCCACAGATCTCCTAACTGACACGTGAGCCATAGACCCACATACCCTGCCAGGATCTGCAACAGGAGAGGGCACAACTGACACTGTGCCACCATCTGATACATGAGAGTCAACTGCACCAGCGCCACTGGGACAACTGAAATGATGAGCCACAGGGCTGTATGGGCCAGGAGGCAGGGTGGGCCTGGGAGCTGGGGATAGCTCACCTAGAGCCAAATCGGGGTTGGCAGGTGTCAATGGTGTGTGTCTGCGTTTCTTAGGGAGGTGTGAGTGCACCCTGGACAGGACAGGACTGCCAAGTGGTGGGGACTCCAAAGAATCACCACCCAGCATAGGTGGAGCAACTGCTGCCGGGGATCTGGTTTCGGGGGACGTGCTGGAGCCTGCTTGTCGTTTGCTCTGTGCCTGCCGCCTGGACTCGGAATGATGTGTAATGGGGGATGCAACAACAGGGGACACCCTCCTCTGCTTCTGACTGGCCTGGATGGGAGTGGAGGTATGGGGGGACTCCGCCGCGGAGACATCAGTTTGGCGTTTAGTAGAAAACATCAGCCTCAGTGCAGCCAGGGGTGAAGTATGCCTGTCCTTGATAGCGCCATTGTCCATGCTAGATGCCTTGTCCGTAGGATGTGCCTTATCCTTAGGTGGAGTGTTGTCTCTGGATGTAGCCTGTGCCCTGCTCGCCGCCCTGTTCCTGCCAGCAGACTTGTCGTCTGTGGTGCACCTGTCTCCAGCAGACACCTGCTCTCTGTGTGTGTCCCTGCCCTTGGGAGTGGTCCTATCCACTGCTGTGGGCCTGCTCTTGGGAGTCTCCCTGCTCTTAGTAGGTGCCTTAGTCTTCTCACTGTCCTTGGGAGTGTCCCTTACCTCTGCTGTGGGCCTGCTCTTGGGAGTCTCCCTGCTCTTAGTAGGTGCCTTAGTCTTCTCACTGTCCTTGGGAGTGTCCCTTACCTCTGCTGTGGGCCTGCTCTTGGGAGTCTCCCTGCTCTTAGTAGGTGCCTTAGTCTTCTCACTGTCCTTGGGAGTGTCCCTTACCTCTGCTGTGGGCCTGCTCTTGGGAGTCTCCCTGCTCTTAGTAGGTGCCTTAGTCTTCTCACTGTCCTTGGGAGTGTCCCTTACCTCTGCTGTGGGCCTGCTCTTGGGAGTCTCCCTGCTCTCAGTAGGTGCCTTAGTCTTCTCACTGTCCTTGGGAGTGTCCCTTACCTCTGCTGTGGGCCTGCCCTTGGGAGTCTCCCTGCTCCTAGTAGGTGCCTTTGTCTTCTGACTGGCCTTGTCCAAGGAACAGTCCATGGACATGTGAGTATCCCTTGCCTTGGGAGTACCTTTCGTGTTGAATGCCTGTGTAGCTCCGGAAGGCATGTCCCCCAACAACACTTGTGGATCCTGTGTGTGTACTCCAGTGCATCTGACGTCGTCTACGTGAACAGATTTAGCTGATCTAGGGGATGGGGTCTGTGCCCTGCGTGCCCTGACGTGCTGTCTGACGCTGCTTCTAGTGCAATAACCTGTATTTGAGTCCTGCTCAGAATAATCACTACCCCCTGAGACATCCAGCGGTGTAGATGGTGAAACAGAAGTAGCACCCTGTTCGTTCGACTGTACTATTGCAGACGACACACTGCTTGCCAATGACTGCACTGTCCTGTGTAGACCTGCAAGATCGCCATGCATCCCTTCCATGAATGCCACCACCTGCCCCAACTTCCTATCATGGTCCTGGAAAGCATTTGTCATATTGGTCTGCCCCACACACAGCTGTCGCAGCAGATCAACGGCCTCAGCACACAGTGCATTTTGGCTCACCGTGGCAGGGGCAGCGGTGCCTGCACCGAACGCCACTCTGCTCCCCCTACTCCTCCGGCCACGAACAGTACATGGTGCAGTTGGCGGAAGTGTGGGCCCTGTGTGCTGTCTTACGACAGAAGGTGATGAGTGCCCACTCCCAGTCTGTGACAACAGTGCAGGCTCACCAAGAGTGTCCGACGAGGAGGACGATGGTGTCTCCACATGCGAGTCCTCAGGGACGGTCCTGTCCCCCTCTCCGGCGCTGGCCTCCTCCGTGTCAGTCTGCGTGTGTGCGAAGTCTGAGCCGGACTCATTTCCTCGGCTACTCTCCACCGTCTGTGGCTGAGTGTCCTCTGTCAAAGCTGAAATGCACAGAAAAGATGTGTGAGTCATGGGCACACTCACGTACAGAAGGAACAGGATAGCCAAATCACATAGCAGACAAAGGTTTAGGAGCCCTCATCCTGCACATGGCCCACCCCTACCAGTCATCCTCACATTTTCTGCCATGGGGCCATGGACCACTAGGGGATGTGCTTTTACACTCAACTACTAAGCAAGTGGCGTGTCAACATGGCGGACCTGGATGTCAAATGAGTACCACCCAATGGGACCAAAATGGCATCACAGGCATACATACGCAACACGGAACTCAATAGTGTGTCTGTGCACCAATACATGCATAGCACTCACAAGTTTCCTACACAGACAGTATGCTCACCGCTAGTTTGCTGTTGATCGGCACTCAGACGTTCGGCCAGTTCAGGATGCGTCACTGCAATGATACGGTGCATGAGAGGGGTCATGGAGCGTCGGGCCAGACGGGGCGTCCTTGGAATCAGGCCCAGTGTTACTTCCGCTACATTCTTGCTCAGCCTGGAAATGTCGTCCCAGCGTTTGTGGCAGTGTGTATGTCGTCTGTTGCACACCCCCAATGCCCGTACTTCCCGTGCTATGCTCCTCCACAGGTCCTTCTGAAGGTGCAGCTTGACCTACCATGATGGGAGACAAAAGGGTGTAAGTCAGTGGACAGGTGGCCTGTCACACACATAGGGGCAAGACGTTACTGTCAGCAGCCATGCACAATCAGGAACATATGTCTAGCCCACACTACACAGCTAAGATAGAAATAGGCCTGATCATTTGGCCCCCTCATGCACACCAACATGTCCCACACTGCACTTACCACCCGTCCCGGTGCGCCGTAGAGGCGTCCATAGTTGCAGAGTACACCGTCCACGAGGACATCAAGCTCCGCGGCGGTGAAGGGTCGAGACCGGATCTCTTTGCCTCTCGACATGGCAAGATCACGGAGTATGGCACTAGAGCAGCAGTCGGTGGTCAGCTCAGCAGCAGCAGCAGGTCGAGGTGATGGTCACAGGCAGCAGTCGGTGGTCAGCTCAGCAGCAGCAGCAGGTCGAGGTGATGGTCACAGGCAGCAATGGTCCCCAGGGTAGGAAGTTTCATTTTGGCCAACACACATATATAGGGCCCTCAGCACGTGTCAGTGGCATACGTCGCCAGCAATTGGTCAGCCCTGGAAGCATGATCGTGAAATGGGCCAATGACTGGCCCTGTTGTTGCGGTGCACAGCTTCCGCTACTTGCGATTGGCCGTATGCGGCCAGCGTCCCTCTTCCCATTGGCTGCATGTGCAGGGACCGTCACGGGCACACATCGGCAACCGCACGTGCAAGCCTCAGGCACGGATGCTTCAGTTGCAACAATGTACTATCACTGGCGCCTCCATGGCGGTGCACGTACACAGCGGGGGAGGTGCAGGCCTATACACCCTGTAGATGTACTCAATGGACATGCCAGTTCATGACCCCCCTTACAGTCACCTTGCATCATCCACCGTACACCGGCCGGAGCGGCCGGCCCATGAACAACCGCCGTGCCAGGCCCTGCCCAGGACCGCCGTGCCGGCCATGGCAACCACCGCCATTGCACGGCCCTTCCACTACCGCCGTGCCAGGCCCTGCCCAGGACTGCCGTGCCGGCCATGGCAACCACTGCCATTGCACGGCCCTTCCACTACCGCCGTGCCAGGCCCTGCCCAGGACCGCCGTGCCGGCCATGGCAACAACCGCCATTGCACGGACCGCCAGGGAACGCCGGTAGTGGAAGGGCCGTGCAATGGCGGTTGTTGCCATGGCCGGCACGGCGGTCCTGGGCAGGGCCTGGCACGGCGGTTGTTCATGGGCCGGCCGCTCCGGCCGGTGTACGGTGGATGATGCAAGGTGACTGTAAGGGGGGTCATGAACTGGCATGTCCATTGAGTACATCTACAGGGTGTATAGGCCTGCACCTCCCCCGCTGTGTACGTGCACCGCCATGGAGGCGCCAGTGATACAACATTGTTGCAAATCGACCATCCGTCCCGGAACCTTGCACATGCACTTGCCGGTGTGTGGGCGTGACGGTCTGTGCACGTGCAGACAATGTGAATGTCGAAGGCGGCCCGCGTATGCCCAGACGTAAACAGCGGATGCAGTGCACCGCCATGGCGTGGTCAATGTTTGCATCTTAGCCGATGATGCACCTTGTACCATTGTCTGCAGCTGCCTGCTCACGGTTGTGTGCGTGATTGCGTGGCTACACATGTCATGCTCCATCCCATGTGTGTCCATACCATGGCCATCGGTGAGCCACAAGTGTCCATCACGTGTGCATGTCCACATCGGGTAGTACCCTACACAATTTTGTCGTACCTCACATGTACACAGTAGATCCCGTATGTATGGGCACCTGTGAATCAGTTGTCAGTGAGTGGTATGTGTCAGATGATGACTATGGTGGGGGTTCTGTTGTGTACTGTACATGTGTGTTGCCTATTGTGTCCCCATGCATGTGATGTCCGTATGCCCACCATTCCTGGTGTTGCCATTGGTGCATCATGATATGGGGGGGTGGGGGGGTGTTTAATTTAGTATGTGTGCATGTACTTGCATGTGTGCATGTGATGTTGGGCCTACACATGTGGGTCATGTCACATGTCTGGTTGGCAGTGATGTTGAGGTGAGACAGTGTGCATTGCACATGTTGCTAAACATCATGTTGCTAGTGGATGCACATTGTTGCTACGTCGATCCATGTTGTCCTGACAATCAGAGGAGTCACACATATGACAAGCATACACTGGATACTACATGTTGGTAGAGGGCGTTGACATGTGATTGAGGTGCACACACATGCGTTGTAAGTGATTTGACTTCCATTCCATCTACTCCCACACAGGAGGGCTCCAAATGTCCATCGCCCATACACTGTGCTGGAGGATATGGTGGACGAGGAGGTGATCCGGAAATTCAGGCTGGATCGCCGTCGATTGTTGGAACTTGTGACCCTATTGTCTCCTCACCTGCAGCCGCGAAGAACCTATCCAGGTTCCATGACACCCACGCAAAAGGTGATGGCGGCACTCCATTTCTTTGCAACAGGCACATTCCAGTACACAGTTGGAGATGCCGGGGGAATGTCACAGGCCATGTTCAGCACGGTACTCCGGGATGTACTGACAGCCATGATGCTGTACAAGCATGACTATATACATTTCCCTCAGGCGGCGGAGTTGGCAGCGGTCAAAGCTGACTTCTATGCCCTGGGTCGTATACCACACGTTGTGGGTTCCATTGATGGCACGCATATCGCTCTCATTGCACCACGGGCACGTGAGCAGGTGTATAGGAATCGGAAACACTTCCATTCCCTGAACGTGCAGGTGGTGTGCCAGGCCGACAACATCATCTCACATGTGTGTGCAAGATTCCCTGGCTCTGCACATGACGCCCACATCATGCGGAGCAGCATGGTCCCCCAACTGATGGCTAATCTGCGTCCGGCACAAGCGTGGCTTGTTGGTGAGTATGCTGTGGTGACAGGAGTGATATCTGTGTGGCATGGTGTGCCCCACAATGCAGGTTGTGATGTTTCTCTCTCTCTCTCTTCCACCAACACAGGCGACTCGGCTTACCCAAACAGGCCTTGGCTGCTCAGTCCCTTACGCAATCCCACTACAGCTGGAGAAATGAGATACAATGATGCCCATGGTAGGACACGTCGAGTGGTAGAACGGACATTTGGCCTGCTCAAGTCTAGGTTTCGGTGCCTGGATAAGACTGGAGGGGCCCTGCCTTACTCACCAGGCAAAGTATGCAAGATCGTGATAGCGTGCTGCATGCTTCACAACCTGGCTGTGCGCTATAACATTGAACTGCTCTTGGACCCTGATGAACTGCAAGTTCCTCGCCCTCCCGACCCACCCATGTCAACTGATGAGGATAGTGGTGAGGAGGAAGGTGTGGACCAGAGGCGCCAGATCATTGATCGCTACTTCCCTTGATTGTGAGTGTGCTCCTCTTGTGCTGCTTGGGTATGCCCTGTGAATGTGTGCTGGTGTTGTGGCATAGTGGTGTGCTTCATCTCTGTGTTCTGCTATGTGATGCATGCATGTGTGTGTGTGTGCTAAATTGTGGCCAATGCACGTCTCCATGATGTGTGTCGTCTCATCCATTACTGTTGTGATGCGTGTGGGTTGTTAAATGTTGCACTGCAGTGTGTTCTGATGAGTGTGATCATGTTTCCTGACGTGTCTTTGCGGTTTCTATTTTCCCTAGGTCACTCCCGCAGCGCCATGATTCTGTACCAGTTGGATACCTGTACCTAGTAACATCTGTTTCTGATGCATTCATGTGAATAAACATGGAGGCAACACATGATTGAGTGAGTAAGTGGCTTTTATTTACGAATTGTGCATGGGTGTAGGTGCATATTTACAAATGAGTGAAGGGGTGGGGGAGTGAGAGTAGAAGGTTATGGCAGATGAAATGTCCGTGCGGACACCACATAGGGTGGTGTCTGCCTAGTACAGCAGGCCTGTGGCAGGTGGGACCGGATAGTTGGCAGGGTGAATGGCATGCGCAGGTACTGGTACAGTCATTTTCTGTTCCTCTTGGAGCGTGTGGCAGCTGCTTCCACACTGCTGTCGCCCACTTCCAGCCTCGGACGGCCCCTCCGTCTTTGTGCCGGTACGGAGTCAGCTGGTTGCGCTGGGGCATCGGGTACCACATCCGCCGCAGGTGGCGGTGGCGGTGGCGGTGGCGGTGGCGTTGGCGGTGGCGGTGGCGGTGGCGTTGTTTGTGGCCTGATTGTCCTGGTGAAGATGTCCACTAGTTGGCCAAGCCGCCTCTCAATGGCCCCCAACATTGCAGTGTTATCTACAAAGTCCTGGTGGGCCCGGTCTGCCTGTGCCTGACCACGTTGGTAGCTCACCTCCACCCTGCCCAGTGCCTCCAATGACTGTTGCACTGGATTGGGTGTGTTGGTATCCTCCCGTCTTCTTTGGCGTATGCTCCTGCCTGCCGGATCTGGCCTTGCATCTCTGCCTTGCCTCACACTCTCCCTGCGTGGCTGGGATGGCGCTGGCACGGCGTTGGCCGTTGGGTTGGGCAGGGTGGCAGGGGCAGGAGTGGTGGTAGTAGTGGTGGTGGTGGTGGAGGTGGTGCTGGTGGTGGCTGTGCAGGTCACAGTGGCCGGTGTTGTCACAATGGCAGAGGCCGTAGTTGTTGGTGCAGGGGTGACCTGGGAGCCAGATGGCCCTGGCTGGCTGCTTGTGCCGGGATCATCCTCTGCCCCGGAGGTGGCTGGCCAATCGTCCCCTGAGACGTCTGTGATTGGCGAGTCTGGAGGGCGGGTGTTGCTTCCAGCTGTCAGATTAGGATGACCTGCAAAACAAAAATGTGAGGATGAGTAATGTGGACTTGACAGGTTGTTTTCACTTTTTTTGCCGATTCTGTCTGCACTGGTACTCACCCCACCCACCACCACCACCGCCATCCCTATGGACATGGGGGCCTGTTGGGAGTTGTAGTTCCATCCCCTCACACCCACCACCACCGCCATCCCTATGGACATGGGGGCCTGTTTGGAGTTGTGGTTCCATCCCCTCACACCCACCACCACCGCCATCCCTATGGACATGGGGGCCTGTTGGGAGTTGTAGTTCCATCCCCTCACACCCACCACCACCGCCATCCCTATGGACATGGGGGCCTGTTGGGAGTTGTGGTTCCATCCCCTCACACCCACCACCACCGCCATCCCTATGGACATGGGGGCCTGTTGGGAGTTGTAGTTACATCCCCTCACACCCACCACCACCCACCACCACCACCACCACCGCCATCCCTATGGACATGGGGGCCTGTTGGGAGTTGTGGTTCCATCCCCTCACACCCACCACCACCGCCATCCCTATGGACATGGGGGCCTGTTGGGAGTTGTAGTTCCATCCCCTCACACCCACCACCACCGCCATCCCTATGGACATGGGGGCCTGTTGGGAGTTGTGGTTCCATCCCCTCACACCCACCACCACCGCCATCCCTATGGACATGGGGGCCTGTTGGGAGTTGTGGTTCCATCCCCTCACACCCACCACCACCGCCATCCCTATGGACATGGGGGCCTGTTGGGAGTTGTAGTTCCATCCCCTCACACCCACCACCACCGCCATCCCTATGGACATGGGGGCCTGTTGGGAGTTGTGGTTCCATCCCCTCACACCCACCACCACCGCCATCCCTATGGACATGGGGGCCTGTTGGGAGTTGTGGTTCCATCCCCTCACACCCACCACCACCGCCATCCCTATGGACATGGGGGCCTGTTGGGAGTTGTAGTTCCATCCCCTCACACCCACCACCACCGCCATCCCTATGGACATGGGGGCCTGTTGGGAGTTGTGGTTCCATCCCCTCACACCCACCACCACCGCCATCCCTATGGACATGGGGGCCTGTTGGGAGTTGTAGTTACATCCCCTCACACCCACCACCACCCACCACCACCACCACCACCGCCATCCCTATGGACATGGGGGCCTGTTGGGTGTTGTAGTTCCATCCCCTCACACCCACCACCACCGCCATCCCTATGGACATGGGGGCCTGTTGGGTGTTGTGGTTCCATCCCCTCACACCCACCACCACCGCCATCCCTATGGACATGGGGGCCTGTTGGAGTGATTTCGACGTTGGTGAGTATGTGGACTGCATGCATGGGTTGGGGTCTGGGAGATGTGTCTTCACAGTTGTGTGAGGCACACCATGTAGTAGTGCTCGTGGTGCTTGGTTTGTACTTACCAGCCTCTTCTCCCTCAGGAAGTCCATCAAGGCTCTCAGGGTGGATGATGGTCATCACCTTGTCCTCCCACTCGGTGTAGGGTAAGGGCTCCGGAGGGGTTCCACCGCCTGTGTGATTAGCCCGGAGATAGTTCTTGGCTCGTATGGCTTTGACTCAGGTCTTTAGATCGTGCCACCGCCTCTGGATGTCCTGCTTCGTCCTCGGGACGCTCCCGGAGGCATTCACCCTGGTGACTATCCGGTCCCACATGCTGTTTCTCCTGGCTATGCTGGTCTGCTGCACTAGGGCCCCGAATAAGTGGGGTTCCACACGGATAATCTCATCTACCATAACCTTCAACTCGGTGTCAGTGAATTTTGGTTTTTTTTTTGGTGCCATGGTGTGTGGTGCTCGGGGTGTGGGTTTGCGTGGATGGGGAGGTGCAGGTGTGTGGTGTGTAAGAATGGTGTGGTGGGTGTTTGTGTGGTGGGTGTGTTTGGGTGTGGGTTGTGTGAATGCTATTTCTCTTTGGTCTCAGTTCAGTGGTGTGTCCTGCTAGCAGCTATGCTGTGATGCAGAGGAGTTGTGGAGTGGGTGGGAGTTCTTTTATGGTGTGTGTCTAGACCGTGTCTGAATGGTTATTGGCAGTCAGGTGCTAGGTGGGAGTGTTGCCAGGTGTGGATTGTGTGGTGCTTGGCGGTGGATCATTGTGTGTTGTGATTGGTTTGGATGTTTTCGGTGGGTGGGCGTTTTTTTTCGTGTGTTTGGTGATAAACTTCCGTGGCAATGTATGGCATTGGTTTGACAGTAGGGATGTTGTTTGTGTTGTCGTTCCGCTGTGGTGCACGGATTCTCGGTGCTTTTGTACCGCTGCGGACGTGGATGGCGGTGACTACCGGGGTACTTGCGGAGTTATCCTAATTGCGGACACGGACATTGCGCAGGTATCGCGGGGGTGGTGGATGTATTCGCGGTCATGTGCGTACGCGGCGGTCGGTGTTTTTACTGTTCCGTCCGCCTGCCGCGGACTCAGGTGTACTCCGACCGCCGCGGACGGGGATTGGTGTGCTCCGTACGCCGCGGTCGGCGTTTTTTCCATGTTTTATCCTAATTGCTGTTGCGGATTTTACGCGGACAGGTCCGGAGTATCTTGCCACCTTCCGCGGCGGACGGTACACGTTTCCGTCCGCCATCCTAATCGACCCCATAGTTAGGAATTAGCATTTACAAAACCCAGAAAATTCACTGAAAAAACCATAGGTTATAGACCATATATAGTTAGGAATTAGCATTTAAAAAACCTTATTTTACTCACACAAAACCATTGAAATTCCATATATAGTTAGTTGTACTAACTATATATCGCGCACCCGCAATCCACTGCTGATCATGTCACATATTACATCATTCATGACATGGTCAGTGACATCACTGATGACATCACTGATGACATCTCAAATGACATCACTGATGACATCACTGATGACATCACTGATGACATCTCAAATGACATCACTGATGACATCACTGATAACATCTCATTTGACATTACTGATCACATCACTGATGACATCATTCATGTGATAATACAATGAACCTCTTCAGACTCTAATATAACCTTAGATACACTCAGTGTAAACATACACTCACAGACTGTCACTCATCCATGGAGTTACTCAGACACCTAGTCAGTCATGCAAAGAATCAATCACACCTCCATTTTCTCAACTATACAGTTATACACACCTTACTTATTCAAACATATACTAAAACATATTTACTCTCTTATACAATCCTGGATACAAGTTCACAATGATGCATACAGCCACTCACACATTCACTGGCTCCTATGCACAGTTATTTATATATGTCAACTCTCACATGTACTGTATTTTACATATGTACTTACTTTGACATGTAACACTGAGATATCCATTCACTCACCAATACACTCATGCACACAGTCAACCGCCCATACAGCTGTTTCCACATGCACTTTTGAACCCATACATCTAGTGAATCAACTGCTCACACATATATGCACAGAGTCATACACCTCCCAGCCACCCACACACACACTCAGTCTCCCATACAAATGCTTGGGCAACCAATCAATAACCCATATAGTTACTCATATAGCTACTGATCAACACATGCAGCAGTTTACAGAACAACAGACATAATGATGCACAAATTAAGACAGTTTAGTCACTAACCCATGCATTCAGTGAGACACATTTAATCACTAACTCATACAGTCAGTCACGCACCTACTAAATCCTTCATCCAGACACTTCTACATCTACTCATTCTTCAATATGTAAAACATATTTAAACTTTACAGAAACACACAGTCACTGGATGATGTCATCAGTGATGTCATTTGAGATGTCATCAGTGATGTCATCAGTGATGTCATTTGAGATGTCATCAGTGATGTCATCAGTGATGTCACTGACCATGTCATGAATGATGTAATATGTGACATGATCAGCAGTGGATTGCGGGTGCGCGATATATAGTTAGTACAACTAACTATATATGGAATTTCAATGGTTTTGTATGAGTAAAATAAGGTTTTTTAAATGCTAATTCCTAACTATATATGGTCTATAACCTATGGTTTTTTCAGTGAATTTTCAAGGTTTTGTAAATGCTAATTCCTAACTATATATGGTCTATAACCTATGTTTTTTTCAGTGAATATATATATATATATATATATATATATATATATATACCAACTTGCCCTCATCGTGCTTCGTGCATGGACAGGTACGCAGGCAGCAACAATATATTCGCCAGAGTCAGACTTCTTAGTTCAGTTGCTTTTATTCATGCATATTTAGTGGTGCATATCGTTTTGGGCACGTCCGTGCCCTTGCTCTGCATTCCACTGTCATGAAATGTACCTCCTCTGTTCTTCTCTTTTGAGTATAATGTCATGTGATGCCTTTTCTTTTCAGGTGCAATATCCTTTTTTTTAGTTTAAAATGCTTTATTGAGATTATAAAGACAATGTAAAACATCAGAAAACATCAGTACAAAGCACTAGTAAAAGTAGGAAAAAATTGACAACTTGGAATGTAAAACGAAGCCATATAACATAATATCCTATAGAAGAAAACTATACTTAGTGAAAAAAGCATTTTGATGAATTTTAACGAAAAAGGAAAGAAGAAAGAAAAAGAAAGAAAGAAGAGGGAGAAGAGGAGAGAGAAGAAAAGAAAAGAGTAGAAAGGAGAAGAAAGAAGGAGAAGAAAAGCAACAATAAACAAAATGACTGTATGAGAAGTATAACGATGAAAAAGTAATAATTACATGAATCATGTTAACTTTCTAGACAAAAAGGTAGTTAAACGTAACCATAATAAATCTCTCTTGATTAATAAGGAGGTGGAGGTTGCGTAGGCTCTATCCATTCTATGATGATGACATACTAAATTCCACCAGGCTTGGTAAGAAATTTTAGAAGTATCCTTCCAATTAGCAGTAATAATCTGAAAGGAAATTGCTTAGAAAAGATTAATAAAAGGGCCTACATCCTTGTGATTGACAAAAGCTGGGGAGAGACTGCCCAAGAAAACATGGTTAATATGGAAAGGAACATCTAGTTGGAGAATATCATTAAGTTTACTCCAAATAGTGGTCCATAAGGTATTAACCAGAGAACAATGGAAGAACATGTGAAGAAGGTCTGTCTTCGCATGAGAACATGACCAGCATTTAGGGGAGTCTAACAAATGAAAACAGTGAAGATCACATGGGGTGAAAAAAAGTCTATTATAAAAATAGTATACAGTTTGCGTTGTACTGGCAGAGCAGGAAGTTGTGTGAAGTCTGGACCAAAGAAATTCCCAAGTACGTGTATGGAGATCAACACTTAAGTCTTTTTACCATTGTAGTTATAAGGGAGATTTAACTCTAGGAATAGGAGAATGGGATAAAAGTTTATATATATATTATCTGCCTTAAATTGAGTTGAAAAATCAATGGGGTTCGGGGGGGGGAGACAATTGATCAGGGGAAGAAGTGGGAGTGGAGTGCGCAGGAGTATAATATCAAGTAAGGACATTTGTGAGTGCAGTATATTGAGAAACATGTTGTGAGGAAATGTGATAGAGGGATTGGAGGGCGGGAAAAGGCATAGAGGTGCCATCTATCATCAAGTGTTGAGGAGTAGAGATACCTTTATCAATCCACTCCTTCCAATACAAAGCGCGATTATTAATCTTAAAGTGTTTATTATACCAGAGAGGAACATTCGTGGAGAAAGAATGAAAAGAGGGATGAACACGTAGCGAGGAAAGAGCTAACGCCTTAGAATGATTCAAAGTGGGGAAAGACATACGTTTTGGGGGCAAAGTAATCAAAATAGCCGTAAGAAGGGAGAAGGGAGAGTACTGGGCCTGCTCCAAAGAGCTCCATGCAGTACAGGAAGAAGAGGTAGAATCGGAAAGGAAAGTCCAAATTTGTTTCAGAGAGAAGGCAGAATGGTAAAGTTTAAGATTCTGCAAATTAACTCCTCCCAAGTCTTTAGGAAGTTGAAGTCGAGGTAGTGACGATCTAGATTTGCGATAGTTCCACAGAAACTTGATAAGGATAGTGTTAATAGTACGAAAGAACGTATTAGGAAGAGAAATGGGAAGCATTGAGAGATAGAAATTAATGATTGGGAGAAGCATCATTTTAATTGTGGCCAATCTACCCCACCATGAAAGGAATAGAGGAGACCGACTATCAATGAGGGCCGAAGTCTTTTTATGAATCTCAGCTAAATTAATTTTGACAAGATCCCTAAGGTTATTACAATAGAGAATGCCAACACACTTGATGTGAGAAGAGGACCATTCAAAACCAGAGTCAGTAAACATAGAAGGGAGGCAGAATTTGTTGAGGGGTATAATTTCAGATTTATCAATATTCAGCTTGTACCCCGAGACGGCAGAGGAACTATTCAATAGGGAGAAAATCTCTGGTAAGGAAACTGATGGGTTTGATATAAAAAGGAGAATATCATCAGCATAAGCGGTGAATTTAATATCGACATTTTGAAATTGAAAGCTAGTATAGCGTTTGGAACTTCTGATGGTTTCCAGAAAAGGCTCAAGGGCAAGAATAAAGAGAAGAGGGGATAGGGGACAACCTTGTCTGGTACCTCGAAGAAGAAGGAAATAACTGGATTGACAACCATTAACCCAAACAGAAGTGGTAGGGGCAGAATATAATAGTTTAATGAATAAAATAATAGTGGGGCTAAAGCCATGCCATCTCAAAAAGCCAAACATAAAACCCCAGCTTAACCTATCAAACGCGTTCTCAGCATCAAGGGTGATGGCTGCAAGAGGAGAATCAGATTTTGAGGCCAGATGAATAATATTAAGGAGGGTGCGTGAATTGTCTGTGATTGAACGGCCTTTTACAAAGCCAGATTGGTATATGTTAACTAAATCAGGTATGACCTTATTGGTGCGGAGGGCAAGAAGCTTAGCATAGATTTTACAGTCAGTATTAATGAGGGAAATTGGTCTGTAATTCTTAAACAGGGTGGGATCTTTATCTTTTTTTGGGATAAGGCAAAGCATTGCTTGCGTAAATGAGCCCTGAGATTCGCCAGCTGACAGAAAGGAAACCACCAGAGACAAGAGATGGGGGATAAGAAGGGTTTTAAAGTGTAAAAAAAAAACGAACCGTGAAACCATCCGGACCTGGTGTTTTGTCTTTAGGCAATAAGGATAACGCCTCAATAAGTTCAGCAGCGGAAATGGGTATATCTAGAGAAGTTAGGTCAGGGACATTGTCAAGGGATTTGGGGATGGTTTGAAAAAAGGAGTCAAGATGGTCAGAAGTAGGAGAATTCTCCGGTGTGAATAAAGAGGAGTAATAATTAGAAAAGCAGTCAAGTATAGAGGAATCAGAAAAGTGTAAAATACACGAAACGTGGTTTATGGCTGTGATTTTAGACTTTTGTTTCTTAATCTTTAGATAATTCGCTAGAGATCTACCAGCTTTATTGCGACCACCATACATCTTGGCATTGAATTTGAGGAGGGTATTACTGGCCGAATCCCAGGAAAGTTTGTTATATTGCATCTTGGTTCGAATAAGAAGAGGTAGGATATCCGGGGAACAGGTGGTAAAATACTTGTGCTCAAGAGCTTTAATTTGGTTGAGAAGCGATTGGGAGTGAGAAAGAGCTTTTTTATTCTTACGCGAAACGTAATCAATAATAAAGCCCCTAGAAGAGGCTTTAAAGGCATCCCAAAGAGCATGAAATTGAGAAATGGAGGAAAGATTAAGTCGAATAAAGTCTTGGGCGAAAGAAGGAATTGTTCAGAGAATTGGGTATCTAACAGAAGGGAATTATTGAAGCGCCATCTCTCAGAAGTAGAGGAGGGAGAAGGATAATCCATATCGAGAATAACAGGGGCATGATCAGATATAAGTATGGAGCCAATATCAACCTTATTCACATATTGGAAGGCGGGCTGTGTAAGGAAAAAGTAGTCAATCCGTGAGTGCGATTTTTGAACAAGAGAAAAAAAGAAGAATTCAAGAATATCAGGAGGAGAGGTGCGCCAAGCGTCAATGAGTCCCCTATTGGTGATGGTCTTAGAGAAACCTTTCTGCATTCTATTAGGGACATATCTAGTCTGGGATTTACGATCAAGGAAAGGGTCCATTAGTTGATTGCAGTCACCACCAAGGATTAAGTGTTCGGCAGAATGAGAGGGGAGGAGGGTGGAAAAGTCATTCCAGAAGGATGTCTCGACACCATTAGGACCATAAACATTACATAGAGAAAAAGGATGATTGTTAACAATAACATCTAAATACAACCATCTGCCATTAGCATCAACAAACTCATTATGTAAAACAACATTTAAAGATTTATGAAATAAAATAATTACACCGTTCTTATTGTTGACAGCAGGTGAACAGAAGATCTCACGAACCCAATATTTACGTAACATAGATAAGTCTCGGGTTGTAAGATGAGATTCTTGCAACATTGCAATTCGACAATTCAGTCTAGCAAGGTGCGAAAACACTCGATGTCTTTTAATAGGATTGCGCAATCCCTTAACATTCCAAGTTATAATGCGTAGTCCTTTCATGAGAAAGGAAAATAGAAAAATAGAGGATTAAAAAGGGAAATATCTTGTAGAGGGAAAGGAAAAAAGGATGAATTCAAATATATAAGAGAAAAATTGAAAGACAAAGATGGATGAATAATAAGAATGAAGAGACAGGAATGGAAGGAGAAAGAAAGATCATATGAAAAGGGAGGAGAAGATAAAGGGGGAGAAAGGACCAATGAATAAAAATTAGGGAGATTCTAAAAAAGCGGAAAAATACATAAAGAGAGAATAAGAAGAGCGATGAATAAGAAGTTGTGAAATGTAGAGCAATAGAAGCGAAACATAAAAAGGAAAGAGAAAAAGACAATGAAAAGAGGAGAGAGACAGGCAGTGGAGGAAAGGACTCCACCAGAATGTATATCAAGAGGAAGAAGACCAAGAGTCTGCAGACTCTAGTCAAGGAGCAATACGAAGGAGAAGACATTAAAGAGGGAGAGGGGCGACGAAAGGCAAAATAGCCACACAGGAGAGGAGCATCGAGATAAGCAAAATGGTAAGATGGGACAAAATGAAAAAAAAAATACCAAGTGAAATGTAGAATATACAGGGTGAAGAAATGGTAACTTGACATAAACACGTGGAGGAAGAATAAAGATGGGCTTACCATACAATGGGGAGGAACGGGGCCGTGGAAAGAGACATCACATTTAAAATGTGTAGGAGGGGAACAAATGGAAAGGTAACCACCAAGCAGGACAATGAAGACGTACCTAACAAAACAAGAAGGTTATGATGAAGTAACGATAAGGGAATAGTGAACAAGATTCGTGAAACATGAAACAGCAAACATATTAACATGGCGGGAAGCGAAGTAAACAGAAACTGAGACAAACTACGGAAATATTAAGACAATATTATGGCTTGCTGAGTTCCATCTGTTGTCCTCTGTGTGAGTGAATAAACTTGCGAAGGTCAACAGGATCCTCAAAACTCCCAAATTCTTTCTTTGTATGTAACATTGAAGAAGCAGGGGTGAATTAGTGCGTAGCGAGCATTCATAGATCGGAGTACAGGTCGTAGATCGAGAAATTCCTTCCGACGGCTAGCAGTGGATTTGGAGACATCTTGACTAAAGAAGATTCTGTGTCCAGACCAAAAAAGTTGTTTGTGCTGTTTCGCTGCACTGAGAATAGCCATTAGGTCTGAGTAAAGGAGAGTATAAGCAATAATGCCGCATGGTTTGGAAGAGGTAGAGGCCGACCGAGGCCCAAGTCTATGCGCCCTCTGGATATTAAAGTCCATAGTTTTAGGGAGACCAACAAGCTGGAGGACTTGAGATTTCAGGAACGTTGTCAAGTCGTTGCCTTCAGAATTTTCTGGAATACCGTAAATGCGCATATTATTGCACCTATTTCGGTTTTCCAAGTCCTCCGTGGTCGTCTTCAGTTGACGGACTTCTTTTTGAAGAGTCTTGACAGTTTTTAACACATCCTTGGCATCACTGACCCTCTGTTCGACATCTGAAAGTCTGGAATCAAGGTCTGCCCATTTATCCTCAATACTCTGTAGGGAAGCGGCAGTGTTAGTCATAAAAGGTCTAATAAGACGCAATTCCTCCATTATGTCCTCCAATGTGAGTGGAAGAGGCGACTTGGAAGGAGATGGAGGATCATGTTTGAGGCGTTTACTAGAAGTGGCCTTGGTATCCTTGCGACACCCAGTTGAGGGGCCCTGGGACTTCTGCGAGTGTTCCATGCTTGAAACCAATGCTGAACAGGCAGAACAATATTGCGTCAGAGTCATAAGCTGAATGTCACCAAAGCTCCACAGGAAAAAAAGGGAACGCAAGAAAAAAAGGAGAAGGAGAACCAAGCTGATCCTGAGGAACAGGCATGAAGGAGAACGCAGTTATATGGCAGTAACCTGAAAAATATCTGCGCCACAAAATAATACGCAGAAGCGACATGCAAGGTAGACCACTATTAAAGGCCATGAAAACTGAAGAGAAAAAAAGAAAAGCATTTTGCCGCCAAAAAATTGTAGAGTTAGAACAGAAACCAGCTTAAAAGGGGGACAGAAGGACCAAAACGTCACCACAACATCGTGCTGAGGGGATAGGAAAGCGCGGGGTGAATTCACCTAAAATGGCGGCCGTGAGAGCACCAAGAAAAAAAAACGGGAGTGAAAAGAGAGTCAAAAAGACCTACTTGAGGTCTGAAACTTGCTGGAAACGCGCTCCATGTGTTCCGACTTCCGAAACAGGTTTCCAAGAGAGGCAGGAAGACGCAGAAAAGGTCCCTTGATGTTCAAGCAATGCTCGATGTGCCGGGACTCCTCAAGTGGAAACCATCTTGCTTCGCCGCGCGCCACGTCTCCAGGTGCAATATCCTTATTGTGATTGTAGATACTGCCATGCTGTGTATTATTCAGAATTATTAGCTTACTTGTATTATGTCAATACTGAGCCAAATACTATGTACTGTATACATTTATCCTGTTTCTTGTTACTCTTGGAAAACGAATGAATAAAATAAAAAAAATAAAAGGAATACTGAAAGCGCTGAGTGCCATATTGTGGAGGGGATGATTGATGAACAATGTTAACATGCTCTAATTTCCTTTTGGTTCATTTTTTGGCTGCTGTTTGGGTTACTGCTAAGTTGAAACAACAAAACAAAAACAATGACAGGAGTAGTCCCCAAAACATGAAATATTAGTTCTCGAACAGATAGAAGATGAATAAGTGGTAGAAAAAAGAAGTCATTTCTTTTTTCAGAAACCCCTCACTCACCGACCTAGTCGGTGACATGCTTCATCATCAGGGCCCACCCAAGTGACCGAGTGCCACTTAGGTGTGCTGCGACGCCTGCAATTGCAGCGGAGCTGGTTGTTATTGTGTAGTGAGGGGTGAAAAAGTGAAATTGTTAGTGAGGTAATTTAAAAAAGGTAAACAACAGATGCTCCTTTTGAACTATTTATTCTGGAGTTCGTGTCACCTAATTAAAAGCAAGTGTGATACTACTCATGGTGCTATTGGCCATATAGTATCTGGAAGTGGTTAAAAGAATCTGGTCGACATGTTTCAACCTGTTGTAATTATCGGTTTTCTTCAGGACCAAGATATAAGGGACGAGAGGTCTGCACACGCTAAGGTGCACCCTTCTCAGACCCTACAGTGTAACTCCTGTGTACTCACAGTTGTTCGTTCTATATACAGCATTCTGTGTAAGAACCTGGAGATAGAAACATAAACATACATAACATGATCATGATAATCTTCCATTTAGGTATATATTCATCTCTATTATTCCAATGCACTCTAATAAGGCATGTAGAAATGTGCACTAATAGCATAAGTATTATATCGCTAGTCACAAATGGTAACTCATTCTATGGGTTCCCAAGTGAATTCACAGAAACACCTTTAATTTTTTCTTTTTGTTAAGTTACCATAAACAATGTGGTCACTCCTCTTATGTAAACACACATTGTATTGCAAAAGAGAAACAAAATACAGATAGGACGAAAAACCAGGTAGTCCAAAAGCAGTGCAAAAAGCTGATTATGCCAAAAAAGGAAAGGATGGGGATGTTTTTACCCTACTAATTGTACCCCTATCAGGAGCAACGACTTACTTCTGTGAGGTGCCAAATGTGCCTCATGGACATCACGGGTGGCTGATCTCCGAGCTTTCTAAAAAAGGGGGGACAACCATGAATCCAATAGTTAAAGTTTCAAAAGAGGCCCGAGTCAAGTAATCCCGACTTAACGGAGAACCCATCTCATTAAATCAGTGAATCTGTATATCTTACTTGTCAGTTGGCGTCAGCCCGCCATCAACCTATTCTTCTAGCGCGGTGTCCCGATGATATTTTTTTTTTAGTTCGAGGGTACCCTCTTTCTACAAACTGGGGGGACCTCGATGGGAAGCACGTTCACTCCCAGCGTGACGGGGCTCTATGTTTTCGATTTCGAGAAACAATTTATACTAGCAGAGTCCAATCCTTATGGAGAGTATATTGTCTTTTGGAAAAGATACATCGATGACGTCCTTGCCATTTGGCAAGGACCGGAACAAAGTCTAAGAGAATTCATTACTTGGATAAACACCTGCGATGAAAATTTGAAGTGGACACACTCGGTGGATAGCAAGACAATGGTGTTCCTCGATTTGGAAATTACAAAGGAAAATGGAACTCTACACACAAAAACATATCATAAACCAACTGCAAAAAACAACGCATTAAGATATGAAAGCTTCTACCCGCGGAGTTTAAAAGAAAATCTGGCCTACGGCCAGTATCTCCGCCTTTGACGCAACTGCAGCAAGTTGGAAGACTATAAATGCCAAGCAAAAGAACTGCCAAAAAAATTATCAGAACGAGGATACCCGAAACATATCCTGAATAAAGGACAAAAACGAACACGCAACTAGCCTAGAGAAGCTGTCCTTGAAGACAGGATTAAGACAGTGGAGTCACCGCCACTAACATGTGTCACAATATTTAACAGCATATCCAACAAGGTAACTAAGTCTATTAAAAAACATTGGAAAATTTTGAACACCGGGAATCTCCGCTGGGAGAAACCACTCTTTTCATTTAAAAGAGCCCGCAGCATCAAGGACACCTTGGTGCACACCCGACCAAGAAAATCAAGCGTGACAGAACAGCCTAATGTCCTGAGCGCCTGGGGTCTTCCAAAAGTAACGGGACACCATCCTTGTGGCAACTGCAGCGTTTGTCATTTAACAACAACAACAAAAACGCTACAGCTGACGAATGGTGAGACCTGGATACAACGAACACATACAAATTGTAACAGTACAAATATAGCATATCAAATCACCTGCCCATGTGGACTACAGTATGTGGGAATGACCGGCAGAAAAGCCAAACAGCGTATTTATGAACATAGGAGTTCAATCAGATGTAAAAAAAATGGCAACAAGACTCACAGAACATTTTTTGTCAGCCAATCACACCACAAATGACTTAAAATGGACAATAATTGAACAATTACCAAAAGGCGACAATACCAACTATCGCCTTTTTGAAATGGAAAAGCGTTGGATATATCGTTTATCGACACACATCTCTGGATTAAACGATATCTTGGTCCACTGTGAGAAACAAATGAGTGCTCTAATATAAATTCCACTGTGAGAAACAAATGATTGCTCTAATATAAATTCCTGTCTGAATTAGCAGTAAACATCTGAATATGGCATCATATTTCTCTCTAACTATACGGTGACTGTGTTTCGATTTTTAAAAAACTGTCTCTCTTGTGTCCTTATAGCCATTACATACAGTCAAGTTTATTATTAGTAAGAGAACTCCTCTAAATGTTAACATCATTGTACACGGCTAAAAACATTGTTGCGAGACTAATAAAGTTGCAACTTTTTCCTTAAAAAGAAAAAATCGTGATTCCCTCATGCTCGGAGAGTATTGTCTCTTTACATATGGTCCCTCATAAGATCGGCGGCGCGGACATAACGTGCCACGGGGGCCCGATGATATTACAAGATTGGCGTTACGATCATTACGTGCCCCGTGAGCCTGACACTCGGAGAAAATTGTATCTTTAAACAGAGTCCCTTACACGACCGACTGCACAGACACAACGTGCCACGGGGCCCCAATGGGATTAGAAAATCGGCTCCATGAGCATCACGCGCCCTGTGAGCCCAATGAGAATATAAGATACGCGGAAGTGCGGGTCCAACTATCGTCGGGACACTGCACTGAAAGAATAGGTTGATGGCGGGCTGACGCCAACCGACAAGTAAGATATACAGATTCACTGATTTAATGAGATGGGTTCTCTGTTAAGTCGGGATTATTGGACTCGGGCCTCTTTTGAAACTTTAACTATTGGATTCATGGTTGTCCCCCCTTTTTTAGAACGCTCGGAGATCAGCCACCCGTGATGTCCATGAGGCACATTTAGCACCTCAGATGGAGTAAGTCGTTGCTCCTGATAGGGGTACAATTAGTAGGGTAAAAAAAACATCCCCATCCTTTCCTTTTTTGGCATAATCAGCTTTTTGCACTGCTTTTGGACTACCTGGTTTTTCGTCCTATCTGTATTTTGTTTCTCTTTTGCAATACAATGTGTGTTTACATAAGAGGAGTGACCACATTGTTTATGGTAACTTAACAAAAAGAAAAAATTAAAGGTGTTTCTGGGAATTCACTTGGGAACCCATAGAATGAGTTACCATTTGTGACTAGCGATATAATTCTTATGCTGTTAGTGCACATTTCTACATGCCTTATTAGAGTGCATTGGAATAATAGAGATGAATATATACCTAAATGGAAGATTATCATGATCATGTTATGTATGTTTATGTTTCTATCTCCAGGTTCTTACACAGAATGCTGTATATAGAACGAACAACGGTGAGTACACGGGAGTTACACTGTAGGGTCTGAGAAGGGTGCACCTTAGCGTGTGCAGACCTCTTGTCCCTTATATCTTGGTCCTGAAGAAAACCGATAATTACAACAGGTTGAAACATGTTGACCACATTCTTTTAACCACTTCCAGATACTATATGGCCAATAGCACCATGAGTAGTATCACACTTGCTTTTAATTAGGTGACACGAACTCCAGAATAAATAGTTCAAAAGGAGCATCTGTTGTTTACCTTTTTTAATTCACCTCACTAACAATTTCACTTTTTCACCCCTCACTACACAAAAGCAACCGGCTCCGCTGCAATTGCAGGCGTCGCAGCACACCTAAGTGGCACTCGGTCACTTGGGTGGGCCCCGATGATGAAGCATGTCACCGACTAGGTCGGTGAGTGAGGGGTTTCTTAAAAAAGAAATGACTTCTTTTTTCTACCACTTATTCATCTTCTATCTGTTCGAGAACTATTAATATTTCATGTTTTGGGGACTACTCCTGTCATTGTTTTTGTTATATTAACCTAGGGGTTCAAGGAGTAGGTACCTATAAAATACCCTTACTCTCTCTTTGGTATTAATAAATTACTGCTAAGTTGGACAAGTTTGAATGTCTTACCAGTTTTAAACAAGTGTCTGTACAAGGTGTTGGTGATGTGCAGCAACTTAGCTTTGTTGAAATCAATGAACTTAGTTTTGTTGAAATCAACATGTAACTCTTTAGCCAGAGGCAGTAAGAAGATCTGTGTGCTTTAAGTGTGAGTGCTGTGCTAAGAGACCATTGCAGATACGCTGGAGCTGATCAAACTCCCTGAATCTCATCCTTGCAGCTCGGTCTGGAGTGCCTAGATGTTGATGTGAGGCGTCTGCTTGCGTTTCAATTGCCGGCTGATAAGCGTCCCTGTGGTTCAGCTCAGTTCATTGCAGACTGCTCTTCGCAGGATCAGCATCTTTTTCTCTTTTTCTCAAGGGGTCCTTCTCAATTGTTTGTTGTATCCTCACAAGGAACAATGACCATTTTTAAAAGTTGTGGATGTTTGTTGACCCTGATACTACCTAGCTGTATCTTGGGGAGTAGATATACTATTTCATTATCATGCGAGATTCAATGTCCTGACCTGTTGTTGGTTACATCATGTGCTTCATAACTTCTTCCAGGTTACCACTGCAGACCATGCTTACCTATATAATTACATTTAAATCAAATTCAGTGGTAAGTTAGCATGTACCCATTATTCAGTGCCTTTGGTAACTTTATTGCTTGTACATTGTGACTTTAGGTCTGTTTTCCGTTCTCAGGAACTGTGTCCACGTGTCTTTAAGATGATTTTCAACATCACCATTTGCAGTGATATATTTGACATCGTTGTTAGATGAGGCTTGGGTATGAAACCATTAGATTTATTCTCTTTCACTCAGTCCTGTGAAATTCACTCACATGTTTTTTTTGTATTTTCATTGTGTAGGCTGTGTCTATGATTTTGGTTCTAATGAAGAACCGTTTTTCATGGAAAACTATTAAAGGCGGGTCGAAACGCTGACATCTCTTAATTTAAGTGTTTTGACCTGGTGACATAACTTTAAACATAAAATCTAAACATTGAAGGAATTATGTTGCAGATTTTCATCTACATTGGACACACTAAGCTGGATTGTTTTTTCTCTATCTATATGAATATATTTTGTGTTTTGTCACAATCTTTGACCATACACCTGAGCACCACACCGTATCACTTATGGAATACATAGGATCACCTGTACATATATATTGAAACTTGTGTTCTCTAAGTTTTGCAAACGAATATGTTTCGTCATCTGTGAGAAACTACATGAACTTAGAACCTTGTTGCTTTCTTTCATTCATTTGAGTTGTGACTGGACCACTATAGACTTTCTAATTATAACTTGGTAACAGCAAGTCTTATAAGTTAAGGCAAAAGAATAATTGACAATCATACTTCACCTATGGACCATGGCAGAAAAGCTAGTACTGATCAAGACCTTTTAAATCTCATCCTTGCAGCTTGGTCTGGAGCGCTTCCACGGTGTTGGAATCCTGGGCTCGAACTCCCCAGAGTGGTTTATTGGCCACTTAGGAGCCATCATAGCTGGGTAAGTGCCTACTCTTGCTGTACTTACTCCTAGTAAATGGTGCAGCTAACACCACGGATAGTCACTGTTATCTCAGTCCTGTTGCTTGTCAACACTGTATGTAGAGGCCACATTCATCATCACTCAAGGCACTTGGGATACAAGGCCTCAGTAAGTCACCTGGAAAATAAACTTCACCACATTTTATTTGCTTCGTAACTTTTTTTGAATTCCAGGAGAGTCAGTAGGTCTGAGGTTCATTGGGATGTTGTTCCAGTGCCCGGATGTACAGGTTGCCCCTCTGTTGTTTCTCATATTTCTCCAGCACCTGTTGATGTTATGGTTCCAGGAGTGTTGTTGTTGTTTATTTTATTGTTCAGTTAGTTAAAACTATAACAATATACCAAATTCTAATATTAAAAGTGTGCTACACATAAAAAATTGCGTCTCTATAAAAATATAAAATCTTAGACGATTATACAATTGTAAAATACTTTTCATATTATTAACATGATTTGACATTCAGTACATGCTCATGGATTCATAGAAATGTAATCAATTTACAATTCATTTGGGGGTCGTTGGAGTCTAGTCCACATATGATAGCTCTCCTGCACGATCTAATGCCTCTGTCCTGAAATGCTCGCCGCAATATTGTGGTTTGTGCTAGTTGCAATGTCTTACAGTGACATACAAGATGAATGAAGTCTTCTTTTTTATAACCACAATGTCGGCAATTATCATTTTCTTTTGGTTTCCAGTGAGGGGCTTCCGCAAGAGTAGGGAAGTGTCCGAACCTTAACGTTATTAATTTCCTCTTTACCTAAATGGAATAGGTGGAGTCTAGATAGGCTGCTTGTTTCAAGGTTTTATAAGTATTAATCAGTGTCCACGAGTGACTTCTTGTTCGAAAAAGATCTTTATTGGTCAATAATGAGTGGAACTTTGCAGCTTTATTTATTATTAATTTGAATGCTTGGTAAGGCATTTGTTTACTCCACAGCTCCCTTGTATATGTCATCTTTAAGGAGTGTTCAAGAAATGTGTATGCTGGTGAATATTTATCTTGATCCATTTCCTGCCATAAGGATTCATTAAGGCCGTTTTTTTCTATGTTTTGTTATATTTGATACCATACTATAATGTATGTGTAGAGCCTTCCCAGTGTTTCATTCATTAGCCCAAACTCCAAGCGCATTTGAGCTGGTGAGGCAGTCTTCGAAAGTAGAAGAACCTTTTTGTAAATGCGCGTAATTAGACTGTTTAGAGTTTCTGCTTCATTTCCATGCATTGCAGCACTGGCATATGATAGTGTTGGCAGTGCTTTGGCTAACATTACCGTTAACAATGGTTTCAGAGACGGGCCTTCCAAATTCTTTGCAAGGGTTTTGAGGGTGAATGTTAGGGCCTCTTCTCGTTGTTTCATGTATTTTTTCTGTTCACGAAACAAAAGTTTGTCATCAATATAAAAACCCAAATATTTATAGCATGATACCTTCTCCAACAGATTTCCCTTTAATCTAATTTGTTGAGTCGTGGCTGTGCGATTTGTAATAAGCATCGTTTTGGTTTTTGTGAGATTTAACTCCAGGTTATTTGCCGACAGAAATTCGGAGAGTTCGTTTAGTAGTCTTGTCAGGCCTACCTGAGTCAAACTTAGTTTTCCTAATTTGGGTGAATGGGAATTAATTCCATCTAGCTGTCTTGAAAGGTCTGAAATAAATAAATTAAAAAGGTGCGGTGCTAATACGCACCCCTGCTTTAGGCCTATGTTGGTGTGCACTTTCCTTGATAGTCTGGCTCCATTTCCAAGTTTCATGCATACCCAGGTATCTGTGTAAAGCAGTAGTAGACCTTTCAATATCCTGTCAGGTATGCCCCAGGATTTTAATTTGGACCACATTAGTTTCCGATCGACACTGTCAAAGGCAGCTTTTAGGTCGATGTAACACAGATGAAGATCTTGTTTTTTGTTTTTACATCTTTCTGCGATCAACGAAAGCGACAATATTTTTAGTTGTTCCGATACTCTTCCTAAATCCAGTTTGATTGATTGGTATTAGGTTACAAACACTAGAGGCAAAATATTTGGCTTCAACATCCTGTAAGGCGATTAGCCTATAATTTTTGGGATTTGATCTATCCCCTCCTTTGTAAGTTGGGGTGATGTTTGATCCTTGCCATCTTTCTGGAATTTGATTGAGTAATTCTACATCAGCATATAGTTTCCCGAGTATTGGGCTCCAGTACTCCGAGTCATATTTAAAAGTAGCCTGGGGAATGCCATTTTGACCGGGGGCACCATCGCTTTTGCCTTTCTTTATTATGTTGGTTATTTCTTCTGTTGAGTAGTTTACTACAGTGATCTGTAATTTCATTCCTTTTTCACTAGTGGACGTCTCAGTTGGAAAATAAAATTTGTCCATATCATGGGGTTGTTCTTCTTTAAATTTATCATTAAGGAATTTAACCCACTCCTGCTCCTGTATATGCGATGTTAGGATATTTAGATGTCTCCTCAAGTTGTTTATTGACTGCCAGAATTTATTTAAATTTGAGTGTCTTAAGTCATAAATTAGTTTTGTCCAGAAACTCTCTGCTTTCTCTTTGTTAAGTTTCCATATTCTACTTTTGAATTGTATTCTCATTTGTTGGAATGCAATCTAGCCTACACACTTGGATTTATCCTGCCGCAGTTTCCTTTGAGCTCTTCTTAGTTCTTTTTTTAATGCTTGCAGATCTTTGGTAGATTTCTTGCCCGGTCATTTCTTTGGACCCCAATTTCTACCACTTTCATAGTTTTCACTAGTTTATCTAGAAATAGCGACCAGGCTTGTATTCTGCTAATGGGTTCTGTGGTTAACTCGGCCAGAATGCTCTTTATTGTTAAGAATACGTTTGTTTTATTCATGTTTGTCCATTTCAGGCGTCTTAGATTAGCAGAGGTAAGTTCGCCCTCAGGCAAGTTGGTGGGTTGATGTCTTGGTGTGTCTAGGTTGAAGATAAACTCTATGTAGAATCGAGCTAATACCAATAATAAGGAAAGCGTTACAAGTGTGAAGTCTAACGTTGAATGAGCCCTTGAACCATAATATGTTTTTTCAGGGGGGCAATCTTTATCATTTCTTCCATTAAGGACTCGCATTCCTTGAAATTCAATATCTGTAACTAGTTGTTGTCCAATACGATCCGTGCGGTTGTTCCCCGTGCTGTCTTGCTGTGGTACACACCAAAATGAGTTCTCTGCACTTAGAATATCATCATCATCTGGCGTGAATATCAAGTTCGAATTAAAATCGCCTGTTACAATTATATTCCACGTTGCGTCTTCACAACGTAGTCTCGATATTTTTTTAATTGAAAGGGCATTTTCTTCCTTTTTATTTGAGCCTTTGGTTGTGTATAGTAATTAATTAATATTATCGTTTTAGTTGTATTTAAATTTAGATCTGAGAATTTTACAATTTGTATGCTGGGGTCTGGAGATTCCAACTGTTAGCTTGCTATTTTTAATGCTGTCGATACGTACACAGACAAACCTCCTATAGCCCTACCGTAGAGCTTGCTTTTTTCCGCAGGTACTGTGTAGTGAACGTAGCCATCTATTGGAATGACTTCTTGCGACCAAGTCTCTTGCAGGGCTATAATGTCACAGTCTGCCCACTCCTTGAGTGGGATGCCATCTTCAAGTAATCGCCTGGCTCCTGCTATATTCCAAGATATCATGTGTATTGCATTTGACTCTGAAATAGAGATTTTAGCTCCATTATGTCATACACCTTGATTGTTCAATATACTTGGTAGCCAGTTCCATTCTTCTTGCTTTGTGCCTCTTAACCCATATTCTCTTTTTATTGACATTGCTGAGGTCTGAGCTGTGGTTCCAGGAGTAATGAACAAAAGAAAGTGCCAGTGCTGATATTAATACTTTAAATACAACGACTAACTCCAGCAGAACTTGAAAGAATCAAGAACGGGAATGACTACTTAATAGTTTTTTATTTTAACATCATTTTTAAAAAAGAAAAATTTGTATATTTTTCAATTTTTACACAAGGAGAAACATTTACAAAAAGAACACCAAAATACTAAAGGATATAATTATCATTCATCAGTCATACTAAGTGCCAGACATATCACAGGCATTCAAAACACATTCATACCACTCGGGGAAGAAAGATAAGTTGGACAACAAAGCATATACAATCTAAAAACTGTACACTATTTTATACAAGGGAAACAAGTGATATACTGCAGAGTAAGAAATAACAACAGGCCACAGTCTGCAATTACAATTTCACCAAAGAAAATGAGAAAACAGTTTTTTATGTACAATCCTACAACAATTTGCGAAATAAACCTTTGATACTAAGCAACCTAGGTATTGTACTGGCGACTAAGAGAGGACAACTCTAAGCTCTTGCCGCCTTCGCAGACACCATGTGGCAGGGGCCTACGCGTTTCGAATCCCGCCGATTTTCCTGGGATTCTCTTCAGGGCCTGGTGTGGTATCGGTAGTTTGTTGCCGTGGGGCCAGGCAGAGGACTGATTAAGTTGTATGGTAGTGTACTTATCCAGGCTGATTTAGAGAAGTCGAGCGAGCCGATTCTCAGCCTACTTCACTGATGCAGGGAGTCGCTACTCAGGAAAAGTACGCCCGAATAACCAAACTTCGGTCCTAATTCATCCCTGCCGCCTTGTACAAATGTTTTAGCGTTATCCAAACTTCGGAGCTAGCAAATTTCAGGGCTTGGCTTGACAGTGGGTTCTCTCCGGTCGGCGGCCGTCGGTCAACTGGCGTGTTAGTCGGCACTAATCACTAACGTCAGCCAAGCCCTGAAATTTGCTAGCTCCGAAGTTTGGATAACGCTAAAACATTTGTACAAGGCGGCAGGGATGAATTAGGACCGAAGTTTGGTTATTCGGGCGTACTTTTCCTGAGTAGCGACTCCCTGCATCAGTGAAGTAGGCTGAGAATCGGCTCGCTCGACTTCTCTAAATCAGCCTGGATAAGTACACTACCATACAACTTAATCAGTCCTCTGCCTGGCCCCACGGCAACAAACTACCGATACCACACCAGGCCCTGAAGAGAATCCCAGGAAAATCGGCGGGATTCGAAACGCGTAGGCCCCTGCCACATGGTGTCTGCGAAGGCGGCAAGAGCTTAGAGTTGTCCTCTCTTAGTCGCCAGTACAATACCTAGGTTGCTTAGTATCAAAGGTTTATTTCGCAAATTGTTGTAGGATTGTACATAAAAAACTGTTTTCTCATTTTCTTTGGTGAAATTGTAATTGCAGACTGTGGCCTGTTGTTATTTCTTACTCTGCAGTATATCACTTGTTTCCCTTGTATAAAATAGTGTACAGTTTTTAGATTGTATATGCTTTGTTGTCCAACTTATCTTTCTTCCCCGAGTGGTATGAATGTGTTTTGAATGCCTGTGATATGTCTGGCACTTAGTATGACTGATGAATGATAATTATATCCTTTAGTATTTTGGTGTTCTTTTTGTAAATGTTTCTCCTTGTGTAAAAATTGAAAAATATACAAATTTTTCTTTTTTAAAAATGATGTTAAAATAAAAAACTATTAAGTAGTCATTCCCGTTCTTGATTCTTTCAAGTTCTGCTGGAGTTAGTCGTTGTATTTAAAGTATTAATATCAGCACTGGCACTTTCTTTTGTTCATTGCTACTTTGGCCCAGCCTTGCTGATTAGGGCCTCCCCGTAGTTGTTGTGGTTCCAGGAGTGGCACTCTCCACCCGAAGTAGTTCTTCTCTTAGCCAGTTGTGCATGGATTCCATTTCTGATGGCCTTGTAGATGCTGCTGCTGGTTTTGTACTTGGCGTGAGGATAAATATGGAATACATTAAGTTATGTCAATGTATGGGTGATGTGGTTGAATTTCTTAGGGCTTTGATAAGCTGGGGAAAGGGTGAAAGGTGCCATCCAGTTTGTGAGAGAAAGTAGGCTTGCAAGGTTGTCGCTTAGTCTTTGGGAACATGTTTATGTCATTGACTATGAGTTGACAATGATTAGTAATTGGTAATTTAGTCATGCTAAGCTAGGTTAGTTTCACATAATACTACACCCATTTTGTTTTAGAATTCTTCAGGGGGTAATCTGGAGCATCTCAACATGTGTGCTTGGTTTAACAGACTGAAGAAGGAGGAACATTGCATCATCAGTTAGAAGCTATTCAGAAATCATCACTCAGCGACAAATCGCTGCCACTAAAACCTGCAACCCTGTATTGAATTGTTTTCTTTTGGGTTTTTTCAAAATTCTGGAATAATTTAAGTGATCCTGGGCAAATGCTTTTTCTGAATAACTAATAGAGTTGTTGATATGCTATAAATGTATGTCATAACTGTATGCACAGTTGGGTGATGCAATGTCATATCTTTAGGTACAAAAAGAACACATGTAAATAAAAACTGAGAAAAACATCGTCCTCCTTTCCTCTCATCACCTCACCGCGGTGGACCCTGCTTGCGGGTTTTGTGGTCGAGGGTGGAGTCACCTACACACTGTTGATCGGAGGAGCTGCCTCTTTTTATAATCCTTCTTTCAGGAGAAAGAATGATAAGGGCAATCTTCTTTAGCGTTTAAGAAGAAGGGTATCCCAAATATACCATATTAGGTTCGGGAACAAGGGGGACAATATACATCAACCAATAATAAACAGTCTGTTTAACCTGGCTACATTCATTGATGGAATTCATCCATTGTTGCCTGACCTAAAACAATTCATTCAAAATTGTTTTTTTAATACTTCCTAAATTACTTATTTGAGCATTTCTTCTTATTTTCATATATTACATTTTTTAGTATCCTTTTTTCTTCATATTATTCTTAAAACAACCCCCAGAAACTCATTCATTAATTCCATAACCAAATACAACAATAATGAAATCAAACCAGTACAGTAAAATGACTAATCAACCACTCATATATCACTCTCTCATTCATCACCATACTCATGCTCACTCCATACACTCATTTCCCATGTCCCTCAAAACAGTATTCTTCTACAAACAAACAAGGAGCCCACTCTTCATTAATCTTCCATTGTTGCATCTTGAACTGGGATCTTCAGACATTATTGATCGTGGTCAATGCACGTTTCGGTGGATATCAAATTCTTTTAACCACCTTCTTCAGGACTTATTACCCATACTTTTTTTTCTTGACTCAATAGAACAAGTGGCGTAAATTTACATATGTTGGTCCTATCTCCCTACTATATAGCGAGTTTTGAGTAGCGTTTTTTCCATATCTCCAAATGACTCATTCCTGTCCAGTAGATAACAATGAGCGGAATCAATAACAAGTCACCCAAATATTTGATCTACCTTCACAACATGACAAGACTCAAATCCCTTAGTACATTGACAGCAATGATTGTGCCCCTTCTTCCTCAGCCTGATGCTATGTTGCCGACTGGCATCCTCAAAGTTGGGAAATATCCAGAGCCAACTAAGGGATTAGAGTCAGACTATATTGGCTAAATTCCTTCTAGGAATGTAGATAGGTGTAGCGGGAATGTTTATCATTGCTTGACAACCTTCTCTGGCTGCCACTCTACTGTCCTCCAAAATGTCTGAATGGACAAGGGGGAGACACGAGGTATAGCACCAAATATATTCTCACTCCAATAATGTAAGAGGCACAAGGAAAATGGTGCCCTAGAGAGAGAAAACATCACAAGGTATTAAACCCCCTCACAAGATTGACAATAATATAGCAAGTTAAAATAATAGTCACAAAGAAGACTAAAACTCAAATAGAAGAAACAAGGTAATGAATGGTGGACCGTAAAATGCATCTAATACAGAATCTTTGAACGCTGTGATGAGTGATAGTCAAGAGCAGATCCCTTAGACACTGCCTGACAAGGGAGTAGCAAGAAAATTAAAATACCCTCCACTTGAAACATACCTCTAGACCGAGCGTGTGAAGCGAGCAAATGTGACCCTCCTTAGAGAGTTCCTTTTACTTTTCTTTTTTATCTATCCATCCATTTATCCTTCCATCTTTTCACTCATCCATCCATATCTTCATGTGTCCATCTGTGTTTTAACCATCCAGCTTTTCTCTTTTGTTCTTCTGTGCATTCTTCTAAACTTCCATCCATTCACACTTTCACGAGTTAATGCTTTCACTTTTCCATTCAGTTATTCTTTCACAGTTTCATCGTAATTTTCACCTTTCTTCTATCTTTACATTCATGTTTCCTTTCTTCTTTCCTTTCCCCTTCCTTTCTTCTTTCCCTTTGTATCTACCCATCTTTTTTCTCTCATCCTTACTTTTTCTTAGATGTGCTTCTCTGTTATGCTCATTGTTTTGCAATGTGCTTCTCTCTCTGTGTCTTCCACTAATAGTTTTTTTTCTGTATGTATTTCCTTTCCTGTGCATGCCAGCTGAAACTTCACAACACTCAAGCATAGTATTTCCTAATGGTGCTGTTTAGCAGCAATTTGTCTGCCCACCTGTAGACATAACAGGCCCATAAACAACTGGTTCATTTTTATGTGGATCCAGTACACCAGTTGACCAGGCCTATGTGGGATACCTGCTTAATCTTCTACAACGGGAAATTCCGTACGCCCATGCTGTCCTATGCTTATCTGCCCTCAGAATAAACCTGAAAACATTTCCCATTCTCTTGTTATCACTGTTCTCTAAAGAAATGAACGATGTACTTCTGATATTAGGGAACATGTATGTTAGTCCCCCGACCTCAAAGTCCTGGTAATGTAGCTTCATCAGCCTCTATAATTGTCCTTCTTATGAGCCAATCTCCAAACACCAAAAACTGTTATGTGGAAAACAAAATGAGGTTTTTAATGAAACAATGCCATGAAGTTCTTTGTTTAGAGGTCGGAGAATTTCTTTGGTGGGCCAACATGTGGGCACAGGAGGAGTCTGTGTTGTGGATGGCTAGAAGAGCCAGCATTATGGTTGCACGACAACTTATAGGCTTCTTTGCAAATGATACCACTGTAAAGAGCTTTGCGGTTGTATACACCCGGTGGCTGGAAGTTCTTGTGGTGTTGCAGCCTCACGTACAGCTGTGAGTGTGTGCAGTGGCAGTGGGTCAGGATGGAACTAACACCCACAAGGTTGCTTCTAAATAGTTAGCTGCTCCCACCTTTTTTGCTGTCCTTGAAGGTGACATGCACCTTATGCCATCGCAAGGTGTGAGAGCATACAAGCTCTTCACCAGCCTGCCCTATAAACTGTGATGGCCTCCGTGTGGTTTCATCTTGTGTGTTGGGAGTCATTAAAGAGGGCTCAGGAATCACCCTTGCAGTCCTTCATGACATATGTAAGCACCTACATAAACCCAAAGCCATGGATTTCATACTCTCCTCTTCCTTTGTTTGCAGTGGTATTCCTGCTGGAATTTACACCACAAGCTCGGCAGACGCCTGTCAGTACGTGGCCAGCAACAGTGAAGCCAACATCCTTCTAGTGGAAGATGACGACCAACTGAAGAAGATTCTGCAGGTGAGATGTTCACCCATTCTCTCTCCTTCCCTATACACATCTCACAAAACACTTAAGATGGGAATTATTGGCAGGCATATTCTATGGCCTTCAGCATGGTCACGCCAAGATCATCTTACCTCAAAAATGAACAATAAATGTACAGAGCAGCTTTAGGACAAATTGACTGCCATGACCTTCAGATATAAAAGTGTGTCTGATGAGCTTCAGCATCTTTTTGATGGAAACTTTCACCATACACCTTAGTCCTGATCAAGAGTAGTACTCCAATCTGACACAACACCCCACCTCAATCCTGCCATGTACTGAGATCTAAAAGTGCTCAAACACTGCACCTCAGTTCTAACCAGATCTCAGATTTTAAACAGTTCTGATAGCGCACTGAATACTGACCAGCACGAGTACTCCGATTATGCACAGCTCTTCTGGTTCTTCTCAGTTGCGACTAGTACCAGTACTCAGAACAGTCCCTAGAACTAATTTGATCTTATAGTGCTCTGGCAGTGCACTTTACTTCTGAGTAAATCCAAACACTCAGAATTGAAACTGTACAATGCACCTAGGCCTTGACCAGGGCGCCACTCACATCTGCTACTACTCCCTCAACGCACCTTGATTCTGAGCAGCACTCAGATGTAAAAGTGCTCTGACAGTGCACATCCAGTCATCCCCTACACTGAGAGCTATGCATGCTCAGACAGTGCACCTCAATGCTCACCAGCATCTGGACTCTGATCTCACACAGCTCTAACTGTGCCCTTCAGTCATGGAGTCTAATAATCTGAATAAATAATCCCATTCCAACCAATCAAAGGCCTCCTCTGCAGCAAGGGAAACTACTATGGTTCGTCCATGTCATCCCTTATTTGTCAAAGTACATGTACTGTTGTTCTTATATGAGAAGACAATGTATCAGCGATGGCAATAATTCCTTCAACCTGCAAGCCAATGCCTGATTTCCCTTTGCCTGATTGCCCTTTAGGACAGTCCGACCATAAGAGCGAGAATAAAACAAATGCATACTGCAAAGTCAGATTTAGTGATTTCTGCTCTAGAATAAGATTTTATTTCTTTGTTGCACCTTTGTTGGGCTATAAATGCACTTGTGGGGAGAAAGCCTGAAATAGGCAGGTCGACAAGAGAAACAACGATGAAATAGCATCTCTGAAATGCTTTGCTACTGGGCATAAGCCATCCTGTATTTACAATAGAGAGTTGGCCACCATGTCCTTCTCTGGCCATTGTAGTGACGTATGATGTAAATGTAAATGTAAATGTATAGGCATTTATATAGCGCACTACTTACCCGTAGGGTCCCAAGGCGCTTCGACCGCTGCGAAACCCTTCCTGGCTTCCCTGAGAGATGGTCCCTTAATGCGTATCTCCAGGGTGAGACCAGGCATCCCCGGCGGTCTGATGGGGCCGTTAGTGAAGATGAGGCAAGCTAATGCCCAGAGTTGCCGAGTGTGAACGCTGATCAGAGTGGGCACCGAGGCGAGAGAATTATCGAGTCCGCTGACCCTGGTCCAGAAACCTGCCGCGCCGGGAATCGAACCCTGGTCCCGGGCCGTCCTCTGCTCTCGGGTCTGCCGCCTCTAACTAGTGAGCCACACTACTTCATGCGCAGTAGGACCCTTGTGGTCCTTGGCGAACTCCTTACAAAATTACATAATCAGCTGGGAGGTATCTGGGTTTGTCTGAGTGTAGTCAATAAAGTTTATGACACAGTGCATTCAGTTAACATTGGCATGCCGAAGAATAAAGACGTGTGTTACAGAACTCCCTGTGTGGTGTGGTCAATTGTGTGCTCCAGAGCGGGGGAAGACGCAACAACTGGTGACGAGAATGGGAATCATACCTCGAAGTAATAAGACTGCTCTCCCTAAGAGTTTACCAGGGTCCAGCAACCTGCTTGTCCAAACCACGTGCGCCCAAAGAAGTAGTCTACAGTTGCCGTATTTGAAGTCAAAAGTGCCACTCTAGCAAGGCCCTCGAAGAAGTGGCAGTCCAACAGAGGCAAAAACAACAATTGATGGACAGAATGCAGAACAATGTCATACATTCACCCCACTACAGAGATCAGGGCCTAAATCCATCGTTTGTTTGCACTCCACACCACCCCAGTTCAGACATGGCCATAAGCAAATCAGCCTTGACCCTGTGCCTGATGGGAACAGTCCAGCCCGAACTGCCAAGCCATGTCTTTCCTGGGTGTGAGTGTTTGATTGGTTCAGATGCTCTGTCCATCACCACCGCCTTTTGTACCACTTTGTTTGCCATAAGTTGGCAGGGTATGCTCAGACGTGAGTCCCTTGCTCACTTTGCCGCTGTATTAAAGCAAGCCGGGCTGAAGATGGCTGAAATGCCAGAAATCGGTCCTCGGAAGCTTGTTTCCGGTCCAGGGAAGGCATTGCTTGGCAGTTCGGGCTGGACTGTTCCCATGAGGCACAGGGTAAGACTGATTTGCATATGGCCATGTCTGAACTGGGGTGGCAGAGTGGGCTAAAGAACGGTGATGGATTAAACACAGATCTGTTGACTGGGGGTGAGTGTTTGATTGGTTCAGATGCTCCGTCCATCACCACCCCTTTTTGTAACACTTTGTTCGCCATAAGTTGGCAGGGTATGCTCAGACGTGAGTGTCAGGCGAAGTCTTCCTCGGGGTCTGTCGTGAAGTAATAAGGACCCACCTCTCGATACCTCCAATTCCGAATGTAATTATTACACAGAATCTTGGAGTGATCAAGCGGGGGGGAAAAGGGATTTGGGAAGGGAACAGCAGGGAAGGAGATCTGAAAAGGAAAAGTTATTTACATACACTCCGGAATCCAAAGTTGACCAAAGACCTTTAAAACCAAACTTGGGTATCTTCTAAAACACTAGACTCTCATCAAACTCTCACTGAGAATTCAAATAGCCTCTTGTAAATATGCGTTCATTAATCACAGTTCTATGCACTATGTTAAGTTGTCTCTTCTCTTGTGAATTGCGAAAGATTCTTCTATCTAAGAAGCAACACCACTTTTAGTAAATACACTCCTTTACCAAAGCTTGAAGAACAAACTATAATTATCACAATCTTGTCTTTCCATGAAAAAAACACCTTTTGACCTTTTCACCAAAATTCTCAAATAAAGAATAGCGCCAAAAATATACTGTTCTAAAATTGAATTAACACGCTAATAAATAGTTAGCTTTGCGCTTCTCAGGAAATCATATAACCATTGCCAACAATGAGATGCACTACACTGGTTCAAAGGAAAAAACATTAAAGCGATATAGAATCACAGTGCATTTAAAACTTCAATGGTTACTTAGCAAACTAATTGTCACTTTTAAACATGTAAAATGCACTTAAGACATTTTGCGCCAAGGAGCTCTGATTTCTTAGCCCCTACCTGTAGAGTACGACCTACTCTACTTCTCTGGAGGACAGACGTCCCTTCTGGGCTCACCAAACGACTCTTCTATCCTGGAATCCTGGAAATGAAGAAAGCTGGAAACTGCCACGCCCCCAGGAACGATCTCCGAAAGCCTCCGGTGATTTCCTGCTTCAAAACGCTGGATCTGGGAAGAAACAGGTTGGGGAGAAAGGAGAGGCACAACCTATCCCTAGAAAGGTCCAGAATAGTAAGCACAGAAGATAGGGCGCGGTCGCGTAAGCAAGCGTGCTTACGGCGCTCACGCATGCGACCAGTCTACCAAACCTCACGCATTAGGCGGACGTTCCCGACATGCCAAACCTCACGCATTAGGCGGAATAGCAGAAAACAGCAGTTTAAGGACAGACAGCCTGCACAGACATCCTAACAGGGATGTGAGACAGAGGAACAAGCAGGCCTAGCACACATCAGCCACCAACGCCCTCCCAAGGATGACAGATGCATTTTCCCACACGGGAACCCCCGAATGCCGAGTGGGGCGGGCCCTAGACCGCAAGCCACCCTAGCCCTGACAGTACTCCCCCCTCCCAAGAGCGGTCTAGGGCCCGGCTTCAGAGGGTGAAGGAGGTGGAAACGGCGTACCAAACGCGGGGCATGAACATTGCCAGCCGGCTCCCAGGAATCATTCTCAGCACCATACCCCTTCCAGGAGACAAGATACCACAACCTAGAGCCTCGACGTTTAGAATCCAAAATGTTCTGAACCTCATATTCCCAACTGCCATGAACCAAAACTGGTGCTGGACGAGGAGCCAGGTTCTGATTAGCAGGTTTAAGAAGGGAAGTATGAAAGACTGGATGAATGCGCAGGGACCTGGGCAATAACAGTTTGAATGTCACAGGGTTCACCTGACGCAGGACTGGATAAGGACCAATGAACTTAGGTTGAAACATACTCTTGTGTTTAAAGTTCAAATTCTTCGTGGATAGCCAGACTTTGTCTCCAGGGGCATATTCAGGACCTGAACGGTGTCTCTTATCATACTGTTCCTTGTATTTCCTTTTGCTTTGCAATAAACGGTCCTGAACCTGACGATGAATAGCCTGCATGAGCTGCACAGAGTCTCTAACTGCCGGCACACCACTCCCATCATTGGGCAGAGTCAAAGGAATGGTGTTAGGTACATATCCGTAAAGAGCTTCAAACGGGGAGGACCCGGTTGACGAATGAGGCGAAGTATTGTATGCAAACTCAGCGATCCAAAGTAAATCCAACCAGGATTTCTTAGAGTCTGTAACGTAACATCTCAAGTATTGCTTCAATGTTTGGTTCAGTCTTTCGGTCTGCCCATCAGTTTGAGGATGGTAACTGGTGGACATATTGGAAGTGATCTGTAGATTTTTACACCATTGCTGCCAGAACTTAGAAGAGAACTGAGAACCACGGTCTGAAAGCAAAATTGAAGGCAAGCCATGTAAGCGCACCACGTGTTGCAAGAACAACTGCGCTAATTGTCCAGCAGTTGGCAATTGTTTACAAGCGATGAAATGTGCGTATTTGGTTAAACTGTCCACAACCACTAGAATCACAGTATGCTGATTGATTGGTGGCAAGTCAGTGATGAAATCCAATGAAATATGTTTCCATGGTTCAGTTGGTGTTGGTAAAACTTGCAAAAAACCTTTTGGTTTCGTGTGATCAGATTTAAATCTTGCACAGACCTCACAATCGTTAGCCATCATTATTACATCCTTCTGTAGCGTAGGCCACCAAAACATCTTTTGTATTTTTTCCACAGTCTTTCTGGGGCCTGGATGTCCTGCCATTGGATGTGAATGTAACCAGTTGAACACAGTTTCTTGTAAATTCAAAGAGGGCAGATATACTTGTTTTCCATGGAAAGGTATTCCTTCTTTGATAGTTTGATCCTTTTTGGGGTTCAACCATAGTTTCCACTGAGAAGGAGGAAAGCTTTCATGAATATTCTCCAGAAACTGATCTGCCGAGAGCACACTGATTACCTTGCCAGGATCGATTATAGGTTGTGGCGTCCCTTCAAAGCGATGCAAGGAAGAGTCTTTTCTAGACAATGCATCGGCTTTCTTATTGTCTTGCCCTGGGCGAAAAGTTATTATGAAATCATAACCAGCAAAGAACATCATCCATCGGAGTTGTCGTGGGGTTAGCATTCTAGCTGAACTCATAAACTGTAGATTTCTGTGATCTGTATAAACTGTTACAGTAAATTTCGCTCCCATTATGTAGTGTCTCCATTCTTTGAAGGCCTCGAGAATAGCAAGTAGTTCTTTTTCAGCTATAACATAGTTTTGCTCTGCGGGATTTAATTTTCGAGACATGTAAGCAACAGGATGCATTTGACCAGTAGTGTGATGCCTTTGAGAGAGAATGGCTGCTATGGCTACATCAGAGGCGTCAGCTTCAATGATGAAAGGTTCTTCTACGTTGGGATGCATAAGAACGGGTGCTTCAGTAAAGGCCTTTTTTAGCTTCTGGAATGCATCTTCAGCTTCTGAGGTCCATTCAAATTTCACCTTTTTCCGCAACAAACGTGTAACAGGAGCCACCACAGCAGAAAAGTGATCAATGAAGCGTCGATAAAAATTCGCGAAGCCCAAGAAACATTGTATGTCTCGAATTGATGTCGGAGTAGGCCAATCAGCAACCGCCTTGATCTTTCTGTCAGTCATTTTCATTCCAGTGGGAGTGAGAAGAACTCCTAGAAATTCAACTTCTCGAACATGAAAATCACATTTTGATAGCTTACAATATAAATTGTGAGATTGAAGAGTGCTCAAAACCTTTTTGACATGACCTTCATGCTCAGCTTCAGAATCGGAATAGATCAAAATATCGTCTATGTAGACGATAACAAAAAGATCCAAAAATTCTTTCAAGGCATCGTTAAGAAAAAACTGGAAAGCTGCTGGTGCATTGCACAGCCCGAATGGCATTACCAAGTATTCAAATAATCCGTATCGAGTCTTGAAAGCAGTCTTCCATTCATCACCATGCCTGATACGAACCAAATGGTAGGCCCCTCTAAGGTCCAATTTTGTGTAGATTTCGGCCTTCTTAACTTGGTCTAACAGAACAGGGATGAGTGGTAATGGATATTTATTTTTGATAGTGATTTTATTCAACGCCCTATAGTCGATACAGGTCCTTAATTCCCCATTAGCTTTTGGAATGAAAAACAACGGAGATGCTGCCGGGGACTTGGAGGGGCGGATGAAACCATTCTCCAAATATTGATCAAGATACTGTCTTAAATGTTGGTTTTCTTTTTCAGACAGGGCATAGATGCGGCAATTTGGAACACTAGAACCTGGTACAAGATCAATTTGACAATCATAGCTACGATGAGGAGGAAGGAGGGCTGCTTTAGCTTCACTGAACACCTCTGTGTAGTCTTTGTATATTTTAGGCAAAAGTGTTTCTTTTTCTTCTGCTGTGGCCACTTGACTTAGAGTTGTTTTTGAGGTGTTTAGACAAGATGAATGGCAAAAGTCAGACAAAAACACCAGTTCTCTCTTCCGCCAATCTATGGTTGGATTATGTAAACAAAGCCAAGGCATCCCAAGAATGAAACCATATTGAGGTGCTTGGATAACATCAAATTGGAGCTCTTCTTTATGAATTTGTTGCTTAGCATCTTCACAGAACATAACGACTTTAGAAGTTTGCATGGTTACTGGCCCTCCAGCTAAGATTTTTCCATCCACTGCTTGGACAATTTCTGGAGTCTCTTTTTGTTCACAGATGATTCCTAGGCGTTTGGCAGTTTCTAAATCCACAAAATTACCTGTAGCTCCGGAATCAACTAAAACCTCCATTTGACATGTTTCCCGACTTAACCTGATTTGCACTACTAATCTAAAATGTGCTTTGTAGTTAGAGACACATGAGTTCACGGAAGGGAAGGCAATGGTTCCCAAGAGATCTCCCTTCAAACATCTTGGGCCAGTTAGTTTTCCGACTTTTGATCTGTTTTTTCCAGAACTGCTGATTTACTAGGGTTTGGAAATCTTCCTTTAGGCTTAGTCAAACAGTCTTTCACGAAATGTCCTTTTCGACCACAATAAAGGCATTGCCCATTCTTTCGTCGATTGTCTTTTTCTTCCTTAGACAAGGGTTGTCTTAACGTTCCTATTTCCATTGGCTCAGAACTAGCTTCAGTATTTGAAAATTGTGATCTAGATTTGACTTCAGATCTCCAACTAGGTTTGTCCATCTTTTTTCTATCTGTTCTTCGTTCAGAGAGTCTGTGATCCAATCGCAGAGTTAGGTTAATCAAATCAGAGCAAACAGTTGGTTGAGGGTCTATTTGCGCCAAAACATCTTTTAGATCATCTTTTAAACCTTGATAAAAAAGAGCTGCTCTTTTTTCCTCTGGCCAGGAAGTTTCAGCGATCAGTCTGTTGAAGTGAGACAAATAAGAAACCAGGTCTCTATTTCCTTGTTTTAACTGAAGCAGTTCTCGATCTGCTGATAAAGTTACAGTACGTCGGTCGAAAACCTTTTCAAACTCTTCCACAAAGCGTTTCCAGTTATATAACAGGGTGTCATCTTGTCTGACCAAAGGAACTGCCCAGTTTGCGGCATCACCGGTCAAATATGAAATTAAAAACGCTATCTTAGACTGAGGGGTTGGAAACGCAGCTGGTCTACAAGCAAAATGTAACTCTATCTGGGTCAAAAAGATTTGCACCTTGGAGGAGTCCCCAGAAAATCGTTCAGGAGCTGCTAAAGGAATCTGAGGAGGCACTGTAACAGCTATGTTAGTGGTTGCTCTACTAGCACCAGTTTCCTGAACATCATCAGGAAGAGGAGTACCTTGCAATTGCATGTTGTCTACCTTAGCTGCTAACAAAGCAGTTGCATTCATGGTTTCTTTCAGGTCTGATTGCATGCGCATGATCGCAGACATTATGTCATTGATGGTAGTCATTATGACTTCACGTTCAGACCGGGAGGAAAATTATTCGTGGGCTTACTATTCTGTCAGGCGAAGTCTTTCTCGGGGTCTGTCGTGAAGTAATAAGGACCCACCTCTCGATACCTCCAATTCCGAATGTAATTATTACACAGAATCTTGGAGTGATCAAGCGGGGGGGAAAAGGGATTTGGGAAGGGAACAGCAGGGAAGGAGATCTGAAAAGGAAAAGTTATTTACATACACTCCGGAATCCAAAGTTGACCAAAGACCTTTAAAACCAAACTTGGGTATCTTCTAAAACACTAGACTCTCATCAAACTCTCACTGAGAATTCAAATAGCCTCTTGTAAATATGCGTTCATTAATCACAGTTCTATGCACTATGTTAAGTTGTCTCTTCTCTTGTGAATTGCGAAAGATTCTTCTATCTAAGAAGCAACACCACTTTTAGTAAATACACTCCTTTACCAAAGCTTGAAGAACAAACTATAATTATCACAATCTTGTCTTTCCATGAAAAAAACACCTTTTGACCTTTTCACCAAAATTCTCAAATAAAGAATAGCGCCAAAAATATACTGTTCTAAAATTGAATTAACACGCTAATAAATAGTTAGCTTTGCGCTTCTCAGGAAATCATATAACCATTGCCAACAATGAGATGCACTACACTGGTTCAAAGGAAAAAACATTAAAGCGATATAGAATCACAGTGCATTTAAAACTTCAATGGTTACTTAGCAAACTAATTGTCACTTTTAAACATGTAAAATGCACTTAAGACATTTTGCGCCAAGGAGCTCTGATTTCTTAGCCCCTACCTGTAGAGTACGACCTACTCTACTTCTCTGGAGGACAGACGTCCCTTCTGGGCTCACCAAACGACTCTTCTATCCTGGAATCCTGGAAATGAAGAAAGCTGGAAACTGCCACGCCCCCAGGAACGATCTCCGAAAGCCTCCGGTGATTTCCTGCTTCAAAACGCTGGATCTGGGAAGAAACAGGTTGGGGAGAAAGGAGAGGCACAACCTATCCCTAGAAAGGTCCAGAATAGTAAGCACAGAAGATAGGGCGCGGTCGCGTAAGCTAGCGTGCTTACGGCGCTCACGCATGCGACCAGTCTACCAAACCTCACGCATTAGGCGGACGTTCCCGACATGCCAAACCTCACGCATTAGGCGGAATAGCAGAAAACAGCAGTTTAAGGACAGACAGCCTGCACAGACATCCTAACAGGGATGTGAGACAGAGGAACAAGCAGGCCTAGCACACATCAGCCACCAACGCCCTCCCAAGGATGACAGATGCATTTTCCCACACGGGAACCCCCGAATGCCGAGTGGGGCGGGCCCTAGACCGCAAGCCACCCTAGCCCTGACAGTGAGTCCCTTGCTCACTTTGCCACTGGATTCAAGCAAGCCGGGCTGAAGACGGCTGAAATGCCAGAAACCGGTCCTCGGAAGCTTGTTTCCGGTCCCGGGAAGGCATGGCTTGGCAGTTTGGGCTGGACTGTTCCCATGAGGCACAGGGTCAGACTGATTTGCATATGGCCATGTCTGAACTGGGGTGGCAGAGTGGGCTAAAGAACGGTGATGGATTAAACCCAGATCTGTTGACTGGGTGTGAGTGTTTCATTGGTTCAGATGCTCTGTCCATCACCACCCCCTTTTTTAGTCCAACAGAGGAGCACAGTCAGAACGCCCGCCAGAAGCCTACTGGTAACGCCAAAAGAAGAGATACTGTGCCACAGTGTAACACAGAGCCATCATCCATTCAAAGCGATACCAAAGGGGATGATGGATGGAGCGTTTGAGCAAATCAAACACTCATCCCCAGTCAACTGATCTGGGTTTAATCCATCATCAATCTTTAGCTCACTCCACCACCCCAGTACCAACATGGCCATATGCAAATCAGTCTGAACCTGTGCCTCATGGGAACAGTCCAGCACGACCTATGACCCTGCTCGCAGGCAGGTCACTCCCCACGCTGCTGCACGGCTCTGCCTGCGTTGTTTTTGCCTAATCTTGTATTTTTCCCCTGTGCGTAACTTGCTTTCTTGCCCAGACTTGTTTTTATTCCCCTGTGCCTGTACTTGCTTTCTTGCCCAGACTTGTTTTTATTCCCCTGTGCCTGTACTTGCTTTCTTGCCCAGACTTGTTTTTATTCCCCTGTGCCTGTACTTGCTTTCTTGCCCAGACTTGTTTTTATTCCCCTGTGCCTTACTTGCTTTCTTGCCCAGACTTGTTTTTATTCCTCTGTGCCTGTACTTGTTTTCTTGCCTAAACTTGTTTTTCCTTCCTGTGCCCAGTTCTCCCGCGACCCCTGCCCGTTTTTCCCACCGCTGCGTCCCTGCAATCCCATTCGCCATCCCGTCTCCCAGCTGCTCCTCCCTCCCACATCCCCTCATATGGAAGCCGCTACGCGGCCGCGCTCAGCGGGCGTGCCGCTGGCGCACCTAAGGCAAGCCCGTCTGTGGCTGTCCATGCTTGGACCGCGCCCAGCGCCAGGACCCCTGGACACCACGAACGCCACGACGCCCGACACCGCTACGATGCCAGAACCCTCCACGCACTCAACACCGGACAATCACACACCTGCTTCCTGGCCGCCCCGAAGCGCACCCACAGAGCTTTCACCTGCCGGAACTGCAGCTTCACAAGCATCCGCCCCACCATGCTGCCGACCAGGAAAGAACCCAACCACCTCAGATGTATCCTTCTCAACAACCGCTCCGCCTGAAAACATGCCGTTGAACTCTGGGACCTACTCGACTCAACCTCCCCAGACGTCGCCTTCCTGACGGAGACCTGGCTGAACTCCGCCTCGGCACCCGACATAGCCATAGCCGTCCCGGAAGGCTACAAGATCACCCGCAAGGAAGAGAACAGTAGGTACATTACTACTTTTTCATCTCATGTTTGTTTGTTCAGATACAAAAGACTCAGCATTGGTGCGTCGTTGGCTGCAGAAATCTTTCGGGATTTTATTCGCAGAGTAATTCAACACGTCACATATGCTTTTAACTACAATGTTGATATATTAGTGTCTGGGGCCATCGAAGGCAGTATGATAAAACTCTTACACAAGTATGCCGCTTGCTCGCTGAGGCAGGTCTCACTTTAAATACATAAAAGTGTGAGTTTCAGAAAACCATAATTAAATTCTTTGGGCATATTTTCTCTGAAGGGGGAATGACTCCTGATCCAGAAAAGGTACAAGCATTGCCATTCAAGACTCAACACTCGGGTAGAAGCGCACCCGCTGATACCGACTACATCGACCATCATGCCCCGGGGTCACACGCTGATGGGACGAGCAGTGTGCGACCTCATTCGGACATAGCATTGCCATTCACTTGTCCCCCTCAGGATGTAACCATCCTGCTATCGTTCTAAGGCATGGCCGGCTATTACACCAGATACGCCTTCGGGCATTCGGGCCTTCGGGCCTTCGTGCGCTAAATAAATCTCTCTCACATCACATCACACATCACTTTGCCACCGTGAGTGCCCCATTAGGTTGACAAAGAAGAAATTTCCCTTCCAGTGGTCCTCTGAATGTGACTGAAGTTTCAAGAAAATCAAACCCACAATTGAAAATGCAACTGAAATGGCCTATTTTGATCCAAAGCTACATACTGAGATCATAGTAGATGCAAGCCTGGTGAGATTGGGTGCAATCCTTGCTCAACACAATGGGCGTTCAAATGCTCAGAGACACATTGTGGCTTACGCTAGCAGAAGTCTATCTCAGTCTGAAAGTGCCTATTCTTAGCCAGAAAAAGAGAGCCTGGCTGTAGCGGGGGCTTGTGAACATTTTCATGTTCTTCTGTACGGTAAGCATTTCACCTTTGTTACTGACCACCAGGCATTGCTCACCATTTTCATAAAACCGAAAGCCAAGATGTTCCCTCGCAATAAGAGGTTGGGGTTGAGACTGCAAGAATAAGATCACACTATTGTGCATGAGCCAGGGAAGGATCAAAACCCTGCAGATTACTTCTCACGAATGCTGTTACAGCGCCACAGTGCAACTTCTAGAACGGTTGAAGACTATATTCAAATTTCATAGTAAAGTCTAGCACCCCTGCAGCTTTATCCATTGAGCAGATCATTGCTGCTACCAACACAGAGAGAGAGACATTCTCATACTCAAGGATATCACAGCAACGCAGTCATGGAGAAAACATACTCGCCCTCCTACAGATGAGTTTGAATATCAAAAATGTTAAAACGCGCAAGAAGAATTTTCCGTCACTCAATAAGGCATTGTGCTAATTGTCATACCTGAGAGCCTAAGGTGTCTGAACTGGCACACATAGGAAATTGTGGCAGAGTAGCCACCAAGCGAACTCTCAGAGACTGAGCGTGGTTTTCTCGTCTAGATGAACGAGTCGAGAAGCAACTGAAAGCATGTCACCTGTGTAACTGCTTATCTCCCAAAACAACACAGCATCCGCTAAATATGTCTAACCTTACTAAACAAGCTATGAAATTGCAATTAATTTCTTTGAATCCTTAAACAATGGCCATCATCTAATGGTGTTTAATGATGAGTACTCGTGGTTTCCCTTAGTGGAAGATTTCTTATCGACTACCAATGACAAAGTCAACAAGAGGATGATATTTTTGCAGCGTGGTGTGTTCCTTCCATTCCTAAATCTGACAATGGTCCACCTTTCAATAGCAGAGAGTTTAATGATTTTCCTTGTAGCTTGAGCGTCAAACATCAGAAAAGCACACCTCACTGGCTACAGGCAAATGGTGTTGTTGAAAGATTTATGGGCATCCTGAAGAAAATGGTTCAGTGCACTGCACTAGAAGTAATCGATCTGTAGTCAGACTTATGTCCAGCATTTTGGGCCTATTGGTCAACTTTCCATTCTACAACAGGAGAAAGCCCTACCACCTTGTTTTTGGTAGAGCCAGTGGAACAAAGTTACCGCAATGGACCACAAGCCGAGCAATAAACACTGATGAAAGTGTTGTCACTGGTGTCTCTCGCAAGAGCAAGATGAAATCCTATGCAGATAGGTGCAGAAGCGCTCTGGACATAGTTTTCTAAGACATCTGAATCTACATATAAGATGCCAGATGACAGTGCAACTCTTTCATCTTGTACGACTCGATCTATTAGATTGGTGCGAGCACCTCCACGACTCATGGAGGAAATCTAATATATATATGTTGCCTAGACTTTTTATTCAACAAAGGGGGAGATGAAGTGTCATGTGATCCTGCACAGTAGGACCCTTGTGGTCCACAGCGGACACTTTACAAAATGGCATATTCAGTCAGGAAGTATCTGGGTGTGGGCAATAAAGTTTATGATGTAGTGCGTTCAGTTAACGGTTGTATGCCGAAGAATAAAAATGTGTGTTACAGAGCACCGTTTGTAGCTTGGCCATTTGTGAGCTCCAGAGTTGGGGAAGAGGCGACAGCCATGAAAACACTGTTTTGCACATTTGGCCACTGAAGTGCAGGCACACACGAAGCATCAGCAAAATCCTGTGCTTCTGGAACCTGATTGTGTAAACGCCCGTCTTTGAGCTCCCTTGCCTGGTCACCTTAGAGGAATGACAAGCTCCTCACACTACCCCCATATATGCTAATGTTGGTGCTCCCTCTCAAGTGCCTGGTGCTTCTGCTAAGGAACAAAAAGCCAGCAGAGTGACAAAGGCAGACACATCTGTCACCATGGGAGTGAGTCATGTCAAGGTGTGGCACAGTGCAGAATTTGTGGAGAGGACTATAGGGTAGAAGCAGTGGGACACACAGGGTGGAGGCAAGTTAGTGCTGATGCAGACACATCTTTCAACCAAGCTATTTTGTAACCTATTTTGTAAGTGAAGCGAGAGAGAGATTTTTCTCTCTGTCCTATCAAATGTGGATCATATTTCTCTTGTTCGGTCTTCTTTTCTTTCTCCTTCTAACCATCCCTCAATATCTTCTCTACCTGTGTTATCTAGCTTTTCCCTAATCCACAGCTTCTGTCCATACTGCTATCCTTCAGCTCTCTCACTCACTTCCCCTCACCTCCCCGTTACAGTCCAGCCCTTCTCCCTAGTACTCATTAACTTACTGCATATCTATTCTGAGCATTTTCTCTTTTCCTCTCAGACACTCATCAATTGTTCCCACCCCTCGCCCTTCTCCTGTGCCTTCTCTCCGTGTGTTTGTTTGGCATTCTGTCCTGACCTATCTGAAAATAATTTTCAAAGGTTTCTCACCCCTTGATGTTTCTCCCAGAATTGCTTTCTCTCTTTATGCCTCACCCCATTAGCCTCTGTTCCTCACTCTCTTGGTCTGCATGACCATAAATCCTTTGAATCTGAGGCCTGCATTTCACCTGCATACCCACCCCTCTGTCTCACTCTCTGTAGTCTATCATTCTATTGCTGAGTGTGCCATTCTCACTCTTTTGGCTGTCCCTGTCTGATCTTCCCATAAACTCTTTTTTCTAATTCCTTCACTTAGATATCTTTTCTTTGATTCTTATCTTTACATTTTTAGCTCCCCTTTCTCTTTTTAAACATCTCCCTCTTCTTTTACCATCTACTTTTCTTTTGCAGTACCTGGCTCAAGATTTTGGAATTCCCTTTTAATACCAAAGATGCCTCGCACTAGGGGTGCAGGCCCCATTTTCTCTTCTACCTTATATCCCCTCCCCATCATGGGGTATCTTGTATCCTATGTTTACTTCCTCTTTGGGCCCTCTTCTACCGTTCTTTACTGTTATGTGATCTGCATTGCTTGGGTCTGCCCGGCCCAGTTCTCACCCATCACATGTTCTCTCTCACCCTGTGCGCTTGCATCTTCTTTGGTCCTCTAAAACATGTTTGCTCCCATTCTCACCCCATTCTCCTCTTTCCCATGTTGTGTGGTCTCTCCCCTTCTGTGCCCCATTTAGGAACATAATACTGCATCCCACACCATCCCATACAAGCATCTTATGTCTTGTGCCTTCCCATCCTGCGCTCTTCCATCTTCCATTCTCCCACCGTGCTCTCTCATCTAGTGTTATATTGCATTGTGTGGTACTTACATTCTCTTCCAGGGGATCCTCATCAATAGTCATAAGCACTGAATATTCCCGCCCACGTGCGGGGAACCCGGAAATAATAAAAAAATTATATATGTAAAAAACACATATAAACGCTCCATATATATGTATACACATATATCATTTTTTCTCACACCAATGCAGCCCCAAAACAGAAGCCTAACAGTGTAAATAGTAAATACCCATACATATACTGCAATTAGCAAGGAAACAAAAAACACATTAGGTCAAATAGCCCTTGAACTTTGTGTTTTAATGAGCACAAACACTCATAATTCCTGCAAATTGCTAATAAACACACATTGTTAGCCCACAGGCTGCATTGTAAAGCAATAGCTTAGAAAATGAAACCATTTTCAACAAAAACTGGCACTGTGCCTTTAAGGCAGCCATGACCCCTGGCTTCCCATCATGCCTCAGGGGTGACAGTTAGGTCAGTTGTTCTTTCCGGCTCATTCTGTTAGGACCCTGGTTCAGCAGCTCCCTTAACGTTTGACTTTCTGTCAAAAACTATTGAGAATTTCTTCAATTTTTTACTTTCACTTGACGTCTTTTGGGCTTAGGGTGTGAGTTCTACCTTCTTTAAGCTTTAAAAAAGGAATTTTTCTGTCAAGAATGCCTTCTCTCTTTGACAACTGCCCCTTCTGTAGGAGGAAGAAGGCCAAGACTGACACACATCCTGTGTGTATCCTCTGCCTCCCTGACTCACATTCTCCAAGTTCTTGCGAACACTGCAAGTCTTTATCGAGCAGAACCATCAAGGAGAGAGAGAGAATTCGCATTTATGGTCTCTCCTAAGAAGCAGAAGAGACGCTGGTTGCGTTCGACGTCGAGAAAAGTCCCGACTTGTTCTCCTTCGGTGTAGGGATCGGCGTCGAAGAGACCGTCGACGACGGCGAAGACGACGATGCTACCTTCGACGACGAAGACTTCAGCGTCGAAAAGCAAGACAACTCCTCTGCAGTCTACGGTGAGAGCAGCGTCGAGGGATAGGTCTCCGTTTGGAGCAGAGGAGCTCAGCGTCGAGACAGTCGGCGGCGAATCATCATCACTAATCTTTGACGTCGAAGCATCCTCCGTCGACGCCCAGTCATCGGCGTTTGGCGTCGAGGCATCCTCCGTCGACGCCCAGTCATCGGCGTTCGGCGTCGAGGCATTCTCCGTCGACGCCCAGTCATCGGCATTCGATGTTGAGGCATCCTCCCTCGACGCCCAGTCATCGGCGTTCGACGTCGAGGCATCCTCCATCGGCAGCTGGCCAGCGACGCTCGACGTTGAGAGATCCTCCGTCGTCTCCTCACAAGAGACTGCAGCCTCCGTCACTGCCTGGACATCGGCTGTCGACGTCGAAGGAGTCTCTGTCATTGTCACAACTACGTGAGTCGACGTTGAGGCAGGTCTCTCCAACTAGACTTTCAGGGCGGACTGCTCAGGAGTCACATCCATCAGATCAGTCTCATGCCTCAGCACCAGAGAACAGGTCTCCGAGATCGGCTTCGGCTGCGGAGCCTTCGCCGGTGCACAGGAGTCCTACGGCTAAGAGAAAAAGGGCTTCAGGAGAGCGTGCTGCAAGAAGTCGCACAAGGTCTACATCAAGATCCTCATTCTCATCGGGCTCCAGGTCTTCTTACCATGGAGGGTCTCCTGATGTGGTCATCTACTCCTCTGAGAGTGAGAGGTCCAGACATTCCCCTGCACGTTCACAGCAGGAGCAAGCGGATCAACCTCCTACGACACGCTCTCCTGTAAGGGATGTCACTCAGAAATCTGCTTCCATCAGACTATCCCCGAGATGGTATAGACCTCTGCAGCACTGGGCTTCTGATAAGGAGGCGGCATCCAGATTGCAGTCTTATCGAGACAAGCCACTTTCACGTCAAAGAGAGCGGTCGCGCTCCAGAGTGCTCTCTGCTAGGCGGCGAACGAGGTCAAGCAGCAGGAGACGGGCTCGCAGATCTTCAACTTCTTCTTCATCCCCGACCCGTTCTCATAGGGATTATTCTCCGACGCTGACGGACAGCCCTCCCTCGAGAATATCCACTATAGATGACATCTTCACTTTTCAGGACATTTTGGGCAGGGGTGCTTTGAAACTAGGAGTACCTATGACTACTCCTCAGGTCAAGACTTCTGTGATATTTGAAACCCTGCATCACAGATCGACACCCAAGCCTCTGCTTCCTTTGGTGCCTGGAATTATGGATCCAGTGAACGAGGCCTTCCTTACACCAGCAACGGTAAAAGCAGCCCCAGCACGGATTCTTAAAAAATATCAAATGCCAGAAGAGGATCCGCTGTTTCTCAAATCTGATCCACCACCAGATTCGGTGATCATTGCGGCAGCGAAGAAATCCAGTGCTGTTGCATCCTCATCCACAGTACCTCTGGATAAAGACAGCCAGGTGCAAGATTCATGGGGGAGAAGAGTCTGCAACACTTCTGCCTCGTTTCTCAAGGTCTCAAATGCGCAAGCTCTTTTAGGAAGGTACGACAGATCCCTGTGGGATTCTCTCTAAAGGTTTGCTGAAAAACTCCCTCAAGAGGACCGCAAGGACTTTGAGGAGATTTTTTTGGGGGGCAGCCAGGTTTCCAATCAGATCATAGGAGCCGCGGCAGATGGGGCTAACCTTGCAGCGAATGGCTATGCGCATGGGATAACAGCGAGAAGGTCTTCATGGTTGCGCCTGACCGCTCTAAAACCTGAAGCTCAGGCTGGAATCTTGAACCTGCCCTTTTGGGGAACATCACTTTTTGGGGCAAGTACTGTCGAAGAAATGCAACGCATGAAGTCAGAGCTGGACACCCTTAAAGCCGTAGGGCTTGAAAAGAAGGAGTTTCGCAAAAAGTACCGCTCCTACAACAAGGGCTCTGCCAAGCAGAGAGTTCAAACCCCTCAATGGCAGAAGGGTCAGGAATAGCAATGTCAACAAAAGTCCCAATACAGACGAAAGCGTAATTCCAGAGGAGGTGGAAATCAACGCCAGGGCAACAATGCCAATAAATCGCAGACGAAACAATGAGTCCTACCTTCCCCCAGCGCCGTTAGCCACTCCAGTGGGGGGAAGTGTTGCGCTGCATCTGTCAGAGTGGAAAAGCATTACTCAAGATCGATGGGTGTTGACTACACTTCAGAGTGGGTACTGTCTTCGTTTCAAACATCTGCCTCCTCCCGTCCCTCCAGGACCAACGTTAAATCATGAACTCGTCCTTCTAAAAAAGGAAGTGGCAACGCTTCTCGTAAAATCAGCCATCGAGAGGGTTCCAATTGCTCAAAGGGGGAAAGGAGTGTACTCCCGTTATTTCTTGGTCAGAAAAAAAGGGCAGAAGGCAGAATTCAGACCCATTCTGGACTTAAGAACACTCAACCTGCATATCAGAAAAGAAAAGTTCCGCATGTTTGCCCTTCACCAAATATATCCGAATCTCAGGAAGGGAGATTGGATGTGTTTGATGGACCTTCAAGATGCTTACTTTCATGTCCTAGTGCACCAGAAACACAGAAAGTTCCTGCGGTTCCAGGTGGGGACCTCTCACTACCAATTCAAGGTCCTACCCTTTGGGTTGAAGTCGGCTTCCTGGGTGTTCACGAAGTGTGTTGCAGTAGTAGCGGCCGCTCTATGCCGCAAGGGAGTCTTCGTGTACCCGTACCTGGACGATTGGCTGCTAAAAGGTCCTTCCCCAGACTCTGTAAAGCAGCAATTCCAAACCTGCATCCAGCTATGTCACCGGCTAGGTTTGCGGGTCAACTTCAGCAAGTCAGTCTTGCATCCCACCCAGAAGATTCACTTCCTAGGAGCACTGCTAGACTCCGAAGTGGGAAAAGTGTTTCCTTCGGAAGAGAGACAGTTTTCTATAGCTCAAAAGTGTCAGCTTGTACTCCTTCACAAGACTCAGAAAGTGCGAAAGATTGCCTCCCTGCTAGGTTCGATGGCTTCATGCATCTTTCTAGTCCCGAATGCCAGACTTCAGATGCGTCCTCTTCAGCAGAATCTGGAGGACAAATGGGACCAACAGTCAGCTCGATGGAACGATCGAATTTCTCTTTCAGAAACAGCTCACGCTTCCATTCCATGGTGGACAAAGAAACACAATATGCAGGTGGGGATTCCTTTCCATCAACCTCCTCCTGCACAAACCTTGATCACTGATGCATCTCTGCAAGTCTGGAGGGCGCACATGGGTCAACTACAAGTGCCAGGTTTGTGGTCAGCCAAGGAATGTACATATCACATCAACATGCTGGAATTAAGGGCAGTGCACCTGGCTCTCAAAGCGTTCCTTCCCTCTATTCAGGAAACATCAATACTAGTACAGACGGACAATACCACCACGATGTACTATTTAAACAAGCAGGGAGGAACTCGATCACAAACTCTGTCTCTGGGAGCCCAGCGCATATGGCATTGGCTTCTGGCTCGCAAATTGTCAGTCACAGCAGTCCATCTCCCAGGAGAACAGAATGTGAGGGCGGACGCTCTGAGTCGGCATTTCGAGGACAGAGAAGACTGGATTCTAAACAACGAAGTGCTCGAGGACATCTTTCAGTCTTGGGGTCGTCCTTCTTTAGATCTGCTCGTGGACGACAAAAACACCAAATGCCGAGACTTCGCCTCGAGATTTTACCGTCCAGGATCAAGAGGAAATGCCCTTTTGATAGACTGGTCAGGGAAATTTGTGTAAGCCTTTCCACCCCTTCCGCTGATCCCGAAGGTGGTGAGCAAGCTGACACACTTGTGCACAACAATGATTCTAATTGCCCCCGACTGGCCGAAACAATGGTGGTACACGGACCTGCTTCATCTGTCAGTGGCTCCTCACAAGAGACTGCCATGCAGGCTGGACCTATTATCCAAGATGGACGGGAGGATTCATCACCCCAACCTTCCATCACTGAGCTTGACAGCATGGCTCCTGAGATCATACAATACGGCCATCTAGGATTGCCACAGGACTGCATGTCCATCCTGAAGGAAGCGAGACGGCCTTCCACGAGACATTCCTATGCCTGTAAATGGAAGAGCTTTTATATGTGGTGCATGCAAAATGGTCATCATCCTATTCTGTTGTTTCTGGCAAAAGCAGGTTTAAAGTTTAATTCTATTAAAGTGCATTTAGCGGCTATAACAGCATATAGGCGTTCACCTGCACAACCTTCTTTTTTCCAACGGCCAGCGGTGAAGGATTTTCTGCAAGGGTTGAAAAAAGTATACCCTCCAGTGCGTCCTCCTTCCCCTCCCTGGGAGCTGAACCTGGTTCTGTCAAAATGAATGGGTCCTCCTTTTGAGCCCATTCATAAAGCCACTTTGCAGCATATTTCCTGGAAAGCTGCATTTTTGGTAGCAATCACGTCAACTCATAGGGTGAGCGAGATTCAGGCTCTCTGCTCCAAGGAACCCTATACTGTATTTCACTTAAACAGAGTGGTATTGAGGACACACCCGTCTTTTCTACCCAAGGTGGTGTCAGATTTTCATGTAAATCAGACCATCTCTCTGCCCACCTTCTTTCCTAATCCCTCTACTCCAGCTGAGAGGGCTTTGCATTCTTCGGACCTGAAAAGGGTTTTAAAGTTTTATCTAGACAGGTCCAAATCTGTTCGCAAGTCTGATCAACTGTTTGTCAACTACGGTTCGATCAGAACATGCTACGCAGCCTCTAGGTTTTTCTCCCAAGGCACATTCCACTATGGGTAAAGTGGCGACTGCGGCTTTCCTCCATAATGTGCCCATGTCTGAGATCTGTAAGGCGGCAACCTGGAGGTCTGACCATACATTTACCAGGCATTACTATCTTGATTCTGACACTAAAGCAGATACCCAAGTAGGCCAGGCCTCCTTGCGGAATCTGTTTGGCAGCTGAATTCTCAGCTACTATGAATGTTTTTTCGATTGGGTCATGTATGTCTCATTTACCTGCTGGTGGTGCTTGGGCTTGCTATTCTATTCAGTGCTTATGACTATTGATGAGGATCCCCTAGAAGAGAAGGATAAGTTACTTGCCTGTAATCCTAGTTCTCTTCCAGGGGTATCCTCATCAAAGTCATAAGCAACCCACCCGCCTCCCCAGGTAAATTATATTTCTCTGTTCTGTATATTGTGTTGGTGCCCTGACTTCAGGTGGAGCAAAGAACAACTGACCTAACTGTCACCCCTGAGGCATGATGGGAAGCCAGGGGTCATGGCTGCCTTAAAGGCACAGTGCCAGTTTTTGTTGAAAATTGTTTCATTTTCTATGCTATTGCTTTACAATGCATCCTGTGGGCTAACAATGTGTGTTTATTAGCAAGTTGCAGGATTTATGAGTGTTTGTGCTCATTAAAACACAAAGTTCAAGGGCTATTTGACCTAATGTGTTTTTTGTTTCCTTGCTAATTGCAGTATATGTATGGGTATTTACATTGTTTAGCCTTCTGTTTTGGGGCTGCATTGGTGTGAGAAAAAACGATATATGTGTATACATATATATGGAGCGTTTATATGTTTTTTTACATATATAATTTTTTTATTATTTCCGGGGTCTCTGCACGTGGGCGGGAATATTCAGTGCTTATGACTTTGATGAGGATACCCCTGGAAGAGAACTAGGATTACAGGTAAGTAACTTATCCTTCTTTGATCTCTCTCCCAGCCCAATCTGTTCCATCTTGTGCTCTCTCATTCCATACTCACCAACCCTGTGACTTTCAAATGTGTTCTCTTATTTGACGTGCTTCATCCCTCCTGTGCTCTTTCTCAAACAGCCCTCTTCCATCCAGTGCTCTATCACCCTTTACTCTCTCACCCTTACCTCTCGTCATATGCATTCAACTCTCCACCCCTCTAGCTCATTTGTCTCTCCTTCATGCACCCCACTTTCTTCCTCTGCGCTCCCATCACTTGTTCTTTCTGATCCTCTGTTCTCATCCATCCCCTGTGCCCTCAGCCTGTGCTCTGACACCCTGTGCTCTCGCATTCTGTGGCTGCATTTCCCTATTTTAGGAATGTAACAATGTGTTGTTCTTCTGTGTGCTCTCTCCATCCCTGTCTCATATCTTTCCTGCATGTATCCACTTTGTTCACTCTAACATGCCACGTGTGCATGCTTGCAATCCCATTCTCCTTTTAATTCACTCACTGCCATTCTGCTTGTTTGATTTAAAATGTATCCACATCCAGGTTGACAAAGGCTTGAAGACTTCAATTTGGGTCTGACTTGTGGAGACACCTGGTAACCATTTGAGATACTGCAGCTTCATGAAAGAATTTCCAATCTTCGGAATTAACCGCCAGAGGGACACCTAGTAACCACTTGAGATACTGCAGCTTCATGAAAGAATGTCCAGCCTTTGCATCAGACACCAGAGGGACACCTAGTAACCACTTGAAATACTGCAGCTTCATGAAAGAATGTCCAACCTTTGGCATCAGACACCAGAGGGACACCTAGTAACCACTTGAGATACTGCAGCTTCTTGAAAGAATGTCCAGCCTTTGGCATCAGACACCAGAGGGACACCTAGTAACCACTTGAGATACTGCAGCTTCATGAAAGAATGTCCAGCCTTTGGCATCAGACACCAGAGGGACACCTAGTAACCACTTGAGATACTGCAGCTTCATGAAAGAATGTCCAGCCTTTGGCATCAGACACCAGAGGGACGCCTAGTAACCACTTGCGATACTGCAGCTTCATGAAAGAATGTCCAGCCTTTGGCATCAGACACCAGAGGGACACCTAGTAACCACATGAGATACTGCAGCTTCATGACAGAATGTCCAACCTTTGGCATCAGACACCAAAGGGACACCTAGTACCCACTTGAGATACTGCAGCTTCATGAAAGAATGTCCAGCCTTTGGCATCAGACACCAGAGGGACGCCTAGCAACCACTTGAGATACTGCAGCTTCATGAAAGAATGTCCAGCCTTTGGCATCAGACACCAGAGGGACGCCTAGTAACCACTTGAGATACTGCAGCTTCATGAAAGAATGACCAGCCTTTGGCATCAGACACCAGAGGGACGCCTAGTAACCACTTGAGATACTGCAGCTTCATGAAAGAATGTCCAGCCTTTGGCATCAGACACCAGAGGGACGCCTAGTAACCACCTGAGATACTGCAGCTTCATGACAGAATGTCCAGCCTTTGGCATCAGACACCAGAGGGACGCCTAGTAACCACTTGAGATACTGCAGCTTCATGAAAGAATGTCCAGCCTTTGGCATCAGACACCAGAGGGACGCCTAGTAACCACTTGAGATACTGCAGCTTCATGAAAGAATGTCCAGCCTTTGGCATCAGACACCAGAGGGACGCCTAGTAACCACTTGAGATACTGCAGCTTCATGAAAGAATGTCCAGCCTTTGGCATCAGACACCAGAGGGACACCTAGTAACCACTTGAGATACTGCAGCTTCATGAAAGAATGTCCAGCCTTTGGCATCAGACACCAGAGGGACACCTAGTAACCACTTGAGATACTGCAGCTTCATGAAAGAATGTCCAGCCTTTGGCATCAGACACCAGAGGGACACCTAGTAACCACTTGAGATACTGCAGCTTCATGAAAGAATGTCCAGCCTTTGGCATCAGACACCAGAGGGACACCTAGTAACCACTTGAGATACTGCAGCTTCATGAAAGAATGTCCAGCCTTTGGCATCAGACGCCAGAGGGACACCTAGTAACCACTCGAGATACTGCAGCTTCATGAAAGAAAGTCCAGCCTTTGGCATCAGACGCCAGAGGCACGCCTAGTAACCACTCGAGATACTGCAGCTTCATGAAAGAATGTCCAACCTTTGGCATCAGACGCCAGAGGGACGCCTAGTAACCACTCGAGATACTGCAGCTTCATGACAGAATGTCCAGCCTTTGGCATCAGACGCCAGAGGGACGCCTAGTAACCACTTGAGATACTGCAGCTTCATGAAAGAATGTCCAGCCTTTGGCATCAGACGCCAGAGGGACGCCTAGTAACCACTTGCGATACTGCAGCTTCATGAAAGAATGTCCAACCTTTGGCATCAGACGCCAGAGGGACACCTAGTAACCACTTGAGATACTGCAGCTTCATGAAAGAATGTCCAGCCTTTGGCATCAGACGCCAGAGGGACGCCTAGTAACCACTTGAGATACTGCAGCTTCATGAAAGAATGTCCAGCCTTTGGCATCAGACGCCAGAGGGACGCCTAGTAACCACTTGAGATACTGCAGCTTCATGAAAGAATGTCCAGCCTTTGGCATCAGACACCAGAGGGACGCCTAGTAACCACTTGAGATACTGCAGCTTCATGACAGAATGTCCAACCTTTGGCATCAGACACCAGAGGGACGCCTAGTAACCACTTGAGATACTGCAGCTTCATGAAAGAATGTCCAGCCTTTGGCATCAGACACCAGAGGGACGCCTAGTAACCACTTGAGATACTGCAGATTCATGAAAGAATGTCCAGCCTTTGGCATCAGACACCAGAGGGACGCCTAGTAACCACTTGAGATACTGCAGCTTCATGAAAGAAACCACTTGAGATACTGCAGATTCATGAAAGAATGTCCAGCCTTTGGCATCAGACACCAGAGGGACGCCTAGTAACCACTTGAGATACTGCAGCTTCATGAAAGAATGTCCAGCCTTTGGCATCAGACACCAGAGGGACACCTAGTAACCACTTGAGATACTGCAGCTTCATGAAAGAATGTCCAGCCTTTGGCATCAGACACCAGAGGGACACCTAGTAACCAAGAGAAGCACTGCAGATTTGTGAAAGAATTTTGAGGACTTTGCATCTGACTCGAGGGGGATCTCTAGTATGCCATCACAAGTGTTCCATAGTAATAGGAAGTATATTGTCCATATAGACAACAGCATGACAAGTTTTGTCAATTTATACCATTTGTCCTATAACTAATATAGTTCTTCTTTTGGCTAACTCACATTGATCCTTAAGTGCTTTTGTTGTTTGTAGTCAAATGTGTATTTTACGTTTCACGGGAGTTCTTTCAGAGTATTATCCGTTTTGTACTTGATCTTACTTATGCCCTTTATGAGTTATAATGAATTAGTTTTGCTTCCCTTGTATTGTGTGTAGGTTCAGGAGCAGCTGCCTCATCTGAAGGCCATCGTACAATACAATGATGATCTGAAGGAGAAGAGACCCAACGTCTACACGGTAAGGAACCTCCTCTGCACTTGGTAGTGTCTCCCTCTCTTTCAGTGTCACTCATCATAAACTTTTAAAAAGACCTGCAACAGATGTTCCTGCCTCGTTAGAACACAACATGCATGTTTGAATATTTTGTAATGTTTTGCACATATAATAAACTAATACATATTATTTGTTTAACAACAGTATAAACGTGATTGTAAAATAGGAGCCGATACAAATTATACAGCCACCCCAAATACATTTCAAATTAATCTTCTTCCTATTTCTTCCTGTCCCCCAAACTGACTCAAATCTACATTCTGGATAAATACTTGTATAGCTTATTTAGTAATAAGTAAAAAGCTACTTCATAATTGTTGTGCATCAGCATTGGAAACTGGATGTGCTTATCATTCCTAAACCCAAATATTGGTTTATTTTACATAAGACTACACAAACTATGATATAGATGCACTATGGCTCCTGTAGAATCTTTGCCCTGATATCCCGCTCAAAATCCCCTTACTGGTGTTCAGTATGTGGATACATTCAAACATCCAAATATGACATATCTGATATCACAATCTCCTTCCACAAACCTGCAGCATGTTTTGGGAGCTGCTAAACGGTTTAATAGACCGATTGGAGGTGCACCTTTCTTGTCCATAATTTGGCCACAGTTTATCCCTATGATCATAAATGCAAAATTGAGCTCATCATATACATTTATACTGGACTATTACTTTTCTGAAATGGGGTCTTATTTTACCTAGGTGTTTTAAGCCTGAGGATGTCCTCCAATTCTTCAGTTACACAACATATCCCTATTTGACTTCATATCAGCTATTGATGGTCCTCCTTTTCTTATCATTGGAGTTTAGGCTCTGGTTGCCGTCAGCATTCGTTCCAACTCAGATTAGGCATCAAAATATTCCAACTAGCAACCGGGATCTTGAACGTTAGGCACACAGAAAGAGATTTGGCATTTCCAGAAAGGACATACATGTCCTCCTTGAAGGTTATAGCTCAGACTCACCTTTTCTAACTCAGATCCCTTCACTAAAAGGCATAGCTGGTGAAGGGAATGCAGTAATCCACAAGGATTCACAGAAAAGTTATCCATTGAGAACCCCAGATCCATTAAATGTTTGTTGCTTGACATTAAAATATCAAATGCAACTTCCATCAGTATAAGCATTATCTACCACTATTCTGCTGATAGTTTGACCATTATTGAACAATGCACTTTACTACTTAACTAATCCTCCCACACATCACCCCCCCACTTCTACTAGCTCAGAGCCCCTTCTCCCATTTACCACCTACCCTCAATTAAACTTAGCACTTTCTCCACAGTAGCTTGGACTTTCCGAAGCAGTTGAGTCTCTTGAACTAGCGTTGCTGCTACGGGCAGGGCCGGCTTTAGGGCAGTGCGACTGGTGCGGTCTCACTGAGTGCTGACCTGTGGAGGGGAGCGCTGTGACCTCAGGGGGGAGCGGTGTTTAGCAATATCTTATGATGGGAGAGATAAGGGGCACTTTTGCAGGTGGTAGAGAGAGAATCCGAAGATGTGGTCATGGGATGTGGGGGCGCCAAAAGTCATTGTCGCACAGGGCGCCATCAGCGCTAAAGCCGAGCCTGGCTACGGGCTAAGCCGTAATGAAGACTTTGAGGTAAATGCCAAATGTTACATCTTGTTCCCAGAGCAAAGCAACCGGAAGTCTCAAGGGGTTGTGGAACACCACAGCATGAACTGCCCTGCCAGAGAAATTGAAGATCACGCCAGGACGCAGAATATGGAACAGTAACTGGACTGTCCAACTGTGCCAGCTGCTCATGGTTCTGGGGGTATCTTGGAGAAAGAGACAAATCATCCCTGTGTTTAAGTGGTTGAAAACAATCCAACCATGGAGGCAGACATGGTTTGTACTAGAACACATGAACCTTGGTCCTTTTTCTGGATGTAAAAGATATAGTATACCCTTGGTGTAACACTCAGGAAGAGCCTTCTGTTATCCCTTCACTTGCTATCTCCCAAACCTCTTCTGTAATGAAACAGATCAGATAACTGAGTATCTCCGTTTAGAGAATGTGGCAGAATAAATGCACTGTGCTAGGGGATTACATGAACTGATATCCTTGGACAGCTCAAACAGAACAGTCACGCTTGTACCTCCAATTTATGGAATTCTTCTGTGGGAAGAAGACACCTTGGGTTTTTGCAGTTTCCCAGTACAAACTAAACTAGGTAGAAATGATTGATCCTGTTGGACTTAGATCCTCTTCAGCATCCGGTCCAACCACAGTAATTTTGCACCACCTGAATATTCTCAAACAAATTCTTAACTACAGATTATACTCATTACCACTTTGAGAATATTCTTAATGAAGAAGCTCTGATAATGATCACTGAACACGCTGTTGTTCGCAATGCCCAGTAGGGAGAACACGCGTTGGTGAAAGTGTCTTAAGGGTGAGAAATTCACTGCAATGGGTCATAAGTGTGCTCCATTTAGCATGTCTAAGGCATTTGTTTGGTAACTGTTGACATCCAGAAGATGATCTTGCCAAGAAGAGATACTTGCCATAAACGGTTAAGACTTTTAAATTGTCCTCTGGGATGCGGAAAATCTTGGATTCCAACAAAAGGGCAACAACATTTCCATGTTGAAGACCTTCACCTGAAGTACCAACCGCACCCACTTGGTGAGGGAATGATGAGTCCAGAGTTAGAGGATGTTATTCTGAGAGGGCTTAAATTCAATGTTTCAACTGGGATCGTTCGGATTATCATTTGTGGCACAGCTCTGGACAAAGGGGCCTGTGATAAAAGAATCCAAATACAAGATGCAACTTGGGCTAGCATCGTCTACCAGAAAATGTGACCTTGCCTCTAATGCACTCAGAGTTGGATTCTCCCTCTCAGGACTAGCAAAGTGTCCATGATCAGGGTCTGAAACCCATCTGAAATGCCTCCTGACCGTGCAAGAGCAGTTAGGAAAAATGTCAGTAACCATGACGGGAGATCACACCTTTGTAAATCTGCACTTAGCTTTAGGTTCTGACAGTGGCCTGAAACCAAGGGGTGAACAGGGCTCACTGTGGCACAAGCAGCAGGAGCAGCCACAGAAACAGGGAACCTATTGTACAAGTGAGGTAAAGAGATCCGCAAAGGAGACAGAGAAAAGTCCCCATGAGAACTCTGAAGTGGAAACTGAAAATGGGGATTTAACCATGAAGGAAACAAATCCAATAACCAGCATATTTAAAATCAAAGTGCGCAGAATTTATTTATCATGTTCATATAGTATTGAGCACTGAAAGGTACCCAAGATATACAGTCAAATAATAATATATTTTGAGGATAGTATAACATAGTAACTCTAAGTAATACTGAGAGAAAGCAGTCTAAAGGAGGCAACTTCTGAATCTAATGATAACAGGCAGAAGGTCAGAGTCTATTAAAAGAGCTGAGACAACCAGCAGACATTTGATCCTGGAGGCCATTGGCAGAGATTCTTTATTTGTCAGATCTAGTTTGAAGGGAAGAGACCTTACGTGTTTGTGGAAAGACCTCAGGGTGAGTTTACTCCTAGATCAACTGGTTGTTAGCTCCATTGGAGTGAGGCAGCACATCAGGAGCTTTTCTGCTGAGCGTGTGTGGTTTTGAGAGTAGGTAAATTGAACAACAAGCAGTTTTTTCTTTTTGTTTCTCTGGGGCCCTCTGACTGTTTAAGCATGGAAGCAAGATAGAGTGGGAACTGGAAGTTGGGGTGAACAGCTTGGTAATCCGGATATTCTAAATTGAACTTTAGTCTTCTTCGAAGGAGTGCCACTGTATCTCAGACAGGGTAGGCAGAATATGGTCCCATTTTAAGATGGATGAAGCAAGCCTTGCCCTAGCGCGTAGAGCAGTTTTCAGGGGCAGCACATGCCTGCTAAGATGGTCTTGTCAAAGTCAAACAAAAGAGACATAAGCTGCTGATGTTAGAAGTGCAGGGAGGGAGTGGTAATGTTGAAGTTCTGTAGGATATACAGGTACAAAATATGTTATTTGTCTAGCTTGTTGGCATGGAGAATCATGGAGAATTTTGCTTCTAAATGGATCTTCAGACAAGAGACTTTGGGGGACAGTGACACTGAGAAGTCTAGGATGCTCAGGGTGTTGATTAGGTCTGCAGATTAGGTGTTGATTAGGTCTGAAGATTAGTCAGTAGATAAAAGAGATCAAGCAACAACCCAGCAGATGATCCACAATCGCTTATCCCATGAATATAATGCTCAGCCGAGGGCTGAGCAGCCAAAAAAAAGGAAGAGTTATGGGGGGCTGGGGGCAGGGTGCGGGCAGCTGCATAGTTTTATATTCTTTTCATTGAGCTGGCATCTGAAGTGTCAAATATCTTGCTATGCTTTAGGTTGGTTGAGTTTATTTGCCTAATATTAGTTTATGTTTTTTCCAAGAATCTGTAAAACTTTTCTGAAAGAAGTCCCTGGCTATGCTTGAACTGGCCCTGTACGCTCACAAGGCTGTGTGCCGGTACCATGAGAAATAGGTTCAAGGATTCTATTACACATTGATGTACATTCAGATTGTCCAGGCCCCCAACCCAACACAAATCAATCAATCAATCAATCAGGATTTATAAAGCGCGACAAACCACAAGTGAGGGTCTCAAGACGCTGGCGTTGTTAGCTGCATCACGGGGAAGAAGGAGAATGCACGCGTAAAGAGGGGGGAAAGGAAGGAGAAAGCAGTAACAAGCAAGACAAAAGCAGGAAAAAACACTCAAAAGCGGGGGGAAAGCAATGAGAAAGCAGTAAAAAATTGGAAAGCACGGGAGAGCTGGACCTGGGACCAAACAAAACACTGCCTCCTACTCCTGCAGAAAAAAAATAAAAGAAATCAGACAGTGTGAATGTACACCTCTTTAGATTCATATCACATGCACAACGTTTCAATTGCCCAGATAAAACCCTCTACTTGTATCATTCACCCAATCCAGATATCTTTCAGGTACAAACCCAGCCTTGAGCTAAGGAACTGCCTTCAGATTGATGTGTAGGAGAGTTTTGTTGGAATATGTTTAACTTTGTCTGCATTGTTAGGAAAGTCCTGAGAGCCTTATTTATGAGGCCTTGCGACAGTTTGGCGCTTCTGTTGCATCACTTTTTATGCCTCGGCGGAGTAAACATGCCTCCTGTTGCACCCTATTTACAAAGTGACGCATCTAAGCAGATGCGTCACTTTGTAAACCCCTGCGCCACATTGTACCTGCTCCAGGTATAATGTATGCAGGGGGGGCGTTCCGACGCAAGAAAGGGTCGTAGAAGTGACTGCGCCACTTTTAGGGCACAAATGCTTCAATATCTTACCCCTGCCTCATGGCAGGCGTAAGACTGACGCAGGCACATTACATGGGACTTGCCCATGTGTAATGACCCATTGCTAGAGTGTGTCACTTTTGTGACACACTCTAGCAGTGCGTAATTTTTGCGCTTACAGATACGTCAGGAATACTGATGTATCTGTAACTCTTTGCGACATGATGCGTCATACTGTAAATATGGCGCACCATTGGTGTTGCAAGGTGGGTGCCAGGAAAAGTGACGCATCGCTGGTTTCTCGCAGCGATGCCCCACTTTTCGTAAATGAGGCCCTGAGTATTTACAGTAGAGGCAAGAACATTGAGGAGCCTAATGGGTACTGCTTCCCTTGGCATGACAGTGCATTACAGAGGTACTTCCGGGTCTCTGAGTACGCAAAGGAAGGATCAGCCCTGATACTGGGTTCTTTGCAATGTGTTATTTCATTGCTGATGATCTGTACTGGTGGATGATCAGAGCTGGGCTCGTCATGGGAGATACAAGGAAATCTCCTGGTAGGATGGAGGGCAGGAATGCAAAGATCTGAGGCCACACATTATGGGCGCAAACTGTGTACTAACTTTTTGTTATCAGTCCAGTATTTGTGATATGACGTGTGCCTGTCAAAATGTTTATTTGCTATGGATAAGGCTCTGGATTAACAAAAACTTGGGTCTGAATCATAAAATACTGGTGGACTGTTTAAATCTGGATAACTACAAAAACATTACTTGGCTCTCTTATATACAAAAGTGTTCTGTGGACCTGGGACGGCCTGACATTTTTCTGGTCCCCCAGGGTCTAAAGAAATCTGATTTAGATTGGGTGAAGGCCAATTTTATTACATTGAAAAACGTGGAGAGGGAGGAACGCCAATTACTTAGGCCCACGGTCAGAGCCCATTACCTGACCATCACCTCCCTTACTATACAACCGTACCTTACTATCGTCACTATCCCCTTCCATAGGTGGCTTCTGGTTAAACTTCGGTTTAACCAGATTTACACAGTTTTGTGTGATAGTCAAGGCTGGTTTAAGGAGGAGGACGCACCTGTCTGTAATTGCGATAACTTTTCCACGCAAAATAATATGCATTTTATGTTGTTTTGTAATTTTTTCACTGCGCCCAGACAGAAATACCTGGTACCATTACTAAAGGATAAAGCTTTTTACCAGGCAAAACCTGCCCTCCTTTATCTCCAATTATTGGACTCAGCGTTGACCATGTTTAGAGTGGCCAATTATCTTGTCGCTGCTGTTAGGATTAGGAGGAGAAGACTTAATAATGTTACATTAGGGCTTTGTAGAGAAGATTGAAATGGAAATGCTGTGTACACTTAAATATCTATTTTACTGAGTATGTACTCTTTTTATTATGTATATTTAAACTGTATATTAATTAATTATTATTGATGTTTTCTTATATCATCTTTTTATTACATATATGTAAATATTATTGATTGATGATTTTTGTAACTCCTTATGAATTTGTATTGCCCTTTTCTGATGTGATTGTAGAATGCTTTTATGATTTTTAACTAAATCGAATAAAGTGGTTTTGACTTGACTTGACTTATTTGCAGAGGATTGTAAAACCTTCTGCCTCATGAATATTAATAAAGTATGCCACATTTTGCAGCCATTCACTGTAGGTGCAGGGATGGGGCTTGGTGAGGGTCAGAAGGTCTCTAGCACTGAGTTTGCATGAAAGAATATGAATATGTTTCTAAAAGCACCCATGTCCACTACATGTCTTGATATGCAAGGAGGACAACGGGGGAGCATACAGTCAGCATATCTGCTCTTCCAAAGCAGATGGAGGCGATTTCCGCAGGGAAAGGTTTCTCAAGGGAGAAGCTATCCTTTGCGAATCAGGTACTACCTCAGCTCAGGTTTTGGTGACCGAGTAGTGTTTGTGATTGCCACAGAGGTTAAAGCATAACGCTTCAGTTTGTGACACCAGTATGGTTTGGTTATATAAAGTACAATTGTTGTAAAACATATTATCAATCACAATCAATCATAAAATTTGTATAGCGCGCTACTCACCCGTAAGGGTCTCAAGGCACTGAGGGGGGGGGTCGCTACTGCTCGAACAGCCAGGTCTTGAGTAATTTCCTGAAGGAGAGGTGATCCTGGGTCAGCCGTAGGTGAGTGGGGAGGGAGTTCTATGTCTTGGCTGCCAGGTAGGTGAAGGATCTTCCTCCGACTGTGGATTTCTGAATTCTTGGGACGGAGGCGAGGGCGAGGCTGGCGGCTCGGAGCTGGCGGGTGGGTGTGTAGAAAGTGAGGCGGATGTTGAGGTACTTCGGGCCCAAGTCATGGAGAGCCTTGTGTGCGTGGGTGAGGAGTCTGAACGTGATCCTGGATGATGCTCAGGTTGCGTGCGTGGTCCGTCGGTTTGGGTGCGCTGCCCAGGGCAGGCGGCCACCAGGAGTCGTCACAGGCGGAGGGCGATGATCCCAGGATGAGGACTTCCGTCTTGTCTGAGTTTAGTTTCAGGCGGCTGTTCTTCATCCACTCGGCGACGTCTTTCATCCCTTCATGCAGGCTGGTTCTGGCGGTGGCGGGGTCGTTGGTGAGGGAGAGGATCAGCTGGGTGTCATCGGCGTAGGAGATGATGTTGAGGTTGTGTTTGCGCGCGATGGCTGCGAGAGGGCTCATGTAGACGTTGAAGAGGGTTGGGCTGAGTGATGATCCTTGTGGTACGCCGCAGATGACTTAGGTGGCCTTGGATGTGAACGGAGGGAGCCGGACTCTCTGGGTTCTTCCGGCGAGGAACGAGATGATCCACTCCAGTGCCTTCTCTTGGACTCCGATGTTGCTGAGGCGCTGCACTAGGGTGTGGTGGCAGACAGTGTCGAATGCTGCAGAGTGGTCCAGGACGATGAGGGCCGCTGTTTCCCCGTTGTCGAGCAGGGATCTGATGTCGTCAATGGCTGCGATGAGGGCGGTCTCTGTGCTGTGGTTGGCTCGGAAACCAGACTGCGAGGGGTCGAGGGATCTGTTTGTCTCGAGGAAGGCGGCAAGCTGTCTGTTGACGGTCTTCTCGATGACTTTGGCAGGAAAAGGGAGGAACGAGATGGGGAAGTAGTTCTTGAGGTCGGTGGGGTCTGCTGTTGGTTTCTTCAGGAGTGCGCTGAGCTTGGAGTGCTTTCAGCTCTCCGGGAAGGTGGCGGTGTTGAAGGAGGTGTTGATGATGTCCCGGAGTTGGGGTGCGATGATGGAGTTGGCCTTGTTGAAGACGTGGTGGGGGCAGGGGTCGGTTGGTGTTCATCGTGCGGGTGGTGTCTTCGGTGCTGGTCGGGGTCCAGGCGCAGAGGGTGGTGGTGGGGGGCGTTGGTTCGGTGGTTGGGTGCGTGGAAGGTGCGCCGAAGCTGTTGTGTGTGTCGGGGATCTTACGGTGGAAGAACGAGGCGAGTGAGTCGCAGAGGTCTTGCGAAGGGGTGATGTTGTTGTTTCCGGCGCTGGGGTTGGAGAGCTCTTTGACGATGCTGAAGAGTTCCTTGCTGTTGTGGGCGTTGTTGTTCAGTCGTTCTGTGAATGCTGTCTTCTTGGTGGTGCGGATCAGCTGGTGGTGTTTGCGGGTGGCGTGCTTGAGGGCAGTCATGTTGTCCGTGGTCTGGTCGTGACGGTAGGCTTTCTCGAGGGTGCGGCAGTTCTTCTTGGAGTTCTTGAGTTTTTCGGTGAACCAGGAGGCTTTCTTGCTGCTGGGTCTGCTGGGGGGTTCTTCAGTAGTGCGAGGTCATTTGCGCAGTTGGTGAGCCACTGTGTGAGGTTGCCGGCTGCTTCGTTGGGGTCCGTTGTGCTGGCGGGAGGGTTCTGGCGGAGGGAGGTGGTGAACTGCTCGGTGGTGATCTTGCTCCAGCTCCTGCGAGGAATCTGTTGCGGGTGGCGGTGGGTCGTTGTTCCTCTGAAGCTGAAGTGGATGCAGCTGTGGTCAGTCCAGTGGAGTCCGGTGGAGTGGCTGAAGGAGATGTGCTTGCTGGAGGAGAAGACGGGGTCAAGCGTGTGGCTGGCATAGTGGGTGGGGGTGTTCACCAGTTGCTTGAGTCCGAGGTTGGCGAGCTTGTCCAGCAGGGTGGTGGTGTTGCTGTCCTTGTTGTTCTCCAGGTGGAAGTTGAGGTCCCCTAGGAGGATGTAGTCAGCGGAGGGGAGGGCGTACGGGCTGATGAAGTCTGCGATGTCTTCGCTGAATTGTGTGCGTGGTCCCAGGGGTCTGTAGATGAGGGTGCCTCTGAGGGTGGTCTTGGGATCGGTGTGTATCTGGAAGTGGAGTTGTTCGGCGGCGGTGAAGGTGTCGTCGGGGTTGGTCGTGATGTGGATGGTGTTCTTGTGTACGATGGCGATGCCTCCTCTGGTCTGGTTGACGCGGTCCTTCAAGGTGATCTTGTATCCGTCCGGGATGGCTATGGCGATGTCAGGTTTCTGTCTCCCTGATGAAGATGCGGGAAGATCTGGTGCAGGGCGAGCATGCGGAACTTTTCTTTTCGTATGAATTTGTTTAGCATTCGAAGATCTAGAATAGGCCTGTATTCCTTGGCAGTTCCTCGTTTTTGAACCAAGAAATACCGGGAGTACACTCCTTGATTTCTGTGAATGGAGGGAACCTCCTCTATGGCCATCTTCTTCAGGAGGACGGAGACTTCGTCTTGTAGCAATTGACTCTGGAAACGTGGGAGGTGTCGCGCCTGAAGGAGGACTTGCGGAGGAGATTTGAACCTCAGCAAGTAACCATGCTGCACAATATTCAGCACCCATCTGTCTTTTGTAATGGATTTCCACTCTTTCAGATGATGAGAAACACTCCCTCCCACCGGAGTGGCGAACAGACGTGGAGGAAGCAATGGCTCAGGGCTTAGGAGGTTGCTTGGAGGAAGACTGCTGCTTGTTATTGCCACCTCTTCCTCTGCCAGGACGACGCTGCTGGAACTGCGTCTTCTGCTGAGACTGGGATTGCCACTGAGGGGTTTGAACCCTCTGCTGGAAAGACCTCCTGTCTCCCTGGCGAAAGCGTTTCTTGAATTCCTTGCGCTTTTGTAATCCCACAGCTTTGACGGTGTCCATTTCCGCTTTCATTTTGGACATTTCATCGTCCGTGTGTGGACCAAACAGAGATTTCCCATTGAATGGCAAATTCAAAATCTTCTTCTGGGCTTCTGGTTTGAGCCCTGTCAGACGGAGCCAAGCCGAACGACGGAAACAAATACCATTTGAATAGCCATGGGCCGCAAGGTCAGAGGCATCCACTGCGGCGCTAATAACTTGATTGGCTACCAGGCCTCCCTCCTGTATAATCTCCAGAAAGTCTTGGCGATCTTCCTTGGGGAGCTTGTCAGTAAAGAGAGTCAGGGAGTCCCAAAGGGACCTGTCGTACCTTCCAAGCAAGGCAGAGGCGCTAGCCACCTTCATAAATGAAGAGGAGGTGTTGCATACCTTCCTACCAAACGAGTCCATAAGTTTACTATCTTATTCAGGTGGTACTGAGGAAGAAGTAGAGCCTGCATGGAACTTCATGGCAGCCGCCACAATAATGGAGTCCACAGGAGGATCAGATCTGAGGAACAAGGGATCCTCTGCAGGGGCCTTGTACTTTTTGGCTATCCGAGATGGAACAGATCCCACCACTGCTGGTGTGAGGAAAGTAGCCATAGCCGGATCTAGGAGGCCGGGGACCAGGGGCAGAAGAGGCCTGGGCGCTGTGCGATGATGAAGAGTATCAAAAATCACAGAAGTGGGAACCACTGGAGTATGCAGCGTAATGGAGAACGTGATCTGATCCGAGATATTGGCCTGGGTGAAAACCTGGGACTCCGAGGAGATCTAGACGGTCTGACCGGCGTTCTTGCCGTAGACGGAGAATATGTACGGGAGTAACCCGAGCCCGGGCTACTCTGACCTCCAGATAGAGCCCCTTGAGCATGCTGAGACACCAAGCTGCGTGGTCTGTCAGCAGATCTGGGCGAAGGTTCCGGGGAGATTTCCACGATATTGAACCGAGGAGATGATGACTTGCCTCCTGAAGATCCGGAACCAGGGGACTCCACCACTGCCGTCACTTGATCCCTCGACGGCGAAAGCCTCGACGTCGAAGATGTCTGGGTGACTAGTGGCATCGAGTGGTATGCTCTCGACGGCGTTCGATCACGTCGAGAAGGGCTCGACTGAGAACCTCGACGTCGATCCGGAGACTTCGCCGTCGATCTCCCTCGACGTCGACCAGATGGAGATGCTCCATGACGTCGTATCGACGACGACTCTCGACGTCGTGTCGACGATGACCTTCTTCGACGTCGCGTCGACGGCGACCTTTCCTGGCGTCGCCTCGGCGTCGTCCTCCTTGACGTCGAAGGATGGGATCTGACAGTCCCTCTCGACGGCAGCCCGCCAGCCGGCAGCGACCTGGATGCCGTCCTAGCTCTCGACGCCGATCCCCTCTGGGGCGTCAGAGAGTGTCTCGACGTCGACGGAAGCCTCGACGTCGACAGAGACTTAGATGTGGTAGCAGCCATGGACTTCGAGCCCGAAGTATGGCGCCTCGACGCCGACTTACTTGACTGCGGCAGAGATCTTCGACGTCGTGAAGATGATCTTGGCCTCTTCGGCGGCGACCTCGACGTCGACGGAGTTCTTCGACCTTCCTTCCTCTTCCTGGGGACAGGAGAAGCGGAATGACGCCGTTTTTGGCCGTGCTTGCTTGTAGGAGAAGATCTGGGGGCTGTAGAAGCACCCACCTGGTGACTTTTGTCCATCTCCTGCATGGCATGAAGTCGAATCTTCTCCCTGTCGCGAAGAGTTCGACTTTTAAAGTTTTGACAGTGATGGCACTGAACAGGATTGTGTGTAGATGGAAGGCACACAATACACACAGAATGTGGGTCAGTCAGAGCCATCTTTATGTCACAAGAAGGACATTTCCGGAACAGAGCAGGCATTCTGACAGGAAATTCTTGTGGGTTACCACAGAAAAATAAATCAGAAGCCTTATTTATCCAAAAAATGTCGAATAATAAGAGAAAATTCTCTCAAAAACACAATTTCAGTTGAAAACTGAAGAGCTCAAGCTCCAGGATCCTCACAGAAGGAGCCGGAAAAAAGAACTGACCCAACTGTCACCTGTGGTGCACCATGGGAGCAGGGGGTTGCCTTCAGGTCTTAAAGGCACAGTACCCCTACTCTAATGCCTTAAAGGCAAGGTGTCAGTTTTCTTTGTTTGCTTTATACTCTACTGCAGCCTACTGGCAAATGCCTGCAATTACAGGTTTTTCCTATGGCAATAAAGCATTGTTGTATACAAATGTTTTCTGCTCTCATTCTTCCTTAGGGTTTGGAAGAGTACTACTGTATGTATGCTAATTTATGTAAATTTGCGGCAATTTTGCCAGTTAGGAAATGTTTTAGGCTGCAAATGTATGTTTTCACATATATATATACATATATATTTATATGTATTTTCTATATGCTCCGGGATCCCGCACATGGGCGGGGATTATTCATAGATTATGACTTTGATGAGTATACCCCTGGATGAGAACTAGGATTACAGGTAAGTAACTAATCCTTTTGAGAAGGTTACGAAAAGCCAGTATGTTTGGTTCCCCTCGGAGGCTAGGGGGGGGATAGAATTCCAAAGATTGCAGGCATTCAGGGAGAAAGAGCGCCACCCCATCTGGATCTTCGTACTTTCCTTGGGGTGCCGAAAAAAGCGGAGCTAGAATAAAGACTCCTGGGGGGTTGATAGGGGTTGACCAATGACTGGATGATGGCTGGGCCTGAATTCCACATAGCTCTATGGGCTAGGCACATGGCCTTGAAATGTATCCTAGCCCGAATTGGGAGCCAGTGAAGATTCCTCAGTGCAGGTTTCACTGATTGTCTCGGAGGAATCTGGAGAAGTTGGTGAGGCGCACAAATCTGGATCACTTGTATTTTCTGGATTGTGGACTGAGGGGCGCCCAGATACAACGCATTCCCATAGTCTAGGCGGGACAGTATAAGGGCTTGCACCATAATCCTCTTCGCCTGGAAAGGGAGGAGGGGAAGGATCTTTCTTAGCATCCTCATTAGGCCAAAACATGTAGTAGAGAGCTTAGTGGCTTGATGATTAAAACTGAGGGAGCTGTCTAACCACATGCCTAAGCTCTTAATCTGCTGCTTAGGGGTTGGAATAGGGCCAAGACAGGTCGGCCATATAAGTGCCAAGGAGGGTGATTGAGGTTTGCCCAGAAACATCAGTTTGGTCTTGTCCCCATTTAGCTTGAGGTGGGAGAGTTCCATCCATTCGGCTACCGCCTCTGGGCAAGTACCTGGAGAGCAAGATGATCCTTCAGGGTGATTTAATGCCACAACCAATTGAGTATCATCTGCATAGGTGATGATCTTTATGCCTAATGGTAGCACAATCTCTGCCAATGGAGCCATATAGGTGTTAAAAAGCGTGGGGTTCAGGGAGGAACCCTGGGGAACCCCACAGCTGAGAGGCCACGGGTTTGATGTGGCAGTTCCCTCAAAGACTTGAGAGAACCGATCCTTTAGAAAGGACTGGAACCAGGTAAGCGCCAGGTTTCTTGCTCAAAATTGTTTAGACGCTCAAGCAGAATGTTATGATCAACAGTGTCATAGGCGGCACTGAGATCTAGAAGAATGATTGCTGCTGAGCCGCCCTGGTCAAGAAGTCTCCTTGCCTCTTCTGTTACAGCCAGAAGGGCCGTCACTGTCCCGAGCTGAGGACGGAATCCTGTTTGAGAGACATGGAGCAAGTTGTTGGATTCCAAGTACTGTACCACGTGGAATTTATGTGTCTCTCAATAAACTTGCTCAGCCAGGGAAGGAGGGAGATGGGTCGGTAGTTGGCCATGTTGGAGTGATCTAAATTGGTTTTTTTTCAGAAGTGCTTTAACCTGACCACATTTCCATGCCAGGGGTACTGTGCCAGAAATAATGGAGAAGTTTAAAGAATCCAAGATGACTGGGCGAATAGCATTAGTGACTAGTGAGAGGTACTGCGGAGGAGCGGGTTCCATGGGAGTGCCCGAGGTTACCCTAGAGAGTACTGTAGTTCGGGGTGCAGACTTCTGGTGCTGAGAGCTCTAGACTCAGTCTGATGGGGAGGAAAAGGAAGGCATATCATACGAATTTTTTGATGAAAGTAATCTGCCAGGTAGTTACAATGATCTGGGGCTTCCTCCGTTTTGGGAGTCTTATGTGGCATGGTGGAGGGGGATTTAGAGATACGAAAGATCTCTTTAGGTGAGTTGGCAGCTGCATTTATCCTCTCCTCATAGAAGGTGGTTTGGGCGATTTGATTTCTGCCTTATAACTCCTAATTGCCTCACTGTAATAATTTTTCCTCTCTTCTGCAAAATTCTGTCTCCATCCACTTTCAAATTTTCTGCAGGTTTGCTTAAGCTCCCTTAATTTAGGGGACAACTATGGTGCCCATTTTTGTTTGAATCTCTTGTGTGAAGGTTTTTTGGGAAGTATAGTATCCAGTGAGCTTTGGATCCATAGATTAAAGTTATTATTGCCATCTCAGGGTTAGAATCACTATGAGGTCTGGTGGCACCAAGAGCTGTAGTCCATTGGCTGATGGAGAGATTCGACCATTTCCTTTCTACTGTCAAAAGTAGCGCTCTGGGGAGGAGTGGAAGGCAAAGTCTCCCAGACCAGGGGAATTAACGAGTGATCCGTCCATGGGGGGATGGGAACACCAACCAAAAGATTCTGCTCATTACTAAACACAGGTTCAAGGAGATGGCCATTGACATGCGTGGGGTCAAAGCCTTTATGCTTAATTTGAAGTGCCGAGAGGCTTGTTGATAACTCATTGGCCAGATGATTGGAGGGGTCATCCAGGTGGATATTAAGATCCCCCATTATTGTGAGTTAGCTGGGGTTAGTGCAAAGTTGGAAACAAGTGTAGGAAGTGCACTGAGAAATTGACCTATGGGTCCTGGGGATTGGTAGAGCAGTAAGCCGGAGAAGGTGCTTGTAGGTGAAAATTCTAGGGAGAAATTCATGCTTTCGCAGTCTGGTAGCCCGTCCGTAGAAGACCGGCAACTGAAGTTGTCTTTAAATATAATAGCTAGTCCCCCACCTCTTCCAGTCTTATGGTCCACTCTGTGTATTAGATACCCAGGTGGCAGGGTTTGAGTGATGACTGGGTCAACTTCGTCTTGTAACCAGGTCTCCGTCAGGAAAAAAGCATCTGGTTTGAGGTCATCTAGTAGGAGTGCAAGTTCGACTGAGTGCCTAGGAAGGGAGCGGCAGTTTAGGAGCTAGAGTTTTAAGGGAGGGCCAAGTAAAGGTGCTTCCTTGCTGTGGGGTTAAAACTTAACGTTACAGTAGCAGCAGCAAGAGGGACTGTTAGCGATGTTCATTGAGTGTAGACAGTTGATGCCAGTGGCCCCTCTCAAATCAGTCAAAGTCTGAGCACAATAAATGAGATTATTTTGGAAACTGCCAGGGGTCATGGCCCCTGGTCCCAGCCAGGCGTGGATGGGCGCAGACGGGCTTGCCTTTGGCGCTACTTTGGAGCGGCTCCGGCGCGCCTGCTACGCGTGTCCGCTGCACATGTGTTCGGGCACCCGGTTAAGTAGCAGTGAAGCACAAAGACTAGTGCGCTAAGTGCAGCCAGAAGTGTCCCACCCTGAAAGTAACTCCCGAAAACGCCCTCCGCTCAACGGCACTTGCCTAGTCGGACCGGGGTGTGGGAGAAATCAGATGGGGATGAGTAAGACTGTGCAAAATGCAATTTTTAAAATATGGGCCTTTGAAACTGCAAAGCACAACAGTAAAGAATTTGTTAAAACAAGGCAAAAAAGATTGAGCAACTGATAAAACGTCTTTCACAGCTAGCAACACTACCTCTAATCAGGTTCTGTCGCATTCGCTGGGTGTGCGTCCGGGCATCCGGTTAAGTAGCAGTGAAGCGCAAAGACTAGTCCGCTAACTGCAGCCGGAAGTGTCACGCCCTGAAAGTTACTCCTGAGAACGCCCTCTGCTCAACGGCACTTACCGAGTTGGACCAGGGCATGGGAGCAATCAGATGCGGGTGAGTAAGACTGTGAAAAATGCAATTTTCAAAATATGGGCATAGGAAAGTGCAAAGCAGAACAGTACAGATTTTGTTAAAACAAGGCAAAAAAGATTGAGCAACAGATAAAACGTCTTTCACAGCTAGCAGCATTACCTCTAATCAGGTTCTGCCGCGTCCACCCTTGGGAATGGTAGTCCCCTGTTTCCTAGAGGTTTATTAAGTCATCTTAATAATCCTTCCCATTCATGGATTTATGGTGTCTATTGTTGTTAGCACGTATGTGATGCGAGTCCTACACTGGGATGTTAGTTTCAATCGAAGAGCCAGGTTTTGAGTTTCTTCCTAAAGTCTGTCAGTCTGGGCTATGTTCAGAGGGGGAGGGTGTTCCAGGACTTGGTGGGGCGGTGGGAGAGCAGCATCCTCCACAGTGGGTACGGTGGATGCGCAGTTTTGGGTGATCGAGGCAGAGCAAAGGTTTCTGGATGGTTGGTGGAAGGTCAGGCAGTGGTTGATGGAGGGCTTTTTAGACATGTGTCAGGAGTTTGAATTGGCATCTTTTCTAGATGATAAGCCAGTGGAAGTTTCTCAGGTGCTGGGTGATGTGGGTCCTTTTGAGCAGGTTGAGGATCAGTATAGTGGCAAAACATCATCCAACTGAGAGGAACCGTGTGTTCTCAGAACAGGAAACCACATGACAGAAAGGGACTGAGCCCAGACATGGACCACGTGATGGGAATTGGCTGGTCCCTGACCAGGACGCACCTGAACGGAATGGACTTGACTCAGAAAAGGAAATTACCTCACAGGAAGAGGCTGGTCATATTAAAATTGTGTTCATGGTAGGTGGTCATCTTGGAATGAAGTTTGCGTTTGGTGACCCTCTTTGAATAGAGGCTCACCTTGTAGTAATTGAGGTAAAGTTTCAGGCTCAAGATCATGCCAATTGCTGGCCCAAAACCAGGACATTTGCTTGGTGCTACCCTGCCAGTGCACAATAAGAGCACAGTCATTTGTATATTTGTTCTTCTTTGCATTGTCTCTGTCCAGCAGCCCCATTGTCAGTGTTTTGGTCCGTGCTTACCCTTTGATTTCTCACTCTGTGTTATATTTTTATTCTAGTGATTACCTTCTGTATTACTCTCTCTTGAGACAGCTAGCAAGCTGATGGCTTGAACCCTTGCCTCTGTAGCCCTCTGAGTATCCTGTTCATAGTTTGTCTTTGGACTCTCAACAGCAGTGGTGGCCTATGTCTTATCTTTTCTGATTCAATGACTCTTTCTGTCTGCAGTGGGCGGAGTTCATGCAGCTGGGATCTGAAGTTCCTGATTCTGAACTCGATGACGTCATCGCCTCCCAGAGGGTCAATCAATGCTCCACTCTAGTCTACACCTCAGGGACAACTGGTCCACCCAAGGGGGTGATGCTGAGTCATGACGGCGTGAGTATCAATGTGGAAGTATGTGTCCATGGAGAATTATTTTAGAACACTAATGTAGTAAGCAGAAATGGAATGCAATGCAGAGAGTGTGCTGTTTACTATTTAGGACTATATCTGAATATCCACATGGCTATTCAGGTCACCATCATAATGGAGTGAGTTGTTAATTCAAGGAATCTTTTTATTAAATAGCAAAGACAGACAGCTTTAGGGAGTCTGCCTTCAAAGGAAAGCCAGAAAAGACTTAAGTATTGTATTGTTTATGATACTTATTAAGCACGGCTATCACCCTACGGGTATCTTGGCGCTATAGTACGTGAAACATCAGTCAGTGGAAGATGCAAAAGGGATTCCAAAGAGAGAAGCCCTCCTAACGATCAGATTCTAGGGAACAGCCACGTTTTAACCCTTTTCCTAAACTGCAGAAGGTCTTGAAACTGCCTGATTTCCAGAGGAAGGCTGTTCCAAAGTTTGGCAGCAGCAGAGCTGAACGCCCTGCCTCCTGATTTTGCTTTGCGAATTTTCTGAGCTGTCACCAGACAGGCCGTAAAGGAGCAGAGACACCTTAATGGCGTATACCACACAAATGTCTCCTGAAGAGGTTTAGGTCCAGCCACATGCAGAGCATTAAAGACCAAGCAGAGGGACTTAAACTGGATCCTCTGCCTTATTGCTAACCAGTGAAGCTCAGCAAGAGCCAAGGAGCCTGATGCACACCGTGGTTTCGCCAGTGCTAGTTTGGCAGCAAAGGTCTGGACTCTTTGGAGACGTTCAACCAAAAATGTTGGGGTCTCCAATAGTAGGGCATTACAATAGTCCATCCTTCTGAGGATGATACTTCCAACAATCAACGCTCTGGCTGTTTTGGGCACCAGCGGAAGGATTTTTCTCAAGGTTCTGATCAAGGAAAACAGTTCCCCAAATGAGAGACTTGTGTAGAGTCTGAACAATTAAAAAGGCAAAGTCTAAAAAAATCCTCAAATCACCATCTTTTACAGGGTTTTAAACAGAAAAGCCACACACATATGAGATGTGGCGTCATAGGGTTGAACTAGCAATGACTAGTAAAGCAATGAATACATAAGATACATTCAATCAGATACATATAGAAATAGCTACTTCTACTTGACATGACTTTTATGAAATACAGAAATACAATAGGCAGTTCAACTAATAAATGATCCCTAGAAAAGGTTGGAGCAAAAGATCGAGCAGACAGGAACATCCTAGAGATGTCTTCCTGGAGAGGAGCACAGATTAATACAATGTATGAATCCAGAGAGCATGGTTTAGGCTTCTATTTTGCTGATTTTCTGAAATGGAAAAGTACAAAGCGAAATAGACGCACATGGAAAAGCTCGGTCACATACACTGAATGTGCAATTATTTTTCTAATGAATAAAAACACTGGCAGATCTCACGAAAGTACATTCGATGAGCCGAAAGCGGTGTCAGCACGTGTCTTTTGTGTCTACCTTGACACGCCCATTGAAAATTTCTCCGATGAGTCCTGACAGTGAGACACTGTAGGGCAGAGCGGCTCATCATAAACAAACACTTAACTTCGAGGAACATTGAGCTATGACCAGGCCTGAACTTCCCAACGCTGAATGAATTGGTTTATGCCACTTTTAACATACACAATCACCAGGAAAGTGCCCTAGAACTAGCACTGCAAGAAACCTCACAAATGGATGATAGCAATTAGGAAGGTAAGAGTCATGTTTGAGGTGCTGAGCAAAATTCCATGAGCACGATTCACAGAACTAACTTACGACAAAATCCTAAACTTACTACCATTTTGCTATTCACAGAAGGCAGTTACCCATTTTGGTATTCACAGAAGGAACTTACTCATCAATTTGTAAGTTGCTCATCAATGAGTAAGTGCCTTCTGTGAATACCAAAATGAGTAAGTGCCTTCTGTGAATACCAAAATGAGTAAGTGCACTTACTCATCAATGAGTAAGTTGCTCATCAATGAGTAAGTGCCTTCTGTGAATACCAAAATGAGTAAGTGGACTTACTTTTCAATGAGTAAGTTGCTCATCAATGAGTAAGTTACTCATCAATGAGTAAGTGCTTTCTGTGAATACGAAAAGGAGTTAGTGCCTTCTGTGAACACCAAAATGGTAGTAAGTTTAGGATATTGTCGTAAGTTAGTTCTGTGAATCGGACCCCATATATTCAGAAGCACATCTTAAATTCAGTTACTCTAAATGTTCACAACCTGGAATTGAAAGGCTTGCCCTCCCTGCTGTGTTTGTTTGTTCTTGGGACCCCTTAAGATGTAAGTAGAGGAAGATCACAGAGATCTGGACACCGATGACTAAGGAAGGCTAAGGCATAGGGTGCTCATAATTGAGCAGCTGCTGTAGCCTGTAATATGTCCCTAAGTTCATAGGCAGCACACCCAGATCCTAGTATTGCACTAATATGCATACAATTTCAGATTAATAAACAAATAATGAAATTCTCTCCATCTCCTAACCATAACCTTCCAGCCCCATACATTAATGGCCTCCCCTCTGAAACTAAGGACCCTATTTTTTTCAGGACCAAAGACCTTTTCAGATTTATGATTTTTCAATTTCAACAAACAAACCTACCAATCATCAGAGTATCCGGTCCTCATCAGGATATGGGCACCTAATTCTTGATATTGTCCCCAGTAACACTTGTCACGCAAATGCTGGCAATAAACTGTCAATAAATCAATCTAGTCGTATTTGTATAGTGCAGCTAATCACCCCGAGGAGTATCCAGGCGCTGTACTGAAGGTATCAGTTGAAGAGTGCAGACCGGGAGTGGCTGGGTGTTCCAGGCTTTGGTGGCAAGGTGTGAGAAGGAGCGTTCTCCGGAGCGGCTTGGGCAAATACGTGGTGTTGGTGAGGGCAAGGTGAGCAGAGCAGCGGTTTCTGGTTGGTTGTGGAAGTACAGGCGGTGGTTCATGTAGTCTGGTCCTTGGCTGTGGAGGGCCTTGTAGGTGTGGGCCAGGAGCTTGAACCGGAATCTCTTCTGGATGGGGAGCTAGAGGAGGCATTTCAGATGCTGTGTGATGTGTATCCTTTTGGGCAGGTTGAGGATCAGTCTGGCTACTGTGTTCTGGATTGTCTGGAGTCTGTGCATGAGGTCGGTGGAGGTGCCAGCATAAAGTGTGTTGCCGTAGTCAAGTTGGCTGGTGGTGAGGGCCTGCGTCACAGATTTTCTTATGGGGAGCCATCTGAAAATTAATAATTGTAATACTGCATAAATAGGCTAGGACTAAAAGAAAATATCTATGACAGAGGGGAATTCAATCTGTAAAAAATAGTGAAAAAAGGTTGACATGTTTCATCCTAGAGCTCTCATAGGGATGCAACGGCTTTCAGCAGGACCAGAAGAAATACCAATAACCACTTGTATAATTTTGAAACAGTGGTAAAAATCTTTATACCGAACCAGTAGGCGGAGTGATATGTCACTCAGAAGTTGAATGTACTGGCCAGCAAACTCCCTAGAAAGAGAAACAGAAATGAGTGCGTTTCAACAGTTAAACACACAGCTCCTAATATGCGTAGTTATAATTGCAGTGCTTATAGGCATGTAATTTATTGTAAATGTAATGTAATCCTTATTAAGATCACAGGGCCTTGATTCAATAACACCTATCCCATTCATTATGAGTTGTGCATCATTTGCTATGCGCAGGAGGTGCTCCTTGCAATACCTTGGTCCTAAAGTTTGGAATTCCCTACCGCAATTCTTAAGACACTGTACCTCTCTGCTGCTACCTTGCAAGCACCTTAAAACATAGCTATTTAATTTTTTTTCACATAGGGCCAAGCGAAATCTCTTCCTATGCTTAGCGCTGGGAAACCATTGAGTAGCCGTGCGCTCTATAAGTGGAAAAATAAAATGTCGTCTGTTGCTGTGATTAGGGCTGTGGTTGGCCCTGAAACCCCATTTTGTTGGATCCTGCACTTTGTTTTTTTCCAGATGATTGTTGAGTTGAAGGTTAATGGCCTTCTCCAGGACTTTGATGGGGAACGGCAGAAGGGAGATGGGAGAGTAGTTCTGGAGGTCTCTGGGATTTACTGAAGGTTTCTTGAGGAGGCGGTCTAACCTCTGCATGTTTCCATCCATTTGGAAATGTGGCTGAAGTTATGGAGCTTTTGTGGATGACGGTGAGCTGGTGACTGATCTTATTGCTTCCCAGGTTGAAGAGTCGGTGAGGGCATGGGTTGGTGGGTGCTTTTGAGTGGATGGATTTCATCAGGGTAGTAGTTGGTGGTGTGGTAAGTTGGTTTCCATTCTGTGAGAGGGTGGTTGATGGGTTGCAAAAGAGGTTGGAGGGTTGGGGATCAAGGGGACTGTAGATGGTTGCTATCTTGTTATGGAGGTGGTCAGCAAGAGAGTCGCAGAGTTCTTTTGAGGGAGGGGTTGAGTTTTTCTGTGGCTGACAGGCATCTGAACTCTCTGATGATAGTGAAGAGTTCCTCGGTTTGATTGCCCGCTGGTTTTGATCTGACGTGTAAGGGCCTCCTTTTTCGTGGCTTTGAGCTGACGGTGGTAGTTGTTGAAGGTTGAATAGTAGCCGGTTTAGTCAGTGTCATTCCTGCTGGTTTGCCATCTTTTTTTCAGTTGCTTACACCTGTGTTTTAATGCGCTGAGTTGTTGTGTATAGCAGCTGGCTTGTTTAGTGGGTCTGTGCATTATTGTTGGTTTGGTGGGGGCAACTTGGTTGGCATCGCTGGTGATCTAGGTGTTGAAATTCTCTACTGTCTGGTCCAGGTTGGTGGTGATGTTGGGCTGAGAGCGTTGGTCTATTGCTGCTGAATTACAAACAAGTATATAGTTCCTCAGTGGCAATCAGACCCCTTGGGTATTTTGTATCGAGGTTAATGATGTAATTGGCCTCTAGTAGTCTGAGTACTCTTTCTCTTTCACCCCCTATCAGAAAGTATCTCAGGCCATTGGGGTCCGCTTTGTGTGACTCACTGAAATGCCTGGCTACTGGATATGCCTGATCTTGATTTTTTATCGCTCCCAAGTGCTGGAGTACCCTCTTGTGTGCTTGTAATATCGTGCTACCAACATAGCGCAGCCCACAAGGGCACTCCAGCATGTAGATGGCATAGTCTGTTTCGCAATTGAGGGCCTTGGTTATGAGATTTTCCTTGTCACTGAAAGGGGTTTTCTATGCAGTCTGGTTGTTGCCGTGCTGGCACGCCTTAGATAGTCTACATTTAAAAAAGCCCTCTCTCTGAGTCAGATACAAGCTTTTGCTGGGACCTTTGGGGTTATTCTGGACCAAAATATCTTTCATGGACACTGCTCTGCTGTAAGTTATCGCCATTTTTATTTTGGAAAGCAGATGCCCGATCATAGGGTCACTTAAGACCAGGGGCCAATTTTTGGTTATAAGCTTTCTGACTTGTTTTTCTTGTTTGTTAAATTTTAGAATGAATCTGAAAGTATCTCCATCTTTTTGTTTCATTGTGTCCTTTGCTGATTTCTTGTGTGCCTCACTGTCTTTTTTGAGGAGGGTTTCCCTGGATTTGTCCCTGCTCTTGAGGATGGCAGCATCAATGCAGTGTTTGGTGTATCCCCTTTCCTGAAATTGCTGCTTGCTGTTTTCTTGCTCTGTGATAAGGTATTTTTCACAGCTGCAAATGCATCTTAACCTAAGTGTTAGAATTGGGGCTCTCTAGTTGGCACAGGTAGGTACTTGTGACAAATAGGGACCCTCTCCTCTAGTCAGGGTAAGTGTGTAAACTCCTAAAATAACCCCTGCTCACCCCCTTGGTAGCATGGCACGAGCAGACAGGCTTGTTTCAGAGGCAGTGTGTAAAGCATTTGTGAACACATACAGTAATCAAGTGACAACACTACAAATGGACACCACACACGCTGTATAGTTATAAAAATAAGTATTGTTTATATAGATTTACCACAAGACCAAAAACAATAAGAATAATCCACAGTACTATTAAAAATCAAGAGTTCCAGTTAAAAATGCTTAAATCAGAGTTCTATGCGAGTCGCTAGCCCTGTCCGGCTACAGCATTGATGAACATAACACAGAGTCTAACAATTCCAGCGGACCGCGTTGATACGGGCCCACTCAAATGTAGACAGACTCGGTCACAGTACCTTTACTTGATGCGACCGGCACGGGTGTGCGAGCCGGGTTCGGCGTTCGGCATGTTGCAGAAAAGAAAGCGTTGCAGGACGCGTTGTCCCTCGATGCGGGGCAGGCAGCGGCCCATTGACGGAGTCGGTGGGTCCAAGGCGTACTTTGCAGGGCGAGACGGTGCTTCATTGCGGTGCTCGCAGCTTGCGGTGCGGCGACAGAGCCGGAGTTCGGGAGCTGGCGTCGGTCAGTCCGGACAACGGTTTGAGTCGGGCGGTGCATCGTGAAGCGTGCGAGTCGGTGCCCAACTCTGATACGTTCACAGGACTTGAAGTCAGCAACAGTGACCGCTTCGGTCAGACCAGTACGAGTCGGTGTAGCGAGGCATTGCACGTCGCGGTGTCCACAGTTTACGGTGCAGGCAACTGCTCGGTGACGGCATCAGGACGCAGTCGGTGAGCTCAGAGCTTACGTTGCAAGATGCGGACGTTGTTCGATGTGGTGCCTACAGGACACCGGGCCGGTCGTGAGAGTCAGTCACAGCTCCATGCCTCTGTAGTCACTGATTCCGGTGCAGGGAAGACATGGCTTGGCAGTTCGGGCTGGACTGTTCCCATGAGGCACGGGGACAAGACTGATTTGCATATGGCCATCTCTGAACTGAGGTGGCTTGGTGAGCAAAATAACAATGGATTAAACCCAAATCTGTGACTGGGGGTGAATGTTTTGCCAATGTGCAAAATTCCGTCCATCATCTTGTGTGTTTTGCTGTTCGCCCTCCGTGGGAAGGGTATGCCCAGACGTGGGTCCCATGCTCACTACGCCACTGAAGTCAAGCTATCCTGGCTGATGATGGCTGATAGCCAGATACCGGTCCTAGGATGCTTGATTCCGGTCCAGGGAAGACATGGCTTGGCAGTTCGGGCTGGACTGTTCCCATGAGGCACATGGTCAAGACTGATTCGCATATGGCCATGTCTGAACTGGGGTGGCGTGGTGAGCAAAATAACGATGGATTAAACCCAGATCTGTGACTGGGGGTGAATGTTATGCCAATGTGCAACATTCCGTTTATCATCTTGTGTGTTTTTCTGTAGTCACTGAAACAGCGTTTTCAGCAGCAATCCACAAAGGCTGGTGAAGTCTACTGGTTCTGAGACTTCGGTCAGGGGACAAGCTCTTTTCCAAGCCCTTGGAGATCCTTCACAAGTCGAATAAAGTGCACACAAAGTCCTTTCCCCTTTCTTTGGCAGTCAGGCAACCACTGCAGGCCAATCCCCCAAGCAGCACTTCAGCTTAGGGATATTCTCTCCTTTCTTCAGGTTCCTCACCTCAGGAAAGGTTGTTTTTGTAGTCCAAACGTGATCTAATTTCTTGGGATCAGGGTCCCAATATTTATACCCCAAAATCCTTTGTCCTCTGAGGACACAGGGGCCTTTGGCCAGTCCAAACCAGTTCTGGAGCACTCTGTTTACATGACTTCTTCTTTCCTTTCACAGTGCAGGGCAGGAACATCAGATACCCCACTGGAGGTGGAGCCAGCATTGTAGAGCAAAAGCACAGCCCTGGAGCACTCTGTTGACATGATTCCTTCTCTCCTTTCACAGTGCAGGGCAGAGTCATCAGACACACCACAGGGGGTGGAGCCAGCACTGTGGGGGGCAGGCACAGTTCGATTCAGGTCCCAGGCGCAACTCCTCCCTCCCATCTAGATGCAGATCTCTCCATTCACCACTGGGCAGACTCCCCCGTCTCCTGGAATCCCCCAGCCCTGTCACTCAAACTCCAGACAAGGAATACACAACTAGCAGAGGCAGGCTTGGTTAGTGAGACAAGAAAATACCTACTTTCTAAAAGTGGCATTTTCAAACACAGAATGTTAAAACCAACTTCGCTAAAAGATGTATTTCATCATTCTGAGTTCAGGCATACTAAACTGGAATTTCTACCATGTTCCCTGAGGATTATAAAATGTAAGAATCTAACTGCCCTTTCTGGCCTATAGAGAACATGTAGCCTTGCAATAGTGAAAAACGAAAATGGCTGTAATTCACTATTAGGACATGCCACACACACCAGGGCATGCCCATCTTATACTTACAATGCACCCTGCCCTTGGGCCTACCATAGGGGTGTCTGATATGAAGAAAAGGTACGGTTTAGGGACTGGCAAGTGGGTGCACATGCCCAGTCAACATGGCAGTACCAGACTGCACACAGGCTCTGCAATGGCAGGCCTTAGACACACTTTTACAGGCTGCTTCTGTGGGTGGCACAACCAGTGCTGCAAGCCCACTAGCAGCATTTGGTTTAAAGGCCCTAGGCACACTCAGTGCACTGTACTAGGGGCTGACCAGTAAACCAAATCAGCCAATCATGGAATCACTAATTCATACATCAATTTAAAATTGGGAGAGCATATGCACTTTGGCACAGATCAGCAGTGGTAAAGTGCCAGGGGTCATAAAACCAACAAAAACAGATCAGACAAAATACAGGAGGAAGGCAAAAAGTTCAGGGATGACCCTGCAAAAAGGGCCAAGTCCAACACTAAGCTTCTCACCGTACGGAATGCTACAGATGAGATGCTTGGGATGTGAACTAACAGCGTGCAATACTTCATTGCTTGCTGTGGATTTTCTATGTAATTTAGTTTCTAACTTGCCATCTTCAACAAAGACCTGCACATCTAAGAAATATACACTTTCGAAGCTAATGGAGGTTGTGAAGTGTAGGTTCAATGAGTTATTGTTCAGTCTCTCTATGAATCCCTCTGCCTCATTGATTGATCCATCCCAAATTAAAAAGAGGTAATCAATGTACCTCCACCAGTTCTTTATGTTTTTGGTTTGGTGTCTTTATACAGGACCAGATCCTCCCACCAGCCCATGTGGAGACAGGCATAGCTGGGGGAGAAGCTGGCCCCAATCGCATCTGCTGATATAGGGTGTTCTGAAACATAAAATGGTTGTTATGCAAACATAATTCTACCATGTTTAATAGCATAGAACTGTGTTGAGCATAGTCCTGTCCTCTTCTAGCCAGATAAAATGCAAGGGCCTTTAATCCTTCTCTATGGTTTATAGACGTGTATAGGGATGTCACGTCTAGTGTGATTAACAGGTATTCAGTCCATCATGGATAGTCCATCAGTTTCACTAAAAAGTCACTTGTGTCCCGAATATAGGATGCCAAATTTTGGACATGTTCCTGTAGATAATAGTCAATATATCTGAGGTGTTCTCAAGTTAACTTTTTTGCGCAGATATATTAGGTCTGCCAGGTAGTACTTGGGCATTGTTGTATATCTTCGGGATGAAATACAGGAGACTACTGGTTTGTCATTTTTCATATATTTGAATTCATCCGAAGATAACAATCCTGTATTTTTCCACCCAATTAATTTCATGTTAAAATCATTGATAACTTTACACAATGTTGGATAATCACTACGCCGATAGCAATCTGTGTCCTTAAGTTGTTTCATTGCCTCTGTGATGTAGTCAGCTTTTTTCCTTAGGACTACATTGCCGCCCTTATCGGCATTGCAGACGACAATGTCTGGATTTCTCTCGAGTTTGGACATCAGTGCATGAAATTGGATCCCCCGTCTGTTGACTTTCTGTTTGGTGGAATTCTGCATTTTATAGTTGAAGTCCTTTAAACCTCCCACCACATTGTCGTGGAAACTGTCAATCGAATCTTTAATCATTAGCGGATTAAATGTAGAGCAAGGCTTCAACTGAGTTTTTGGTTTTATTTGTATATCTCTGTCCTTCTCACTTTCATCTCCTGCTGTGTTAGACCTGGAGATCTGGTTTTCTGCCATTAGTTCTTGCATATGCGTAAGTAATCCCATGTCTGATGGAGTATGACTGTACTGATTGTCTTCTTGGCCATTTGGAATGGCTTGCTGTGTTGTTGTTTGCATTCTCAGTTTGTCTTGCTGTTGATTATGCTGTAAAAAATGTTTTTTCAGTTTTAGCTTGCGTATGCCTTTGTAAATATCGAATCTTGTGGAGGCATAGCTGAAGGAACTGACAGGGCAGTAAGAGAGTCTCAGAGAAAGGAGTTGTTGTTCCGCTTTATTAAGCACAACATCTGTGAGGTTCAAGACTGTGGGATTAGTGTGAGGTTTACACTGTCCTAGCGTCTCCAATTCCTCGTTTGTTGCATTTTGTTGCTTGTAGCTTTGCTTCCTGGCCCGCCTTCTTTCCCGGTGTTTGGATGTCCAGCTTTTGATCTGTTTTGGTGTGGTCTTGGGCACAGGGTCTGCCTGCGCTCTTCCTCTAAAAAATCAACCTCATTGGCCAATGAAAGTGAAGATGGGATCTGTCTAAGCATCTAATTACGAGTCACGAGAACATTTCAGTATATATATATATATATATATATATATATATATATATATATATATTATTTTTTTTTTTCTACACAGACCATTAATCACATATAAAAGATGTCCGTCTCTGGCCGATCATCTAGTCCGCAGCCATTTTAGAACAATGGTCCAACCCATCAAACTGTCCAAATTAACGGGCTTTTTTCCGTGTCTAAAATGCAAGGCATGTAGATTCAGCAGCAAAATGTCAGACTATCCTAACCGTACTGGTGAAAAGAAACCCAACATAAAAATCAAACAGTTGCTAAATTGCAACTCAGAATACACCATTTACTGTTTAACCTGCCCCTGTAAGCTGCGATACATCGGCAGCACCATGAAACCTGCCAAACTAAGAGTTCTGGAGCACATGCGGGCAATTACTAATAACGACAAGACATATCCCGTTGCCCGCCACTTTGCCGAACACCATCAAAGTGACTGGGAGAAACTTAGTTTTTACTGTATAGATCAGGCCCCCAAATTGGAACGGGGAGGTGACAGAGACAAGGCCCTATGCATTCTTGAGTCAAAGTGCATCATCAGTCTTAAAACCATGACTCCGTGGGGCCTCAATAACAATGATGAACTATGGGTTCACCTTTAGTTCACATATAGTCTGATACATGGGGCACCGGGGTTAAATTTATTCATCCAACATCCCCTAGGGATAATAACAATACCCCACTGCTGAACCAGGAATCCCATTTGGAAACTTATGCTGTAACACAATCGCCCATTCAGGGCTGCATAACTAATGTAATGCATTATAGGAAAGACTTATCCTATCAATTCTGCACTTTATTGGTAAATATCTATGAAAGATGCCAAAAATAGAACTTATATAGATATAGGAAATAGTTGAATTGATTGCATTTACAGAATGTACTGTGTTTACAATACTCTTTTTTAAATGAAAGTTTTGTGTTATATGTTTTTAAATGAGCACTATGCACTTTATTTAATGTCACCATTTAAAGCCATGTATATTTCAATGCAATTTGCACGTTATAAGATGGCTACTATCTTTTTGAATGTCAGTAGCCGTCTTCTATGTCTATGATTATGTCAGACTGGCTAAAGATTTAAAATGGTGACTCACACGTGGCACAAACGTAACACTGACGAAGCCTGCAAAGGCGAAACGCGTCTGTTTGGGGTGAGGGGGGTTTGGTATAATAAATTATTGAAACGGATACCAGAGTGCCAGCCGTATTCTTTCCTAAACAATGGATGAGAGGAGGAACGTGCAGTGATTACGCTCCATGGGGTTGTCCAAGTAGCGGGTACTTGGACAACCCCATGGAGCGTAATATATATATATATATATATATATATATATATATATATATTATTATTATGCATTCTTATATAGCGCTCGATTAGCCGTAGGCATCTCGGCGCTTGCCTTGGGAACCCGTCCTGGCTTTTTCCCTGTGAGATACCCGTACTGGGCATCCCCTAGGTGAAAGCCAGGCATCCCGCCGCGGGGGGGCCGTAGTGGAGATTAAGCAAGCTGATGCCCTGAGCTGCAGAGTGTGAACCCGTCATTTGAGTAGGCACCGAAACGAGAATTATCGAGTCCGTGGATAATTGGGCTCAAGATCCTGCCGTGTCGGGAATTGAACCCTGGTCCCGGGTATGACCTCTGCTTCAGGGTCTGCCTCCTCTAACCAGTGAGCCACACTTCTCCACATATATATATATATATATAAGATTCTTCAACTTTTTAGAAACACTCACAGCCTTTGGATGATGGTCTCAGTGATGTTGTTTGAGATATCATTAGTGATGTCATGAGTGATGTCACTGACCATGTCATGAGTGATGTATTATGTGATGTCATCAGCAGTGCATTGCGGGGGCGTGAGTTATAGTTAGCTCAGCTAACTATAACCGCCACATTTCTCTGTTTTTGTACAAGTGAAATGTCAACCTAACTATAACGTCCTTGAATCCTGTGTTTTTTTTCCAATTAATTTCTAAAGTTTTTTAAAATGCTAGTCCCTAACTATAACGTCCCTGAAACCTGTGTTTTTTCAGTAAATTTCTATGTTTTTGTACATGATTTTATTTATAAAAATATGTTTGCAACAATTTTTTATTTTCTGTCTATGTTTTTTTAGGCATTTTTATTATGTTTTAAAATATAAGATTAATTATAATCTGTTTAAAAAAAATATATAACATAGCTGATGAAACACTGTTTTATTGTTTGTAATTTTGATCAGTGTGATATAATATATTAGAATTTTCAATGGAAAAATTATAATTCTTTTTAATGTATAGTTTTTTCAATAATTTTTTGCTAAGTTAAATTTTGTAAGATTGCTTTTAATATGAAAGTTGTTTGATTGTATTCTTATGATAATTATCTTTTTTACCAATTTTTTGTTTTTTACATTTACAAAAAAGGGTTGCGCACCCTACGAGATCCCAAGCGATGGGTGCGCGGATCTGGTAAACAAATGTCAATCTCACAAACATATTTAGAAAGAATTAATATATGTTTTAGACATAGAGGTTTATTACTGACCACTTCAAAATAGTAATAAAGATGTTTTACTTTTATTATCAAATGTTTTTGACAGATTTGTGTGGACACAATGGTATCACGTACAGGACGCGATGGGTGCGCGATACCTGCTTGCACATATTTCCGGGTTCGCGTACCAGATGCAACTCCGTTATTTCAAAACTCTGAAATATGACTGTTTCCAATTTAAATATTGGTTTTGCGTAAAGAGTTTTCATTGAAATACTTTGGAACACAATGTCCTGATAGCAAATTACCGTTATGTATAACATTTAGTACATTTTACGGGAGCGCGACAGATACGCATAGGGTGCGTGACCCCTTTGTGACCCCATGTGACATAGAAAGAAAGCTTCTCATTAGTTGAACAGATTTTCATTCTCTTCATAGGTGGAAACAACACCTGCTACAGTCCTTTCTTTTTGGGTGTGTCTGGCTTGAAGACAACCTGTGTTGTAGGCTCTGTTATTTTTCTTTTGTTGTGGTGTTTTTCATTTTCCTTCAACAAAAATGGCAGCAGCATTCCCAGAGGAGCACAAGGAGGAGATGGAGGAGGTGGAAGAGCCAGTAAAGAAGAGGAAAGAAAGCATTGTGTGGGCCTTCTTCACTGTGCCTGAAGGCGAAAAAAAGTAAATGCCAGTAAGGTGACAGGTAGCATCTGTCACAAAATCTTATCGAGGGGCTCTGAGAAGAAGTACTCTTGTGGTACTTCTTCTATTAAAAAAAACCTGGAAACAATGCATCCTATTCGCCTGGCATGTGAGGTGGAGTGTCATAGACAAAAGAAGAGGCAGCCAACAATGATGGACAGCAACCATCAACATCTGCAGGGGTTGTTTTGACCACTCCACAACTCCTGTTAGTTCCGGAGTTGGCAGATACTGCCATCGTCTGTCGCCACTACCTTATGACACTGCGTGTGGGAGAGTTATGCATTGACGCCATGAAGACACTCCTCAAGAGTCACAAATGTTAATTGTTCTAAAAAAAAAAAGGGGGTTCTGATGAAACCACCTAAACTGGTAAAAAATAGAAAAATTGTATGAAATGGAAGTGGATGATTGTATGAATGTGTGTATGATTAATGTTAGAATTGTGTATAAGTAGTGTCTCAGTAAGTGAATGAATGCAGGGATAGTATATGAGGGAATGGATGAGTGTAACAGGTGTGCATGGATATTGCCTGAGTGATTCCATTAGTGTAGGGGTAGTGCCTGGGTGATTGGATGAGTACATAGGTAGTGCGTCTGTGGAAGCATGGATGCAAGACTAACACCTGCTTTATTGAATGAGTACATAGGTAGTGCCTAAGTCAATGGATGAGTGCATGGGTACTTCTTAAGTGAATGGCTGATAGCAAGAATAGTGCATGAATGATTGCACAAGTCCATGTGTAGTCCCTGGGTGATTGCATGACTGCAGAGGTAGTGCATGAGTGATGCAATGAGTGTTTGAGTGGAACAATGGCTGCAAAGGTAATGCCTGGGTGATTACATGAACGCATAGGTAGTGCATGAGTGAATGGATGAGTGCATGGGTGGTGCCCGAGTGTATGGATGCATGGGTAGTGCTTGAGTAAATGATTGAGTGGAAGAGTAGAACCTGAGTGATTGCATGAGTGCAGAGGTAGTGCCTGGGTGATTGGATGGGTATATAGGTAGTGCCTGAGTGATTGCATGAGTGCACGGGTACTAACTGGGTGATTTGAGGAGGGCATGTGTAGTTCCTGAGTGAATGAATGAGTGCATGTGCAGTGTTTAAGTGAATTAATAAGTGCAACAGTTGTGCCTAATTGATTGCATGAGTGCATGTATACTGCCTGGGTGATTCCATGAGTGAAGGGGTACTACCTGGGTGATTGGAGGAGTGCATGAGTAGTGCCTGAGTGAATGGATGAGTGCATGGGTAGTGTTTGAGGGAATGGATGAGTGCAAGAGTTGTGTCTAAGTGATTGCATGAGTGCATATATAGTGCCTGGATGATTGAGTGAACGGATGAGTGCATGGGTAGTGCCACTGTGGAAGGAGGGATGCAAGTTAATGCCTGCATTATTGGATGAGTGCATATATAGTGTCAGAGTCAATGGTTGAGTGCAGGGGCACGGCCTAAGTGAATGCCTGAGTGCAGGAATAGTGCCTGAGCGGTTGCATGAGTACATGGGTAGGGCCTGGGAGATTGCATGAGTGCAGGGGTAGTGCCTGAGTGATAGGATGAGTGTATGAGTACCTTTTGAGTGGAAGGATGGGTGCAAAAGTAATGCCTGGGTGATTTCATGAATTCATGGGTAGTGTGTGAGTAAATGGATGAGTGCATGGGTAGTGCCTGAGTATATGGATGAGTGCATGGGTAGTGCTTGAGTGAATGGCTGAGTGCAAAAGTAGTTCCTAAGTGATTACATGAGTGCATGGGTAGTCCCTGGGTGATTGCATAAGTGCAGAGGTACTATCTCAGTGATTTGAGGAGTGCATGGGTAGTGCCTGAGTGAATGAATGAGTGCATGGGTAGTGTTTGATGGAATGAATGAGTGCAACAGTAGTGTCTGAGTGATTGCATGAGTGCATGGATTCTGCCTGGGTGATTCCATGATTGGAGGTGTGGGAGTGCATGGGTAGTGCCTGGGAATGGATGCGTGCAGCAGTTGTGCCTGAGTGATTGTGATTGCATGAGTCCATGGATAGTGCCTGGATGATTCCATGAGTGAAGGTGTACTGCCTGGGTGATTGGATGAGTGCATAGGTAGTACCTCTATGGAAGGATGGATAAAAGGATAATGCCTGTGTCATTGGATGAGTGCATAGGTAGAGCCTGAGTCAATGGATGAGTGCATGCGTGCTGCCTAAGTGAATGGCTGAGTGCAAGAATAGTGCCTGAGTGATTGCATGAGTGCATGGGTTGTGCCTGGGAGATTGCATGAGTGCATGGGTAGTGCCTGTGTGCTGGGATGAGTGTATGAATAGTGTTTGAGTGGAAGGATGGGTCAAAAAATAATGCCTGTGTGATTTCATAAATGCAGGGATAGTCAATAGTGTGTGAGCAAATGGATGAGTGCATGGGCAGTGCCTGGGTGTATTAATGAGTGCATGGGTAGTGCCTGAGTGAATGACTGAGTGCAAGAGTAGTTCCTGAGTGATTGCATGAGTGCTTGGGTAGTCCCTGTGTGGTTGCATAAGTGTAGAGGTACAGACACTGTGATTGGAAGAGTACATGGGTAGTGCCTGAGTGAATGGATGACTGCATGGGTAGTGTTTGATGCAATGGATGAGTGCAACAGTAGTGCCTGAGTGATTGCATGAGTGCATGGATACTGCCTGGGTGATTCCATGAGTGAAGGGGTACTGCCTGGGTGTTTGGGGGAGTGCATGAGTTGTGGGTGATTGAATGGATGACTATATTGGTGGTGCCTGGGTAATTGGATGAGAGTATGGGTGGCGCCTCAGTGGAAGGATGGATGCAAGGCAAACGCCTGCATCATTGGATGAGTGCATAGGTAGTGCCTGAGTCAATGGATGAGTGCATGGGTACTGCCTAACTGAATGGCTGAGTGAAAGAATAGTGCCAGAGTGATTGTATGGTACATGCGTTGTGCCGGGGAGATTGTACAAGTGCAAGGGTAGTGCCTGCGTGATGGGATGAGTGTATGAGTAGTGTTTGAGTGGAAGAATGAGTGGTAAGGCAAAGCCTGGGTGATTTCACTAATGCATGGATAGTGAGTGAGTAAATGTTTGAGTGCATGGGTAGTGCCTGAGTGAATGGTTGAGGGCAAGAATAGTGCCAGAGTGATGGCATGAGTGCATGGGTAGTCCCTGGGTGATTGCATAAGTGCAGAGATACTGTCTCGGTGATTGGATGAGTGAATGAGTAGTGCCTGAGTCACTTAATGAGTGCAACAGTATTTCTGGGTGATTAGATCAGTGCATGGCTAGTATCTGAGTAAAAAGATGTCTGCAAGAGTAATGACTGGGCCATTGCATGAGTGCATGTGTACTGCTTAAGGGAATGGATGAGTGCAAGGCTAATGCCTGCATCATTGGATCACTGTACAGTTAGTGCCTGAGTGAATGGATGAGTGCATGGGTACTGCCTGGGTAATTGAATGATTCCATGGGTAAGCATGGGCCAAAACTCCGTTACACTCGCGAAATTTGTGGATTTTCGGCAATTTCGCTCTCTGCAAATCTCACGAAATTGCCGAAAATTCGCAAATTCGGGAGCAGGTGGATTTTTTTTTATGGCCAGCTCACTCAAGGGACCCCTGCGCCCTTCAGCGCAATGGCATAGTAACACACACATGGTCACTGGAGACATCTATTCTGGCACTTTACGCAGCTGTAGTGTAGGAAAAGCACTATACATTTACCAAACAAGGTAGCACTTTCTGATTAGCCAGTAGAAGTACTCCAGTGGAGTAGGGGTATCGCACAAAACTATGGCGTCTTCTTGGATAAATATGAAGGGCAGGGTTCATTCTGGCACGATGCTCCTGTCACAAAAATTAAACCTCCACAGGAAGCACTTACAGATATAAATAAAGCAGGTGCCCGAGTTGTTGCTCAAATTCAGTAACGCATTCATCATCCCAAAAACAGATTTGTTGAGGCTGGGCAGGTGTGCTTTCTCCCCATATCAACCGTTTCTGACTGTGCGGGGCCAAACGGGGGGAGGGGCTTCTAAGCGAGTTCACATGCCTCTTGTGTGTATAAAAGGTCAGAGACCGATCAGAGCAGCAGACGAGGAGAAAGAAGCTCCTGGTCACAGGAACTGCACAGGGATTGCGCTCCTGAAAGTGAAGGAAGCAAAGTGCATCCTTCACTTTCACGAGCGCAATCCCTGTGCAGTTCCTGTGACCAGGAGCTTATTTCTCCTCGTCTGCTGCTCTGATCAGTCTCTGACCTTTTATACACACAAGAGGCATGTGAACTAGCATAGAAGCCCGCCCATTTGTCCCCGCCCCACACACTAGCAGTGTGCACCGTCTTCCCGCCATTTACACACTATGATGGATAGCTCACTCAAGGGACCCCTCACCCTTCGGCGCAATGGCATAGTAACACACACGGTCACTGAAGACAACTCTTCTGGCACTTTACGCAGCTGTAGTGTAGGGAAAGCATTATACATTTACCCAACGAGGTAGCACTTACTGGATTAGCCAGTAGAAAGCACTCCAGTAAAAGGTTATGCAAAACACCCAAAAATCCGCGAGTTCGCGGGAAAATCCGCGATCTTGCGGATTATTTTGCGAATTCGCAGACCGCAGATCCACAAAATTCGCCCATACTTATCCATGGGTAGTGCCTATGTAAAAGAAAGAATGCAAAGCTAATCACTGTGTTTTGCTATTACTACAATAATGCATACGTCTATTGGTAGTGTTTACATGTAAGGATAACTGCCTCCTTGATTACATCAACGACATAATGAACATGTTTAAGTAGTCTAAAGGTTCAACATTATTTATATTAGAAATAAATAACATATAATTAAATTTTACATTTTTTTGACGCTATGATGCATATTATAATATGTGTTCTTACCTTTTAAATAATTTAGATACATTACTCAGTAGAAATATTTTTGAGTGGTGTTGTCATAAACAGTATTAAAACTCTTCGCAAACTTGAACAGTACCTACTATAAAGAAGAAGAAAAACGTATTTAATGATAATATATTACTGAAATTGTAAGATTATATTTTCAGCAACTCTACATACATTTCCAATTAAATAAAAATTTTAGATTCCCTTATTTGCTGTTCTCAGATTCCACTTAACTTAACCAGACAGTGAGTTTTTAATGTGGTATCATCATTGTATAGCGGGGAAAAAACAATCTAATTGATCGTAGAAAAAAAACAGATCATCATAAAGCATCATATTTAATATGTGTAGCTATGTACTTTTTATGTACACTTTGTTAATTACTTCCTTCTTGTACATTAACTTTATTGATCTCATATAAATTTGCCAAAATATGGACTTTTTTTTACATCTGGTACAAAATAGACAACAAACATATAAACTATTTCCTTCTCAACAGAACTTTCCAAATCCAATATCAATTACCACAAATAATAATCCAAATACTAATTATAAATACTAATAGTTTGCATTTCCGTTTAGTTTCTGTTCACATCTTTCCAATTGGCCGAATGATATACGAATGATATACTCAAAACTTTAGCTTCTAAAATATCAAATATGAATTTGGTAATTCATAAGGCAATCTAGGTTTGAATTCTAAGTGGGCCTCATTGCAATGTGTCCATCCTTTATTACACTTTAAATACAAAGTACAGTGTCAAGATGTAGTAAGTCCATCATGGAAAATAATAGTCACTGCTATAAAAGTTCTTTTTGAAATACATATTTGATTTGCATTAAAAAAAATTATTTTTGTTTCCAATTTTCTTCCATTTGCTCTACAACATTGTACCATTAAAATGAAATATTTTCCAAATCTTTCTATATGTAATGTAGACAACATCTCTGATCTACAATGCGAACACTTCATGCCCTGATTGGCTGTTTTTATCAATCTGTTAAAAGTACTGATTTACAGTCTGGAATCGTCAAGTATATTAATCGTTCTGTTTGTATCTCAGTGGTGAAAGTAAATGAACACTCTTCACATTTATGATCCTATCTATAACTTAGCCCAAAAAACGTTTTAATCTGTATTCCTTCATCTTCTAATAATGCAACCATAAGCCTTAGAAATTCTTGTGCATCTTGTTGTACATTTAGAGTAAATGGTTATGAACCTGTGCGTATATCCAAAAGATGCTTAATCCCAAAAGCAGTATGAATTTTACTTCTGTCAGTTACCAACTGTTGAAACACATGATGTAATAAAGAACCAATTTTTTTTATGATTTCCCATGATTTCACAATGAAGCTCTTCTAGATAAAACACAACATTCAAAATCGCAATAGCATAGCAGTTGATACCTGAACTATTTTTATTTTAAAGCGGTTATCTTAGAATCTCGTCAACAGTTTCCATGTTCTATTTCTTTACACCTACAAGTTTCTCTTCATTCGTTTTTGTTTTAAACCTCAATTTCATCTTTGACATATTTCCTTTTTGAATAGAGTATGCGTTTCTCATACATGGGATATTCACCTAAATTAGGAACATAAAGTCTTCCAAAACAATTATACTCTCTTACACAATTTGAATCAGCACTAACCATTTTGTCATCGAAATCTATCAAATACAGACCAGATAATGTTCTAACTCGAGATAATGCAACATATGCCATTCCCTCTTTGAACACTTCCGATATTTACAAAAGCACTATCTATACTTAAACCTTGAGATTTATGAATAGTACTGCCTATGCTAAGGACAGAGGAAACTGTTTTCTACAAACATACATATCTTTTTCATGTAAAAAACGTACAACGCAATGCCAAATTTGTCTTACTTCTTTAATTTGATCAAATTTTATTATGAAAAATTCTATTCCATCTCTGTTCTGAAATTTCACAAAATCAATCACTTTCCCCATTGCTCCATTTACTAAAACTTCTTCTACATTCAAATTACGTCGTAAATTACCCGACAGTTTATACAAACATGTAAAGTCTTTTCTAAGCCTGAAGTTTAAGATACAGACTTTTACAAAGAATCCAATCTAGCCTGTAGGTTCTCTGTAAGAAGAATAATCACACCCTGGTGTTCAATTTTATAAAGCGATTCAATTTCCACTATTTCTTGATTTTCCAGTTTAAAAAATTCCTGATTAAATGTAGAACCCTCTTGCAGTGTAGGCATTAGGCACACTATAGCGGTACAAAAGGGCGTGGTGATGGACGGAGCATCTGAACCAATCAAACACTCACACCCAGTCAAAAGATCTGGGTTTGATCCATCACCGTTCTTTAGCCCACTCTGCCACCCCAGTTCAGACATGGCTATATGCAAATCAGTCTAATTAATCTCTTTAATGTTGTGTGCAGCTAATCCAGTTGGATAAATGTGATAATGTAGTTATCTGTAGATAACTGGTCAAAACATTAACTAAGAAACGTTTCCCTGTTCCAGCTTGATCACTGATGTACATTAGAATAGGTTTAAATGATGAACATTGGCATTCTTTTTTTTCATGTAGCAAACCATGTTGTATCTGTTCTTTCACTTGTAGATAGATTTCTTTCTGTTTAATATTTAGTTGTTCTTCTAAGTTTTACAACAGTGTAATATCTTGTTGTGCTTGTTGCATTGCAGTATCCACCTCATTCATGGCTTTTGCTGCTTCATTTTTGATAATTGGTTGTCCCAGTGGATCTTGACTTAGTGGAACAGATCTTTGACTGTATTGAGAAATGTCTCTAGCTCTTTCAGCTGTAATTGTACTTTTTGTTCAAGCTCTTCATTTAACATTTGTAGATATGTAGGGTAAAGTGTGCATTGATTTGTATCTTTACATGCATTAAAAGAATGTTCATAGCAGTCAAAATGTCCAAGTAATTCCGTCTCACTACGCTAAGACTTAAACATTTGTAGAAGTGCTAAATAGAAAAATTCCCTCTTATCTAAACTTTCGCAGCTGAGATTTCTGTGGTTAATAAGATTTCCTTTGGCATGTTTTACAAAACTTCCATCACATCCAATTATTGCCTATTTTTCTCCTTTTATATTTTCTTTAACTTTTCTTTTAAAGCTGTAATGTTGACGCATATCTTACAGACATAGATTTTCGAGATGTGAACCGCTTTTGGGATAGTATGTATCCAATATATTAGTTTTAAAAATATCACTACTTTCTGGTTCATTTACTGTTAAGTATTCAATCTCCTGAAATGTTTTCAATACTCTGTTTTGTGTGCCGCAATACCTTGACTTACCCAAATGATTCCTCTTGACTTTGAATATAACCTCGCAGAGCTCAACAGACCCGAACATTCATAGGATACATCTCACGATGGGAAAGCTGTACAATTTCTTACTAAGACACTTTCCTTGTAAAATTTCTACCCACATTTCTTTCATCTCTGTCTTTTCAGATGTGGTTATATATGATGTAACATAGTGAGCAACTGCAAATAAATTATTTGCAAAATACTGAATATCCATGTTTGCATTCCACATTTCCAAAATCACTGGATTGTAGTCATTAATATACTTTGAATCTCGTGTCCTTTTTAACTTGTATGTGTTCTTCAGAGATTTCTGAGTTATTGTATGCCTTACTGCTGACATAAAACTATTTACTCATCCTTTAGAAATTATTAGGATTGGGAATCCAAAACAACATTTTGTATAACATTTCCCTTTGACTAAAACTTGTTGTCTATACTTTTTTCTCCTCTTTCTCTTGGAGTTGCACAGGGAACAGACTGTTCGATGAAAGACAAAACAGTTTCATCAGTATCAGTTCTGAATTTTGGAGCATTGTTGATCCATGATAGCATGTGAATACGAAGAGCACCTCTGGCTTGGTACTCTTTTTGCCAAAAGAAATCAGTAACTTCTCCAATAGGAAGAATATTTTTATTGCAGATAAATGACATCATAGCTTGAAAACCAATGGTTAAAATACCTACAGACATTTACAGGATCTAAGGAACAGAGTTCACCAGCTGTCTTCAATTCAATATTTTTAATATTTGAATGTGCTTGTCGTAGAAATTCAAGTAATTCGTCCCATGCATACTCAGCACAGCTAAGTGTCATAAACCATGTAGGAGTACCTAAGTTTCTTAACATACATCTAAGTTCTCCGCGACGAGAATACCAATACTCGTTGGTATCATGTTGAGATGCCATCAAATTAATTACCTGAGATTCTAACTGTTCATCTCTTTGTTGAACTTGGTCCATGAATTCCTGTGCAGAAACATGTGGAAGATAAACTCCTGTTTTTACTGTATGGTTCACTCTTATAAGTGCTCCACAAGCACTCCCTTTCTTGGCCACAAATGGACTTAGAACTGGAACGGCAAGTAGGTAGTGAACTCCCACCGCTATTACATATTTCACACAGGAGATAAGTATTTACTGTCTGTAACTGTAGAACCGATTTCCAGTGGATCTCTTACGAGTGTCCTTTTGAAGGTGTTATCTCGGGAGACAGCCATTGTGTACAGCAATGCTTCTCAGAGCAGGATAGTCGACAACCTGGAGCAGCCACAACAGCCAAACAAAGATGTGTGAGGTTTTTGCCCTCGCTGTTGACAGCCCATTAAATGATAAATGAGTGAAAGACAAAATAGCAGGCCTCACCTGAAGGATTCCTCGTCTTGCACATCAGTTCTACTCCTCAAGAAGACCATCCTCCAAATGGCAGTGTTCAAGCAGACTAATCAGTAGTTCCTCACTACGCAAAATGCCTAATTGAATATCTAAATGAGTCGTGACTCCACTCCCCTCACTTCAGTATCTGGGTCTCCTCCCTCCAGCGTCAGGTATGTGAGCAATGCACATCAACTCTCTGGGGACACAACTCTTGACTCCCTCTTGTCCAAAGCCAGAGCAGGGCATCCAATATGGGTCCCAACTGCCTCCCCTACTGTAGTACACTCATACACCATGCATGTACCACACAGACCACATGCATAAACATGTATAACACACACTCAGGATGTTAGTGCAAGGGACGGGGTAAGCGTTGTGAAGTAGAGCTTTACATGGGTGGGACAGCTGGGCTCCACCTCAGTGACACACATAACAAGCATTAGTAATACATCGGCTTCACCTATGAAATTAATAAAGAGGTGTTTTCATCAATCATCGAATGAGAGAAGGAAAGATCTCCCTGACAGATAGTCCGGGAGTGGAGAGGATGTGGCACAGTGGCCAGAGCTGCTGACTCTAGAGCTGGGGATCCTGGTTCGAGTCGCGGTGGTGCCCTGCAACATTCTGTGATTCTATGAAAACCACTTAATCTTTCTGGGTGATAAATTGTAATAAAAATATGCTGCAAAAGTTTATGAAAATATATTGCCACCAAAGCGGATGTTCACAGTATTTTGGTGGTGGGAAACTGATAAGAGAAGCAGTCAAGAAACAAGCATTGATAAATGCAGGAAAATATGCTACAGCCAATAGGAATGGAGGAAAGGTAAGTGGCACGCAGAGGAACCAATGAGAAGCCAGGAAAGAGAGGAGGTGGGATGTAAATCCCTTTTAAGTTTAGATAAAAAAACAATAGATTTCTCAAGCACAGCGCAAGTGCTGTGCAAGCAAAACCTAAAAAGGTCTAGTTGGATGGATTATCAAATCAATGTACATTGCTGCCACTCCGGGACGGGGCGATAGTCCACTGTCAGCCAATGAGGGCTTGCATGGTGGACAGGGACAGGCCTTAATATAAGTGACGCCAGGGCCAAAAATCAAAAGTTGTGATACATGAAAGCTGGGGAACACAGCTGTATAACATACAGGACACTCTTTAACTCTTGCTAATCCTATTTGTTTCCTTTCTTCCGGTAAGGTTTTCTGTGTCTTTGTCTTTTTTCTGTTTGGTTTTCTGTGTTCAGGGTGTAATAGCAACTGAGAGGGAGAGATAGAGAGATGGGGAATGACAGGGAGAAGAAGACACTCGCCATTCCAAATCACTGTTACTGACAGTGCTTAGTGACCTCTTATTACTCCAGCTGAAGGACACTTTTGACATTCTTGATATTTTGATCCTGCAAAATCTTTAGGTACTCAATTTGCCTTTCTCATTTTCTTTGCACCTGTAGATCACATGGTTGGCGAACATGTTTAGCACATATTCGGGCTTGCGAGAAAGGGAGATTCATGTGAGTTTCCTGCCACTGAGCCATTTGGCTGCACAGTTCTTCGACATCTGGCTACCTATGTGCCTTGGAGGGACCACCTGCTTTGCAAACAAGGATGCCCTGAAGGTACCTGCTCTATCACCTATTCGAATGTCGTGAATAGAAAGGTATTGTGTCCTGTACATGTGTTTAGTCGGATGTATATGCTCATAAACTTTATTATTTAACAAAGAACAATAAGGACTCCCCTCCTACCGGCTGGTGGACCAACCCACTGGATATGAAAACATCAAAACCACTTTATCTATTTGGTACAAAGTAGTCCAGCCAAGTGATTGTGTGTTAGTTAGAGTCTGACCTAGTGCGTGTATTCGCAGAACGGTTTGAGGAAAATTAAATTTTGCCTTGTCATGTGTCCCTACGTGTTCCCCATTATATGTTATATGTGCATGATCGATATGCATATGTTCCCCCTTGACCGAATAAAGACGCAATTATAGTTGTGTCCAACGTTAGTATGCCAGTTTCCAGTCCTCGTGAAAGCAACGAGTATTAGGCCTATGTTGCCAACGTTTTACATTATGCACGTTAATTCAACGAGTTGTCCCCGTTTCTAGGCCTCAAAGGGCCCGGACACCAGATTCAAGCTCCAGTCTCCTGAACCCACTCCGAGGAGCGATGCAGCCCCTCCCGCATCCCTGACCCTTCGCTTACTTTCTGCCAAGCAGTGCGGTGCCCGGCCTGCCTGCCTGTCTGCCAAGAATATGTTATGCCTCTAGTTATCAGTTCAGCTCCCCGGCTTCACATTCCTAAGCTAACGATCCGCATAAACATCTTCAGCTATAGTCTAGTCTTCCTGTCTCCATGCAAGAGAATTACTGAATTAATATCCATAGAAGATTCATAGCACACGCAATACACGTAGAATATATGCATGCACCAGCCTTAGTGTCAAGTAGCCTTTGCTCTGATGACGTTTAGATTCAATCAACATGTACTCCAAACACCAGATACCAGATATGTAATAGGCACATGTCGTCCTGACATCCCAGACTTTAGTCTCCTCTTCTAGTGTAGAAGTCAGAGCCCCCAGCTCTCCCTAGTTACACGTCATGGCCCGTTTGCGCGCACCAGTATGTTAAAGGTTCCAGCTGCTCAGGTAGCCCCCTCCATGTATCCACCCATTTATGACACTTCTGTGACGTTTTCATCACATGTCTACGTGCACGCCCTGTGCACGCCTTCTTTGTACGCCCATTTGTTCTTATCTTACGTTTGTCACTTGTTACGCCTACTGTATTCAATGCAATTGTAATGTTTTCCTATATATACTATGTAATGTTGATGAAACGTTGCAGCTGCCATTCTATTCCATTGCATGCCACTTCATGGTCTTAAGGCTCGAGCCATCCAATTAAAGCCATTTCTGACTCAGATTCCACGGATCCTGCCTCTTATTTAATGAGCTATCTGTTTTGGTTAATGTATAGAAAAATAGTACCGGTAATTAATTATTTATTTACCACATAAATGGCGCCCGAATAGGGACGAGCCCCTTCCCCACGCGCCGGCGATGTAACGCTGGCCCCCTGACCCTTCTACAGACGTGACGGAACCTCTACCGTGCACGTGCAGATATTTCTGCTTCAAGTCTCCCTCAGGCCCACGGAGGAGACGGAGACTGCGGTCCGGCATCCAGACGAGGCGGTGAGGAAGACGGGTCGTTCCGACCAGAGCCCAAGCCGAGAGAGCAAGGTCCGAGGTATCCGGAGGCCCACCTGTAACCGAAGCCCGAAGCGCATGCGTAGTGCGTAGCAGTAACCAGACGTCGTAGCAGTCCAGTCCAGTCCGAGGCCTTCAGTTTTGCTTCCCGGTGAGTACCGTTGCTGGGGGTATCTAGACGGGTGTTCATTAATTTGTGCCCGGTCCGACGGGTTTGGGTACACAGATCCGGTCCAACGTGTTCACCTAGGTGGATACGGTATGACGTGTCTCTTTAGGAGACCGGTATGTTCTGTACTGTTTTAGCAGTGCATCCAGTAATTCTAGTATGTCCGTTCTCGAGAAATTCAAGTATTATGTTTCCAATGTATCAGGTAGTATTCTGTTCGAACTGTTATTAATGTGTTCTTGATGTCGTGGTATGAATGATTGTTTTGCTATTCATTACTGTGTTCATTGTGTATTGTGTTCAAGTTCAAGTACGGTCAAAATATGCCGCTGTTTTCGAAATTACGTCAGATAAAAACCAGAAAAGGGTTACTCGAAGAATCAGTTCCTGTCCCTCCACGGGACAGTCCTGGACATTTCATGTATCATAAGCATGGCTTAGATGCCATACTGTATCTAGATTTATGGGTTGATTATACTAAGCATCTTGAAGAGAAATATAGATGGCCTGTTTCAGGTACATGGGATGCCGAGTGCATCATGAGAGTAGAAGAAGCATTATGGAAAAAGAAAGCCAGACAGTCCCAGAAAGATGCCATAGAGTTATGGCGTAAAGAATCTCACAGAAGAACCGAGAAAGAATTCAGAAAAGCAGAATTAAGTAGGGAATCCTCAGAAAAAGCCCAAGAAAGGGAATTAATCGAAGAAGGTGAACGAGTTAGAGCAGAACAGTCAGACAGACAGAGAAATGCCCTTATTAAGGGTATGTATCCTCTTCTCGCCGAGGGTTTGCCGAAGGCGACCCCGGAAGCACTCCATAATTTACCGCCACCCTTGGTTCCGACTAAATTGCGTCATAAACCGACTGCAGCTGAAATTTTTCTTTCTTCCTATTTAGACGACACTGTCCCAGAATATGCTAATACAGATCCTATCCCGCCAGTTCAAGTTCAAGTCCAGCCCCCTGTTAATAATGTAATTCCTGTGCCTCCAGTCGTTGGTCCTGTCCATGCGCCAGTCCCCCAGGATCAACCCACATTACGTATCCCTACTGTACCAGTCATGTTACCAGCAGCCGCACATCCAGTATTAATTGACGATTCCAGTTCAGGAGGGGCAGGGGGAGGTGCTCCTACCACCCCGCCTCAAACAAAGCGAATGACGCTGAGAGATGCCGCATTACAGCGTACGCCAAAAGTGGCTACGTATGAAGCACTCAGGAAGTTCCTTACTGATTGTAGATATGATTCAGTGCCAGGCGAAGATCACATGATATTATACTCCGTACGTTTACGACGAGTTGCAAACTTCTTGATTACCATATCAGATATGAAAGAACATTTAGACAGAATATATCATTTTATCCGAACAGGGGAGAACCCAGGAAGTATTCACGAAGCTATGGCACACAGGAAAGTCGAGATTCAAGGCATGATTTTGCAATTTCTGATAAATTGTTTAATAAGAGAACAGGATCATCCTGATAAAAGCCCAGAAGAGATGAAAGTCCTGACAAAATGGAGTGACAATATAGCAGACGGAAAACACAAGACACAAAATAGTATAGAAACTATGTACAGAAAGATCCGGAAAGAAATTATAGATATACACCAAAAAGAGAAAGCAAGAATAGTAGCAGACAAAGAGAATGATTCGTCAGACGAAGATGTAGACACCGAGAATCCCAGCAGAATAGCGTATGTAGGTAGAACGAGACTTTCCGATAGACACACACGCCTAGATTACAAGAAAGCTTTTCCTCCTCCCGTACCAGAACAGTGTTCTCTTGAACAAGTATTCCAGGCTACCGATAAAGTTCTGAAATTACGAATAGGTTACCATGAACTTAGTACCATGCATGAACAAGAACTAGCCCGATCAGCAGTCCGATGGGTTAGTGATTCTGCCACGTTTCCAGACGAAGTAGTGGCCCAAATGTTTCTGAAACTGCCCCCAGGCGAGCAGCGACTGGTGGGTATGTATATGGTCCAGCACCTCATCACACTGTACGAGAGTCAGCATTCTGACCCAGGTCCCTTATATACTGTATTGAACGAGTTACTCCTAAACAGATGGAAAGGTCTAGGTACCGATTTAATTAGTGTCATTTTAGAACAGCGCCACAAATACAGAACGTTCTTGACTCCGCATTGTGTTCCAGTTTCACCTCCGTTCTACATAGACAGACAGAATCCGTTACGAGAAGTGCATCCAGTTAAGGGAGAGGGAGGTAACCTTGAACGAGTATTTGTTTACACCCCTATCACGAATATAGAACTACTAGAAATGAAAAAGTTAATACCCTGTCACGATAAAGATCCAGCAGGGTTCCATCGAGAATTAAAAGACATGCTCCGTATGGGAGAATACACGTATCCTGATATCATCAAAATGTTAAAGGTCCTGTTGCCTGCGGGCATATATGAAAAACTTAAAGAAAAAGAATGGGAGGTGGGAGAGAAAAAGATAGATTGGACCGCGTTAGAAACTGAAGATAATGCACGAGTCCCAGGTACTGGTCTAGGGGATAAAGCCAAAGAGTTGCCCGAACTGTTAATACAGGTCTTGCCAAGATTACTAGCCACGAAAAAGGAAGATTGGGATGCCATCTCAGCCTGTAAACAGAAACAAGACGAAGACACTAGTGATTTTTATTCCAGATTTGAGAAATGTTTCATTATTAATAGCGGTCTGAAAACAATTAGTGAATCGTATCCACATCTTTTTGTTACTAAACTAGTTGAGAATTCTTTACCGCAAGTTAAGAATAGAGTATTGAAAGTCGAGAGTACTTGGCAAGCTAATACCCCATCTCAAATGCTCCAGATGCTACAATATCACCAGAACAGAATTAGGGAAGAGCAAGAACACGAAAGGAGACGAATGAAAGACACGAAAATGAAAGTACTAGTTGCACAGTCTGTTCAACCAGATAGTCAGAAGAGGGGTCCGAACCAGACTAATCATTCTGCAGCTCCTGTTAAAGGGACCTGCAATTACTGTAAACAGCCAGGTCATTATATAAACGAATGCGCAGTTCTGAAACACAACATAGCTACAGGTAAAACGAAAGAGAGACCACGTCCTCATAGACAAGAACAGGTTCCGCAGAATTCCCAGTCACCGCAGAACGCACAACAGACAGTTACCGGACCGCAGCCTATAGCTGCCACACAACACGTTACACAACAGATGTACCAGTACGCACAGTCAGATTATCCAGAATATCAGCAGTATTCATGAAACAGCCTAGAGAGGGAGGTTGGCTTGCCTCTCATCGAGGTTCCTGTAGATCAAGAGGGTCCCTATGTACACAGTCAAGTATTAGGGAAAGACAGAAAGTTTCTGATTGATACAGGGGCAAGTAGGACTACCATCAGTCATGACGAGGTTCCAGGGGCTCCACTCTCAGGCTCAAGAAACGTTTCCCTGGGATTTTCAGGAAAGCCTATTGTTAACGAAATATCGAAACCAGTTTCCCTAGAAGTTGGTCCATTGTCCCGAACTACAGACTTGTTACTTACGAAATCTTGTCCTGAAAATTTACTAGGTATTAAAACATTGAAAGAGTTAGGTGCAGTCATATGCTGTTCCCCAGAAGGTGTGAGATTGTTTTTACGTGATTTTAAAGGTCATTATGTGTTACGAGATTTTGATCCAAGATTACTGAATGTACCACAGCATTTATGGGCGCAAGGTCCAACTGATGTAGGTTGTATGCACATTACACCCTATCGTGTCACTCTGAAACAAGGTGTTGTATTACCACGAATCCGACAGTACAAATTGCCACCCGAGGCTGTAGCAGCCTTATCAAAAATTATTGACGAACTCATTGCTCAAGGAGTGGTTGTAGAAACTGACTCCAATGTATGTAATTCTCCTATCATTCCGATTCTTAAGCGTACTGATCCAAATGCACCTCCAGTTTATCGATTAGTGATTGACCTTCGAGAACTTAATAAATGTATCATACCCCAGTACCCTGTGGTTCCAGATATCTCTTCCCTATTGACAGCCATTGATTCTGAAGCTACGTTCTTTACAGTTATTGATCTCAAGAACGCATTCTTTAGTGTCCCCATTCATCCAGACAGCCAGTTCCTTTTCGGATTCTGTTTAAATGGAAGAAGCTATAAATTCACACGAGCTCCTCAAGGTTTCACAGAAAGTCCTAGTATTTACAGTCAAGCACTTAAAAGACAACTAGATAGTATTCACATGCCAACTGACACTGCCCTGCTCCAGTATGTCGATGATCTATTGATCACAGCCCGTACAGAACGTGACTGCGAACGTGCGTCACTTACAGTTTTGTATTTTCTGGCCGAGATGGGGCACAAGGTGTCCCCTTCCAAACTACAATTCTGTGTCCAGCAAGTGGTATACCTTGGACACTTACTGTCCAAGTGGGGTAGACAGTTGACACCTGACCGTATCCAGTTAATAGCACATCTTCCACAGCCCAAGACACAGAAGGAGGTACGAGCTTTTATCGGCCTCACCTCTTACTGCAGACAATGGATTCCTCAGTATGCATATCTAGCCAAACCACTGATACAGTTAACGACTCAGGAGGCAGCCACATCGACTGTCCTCCCTTGGACCCAGGAACATACACTTGTTTTTAACGAGTTAAAGAAAGCTTTATGTAATGCACCTGTGTTAGCGACACCAAACTACAGTAAGCCTTTTACACTTTTTGTTACTGAACGTGATGGTACAGCATTATCTGTTCTCACACAAGATCAAGCAGGACAACACAAGCCTTGTGCTTATTTTTCTAGCACATTAGATCCAGTAGCCCAGGCTCTGCCTGCGTGCCTCAAGTCAGTTGCAGCCACAGCTCTAGCTATCAGACAAAGTGATTCCATAGTGTTAGGACACTCTCTGACAGTACAAGTTCCACACTCCGTGGAAGTTCTTTTAAACCGAACACAGATTCAGCACCTGACAATTGCCCGTTTAACAGGATATGAACTGACACTGTTTCAGCCACACATAGAAATCAGACGCTGCAACGTTTTAAATCCTGCTACACTGTTACCCTCGAGTACATCGAATTCTGCCACACATGACTGCGTGGAAGTTATTAACATCATGACAAAACCAAGACAAGACTTGACTGACATTGCATTACCTGATCCCGACCTGACACTTTATGTGGATGGTTCATGTATGAGAACAAGTACAGGAGAACTAGTCGCCGCGTATGCAGTGACTACTGAAACCGAAGTTATAGAAGCACATCGTATTGACACCCTGTCTGCTCAAGCAGCAGCGCTCATCGCTCTGACTCAAGCCTGCATACTAGCCAAGAACCTGAAAGTAAACATATATACAGATTCACGTTATGCATTCGGAGTCGTACACGACTTTGGAGTACTCTGGCAAGAAAGAGGTTTCATGACCTCTCATGGAGCCAAGATTCAGCATGGCCCCCTCATTCAAGCTCTGTTAGAAGCAATACATTTACCGAAAGCCATTGCCATTATGAAGTGCAAAGCACATATGAAAGCCACTGACACCATTTCCCAAGGTAACGATCTAGCAGACCAAACAGCCAAGCTTACAGCTCAGACTCCAGACATTCCAGTTAACACGACAAAGACAGATATTCCAGATCAGACTACTTGTATGACAGTTAAGGACCCTACACGAGATGTACTAGACATACAGACACATGCTACCCCAGACGAAATCAAGAAATGGTCTGAACAAGGAGGGGTCCAGACAGATCAGGGATGGTTGACGAAGGGAAAAGCCACATGGTTTCTCCCCGACTCTATGGTTCAAGTCATTATTAATACCGCACATAGTCCAGCACATTTAGGAGAGAAAGCCATGTTAGACAGCATCCAGAACATTTGGTTTAACAAGCATTTACGAGCAGCAGCCAAACAGAAAGTACGTACCTGTATGATATGTTGTCAGTTCAATCCAGGTAAAGGTGTTCCGGTGGAACAAGGTGGATTCCACCCTCCTGACCACCCTTTTGAAGTCCTCCAGATGGATTATATTCAGATGGATCGATGTCGAGGTTTCAAGTATGTCCTCGTAGTTGTATGCGCTTTGTCCAGATGGACGGAAGCATATCCCGTCCCTGATTACACTGCCGCGACCACTGCCAGGCAGTTGGTTCGTGAGTACTTTCCCCGCTATGGTTTGCCCAGGGTCGTGTATTCAGATAACGGCCAGCCATTCTCATCCGAACTCATGAAACAAGTATCTCTTCTGTTAGGGTACCAGTGGAAGTTCCATTGTGTACGACATCCCGAGGCAGCTGGCCTCGTCGAGAGACATAATCAGACTCTGAAAATCCGCATTGCCAAGGTTTGCGCGGAAAAAGGCGTAGATTGGATGGTAGCTCTGCCAGTCGCCCTTTTTTATATGAGAATGGTCGCACACTCCCGTTCAGGTCTGTCCCCTTACGAAGTTATTTTCGGTCGTCCCCCGAACATGTGGGGTACACCAATGCCACGTAAAATTACAGATGTTGACAGTAATATGCTGACAGATTACCTGGCTTCCTTGATGTCTGCACTACTCTCTTGTCGTTCACAGGTTGCTGCTGCCTTTCCAGACAACACGCAAGTGAAACCGCACGAGGTCGTTCCAGGCGATTTGGTGTTGATAAGAAATTTTGATCGTTCAAGTCCGCTGGAGCCCCGCTGGAAAGAACCGAAGCTTGTTCTGATGACCACAAGGACTGCAATCAAGGTGGAGGGCCGCAAAGGCTGGATTCATTCCAGTCACGTTAAACGATTTCATGGACTCCGTCCAAAGACTTTTTTCAAAGACTGCCCCGTTCTCAAGGACTGCCCAGATACTGACTCTAAACTTCCCCTGTTAGAGAAAACTCCGCAGCAGGAGTATAAATTAAAACTGAGGTCTAGTAAGTCAGACAGTTTAATTGTCTAAGTCCCTCTCGGGTGAAGCGGTTAGACTAGGTTCCTGACATGTATGAGATAGACCCCCATAGTGAGAGAGTTAGTGGAAACTCCAAGAAAATACGCTATTGTAAAAATTTACGCAGTAGATGCGTGATCACATTATTGTTTATGTTATTTCTGAGTCTTACGGTTACATGCATAAGTTATGTTTTACATGTATATTTTCCTCCTATTGATTCACATGTACATTTGTCTTCTAATGATACAGTAGAGCACACTTTTAGTGAACTACCTCCTCACGAGTTATCCTACAGATTTGCCATGCGCAACAATACTTTTATCCGAATGTTACACTATTCACACCAGACTAGCAATGCCACTAATTGTTGGGTGTGTGGTCGACTCCCCCCTTTCCAGACACCGAAGGGAGTTCTGCCACTTTTTCCCTATCCGTTTTCACACAATGGTTCGTGTGGAGCATGGTTTACGATAACGTCTTCCTCAGACGATAAGTCCCTTTTGAATAGAACATGTTTCCCAGACAAGGAAGGACTTTCCCATAGAACAGGGTTAGATCTAGAAAATGAAGTATATGATCTAGGTAATTATTCCTCGAATTTCATGGTTTTGAATGTTCAGTCCGAGACTACTCCAGATTTGCCTGCTATTACAGTCCTACCAGTGAAAGGCGAATTATGTGTCAGAAGAAATGGTTCAGTACATCTAGGACATAGTGATTGTACTACTGTGGTCGAGTATAGTGACAGTGGGAAATCTAATTTCAAAGCCTCACGTCATTCGTATTTTGTGTGTGGTCAGACCGCATATGTTCGTCTGCCCCTCGATTGGGATGGAACATGTTACATTGCCTTCTTACTGCCACCAGTTTTCCTAGCCCCATCCGATTATCACAGAAATACACATCTAGTACACGTTAGACATAGAAGGGAGACTGAGTCCCCAATTGTTGATCAAACTGAAACTGCCTTAGAACAGTATCAAGACTTCAATAAATGTTTCTTTTTCTTCATAGGTCCTGTCCAGAATAGTAAGCTAACCAGAACCCTTGAAGCAGTAGTGAATGAGACTACTTCCGCTCTAGGTAACCTAACTGAAGAGCAATCTGCTATGAGATTTGTCGTGCTTCAAAATCGTCTCGTCCTTGACGTCATACTGGCCGATAGGGGCGGAGCTTGTAGAGTCATCGGATCTAGTTGCTGCATTTTCATTCCTAATAACGCACCGTCTGTTTATTCAGCTATAACCAGACTTCATAAAATAGCCCATCAGTTACACCAGAATCCAGGCACCTGGACATGGTCCGGTTGGTTCTGGAATATAATATCTGCCTGGGGATGGAAAGTATTGTCATTCCTAGGTATAGTAGTAATGATCATATTCAGTTGTTGTTTATGTTTACAATGTGGCACTGCGATTTGCGGCTTGTGCGCTACCTCTTGTATTCCTAGTCCTAAGTCCCGTTCCAAGAAAATTCGAGACGAGCAAATGATGCTATATGAACAGATAGATGGTATCATGAATATTGATGTTTCCTGAAGGAAACGTAGGGCACAAGGAGGGAATGAGGAAAATTGAATTTTGCCTTGTCATGTGTCCCTACGTGTTCCCCATTATATGTTATATGTGCATGATCGATATGCATATGTTCCCCCTTGACCGAATAAAGACGCAATTATAGTTGTGTCCAACGTTAGTATGCCAGTTTCCAGTCCTCGTGAAAGCAACGAGTATTAGGCCTATGTTGCCAACGTTTTACATTATGCATTATACAATGTCCCCGTTTCTAGGCCTCAAAGGGCCCGGACACCAGATTCAAGCTCCAGTCTCCTGAACCCACTCCGAGGAGCGATGCAGCCCCTCCCGCATCCCTGACCCTTCACTTACTTTCTGCCAAGCAGTGCGGTGCCCGGCCTGCCTGCCTGTCTGCCAAGAATATGTTATGCCTCTAGTTATCAGTTCAGCTCCCCGGCTTCACATTCCTAAGCTAACGATCCGCATAAACATCTTCAGCTATAGTCTAGTCTTCCTGTCTCCATGCAAGAGAATTACTGAATTAATATCCATAGAAGATTCATAGCACACGCAATACACGTAGAATATATGCATGCACCAGCCTTAGTGTCAAGTAGCCTTTGCTCTGATGACGTTTAGATTCAATCAACATGTACTCCAAACACCAGATACAAGATATGTAATAGACACATGTCGTCCTGACATCCCAGACTTTAGTCTCCTCTTCTAGTGTAGAAGTCAGAGCCCCCAGCTCTCCCTAGTTACACGTCATGGCCCGTTTGCGCGCACCAGTAGGTTAAAGGTTCCAGCTGCTCAGGTAGCCCCCTCCATGTATCCACCCATTTATGACACTTCTGTGACGTTTTCATCACATGTCTACATGCACGCCCTGTGCACGCCTTCTTTGTACGCCCATTTGTTCTTATCTTACGTTTGTCACTTGTTACGCCTACTGTATTCAATGCAATTGTAATGTTTTCCTATATATACTATGTAATGTTGATGAAACGTTGCAGCTGCCATTCTATTCCATTGCATGCCACTTCATGGTCTTTAGGCTCGAGCCATCCGATTAAAGCCATTTCTGACTCAGATTCCACGGATCCTGCCTCTTATTTATTGAGCTATCTGTTTTGGTTAATGTATAGAAAAATAGTACCGGTAATTAATTATTTATTTACCACGGGTTCCAGCCGCGGGCATGCTGTGGTAGTATTGTAAAGTAGTGGCAGCCCTTCTAAGGTTTTTAACCTTTTAATAAGACAAAAAACGAATCCAGTGGGCTGCAGACAGCTTGCTGCCATTAACTCTCGGTATAATGTGCAGGTCAGGCTCTCTGGAACATAACATGAGTCTTGAAGGCATTAACTGATAGCTCCCCTCACAGAGAGGAACTCACACATCAGCTGGTTCTGTGTGTACTGTGGCACTGGCGATCAGAACCTTATTTGAGAAATAGCTTAAAGCTCGTTTCAGGTTCTGCCCTCCATGCCTTAGTAGAGGATAGCGGCTTAGACCAGTCCATACAACAGCACACCTCACAAGGGACAGCTAATGCAGTGTCATCTCCCTTTCCAGTGCAATCCACGCCCTTGCTTCTAGTGGTCAGGACACGTCTCTCTGCCTCGGCTGGCAATAACATGAAAGCCTTTCTCCAGTGTGGACCTGTATCCTTGGAGGAGGCTCTTTCTACCCACCACAGTACACAGCTGCCTTCTTACTTCCCCTCTCATCTCTGCTGACATGGCACTAGGCCCACCTCTCAATCCTGGGTCCTTTGGCAGGTCTGTGTTGCCTTTACCACAGACACACAAACTCACTTCTTTCAAACAGACCAGCCTCAGTTGATGTGTAGCCAAAGGGTCTGAAACCTTTTACATCTATTTCACTTTGGATATAAGATGAGTTATTGCTACAAACAGATAGTCATCAAATCTCTCCTGCCATATATTTTATGTTGTCTGTGATTTAGGAGCTACACCATACTGTGAGCTGGTTCAGTTCCTTGTTAATGCCATTGTTTATTTGAAGTAGCTGATGCACTTGCATCATTGTGTAATAATCTCCATTACATTTATTGCATGTTTGATAGTAGTCTTTTAGTTCATATGTTCCTTTGAATAGCTGATACTTAGGAAAAGCATAAGCACTCTAGCCTTTAAAATGAAAGTTTAGGATAGCTCTAAGGTTATTTTTCCCTCCTGACATTATGATCACAAGCTTGATTTTCACAGTTGAGAGAGCTTGTAATAATGTACACAGTTCTCTCCATTGCAGAGATCAGGATCACTAAGACATTCCAGACAGCAGAGCGTCATGGCTCCAGGCAGAGGAGTAACATCCTCATCTGTACCGCCTCATAACATTTCTACCTGCAGAGACATAACTTAACCTCATTGCCCATAAGTGGAAACACCTATGAATGGAACTGACTCACTTGAAATACTGAACCCTGATTATTGCAAAACCTTTGATGCTTAAAGATTAGTCCATATAATAAAGTGTCTGCTCTTAATGTTTATATTTTGTGCTTTCAAATTAGCTACAATATTACTGATTTCTGCAATTACACTCCTTCATTTATCTTTGCAAAATCATTTTCTTGAAATAAAACCTTTAAAAATAACAGTGAGTGTAATTGCGTAAGTGGATACTAGTGCCTCAATTCACCACAATGAATTCATGCCTGACGGTCTCTGGCACGTTGCCTGTGCCCGTTATGCATTATCTATATTTAAGTGGAGGGGATGCCTGAGTCAAAATGTGTTTGTTCCTTATTCCTCAAGCATGATATGTTGATCAATACCTGACCAACATATCACATGACCAGTGATGGAGCGGTCTCTTTTTGATGATGTGCCTCTGAGCTGACACGGATTGCCAGAGAGACGTGAGTAAATGCCCTGCAGCACACCTTGGGGGGGGGGCACCCTAAAGGTATTGCATAATTCACCCATGCCACCTTGGTGCCAGGGGTCCTGTGAACTGTTGTATTGTGAGCCACCCTTTTGTGGAGGAGCACCCAGGGCTCATGCACAGAGGCTTCTGTTGCCCCCACCCAATGCGCAACCGTACAAGGTCACAATGGGCTAGACTAAGCAGCGCAAGCACCTGCAGGCCGAGCCATTCATGGGAGGGCGAGACCCAGCGCAGAAGCAGGAGACAGTGCTGAGGCACATGGTGTCCACACTGGATACACACATCAGTAAGGTTGACACCATCCTGTGTGCCATCCAAGATGCCAAGCTGTCTCTTGACGCAAAAATAAACTCAGTGGCACTAGATATTAACTTCTTGAGGGCAGACCACAGAAAGCTTGCAAACAGAGTGGACAGCAAAATGTTGCCACTTGCCACATTGCGCCTGTCAGTCCAAGAGCTGCAGAAGCAACTGAGGAACCTGCAGAAAGAAGTACCATCGCTTCTGCTCAGGGTGGAGGATGGAGAGGGGTGCTTGAAGTGCAACAATGTGGGAATAGTGGGGGTGCCGGACTGTGAGGATGTACCTAGTGCCACAATTTGTTTTGCAAACTGTCTTTCCTAGGAGGGAATCCAGGGCAATGTCTCCAAATTCATCTCTGTTAAGAGAGCCCACAAGGGGGCTGGGAACCTGCCCCACCTGGTCCTCCGCCTCGACCAATTGTGGCCAGACTTTTCAATTACAGAGTGTTATAAAATAGAGAATAATTATTTACCAGTGACTCGAGACAGAAGGATCATTCAGAGCTGAAATTACCTTCTGTCGCTGAAGGCTACAGAAAGGCACAGTCAAAAACAATTTGGGAGAGAGTTAAGGGATTTTATCCACCTCGAAGTGGACGGAATAATACTCCTGGTCCCCTAGGTTAGGTATCTTAATTAACAAAAATAATAAGGAGTATCACCAGAAAAAAATGCTCAGAGAGCGATTTTCTACGGGATGATTCGTTAACAGGAAGAAGAAAGTCCTTCTTTTATTAGGAACCCCTCACTCACCGACCTGGTCGGTGACATGCTTCATCATCGGGGCCACCCTGATGGCCGAGTGCCATCAAGGTGTGCTGCAACACCTGAACTACAGTGGAGCTGGTATGTGGGTGATGAATGCAAAAAGAAAAAATAGTGGGTGAGTTAAAAATTGTCCTGGTATGACTTATGTGAAAAATTTTTTATTCTTAAAGCTACTGGACAATATTAAAATATAGATGGCGATACTGTTAGTGGTGTGATTATGACCAAAAGTATCTGGATATATGTGTGGTGGGTCTACATGTTTCAAACCGTGTTTGGGATTACCGGTTTTTCTTCAGGACCAAAATCAGGGAAATGGGTGGTCAGGGTACACTAACACCCTCCAGGCCTCCTCGTGCCTGGAGGGACCACGTAGGTGCATTGCTACCGCTAGCCGGTGAAACTAATATGTTTCTTAACCTGGCCGCCCCTCCCAAATCCCGTGCTGCCCTGTGATTCTCCAATTGGAGTTTTTTTGTCTTGCATAACCACTTTTGGGTTATTATTATTTATTTATTTTTTTCGCCTAGCACCACTAATTTTGTTGCAAAGGCACAGGGATCTGTAGGCACGGCAGGGTGTTAGTGTACCCTGACCACCCATTTCCCTGATTTTGGTCCTGAAGAAAAACCGGTAATCCCAAACACGGTTTGAAACATGTAGACCCACCACACATATATCCAGATACTTTTGGTCATAATCACACCACTAACAGTATCGCCATCTATATTTTAATATTGTCCAGTAGCTTTAAGAATAAAAAAATGTTCACATAAGTCATACCAGGACAATTTTTAACTCACCCACTATTTTTTCTTTTTGCATTCATCACCCACATACCAGCTCCACTGTAGTTCAGGTGTCGCAGCACACCTTGATGGCACTCGGCCATCAGGGTGGCCCCGATGATGAAGCATGTCACCGACCAGGTCGGTGAGTGAGGGGTTCCTAATAAAAGAAGGACTTTCTTCTTCCTGTTAACGAATCATCCCGTAGAAAATCGCTCTCTGAGCATTTTTTTCTGGTGATACTCCTTATTATTTTTGTTAATTAAGATACAGAAAGGCACATCCAGCCTTCCCTCAACAGCTTATCTACCTGCCTGCCAATATCGATGAGAATAGTAAATGCTGCTACTTGGTTTAGCATTGGTTCTATTATTCAGAAGAGGTGGCAGGTATGACCATGTTTGAAACTCAAAGTAAGCCTTTTTTAGTCCTAAGTTTAGCTTAGTTAGACGAGAGGACGGTATTCACCCTCCGGATAAGTATTATTGCCTCCATATTGCTTGTTTTTATAATAGCTACTATTCACATTGTATGCACTCGGCTAGGGTTTCATTTTCAAATAAATCTTCAAAATATATCCCTGCTTTTTGAGTGTGCCTTTCCATGATGAAAGAGGGCATTTGTTTCCACTAACTATCCCTGTGAAAAGTCACAGAATTGATTGCTACCTAAAAGGCATCTCATTCAAGTAATGCTCAGTGGGTTGCTGGGTGCTTGCAGTCTGTATGGTGTTTTATCTGGGGTGGGCACATTGACACAGTCCCTTTTTTCAGGGGGTCTAGAGGGCTTATTACTGGGTCATGTTCTGGAAATAAATCAAGAAAACCTACTAATTGGACCAAAAATGGGCACAATGTCCTCGATCTTTGAGTAAGTTTGGATGACACCCTGAAGATACCAATTCTTACTATTAGCGGATGACGTATGGCCACTGATTAATGTGAACCCTTTGTTTTCACACGGTAGGAACAGTGTTGAACACCTCATGCTTTTCAAAACAGTTTCTTATATTTTTACACTCATCCTAAATCAGATTTATCTGCTTATTTTTATTTGCAGGATCGTCAACTAATGCCAGCATTTTGGGTTACATATCCTAAAGCCAGCCAGCCAGTCAGTTTCTTAAGTTCTTTTTGGCACAGAGTACAAGTATCAGGATACTACTATGATATTCATGGCACATTATAGGTTCTAACACATTATTGCCTGCATTATTTATCTACTATAGTTCATTTTTCTCAATGACATTATTCAACCACATGCCTCAGATTTGATTCTTATAATGATTTACAGACCCGACCAGCTCCTCAAGCTAATTACACACATACTTTCCAGATTGGTAAAGGAAATAAGCCTTAACTTCAGATTAGATGAATACACGTTTTGGGAGAAGAGGGCACTTACAGGCGAGATGCAATTGAAGCACTAGTGGGGCAACGGTCCAGTGCATTGGAGGTGGATGGGTCGGGAGCACTTGGAGAGCTCGTTGGCTTTGTGTGGCCATTTTGCAGCCTGCCAAGAGAATGCACAATAAAAAGCGAGGCCGGGCTGCAGTAACTAGATGGCCGCAATGTCCCCTGGCTCGCTTGGTGTCCTGAAGAGACAGCGGTCGTTGTGAGTGTTGCCTGCAGCTCCATTGCTTCATATGCTGCAGTGTTCTTACCAAGCCCAGCGTAAGTAAGGTGATACATAATGTCGCCACATGAAAAGAGACTGCATTTAATCAGGATCCTGGATGAGGTCAATCAGAGAACCCCCTAAACACCAGCCAATCTACACGGGTAGGAGCCAGGAGGCAGAAGGAAAGAAAAGCATCACATTGCTGCTTCATTTTAAAAGAAGACCAGACCTTTGAAGTTCCCATGACATAAGGCCATACAGTGGCCGGTCCCAGAGACGCTCCGTGGGCTCGGACGAGGGACATCTTTGTGAAACTGGGCTCATCACCACTTACTAATCTAATCATGAGGGAAGCTTGTAAATGTAATACCCTTAACTTCATAGACCAGAACATTGATCTCTTCCAAGATATTTTGCAGAATACTCTAATACATGCCTATTACAGTGAAATTGTGAAGGAGACAGATCCGATATTGATAGGCATTTGGTCTATGGTTTCAGATGAGCTTGAAAATGCACATAGTCCGCACCTTATAAGAAAAATGGTGGTTGGTGGGCAAGGGTGGGATTAAGATTTGGTGGATGTGAGGTTTCTTGACATGGCTAAGGAATACTGATAATATCCAGTTTAAAGAGCTAGTAGGTTCTCACAAATAACCCATAGAATAATGAAATCATGGTAAAAGGTTTATCCTGGAATGTAAAAGGATTGAACTCCTCAGTCAAGAGGCACAAGATTTGGAGGGAAATTAAGGCTGTACTCCCCAAGGTGGTGTTTCTTCAGGAAACCTACCTGAGATCAACAGATATCAAGATCTTGAAAAATAACCTCTAACCCACTCAATATGTTGCGCTACACAAACAAAAAAGGGGATGTCATGATAGGACTACACACATGTCTATGTTTTTAGGAAATTAAAGTAATAAAGGAGTCAAAACAGCGCTGGTTCCTCAATCTTGACTGGAGATGTACAGAGCATAGACTTACATTTTAAATGTATGTATGTGTCCCAAACTCCAGTCAGGAAGTTTTCCTCTGAAAGATGATAACTAAGTCCGAGACTGGGATCCAGTTCAATTGTTGTGGATTGGTGACTTTAACTTGGTACCAGAGGCACAAGTAGATAGGCACTCCCATGTTTTATACACACAAGGGGCTATGTCTCAGACGCCGCAGCTAGAAAAGCAAGGGATGGGTCGTTTTACTATATGGAGAGAAAAGCACCCAAACTCAGCATAGTTCACATGTTTCTCACATGTTCAAAGGTCTTCTAAATGATCAACCTGGCCTGGGGCACACGTCGGATGTTGAATATCACATGCTCAATTACACATAATTTAAAAAACCCTTGGCGGATCCAACCTCCCTTGGAAACTACAGACCTTTTTCTCTCCTGCCTCTTCTCAGTAAGATCCTTGAAGGGATTATTCACCGGCAGCTAAGTTCTTATCTCAAGGCAAACTAGCTCTTGAACCCTTCGCAGTCAGGTTTTAGACCTGGGTTCAGTACCGAGATGGCGACTCTAGAGGTAACAAATTCGCTAAGACTTACTGTCGATGCAGGAGGGTCAGCAATTCTAGTTCTATTAGATCTCTCCGCAGCCTTTGATACCATCTCGCACCGTAGGCTGGCGGAGAGATTCATGGAAGCAGGGATCAACGGAATGGCACTCAAGTGGCTTAACAACTTTCTCTCAGAGAGATTCCAAAGGGTGGTACTGGGCCCCTACTCATCTAAAAAATATCACCTAAACAGAGGAGTGCCACAGGGCTCCTGTTTGAGCCCGACACTTTTTAATTTATACATGGCCCCACTGGCTAGGATTGTGGTGTAATTAGGTTTTGGTATTGTCTCCTAAGCAGACGATACGCAGTTGATCTTTAATATCGGATCAAATCCCGCTTTAGACAAAATTCGTTTTGCCAAAGGAATGTTTACCATTGCGAAATGGAAGACTGCAAATTATCTCCAGTTGAATCCGGATAAGACAGAATTGATACTACTAGGTAAAGCTACTGAAGTCTGGTCAGATGATTGGTGGCCACAAGAGTTAGGGACTCCATCACCCAAAGAGACAGTGAAAAGTCTGGGACTAAAGCTGGATCAAGCTTTAAATATGAAAGCCCAAGTCTCGGCAATCACAAGCTCATGTTATTATGCCCTCCGACTAGTAAGGAAAATATTACCATACATTCCGCTCCACCATCGGAGAACCCTAGTCCAAGCAATGGTCACCTCATGATTGGACTACGGGAATGCCCTATTGGCGGAAGTCGGGGAGACGCTTGTGGCCAAGTTACAGGTGGTGCAGAACACTGCCACCAGAATGATCCTCAATCAACCGGCGGGTTCCCCCTCAGTGCCACTGTTAAGGAAACTTCATTGGCTATCAGTAAAAAAGAGGTCATTCTTTAAGATCTGTTGCCTGACCTTTAAAGCAGTCAATGAGACTGGCCCAATGTACCTACGTAATAAGATATGGAGATATACCCCTAGTAGGCATCTGAGATCAACAACTCAGCATTTGCTACAGTCCAGCGCATTCGACTGGTCAGGACGGGAGGGAAAGCCTTCTCGTACCTGGCACCCAAGTACTGGAATCAACTCCCGTTGGGTCTGCGCACTATTACCAGCTACAACGGTTTTAGAAAACAGTTGAAAGCTTATTTATTTTAACCTTAGAGTATTCTCGTTTTTTCAGCTTTAGGGAGGTTGTTTTGACTGGATAGCGCCGCGATGCCCCAGGGTGAGGTGAGCGCTTTATAAACTATTAAACTAAACATAATACAATTATGGATCATGCTAGTGAGGGAGAGAATAAGTTACCCACCCAGGGAAGGAGAGGTTTAAATTTTATAAATCACTATTGACAGACTTATCAACCAATACCCGTGAGAAACTATTACCCGTTACATTGAGGATAATGACAACGGGGAAAGGTGTGCATGTGCGTTCCTTGGGATGTATTTAAGACTGTTGTATGTGGCCGGTGTATATCTGAGATAGCATTCCAAAGAAAAACCTTCAGAATATGTCAGGAAACACTGGAGGCAGAGTTTTGTTTGGCAGAGGAACTCCAAAGAACAGTAGGGTCCTTGAGCTTCCTATAGAAAATGACAACATTGAAGGGTTAAATCAGTCTCCCAGCCATTGAAAAATCTAAGGAGGCGATTGTATGTCTGAAACAAATCTTTTGCGACAAGACAAGTAAGAGAGATATGCTCCTGGCAATAGATTATGGCAAACACAAAGGCTAGAAGAATCCGATACTGCGAGGAGAGGAGATACTCCAATTACTGTGGAGGAGGGCAAAAGGAGAGCTCTTATGAGTTTTTTCTCAACGACTCACTGAAAGGAAACATTGACTCGACAACGGGTGGATGCTTATGTTGGAGAAGCCAGTCTCCCTTTCCTAATTACAGTTAATCACAAAGCGTTAGAGGAATTGATACCACCTGAGCAGACTATGCAGGCAATCTCAGACTTCCACCAGACAAAGCACCTGGCCCAAGTGAGCTGACCAACAGCTTTTAAATACTTTAGGAGCAACTGATTCTGCGTCTCATAGAAACTTTAAGCTCTTCTCTCAAGACACAAAAAATAACACCCACTATCACTGAGGAACATGTACCCCAAATTCAGAAAACAGGTACATTTTCAAATAGATGGAAGGCATACAGGCTCAAGCGCTACTGAATTCAGATACAAAAAAAATTCACAAAAACATTTGAGAACAGACAGATGCCTCACTAGCCCTTTTTAACTCATCCTGATCAATTAGAATTTACCCCTGGTAGACAAGTTGCAGATAGTATTAAGCAAGTGTTACATCTCATTGAGAAAGCCATTTGGAGGACAATCCCCATGGCCATTCTGTCTGTAGATGCTGAAAAAGCATTTGACAGAGTGAGTGGGCTGTTCTTACATCAGGTGCTGTGGGTGCGGGACTGGGCGTACAAATGATCATTTGAATGGGACAAATTATAAAAATACAGTGTGCTAGTAAATGGAATCAAAATATAGACAAAACCTTATGCCTTGATGCCCATCAAGGTTGCCCTCTTCCCCCATTTTCTTGCTAGTGATCGTGCTCCTCACTGCTCTCATAAGGCAACATCTGGATGTCAAATTAATGCCATTTGAGAATGGCCAACACAAGATTCATCTGTTCGCAGACGATCTCCTCCTGGCAGTGTCCCAGGCCTCTATCCCACCGGGCCTAGAAGTGGCAAAGCAGTTTTTCAGAGTTTCGGATTTTAAGATTAATTTGGAGAAGTATGAGTTATTGAGCGTTAAATTACAGCAAATTAATGTAGACTACCTCACTGTGTATATCTTGTTCCGTTAAACTAATGAGAAGAGTAAGCATTTAAGCGCTGCGAGGCCTCAGGGTAGCTATGCGCTATATAAATATAATTTCATTCATTCATTCATTTGGGAATTTACGTTACCCCAAAGCTCTGCAATCTTTACAATCCTAACAGGTTGTTTAATGCTATTAACGTCTACCTATGATTATGTCTTTTATATCGTGACTAGGCAGGGCAGCTGCACTGAAACTTAACATACTGCCTAGGCTATTATATATCTTTCAAGCCCTTCTGGTTAAGATCCCTGAGATTGACATGAAGACTCTGCAATCAGCTATATTTTTATTTGGAGCTGGTGAAGACAAGAAGTAGCTCAGGAGGTCTAGGAATACCGGATGTGAAATGTTACTACCAAGCCTCCAAACTTAGAGTATTATTTAAATGGTCTATCTATAAAGATATTGGATACATGTGAGAAATTGAGTTGTTGGTTCAGGGGTGTGTGAGCCTTTCTAAAGCAACAGTAACAATACTCAGATATCATACTCTATCATGGTTAATTGAATTGGCAGTTTGAAAACTGCCCACAGGCTGCAATGGCAGTCCAGAGATATGTTTAGAAGGGTAACTTAAGTGAGTGCCACAATTAGTGCTTCAGGACCACTCACAGCATTTCATTTACCGGCCCTGGGTATGTGGTGTAGCATGTAACTACGGAAATTAAAATTAAAATGTAATATGGTAATCGTGTGTAAGCCAATTTGACCATGTTTTAGGGATTAAGCCCAAGCATTTTAGCACTGGGTAGCAGTGGTAAAGTGTGCACAGTCCAAAGGCTAGCAAAAACGAATTCAGCAAAAACAGAAGGGTACAAGGAAAATGTTAGGGGGAAGACCACTCTAAGGCTGACAGGTCTAAAAATATACATGGCAGCAGAGTGGCGAGTTGGACTCCATGGCTGTGCAAAGATTTCAGACCCCCGGTCTGCTATTTCTCTCAGATACTATCCCCCACAATAGATATATTGGATTTGTGTACAATGAAATGTGAACAAATCTCTTTTACAGCCCTATATAACTTCTTTGAAGTAATCATGACTTTACCCCAGGAAGAACCAGAGAGGGAGTGGGGATATGCAGGAAGGGGAATGTAGAATGTTCCCGGACCTTTTCCAAAAGTGGAGAAATTCATTAATCCAATGTAGGGAGGAGTTTAAGCTCAAAGAGACCCAGGCAGCTGTCACATATGATCGAATGTGCTCCCCAGATGATACAATTCCTACGTACTCCTTCTCCGTTGCTAGTAGGGACCAAAGCTTACCCGCCAATTCCTGCACAGTCAGACTGTCAGGGGACTGCCAGTTCCAGACTAATAGTCATTTCGCTGCCAGGAGCATACTGGTATGTATTGCCCAGTCCACATTAGTAAGGTTTTTTCTGTCTTTGGGTCTCAGGTTTAATAAGCCAGTAGCGGGTTCAGCTTAATGGGTTATCTTAATACCCCCATCACGTGGCTTAGAAGCTACTTCCACATGGGACAGGACCACCATATGTGCAGGTCATCACCCTCTTGTCCATATCCCCTCAAACATAGCCCATCTTGTGAGTGTACCTCTGTTTCAATGTAATTGGTGTAATGTGTCACAACACCATATGGTTGTTCATTGTCTCTCTATCTTTTACACTTTTACCCAAACACTGTATATCTGACCACAGTTTCTGCCACTGTCTGGATGAAGTGTCATTTTTTAATATACGCAGCCACCTTGATTTACAAAGACATAAGCGTATTTGTCTGTCAACATCAAATGAACACTTGAGATCAGGCCTTTGGGTGAGGTACCTGTGGCAAAGATCTCTTCCCACTGTCAGGGGCCTTGTCGAAGCCTTTTTATTACTTTGATCTATCGCCCTGTGACAACAGTGTGAGTGCTTACCCTTCTTCTGTTTCTATCGATTAGCCAGTTCTGCCATTGGGAAGGCTTTCCCCCCATCCTGATTGTAGGAGAGTGGGGTCTGCAATCCCATGGCCACCCCAGATTTTTGCTTTTTGCTTCACTGATTTACGACTTTCCCTGGCTGTGGGCCTGCTAATCAGACCCACAGCCTAGCTGCTCTCTCTAAATTGCAACCATGTACCCTAGGTGCATTTTACCAATTGGTACTGGGCCACCTTATCAGTCCCTGTACAGTATACCTTAGGTATCCAGGGCATAGGTGTACCCAGGGCCTACCAGGGGCTGAAGCATGTAGTATGCCACCCCTGGCTGGCCAACTAAACAGACACAACTGGCTGCACGACAGCTGGGGCAAGGTGGTGTAATCACCCTTTGCTTTAGATATAGTTCCCTATATCTAAACCTAAAATGGACACATATTTTCCTATCAGTCACTCCTATGGCAGGCCTTATCAATCCTTAAGGCAGAGTGCTTGGAATTATGTGAGACGGTGCTCTGGCATGAGGTGAGCCCGTTTGCAGCTTGCGGAACCAAGTCCTAATAGCTGTTCCATGATAACGCTATACCATATACTCTTAAGTGCATTATAATCCTCGCGGTTAAATGCTAACTTTGGCATAGCATTATCAAAACATGTCGAGTAAGGTGTCATACGATTTGGAATACTACCCACTCGCCAATTCTGGCGACGGGGGTAGCATTCCACCCTTCTAGAGGGACACGACATGTATGTAACTGTGAACCCCGGTTAAAGTTAACTCGAGCCTCAGCATCACAAAATGGATGCTGCCACCACAGACACAAGTCTGACCTCCTGCTGCTGGGAGTCCTTCCAGCGAGGGAGGCTTGGACAAAGTGTTTCCTGCCTTGGGAGGTGCTAGCACCACCCCAGACAGGATTTTGTGTATTGGGTAGGCCCAGGCTGAAAGGAATGAGACATGCCTGGGGCACACAAGGTGCCCTGTGCATACACCGGTTCCAACCAGTTGCTGGGACACTCCAGCCCCAGCTCTGGCGGGAAACTGGACAAAGGATTGGGGGTGTAGCCACCCCCCTTCCTGGTCCGACCCAGGGGAGGGACCTAGTCCGTAGTGCAGCCCCCTTTAGGAGAATAAAGGTAGGAGCTGGTCCCATTCCAAGTTAGATTACTCTTGACAACTTCCATGAAGAACTCTTGACCTTCGACCTCCTGATCATCAGAAGACTGAAGAATCTCCCCTATGGTCAGGGAGTGACCATCCTGCTTCGCAGGCACCATCAAGCTTCTGTGCGGTTTGCTGCAAAGTCCTTCCTTCCAGGAATCCGATGACCCAGCTCGACAAGACCCGGACCTCCAGACCTCTCTGACCTCTACCCACATCCACAGCCCAGCTGAGACCCGTGGGTGCGACGAGCAACGTGGAGACGGCCATCTTGAAGAAACCTGCACAGCGCTTCCAGCACGACCCCCGAGTGACCCTCGTGTAAGTGCATCAGGGTTTGAGAAGCCCTACACCGACGCAGCTCCTGCACCAAAGACCAGCCCCCCAGCATCCACGTGATCTGCGTGGGGCCCTTTTGCCTGGTTGCTGCTTGTCCTGTTGTCTGGTCACTTGCTGGCTGGCTAGTGACCTCTGAGACGACAACCCGAAGAATTGGACTCTGCTAGTCTGGTCCCCCAGACTGGCCCTTGCTTCCTTGAGAAAGAGAAGCACCCCGGACTCTCCTGGTCCACACAAGACGCCATCTTTGTTCCACCGCGTGGCTTGCATTAGCCAAGGCCTGTTGTCCAGATCGACGATCCGACACCGCCAACAGCAGCAGACTACGTGGGACAGCTCGTGCCTCCAGCCTGGTCGTGAAGAGCAGCTCCTGGTCCTCGCAGCTACAGAGAGAAGCGACCCCTCCTTCACCTGAACTCGGCGACAGCTCCTGGTTCCCTCCTGGTTCCAGCACCGTCACTGGCTAGTGACCAAGACTCTGTCCCCTTCCTTTTCAGGACTTCCTTCTTCCTAGTTCCATCCTTGGAACCACCGGACTCCTCCATCTGGCTGCCTGCAAGCAACTTCTTGTTTCAGGCATCACCGGGATCAACACAGCAAACCCGACACTACTTCAGCCCTATGTACCCGCAGCCTGTGGGTTAGGTAACTAAAGCTTCTAGGTACTGAAGTCTGTGTGCACTATCCTAGTGTTCAGGTCCACTGTTGTTTTCCCTCCATCCAGCCGGGTTCGTCCGGAATCCGTATCTTTGTAAACTGTTGCATCCATAGACGTTGGTACGCATCCCGAGTGAGAGTTTCCACTCTGCACGTGAGTCCCGTGGGCCTCCTGCTCCGTACTTACCTAGTTCGTAGCGTAGTCCCAGCGATCCTCCAGCCTCTGGATCTTCTTACAGTACTTTCTTTCCTTGCATTCCATTGTATTGAGTATATGGTTTGTCGTGCCCCTAAGGCACACGTGTAAATATTGTGCGAACTCGTATTTCCCCTTTAGTATTGTCATGTGCTTAGCCCTCTGACCTCATAAAGAGTTCAGAGGTGTTGTTAATACATAGACTGTTTATTTTCATAACTACCTGTGTGGTGTCCTTTCATTTGGTATTCAAGGGGTTATATTGTGGTAAAACAGCTGGCTTCACATGCCAAAAGAGATTAGCCTAAAAGACTGCTTTTGTCCTCGCTACTAGGATAGCTGGTCTATAAGGTTGACTTTACAACCAATCACCATAAGGGTTGTTTGGACTGATACAAGGTGATCACTAGAACTAGTGAGCATCATATATCAGGCCAACTTCTCACACTTATGCCCTCCATTTCTGTTTTGAGAGGATTATTATCTCAGTCACTCGAGTCTGTTCATTACCCCTTGTGTATTTAACCATTTCAGCTAAAAATTATGCAGCCAAGGAGTTCAATTGAAGCACCCAATTCCTCTCTGAGATATTGAGGGTTTAATTTATGAGAGGCTTGTGTCGCCAGAGCGCTCTAGCGACACAAACCCTTGACTCTGCTTGCAGGTTAGGCCGCGCCCCACGCTGTACAGCTCCACCAGTGTGTACCTGCCTCTGTGTCGGCTGCTGCCGTTCTCTGAGTTCGCCGCTCCTCCTTCTCTGCCAGTATTTTTGCCTGCTCCTGTGTTTATTTTGTTGCCTTCTGTTAACAGTTTTTTGCCTTTTTGCCTATTCTGGTTTGCCTTTTTCTTCCGTTCCCTCTTTACCTTCTGTACCCCCGTTTCTTCTCGCCGCTGCTTTCCTGTGGTCCCGCCCCCTTGCTCACCCATTTGCCACCCCGCTCCCGCCTCCCAGCTCCCGCCTCCCACCTCCCCTTATAGGGCGGCGGCTGCGCGGTAAAGGGAACGACCCATTGGCCCTGCTTGCAGGTTAGGCCGCTCCCCCTGCCGCACAGCTCCACCTGTGTGTCCCTGCCTCTGTGCCCGCTGCTGCCGTTCTGTGAGTTCACCGCTCCTCCTTCACTGCCTGTATTTTTGCCTGCTCCTGTATTTATTTTGTTGCCCTTTGTTACCTTCTGTTAACTGTTTTTTGTCTTTTTGCTTATACTGGTTTGCCTCTTTCTTCCGTTCCCTCTTTGCCTTCTGTCCCCCGTTTCTTTGCGCCGCCGCTTCCCTGCGGCCCGCCCCCTTAATCACCCATTCGCCGCCCGGCTGCCGCCTCCCACCTCCCCTTATATGGCGGCCGCATGCTGGACCGCGCCCAATGCCAGAACCCATGGTCCCCGCAAACGCCACGATGCCTGACACTGCTATTACGCCAGCACCCTCCACGCACTCAACACCGGACAATCAAACACCTGCTTCCTGGCCGCAACGAAGCGCACCCAAGGACCAGCATCCGGTCCACCACGCCACCCACTGTGAAAGAACGCAACCACCTCAGATGCATTCTTCTCAAAACCCGTTCTGCCCGCAAACACGCCATCGAGATCTGGGACCTACTCGACTAAACGTCCCCAGACATCGCCTTCCTGACGGAGACCTGGCTGAACCCCTCCTCGGCACCCGACATCGCCATAGCCATCCGGACGGCTACAAGGTCACCCGCAGGGACCGCACCAACGGAGCAGGAGGAGGAATCACCATCGTCCACAGGAACACTCTCAGAGTCTCGACCAACACTGACGACACACTCAGCACCGCCGTAAACCTGCACTTCCAGATCCACACCGATCCCAACACCACCCTCAGAGGAACCCTCATCTACAGACCCCCCAGACCCCGACCACAGTTCAGCTACTCCATCACCGACCTCGTCAGTACACACGCCCTCGCCTCCACAGACTACATCCTTCTCAGGGACCTGAACTTCCACCTCGAGAACAACAACGACCGCAACTCCATCACCATGATCGACAACCTCGCCAACCTCGGACTGCGACAACTCGTCACAACACCCACCCACTCCGCCGTCCACACGCTTGATCCCATCTTCTCCGCAAGCACCCCCTACAGCCACACCACCGAACTCCACTGGATCGACCATCGCTGCATCCACTTCACCTTCAGGAGGCTCACCAGGCATCACCGCACCCAACAGATCCCCGCCGCTGCTGGAGCAAAGTCACCGAAGACCAGCTAACCACCATCCTTACCAGGAGCCCACCCGCCGACCCCACCGACCCCTACAGCGCCGCCCGCAACCTCAGACAATGGATCGACAAGGGCGCCAACACCGTCGCCCCGATCAAGAAACCACTCCAACAGACACACCAACAAGAAAGCCAGCTGGTTCACTGAAGACCTCCAGACCTCCAAGTAAACCTGCCAAAAACTAGAGAAGAAAAGGCTCTGTGAACAGACACCTGACAGCTACACAGCCCACAAGAACGCCACCCACAGACACCATCACCTCATCAGATCCACCAAAAGGGCCTCCTTCAAAGACAGCCTAGACAACAATGCACACAACAGCAAAGAGCTCTTCAACATCATGAAGGAACTCTCCAACCCCAGCTCCAACACCAACGACATCCCACCTTCGCAAGACCTATGCGACTCCCTTGCCACCTTCTTCCATCGCAAGATCGCAGACATCCACGACAGCTTCAAAGTCCCTACCGCCACGACAACCACTGAGACCTCCACCCCCACGTCCACCACCCGCACTAACCCCCTGCTCTCTTGGACCAACATAATCGATGACAACTCCATCAAAATCATGAACACTATCCACTCCGGATCTCCGTCAGACCCATGCCCACACCACATCTTTAACAAAGCCTGCACCACCATCGCACCCCATCGCCGGAAAACCATCAACATCTCCTTCGAGACAGCGACCTTCCCGGAGAGCTGGAAGCACGCCGAGATCAACGCCTTACTCAAAAAACCCAAGGCTGACCCCAAGGACCTCAAGAAATTACGGCCCATCTCCCTGCTCCCGTTCCCTGCGAAGCTCATCGAGAAGACCATCAACAGACAACTGACCCACTACCTCAAGTAGAACAGAATCCTGGACCCGTCCCAGTCCGGGTTCTGCAGCAACCACAGCACCGAAACCGTCCTCATTGCAGCCACCGATGACATCAGAGCCCTACTGGACAACGGAGAAACCGCTGCCCTCATTCTCCTGGACCTGTCAGTCGCCTTCGGCACAGTCTGCCACCGCAACCTACACACACGCCTCCACGACGCTGGGGTCCGAGACAAGCCTCTGGAATGGACCACCTCCTTCCTCTGGCAGAACCCAGAGCGTCCGCCTCCCCCCTTTCCGCTCTAAAGCCACCGAGATCATCTGTGGCGTACCCCAGGGCTCATCCCTCAGCCCAACATTGTTCAACATCTACATGGCACCGCTCGCCCATGTCGCCCGACTGCATGACCTCAACATCATCTCCTACGCCGACTACACCCAACCCAACAGGACCCCCTCACTGCCAAAACCAACCTCCATGAAAGATTGAAAGCCGTCGCCGAGTGGATGAAAAACAGCCGACTGAAGCTAAACTAGGACTAGACGGAAGTCCTCATCCTCGGCCTGGGATGACTCCTGGTGGCCGACCGCACTGGGAACAGCTCCAGCACCCACCAACCACGCACGCAACCTAGGATTCATCCTGGACTCTACTCTCTCCATGACAAAACAGGTCAACGCTGTCTCGTCCTCCTGCTTCAACACCCTCCGCAAGATCTACAGGTGGATCACCACAGAAACAATAAGAACGGTCACCCAGGCCCTCGTCAGCAGCAGGTTGGACTATCGAAACGCCCTCTATGCAGGAGCCTCGGCAAACTCCTGAAATGACTCCAACGCATTCAAAATGCCTCCGCACGCCTGATCCTCGACATCCCTTGCCACAACCACATCACACCCCACCTGAGATACCTGCACTGGCTTCCCGTCAACAAGAGGATCACCTTCAAGCTCCTCACCCACGCACACAAAGCACTCCACAACACCGGACCAGCATACCTCAACAGACGACTCAGCTTCTTCACCCCAACCGCTAGCTCCGCTCCGCCGACCTTGCCCTCGCCAGAGTCATCCACATCCGAAGAGCAACTTCTGGCAGCAGATCGTTCTCCCACCTCGCCGCCAAGACCTGGAACTCCCTCCCCATCCCCCTACGGCAGACCCATGACCTCCTCACCTTCAGAAGACTCCTCAAGACCTGGCTATTGGAGCAGTAGCAGCATCCCCCCCTCTTCAGCGCCTTGAGACCCTCACGGGTAAGTAGTGCGCTTTACAAATGTTCTGATTGAAACCTCTCAACCATATCTATGAAGCCACACAAAGCCACTCTGCACAGTTTACATGGCCTCATAGATATGGAGTAAAACGAAGTAGCACACGCCGCTGCCTTGCCTTACTTTGCATCAAGGAGGCATTCCATGGACGCTGAGGTGAGTTTTCCCACGCAAAACCTGTAGAGTTTGGCGCTGCCCCAGATCTACTAAATCATGTAAACCTGAGGCAGTGCCAAAATCTTACCCCTCCCCAGAGCAGGCATACCAAGGAGAATTATTTCTATTTCTTCTTGTTTTTTCCTCTTTCCATGTGTGCTCTCTTCTGCAGCACACATGGAAAGAGGAAAATGCCTCTGTGGATTGTGTTTGTGCCCGGAGGTGTCCCTTCCTGCACAAAAAACAATCCTGCCTGCAATAGAAGGAAAATTGCACCATGTTGCAAGAGTGCCTACGTTGGCACTAGCCGTAAATTGTGCACTAGCGATGGGAAAAAGGACAGAAGTAGGGTGCATTCCTGCCCTTTCAGTAGGGCAGCGCAGCAAAAAGACCTACGGCACTGCCATGTACCATTTCCTTATAAATGTGGCCCTAAATCTCTCTGCCTGCACCATTTGGATTGATGACTCTGGCCTTTTACTAGTAAGTACTTATGCGATGAGTCAATTTTTCCTACATTAAACCAACTCCTGTTTGGTACACTTTTTTAACCATTCTCACCCACAGTTTACAGGATTGATTAGATTCACTTCAAGACCTACACATGAGTTAATGGATCTGTGTCACCGCACATATTCACATATTCTCACTTGTTGAACACATGTATTTACTTACATTAATTATTCTGTTTTATTCTGTAGGTACTTTGTGCAGTACTTTTTCAGGTGTCTTGAATATGATCCCTTAAATATATGAAGTCATAAAATTGAATAACCATATATTGATTTTGATTGATTGATTGATGGACTTTTGGAAGGGTGACTTTAGGGAGATAGGTGGGAAATGGAGCCTTATTCTCAGAGGCCTAATATGGGTTCCGTCTGGGTATGAGCCTGATGAACAGGACCTAAATCTGTCTCTAATACTGGGCAAATATGTTTAGGTCAAGGGAGGGGCCATGCATATGGCCTGGATGGACCTCTCTTCAGCATTTGACCTAGTGGATAGAGACAATTTATGGGATATTATGGAGCAAGCAGGTGTCGATCCCTCCTTATTATTTATTTTGAAAGGGTTGCATCAAAATACCAAAATGAGGTTTCGATATACCCTGTGGGGCGACCTGAAATCTCCAATTCACGTTACAAGGGGAGTCAGACAAGGCTGCATATTGGCCACATTTTCTCTTCTATTTTATATTAATGCACTGGATGCATCTTTAAAGACATTAACCCCCAACGTACCTAAAATTGGTGAGCAACCCGACCCGGTCTTGCTTTACTCAGAAAATGCGTTGCTGTTATCTCGCACCGCAAATGGTTTGCAAACTCAACATGATGGTTATTATACTTTTATGATGGATCTGAAACTTGAGGTTAATTTAAGAAAACCATATATATTGACTAGTGGTCCTAAAAACACTTGTAGTAGGAAATGTATGGTGGGAGGTATATCCGTTATAAAGATCCCAACTTTGAGCTATTTGGACATTTTATTTTCTGCAAATTTGGGTTGGAATAGACTGCTGACTCTAAGATGTCAGCAACTGGAAGCATTGTGTGATGCAACTTCTAGGTTTGCAAGTAAACTGGGTAGCTGACCTTCTAGGGAACTAGGGATGCTTTACCAAAGTAAGTGGCAGTCTATGGCTGCTTATGGAGCGGGGGTGTTGCCTCTGGGATGGGCTTACAATCAGTTGAAAATAAGTTTATGGCCAGACTCTTAGGTCTCACGAAATCCACATCACATATCATAACCCACAATGAGGTTGGCCTAGGGTTTTTAGAGAACTTGCTGAGATTGTCACCAATCCTATTGTGGGGTGAACTATGGTCTGTGCTAGAGCTAAGGTTTACGAGGAATATGTTGGAAGACTGCCTCAAAACGAATAATGTGCTATCCCGTGGCTCAACTATGTTAAGAAGTCCCTACAAGATCTTGGGTTGATCAATTTTTAGGCAAATAGAGCCAACATGAACTCCTCTTTTAAAGCCCAGGTTAAGTCACAATATTTTGAATTAAGAAATACTTTAAGGCTGGAGAAAGCAATTAAAATGGTAACCGTCCAGCATTACACTTTGATTGCTACAAGCAATGGGTTGGAACCTTACCTTTTGTGGATTAAAGCCCCAGAGCATATATTTTTCTTTTACGGCTGCGACTAAATACGATTTATTACATAAGGACCTTCTTAGTTATGGGTTCCTGGTTTCCCTCATTGCCGAGCTGTGACTATGATGGGCTATCTTGCCAATCCATGAGGCATTTTATATTAATTTGCCCTCAGGTTTCTTACATCCCATGCTTAGAGGGAATTCTGCTAAATCATATAAGGATGGTCTAATTTTTTACAGCGCCTTGATTCACCGGTGATTTGCATAGCAGTTTTAAATGTTAAATATACAGGCCTTAAGGTTAAGAAAAAGATATATCTCTTGACTTTCTTTTTAATGATGGATAACTCGTTTTATATAGGATCTCTAAAAATCAATTATGTATTCAATGAATTTATGGGATTTTTTTTCGTGGAATTGAATTATGGATTAGTGATGATGAGTTTTAATCCTTTTAATATCTGCACATTGTTATATAATAGTCTTTTTTTTAAATGTGCTTTTATGATTTGTTTTCAAAATCGAATAAAGATGATATGAATGAATAGATTGCTTAATGGAATAATTGGACCTAATTGTAGTCTCCCTTTTATGCAGCATCTCTGATTGAATGTACTCAATCTAATTTAGCCTTTGTCCTGAAGTTGACCCTTCAATAACATACGGGTCGAAACGCCTTTGACAACCATTGGACTGAGAGACTTTCTTTTAATTACTTCAATGTGAGTGTTGGACTTTGTGGTAAATAAATAAATAATACCCTATTTTTGAGTGCATGAATGAATAAATAACAGATAGCTCAATAAATAAGAGTCAAGATTCGAGGTAGTAGGAGTTTTGCAGGTTTATTACAGCATAAGGACAGGATCAGGACAACCTGCATAGGATGAGCAGAACGACAGGGCCCAGCAGGACAACTGGGACCCAGTAGGGGAAAAAAGATGCCCAGCAGCTGCTGGGGCTTGGTCTGGGATGAGCGCGCTAACATTCAATAACATAACATTGATATATATATACATAGCGCAAACACATAGCATTACATTGCAGTAGGCGTAACAGTGGGTGGAATAGAAGGCGTGACGTGTAACAGTCGCGAGAGATAACAGCAAAAGTGGGTGTAACTGGGAGTTTACATAGACATGTGATGCAAACGTAACAGAATATGTCATGAATGGGCGGAAACATAGGAGGGGGCTGCCTAAGGAGCCGGGACCTCTAACCTAATGGTGCGCGAAAACTGGCAATGACGTGTTACTAGGAGAAGTTGGGGGTACGAACTCTGTGCTAGGAGCCGAGACTAGAGTCTGGAGGGTCGGAGCGACATGTACCTAATCCTATCTGGTATCTAATGTTTAGGGAACATGTTGATATAAACTAGAAGTCATGAGGGGAAAAGCTAACCTGGTTCTAAGACTGGACCATGCATTATTCTACATGTAGTACGTGAAGAATATTAAATGACCATTAAATACAGTATTTCTCTAACGTGGAGCCGAGAAGGCTAGACACTGACGGAAACTATTGATGCAGTTCAGTAGCTTAGGAATGCAGAAGAGGAGGACTGAACTGATAGCAGGAACTATAACATACTTTTGGCAGACTCAGAGGCAGAGCCGGGGTGCACCGGGCACTGCGAGGCAGGAAGTAAGTGAAGGGTCGAGGATACAGGTGGGGGCTGTATCGCTCCTCAGCGAGGCTTTCAGGAGACAGGAGCTGAATCTGTGGTCCGGGCCCTTTTGAGGCCTAGAAACGGGGACTTTATAATTGAATAACGTGTACACTGAGAAACGTGGCAACATTACTTACATAGGCCTGATATTCGTAGTATTCACGAGGACTGGAAAATAGCATACTAGGGGTGGACACAACTGTAATTGCGTCTTTAATCAGAAATGGGGAATAACATATGCATATTGGTCATGCATACATAACATATGATGGATGAGGCGTAGGGACACAGAACATGGCAAAATTTACTTTTCCACATTCCCTCCTTGTCACTACGTTTACATCAGGAAACATCAATATTCATGATACCGTCTATCATTTCATACAGTACCATTTGCTCGTCTTGAATTGTCTTGGAACGGGATTTAGAACGGGGCTTGGGACTAGGAATACAAGAGGTAGCACACATGCTGCAAATCGCAGGGCCACATTGTATACAGAGGCAGCAGCTAAATATGATCGCTACTGTAATACCTAGGAAGGACAGGACTTTCCATCCCCATGCGGAAATTACATTCCAGAACCAACCGGACCATGTCCAGGTGCCTGGATCTTGGTGTATCAGATGGGCAATTTTATGAAGTCTGGTTATAGCTGAATAAACAGACGGCGCGTTATTTGGAATGAAAATGCAACAACTAGATCCGAGAATTCTACAGGCCCCGCCCCTATCGGCCAGTATGACGTCAAGGACGAGACGATTTTGCAAAACGACAAATCTCATAGCAGATTGTTCTTCGGTTAGGTTACCTAGAGCAGAGGCAGTCTCATTTACTACAGCTTCAAGGGTTCTTGTTAACCTACGGATTAGTTTACTATTCTGGACAGGTCCTATAAAGAAAAAGAAACCTTTATTGAAATCTGTATATTGTTCTAGAGTAGTTTCAGTTTGATCGACAATTGGGGACTCCCTTCTAGGTCTAGTGTGTACTAAGAAAGAATTCCTATGATAATCAGGTGGGGCTAGAAAAACAGGTGGCAGTAGGAAGGCAATGTAACAGGTTCCCTCCCAATCGAGGGGCAGACGGACATATGCAGTTTGACCACAAACAAAATAAGAATGACGTGAAGCTTTGAAAATAGATTTCCCACTGTCACCATACTTGACAACAGTAGCACATTCACTATGACCTATATGTACAGAACCATAACTACGGATACATAATTCGCCTTTGACTGGTAGTACTGAAATAGCAGGTAAGTCTGGAGTAGTATCAGACTGAACATTCAGAACCATGAAATTCGACGAATAATTTCCTAAATTATATACCTCATTTTCTAAATCTAAACCTGTTCTGTGGGGAAAACCTTGCTTGTCTGGAAAACATGTACTGTTAAGAAAAGACATATCTGTTGAGGATGACGTTAGCGTGGACCATGCTCCACACGAACCATTGTGTGAGAATGGATAAGGAAAGAGTGGCAGAACTCCCTTCGATGTCTGGAAAGGGGGGAGTCGACCACACACCCAACAATTAGTGGCATTGCTGGTCTGGTGTGAATAATGTAACATACGGATGAATGTGTTATTACGCATGGCAAGGCGGTATGCATATTCGTGAGGAGGCAGATCACTAAACGTGTGCTCTACTGTAGCATTAGCAGACATATTTACATGAGGAACTGGTAAATACGGAAAAAATGCGTAGCTGGTGCAGGAAATCATTAGGCTGAGAAATAATATGAAACTCAGAAAAACGATGCATTGTAGTGAACTGCGACTGACTCTCTCACTATGGGGGTCTATTTTATACATGTCAGAAACAGTCTAACCGTTTCACCTAGGGGAGGACTTATACAATCAAACTGGCTGACTTATTAGACCTGAGCTTTAACTTATACTCCTGTTGCGGAGTTTTCTCTAACAAGGGAGGGGTTGTAACAAAGTCTGGTGCGGGACAGTCCTTTAAAACAATGTTCTGGCAATCCTTCGAATCCTGGAAAATGTTCTTGGCAATGTCTTTGACGACTGGCTTTGGTCCTTTAAAAAGTTTTACATGAGAAAGGTGGACCCACCCCTTCCTGCCTTCTAACTTGACGGCAGTTCGGGTGGTCAAGAGGACTTGACGTGGCTCTTTCCAACGTGGTTCCAGCGGACTTGATCTGTCAAAGTTGCGGATCATCACCAACGACCCTGGAACGATCTCGTGCGGTGCCACCTCGGTATTGTCTGGAAATGCGGCGGCAACCTGTGAACGACATGAGTTGAGGGCAGACATCAAGGAAGCTAGGTAATCTGTCAGCATATTACATGAAACATCGGTAATACTTCGGGGTCTAGGAGTACCCCACATGTTAGGGGGGCGGCCGAATACGACCTCATACGGGGACAGACCTGATCTGGAATGTGCGACCATACGCATGTAAAACAGAGCGACTGGCAAAGCAACTAACCAGTCCACACCCTTGTCTTGACAGATTTTTGCAATACGGATTTTCAGAGTCTGATTATGTCTTTCTACTAGTCCAGCTGCTTCTGGATGGCGTACACAATGGAACTTCCACTGGTACCCTAACAACAGGGAAACGTGTCTCATGAGTTCGGATGAGAATGGCTGACCGTTATCAGAATATACGACTCTAGGGAGTCCGTATCTAGGGAAAAATTCACGAACCAACTGTTTGGCAGTGGTCGCGGCTGTGTAATCTGGGACTGGATATGCTTCTGTCCACCTGGACAAAGCGCATACTACTACAAGGACATACTTGAAACCTCGACATCGCTCCATCTGAATATAATCCATCTGGAGGACCTCAAAAGGGTGGTCAGGGGGCTGGAAACCACCTTGTTCCACCGGGACACTTTTACCTGGATTAAACTGACAACATATCATACAGGTACGGACTTTCTGCTTGGCTGCAGCTCGTAAATGCTTGTTGAACCAAATGTTCTGGATACTGTCTAACATAGCTTTTTCTCCTAAATGTGCTGGACTATGTGCGGTATTGATAATGACTTGAACCATAGAATCGGGGAGAAACCATGTGGCTCTACCCTTCGTTAACCATCCTTGATCTGTCTGGACCCCTCCTTGTACAGACCATTTCTTGATTTCATCGGGAGTAGCATGTAACTGGATATCTATGACATCTTGTGTAGGGTCCTTAACTGTCATGCATGTAATCAGATCTGGAGTATGTGTCCGATTAACTGGAATGTCTGGAGTCTGTGCTGTAAGCTTGGCTGTGCGGTCTGCTAGATCATTACCTTGGGAAATAATGTCTGTGACTTTCGTATGTGCTTTGCACTTCATGATAGCAATAGATGTCGGTAAATGTATGGCATCTAACAGGGCTTGAATAAGGAGACCATGCTGAATCTTGGTTCCATGAGAAGTCATAAAACCTCTCTCCTGCCAGAGCACTCCGAAGTCGTGTACAACTCCGAATGCGTAACGTGAATCTGTGTAAACATTAACCTTCAGGTTCTTGGCATGTATACAGGCTTGTGTCAGAGCAACTAGCTCTGCTGCTTGAGCGGACAGAGTATCAATACGGTGTGTTTCAATAACTTCAGTGTCAGTAGTCACTGCATACGCGGCGACTAGTTCTCCTGTACTAGTTCTCATACATGAACCATCCACATAAAGTGTCAGGTCAGGATCTAGTAACGGAATGTCTGTCAGGTCTTGTCTGGGCTTTGTCGTAATGTTAACTACTTCCACACAATCATGTGGGTCTGGATTTGAATTGACTGATGGTAACAGTGTAGCAGGATTCAGGACGTTGCAGCGTCTAATTTCTATGTGTGGCTGGAACAGTGTCAATTCATAACCTGTTAAACGTGCAATTGTCAAGTGCTGAGTCTGTGTTCGGTTTAAAAGAACTTCTACTGAATGTGGAACTTGTACTGTCAGGGAATGACCTAAAACTATGGAATCACTTTGTCTGATAGCTAGTGCTGTGGCTGCAACTGACTTGAGGCACGCAGGCAACGCCTGGGCGACTGGATCTAATGTGCTCGAAAAATAAGCACAGGGCTTGTATTGACCTGCTTGATCTTGTGTGAGAACAGATAATGCTGTACCTTCGCGTTCTGTAACGAAAAGTGTAAAAGGCTTACTGTAGTTCGGTGTAGCTAGAACTGGAGCTTGACATAGGGCTTTCTTTAACTCGTTGAAACTAAGTGTATGTTCAGATGTCCAAGGGAGGACAGTCGATACGGCTGCCTCCTGTGTCGTTAACTGTATCAATGGCTTGGCTAGAAATGCATACTGGGGAATCCATTGTCTACAATAAGAAGTAAGGCCGATAAAAGCACGTACCTCCTTCTGGGTTCTGGGCTGGGGAAGACTCGCTATTAACTGGATACGGTCGGGTGTCAACTGCCTACCCCTCTTGGACAGCAAGTGTCCTAAGTATACCACTTGCTGGACACAGAATTGAAGCTTCGAAGGTGACACCTTGTGCCCCATCTCGGCTAGAAAATACAGAACTGTAAGTGATGCTCGCTCGCAAGCACGTTCAGAACGGGCTGTGATCAGTAGATCATCGACATACTGGAGCAGGGCAGTGTCAGTTGGCATGTGAATGTTGTCTAGTTGTCTCTTGAGTGCTTGACTGTAAATACTAGGGCTTTCTGTAAAACCTTGAGGAGCGCGTGTAAACATATAGCTCCTTCCATTTAAACAAAATCCGAAAAGAAACTGGCTGTCTGGATGAATTGGAACACTAAAAAATGCATTCTTGAGGTCAATAACAGTGAAAAACATGGCTTCGGAATCAATGGCAGTTAACAGAGAAGAAATGTCTGGAACAACTGGGTACTGAGGAATAATACATTTGTTAAGCTCTCGTAAATCAATCACTAATCGATATACTGGGGGTGCATTCGGATCAGTACGTTTCATGACTGGAATGATCGGAGAATTGCATACATTGGAGTCAGTTTCTACAACTACCCCTTGAGCCATGAGCTCGTCAATAATTTTGGATAAGGCTGCTACAGCCTCAGGTGGCAATCTGTACTGTCTGATTCGGGGTAACACTACACCTGGTTTGAGAGTCACACGATAGGGTGTGATTTGCATGTAACCTACATCAGTTGGACCTTGCGCCCATAACTGCTGCGGAACATTAGACAATCTTGAATCAAAATCTCGTAATACATAGTGACCCTTAAAGTCACGTAGGAACAGACGTATTCCCTCTGGGGAACAACAAATAATTGCACCTAATTCTTTCAATGTCTTAATACCCAATAGATTTTCTGGACATGACTTAGTAAGTAACAGATCAGTAGTACGGGACAATGGACCTACCTCTAGAGTAACTGGCTGAGATATTTCATTAACTATGGGTTTTCCTGAAAATCCAAGGGAAACATTTCTTGAGCCTGAGAGCGGAGCCCCTGGAACTTCGGCGTGACTAATTGTGGTCCTACTTGCCCCTGTATCGATCAGAAATTTTCTGTCTTTCCCTAATACTTGACTATGAACATAGGGACCTTCTTGGTCTACAGGTATCTCGATGAGAGGCAAGCCTACCTCCCTCTCTAGGCTGTTTCATGTATATGACTGGTACTCTGGATACTCAGACTGTGCATACTGGTACATCTGCGATGTAACGTGCTGTGTTGCAGCAATAGGCTGCGGTACTGTAACTGTCTGTGGTGCATTCTGTGACTGAGGAGCCTGTGAAACTTGTTCTTGTCTAGGCGGACGTGGTCTTTCTTTAGTCTTACCAGTAGCTATGTTGTGCTTCAGAACTGCACACTCGTTTATAAAATGACCTGGCTGTTTACAATAATTGCAGTTCCCTTTAACGGGAGCTGCAGGATGACTGGCTTGATTCGGACCCCTCTTCTGACTGTCTTGGGGAATAGATTGTGCAACTAGCACTTTCATTTTCGTGTCTTTCATACGTTTTCTCTCGTGTTCTTGCTCTTCTCTGATTCTATTCTGGTGGTACTGGAGCATCTGGAGCATCTGGGACGGACTATTTGCTTGCCAGGTGCTTTCGACTTTCAAAACTCGGTTTTTAATCTGTGGACTTGAATTCTCGACCAATTTGGTAACGAAAAGATGAGGGTATGACTCACTACTTGTCTTGAGACCACTGTTAATACTGAAACATTTCTCGAATCTGGAATAAAAATCACTAATATCTTCTTCTTGTTTCTGTTTGCAGGCTGAGATTGCATCCCAGTCTTCTTTCCTAGTTGTCAATAATCTGGGTAAAACTTGAATCAATAATTCTGGTAATTCTTTACATTTATCTCCAAGACCGGTCCCTGGTACTCGTGCCTTGTCTTCAGCTTCTAGAGCTGTCCAATCGATCTTTTTCTCTCCCACCTCCCATTCTTTTTCCTTTAGCTTTTCATACACCCCTGCGGGTAGCAGAACTTTTAACATTTTAATGATATCTGGGTAGGTGTATTCTCCCATACGGAGCATGTCTTTTAATTCTCGATGGAACCCTGCTGGATCTTTGTCATGACAGGGAATTAATTTCTTCATCTCGAGGAGTTCCATCTTTGATATCGGAGTGTATACAAACACTCGTTGCATGTCGCCACCCGCCCCTTGGACTGGGTGGACTTCTCGTAACGGATTCTGTCTGTCTATGTAAAACGGTTTACTTTCTGGGGGTGAGACATGAACAAAATGCGGGTTCAGGAACGTTCTATACTTGTGGCGCTGTTCTAGAATGACACTAATTAAATCGGTACCTAGACCTCTCCATCTATACTGGAGTAACTCGTTCAGGATATCATGTAACGGACCTGGATCAGAATGTTGACCCTCATACAGGGTAATGAGGTGCTGGATCATATACATACCCACCAGTCGTTGCTCGGCTGGGGGCAGTTTCAGAAACATTTGTGCCACTATTTCGTCTGGAAAAGTGGTAGAATCAGTAATCCATCGGACTGCTGATCGGGCTAGTTCTTGTTCGTGCATAGTACTTAATTCGCTATAACCGACTCGTGATTTCAGAATGTGATCGGTAGCTTGAAATACTTGTTCGAGAGAGCGAGGCTCTCGTGCTGGATGATGAAAAATAGACTTAGGTTCTGGACGTAAATGGCGATCTGGAAATCTGGATTTTCCTACATACGCTATTCTGACGGGATTCTCGTCTTCCTCTTCAGGATCAGAGGCACTTTCTTTCTCGCTTACTTGTGCTGCTTTACGCTGTTCGTGTAACTTTATTATTTCTTTACGAATTTTCTTGTACATACTTTCCATGGCACTAATGGTCTTGTGCTTACCCTCGGCTATATTATCACTCCACCTTGTTAGGATTCTCATGTCGGCGGGATCTTTAGTCGGGTAATCTTGTTCTCTTATTAGACAATTGATCAGGAACTTTAATATCATGAGCTGAATCTCGGCTTTCCTTTGGGACATAATCTCGCCAATACTTTCTGGATCATCCCCTGTACGGATGAAACGATATATTCTGTCTAGATCTTCTTTCATATTCGGTAAGGTGACTAGATACTCGGTCACTCTTCTTACACGCAAGGAATATAAAACCATAGTATTTTCGCCTGGAACTGGATCATAACTACATTCGTTAAGGGCTTGCCTGATTTCTGCGACAGACTTATTACTCTTGGGAGTACGCTGTGATGCTTGAGCATGTAATTCGAGTGCTGATAAACGCTTGTGTGGCGGCGGGGTTTGAGGAGGACCTCCTCCTGCGGCCCCTAGACTAGAATCGTCAACTGACATTCTTCGTGCTTGCAGGGTCGGTAATTGTAACGTGGGCTGAACTTGTATGGCGGGCTGACCCGGGGGTACCGTAACAGGTACTCCGGTGCCTGGAAGAGCGGGAAGTGCCTGATTTACAGGGACAGGTGGAGCGCGAACTGGATTTGCATATTCTGGGACGGTGTCATCCAAATAGGACGAAATGAAAATATCAGCTGCGGTCGGTTTGTGACGTAGCTTGGTCGGAACTAATGGTGGCGGGAAATTACTGGATGCCTCCGGGGTCGCTTTTGGCACACCTTCGGCAAGAAGAGGATACATACCCTTAATAAGGGCATGCCTCTGTCTGTCTGACTGTTCGGCTTTGACTTGTTCACCTATCTCGATTAATTCTCTTTCTTGGGCTCGTTCTTGGGATTCTCTACTTAACTCTGACTTTCTGACTTCCTTTTCCGTTCTTCTATGCGCTTCCTTACGCCATAACTCGATGGCATCTTTCTGTGACTGTCTGGCTTTCTTTTTCCATAATGCTTCTTCTACTCGCATGATACATTCGGCATCCCATGTACCCGATACGGGCCATCTATACTTTTCTTCTAACTGTTTGGTATACTCTACCCATAAATCTAAATACAATATGGCGCTTATGCCATGTTTCTGATACATAAAGTGACCTGGACTGTCCCTTGGCGGAACAGGAACTGCTGCTTCCAGCAGACCCTTTCTAGTTTTTAACTGACGTAACTTTGAAAAGAGCGGCATTCTAAACTTAAATCGGAACACAATACAATACACGAAAAACAATAACAATTGGGAAAACAATTCAGGCATACCACGACATTGAAAATACATTAAACAACATCATAAATAACAGTTCGAACAGAATACTACCTGAAAAATACTGAAAACAGAAACAGAACAGAATTCTCGAGAACGGAACAGACTAGAGTTACTGGATGCACTGCTGTAACAGTACGGAACATACCGGTCCCCTAAAGGAACACATCAAGACCCGTATCCACCTAGGTGGACACTTCGTTTGCGGGCTTGGGTACCACCAACCCACGGACCAGAGTCAATTTAGACTGACCCTGTCTAGACACTACCCCAGCAATGGTACTCACCGGGCAGCACGGAACGGAAAGCCTCGGACGGGACTGGACTACGACGACGAACTTCGGACTTCGGACTTCAGTTACGGGTGGACCTCCGGATACCTCGGACCTTGGACTCTCGGCTTGGGCTCTGGTCGGGACTCGCCGCGTTCCTCCACCGTCTCGTTCGGATGCTGGACCGCCTCCTCCGTCTCCTCCGTGGGCCTGAGGGATACTTAAAGCAGAAATATCTGCACTTGGCCAGAAGAGTTCCGTCACGACTGCAGGGGGTCAGGGGGTCGGCGTGGCTTCACCGACGCGTGGGGAACGGGCAAGTCCCTATTCGGGCGCCATTATGTGGTAAATAAATAAATAATACCCTATTTTTGAGTGCATGAATGAATAAATAACAGATAGCTCAATAAATAAGAGTCAAGATTCGAGGTAGTAGGAGTTTTGCAGGTTTATTACAGCATAAGGACAGGATCAGGACAACCTGCATAGGATGAGCAGAACGACAGGGCCCAGCAGGACAACTGGGACCCAGTAGGGGAAAAAAGATGCCCAGCAGCTGCTGGGGCTTGGTCTGGGATGAGCGCGCTAACATTCAATAACATAACATTGATATATATATACATAGCGCAAACACATAGCATTACATTGCAGTAGGCGTAACAGTGGGTGGAATAGAAGGCGTGACGTGTAACAGTCGCGAGAGATAACAGCAAAAGTGGGTGTAACTGGGAGTTTACATAGACATGTGATGCAAACGTAACAGAATATGTCATGAATGGGCGGAAACATAGGAGGGGGCTGCCTAAGGAGCCGGGACCTCTAACCTAATGGTGCGCGAAAACTGGCAATGACGTGTTACTAGGAGAAGTTGGGGGTACGAACTCTGTGCTAGGAGCCGAGACTAGAGTCTGGAGGGTCGGAGCGACATGTACCTAATCCTATCTGGTATCTAATGTTTAGGGAACATGTTGATATAAACTAGAAGTCATGAGGGGAAAAGCTAACCTGGTTCTAAGACTGGACCATGCATTATTCTACATGTAGTACGTGAAGAATATTAAATGACCATTAAATACAGTATTTCTCTAACGTGGAGCCGAGAAGGCTAGACACTGACGGAAACTATTGATGCAGTTCAGTAGCTTAGGAATGCAGAAGAGGAGGACTGAACTGATAGCAGGAACTATAACATACTTTTGGCAGACTCAGAGGCAGAGCCGGGGTGCACCGGGCACTGCGAGGCAGGAAGTAAGTGAAGGGTCGAGGATACAGGTGGGGGCTGTATCGCTCCTCAGCGAGGCTTTCAGGAGACAGGAGCTGAATCTGTGGTCCGGGCCCTTTTGAGGCCTAGAAACGGGGACTTTATAATTGAATAACGTGTACACTGAGAAACGTGGCAACATTACTTACATAGGCCTGATATTCGTAGTATTCACGAGGACTGGAAAATAGCATACTAGGGGTGGACACAACTGTAATTGCGTCTTTAATCAGAAATGGGGAATAACATATGCATATTGGTCATGCATACATAACATATGATGGATGAGGCGTAGGGACACAGAACATGGCAAAATTTACTTTTCCACAACTTGGCCCTTTTTCCCCAAACTTTTTCGCTTTTTGCCCCCCTAATTTGAAATGTCTCCCCCATGGTAATAAACCTGTATAGGCCATGTGTGGTGTGAGACACCTTGTTAATATGTAATGTCATGCAATGGTGTGAGCACTTGTCAATTTCCCCCATTGTAAAATGTACCCTGGTGAAATGTTGTGTTTTTAAAATGGCTGCCATGGGTGTGCGTTGTGCCACCTGACTGCAGGAGGTTAGCAGTCTAGTTGTTAGGTACCCAGCCACCCCTGCATTTGGAGGGAAAGCCTGGCACCCAGGGTGCTCTACTCCTCCCCCTGAGCCAGTTAGAACTAGTTCGCCTGTCTGAGGTGGGTTAGCGGTCTAGTTGTCTGGTACCCAGCAATCCCAGCATTTGGAGGGACCTTCTAGAAGCTTTCTGGTATAGGGAGAGCAGTAGAGATGTAATGAGCAGAGACAGAGCTGGGACATGAATGTGAGGGGACCTGCTGCCAGGGGATACCGCCACTTGGGCCTGTGTGCTGGACCCTGCACCCATCCAGAACCCCCCTACTGTCCCCAGGGCTTGTAAAGCCCTACTTCAGGAGTTCAGGCTGCTGTGTAGGAGGAGCGCCACGCTGCAGTGGGGATGGTGAAAGCCTACCACCCTGTTTTGATGATGCCCCCATTACCTGCTGACATGGCCCAGTAGTGCCTACTGCTCTGTCCCCGGGCCCCTGAAGAAGGAGGGCCCTCCTAGGTCCCTGAAGCTGCCGGGACCTTGTGCCACGCAAACACTGCACCCAGAAGCGCCTGGAAGGGAAGGAGGACCTTGGACCCCCCAGGAGGTGAGAAGAGTTACCTTGGGGCTTTCTGCTGGGACTGTCCGCCCCCTTTTCGCTGTGCGTCTGGAAGTGTTGTGCCTAGTGGAAGCGCTGTGTGCTAAATCGCTGTGCCTAGAAGATGCGCTGTGTGCCTGCAAAGCGCTAACCTTGCCCAGGACTGTTGCAGCCTGCTGTGTCCTTGAAAGCGCTGGCCTGCAGGAGACTGCTTGTGTCCCTAGAGCGCTGTGACCAGGACTGCCCTGCTGATTGCCTGCTAAGCGCTATAATCTGGGAGCGCTGTACCTGCTAGGCGCTGGGGCTTGAGAAGTTGGCTGCCCCCCTAAGCGCCACAATCGTAAAGCGCTGTGTGTCTCTTGGAAGCGCTGTGCTGCAGAAGCACTGTGTGAGGAAGATTGTGCCCTCAAGGAGCTGCGGGCCGGGAGTTTTGCTGCCTGTTGTGCCCCTGTCAAGCGCTATACTGCCTGGGACTGCAAGAAGCATTGAGCCTCCAAGCGCTGGGGCTTGAGAAGCTGTCTGCCCCATAAGCGCCACAATCTTGAAGCTGTGTGTTAAGTGCTGTATTGCCATGGGAACTGCTGCTGGCCCAAGCGCTGTGAGCGCTTCTGTGTACTCTAAGCGCTGTATCCGGAGGACTGAGCCCCCAAAGTGATGTGCCGCCTTGAAGCGCTGTGGGGCCCCGGAGAACTGTTTATTGTGGAAGCGCTGTGCCCCTTTGAAGCGCTACTGGCTCACCTGTGGCCCTGGTACCCAATCCTGAATAGCGCTGTTGCTTTTCACAGCCGCCCCTCCCCGGGAGAACTGTAGCTGGGCCCTGTTAACTCTGGTTGATTTTGTGAGGGCCCCTCCCCCAGCTAAAGGAAGGGGGAGAGGGGATTACAAGCCATGCAGGTCCCGGGCCTAGTGTTTTCATGTTACCTGTTCAGGCATGATGCGCTCTTGCGCCTAATGTTTATTGTATGCTGAATATCCTGCTAAAGGTTTCATGCCCCCTGGTAGATGTGTTTCCTGCCCCATAATTTAGGCCTGCTCTGCCCTATGCCAGGTGTTGATGCTAGGTGCGTGAGGTTCTTTTTGCAGGGGATGCTGATGCAAGGTATGCTGGGTCGTCATACCTAATGGGTTATGTTAAGCTTAATGCCTGCTGCCAAGGATTAATGCCTGTGTTTGCCCTGCAATATTGACCCTGTGTTTCATGTATTTGATAACATTCTTTTTATTTCAGCTGGACTTACTTACCTTTTATTCTTTTCCCATTTCCCATGTAAATAATCCCCCCTGGCATTCATTGCCCTGGCGCCAGTTAGCGCCTTTTTTGTGATTACTGCTATTATTGTGTTTACCTTTGCAGGTTGGAGACAATACACAACTTAATCTTTTTCCAACCAGAAGCAGTGTCTCGTCTCTTTTGTGGTGTGCCTGGCGTGTCGTCTGTTTGTACTGCGTGAATGCTTCACACATGTCCTCTGAAGTTTGGCCTGCCCGCTCTGCTCCATGCTACCCCCTGTAGAATTGGCAACCCCATTTCTGACAGTGAGGAAATCTGTTTGTGTAATCTGGGACTTTAATTTCTTCATTACTACAGAATCCACACAGGTTACTGGGTTCTTTTCTCCATTCTCTTGATTTTATTGTGACACCCTCTTTTTTGTGCCTTTGCACAAACTGTGTGTTCAAACTACACTGAGCACTCATTTCACTTGTTTTAATGAAATGAAATGAAAGTTTTTATTGTTTCAGTTAATTAAAACCATAACAATACAATTTTATAAAATCAACTACTCATTTAAAATTCATTTTATATGGATAAATTCTCTATTAATTCATTCTAAGTCTAGTGCTAAAATTTGTTGTTAAAAAACAATTAAGCAATCCATGTTGTTTATAGTTCCAAGAGTTCTGATATTTATTCAGTTCAAAAGAGCCCTCTCATTGCGCTACCGCAGTTTTGTTGTCATTATGTGGTCCGGGTGCCTTGTTATGTTTTAACGCTTGAGCGTGAGCAATGAGGAACTTTAATAGTAAACAGTTCAAACGGGTGTCTGTTGGATTCAAAGTTGACATAATCGCGGATCTACACGTTCTTATGCCTCGTTCGTTCATTGCCCTTTTTAAGAAGACTGCTCGTGCTTGGGCTAAATTCGGTCAGATACAAATTAGATGAGTAAAGTCCTCCTTGCTGCTCCCACATAATCTACAGGTTTTGGGTCCGTCGTGTGGCCAAGTTGGTTGGTCCATAGTTGATGGAAAGTTTCCCAGACGGAGCCCCATTAACTTTTGTTTTTTGCAAGCCGGGAATTTAATTGTTTGATATGGGGCTGCAGTGAGAGTTTTATAGTTTGATATGACCATCCAAGCGTGTTTTCTTGTGCTGAACGTGGCTTTGTCGAGTAGAAGAGAATGGAATTTTGTTGACTTGTTTATGGCTTGTTTAAACACTGGATAAGGCAAATTCAGATCCCAGAGATTTCTTGTTCCAGTCTCAGTTATGGCCTTTTCAAGGTACTGGTTGTGTGGGGATTTAACATCATTTTTTATCTCTTCCCACAATGCTTGATGCAGATCTGAGGTTGCTATGTTCTGTTTCAAGCTATACCAGTACTTTATATTTGCGTACTTTCTTCCCACTATTTCATTTATTATTCCAAATTCCAATCTCATCTGCGCTGGTGAAGCTCCCCGTTGAATTTGGAAGGTGGATTTAAAGATGGCTGTCTGCATTTTATTGAGCAATTCCGCGTCTTTCCCGTGCAATCTTGTTTTAATGAATATGCATTCAGCAGTTAAATACGTAGGATAAAGATAATCCTTTGAGTAAAAGTGATTAATTTGGTCGTATCCTCTCCTGTTTATTTGACGTGGCGCCGTACAATACCTTAAATACTGGTATTGTATAAATCATGAAGTATGATCTCTAATGATACCTGATAGGACATTGTTGCATGTGGGAGTTTTATAACGTTGTCCTTTTGGGTCTATGTGCGGCTTTTGTGGTTTAAAATGGATTTTTATTTTTGAATACATCATTTCTTAGATTACGCTTTGATTGGTCTGTAAACCTGGTCTCACAATGCCAGCTCTTTTCTCCTGGTCCAAAAAACAAGTGCTAGATAAGAGCAACTTTAGCTATAATTCTAAGGGATAATTCATATCATAAGCCTACGAAAGCGAGAGTATTCAATAAAGGGAAACATTTTTGGATGCTGCAGACAACTCACTCTGTCCTCTCTCCAGTCCCAGGATTCCCTGTTTGACACACTGAAGGAGGTGCGACCCACTGTCTTCTTTGGGGTTCCACGGACTTGGGAAAAGTTTCAAGGGGTGCTGGTTGATGTGGAATCCAAGTCATCTTCCATGCAGAGGTCCATCAGCACTTCGACCAGGGAGCCTAGCCAGGCAACCAACCTCAACCACGTGAACAGGTATGTGACCTGAGGCACCGAGATGTGTCAGTTCATCTATTAAGTAGGTCTGGATGGAGGCGGTGCTTAGAATTATGGCTAACTTTGCTATTGAGCAAATCACGCACTTTGAGGAGTCAGAACATATAGGTCGCGAAGTCAAAAGGACTGGTAAGCAAAAAAATGCCATCAAGGGTTCGTCGTGCTGTTTTAATTTCATTGTAACTAAATAAAGCTTCTAGACACTTATATTATTCCTACATGTAATTTCTAATATCGTAGACAACAGCAGAGGTTGATTTCCACATCTTTAAACATAGCTTCTGTAATCTGTTGTTGACCAGATTCCACACACCACATCTACCTACAACACGAGCTACAATACAAACCTTCTTGGGAAGTGCTCTGCTGTGTGTTCAGCTTTTTTTAAACCTATAAAAATACATTTGAAAACTAGAATCTCTGATGCTGACTCTGATAAGTAACCACTTGCTTCATGGTCAAGAATTGCACCCATTATAGAAACGGGTACAGACCTCTACTCAGCTACACTGGGTGGTGTGTGTTGAACTTTATTGGGGGTGTGCCCTATGCAAATTAGGTCTTGCCCCTGCTGACACTGGCATGTGATTGCTGTTACTGTGCTGGCCATAGCAAGAGTAAAATTGTGCATGCTATCATACGCGCACTGGGGAGTCTCTCTGAGATGTAGTGAAATGAGGGACACCAGACTATTCTAGTACCCCAATAGGTGGGTGGGGAGCCTTCTGTTGAGCATGTATGTTTCCTCTTGTTCCAAAAAGAGGCAAAAGGGCCGGTGTCCTTGGACATTTACATTGTTGTTCTGAAACTGCGAGGTTTGTCCGTGGGCATCTTGGCGCTGCCTTTTCTAGAAGGAGAGAGAGCTGTCTCCACTCTCCACCTAGTGTCTAACCTAAAAGGGAGAGGTTTTAAACCATTTTCTATATTTCCGGGTTAGCGGGCGAAGTGTCAGCACAAGCAGCGCACGAGGTTCAGAGCCACAGTAAGGCACCCTCACCTCCTGCCATAACCCGAGGAAGTGTGACAATTTCACACTTGAGGTACACTGTGACCTCCCGTATTGCAAAGAAACAGGTTGAATTTTTCCTTTTCTAACACTGTTTATAATAAGGCAATTATTTGTTATAAACATCCACTTTTTCACTTTTCACTCCCGGTCCTGAAGAAAGCCCACAAGACCTATCTAGGCAATTTGGGCTGAAACATGGCGGCCATTTTTAATCACTAACTTTGAGTGCGTTAGAATCCCTAATACATTCGCGGAACGCACGATATTCAATACCCTTTGACAGGCTACCCGAATCCAGACCCAATAAAGCGAAGCATCTGGCTGTCCGGGTATTTTAACGAATTTGAGCACTATCCACATCACTTGATCTAACCATGGGTAAGAACCTCCAGGTGGAGGCTGCATAACCATACTGACCCGATGATTATGCACACACGTGAATGAAGAGCGGAGAATCAACATGGGTGCTGTGTGTTGAACTTTACTGGGGGTGTGCCCTATGCAAATTAGGTCTTGCCCCTGCTGACACTGGCATGTGATTGCTTTTACTGTGCTGGCCATAGCAAGAGTAAAATTGTGCATGCTATCATATGCGCACTGGGGAGTCTCTCTGCGATGTAGTGGAATGAGGGACACCAGACTATTCAAGTACCCCAATAGGTGGGTGGGGAGCCTTCTGTTGAGCATGTATGTTTCTTCCCGTTCCAAAAAGAGGCAAAAGGGCCGGTGTCCGTGGACATTTACATTGTTGTTCTGAAACTAATTAAGCCATATCTATATGATTTGGTTTGAAGTAAAGTTTGTAAAGTGCGAGGTTTGTCCGTGGGCATCTTGGCGCTGCCTTTTCTAGAAGGAGAGATAGCTGTCGCCACTCTCCACCTAGTTTCTAACCTAAAAGGGAGAGGTTTTAAACCATTTTCTAAAGTCAAGGAAATTGGGCTGATGTCCCCGGTGACAAGGCATCTGGCTCCAGAGACGAGAAGTAACATAAGAGACACTCCTGCCACCCCATGAGGTTTTTGTGAATTAGCCCCACTGGCACTTTTCTGGGTGTGCTTGATTGAAGTGGCTTATTAGGGATGTTCCAGGAGTTTTGTTTTTTAGGAAAGCAGGTCCTGAGTGACTAAGCGCTGTGTGTGCTATACAAAAAACTTTAAATGCTACTTGTTTTTAAGTCGAGCATCAGCGAGCATGCGCTGTCTGCAAGACCTGCAGTAATCACTCGTACTGAGTGTAATCCCGACTGGAGGCAAGGACATCACAATGGAAAAGGACAAGAATTCTACTACAAAAAACAGGACAAATATACACATGTTAAAATTATATAAGAGCGTTGCAATAAATAGAGTTAAAAGTCCAATAAAGACAATTTAAAAAGCTAAAAAAGAATAGGTGGGAATTACAGATTCACTCATGGGAAAAAATAAAATTTTAAAATAGCAGCAAGCACATTTAAGAGGCACTCTTAGCTGATTACAGAGCTCTGGGTCTTGATGATGGATCTACGCGTGTGCCACATCGCAAGTAAGAATCTAGAAAATGCAAAGACAAATAATGGGTGGGTCTCGTATTTTAATTGCCTGTAGGCCTCAGTATAATCTCTGATTCCCAGGTTTTTACACAACTGGAACACCCATTTGGACCTTGGCCTTCTATAAGCCGGACAGATGAGAAGGACATGAAGATCTGACTCTTCAGTTGACCTACACCCTGGGCAGGCCATCTTGATGCTTTCCTTCCAATTGTTTGTAAATGCTCTAAGGGGAAGCACCCCATGTCTAAATTGCAAGAACAATTTCTTAGCAAGGAGAGGTTGGATGTTGTCAAGCTCTGGTTCCAACTTGTATTGCAATTTAACGTCCAGGAACCTGTAAGTCAGGGAGCAAGTATTGATACTCTGAAGGAGTAGGAATAGGTTGTGTTCTTTGATAATAAGCTGCGGGTTTTGTTTTTAAGTGAGGGAGCAATTCTCCTTGGGCGAAGACCACAGGGTTGCCAGCCCCAATGTGTGACATCTGGTATGGATGTGGGATAACCAAGGTGTTGGACAGGCCCCATGAAGGGCTCGCTCCCTCCCCGCATGGCAGGGCCCTGGTACCGGCCCTCCAGGTGCTACCCGCAGAAGCAACCCGCAACCCGTCCCCCATGGGACGTCTACCCCCGGTATCCCCTGTGTCCCTGGCCTGGGCCACCGTCAGCACCCTTGCCCGGGCCAACCGCCATCTTGGACACTGCGCCACGAGGCCGCGTGGCCTCAGCTCGGCCCCAACCCCGGGCCTGGCCGGGCCCCGACATCCCGGCACCACCATCCACCCAGGAGGTGAACGGACCACTTGGCAGGTCAATGGGAGTAAGAAGTGTCGATGGCTCTCTCCCGCCAGGTGCCGATCACCCCCGGCCTCCCCGGGTGCCGGCTCCACCCCCCTGCTGGGTGTCTGGACTCCCTCATCCCGGACCTCCCGACCTCCAAGAGCGAGGGTCCGGACATCAAAGAGCGCCAGACCTATAACTGAGGCAGCCCCAGAACAGGAAGGCAGTTGTATCCTGGAGTCGAGAGACCCCGCGACGAACTCATCTTCGTGGGACCTGCTGGCGCTGCCGCGGCCCGTTGTACCTTCCACCTTCGTGGGACCTGCTGGCGCTGCCGCGGCCCGTTGTACCTTCCATCTTCGTGGGACCTGCTGGCGCTGCCGCGGCCCGTTGTAACATTCATCCTCGTTGGGACCTGCTGGCGCTGCCGCGGCCCGTTGCCACCTACGACCTCTTCGGGACCTGCTGGCGCTGCCGCGGTCCGACCCGTCCGAACACCGAGCTCGAGGATTGTGAGCTATCACCGTTCCACCGCCGTACCTACGGGTACCAAGACTGTCCCGCTACCCCCTTTTTCCTACTAGAGACTAGAGCTGAGAGGACCACCGTGTCCTGATCTCCTTGTATCATACTGCCTCATTTCAAGAACTGCCTATAAAAGGTATTAATCTGATCTTCGTGTGGTGTCCATCTGTGGGGGGGGAAGTTACCTGTCTGTGCAATCGCTGGAGACGGTCCTCTCTGGAGGCCTCTCCCCTTGTGCTCGGCCGACCCTCCAGGTCCCCGTCTAACATTGGTGGCCAGCGGCGGGATCCGAACCAACGCGTACCGTACAGACAGTAACTCACCCTACGACTAAAACCACAATGACGACCAAAGAGAACGGATCGGCAGAAAAGTTCCAGATGGAAAAGCTGGAAGAATACAACCACCGAGAGCTCAAACAATTTTGCATGGACTTAGGCATTGCTACCACCGGGCTAAGCACGAAAGAAGACTTCAAAAACGCCCTAGAAGCCTGGACAGAGACGAATACCGCCACCCCCCGGGACCCCGAAGCCCCGGAAGTCAACACCACCCTGACGGAAGAACGGAGAACAGGCCCCTCCCGAGAAGAGATCCAGGAGCGGGAAAAAAATAGACTACACGAGTTAGACTTGGCACGGCTCAAATTAGACGGAGAATTGAAACTGGCGGAACAAAAAATAAACTTAGAACACTTACGGCTCAGAGAAGAGCGAGAGGAAAAACAGAGACAGAGGGATCTCGAGGAAAAAAGACTGGCGTACGAACATGAGTGCAAACTAGCAGAGATAGAAATACGCAAACTGAACAAGAACCTAGGGGTGCCCGAGTCACCGCGCTCCCCGGGTACTATCAAGCAGAAGGATGTGGTCCGAGAATACCACCGAAACTACGACATACAGCAGTGGTTCAAGGCCTATGAGATCGCCATGACTGCCCACCGGGTCGCTCGAAGTGACTGGGGAGCCGGGTTATGGGGGAGATTCTTCAATGAGGGCCGTGATGCCCTGCTGCAGCTTCCGGACCATCAAATGACGTCCTATGACCACATGAAGGCCGCCCTCCTCAGTCGATATGGGCTTACGCCCGAAATGTACCGCCAGAGGTTCTGCAACTGCACCCGGATCCCAGGCACAACTTGGTTGGAATACGTGAACTATTTCAGCCGGGCCTTCGAGGGATGGATCAAGGGTAACAACGTAACCACTTACGAACAACTCTTCAATCTCATTGTGTGGGAGCACCTCTCCAACAACTGTTTCGTCGAGCTCAGGCAGCACCTCCTCGACAGTAAATTGACTGAACCACGGCAGCTCGCCACCGAGGCGGATCGGTGGGAGAGCACCCGAGTGGCCCGGAGTGGGCCGAACGAGCAGAACAGAACCAACCAAGGTCATCACCGTCCCCGGGGAGGAGGAGGAGGACAGGGCCGGGGCAGAGACGCTGCCCCAGTCGCTCCCGCTAACACCACCCCGCCCCCAGCAGGCCGGGGAAACCCCCCGATGCGCCCGGGGTTCCGAGCCAACGTTACGTGTCATCGATGCCAGCGAGTCGGCCACTATGCCAGTGACCCGACCTGCCCGAAGAACCAGGTTCCCGGGCCCCGCCAGGTGGCGGCCGCCGCCCTAGGAGAAGAACAGGTCTCCGAAGACTCTGAAGCATACGAGTCGGGGCAGTTCGAGTGGGAACCCGCCGCCATGACCCTGGCCTGCCTAGGAGGAAGGGACATGGTCCCGCGGACTCCCCTGCCCGCCAACACTCAGAAGTACAGCCAATGGGTGAGCATAAATGGGCGCAAGGCCGAGGCACTGCGTGACACCGGGGCCAGTGTGACGGCCGTCCGTTGTCACCTGGTGACCCCAGAACAAATCCTGCCAAACGTGCTTTGCCCCGTCCGATCGGCAGACAACTCGGAGAGCCTGTGTCGGATGGCCTGCGTCCCCTTCGAATGGGGAGGAGTGTCCGGCATGCTGAAAGTAACTGTCCGCGACGATGCCCCCGTGGACTGCCTCCTGGGGAACGATCTCGAGAGCTCCCCGTGGGCAGCTGTTGAAAGAAGAGAGCATCTGGGGATGTTGGGTCTCCCGGACTGGGCGTGCGTGACCACCCGGTCCATGGCCACCCGCACCATCCCGAGACCAGAAGAACCGGAATGGTCAGCACCTCCTCCCTCGATCGCTCCAGAAGAAGACTTCATCCATACCGACCACCCGGAACCCACCACAGAGGGGTCCGCACAGCCCCCCGAACTTCCCGACCTGGCTCAGTGGCGTCAAGAAGGGGGGCCCACCCAAGAACAATTCCGGCAGGAGCAAAAGACCTGTCCCTCCCTCGAGGGACTGCGACAGCAAGCGCTCGCCCAGGGCCAAGGCGACACCCCCGGGGCCCACTGGGTTTATTGGGACAATGATCTCTTGTACAGCGAGCAGAGAATCGCAGAGCTAGGGGCCGGTCGAGTGCTGGTGGTGCCCCTCCACTTCAGAGACTTCCTGTTGAACTTGGCCCATGATGTCCCCCTGGCTGGGCACCTGGGGCAAGTCAAGACCTACCACCGCCTGGTGACTCACTTTTTTTGGCCCAAAATGAGAAATGACGTCTCCAACCACTGCCGGTCCTGCCCGACCTGCCAGGCCAGCGGGAAGAGCGGCCGCAAACTCAAGGCACCCCTACAACTATTCCCCGTGGTGACCACCCCGTTCAAGAGGGTGGGAATAGACATTGTGGGGCCCCTGGACCCCCGAACAGCACAAGGGCATCGCTTCATCCTGGTCCTGGTGGACCACGCCACCCGCTATCCTGAGGCGGTCCCCCTTCGTACTATAACAGCCCCAGTAGTGGGTCGAGCCTTAATGGGGATCTTCTCTCGAGTGGGCTTCCCCCGGGAAGTCGTCAGCGACAGGGGTACGAACTTTATTTCAAAGTATATGAAATCCCTCTGGCAGCAGTGCGGGGTCACTTACCGATTCACAACGCCCTATCACCCCCAGGGAAACGGACTGGTCGAGCGGTTCAACCGCACTCTCAAGGGGATGATCTTGGGGCTAGAAGAACCCCTACGCCGCCAGTGGGACGTGCTACTACCGTGCCTCCTCTTCGCCTACCGAGAAGTCCCCCAGAAGTCCCTCGGCTTCAGCCCCTTCGAACTCCTGTACGGACACCCGTTCGCGGGCCTCTCAGCCTAGTGAAGGAAGAATGGGAAATGGCCCCCCTAAAAACCCCTCCAGACGTCTACAAGTACCTCCTGACCCTCCGCAATCAGACCCGGCGATTCAGGGAGATCGCCAAGGCCAATCTGGAGGCCAGTCAAGAGGACATGAAGAAATGGTACGATCAACATGCCTCCTCCATCGAGTTTGAACCGGGTCAGCAGGTATGGGTGATGTCCCCCATCGAACCGTGTGCCCTGCAGGACAAATGGACGGGGCCCTTCAAGGTGATCGAGCGCAAGAGCCCCGTCACCTATCTCATCGACCTGGAGTCCGCCCGGAACCCCCTCCGGGTTCTCCACGCCAACAGACTCAAACCACACTTCACGCGCTCAGAGCTCAGCCTGCTGATGGCTACCGACAGTGGCGTAGAAGGAGACTCCGAACCCCTCCCTGACCTACTGAGGACCCGTGAAAGAGATGGTTCGGTGGACGGGGTCCGACTCTCCGAGGCCCTGACCCCGGAGCAGCGTCAAGATTGTCGGGCCCTCCTGCTGCCGTTCGCAGACCTGTTTTCTCTCACACCCGGAGTCACCTCCTGGTGCCTGCACGACGTGGACACTGGGGACAGTCCTCCTGTCCGACACCGGGCGTACCGAGTACCGGATCGGGTACGCACCTGCATCCAAGAAGAAGTCTCCAAGATGCTCGCCCTCGGAGTCATCGAACCTTCGGACAGTCCCTGGGCCAGCCCGGTCGTACTGGTCCCCAAGGCCGCGGCCCCGGGCACCCCACCTGAGCTCCGATTCTGCATCGACTATCGGGGTCTGAACGCGGTCACCCGAACCGACGCTCACCCTATCCCCCGAGCAGATGAACTAGTCGACCGCATGGGGGCAGCCCGCTACCTAAGCATCTTCGACCTGACAGCGGGCTACTGGCAGATCGGCCTCACCCCCCGGGCCCAAGAACGTTCCGCTTTCTCCACCCCGGATGGGCACTACCATTTCAGAGTGATGCCATTCGGCATGAAAAACGCTCCAGCCACTTTTCAAAGACTGGTGAACCAGGTATTGGCGGGCCTCGAAGAATTCAGCGCCGCCTACCTGGACGACATCGCGGTATACAGCCGCCACTGGACAGACCACCTCCACCACCTCCGAGAGGTCCTGCAGGCCCTCCAACAGGCCGGCCTAACAATCAAGGCCAGCAAGTGCCAAATCGGCCAGGGGTCCGTGACCTACCTCGGACACCAAGTGGGGAGCGGTCTGGTGGCCCCCCTTCAACTCAAGGTAGCTGCCATTCAGTCCTGGCAACCCCCCGAAACACAAACCGAGGTCCGAGCCTTTCTGGGGATCACCGGATACTACCGGCGGTTCGTGAAGGACTATGGCAGCATTGTGGGGCCCCTCACGGAACTCACGGCGAAGAACCACCCAAAAAGAGTCAACTGGACTTCCGACTGTCAAGCGGCCTTCGAGAAGCTGAAGGCCGCCATGTGCACCGCTCCTGTGCTCCAGGCCCCCGACTACAGCCGCGAGTTCATCGTTCAGACCGATGCCTCCGACCATGCTATTGGGGCCGTCCTCTCCCAACTGAACCCCGAGGGAGTCGACCAACCAGTGGCCTTCATCAGCAGACGCCTACTGCCCCGCGAGCAGCGCTGGAGCACTATTGAGCGGGAGGCCTTCGCCGTAGTGTGGGCCTTCAAGAAGCTCCGACCTTACCTCTTCGGAACCCACTTCCGGGTACAAACAGATCATCGGCCCCTGCAATGGCTAATGCAAATGCGGGGGGAGAATCCCAAACTATTGCGGTGGTCCATCTCCCTGCAGGGGATGGACTTCACTGTAGAGCATCGCCCTGGTCAAGACCACGCCAACGCGGACGGCCTGTCCCGCTTTTTCCGCCTCGACGAGGAAAGTCCCCAAGAGGATGGGTGACTCTCCCCGCCTTCAGCTGGGGGGGACGCATGTTGGACAGGCCCCATGAAGGGCTCGCTCCCTCCCCGCATGGCAGGGCCCTGGTACCGGCCCTCCAGGTGCTACCCGCAGAAGCAACCCGCAACCCGTCCCCCATGGGACGTCTACCCCCGGTATCCCCTGTGTCCCTGGCCTGGGCCACCGTCAGCACCCTTGCCCGGGCCAACCGCCATCTTGGACACTGCGCCACGAGGCCGCGTGGCCTCAGCTCGGCCCCAACCCTGGGCCTGGCCAGGCCCCGACATCCCGGCACCACCATCCACCCAGGAGGTGAACGGACCACTTGGCAGGTCAATGGGAGTAAGAAGTGTCGATGGCTCTCTCCCGCCAGGTGCCGATCACCCCCGGCCTCCCCGGGTGCCGGCTCCACCCCCCTGCTGGGTGTCCGGACTCCCTCATCCCGGACCTCCCGACCTCCAAGAGCGAGGGTCCGGACATCAAAGAGCGCCAGACCTATAACTGAGGCAGCCCCAGAACAGGAAGGCAGTTGTATCCTGGAGTCGAGAGACCCCGCGACGAACTCATCTTCGTGGGACCTGCTGGCGCTGCCGCGGCCCGTTGTAACCTCCATCTTCGTGGGACCTGCTGGCGCTGCTGCGGCCCGTTGTACCTTCCACCTTCGTGGGACCTGCTGGCGCTGCCGCGGCCCGTTGTACCTTCCATCTTCGTGGGACCTGCTGGCGCTGCCGCGGCCCGTTGTAACATTCATCCTCGTTGGGACCTGCTGGCGCTGCCGCGGCCCGTTGCCACCTACGACCTCTTCGGGACCTGCTGGCGCTGCCGCGGTCCGACCCGTCCGAACACCGAGCTCGAGGATTGTGAGCTATCACCGTTCCACCGCCGTACCTACGGGTACCAAGACTGTCCCGCTACCCCCTTTTTCCTACTAGAGACTAGAGCTGAGAGGACCACCGTGTCCTGATCTCCTTGTATCATACTGCCTCATTTCAAGAACTGCCTATAAAAGGTATTAATCTGATCTTCGTGTGGTGTCCATCTGTGGGGGGGGAAGTTACCTGTCTGTGCAATCGCTGGAGACGGTCCTCTCTGGAGGCCTCTCCCCTTGTGCTCGGCCGACCCTCCAGGTCCCCGTCTAACACAAGGTAAATTACCTCCTCCTAGAACAGAAAGTACATCCTTCAGTTCCTCCCTATAATTTGACAGCTCAGGCGTGCTCCATAAGCGGTGTCAGAATAAAAGCTGGCAGAAGGCAATTATTTCACTTATCAGGCCAATCCCAAGATCCATCCTCAAAGGTGTTAGGGGAGTACTCTTCGGAAGACTCAAAAGTTGTCTAAGGAAGGAATTCTCTGTTGTAGCGAGGACATTTGGATGGCAGGGGCCCCAGAGCTCCACACCATAAAGAGGAGCTCCCCTTGCCTGTATTTTATAGATTTCAGCTGGCGGACCTACAGCTTTTTGGGAACAACTTTTATAGACTTTAAGAATGCCCCCAATGGATTGTGTGAGTTTTAAGTTTGCTTTCTTTACTTGGGTCCCCCAGTTCACCTTATTGTTAAGGGTGAGACCCAAGTAATCGAAGGTAGAAATTTTTTCTGAGGGCTTTACATCCATTTGTGGCTGTGGACAGTTTGTAGTTTTTGTTTTGAATACCATGTATTTCGTTTTTTGGAGGTTTATTTCCAGGTCCCTTTTCTTACAAAATTTACAGAACTCGTCTAGAACCCGTTGCATACCCATTGGTGACATGGAGAGTAGCAGAGTGTCATCCGCGAACATAAGCGCAGGTATTTTATGATTCGCTAGCCTTGGTGAATCTATATCTTTTATTGCCAGCAGGGTTTCTATTAAACCATTTAAAAAGAGGGAAAACCGGGTCGGTGAAAGCACACAACCCTGTCTCACCCCTTTCTCCACTGGAAAGGGAGCTGTCAATTCCCCTTTTTTACTGTATCTAATTCTCGCAAACGTGTCCTGGTGCAACCGTATCAGCAGATGGCATAAATACTCTGAAGCACCCATATCCCAAAGGATGCCCCAAAGCTGGTCACGCTGCACCATATCGAATGCGGATTTAGGATCCATGAAGGTTAGGTAACGGCTGCCGCCATTCAAAGTCACTGTTTTCCAATGGATCAGTTGCAGTCTGAATAACTGGTCAAATTGTTGACATTTTGCTTCTAAAACCCGCTTGAAGGGGAGTTAAGATGTTTTGATCGTCAATCCATGACTGCAACCGACGCAAAAGAATGTGAGCAAATAACTTTTGCGTCACGTCGATTAAACTTATTGGGCGGTAATTAGCAGAGTTAAGCGGGGAGCCCTTCTTGTAGATAGGGATGATTTCTGCGCCTGCCCGTGTTGGAGGAAGTTCCATACCTTGAAGGATGGCATTAGATAGCACCCTTAGATAGGGAACCCACACTGATCCTTCATTCTTGAATAAGTAGGCAGGTATTTCATCCAGACCTGGCGCTTTGCCTGGAAGAATTTTGCCCAATGCTGTGGTGACTTCCTTTACAGTGCAAAGGGGAGCATTCGTATCCAAGGGAGTATTATGCCCAATAAGGTGCATGGCTGGTGCATTTCCTGCCACAGGACTGATGTATAATGTTTGAAAGTGCATCCTCCAGACTTCCTCCCCTAGGTTCGGTTCCTATTGCCGAGTTGCCTTCGGATTTCCCAGTTCTCACTAGGTTCCAAAAGCCTCTCGTATCTCTATTCTCTTGGGCTGTTTTAATTGCGTCCCATTTGTCTAATTCCCATGTTGACTTTGCTTCCGTCACAGTTTTTTTGTATACTGCCCTGGTTTCTTTAGTGCGAATAATATCCTTGTCTTTAACCGCTGTCAGCAGGGCACTTTTAGCATCCCTGCATGTTGGAGTGATTATTTTTGGGGCCTGAATTATTTTTAAATCTACATTATAGAAAAACACTGCAATTTTGGCAAACATTTCCTGGTGATTTTTGACTATCACCGCATGCAGTCTGGGCCTTGGTCGTTTGTTGGTGTTTGAAAAGCTAGTTCCAGATGGGGAATGATTTGTTCATAGAGGTTAGCCTTTTTGTCAATTGACTGAACAAATGTTCCCCAACGAACTCTTCTGCCTCCTTCTATTGCTACCAAATTTGTGATATCTTGGGTAGGTGGTCTTTGGTCTTGCTCAGGTTTCGGCTGTTTTATTTCTAGGACCAATGGGTTGTGGTCACTTTCACAGCGAGGATTTACTACAAAATCCACTACTCTGTGCCACAACTCCACGTCTATCAATAATGGATGATTGGCCCAGCTTGTTATAAGTAGGGGTGTCGGACTGTCGGATGGGAAACGGCCATTACATGCCCTTAGCAAGTTTGTATGGGTAAGAAAGTTCATCTGCAGGAGTAGGGGGGTCCAACTCCTGACCGGGTAAGTGTTACAATCAGGGATTGACCTTACAGCGTCCTCCTCACTAGTGATGGGGGTGTTTAGGCCGATTAAAGGTTCAAAGTGGCAAATAAAATCCCCCCCAAATATTATGTGCGAGGTCTCGGGCAGTGTGGGTAAGAAAGTTGCCAAACAGTCTAAAACCTGCGATGTCAGCCCTTGTTTGATCTGGCCGTGAGTAAATATCTATGACAGCTATTATCATATTATTAAAGAATATCAAAAGAATACACTGGACAATGTTTCTATCAGTTTGATTCTACAGCCCATATGTATACCAACCCAGGTGCAGAGGCCATCAGAGGTTCTCCCCCGGGCCCCTGTACAGCTGGGGTAGAGTATGCTACATACCCCACTCTATGTAGGAGGTTCCTTGATCAGGTTTCCTGAAACAGGCAGATCTCATGGGTATCTATATAGGCACCCCAGTCTGGGAGATCCATTTTTGAACTTAGGCCTGCTATGTTCCAGGATACGATCTTGGTGTTCAGAATGGAAGTCCCACTCTGCTGTGGATCTAAATGACAACCAGAACTATTCTGTATAGGAGGCCCACTCTGCTGTGTATTAGTGAGGAGGGTATATGCCTGCTCTCGATGCCCTATATGTCCCTGTGTAGAGTGGACTGAATTTCCTGGAAGAGGATTGGGTACACTCCGGTCTCCAGCCAGAGGAATAATCTTAGGAGGTTTTGCTGGCGATTGTTTACCAAGATTAGTACCTTCTAAGTAATGGAATTTGGTGGGAAATTTTGAGACCATGCTCAAGTTTTCATACCTGGGAGCTAGTCAATATACCAAGTCCAGGGTGCTGAAGCGATTGTTTACAGGGATGTTGAATTGCTCCCTATTACCCCACTCTTGTACTATATGTGGTGGCACATTACTCTGGGCACGCTTTTCCCATTTTTATACACACTGTCCACTCTTTCTAAGAGAGGGCTTGGGGGATAGAAAAAGCCCAACGGGAGTGCTTGTACACCTCCGGTTGCAATTGATGGTCCCCATTTAAGAATATGTTGGACAGCCCTTTTATCTCTGAAATTAATCAAAACACAGTCCCCTAAAATATATTTTTGTCTCTGCCCAAGCCAACCAACCCTACAGCCGTGAGACACTGCTTCTTCCCCCAGTCCGCCGTGAGGAAAACGGCTACCACCAGCGCTCTGCCTGTTCGCATGCCGTGATGGGAACGGCTGGAGCGGACCACATTTCCCAGCATCCTTCAGCGGCACCTGACGCGACGTGCAAGAAATCGCGCCCTAAGGCGAGATTAAAACCACCCAAGCCTCCCGCAACACGGCCCAAGGGTGGGCCCATCTGTGCCCGTCCGAGACTGTATGAGACTGGGCTGGCCCACCCCCCTTTCACCTGTGTAGTGGGTACGACCTTATGGACTTTGGCCTTTGCGGGACAACTTATGAACTTGGGTTCTTGAGAACTAATAATGCCACTGTACTTGCGATAGTCTAATTTAATGGGGTCTTTACATTGTTGCAGCACAGCAAATTATCTATAACTGTGTTTAACCATAGGCCTTGATTTTCACAAGAAAGGAAATAGTCATGGGGAAGACCACTCCCCCCGTCCATGGCCAATACTAGACAGAAACCCCCTAACCAAACCTCTATACCACAGCCCACTGCGATCGATAGAATGTTGCAACAGGTTTCCTGCGAAATTGAACGCACAGAGAGGCGTCTGTCCCACCAAGAATGCCTAGTATAACCCAGTTGGTGGAGTTAGTTACCCCTGTGGCATCTCAACAACAAGCTCCTTCCACTTCCCCAGATTTACCCCCTGCTCAAGCAAATCTAGTCACAATGAGAACCAGCAGGCTGGACAACAGAGGGAGGGGGAAAAGGAAAGGAGCCTCTCAGAAGAAGAGCATTGTTAGGGGGGACCGCACGAGGGGCATTCTTTGGGGACTCTGCCCACTATCATTGCAGGGGGCAGCCATCTGGATGCTTGCGATAAGAAAAAATTCCGAGCCCCTGGGTTGGGCTCTAGCGCTGAAATCGGAGCTCCTAAAATCTGAACTGAGAGATGGATTGAAAAGTATTGCCAATCTAAAAACATCTCTAGATGCATGGGGAACTAAAATTGATGTAGCTCTAAACTCTATTGACACCCCCAAGTCTATGAACAGGGCTATTATCCCCCAAGGAACGCAGGTCTCCTCGTCCCCTGGTGACCAGCACGACCCAATTGTAGGCCCAATACCCGTTCAACAACAGAACTTGTCCATCTTGACCAACTGTCCCCCCCCATACAAACCAACCTTTAAGCAGCCTCCATTGCAGGGCCTCTCCACCCTCCGTCAATGATCAAAATCCCAGTGTTGAGGCGCACAGTACAGTTATAGCTGATGTCCATCAGGCGCAACAACCAGTGTAAAATCACGCAAGGAACTCAACACTATCTAAGCCACGTCTGATAAACCCCTCCTTCCCCTGCATCGATCTGCCCCCAGAATCAACACTCTGGGCCAGATGTCGGTAAATCCTTTTTTCCGACTCATACCAAATCGGTAGAATCGGAAAACGGGATGTAGGTAAAAAATCAGTAAAATATACCGATTCAGTACCAATCGGAATATCCAATCGGTATTTTCCGAATCGGTATTTACCGATTTGGTAAATACCGATTCGGTAATTGCCATTCATTCCAATGGGCCTTCTGGCCCATAGGAATGAATGGGATCTACCGAATCGGTATTTGCCGATTCGGTAAATACCGATTCGGTAAATACCGAATCGGCAGTTTGAAATATTGACATGTGAGCCTCCTAACCAATCAGGGACACCCACCACACCCCACAACAAAAGCCAAGAGTAACCAACCAATCAGAATGAGGCACCCCTCCCCAGTACCTGGGAGTGGCCACACCCATGCAGGTGCAGAGCAACTGAACAATTTGCTGAGCAGGAGGAAACTGAGAAGAGCTGGCTTCCCAGAGCTTACCTGGTCATCATAATGGAGTCTCAGGAAGGTCAAAAGGATGGTGGAGAGCGTAAAATAAAAATAAAATTCAGCCCAGCAGAACTGCAGGTGCTTGCTGACGAAATTGTAAAGCACAACACCCTAATTTTTGGGAGACAGTCTCTGGATGTTGCAGAGTCTGTTAAGAGACAGACATGGCTTAACATACAGGCAAAGGTTAATGCCATTGGGGTGATGCACAGGCAGATCGACGACATCAAGAAAAGATGGTAAGACCTGCGCATCATCACCAAGAAGAAGATTGCTGATCAAACAAAGGAAGCTGGTGTGACAGGAGGTGGAAAAAACAGAGCACCGAAACTAACTGAGCTTGAGGAGCTCGTAGAATCAACCCTGGAGCCTGAATGCATACATGGAATTGGTGACTTGGATAGTTGTGCCACAGCAACAAAGAAACAAGGTAAGATACATGGACCTTAATCCCCACCCATTACCCTGCCCCCCTTCCCCACTGTGTGTAAGCATTACACTCCTGAACAGCTTTTACTCGGGGCCAGCAATGCATCATGGGGGACGTAGTCATAGTTACTTACATGCAATGCATACACCATACAATTCAGCAAGGCATGCCACACACAACTACAAGCACACAATGTACACTAGGCAAATGTGTGTAATCAATTTATTTAAGAAATACACACAGGTGAACAACACCAATGACCCTATGTCCATATGTTTTCACCGGAGAGTCCTCACGCAGTACAGCACCAGAAAGGGAGGAGAGGGCACCAGCACCTACAAGGAAGGAAAAGGAGAAAAAAAGCACAGATCATAGCGCTGTAGAGTGAGACAACAACACATCCCATGAGGCCTCAACACCTGAGCGAGCCACAACACCTCTGCCACAATCCCCTCTATTGTTCGGAACCCCTGAGTTGGAAGCACCATCGCATTCGCCAACACCAACGACCAAGTCGTCCATGCGGGGAAGGGCAAGGAGGCCTGATGTGCCCCCTCTGAGGATTCTGCAAACCTCAGATGAGGAGGATGAGGAGGGTAAAATACAAAGCATTCCACCTGTGGCTGACAAGGCCAGGCAGCAGAGTTCAGCAGGCGCTGCGCGGGCCAGTGTCCTTGGCAGAAGGGCACGTGAAAGTGCCGAGGGGCAGGAAGGAGAGAGCGTCTTCTGTGGGCTGGAGCCCACAATGGTAAAAGTACAGTGCCTGCAGGCGAAGGCAATGTTGGCCGTGCACAGGCAGGTGCGCAGCATCAATTACAAACTGTCGCACATTGACAAAGGAATAGGCAACATTGCTGGGAGCATGGAGACAATTGCTAAGGGGATGTCAGACATCACTCAGTACATGGGTGCTCTGTCTGACAAGTTGGACAGGGACCACTTAGAGCATTGCAGGGAGCGGCAGTGTATGCGACAGCAGTCCAAGGCCCTTAACCGCTTTGCCACAGCAACATCACTGCTGTGCCGGCGTTCAATTACCATGCAGGTTGCAATAGTCCACTGCTGCACAGACTTAACAAGGGGAATGGGTAGAGTCACCTCTGCAATGGAGCAGATGCTCACAAATCAAACAGGCACTGCTGGTGACACAGGTGTGGAAGAGACCGAAGGGTCCACCAGCAGGAGTGGCTCAAGCACACCTGTACCAGAGATGCGCAGGAGCGTCAGGCGCAGCAATGCTGAGTCAGTTCCCAGCCAAGAAATGGATACCAAGCCTCGTAAATCCCGCAATGAAGTGTGTGGCCATAAACATTAAACATTGCCTTCACCCCACAGGACTGCTCACAGTGAGGGTAACTGTGCACACGCAGTCATGGACACAGACATTGTAGGACAATGGCGTTTGTTCATTTGCATGCTGCAGTGAAAATTAAACCACATTCTTATAACACTACACCTGTCTGTGTCTCATTAATTACCTAGAAATATCGACGTGTGATCTCTGCCCGTCTCAATCTACCATCTGTTGCTGCTGCTCCTGTTGCTTGGGGCTCTGCCTGTTCTTGGTCATCATCAATGTCCTCTTGATGTGTCACCTCCACCTCTGTGCCTTGTTTGGTGGCAAGATTGTGCAACATGGCACAAGTCACTATTATCTTGCAACACAGGATGGGGGTGTACTGCCGTGCACCTTCACTCTTGTGAAGGCTGCGGAACCTGCTTTTGAGTAGTCCAAATGTGCACTCCACTACGTTGCGAGTTGACCTGTGAGCCACATTATAACGCCTCTCACTCCTGGTAGTTGGATTGAGGTAGGGTGTGAGCACAAAGGAACGCAGGGCATATGCACTATCGCCTATGGGGGAAAAAAGAGCGTCATTAGTTACGTATACATCACACATACATCTGCCATGACTATCAGGGTCTGTCACTGTTTACCTAGCAGATATCCATCGCCAAAATCTACAGCAACAAGCCGTGTGTATATCCCACTATTCTGGAAGATGTAGGAGTCATGGGTGCTACCTGGAAATTTGGCCACTATGTCTGTGATGATGTTGGCAGCATTGCATATCACCTGCACATTGATGGAGTGCGTTGACTTACGGTTTCTGTAGATGTGTTCAGTGGCTGCAGGTGGACAGAGTGGAATGCGGGTTCCATCTATGCAGCCTATCACGTGAGGGAAGAGTGCCAGTTGATAGAAATCAGTTTTTGTTTTTTCAAGCATTCTCTGCGTCATGGCCTCCAGGAACTTCCGGAAAAATCGTGATAGACAGCTCTGGGACACACCACCAACTGCAGCAATGACACTCTGGTAACTCCCAGAGGCAAGCAGGTGTAGGCTACAGAGCACCTGCACATGGGGTGGGATGGCGTGGGCCCTGGGTGTTGGGTGATCCAGGTATGGGTGGAGGTCCCTAATCAAGTCCAGGATGGTTCTGGGGTGTAGCCTGTACCTCTGCAGTGTCTCTGGCTCAGTCAGTTGGAATAGGGTGATCCTCTGCCTGTAGACCTGCTCCTCCCTTCTCCAGACCCTATCTCCTGCTGCCTGTAGCCATTGCCGCCTCGCAATCACATAGAATGCCGCCATTCTTGCAAAATTGTTGCATTTTTGGCCCCTTTTTAAAAGCTGCACCTAGTTACCACCTGCTTTCAATCCATGGTAAATACCGACTCTTAAATACCGAATTTCATTGGATTTGGTATTTTTTCCCTTTCCTACATCTCGATGGCCCTTTTTTACCATTTCTTATTTACTGAATCGGTAAATAAGGATTCGGAGAATTCCGATTCGGAATTATACCGACTCTTATTTACCGATTCAGAACATTTTTGGCACCTACATCTCAAATTCCAAATACCGGTCGGAACGGCCGAAATTACCGAATTTCGGTTGTTACCAACCAGTATTTGGCCACCTACATCTGGCCCCCTATCTGGTAATTTTTGCCGCAGTTCCACCTTTGGAGGCAGGTCGGGGTGAAACATTTCTTGAATTAAAAAACAAATCTATTCACTGGCTGAACAAGCACAGACCACTCCCTTCTCTAGTACAGACTGAAATCCTATTCGCCCTAGGGTCAGTTGGCTTGGGCAGAGACAAAACGATATTTTAGGGGACTGTGTTTTGATTAATTTCAGAGATAAAAGGGCGGTCCAACATATTCTAAAATGGGGACCATCAATTGCAACCGGAGGTATACAAGCACTTCCTTTGGGCTATTTCTATCCCCCAAGCCCTCTCTTAGAAAGAGTGGACAGTGTGTATAAAAAATGGGAAAAGCGGGCCCAGACTAATGCGCCGCCACATATAGTACAAGAGTGGGGTAATAGGGAGCAAATCAACATCCCTGTAAACAATCGTTCTGAGTAAGTTCTTTGCAGTTGAACGCACCCACAGAGTACCGGGTAGTAAACCGAAGTTGGGTGCCCCGCCGCAACCCATCATTGCCAGAATCTTTAACTTCAGAGATGGAGACGCTATCCTGCAGGCCTCGCGGGTGGGTGGACGAAAGTACGAAAGTACGAAAATACCACTGTAAGTTTCTACCCGGAATTTACACAGGCTGTCCAAAAGCAAAGGCTAGGATTTCTGGGTTTTAAACGGGGACTGAGGGAGATGGAACTGAAATACGCAATGCTTTTTCCAGCCAAGTTGCGCATTGAATTTGAGGAACTGACATATTTCTTTGATCGTCCAGAGGTGGTGGGAGACTGGTTCGACACTTTGCCTCACCAACATAGCCGGGAGGAACATTGTGGAGGAGCGGAGGGCGGTCCGATGGAGCAGGTATAGGACCATGGTCTCCGGTCTCTGAACTTTGCTGATTGCCCTGACTGTGGTTCGATGACTTTTATTGTGTGAATTGATGTGTCATACCCGGGGGCGGCGGGGCGCTTGGTGGGTATCTTCCTCCTCGGGGGTTTCTTTTTGTAGAGTAGTTTGATGTCAGGGCAACAGGCACACTGCAAGTTGGGGTGGCTACTTAGTTTTACGCAGGGGTGCAGGGTGGGGGGTTTGTAACGGGTTTTTGGCTTGGGGTGGGGGGGTGTTCATTTGGGGGTGTTTTGTTTCTGTACAAGGCAACATATTGTTTTATCTTTTGATTTGGATGCTGAGCTCTGAGGGGGGTTGGATCTGCTTTCACTTTTGGGGTAGGGGATTGAGACTAATGAGTTGGATTGTGAATGGGTTGGGGGACAGGATAAAACGTGGGGTTGTGTTACAGCTGTTGTAACGGCTTTCCCCTGATGTGGTATTGTTGCAGGAAACACATTTGATCGGTAACACCTGTCATGCCATGAACCGGAAATAGTATCGTTTAGTTGCCCATGCGGGGTTCTCCTCTGGGTCCAGAGGGGTGGGTATCCTAGTTAGGAGCTCTCTCCCCTTGGAAATAGATGCAACAGTCCTGGATGATAGGTGGCGTTACGTAGCTCTCACTGGACGATGGGAGGGTAGGACTATATCCTTGCTCTCTGTCTATGTTCCCCCGGGATTACAGTCGACAACTTTTGCGGATTTGGGGCGAGTAGTATTGGGACTTCCTGAGGGGACTCTGGTCATGGGCGGAGATTTGAACTCGGTTGTCTCTGGTAAGGCAGATCGACACCCGCCCAGGGACCTCACAGGGTCACAGAATTGGCTTAGCGGCTTTATAGATACACTGGGGTTGGTGGACTGTTGGAGATTGCTGCATCCGGCCCAGAACTAATACACTTTCCACTCGGGTGCACACGGTAGCCTTTCCAGGATTGATTACATCTTGATGCCAGCTGCACAGGCCCCCTCCGTTACTGAAGTTCGACATCTGGCTCGGGGAATATCCCCTCACTCTCCACTGTGGCTTAGGTTGGAGTTGCGTCTGGGTGCAGAGGGGCGAGTAGCCCCGATTAATCCATGGTATCTCTGTAACCCTAAGACCCGCGCTGCGTTGGTCAAAACCCTTAACCAGTATTTTGTTCAGAATGAGTGATCTGTGTCTTCGGTGGTGTCGCTCTGGGAAGCTTTTAAAACGGTCATCCAAGGTCAGGCGTTGTCATTGATTGCTGACGCTAACAAGAGTAATAATGAGGAGGTAGTTAGCCTTGAGGCAGAGATTGCCGAACTGGAGCGTGATTTGGAACTGGGCGTCACCCGTGGATAGGTGCATGTTATGCATCTTAAACAACTTGAATACAAGGCTTTGGTTACGGATGCTGCGAAAGTCATGAGCAGGGAGCAGCAGGGCCGATTATATGATGTCGGGGATAAAGCAAGTAAACTGATAGCATGGTTGGATAAGAAAGAGAGGGCGAGCCGTGTGGTTCCTTTGATTGAGAGAGTGAATGGTATGCGTGTGACTGAACCCGAGAAGATAGTCCAGAGTTTTGCGGAACATTTTCAGAAAGTATACTCCCCCATTTCTGAAAGGCCGGAGGAAGATTCACATTTATTATTGCGTGACATTGCATTGCCCAGTTTGTCTGATTCCGATAGAGAGTTGATGGATACAGTAATAACTGCTGATGAGGTGGCTCTCGCTATCCGTTCCCTTCGTTCGGGGAAGGCGATGGGTCCCAATGGTCTCCCCATTGAACTTTATAAATTGCGACCCGACAAAATGGCGCCGTATCTTCGTGACATGTTCCTAGAATCGCGAGATAGGGGCTCCCTTCCCCGTGATCAGCGTCTTGCGACCATTGTGGTGATTCATAAGGAAGGAAAACCAAGAGACCGCTGTGCCTCTTATAGGCCGATATCACTCCTTAACGCGAAACCCAAGATTCTCGTTAAATTATTGGCCAATTGTATAATAAAGGTGATTAGTGACTTGATTCATCCGGATCAATCCGGTTTCATCCCACATCGGAATACGGCCCTGAATCTGCGACGTTTGCATGGTGTCCTCGCGAGGACTGAGTCATTGCGTGAGCCGGCCATCTTGGCTTCCTTGGACGCCGCGATGGCTTTTGATACTGTGGAATGGCCGTATTTGTGGGCCGTACTTGCCAAGTTTGGTTTCGGTCCTGGCTTCATTGGCTGGGTGAGACTCCTCTATGAGGACCCATTGGCGCAGATTGTGGTCAACGGTCGGGTCTCTGAGCCCTTCGTTCTTGGGAGAGGTACACGACAGGGTTGTCCATTGTCGCCGCTCTTGTTTGCCCTTGCTCTTGAGCCCCTTGCTGCCTGGATTAGATGGGAACCGTCGATGAGGGGTATTCAGTGGGCCCCAGACTTTGAAGATCGTATCTCGCTTTACGCAGACGATATACTGTTGTACCTGACGTCGCCACGGAAATCGTTAATTGTTTTGGTTGATGTCCTTACCTCTTTTTGTAGGAATTCTGGCTTAGTTATCACTGGACTAAATCTTACTTGTACGTCCTCTCGGGAGATGTCCCCCTTTTGCCGCGCGGTTGTCCCATCCAGATTACACAGACGGGTTTTAAGTATCTTGGGGTCTATGTATCGTTGAACCGGGTTGTCCGATACCAGCGGAATTTGCTCCCATCGCTAAACCGGTTGAAACTGGACGTGGTGGGCTGGCGTAGGCTGCCGCTTTCGCCACTCGGCCGTGCGGCGCTCTTTAAGATGATGTTGTTGCCACGCTTTCTGTACGCTCTTCAGAACACCTTTGGTGTAATTCCCGCAAGCTATTTTCGGGCGGTGGAGGGTCTCCAAAGGAAGTTGATCTGGGATGGGCAATCACGTATTGCCCTCGCCAAGCTGACGCTTCCATGGTATGGTGGTGGTATCGCTCTCCCTGACATCAAACGATATTACTGGGCGTCTCAATTGGGGGCCATTAATCATGGCATGTATTGTCCCGAATTGAACCCCGCGTTTGCAATGGACAGGTGGTTGTTGCCGGGGGGCAATTACTATAGAGCGCTCTATTCGAGATTGGGTGGAAGGCGGCTCTCGGGGCCCACAAAGATTGCGGTACAGGTGTGGAACTGTGCAAATAGTGCGATGGGTTGGAAGGATCGACTGACCCGAGCGACCCCGCTTTTTGCTTCCGAGAAGCTGGGTAACTTGTGGAAAACGAAAGGATTTGAGAAATGGGATATGATTGGTGTTAGTAAGGTGAGTGACCTCTGGGCTAAGGGCAAGATTAAAACCTTTGAGGAATTGAAGGCTGGGTTCCAACTGAGTGAAAGGGAATATTTTCGGTGTGCTCAAGTCCGCCATGCCTTGCAGTCTGTTTTCCCTGAGGGTGTAGAGATTCCGGAGTTCTCTCCGCTTGAGGATAGAATACTGGATGGTCATGTGCCAGATAGAACTATCACTTTGATTTACAAAAAACTGATTAACGATAGGACTGACCTGTTGCTGCAGCTTTGGGACGTATGGACCGGAGATGGCCTTGAATTGGATGATAAGGACTGGCAGTCTGCGATCTCTTCTCCTAAGGAGGTCGCGATTTCTGCCCGTCTCCGGTTGGTGCAGCTTAAAATCCTGCACAGAATTTATGTGACTGGCCCCCGTTTGGTTAGAATGGGTTATTCGGAGGATGGTCTGTGCAAGCGTGGTTGTGGGCTGCTTGGGACGTTTCTGCATATAATTTGGTGTTGCAGGGTTTCTGTACTCACACAGAACTGTGCACAGAGGAGTGGAACCTCGGCAAATTAGGATGTCCCAAAACTTACCTTAGCAACCAACTCACCCCTTACCGAGCTAGCTACAGTGTCTCATTGGACATATCAAACACCCAATGTTTAGACAAACCAGAACATGAACTTACAGTACCTCAGGGTACGTGGGACTCATGAACACTCTTTCGTTATATTATCATTACAAACCAGAACATGGAGTAAAGAAGACACATGTGCATTTGAAATGTTTATTTACTAATGCCGTCTTCTCAGGCGCAGTATCTTTGATAATACAAGTATACTTATTATCAGTAGCAAAATTATCAGCATAGTTACTAAGACATAAAAAGCGAATGGTGACAGCATGTTAACATGCTGTAATGAATAAGAGTTAACAACACTTATATCTCACCCTCCCTAACACATATATTATATTATTATCTAAGAAGGTCTCTTTGGGTTGTTTTAGGGCGGGCCCATACCTTAGTGTCCTAGCTTGAAGGAATCACATCAGCATACACCAGCTCTCTCTGCATGTGCACCGCATCAAGTGTGTTAACAATTCTCGTGCAAAGCAATATCAATCCCGCCTCAAGCCCAAGTTGGCAAAGGCTGCACTTGTGTTATGACTATGAAGGCGTGGAGATCAGACCTCATAACAATTCCATATCGTGTTGCTCCTGAAACTTCAGCACTCTCCGTGCAGACATGTTTTATTAAACAAAGCAGATATCAGAGCAATAACATATTATTCTCACATTCACCACGGCAAACTACTAGGTTGAAAGCTAAGTCAACAATTAAGGGTCGTGTGCAGAAGTTGCAAGAAAGGAAAAATGGCGTTTAAATCTCAAATGTACCTATGCTAACTTAACACGATATAAGGATATATAGGAGCTATACAACACCCCCCCATGATCCGAGAACGGACTAAATAGGATAACAGAAGTGCCATCACATGAGAGCAGAATCCATTTATAAACGAGCATGAATAAAAATTCAATTATAAAAACTAATGCTAAAAAAAATAGCCCACAAATATAATGTGGCTCAAGCCAATAGGCAAGCAAAAAATAAAATGTCTTGACCAAAAGTCAAAAAAATCAAGGGAATGCTATCAATCAGCATGGCAATTTGAGGCAGTGTCTATGATAAGACTGCATATGAAAAGTAAGCTGCAACAGCCTCCAGGAGGAAGTCATTGTCCTCATCCGAAAACAGATCAGCCATCCAATTTAAAAGATGAAAGGAACATACGTGATCTTCCAGCACCGGATCCTCTATAACCATCAGAGGACAGCTCGGTGGGTTTTCAAGAAAACTTAGTACCAAGAAATTTTGCGCTGCCGACAACACATCCCAGGGACCCATTAGTCCATGTGCCACCGCCAAGGCCATAATCCTTTCGTCAGAACAAACCAACTCGTGAGCAATGATAGGACTCATTAGTTGATCAAAATCGACGTCAGAAGATACTGGTCCGCAGAGACACAAATCAATGGCCCAAAGGAAATCACAGGTCAGACAGCGAAATACAGGCTGGACACAGGTGAAATAGGAGAACCGAAAAGATAATCCAAATGCCGTGCTTAGAGTCGCTAACGGCAGTGTGCCATAGTAATCAAGCATGCGGTTGCGAAACCGCGTCAGTAGTAGCTGTGCGTGGTCTTGCACAGGAAGGGCATCCATATTTAAAAAGGCAGAAAACCACCAATGCGCCAGCCGCTAATGCAAGCAAAAACGGAAACCCTCCAAACAAGGATGAAAAAATAGAATGGAAGAAAGCAGGGATGACTCCAAAAATCTTCTCAAAGGAAGTCACGAGACCACCGCTAACAACTTTAAAAAAATGTGCTAGGCCCGTCGTGGAGGACGCGTTAAAGATAGAACGGACCATGGCTCCGAAATGCAAGGGCAAATCAGTGTTTAAAAGAGCCTGAACCTCCGTGCGGGTGTTAGCAATGTGAAGCACGAAAGTTTCACGGGCCGAGCTCAAGGCCACCTCTTTCTGGGACAATAGAGCTCTTATTCTAGCCATGCCGCTGAATTCTGCTCCCAAGGTCGGTATCTGTGGCCAAATGGAAGACTCCCTATGTTCACGTGTGGGAGGATAAAGAACATTTCTGCAGCAAATAACCCGCTCACTAACTGTTACTATGAAAGCTATACCTTTAATTAAACCACAACAGTTTTCATTATTGAGCATTAAATAACTACCATTCTCTAACAATTTAAACGTGGGGATGATAGCAGGAACTGGCGTGCCCTGTAAAACGCAAGCCATATTCGGGCGGTCCTTGTTACATGAACCGTGCAACTGTATGTGTCTGCACATTAAAGAATGATCTGGAGTCTCAGTACACTCATCCCCTGTTAGATAAACCTCTTGGTCATCCTTGAAACATCTGTATGTGTATGGGAGTGACCAGACCTCATGAAGAAAACCGCTACCTAAGGGTTCAAAACGACCTATTGGCACATATTTCATACAATTTGAAAACTTATATAAAGCAAAAGGCAGTGTTATTAAACCGTGGATAAGCCACGTAGCAGCAGTGGTCTCTGCCACAGAGAAAGGTAAAGATTCCAATCTTTCAATATGGAGCATAGAAAAGGAAGCATCACGCATTGAAAGCAAGCGTTGTTTGTCTGTCAAATTAAACGGTGCAAATAAAGAGGAAACGTTCATGTATCCCCAGGGAACTTTACCCATTTTTAGAGTCTGTAGTGTCCATGCAAACTGCATGATTGAACGTAATTGATTTTGACCAAGGTATAATACAGACACTTCATCATGCACAATATCAACAACAGACGACACAATATTATCTAATGTGTAAATTCTCGAGGAAAGCACGTTAATGCTATTGTCAACCACTGCAAGCACTTTTTCAAGATTTGCTTGATCAATAGCCCTAAGGCGTGAAGCAGCCTCAATCTGTGAGAGTTTCCAAATTTCATTGTAAACCCCATATAACCATCTTTTCGACCTGCCACTAGCTGGGCCTTTAATGAAATCATTCAAATCCACGTCTGCATTCAGTTTGGAAAGGTGATACTTAACCGCAGGTAAAGTTGAATGTTTCAGCCAAGCTTGACACAACTTGCCAACTGAGTAAGAGGTGACAGTATGACTCAAATCAAAACGGGGATCAGATCTAACAGCCTTAAAACCGTTAGTTATATTTAAAAATCTCTTTTGGCAAGAATCAGCACTACGGTGCCAAAGCAGCCAACCCCTGGGATTCATACTGGAAATGTTAAAGGAGGAATTCAGAAGTAAAGCCTGTATTTCTCTAATGGACAATTTAGTAAAATTACTCCAATTCTCATATTCCTCCAACTCCGGGAAAGACGGGGTGTTTAACCTTTTAGATGTAGCCAATCCAAAGCACGTGGTCTGGGAAATGGTTTCATTTAAAAACCACATATGATTTGGGATGAGACATGCACGGTGCAAAGCCTCAGTGCCTTGTACCTGCCAGGCCCTTGAGCCCCAAACTGATTTAAGGTCTATGGTATCCTTCCATAACTCATACCCTCCAGTAACTAATTGATCCAGGAAGGCTTTTGAATATAACAATTTTGTATTTGTAAGTCGAACCTTGGACAGTGGCTGTTTGTGAAATTTAAAATAAAAGGACTCGGGATTGGACTGATTAAAGTCAGTGAAATAAGTATACTTTTTAAGAAACGTTTCAGAACTCCCTTGTGTTGGTGCTGGGCAATGTTCCCACTGTGTAAAATTAACCGCATCCCTCCGGGAAGATGTCTTGTGTAAGAAGTGATTGCCATAATGTTGGTAACAGAACAATTCACCATAATTAGCAGATTCTAAATATAAATCCTCAGCATCAAAAGCAGCATAATATTTCAAATCAGAAAACAAACTCTCCACAGCATTAACATCCCAATCATCAGAACGAATGTTTTGTTTCACTACATCCCCCATATTAACTCTTAGTACATTAGGGACATTAACGACTTCCGTTGGACCATGAATCTGAAAACGAACTGCATCCCACGCGATTCCATCCAGAACAGGCCATGCTGTGATGTTAACCAATGTCAAGTCTCTTTTTAATCTGTGTGTAGAATGTGAAGAGGAAAGTGGGGCCAAAGTTCCATTTAAATGAGTAATGCAAGTTCTCTCCTCGACATAGTGTCCATTCATAATCCGAAAAAAATAAAACACAAAACCAATTGACATAAAAAGGTAAACTGAAAAAAGGACCAGCCAAATGTATATCCAAGGAGGTATCAAAAAATGTTTTTTAAACAGGCTGGCATATACTGCAATTTTAGAGGGTTTTTTCGAGGCAAGGGAAGCAGAGTCAAATGAAAATCTGGATTCCGTGGCTAAACGAGCTTGCAGGTCAGGCATGGACAAATCAGTGGGATATGTATAGTCTGTCTCATCAAGGTTAGTTCCTGGTAAGTTATTCAATAATGGACTGGAAATAGCAGGTAATTCGATGGCCACCTCAGGTTCATTATTAGAAGCAGTGGGCATAATTGAATTTCTCACAATGGAAGGACAGGAAACAGCCGGTGTCATGCTAAGAAGAATCGGCCACTCTGTGTATCTTGACATTGTCAATAGAAATAAACCTGTTTTCCTTACGACCTGGAAGTGGTGGTAGAATGACTGTTCTTGTGCCCTTCACTCCAAGCACTGGGACTGGAGCTCGATAGGAGGGACCAAACTCTTTCTTGTTGTCGATCTTCTCTCGAACCAGTTCTCCAACTTGGGGTAGCCAGCCAACTACCGGGATCTGCAACGCATCATCCGATGTGGAGGGCAAATGTTCCTTAGCAAGAGTGTCTCTCGTCTTTTGTAGATTCTGTAAAATATTGCAATGTTCATCTGCGTCAAAGAAAGTGGCGCGAACCACCGAGTCTAGACCGTCAAGGTCAGGGACGAACATCTTGATGCCAAAGAGCATTTCGTATGGGGTCCGCCCACCCAGAGACCTTCTAGGGAGATTATTAAGAGCACGCTGCACGCCATAGAGGTGGGCCAGCCAGTTTCTGCCAGTGCCTATAACTCGGGCTGTCAAAGATTGCTTTAAATCACGGTTCATTCGTTCAACTACACTATTACCCTCGGGTCTGTAGGGTGACGAAAACTTGACTTGGACCCCCATCGAAGTCATGGCATCCTTATACGCCTTAGAGGCGAAAGCCGGACCCTGATCCGAATGGAAGGTACCACAGGCAAAAATCCCTATAAAGATACGCAAATCTCTGATGACAGTCCGGGAATCAGCGCTGCGATGTGGCCATAACCACACAAAGCGTGTGCATGAGTCAACTGCTACTAAGATGTATTTATACGCAGTATCAGATGAAAAAGGACCGCAGTGATCTAAATAAACACAGCCTAGTGGTTTATTAGAAATGTACAACTGAGTCTGAGGCGGACGCGTAGCAGTTGAAGGTTTAATCTGCTGGCATATGTCACAAAGAAGGACATAATCACGCGTCTGTTTGTACAGTCCCCGCCACCAGAAACGTTGTTGTAGTTGCGTTACAGTGGCTGAGACGCCCGCATGCGCAGACGCCACACCTTCATGAGCCGCTGTAATCAAGTCTGTTCTGCGATCCGAGTTGGGAATCAGCCGTTCCCCAACATCAGGAATTGTCACAAAAGGAACCTTTTCGGGACTTAAGTGGTATTTATACTTCGAAGGGAATCCCGAAGGATGTTTACTTCCCTTCTCAGAGGCAGCAACCGCTGCCAAGATGTCGCTATCAATCTTGGTTTTAGACCTAGTAACCGCTGCAACTAAGTATGTAGATACTGCTGATTTCGCCGCTTCATCAGCAAGCGAGTTGCCAAGAGCGTGTACTCCCACGCGCCGATGACCGAGAGTATGAATCACATAAACGAGTGGCAACATAGCCTTAAGCTCTGCCACTCGAACCCAGATCATTTTATGTTTTATTGTGCTACCCTTGGAATCACGAAAGTCATTTTGAATCCAAAAGAACAAGTTTTCATTGTAAGACTGGACACAGTAGTAAGAATCACTTACAATTAGAGTAGTAACACTTGGATCTGCGTACTCCAAAGCTAGTAATAGAGCACGAAGCTCTGCTAATTGTGCAGTGCAATCGCCCAGGGGCAACGTGTGTACCTCCCTGGAAATGAACTCGTCATTCAACATAGCACCGACCACAATGGCGCATGCGGAAACGTAGGCATGTTTAGAGCCATGCGCAACCTGCGCCGACCCATCAGTGTAAATGATGCAATGGAAGTCCTCCAAAGGTCGCATCGACAGAGGAGCAGGATGAACGAATTCATACTGCAAGTACTCCTGTGACCGTAAGGAGGCGTCAAAAATAAACATGACATCTGCGGATGACAATGACGCAGCCCACTGAATCCACCGAGGGTGCAAAGCCTTTGAATTTGGTACACTGGCTTTCGTGACTGCCTCCAAATGAGGACAGGGTGTTACCACTAGCATGCGTTTCCCCTGTGACAGAGCACGTTCTTTTAGAATTGCCATCTGTACAGCAGTTAAAACCTTTTCTATGGTGGGAAACCGCATCTCAGCCGAGGTGTACAAGTGTGACTTGTAAGCAATAGGTACTGTGTCACCTTCATTAAAAGTGAGGTAGGTGAAACCCACCGTCCCAGGAATTATTCTTATTACCAGGTTGGTGTGGTTATCACGAGTCAGTAAATATTTAGAAGCGAGCAGATCAGCCTGCAACGATTGCAAAATGGCTGAATGCTCAGGCAGCCAGCATGATTTTGAGAAAGTTGGTTGTATCAAAGCATACAGAGGCTTGACACGTTGGGCATATTCCGGAATGTAAGTTCTGCCGAAATTCAAAAAGCCCAGTAAGGATTGTAATTTCTTCAGTGTTGTTGGTGCGCGCAATTGTGCGCACTTCTCCAAGAAGTGAGGAGCCAAACCTCTACCTTCATTGTTGAGCTCATAGCCCAAAAACAACACTGTATGTTCAGCAATGTGCGATTTTGCAAAGTTGAATTTGTAACCCATGTCTGCGAAGTTGCAAACAAGAGAATTCACACGACACAGATGCTCCCAAATATCGTCGTCTGTGAGATATATATCATCCACATATGAAAAAGCATCAGGGTCGAGTGCCTCCAGAATAGAGACAATTCGAGCGGTAAATACACCAGGACTATTCTTGTAGCCCATTGGAAGACGCTGGAATTGCTTTTGGACTCCAGCGCTTGTAAAACTGGTCCATTGGGAGCTAAAGCTGTCCAATCTGTGGGCATAAAAACCATTGGATATGTCAAGCGTTGTCTTGAAACGCTTACGCACGAGACTATCCACTAGGGCAGAGCCGTGGGTATTCTGTACTGCACAGTAACGGCAATGCGAGTTCAAATGCCGGTAATCCAAAACCAAACGATATGATCCGTCAGGTTTATTCACAGTAAAAAGGGGATTATTCATCGGTGACACACACGTTTCAATAACTCCCTGATATTCCAATTGTTCAAGGATTACTGCGACGGAAGATTTTGCTTCACGTCGAATGGGATATTGAGGTTGAGGCTGCGGCTGAGACCGCAACGGAATTTCGTGGCAAGGCGACAATTTATCCCAACCACATTGGTTACGGTACAGAGCCGGCGCGAGAGCCCGAGCCCACTCTTCTGCAAAATGCTGCGCATGCTCCTTCGAGACAGTGTTCGCGAAACTGGGTAGGATTACCTCCTCCCCTCGCGGCGCCGCGAGCACAAAAGGTGGGGGCCAGTCAGCCTCCGAAAGTAAAATATCATACGTGGAAGACAGATTCTCCCAAAATACACCTTTAACGGTACGCTGTATGTCACCTTCAATTAACAGGACGATTTCATATAGTCTTTCAGGGGGAGCAAGTCTTGTATCCGCTGTTTCTATCACAACGTAGACATCAGTCGCTGTCACCCTCAGTAGTGGACGCAGCGCCTCTCTGACTATTGTTATCTCCGCCGCGCTGTCCAGCAAGGTCAGAGCCCACGTCAGATTCCGAAGCCGCGTTCTCACTATCTGTGGCATATCGATGCGCTGTTAAGGCTGCGACTTTCTTTTTCGCAAACTGCGGACGCCTAGGCGTAGAATCCTCCTGCTTCACTGCGCCGTCCGTCTGGCGGGACTGACCACGTCCTTGTTGGCCACCACGTCCACGTCCACCCCCTCCCCCTCCACCGGTCATCTGGGCCGATGCGTCCTGAAAGGAACGAGGAGAGCGTTGATCAGAAACCTGAAAACGATCAGGTGATTTAATCATCGCGCGGTCGCGCAAATCATAAACTTTGTCGGATGGTGCAGGAGCTTCTATTGCAGGAAAAGAACCCTGAGTCTGCATTGTCTGCTTCCCCTGTGTCTGTTTTTTAGGCCAATTTTGTTTCTTGGACTTTGGCTGGGCATCTGTCACTGCAGACTGCCCCTGTGGTTGTTTTTTCTCCTTCACTGGAAAATATTTCAGACCTCTACTGGTGCGGCCAATCGTTTTATAAGCGGCCACCACAATCTTTGCTAACTGGCGGGGTTTGTCGGCATCGGGCAGAGCAGCCAAAGCATTCGACACCTGAAAGTTAACTGCATCTCCTTTAACATTGGAGAGAATGAGATCACTTACAATCTCAAAAGAACCACACAGGCGCATACCCAATTCAACCGCTGCCTCTGGACCGTGATCATTCTGAACACGTCGAACGATTTCAGGCAGGGCAGTCATAGACGGGGTGCCGAAGCACCTTGTATAAACTGCCGCAAATGTTTTTCCCCAGCTGTCACAGTCAGCAAGTTCAGGAGTAATATCCTTCGGGAGAGTAATCGTCAACATTCTATGTTTATCAGCAGGAGTGGAATTCGGAAAAACCGCTTCCAGTTGATCAAACTTCTCTGCTAGCCAGAATGGGAAGTCATCGTTGTCAACAGGACGCGCACCAAAAACCGAATTTACCATCACTGGATTGAGACGCATTCCGCCTCGTTCCAAGGGAGCGGCCGCACCCCCCTGGGGACCACCAGGAAGATGTCGACCGATGTATTGCACTAATGCACGAATCACGGAAATGGAAACTACATGTAGCCGGCGAATTTCTGCCAGGGTACAAGCCCCGTGATTCGGGTGCGGGGTAAAGCCACCCAACGCAGGCCAATTAGTACCTGGAATAGAGAGTGGACCTAACCTCGCACGGGACAAAGAGTGGGGGAGGGCGCCATCAAACCAAACCCGATGCTGCCAATGATCAATAGGTATTTCCAATGCCCTGTATGGCGTATATTCAGCCGGGACATCCGAGGCGGTGTAGGAGTGGTACAAACCAGAATTAGCGTCCACAGCCGGAAACGTAACCCAAGAGTAAAACAACTCGTAAGGAAACGCCGGATCCGCACTCACCACGAAAATCACAGCCATCCCATCTACTGGGACCTGGTACGTCTGAAGATGGTTGCGTATCGCTACGCGACTATGCTGCGCAATAGCCACCGCTGCCGCCATCACAGAATTGGAAACAAGAAAACACAAAGAATACTTTGTAGCACAACTGGGTAGTAATTCAAAGAAACCGTTTAAGTAAGAATCAAGCTTGAATAAAGACCTATTTCAAAAAATAGGTAGGTTTCACCAACACCCCGTTTTCCGGAAACGGATGTGAAGGGGTTAAGGCATGAATGATAAACTACTCGAGTGTCATGATATAAGACCACCGAAACCGTTGGGCGCCATGTTGCAGGGTTTCTGTACTCACACAGAACTGTGCACAGAGGAGTGGAACCTCGGCAAATTAGGATGTCCCAAAACTTACCTTAGCAACCAACTCACCCCTTACCGAGCTAGCTACAGTGTCTCATTGGACATATCAAACACCCAATGTTTAGACAAACCAGAACATGAACTTACAGTACCTCAGGGTACGTGGGACTCATGAACACTCTTTCGTTATATTATCATTACAAACCAGAACATGGAGTAAAGAAGACACATGTGCATTTGAAATGTTTATTTACTAATGCCGTCTTCTCAGGCGCAGTATCTTTGATAATACAAGTATACTTATTATCAGTAGCAAAATTATCAGCATAGTTACTAAGACATAAAAAGCGAATGGTGACAGCATGTTAACATGCTGTAATGAATAAGAGTTAACAACACTTATATCTCACCCTCCCTAACACATATATTATATTATTATCTAAGAAGGTCTCTTTGGGTTGTTTTAGGGCGGGCCCATACCTTAGTGTCCTAGCTTGAAGGAATCACATCAGCATACACCAGCTCTCTCTGCATGTGCACCGCATCAAGTGTGTTAACAATTCTCGTGCAAAGCAATATCAATCCCGCCTCAAGCCCAAGTTGGCAAAGGCTGCACTTGTGTTATGACTATGAAGGCGTGGAGATCAGACCTCATAACAATTCCATATCGTGTTGCTCCTGAAACTTCAGCACTCTCCGTGCAGACATGTTTTATTAAACAAAGCAGATATCAGAGCAATAACATATTATTCTCACATTCACCACGGCAAACTACTAGGTTGAAAGCTAAGTCAACAATTAAGGGTCGTGTGCAGAAGTTGCAAGAAAGGAAAAATGGCGTTTAAATCTCAAATGTACCTATGCTAACTTAACACGATATAAGGATATATAGGAGCTATACAACATTGGGAGTGTCCTGAAGTACCTTCTTTTTGGACTGGGATACACAATAAGATGAAGGAAGCTACTGGTGTTTCCCTGCTGCCTGAGGCCAGACGTTGTCTCCTGAATGTCTGGGAACCAAATGACTATGATGTAACGCAGATGCAGTGGGCGACCCTGGGAAATATGGTAGCTAAGAGAGACATAGCGCAGATGTGGGGTTCCCAGAGGCCGCCCACGGTCGAGGCATGGATGGAAAACATGGATTGGTGCATGTTTAGGGAGAAGACGGTCTTTGTGGCACGGGGGCGACCTAGGAAATGGGGTAAGATTTGGGCCCATTGGAACATTTACCGTGGAGACATTTGCACTCCTCCTCTTGTGGATATTCCTGAAGTTCCACTTTCCCCCTGACCTGCCATTCCCCGCATTGTATTATACATATTTTGTCTGGAGTTCGTCTCTCCCCTGCTTCCCTCCACTAATATTGTCTGTATACCTTACTATATTATTATTCCTTCCTCATTCGGAAAGTTATCCTGCTGTATTGTGTTTATTGCCTTGTTTGTTTCTTTAATTTCTAATAAAATGATTTAAAAAAATAATAATAATCTGAAAATAGCTGTCATAAATATTTACTCACGGTCTTTATGTTATGTGTTAGTCACCAGCAGATACTACTGATGTCCACTGTTTGTCACAATTTCTGTTGTTTTGGACACTCCTTTTCTTTCTTCTTTTTCTTTGAGAAGCAAGTGACTACCGATGATGAGACAGGGGCTTGTCTGGAAATTGCATACCTGTTACCCCGTTGGTGGTGTTTCCGTGAGGCGTCACTTGTTTCTCACACATTTTTTCTAAGTAGAATTCAGTCCAACACGACTGTGTGGACACTTGTGACTAACTTATTTAGGGCACTATTGTTGTTGTTCTGTGGCGCTGTCAGGGATAACAGGTGTGTCTGTCAACGTGGGCGGTAGTGCAGTGCAATAGCTCCTTATAAAACGTATAAGAGTGTGATAGGTAGCAGTATATATTGACTGCCCCTTCCTGGAGTCACTGACATATTTTGACGCCTTTGGACTGGGTCTTTTGTTGTATTACAGGTTTTGAGTGGAGGGCGACCCTTTCCTTATTCCCTCTGAGCTCCCATCGATATTTTGATTATCCCATATCCATACCAGATGTCACACATTGGGGCTGGCAACCCTGTGGTCTTCGCCAGAGGAGAATTGCTCCCTCACTTAAAAAAAAAACCTGCAGCTTATTGTCAAAGAACACAACCTATCCCTACTCCTTCAGAGAACCAATACTTGCTCCCTGACTTACAGGTTTCTGGACGTTACATGCCGTGGGATCCCCTTACCTCTCATATTCTCCGGACCCCTGAATTCCTTTGCTACCGCTTGCGTCATTACCTGTAGCTGGGTTGCCAAATAATACAACTCAAAATCGGGGACTGCTAACCCACCTTCCGACTTTGGTCTTATCAGTGTCGCTATCCCTGTGGCAATTCGGCTAACCAAAGCACTATGCACTTTATTCTATTCTGTAGTTTATATAAAGTGGTGAGGAAAAACATTTAGCCCCACTATTAAGGAAAATTCGCCCCTGCACATACTTTGATGGTTTTAACTTTCTGCACACCTTGGCTACCCCTGTATCTGCATTGCATTAGCTAATTACAAAAAAGTATTGATGGCTATTAGAAAGCGTTTTGAGTCAAAGAGTTTGTTAAAGTATGGTTTAATTTCATACTATTGTACAGTAATCGGTTGTATCTTGATGAACTGTGTAATAGCTTGTCGCTTTAAATTTATTATTTTATGTATAAAATTTTTATATTGTACTATTTAATGAATTGCTTCTTTTTTAAATGTAATATTGCGATTGTTTTATAAATTGTGATACATTTTACCTGTCAAACTTTTATGGTTCTTTTGAACTGAAATAAAGTTATTCTTGACTAGACTTGAGATAAGAACACCATTCTATATATGAATAATGTAAGGGCAAACTTGCAAAATGTATGATTTTGTTGGCAGCAGCTCCTGTAGAAAGGTTTCATTTATGTAACCCTTTCAGGCTGAGCACAAGCCACACCTGAGAGGCAGCTCCAAGCGGGAAACATCATTAACAACGAAGGCAGTACTACGCGTAACGTTTACAACGAGGCACTTACCACGTAAACGTCTTTCCAACGCGTATGCCTTCAACGATCGTATTTACCACGAAAAAAAAAAACGAAGGATTAAAAAGGGGGGTTGGGGGGGTCTCCCCCCCCATAAAAAAACGATCCCGCCGTGCCGAAAAAAACAGTGTCATAAGAGAGGAAGCGGAATAAACTTCCGCTTCCTCTTTATGACGTAAGAACGACGTGGCAAAGAAGATGAGGGGAAAACGAATTCCGTGGTAACGCATGCGTGGAAAAGGCATGCGTTGCAACGGAATTCGTGGTAACAACATATAACCGCTCCAAGCCTGCGTGCAACTGACTGTTGCGCCACAGTTACAAACTGAGCTAGATTGTAGATTGCTAAGGCATTTGAGTACTGGTAGCTCCCCGTGGGCTTCAGCATTAATTCCACAAATGGGCAGCTTACTAGCACCGGTGCCAAACCAAAGAGTTCTGACTCATGAGTAAATGGCCCTTACAAAAAGAGAAAGTGCAAGTCCTACAATGCAAGGTGGCAAGGTGCTATTGACTAGGCCTGGGCGGTAAATTCCGTTCCGCTCGCGGAATTTGAGTAATTTTGCGTTCCGCGGAGAACTGCCAAAAATTCCGCACTCCGCGGCTTCGCAGAATTATTTGCTTGTTCGCGCTTTCAAAATGCGTGTTCACAAGATATTTCTCCTCGAGCATGCAAACGTTTTCGCAAGACTTTTGCGTGCTCTCAGAGATTTTTTACCGTTTCTCAGAGTTTTGCATAGCACGTCCACGCAAATTACGCCCACCCCTACTACTGACTCAAAAATTGCACTGGCATAAGAAGTTGCTGCTTAGAGCCATCTCTGCCAATATCACGCTTATCTGAGATGCTTGGATAAAGTTCAACCTAATGCATTTGCAAAGGCTTATTATTTCTGCTAGTTCAACTTCTAACCATCTTCTAAATCTTCCTATTACAGTAATGGCTCTGGAGTCCTTGGGTACTCGATGGCTGATTTGGGCCTTGATAGATGTGTCCTGCGTTACACAGGAGGTGCTATCACCTCAAAGGAGACCCTGGAGTATTTCATGGGACTGAATCTTCCTATTATACAGGTCTATGGCATGAGTGAGAGTTCTGGAAACCATACAGTATCTTTGACAAGCAACTACCGCATGACAAGGTCAGTGCTAACCTGTAACCAACTTTGCTTCTTTTTATCTCAGGTAATAATAGCATTGGTTATGTTATGCTATGTTAGTAGGAATTTATTAAGTGCACGTACACCCGAGGGTTTCATGGCGCTGATAACAGAAGTCAGGTGCAGTCAGGATACTACGCTCAAACAGCCAGGTCTTCAAAGATTTTCTGAAGCTGAGGAGATCGTTACAACTTCTCAGAGCCAGAGGAATAGAGTTCCATAATTTAGGGGCAAGGTAAGAAAAGCTGCATCCTCCCTGACATTTCAGTCTGAACGACGGGGTGTTGAGCAAAAGTTGATGGGCTGAACGAAGGCTACGCCGCTGGGTGTATTTAGTAAGTATGCGACTGATGAATCTGGGGCTATTTCCATGAAGGGCCTTAAAGGCTAAGCAACCTGTCTTGAAAGATACACGGTGAGCTATCGGGAGTGAGTGGAGTTGTACAAGGTAAGGTCTGACTGACAACCTCTTGGGTTGTTTATATATCAGTCTGGCTGCCTGGTTCTGAACCATTTGAAGCCTTTTTTGCAGACCCAGCGGCAGACCGAGGTAGATCGAATTGGAGAAGTCCAGCCGTGAAAGAACGAGTGCTATCACCAACTGGATTAAGGCAGAATGGGTAAACAAGTGTGCTATTTTCCTTATTTTCCGTAATTGATGGACACTGGAGGAGATCCCGGAGCCTACTTGTCCATGCAGTGAGAGGTCGGCGTTGATCGTGACCCCCAGGCTTTTCACAGAGAGAGAAGGGGTGGGGGGGTCCCGAGTTCAAGCGGCCAAAATTGCGTGCTCCAACTGTTCTTACTATTCCCAGGCAAGACCAACTCTGTTTTGCCTGGGTTGAGTTTCAGTTGGTTCACATCCATCCAACGCTGGATGTGAAGCATTGTGGATTGAAACTCACTCCTGGCATTAGGGGAAGTAAGGGAAAATATGATCTGGAGATCGTCTGCATAATTAAATACAGTGATATTTCTATTTTTTAGCAAATGGATCAAGGGTCTTATGTAAAGATTGAAAAGCAGCGGGGACAGGGAGGAACCCTGAGGGACTCCGCATGTGGAAGAGAGTTTGGAGGCAGTAAACCTACCCAGCCTGACCGCCTGAGTGCGGTCGGCGAGGAAGGATTTAATCCATTCCAGTGCGGGGTTCCTCAGGCCGGCTTGCTCGACACGGTTCAACAAGATGGTATGGTCGACCGCGTCGAACGCAGCCGACAGATCCAGAAGTACCAGAGCTTGATGTTCGCCCCTGTCAGCATTTGCTCTGAGGGTATCCAGTACCGCCAAGATCACAGCCTTTGTGGAATGTGCCGGACGGTAACCTCCTTTAATTGTTACAAGCAGGTTAGCATTAGTGCTCTGAGGATCTTCTATTACAGTCTTGGTGATCTGCTTGCCACTGTATGATAGCTGCACTCGGGGTATAACACAGTCCACTGAAGCCCCTGCGGCTTAAGGTGCCCCCGCCCAACAAGGGCCACCCTTCAATATAAAACCCATCGATATAGCCGCGGCTCCTCTGTTATGGCGGTGGAGCATCGCCCCACTGACGCAGTCAGCTGATAAAAACATGTCAAGTAAAATGATAATAAAGCAACTGTCTTAGGGTGGCCAAACCTTCATGCGCACTTAGATATCGCCAGGTTATTGCATGGGGAACAGCAGGCACAGGCTCCCAGTCCCTCAGGGAGCGTAAAAACAGCCCTCTCCGCTGAATCCCAGCGCTTCTCTCATGCTAGGTAATAGTATTACGAGCATGAGAGCAGCATCTGGATTGGTGCAGGGGAGTCTGGGAGCCTGTGATCAGGAGCAGAAGAGCACCGAGGCGGCGAGGCAGCAGGTACTTTTCATTTCAATGTATTCTCCCCTATACAACATTGAGGTGAATTAACACTGTGTTGAGCACGGACTGACCCTGTGTGGACACTGACGCTGGACTCGGGTGCAAGAAGACACTGAGGCCTGAGGCAGAAGGAGGCCCCATCCTCCAGGCAGACTCTGGGCATAGGGCTCCTGCTACCCACTCCATACCTCTGAGATTCATAGGCCTTGGGCTGGACGGCGGCCCCCTGATGCGTGGGAATTCGAGGGTGGCACTTGACTGAATGAGAGCGGAGGTGCTTGTGTGGACTGAGGTGCATAAGGATGAGTTTGTGAGATACAGGTCGCATTCAGTAACTTTGCTTTGTAGCGCTTTCACTGGTGGTGAGATGTGGTACCGGTAGGTGCTCACTAGGTGGCAGCAGTGTGCACAGCATGAATGTTTGCATCAGGCCTGCTCTCGTTGTTCACCCAGGGTGCTTGTTCCAGTGGTGTGAGTCTCAGTGACTGCGCCCATCCTTGGAAACTGCGGATTTGGAGGCGTAACAATCCTGCCAGGACTTTCATGGAGACAGAAGGTGCTGTGAAGAGGCCTCTGCGGTGTAAATTCATGGAGGTTGATATGTATAATACGTTCTTCCAGAATCTACCAGACACTTCTGATGAAAAAGACTAAGATGGCGTGATTGTGGGGTTAGAAAAACACTTCACCCAACCCAGAGATAAACCTGGATTATGAAAAATGGATCCTTCGTCTAGTAGAGCAGAAGCAAGGAAACCCACTTGTTTGTTCATATAAAGAGCATGGAAGCAACGCCACTGCCCCAGTCCAACCTATTACTGCCATACATTTGATCTCAGAGCATTGGAAGTTAATAACGTTTGTTGGCTTTAGAGCGTTTGACTTAAGGGGTCTATGTGATGATGACTGGAGTGTTGGATGGTAAGAATGGAAGACTGTTCAGGATGTAAGAGGGCACTCAAGCATATAAAAATTCAGGTTAGAATACGAAGGTGAAAAACAAACATGCGGAATAAGGTAAGCATGTGGTGGGGGCTAAGGAAAAAGGTAACAATGCTCTATATGAACCACTAATCGAGTGAGCTTTCAAGGCCAAATCAGTGAATGGAAATGAATATCTGATAGAGACATCTAGCCGCAGATTCCTTAACTTTTGAATTCTCCCCAGGCGCCAGTTTGGATCTGGAAATTTTTCAGCAGTGCCTCTGTGCACCAGTGGACGGCCTTGTATGGCTCCGTGATGACGTTGTTTCCGGATATGACGTCATTGGAGCCATAGAAGTCCAAGTCCGGCGCGTGGTCGTCAGTTTCTTCTTTTCCACGCTGCAACGCATATCTCTGGTCGTTTTTCAGCCTTCTGTGATGAACTTTCCTCATCTAAAACAGTGTGCTCAATGCCCTCTGGACCCACACTCTTATCTGTATGTGGTGCCTGGGCGAGCACCACGATGGCAACGAGTTTGATGCCTGTCAGCGGTTACAACCAAAGGCACTGCGAGCGGCACATGAAGCTTCTGACGGCACGGTTGTCGCGGACTTCCTCCCGGGCCATTGATGCTCTTCACCCCTTGGTCAATGACAATGTTCCCAGTCTCCGTCGACATTACACGGTAAGCGGCGTCACAAGAGGTCGAAGGCACGGGCCTCTCTAGCATCTTCGAGTTGTAATGTGTATCGCAAAGGTGTATCTCATCCTATTGCTGAGACTCGCACTCCGGCGTCACTCCAGAGCCTCCCAGTTTCTCCTGGAGCCGGGGCGACCTGGAAGCAGATGCAGGAGTACTGTGAGGCTTTTCATCTGGTCTTAGGGCCCTCGTCACCCTCTGGAGCACTTGCGCTCCCCAAGGAGGTTATAGGTGCCATAACTGCATCATCGCCGTCGGGTTTGCCTTCGGTGACAATTCCAGCCTTGGACTGTAAGGCACAAGTGCATGGTCCTTCTGGGCGACCGATGGCAATCGACTCCGGCGCAAAGTCAGTCGCTATTAAGGTGCCGATCATTGCTGCGTTGGTAGACTCCGAGCTGGAGTCAGTGTGCACTGTGGAGCCGGCTTTGCCGCAACTCCGGATATCTGAGCAGATTCTGGCTGACGTTTCTCCTCTTTCCCAGGTAGACGTTGGCACGGTGTCGCCTCAACGCCGCGTGACGTCGCCTCACCGCAGTTCGACGTCGCCTCACTACCATTCAACATTGTTTAATGAAGCTGTATCCAGAGCCTGTCATTTCTGTGGAGGATTCACAAGGCCTGTTAGGGGAAGGTTGTGAGGGGATGATCCCCTTGGAGCAGCCAGTGGCTCCTTCTGGGTTGGACAGCTGGATTGCGGAGCTGGGTGAAGCAAGTGAGCTAGATTTGTCCCCTGCGTCCTACCTTTTGTCACCTCCTGGCCTCACCTCAGAAACCAGTTCCTCTTTGGCAGAGGTTTTGAGGAGAGTGGCTGATGTTTTTATCTTACTCTTCCTACTGTGGAAAAGGCTACAGACTCTCTTATTGAGGTCCTTCATCCCGGACAATCGGGGGTTGAACCAGTGCTGCCTTTTTGTGAGGCACTTACTGACATTTTGTTGGGGGCATGGGCAAAATCTGAGTCAGGTGTGCCAGTGGACTGCATCATTACCCACACATATCGCCCTGCCCCTGGTGACCATGATTGCCTTGTTAGACATCCGACCCACCACAGCTTCGTAGTCCAGACCCTGAGATGGGAACCTCCCTTATTCCCCCCTTGATAAGGAGGCCAGGGTACAGGATTCGCTAATACGCTTTGTGGGTGTCTTTGAGCCAACTTTTACCCTTGTTCCCCGAGGCTAACAGGGGCGAGTTACATCAGTTGATTTCAGATGGCCATCAGGCAGCCAGACTGCTCATCAAGTGTGCAATGGATTCCAATCAATCAATCAATGCATTTATAGAGCAAACTACTTGTGAGGGTCTCAAGGCGCTGAGGGGGAGGGGGTGCTGCTACTGCTCGAAGAGCCAGATCTTGAGGATTCTTCTGAAGGTGAGCAGGTCCTGGGTCTGCCGCAGGTGGGTGGGGAGAGTGTTCCAGGTCTTGGCGGCGAGGAAGGAGAAGGACCTTCCCCCAGCGGTCGTTCGTTGGATGCGGGAGACAGCGGCAATGGGCGAGGCTGGTTGAGCGGAGCTGGCGGGTGGGGGTGTAGAAGCTGAGTCTGTCGTTGAGGTAGGCTGGTCCGGTGATGTGGAGGGCTTTGTGTGCATGGGTGAGTAGTTCGAAGGTGATCCTCTTTTCGACGGGGAGCCAGTGTAGGTCTCAGAGTTGGGGGGTGATGTGGCTGCGGCGAGGTACGTTGAGGACCAGCCAGTCGTCGTAGGTGTTTGGCCTCGATACCTGCGTAGAGTGCGTTGCCGTAGTCTAGCCTGCTGCTGACGAGGGCCTGTGTCACTGTTCTTCTTGTTTCGGTGGGGATCCACTTGTAGATCCTGCGGAGCATGCGGAGGGTGTTGTAGCAGGAGGAGGTGACGGCGTTGACCTGCTTCGACATGGAGAGGGAGGAGTCGAGGATGAAACCCAGGTTGCCTTCGTGGTCGATGGGTGTCGGTGCTGTTCCTAGCGTGGTCGGCCACCAGGAGTCGTCCCAAGCTGAGGGGGTAGAGCCGAGGAAAAGGACCTCCGTCTTGTCCGAGTTCAGCTTCAGTCGGCTGTTCCTCATCCAATCTGTGACGGCCTTCATTCCCTCATGGAGGTTGGTTTTGGCGGTGTGTGGGTCCCTGGTGAGGGAAAGGATTAGCTGGGTGTCATTGGCGTAGGAGATGATTTTGAGATCGTGCTGGCGGGCAACGTGGGCGAGGGGGGCCATGTATATGTTGAACAGCATCGGGCTGAGGGAAGAGCCCTGTGGTACGCCGCAGATGATGTCGGTGGCTTTGGAACGGAAGGGGGGGAGACAGACGCTCTGGGTTCTGCCGGAGAGGAAAGAAGTGGTCCAGTCCAGGGCTTTCTCTTGGATTCCGGCTTCTTGGGGGCGTGTCTTTAGTGTGCGGTGGCAGACCGCGTCGAAGGCGGCTGACAGATCCAGGAGGATGAGGGCCGATGTTTCGCTATTGTCCAGGTGGGCCCTTATGTCGTCTGTGGCGGCAATGAGGGCTGTCTCAGTGCTGTGGTTTCTTCGCAATCCGGACTGGGATGGGTCCAGGGTGGTGTTGTCTTCGAGGTGTCGGGTCAATTGTGTATTGACGATTTGCTCGATGACCTTCGCCGGGAACGGGAACAGGGAGATGAGTCTGAAGTTCTTGATGTCCTTGGGGTCTGCCTTGGGTTTTTTGAGTAGGGAGTTGACCTCGGCGTGCTTCCAGCTTTCCGGGAATGTGGCTGTCTCGAAGGAGGTGTTGATCACTTTCAGAAGTTGGGGTGCGATGGCTGCGTCGGCTTTGTTGAATATGTGGTGAGGGCAGGGGTCAGACGGTGATCCTAAGTGGATGGAGTGCATTGTCTTGCGGGTTTTGTCGTCGTTGACGTTGGTCCAGGAGGTCAGGCTGTTGAGGCGGGTGGGATTCGCAGGTGGTGTGGGGGCTAAAGTTGTCGGGCTGGTCGTTGTGTTGGGGCTGTTGTGGATGTCGGTGATCTTGCGGTGGAAGAAGGTGGCCAGCGAGTCGCACAGTTCCTGGGAGGGTGGGATGTCATTGGCATTGGCGCTAGGGTTGGAGAGTTCCTTCATGATGCTGAAGATCTCTTTGCTGTTGTGTGCGTTGTTGTCCAGGCAGGTTTTGAAGGAAGATTTTTGGGCGAGTCTGATGAGGTGGTGGTGTTTGCGGGTGGCGTCTTTGTGGGCTGTGTGGCTGTACGGTGTTCGTTCGTGAAGCCATTTCTTCTCCAGTTTACGGCAGGTGCGTTTGGAGGTCTGGAGTTCTTCGGTGAACCAGGTGGCTTTCTTGCTGGTGCAGCTGTCTGCGGGTTTCTTGAGCGGGGCGAGGGTGTTGGCGCAGTCATCGATCCAATGTCTGAAGTTGCAGGTGGCGGCGTCTGGGTCGGTGGGTTCGGTGGGTGGGTTCAGGGCGAGGGTGGTGGCCAGCTGGCCCTCGGTGACTTTGCTCCAGCAGTGACGGGGTAGTTGTTGGGCACGCTGGTGAGTTGTTGCCTTCTTGTAGGTGAAGTGGATGCAGCGGTGGTCGGTCCAGAGAAGTTCAGTGGTGTTGTTGAAGGAGATGTGGTTGCTAGCTGAGAAGATGGGGTCAAGCGTGTGGCTGGCGGCGTGGGTAGGGTCGTTGACGAGCTGTCTGAGGCCGAGGTTGTCGATCAGGGTGGCGGAGTTGGCGTCGTTGTTGTTATCGAGGTGGAAGTTAAGGTCCCCGAGGAGGATGTAGTCTGTGGAGACGAGTGCGTGGGTGCTGGCGAGGTCGGCGATGGCGTTGCTGAACTGTGGCCATGGTCCAGGGGGTCTGTAGATGAGGGTTCCCCTGAGGGTGGTGTTGGGGTAAGTGTGTATCCCAAAGTGCAGGTGTTCGGTGGTGCTGAGGGTGTCATCTGAGTGGGTGGAGACCTTGAGGGTGAACTTGTGGACGATGGCGATTTCTCCTCCGACTCCATTGGTGCGGTGTCTGCGGGCGATCTTGTAGCCGTCCAGGATGGCAATGGTGATGTCGGGAGCCGAGGCGTCGTTCCACCAGGTCTTGGTCAGGAAGGCGACGTCTGGGGCGGAGATGTCGAGCAGGTCCCAAAGCTCGACGGAGTGTTTGCGGGCGGTGGTTGGGTATGGTCCTAGGTGGTCTGTCGCATGCGAAGCTGCAGGTGCAGCAGGAGAAGGGTCCGTGGGTGCGTTTCGGGGCGGCCTGGAAGCAGCTGTGGTCTCGGGCGGTGTTGAGTGCGTGGAGGGTGCTGGCGTTGTATTGGAGTTTTGCATTGTGGCGTTTTCGGGGGCCAGGGGTTCTGGCGCTGGGCGCGGTCCAGGCACGGACGGGCACAGGCGGGGTTGTCTCTGGCGCACCAGCGGCGCGGCCGCCATAAGTAGGGAGGTGGGAGGGAGGAGCAGCTAGGAGGAGGGTGGGAACAAGCGAATGGGAGCGGGGGCGGGGTCGCAGGGGACGCAGTGGCGGGAAATGGCGAGGAAACAGAGGGCAAGGGGGCGGGGCCACTGGGGAGGCAGCGGTGGGAGAAGGGACGGCGAAAGGGGGTCGAGGACAAAGAAGGGTACAGAAAGGAAACAAGCAGTTAAATAAACAAGCAGTGTGAAATACAAAATACAATTACAATTACAGTTTAGGCAAAAACAGGCCCTGCAGTGACACAACAGCCCAGGGGGCCCTTGAACACTCTACAGCAGCAGCACGGGGACAGGCGCAGTCAGGTGGAGCTGTGCGGTGTGGGGAGCGACCTGCCTGAAACCAGGGTCAAGGGTCGCTCCATTTGACGGGCCATGGCATCTGCTGTGGCAATGCCCCGGCACACATGGATCCACCGTCTGGATTTTAGGAAGCCGTCCAATCAGTCTTGGTTGGCATGCCATTTGATGGGGCTCATCTTTTTGAAGCCCAAGTGGATACAGTTCTAGGCAGGTTTCAAGCTAGTCACAGTGGGTCAGACCCTTAGCCTGTCTCCTCCTTTTACTTTCAATTTGCGTGGCTGGGGGTACCCTGTTCTGCAAAGTTCTTTTACCTGAGTTGTCTGAGTCTGTATTATTTTTACACCACTGATTCGAGTGGTGGGCTATGGCTTGTTTTGCTGCTCTTTGCAGAATCGCTTTGTTGAGGGGGTTGAAGTTCCTCGAGTCTGCTTGGGTCAGTATAACCCTTAGTACACTTGTAATATGGCCCTTTCAGGTTTTTTGCTTCCCTTTTATATAGCCACAGTCATGGATCGTTATGTTGGGTAAAGGTTTATTTCTTGCCTTAACTGATGTTGTGCTTGTGGTGTTGAAGTATTAAGCACTAACTCTTTCTTATTGAGAAAGAGTTTACCTCCAGTTTTGACTATGGCCGGATGGTATTTGCAGCTGCATAGCTGTTTTGTTCTTTATTTTATTTTGATAGGAGCTTAGTCTCAAGAGTTCATACCTTTAATGGTATAGACCTTACTCTATGTGGAGTATTGGTTGGCTATTGCTTAGCCTGTATGTGTACTACTTACGTAGTCTAGTTGTTTGCTATTGAATTGATCCTTCTTGGCCTATATTATATGCGCTGTAGGGGCCATAATGGTGGGCTCATAGCAAATATTTTTTCTTTGGTGCAACCTTTCACTCTTGTCTGTTTTTTCTTAACCAGGGTGTTTTGTCTAGTGCGTTTTCTTTACTTGAAGCAACCTGCATATGTATTATGAGTGTTTCAATTTGAACAACCATGATTGTATTGTTTGAAATACAGGGTTCATAAATCCCTCGTTTCTTGGAGGGCATAGGTAATCCCCTTGTTCAATCTTGGAACGCGGTGGTACAAGCTCAATACCTACGACTGTCTGAGAGGTAGAGTCGGAAACGGTCAAGGCTCTTTTCAGTCATGCTCTACATAGTAGTAGATCTTTTTAGGATAAGAAGGTCCTATTTTTCTACAATGTTCCTGCATATGTTTTTCTGTCTAATGTTAGATATTACCAATCTTTTTGAGGTATGTATGTAAGTCTCTTTTCAGTGCTTAACAGTCCTGGAGAATTCACAGTAGTTACTTCCTGAAGAAGGGTAAATGATATATATATTTGTTTATTATATATATATATATATGTACTGGTGGACTAACAATCAAATTTTCTTTTGGATCACAAGTCTGATTGCATGTGTTTACTACTGGGAAGGGTTCAGTTTTACAGGTGGCATTATCTTAATGGAAGGTTACCTGTGGTGGTACATGTCACCCAAGGTGGTTTATTGTTAGGTGCGGTACCTTTTCCAGTAATATTATAAAGTATTTTGAGCTGGTTTTTCAGTTCTGGTTCGCCATTATGTATACAGTGTATACACAACTGTGTGCATGTGTCACACATGTTTGGTTTAAAAAAAAAAGGAAAAGACAAAGAAAACAGAAAGAGATGCGGTTACATCTCTCTCCTCATTTCCCTTTGCTGCATCGAGGTGATGTTCGGACCGTGGGCCATAGCTCTTAAGGCCATGCTGGGAAAAAACTAATGTAGATCTTTGCGGAGGGGCCGGGGACAATGGCCAGTGAAATTTTGTGAGTTGTCGGACCACTGAGAGATGCCTGACATATATATATACATCTTTGTGGCGAGATTTTATACATCTGGCATACTGATGTAAGCCTATACTAGATTCAAAGATGTTGTGATGTATTATGTAACCTTCGGGTGGTCATTTGGTTCAAGCAAATGTTCTTTATACCAGGGAGGTATTGTTCTTATCCTTTCATGGTGTGTGTAGTGTTTCTTTGGTTTTGTCTTGAGGCTCATTCAGTTTAATATATTGGGAATGAGTCATGTGAGTCCTTTTTTATGGATTTTTCCAGAGTGGTTCTACTCTGATATTCCTTGATTGATGTGAAGAATATGGATTACAAGGCGTTTGCCTTGTTCTTGGCCCTTTTGGTCCACGACGTCTCTTTCCCCTTGGAGGATAGATGATAGTATCTGATAACTCTCAGATGGTTATTTAGGGGTCATTTCCACATTTTCCCTCAGGGCTCGATTTTTTTTGGGCCTATAGAGTGGTTTATTATTTACATGTTATGTGATAGTGATAATAGGAACTAATAGGAGCCAGTCTCCGTTCCTACTGTTCCTATGTACATTTAGTCGATTCTTGGCTTTGATCGGCTGGTTCTGTTTGAGAACTGTTATAGGATTTGCAGACACTCCTCCGGTGAGTATAGCTATGGTAGTTAATCGAAAAATGTTAAGGAATCTGTGGCTAGATGTCTCTATCAGATGTTCAAGTTACTTACCTTCAGTAGCGTAGATACACAGTCTAGCCAAAGATTCCTTAAAGCCCGGCCCATCCTCCCCGCTCTGCGAAAGACCTTGGGGACAAAGGGTTGTACCCTGTATCAATACTGGTTTGTATACCGGTGGTCACTATCTCACGTAATGGTGACTCAACAAGCATTTTGTTGTTGTTTCATGGGTCTTGAATTGGTATGGCCATACTCCTAACTTCCATGGGTGAATGGTCTGTAGAGTGGAGGGTGTTCCCCTTTTTAAGGATGGTTCTGCTTCGGGGTGCAGTGTTTCACGTAGCCTGAGCATCGTTGAATAATGTGGTTTTTATTGGATGTATGACATTACAACGCATGCTTTTACCACGCATGCCTTTACAACGCGGTATTTACAATGCATGCCTTTACAACGCATAGCGCTTTGGGGTGCTGGATAGTGAATAGTTTAATTTACTATTCCAACTCCAGTTCCCATGGATAGTAGGGAAGGTGTTGGATAGTAAATTAAATCTATTCCCTATCCTAGAGCGCCCCCCAGCGCAATGCGTTGTAATGGTTTGCGTTGTAAATACCGCGTTGTAAAGGCACTACGTTGTAAAAGTTGCGTTGTAAAGGTTGTACACCGTTTTTTGTACCTTAAACCCTTTGGATCGCATTGCCATACCATTTCATGTCGTTGCAATTGGCGTTTTAAAAGCTTTTGGTCGTTTTTGGGCACACTGTTTCCACAAACAGTTTCTAAAGTGGCTCCGCGTTCTGGTGCGGAAGTTTTCAAAGAAGAAGCTGATGTCCATGCGCCAGAGGGGACTTATACAGCATATCCAGAGACAATGTAATCACAGAACCGTACAGTGCCGTCCCCGCATGCAATAGTACCGCTGAAAATTTTTCGGATCCAGGCTGGCCCCTGGAGAGAATTCAAAAGTTAAGGAATTTGCAGCTAGACTGTGTCTCTACCAGATATTACGTTACCAAAGGGTAGTACCTTGTACGTCACAGATCAAGAATGTACAGTTAGTTCTATGCATCTGACTCATACCTCTACCTTATGCACCCACAGCTGTGGTAAAACAGTCCCAGGATGCAAGACCCGGATCCATATGCCAGATGAGGATGGCAATGGTGAGATCTGCATCGGGGGAAGAAACGTCTTCATGGGCTACTTGAACATGGTAGAAAAAACAAAGAATGCTTTGGATGAGGAAGGATGGCTGCACACTGGTGACATTGGCAAGTTGGACCAGGATGGCTTTCTCTACCTCACTGGCAGAATCAAAGGTGAGTGCCAAATGCTTCAATTATTGGCTTATAGTGCTGAGAAGAAGGCAAACAAAGAGTGTAAGCTACTACTTGTTTCAGTAGGGATCCATCAAATGACTATAGCAGCATTCATTTATTGAGATATATCTAAAGTACAAGTTGCAGAGGTGTGTCACAAATTGCTTATTTGCCCAAAAGCCGGTTGGTGTTATGGAACCGTAAATTTATTTATTTATTTATTTATTTTCTGACACTTATAGAGCGCGAACAATTACCCTTGGGTGTCTCGACGCTAGACTGCAGTTATGTCATTCCTTAGAGGTGAGGATGCGGTAGGTGTACTGTATTATTGGTTGAATAACCACGTCTTCAGATTTTTCCTAAACTGTAAGAGCGATGGACTGGCTTTGATGTGGTATGGTAGGGTGTTAGGGTGTTCCAGATTTTGGGGGCCGCAACTAGGAAGCGGCGGTCACCCCATGTCACTGTTCTGCTACGTGGGACCACTAATTGGTTAAGTGATGAAGATCGTAGCTTTCTGGCAGGACTGTAAGGTATTAGATGGTCTTTTAGGAAGCGAGGCCCCTGATCCTGCATTACCTTGTAGACTATGCACATAGCTTTAAACTTTATCCTGTTTTGAATAGACAACCAATGATAGGACCTCAGAGTATCTGAGATGGGTGCGAATTTTGGTTTTTTGGACAGCAGGCGTGCGGCCGCATTTTGTACCGTCTGCAACTTTTTTGTGACTCTGGATTGTGCATTCAGAAAGAGTCCGTTGCAGTAATCTAGTGAACTTAAAACCAATGACGTGACCAGGGTCTTGGCGGCTGTGTCAGGCAGAAAAGGCAAGATTTTCCTGATTATTCTGAGTTTAAAATGGGCCGTGGACGCTACCTTATTGGCATGAGCCATAAAGTTAAGCTGGTTGTCGAAGGTAACTCCTAGATTTCTCACCTTGGGGGTTGGGCAGGGTGGGGTGCCAAATGCTGATGGCCACCAAATAGTGGGCCACGGTGGCGAGAGATTGCCAAAAATGACAACCTCCGTTTTCTCGGAGTTGAGCTTCAGGCAGTTTCCTGCCATCCACTCACCGATAGCTGTCATGCCTCTTTGGAACCTTTCTGCCACCTCCTGTCCGTCACCCTTAATGGCAAACACCAGCTGTGTGTCGTCTGCGTATGAGGTTAGGCTCATCCCATGTGCTTTGATGACACTAGCAAGGTCCGACACATAGATGTTAAAAAGTGTCGGACTAAGGGATGAGCCTTGAGGAACCCCACACGGCAACGACAATTTGGCAGATTGGAATGGTCCAAGAGTGACCGCCTGAGTTCTATTAGCCAAGAAGGAGGCAAGCAGGTTTCTCGCAGTGGAGTGGATTCCCATTTTTTCGACACGGTCGACCAAGGTCTTATGGTCAACCGTGTCGAATGCTGCCGAGAGGTCCAAGAGTACCAGCAAAGCTGTCCCTCCTTGGTCCCGGATGAGTCTAATATCATCCGCTGCTTTGATGAGAGCAGTTTCGGTTCCATGATATTTACGGAACCCAAACTGGGTATCATCAAGCAGATTGTTTCTCTCTATATATTCCGACAGCTGCTGGTTCATGGCTTTCTCTGTCAGTTTGGCCAAAAAAGGAAGACTTGCTATAGGACGGTAATTTTTCAGGTCATTCCTGTCAAGATTTGGTTTTTTAAGCAAAGGCTTAATCAATGTGTTTTTTAAAGAGTCTGGATAGGTCCCAGAGCTCAATATTATGTTGCAAACGTGAGTGATAATGGGATTAATTGTATCTGAAACCATGGCTAACACCGAAGTGGGGCAGGGGTCCAATGCAGAGCCTGATTTAATGGACCTCAGTATGGTTTTAGTTTGATCGGTCGTTAAAGGTTTAAAACTCGTCATGGTATTACTCAGAACTATCTGCGAGAAAGGGGCAGCAGTAGTATTAGGTTCCAAGGTGAAAGCTTGATATGTATTGTTCACCTTCGTGAAGAAGAACTCAGACAGGGCATCACATAGTAATTGTGATGGGGGGGGGTTTAAGTCTGGTGTGTTACCCGATAGGGTTTTAGCTAAGTTATACAGCTGTTTGCTGGAATTTTTAGCATGTTCTATATGCAGAGAGAAGAAGTGCTTCTTTGCTGTCGTGATCATAGTTTTATAAGTGGCTAGCGCTTCTTTATATTTATTCTTACTTTCACTGTCGTAAGTTCGTCGCCAGTACCTTTCCCTGTTTCTCGTTAATTGTTTCTGTATTTTTAGCTCTTCTGTGTACCATTGAGCAGTCGGCGTACTTCTGTTTCTTGAGTGGGACTTAGTGGGTGCCAGTTGAGACGTGGCGTCACTCAGCCATTCATAAAATTGAGAAGTAGAAGTACAGGGATCATTAGATAGTTCAGGTTTGGTATTATTTATAAGTATATTTAGGTTGTTGTAATTTATGTCCTTCCACGCCTTGAAAGTGCCTGGCTTGGGATGGGAAGTATTCTTCCTAAACGGATCTTTAATGGTCAGCCTACTGAAAATGGCCGAGTGGTCGGTCCATGTCATGGGAAGGATTTCGGTCACCTGAAGGTCTTCCACGTTCGTGAACATGCCATCTAGCGTATGTCCTGCCTGATGGGTTGGGGCCGTGACCAATTGCTTAAGACCTATAATTTCTAAGTCTGATGTGAGGGTGATAGTATCTCTATCATTATTTTGTTCAAGATAAAAATTAAAATCGCCCATTACAGTAATGGACTCATCTGTGGCTATTGATTCTATTAAGATGCTTAAGTTTGTTAGGAAAGCTGCTCTAGCCCCAGGAGGTCGATAGAGGAGAACTCCCTTAAAACTAAAAGACGGTGTGAATTTTATATTAAAATGTAGAGCTTCGCAAGACATGGCAGGGATAGGGGATGTGCGGACCTTAAATTGGTCTTTCACTATAATAGCCAGGCCACCACCTCTATTTTTCTCTCTATCCTGCCTATAAACATTATAGCCAGGTGGGACTGCCGTGACCAAGTCGGGTGCAGATGCCTCGTCCATCCACGTTTCCGTAATATACAGGGCATCTAATTTGTAGTCGATGATGAGATCGGCTATCTCTTGGCAGTGTTTGCCCAGAGAGCGCGCATTGATTAGGGCCATGGTGATGTACTTCTCCTTAACCTGCTTAGAGACCTGAGTGTGGGAGATGCCGTTATTAAAGGGGACGACGATATCACAGTGAGAGCACTTTGTATTGGTGCCCGTGGGAGTATGTGTCAGGTCAAATTTGGTGCAACGAGAGGTATGGGTTGGGCAAAGGCTGAGCAGAGTACTCCGTTTGTACAGGATGGGCCGAGCAGGGGTCGTGGCCCTGGGCCCGGTCCCGGCGCGGACGGGCGCAGACGGGCTCGCCTTTGGCGCGCCCGCTGCGCCCGCCCGCTGCGCGGACGGGTGGGTCTGCTGCTTTTATCCATTACAGAGCAAGGTGGGAGGAGGGTGGGAGGAGCGATCACCTGGGCAGGCAGCCTTGCCCTACCCAAGATGGCGGCCAAAGTGGCTGTACTCGATCTCAGCGCCTAAATACAGCAGCGCTGAGAGGGGAGATCCAAAAAGGTCTTGGGCGAAGCAATCTCGCTCCAAGAAGGTACTTAACAATTTAAAATCGGCCAGTTAAAATTTCTACAAGTTTTAAAAACACGGGTTATTTGTCTTTCAATAACTCACGTTTTACAGTAGTGTGCACAAGGAAGTGCAGAGCTCCCCCGGCTTCCGCCTCAAGGGTTGAAAAAATGCAGTATCCAGAAGGGTGGAGGGAGGAGTCCTTAAATATCCTGGGAGGGCGGGAGGAGCGATCACCTGGGCAGGCAGCCTTGCCCTACCCAAGATGGCGGCCAAAGTGGCTGTACTCGATCTCAGCGCCTAAATACAGCAGCGCTGAGAGGGGAGATCCAAAAAGGTCTTGGGCGAAGCAATCTCGCTCCAAGAAGGTACTTAACAATTTAAAATCGGCCAGTTAAAATTTCTACAAGTTTTAAAAACACGGGTTATTTGTCTTTCAATAGCTCACGTTTTACAGTAGTGTGCACAAGGAAGTGCAGAGCTCCCCCGGCTTCCGCCTCAAGGGTTGAAAAAAATGCAGTATCCAGAAGGGTGGAGGGAGGAGTCCTTAAATATCCTGGGAGGGCGGGAGGAGCGATCACCTGGGCAGGCAGCCTTGCCCTACCCAAGATGGCGGCCAAAGTGGCTGTACTCGATCTCAGCGCCTAAATACAGCAGCGCTGAGAGGGGAGATCCAAAAAGGTCTTGGGCGAAGCAATCTCGCTCCAAGAAGGTACTTAACAATTTAAAATCGGCCAGTTAAAATTTCTACAAGTTTTAAAAACACGGGTTATTTGTCTTTCAATAACTCACGTTTTACAGTAGTGTGCACAAGGAAGTGCAGAGCTCCCCCGGCTTCCGCCTCAAGGGTTGAAAAAAATGCTGGCCCAAGTTAGAAAGATGCATGCATATAAAAGCTTGATAGGGCAACAAATCGAATTTTGGTTTGTGTAAAAAGCTACAGGCGAGGCATTCAGTGAAAACAGATGTGCTACTCAGCAATTCTTCTCAAAAGAAGACAGTCAAACTACAAAGCTCTGATCGTGGTTACCACCCTGAGCTGCATGAATGTGGAGATCATTCACTCGGATTGTAGCATGATCAGAGAAAGTCTTTGGGGTTAAAGGGGGTCTTGCTTCCCCAGGAGATACAGGCTCCAGGTCTTGCTGACTTCCATGCACAAGAGATCATGCTCAACGTCTGGCTCGAGCCTATGGGTAAAGTCCCTACCAGATGGCCAGTTAATAGTATATGTAGTGGAGTTATCAGATGGAAATGTGTGGAATGTGAAGAAGGTTGTGCATGAGCCAGGATGTGTGTTGGATTGTCTGCAGGGAAGGGAGTCCCCTGAATGATGAATCTAAGGATATGGTTCCAGGAGAAAGGTTCAAAAGGATCCCTAGCTAGATGGAGGATTATTTGGCTCCTAGAAGGTCAGCATCTTGTTATGGGTTCTGTTTTGCATTAGCCCAATGTGATGAAATCTATAATTTTCATGTGTTCCTGTATTCCTTTTTATTAATACTCAAATCTTGTATTTTTGTGTTAGGGAAGAGGAATGTGTTACATCTTGTGTTATAAATGAGGGTGTGCTGGCTTTTATCATCCCATGGCCTCCTCTGGGAGTTCTAGGATTCTAATTGATGGCAGTTGTGGGCTTTTCCTCTTTGGGGTGAGATGCTGAAACTGAAAGCTGCGTGAATAAATAATGCTTACCTCAAGAGTTGGAGTACTCATCCTCATTTCAGCCGACTCCAAAAGAATGGCAATCAGGCAAGGCTTGTTAGCTTAGAAGGTTGAAAAGATTTATCTTAGGACAGACTTCTTTCGCAGAACAAATTCGTCTGCTGTAGCCGTGAGTGTGGGTTCCACTGAATCCTTCAGTTTTGGCATCAAAATCTCAGACCGAGACAAAAGTGAGAACTTTGATGCCTTGTCCTCGTCTCATGTGTTTCCTTAGAACTCAGACATATTTTTGGCTCAGCGGGGAGCTAGCAGGGCAAGGACGATTTCTGTAGCTGGACAGAGTTCCATGAAGCGAGATACCTCTTCTGCAAGGTCACTTTGAAACCTTTACTTCATGATTTATATGTAGCTTCAGCACCATATCTGGTTCTGTAAAGGTCCAGAAAAGGCTAAATCCCTACAGAGCTTCCCTCACTCGTGGAGCTCCTAGACTTTCAGCTGATGTTTCTAGGGACCAGGTCTCTCTCAAACAAGGGCTCCAGCGGGGTACAGTGCGGTGTACTCCAAACTCATCTGCCCATAGATGGGAGCCCTTTTCTGTTTCTTCCATGTTAAGGCCAGATAAATAAGCCTTTAAGAGCTCTTTAAGTGCTTGTGGATATGTAGAAAACATGTCACACCTCATTCATCTACACATGGAAATCCAGAACTTCCTTCTTCTCTTTCTTTACCTGCTCCAATTTTCTTTTGAGGAGCTAGTGGTGGGAAAACGTTTGCATAAGGCACACCTTTTGGCGTCTGTTAACTATTTGTTATCCAAACCCTACTTGTTCCAAAGATACCAGCGCCCCATATTTTCAGCAGTTTCTGTCAGCGTTCCTGCCAGAATACCATGCTCCTGGGTTTTCTAAAATGGTAAGACTGTTGCTCGTGTGTCCACAGCTCCCAAACTCCACACAGGGGAAGCCTTAAACTAGAACCCAACCCTATAAACCATCCCTCACTTGATGTGGAAACTGGTCCAATCTCGCAAGGGAGCAGAGACAGGATGGCTGGTCCCGCTCTGCCACATTGTAATGTAAGTGAACAGTGATTCCCCCTCCCAGGGTTTCTGTCTGTAGAGCAAGTTATTTTGTCTCCTAGTAGATATTTAGCTCCGCATCAAAGAGCTAATCCTTCTCAGGACAGAAGAGTCCAGCAAGCTGGTTTTATTCGGGCTAAAGGTTCCATGCATCATAAAATAGATGCTTGCAAAGTAACCTTTGCCTTATGATTTGCACAAATCTACCATCACAGCTAAATGATATTTTTGACGAATATCAAAACTAAGCTTGTATGGCCTCTGTAGCATTGTCTAGCCAGCCTTGTAGAAAAACTGAGGGGTTGTTCAAACTTGCGAAGTTAATCTCCCATAACAGTAGTAATTAAATTAATAGGCATGTGGTGAAATTACTAATCAACTTAGTTGAAGAATACATTCATTGATACACGCGGGATTAACTAATGTGCTTTTTGTTGCAAATGCAAAGAAAAATAATAAACTAACCTTGTCTATTGTCCTTGTCAGTATTAAATGTGGCTGTTTAACTAATGGCATGTGCTTATTTTGTGTGCTTATGTTATGTCTTTTCTGTGACAAAAAGCTCATGGAGATCGTGCGGTTCAAAGAAGAAAAGTAAATATATTGCTGCTTGAATGTGCTTTTGCTAGGTAACATAATTAACAGGATTAATTAGTAAAGGGGGTGGGTAACAGAATGGGTCTCAATTCTTTAATTAATTGATGTCTTGTGTTTGTTTAATAATAGTTTCCAAAGTGAGGCCTAAAGGCGGTTCAGAAAAATGGCTGACAGAGCTGCAGACGTAAAAGCTTTGTAGCTGTGAAGATTTTACTGCATTGTCATCGTTAATTGAAAAGCAGTTCTTTGGTTAAGTTGAACGTGCTCTTGGAGAAAAGGCTCAAGGACAGGAACTTAATGTGTCTGCCAAGGCTAGGAAGTAGATGTTTGAAACTCGAGGAAAAGTAACTTTCTTGAAGCTGAAAGTTGTGGAAGCAAAAGACAATAGGGCTTATGTAAAGCCTGGACTTGGTCAAGAAACGGAGATGACTTCATACTTTTTATCATGGACTGACACAGGACAGTCAATGAGAAGCTTGGATACGCTGAAAAGAATGTAAAATGTAGAAAGTTTAGCTAGAAAGAAAGGTATAAAACCTGACTTAATGAGCAGGAAGCTGCTCTTCTTTGCTGCTCTTGCTTTCCGAATCCTGAATGACGTGACGTGCTGTTGGACTTTTGGCGCACGTAAGGACAGCAGACTTCAAATTATTTTTCCTTTCTAGGTGAAGTGAGAAATAGACAGGGTAATAGATTTAGGGAATGGAAACTGGTATTTTGCTAATAATTTGTGTTTCTGAGCTTTCTTTGATAATGTCAGTTCATTAATTCATTTCCTTATTAAAATGCTACTTTCTTATTTGCTTATAAAATAAAGATTCAAAAACGTAAATGCTTTCTTTTTATGAAGAATAAAGTTAATAAAATTAGATTTGAAAAGACAAGCTGGTCAGTTGCTCAAAATTGTCTCTTTGGTATTATGGGCCTTTATATGTGTTTTATGATTAATGGTGAGTATTAAGGTGTTAGGTAGCGTTTTTGAGACAGTTTTTCAATAGGAGCGCTGGATCAATTACTTGATAGCAGAGTTTGGTTTCTATGGTAACTAGCATGTTACATGGTAATACATAGGATTGATGTCTAAAACATGTTAAGTTTGTTCAGTTGTTATATGTAGTCAAAAGGTTTTTTCCAGCAGTGTGAAAATTCCTGGTTTATACCGGTATAATATGAGTAGTGTGACAGGTGAAGTTACACAGTGCATTTGTTCTGTTTCAAAGTAGTGGTATCGCCGTATATCACATGTGTTGTGGACGTACAGCACAAGTTTAGGGATTTTAGGTGTGTAAGGTAGAATGTATAGTGAGGATTGTCTATGAAATCGTAGCATTTGAGTATAGGGACCTATGTCCTGCTTTAAAACTCACTGTGAAAAGAGTAGTAGAATTTATCCAAGCTTGAGTGAAGGGTAAGAAGCGTTGTCTATCTTACTGGCGAGTGAGGATTTCTATTAGTGGGTTAAAGTCCTACTAAAGATTTATGTATGCATGGTTAGGGATTTTTCTGTATGAATGTGCGTAAATGAATTTGTAATATACGATCGAGTGAAACTCTGAATTGTCTCTAAGGATGTGTAAGATATCTCTGTATGTGCATTCAGGGAGAAACGAGTTCGTTATTACCTGCTGGAAGGGTGAAGTAGCCTTACTTTATCAACGAATTTAAATATTCTGTGAAAATAGCGTCGCCTATTTCATGCGAAAAGAATACTTGAATGCTTGGGAAAGCTATCACTTTACTTTAGAGAAACAGACAAACGGTTTGCTTTTGTGGAGTTACTAACTGAATATAATTGAAAGATTTGTAAATATGGCGCAGTGAAATTTTTTGTAAAGGAGGTGTTAGCTTAAGGAGTGAGGGACAGAGAAGCTGCAGCGGTAGCATACGTCACAAGTGTTGCGCTGTGATTGGCTAACATACGTTACAGTATTCGCGCACAGATTGGTTCATGTGACTAAGGCAAGCTTATAGCTGATTGGCTCATTCTGAAAAACAGTAATTCTATTGGTTGAGCAAAATAGTGACGAAGCTTAACCTGATTGGCTTGTTGGTGAGTTTCGCGCACGGATTGGTTGGTGTAGCGGATTAACAAGGAAGTTGTTACGATTTTTTTCGAAGTAAGGAAAATCGATTAAAAACATGGATTATTATTACATAAAGGAGAAAAAGAAGCTTTCATGGTTTCAGAAATTGAAAAACAAAATTAAACCCGACAAGAAAATTTCAACGCGAGGTGGAAGATTACTTCATCAGTACAAAACACCTGCAGCTTATATGTTGGGTGAATATGGTTATCATACTTGTCTTTGGATTGAGAATTGGATGAAATATACTGAAAATTATGGTGTATTAGCACGGCCGGAAGATGGATCATTTAATATAGTGGTTTTGAAAAATTTAAGAGATAAAATGACGAAACTCGTACCAAAGCCTAGACCTACTCAATTTGAAGCTTTAGCTGAATGGAGGATGAAATGTTTGAATTAGAACGAGAGAGTAGAGGAATACCAAGAGGTACTGGATTAGGTCTTGATAGAGAAACACATGAGGATAGAATGCGTCGATGGAGACGTGCAGACATGTGTGATGGCTTTTACCCAGTGAGACTAATTAATGAGGTAACTGGACAAAAGAGTGCCCAAAAGAAAAAGAAAAATAGTGAAGAAAGTGATTCAGAGGATGCGGTATTAGAAGAAATTTATACTAGAAAACCGCCACCTTATCAACCAGTTTGTTCATGGACTTCTCCAAGTGCCCCTCCAAGAGAAATTAATGATGAGACATCTCCAAAAACAAATTCGAATTGTAGAAATTCACCTGAAAGAGTAGAAACAATACGTAGTTCAAATATATCAGGAGAAAATAGAAATTACTCTGAAACTCCAGTTCAAAGAAATGAAACCCCAAGAAATGGAAATAGAACAGAAAGGTGTGAGGAATTACCAAATACCTCCGAATATTTTTGTTCTAAGGATGAATTAATACAGCAGTATACGAAAAACATGGAAGCAGTAACAGTACCTGTAACGATTGGACCTGTTCTTCCAGTATTTGATCAAAAAGAAGTTAGACATTCAGCTTTAACTGTTCCATTAAATTCAGAAATACAGAAAGTAACTGAAAAATTTTATTCAAATTTGTCTGAAATACATCGAGAGAAAATGATGATGCCTGACTTAACTTTTAATCAAAGTTCGTCATGTAAAACTCCATCTGGTGCAGAATCTGACTGTGGAACTCCGGAAAAGACTCTGAGTAAAATAGATTTAACACAAACCCCAGAAAATAAATTACTTGATGTTGCAAAATTGAAAGCAGATATAGAGGAATTAATAATTGGAACAATTGGAACTGACAGTTTGAAGGCATATCAGGATGATGAATTATTATTTATTTGCAAAAGTATAACATGGAAAACAAAAAATAAATATGATGAATTAGAGGAAATAGCTTTTGAATTAGAAGTAGATTTAAGTAAGCAAAAGAATTTGCAGAAAACCTATAGGGTGGATTTCATAGAAAAAGATATTGAAAATATGAATACCACAGGAAGAATAGTTCATATAAAAGATTTAATTGTGATTTTGAGAAAATGGGGTGAATTAAGCAAATGGAGAATAAAATGGGCAAAGAAAAGAGAGGAAGATAGAACAAGTTTAGCTTTTCCTGTCAGAGAGAAGGAAGCAGTAGTAAATGAATTTCCAATGAGAGAAATACCGGGGGGAGGGTATGTACATGTCCCATGGACAAGACAAGACATTTTGCTGTTTACAAATGATTTCCCTCGATTAAGAGAAAAACCTGTAGAATGGTATCGACAGGTTGACAGATTTGTGAAAGTTTCAAAAGTTTTGTGGGTTGATCTTGATGGATTCTTGGACATAGTTGTCCCATAAGATCTTTGGACAGAATGTAAAATTTCTATAGATTGGCCTTAAGAAGAATTTCCTCGACATAAAGTAACAGGTGCTCCTTCACCAGAGGTAATGAGAAAGTACGATCAGGTAATTGTGTTTTTGAAAAACAAGATTCCCCTAAAAGAAATAGATTGGGTTAAAATAGATTAAAATAGATAGAACAACCCAAGAGCCAAAAGAATCAGTACATTCATTTTATGAAAGATTACTGCTGGTATTTAAACAATACAGTGGTTATGAACATTTAAGTGAAAAAGACATGAGCCATTTTATATACAGATTTGTATATGGCCTGAGACCTGAAATTGGTGAAATGATAAGAACTGGAATAGTTGGTTGGCAGTCAAACTCGGTAGATGAGAACTTGAGAAAAGCAAAATACTGTAGTGATGAAATAGATGCGAAACAAAAGAAGCTGAAAGAAAAGGCTATGTGGGCACAGGTGAAAGTGGCTGAACAACAAATAGCAACTTTAGGAAACAAAAATGTTGATCAGAATCAAGGGAAATTGAAAAAGGTAATTATTTCATTTCATAATCTTTTATTCGGTTACCACTTGTTTTGCAACCATAAAAAGTACATAAAAAATGGCAACGAATTAATAAAAAGAAAATTCAAAACAAAAGATAAAATTTCCACAATACAAAAAGAATCAAACGATATTACTAACGAAATCAGAATCAAAAATAAATTAAGATTGATTAAATAAAATATACTACGAGAACAAATATAAAACTTAAAAATAACAGTTGCATACGTAAGAATAAAATATGTGAACATGTAACAAGATTAGCCAACAGCACGGCGGATCGTAATACAAGCTTTTAAAAAAGTAAGTATGCACTTTGCAAAGCATTCTGAGTCCAGGAACTGTAGAGACATAAATGCTGGGTGGCACGACCTTAGGCCAATTAAACGGAGGAGTGGTAGAATCCAGGACTTTCGTGGTAACTTATAGAATTTGCAAAACAAGATAGTGTGGATTGTTGACTGGGGGGATATACCATCACAAGGGCAGGTCGTGTTGGCATTCGACCAGCTCTGTGTTTGTGGAAAAGAAACCAAACGAAAGAAAGAGTTGAAGCGAAACCTTGTCAGAAGATATTTCTCGTGGTTGGACAGGTGAAACGATAAGTACGGTTGCATACCTATATCAGTCTGGACTTGGCGGATTTGGGAATTGGAGGGTTTTAAGATCTCAATTGAGCCATGAAGTTCTCTTAGGTGACCCAAAAACATCCTCTTTAGCGCCTTTCTCGAGATATCCTCCATACTAGGTGGGTCCTCGAAGAAGGAGCTGCGACCAAGGTCTCTAAAGAAGTTCCCCACATAAACTAGCCATGGAATTTTTTGCCAGTTTATTAAGTTCAAACAGTCCATGATCAAAGAGCGCGTTAGATGGCACTCGGCTTTTGTCCATATACGGTGCCATAAAAGAATAGGTTGGCAACAAATGGTGTCAGTAACATAGTCCATACCTAGCTCATTATGGGATGCATATGTTGGCGCACTTTGTGAGAGCGCCAACAAATACTTGACAAACCCGTTCTCTATCGTCTGGATTGGATCTATTGGACCATATCCCCAAACTCCCGCGCCATAAGTGGCTACGCTGTGACACTTTGCGTAGTAAATCTTAAGCAGTTCCGTGAGAGCTGGTTTACCGAGTTTCCTGGAAAAGGAGACCAGGGCCGTTGTTGCTCGCTGGAAGAGAAGTTTTCTACTGGCCATGCCCTGTCTCCAGCTTAGGGTGTTGTCCACCAGTATACCTAGATACGGGTAAACGGATGTTTTTTCCAGCCTTGTTTTCTCAACAAAAATTGGTTTGGGATTCTTGACCTTGGGGCCAATGTGCATAACAAAAGTCTTTTTTATGTTGACTTTAAGGCCAAGAGAGCCCATAAAAGAACAAAAATTATTAAGTTGTTTTTGCAGTTGGATCAATGTTCTGGAAAAAATGACCGAGTCATCTGCATATAGCAGTGTTGGAATTGGGCGGTGATTAATCTGAGGTAGATCCTGGCTCCCTTCTAGCATGGCCACCTCAAGGCCGTTGGTATAAAGATTAAACAAGAAGGGAGCCAGTACGCAGCCCTGCCTGACCCCTTTTGTGATGGAAAAAGATGGGGACAGGTCGCCGTTAACCCCAAATCTGACACACGCCGTTGCGTCGGAGTAAAGTTCCTCGGAGGAAAACAATGAGGGCTGGGTCCACCCCAAGGTCTCTAAGGATTGCCCATAGTCTGGAGTGCAGGAGGCAGTCGAAAGCTGCACTGAGGTCTACATACACGAGAAAGATGTTACCCCTTTTGGCTCCCACATACTTCCCAATCAGGAGGGCAAGGTTCAAGGCCTGCTCTACGGTGCCAAGACCCTCCTGGAAGCCATATTGCAGGTCTGTCATGATGTTATTGGTTTGGGCCCAGGCTTGAAGTCGTTCCAAAACCACCCGACCCGCAACTTTACCCATGGAGTCCAGGAGGGGAATAGGCCTAAAGCAGGCGGGATCGTTACGGTTGCCCTTCTTGAAGGTAGGGAGCAAGATGGATGTCGACCATGATTCTATTAGCCCGGTTGTTGTGGCTGCCGCCAAGACCTGGGTAAGGAGTGGAGACCACAGGTCAGAGTTATATAGAAAAAAGTCCAGCGGGACACCGTCAGGCCCAGGTGCCTTGCCGGATTTTGACGCTTTAAGGGCTTTGGCGATCTCTGCATGGTCGAAGTAGATGTTAATCGGGAAGCTGCTACACCCCGGCTTACTTCCTCCACGCCGGTCCTCCCCAAGAGGCTCAGGTTGACAGTCCCCAAAAACTTTTGAGAAGTGGGTGACCCATTCAGCTGCTGACACTGCGACATCTAAATGCTGCCCCGTCGATGAGTCAGCCAGAAAGGGAGATCTGATAACACGCCAAAAGAGGACGCTGTCTTTATTGTGACAGCTGTCGTGTAGTTGTGACCAGAGGTTTTGCTTAATTTCCCTCCTGCGTTCCACTCTGGCTAAGTTGTAAAGTTTCCTTAGGTTGGAAATTTCCAAGGTGTCCCTCGTAGTTCTGCGGAGGGCTGCCTTTAGATTGGAGAGTGCCTTACGGCACTGCGGGTTAAACCATCTTTCAGTTGTACACTTTTTATTTTTGTGTTTGCCTATGAGCGCCTCTCTGATTACCGCCAGGATCTTCTGGAAACTGGCCATGATTGTTTGGGGGGTAGAATCTGGTGCTAAGCAGTCAAGAACCCAGGGTCTGGCTTTTGCAAGAACCCTCCCGGTAATTACGGCTGGATCTATCTTTGCCCATTTAACGGAGTAGCCATTCACCTTATTCATAGTTAATGAATTTTGTGTTAAAAAACTGGTGATGTTAGATTGTAAGGAAACATTTTTTGGTACAACTACGACGCTAATGGGAAAATGGTCACTACTGACATCAAACCCGGTTCGAAAATTTGCCACTTGACCCTTCATACTCTGGGAGGACATGATGTAATCGATGGTACTTGACAGCCCCCTACCATGAAAAGTTGGTAAAAAGTAAATTGAAGGTTCTACAAGATCATTGGCGAAATCAAGCTCTAATGAAAAAAGGCACTCATTTAGACTATTTCCGCAGATAGTGTGTGCAAAGTGAGACCATGGACTGCCATGCTCATCCAGTAGGCCACAGTTTCCATTTTTGTAATTAGTGCACAGTGGGAGATTAAAATCGCCACCCCAGACCACATATACTGGGGTTGTTGAAAGCTTATTGCGCTGAGTTATTAAAAAAGTGGTAATTTCATTGAGGATATTTATACAATCCATTGTTTCAAGATTATTATAAAAGTTAACCAAGAAGTAGGTACTATTATTATTAAAGGTTAGTTGTAAAATTTGATAGCTCGGCTCTTCTTTAGACCTACATATCGTTATAGGAGACAGAGTATTAGCAACATAAACTACCAGTCCACCCTTTGGTCTACCCGAGACACTCTGACTAGCTGGTACGTGGAATGTTTTGTAACCCACTAGATGATAGGGAGTAGTTGACCACGTTTCTTGAAGGCAGACTATCTGATGCTCATTTACCGTGTCTAACCACGGCTGCAGAGTCATTTTTGTACGTAAACCTGCAACATTCCACGGTCTCTATCATGTGGTCAGAGTCCTTGAACTGGTGAAAGGTAAGGGCGTCAGATAGAAAGCACCGGGGATCTATCCACCATTGTATTGGAATAGGCGGGAGAAGTATCTAGCGTAATTCTGACCTCGTTGGCATTTAGTGTAGTCGGGATTAATTGTAAAATAGTATGGCCTTCAGTCGGGTCTAATTGTGTTCCAGGACTGGATAGAACGCCAGAAACTCTAGGAACCTGGTTTATGCTATCTGGGTTTACTGACGGTCAATCGACCATTTCCAGACAATCATATCGATTTCTGGTTGGAAAACCCCGCCATCACTCCATAGGAAAGTGAACTCTGCTTGGGTGCCAAGATTGAGCCTGCCACTCCCTGCTCCCGTTTCTATATCTATTACCCACAAGATTCCAGGACCCTTCTGGGGCTTGTTGCCAATTTGAAGTAGGGAAATATTGATAGCTATTCACTGGAGGGTAAAAGAAGGAGAGACGTTGAGCATCAATTCCCCCCTTTTTTTCCAGTGATGGCCAGGAACAAATATAGTCAACTGTAGTTGGATCGTCACAGTTTACTATAATACAGTCACCTTGTATTGTTTTACGTTCGTCCCCGATCCATGTTACTCTACGGACTGTAGAGATTCTACTTGAGTAACGGGGCTGTATGGGCCTGTTTAGGCTAAGCCACTGCAGAACCTTGTTTTGAAGAGACCAAGATGGTTCATCTGTACCATCGGATAGCTCTGGGACCCCGGTGAGAATAACCGTATAGGGGAACGCCTCCGGTGGAAGATGAATGGGGCGCCTAGGGCGCGCTCCCTTTTTTACCTCCCCGAGGGATTTAATCCCGGCGTTTTAGGTGTAAAAGGTGTCTGATTTTTATTGGCTACTTGGGCAGGACCTTTCACCAGTCCTGAGAGGGCCTGGGACGGGACAGTGGGTGTACTAAGCGAAGCCAAGCCCACGCCAGAAATTGACTGGGAAGAAGCAGATGGTGTATTGGGCTTAGGTTGCGTGGTAGAAGCCTTAGCAGCTTTGGTCGGCATACCTCGGGGACCTGGTTGTGCCGATTGAGGAGCTATATTTGGAGGTTTAGGTTTCCCCGCCCCTGTTTTGTTTGAACTAGACTGGCCTGAGTGGGTGGCGTGGCAGAAAGTATCGCTATCTGTTTTTCGAGGTGCATTAAACTGCATTCCAGAGGTTTTAAGTGGTGCGTAAGAAGCTCCCTGATGCTGACTAATAGGTATGGGGTGGTGTTACAGGTCCTACAAGAACCCCCCGCCTGGCCCATTATGGAAGGATTATCGGGCAAGTCAACTAAATTAATAACAGGAGAGTTGGTAACCTTTGGATCACTCAGGCTAGAATGGACAGGCTTCCCCCCCCCCCGGTTTCTGAGGGGGCACCAGATCTGGCTAGACTAGCGTTTTTCTTGCCTTTCCCTTGTTTTGGAACAGCGCCCTCCCTAGCCCCACGAGACTGCTTGACTAATGCTGTCTCTTGCGATTGGCATAACTGTAAGTCTGGGGTGATTTCAAGGTCATCTGACACATGGGAATCTAACGAAGGCTGGGTGGCTGAGAGATCCACCGTACTAGGGACGGTATGGATTTATGCTGCAGTTTTAGATGGTATCAGCAAAGGGATATTGGTACCTTGCTGGATAGGTGTTACCGCTGAAGCCAGGAGGCCCATGGAAGAGCGTTTCGCGTTCGCAAGGTCTTGGGATACCCTGCGCTCCAGCAGAGAGATACTCTGATCGATTGCCTCGTTAGTTCGAGAGATGAATTGGTCGATCGGACCTGTAATCTGGACGACGCTCATTGCAGTTTTACTCCTGCTCCCTCTGGTCATGGTGGCCTGGCCTAAGGTTTACACTATATTCCGTAGAGACCTAGGAGATAGTTCTTGATATAGGTCCAGCTGTGATTTATACAGTACTTGTTGGCTAGAAGGAGGATGTTCCTGGGATAAATAGAACAATTTACCTTGTGATGAACTAACGAGGGGTTGCCCGGTCCGGTCTTACCGGTCACTAACGGGCAACAACGGGCCCGCCCTTGGCCCGGGCTTCGCCCGGCGTCCCGCGAGCCGGGGCTAGTGACGCTTTTATGCGCCTCCTGGCGCTGGGTGATGCCGCTCGGGACCTCAAGGGCTGCCGGGAGTTGTAGGCAGCCCCTCGCCACACTCCACACGGCGGCCCGGCTCGAGATGCTAACAGAGCAACTGGGCGGCGGGAGACAGGCGGGAGGACCGGAGGGTCTCTGGAGCAGGTCGATTTTAAACAGTGTTTGCACAGGGTCAACTGGTTGGAGTGCCAAAAAGGTAATTATATTAAACCACAATTGATGGGAAACATAGAAGAGCTAAAACAGAAACTCCCATGTTTTAATTGTGGCGAAATTGGACACTGGAAGCGCGAGTGTAAGAATCCGACTTAATTTTCTTTAAAAATGCATCATTAAATCCACAGATGCAGAATGAGATAAATCAGCAGCAACAGCTACAGCGACAGGTAGTGGTTCAGCAAAGTCAGATACCACAACCACCACTTCTAAACTGTGTAAATGTGCAGAGATACAGTGCAGAATCAGGATTCAGCGGAGGTGAACAGGTAAACAGATCGCCAAGAGTGAATGTGTCAAATGTGTCTCAACAATATTGGTTGAAAGAAGATGGAGGGAGTGAATCTGAGGATTACTTCTGACGGTGACTGAGAGAGGAGGAAGAGTGTGTGCTTGGGGCCACTCTTGAGGTAGATCAATCTGGTCCATTTGTAAATGGTAAAGTGAATGATGTAGAAATTACTTTCCTAGTGGATACAGGTGCTACCCGTTCTACTGTTAGATCAGTGGAAATAGAATACCTTCCTCTCTCTGGAGACAAAATCCAAGTAGTAGGTGTAGCTAATCAGCAAATAAAAACAGATTTATCTGAACCAGTTGAAGTTGAAATAGATAAATTTAAGGACATGCATAGATTTGTAGTTTGTGATAGCAGTCCTGTAAATCTATTAGGTAGAGATAACTTGTGTAAGATGAATTGCGCAATATATTGCTCATCGGATGGTATTGAGCTCCAAACTCCAGATGAAGACGGGCTTTACAAATTAACAATGTCAATGGTTGAGGCAGAAGAAAGTAAATTATTTCCTGTGTTTGATAAGAATAATCTACCTGAAGAATTGAAAGACACAGTGAATGTAAAAATTTGAGATTTCACTGGAGATGAAATGGGTTTGATGAAAAGTGTAGACCCAGTAAGAATATCAGTAAAACAAGGAGCAGATTATCCAAACATTCCTCAGTATAAGATGAAAGCAGATGTGATTGAAGGTGTCAATCCCTGTAATAGAAAAATTCATAAAACAAGGTGTTCTAAAAGAAATTAAGAGTAGCCCATGTAATTCACCGATTATGGGAATTAAAAAGCCAAACGGAACTTTCAGGATTGTTCAAGACCTGAGAAAGGTTAATAAAATTGTTGTTCCATGTTGCCCAGTTGTACCAAACCCAGCGGTAATTTTATATCAGATTCCGCATGATGCAGAATGGTATACAGTTATTGATTTGCATCCAGAGAACCAACAAATGTTTGCGTTCCGGTTCAAAGAGTGCATTCTAGCATGGTGTCGAATCCCTTAAGGGTACACCGAAAGTCCATCTATTTTTAATCAATTGCTAAAGAAATCCTTGGAAAATCTAGATTTACCTGAAAAATCTACGCTAGTGCAGTATATTGATGATCTCCTTGTGGAAAAGTACATTTTGCCATGTTCTGTGTCCCTACGTGTTCCCCATCTTATGTTATGTGTGCATGATTAATATGCATATGTATTCCCCATGATCGATTAAAGACGCAATTACAGTTGTGTCCAACTCTAGTATGCCAGTTTCCAGTTCTCGTGAAAGCTACGAATATCAGGCCTATGTAAAGCTACGTTGCCACGTTTCTCAGTGTGCACGTTAAATTCATTGAAAAGTCTCCGTTTCTAGGCCTCAAAAGGGCCCAGACTCAGATTCAGCTCCTGTCTCCTGAACCCTCTCTGAGGAGCGATACAGCCCCCACCTGTATCCCTGACCCTTCACTTACTTCCTGCCTCACAGTGCCCGGCTCGTCCTGGCTCTGCCTGCCAGTCTGCCAAGAGTATGTTATGATTCTAGTTATCAGTCCAGCCCTCCTTCTCTGCATTCCTAAGCTACTGAATCGCATCAATAGTTTCAGTCATCGTCTAGCCTTTACGTCTCCATGTAAGAGAAATACTGTATTTATGGTCATTTAATATTCCTCAACACACACTACATGTAGAATAATGCATGCACCAGTCTTAGTGTCTGTTAGCCTTTGCCCTGATAACTTTTGGATTCTATCAACATGTTCTCTAAACATCAGATACTAGATAGTGTTTAGGTGCATGTCGCTCTGACTCTCCAGACTTTCGTCTCTCCTTCTAGCTCAGAAGTCATAGCCCCCAGCTTCTCCCTAGTAACACGTCATTGCCAGCTTGCGCACACCACTAGGTTAGAGGTCCCGGCTCCTTAGGTAGCCCCCTCCATGTTTCCGCCCCATTTATGACATATTCTGTTACGTTTACATCACATGTCTATGTTCACGCCTCCTGTTACACCCACTTTCATCCTTATCTTTCGCGACTGTTGCTAAACTCCACCCACTGTCACACCTACTGTATGTACTGTAATGCCATTGTTTTAGTATATATACTTGTGTATTGTTATTAAAAGCTAGCGCGCTCATTCCAGATCCTGCCCGACAGCTGTCGGGCCCCCCTGTTGGCTAGCCATCCCAGATCTTCCCCGTGCAGGTTGTCCTGTTCCTGTCCTTATGCTGTATTAAACCTGCAAACTCCTACTACCTCGAATCTTGACTCTTATTTATTGAGCTATCTGTTATTGTTATGTCCAGTCAAAAATAGAGGTATTATTTATTTATTTACCACATAATGGCGCCCGAACAGGGACTTGCCCTTTCCCCACGCGCCGGAGAAGCCACGCAAGCCCCCTGATCCTCTGCAGTCGTGACGGAACCATCCTGCGCAGTGGCAGATATTTCTGCTTCAAGTATCCCTCAGGCCCACGGAGGAGACGGAGGTTGCGGTCCAGCATCCAGACGAGGCGGTGGAGGAACGCGGCGAGTCCCGACCAGAGCCCAAGCCGAGAGTCCAAGGTCCGAGGTATCCGGAGGCCCACCCGTAACTGAAGTCCGAAGTTCGTCCGTCCGGCGTCGTAGCAGTCCAGTCCAGTCCGAGGCCTTCCGTTCTTGCTGCCCGGTGAGTACCGTTGCTGGGGTAGTATCTAGACAGGGTCAATTGTATTGTCTCTGGTCCGTGGGTTTGGGGTACACAGATCCAACACGAAGTGTCCACTTAGGTGGATGCGGGTCCTGACGTGTCTCTTTATGAGACCGGTAAGTTTCGTACTGTTTTAGCAGTGCATCTAGTTTCTGTTCTAGTCTGTTATGTTCTCGAGAAATTCATGTAATCTGTTTTCAGTATTCCAGGTGGAATTTTGTCCGAACTGTTATTTTAAAATGTCATTCATGTATTTCAATGTCGTGGTATGAAAGTGGTGTAATTATTGTGTTTATTGTGTATTGTATTGTGTCTAGGCTCCAGCCCAGTCATGCCTTTGTTTTCCAAATTACGGCGGTTAAGAACTAGGAAAGGTCTGTTAGAAGAAGCAGTTCCTGTCCCGCCTAGGGACAGTCCAGGTCATTTTATGTATCAGAAGCATGGCATAAGCGCCATATTATATCTAGATTTATGGGTGGAGTACACCAAACAGTTAGAAGAAAAGTATAGATGGCCCGTATCGGGTACGTGGGATGCCGAGTGCATCATGCGAGTAGAAGAAGTATTATGGAAAAAGAAAGCCAGACAGTCACAGAAAGATGCCATCGAGTTATGGCGCAAAGAATCTCATAAAAGAACCGAAAAAGAAATCAGAAAGTCAGAATTAAGTAGAGAATCCTCAGAAAGAGCCCAAGAAAGGGAAATAATCGAGATAGGTGAACGAGTTAAAACCGAACAGTCAGACAGACAGAGGAATGCCCTTATTAAGGGTATGTACCCTCTTCTTGCCGAGGGCTTGCCAAAAGCAACCCCGGAAGCATCCAGTAATCTTCCGCCACCTTTAGTCCCGACCAAGTTACGTCACAAACTGACCGCAGCTGATATTTTTCTCTCGTCCTATTTGGACGACACAGTCCCAGAATATGCAAATCCTGTTCCACCAGCTCCTGTAAATAATGTAAATCCTGCTCCTCCAGTCACCGGGGCACCTCTTGCAGTACCTGCTACGGTACCCCCCGGTCCAGCCCGTAGTACAAATCCCCGCCACATCAGTCACTCTGCCAGCACGAAGAGTATCAGTCGATGATTCCAGTATAGGGGCCGCAGGAGGAGGTCCTCCTGGCACCCCGCCACCAAGTAGACGTCTAGGAACAGTCGAGTTACATGAACGTGCATTACAGCGTACGCCCAAATATAAGTCCGTTGCAGAAATCAGGCGAGCTCTTACTGAATGCGGTTATGATCCAGTTCCAGGCGAGGATAGTATGGTTCTATATTCCATACGTATAAGACAGGTGTCCGAGTATTTGGTCACCCTACCGAACATGAAAGAAGATTTAGACAGAATGTATCGTTTCATTCGTACAGGACAAGATCCAGAAAGTATTGCTGAAGTCATGTCTCTCAGGAAATCTGAGATCCAGTTGATGTTATTAAAGTTTCTGATCAATTGTTTAATACGGGAACAAGATTCCCCGACTAAAGATCCGGTCGAAATGAAAGTTCTGACAAGGTGGAGTGATAATATAGCCGAGGGTAAGCACAAGACCCTCAATAGTATAGAGAGTATGTACAAGAAAATACGTAAAGAAATAATAAGGTTACACGAACAACGCAGAGAAGCACAAGTAAGCGAGAAAGAAAATGACTCTTCTACTGAAGAGGTAGACGACGAGAATACCGCCAGAATAGCGTATGTAGGTAAATCTAGATTTCCAGACCGACGGTCACGCCTAGAACACAAGAAAGTCTTCCATCTCCCAGCACCGGAACAAGGCTCTCTAGAACAAGTATTTCAAGCTACCGATCAAATTCTGAAATCACGAATCGGTTATAGTGAATTAAGTACCATGCATGAACAAGAACTAGCCCGATCAGCAGTCCGATGGATTACTGATTCTACCACTTTTCCAGACGAAATAGTGGCACAAATGTTTCTGAAATTGCCCCCAGCCGAGCAACGACTGGTGGGAATGTATATGATCCAACACCTCATTACACTGTATGAGGGTCAGCATTCCGATCCAGGTCCGTTACATGATGTCCTGAACGAGTTACTCTAGTATAGATGGAAAGGTTTAGGTACTGATTTAATTAGTGTCATTCTAGAACAGCGCCACAAATATAGAACGTTTCTGAACCCGCATTTTGTTCATGTCTCACCCCCAGAAAGTAAACCGTTTTTCATAGATAGACAGAATCCGTTACGAGAAGTACACCCAGTTAGGACAGCAGGTGGTGAAATGCAACGAGTATTTGTTTACACCCCAGTTACCAAGATGGAACTCTTAGAAATGAAGAAATTAATTCCCTGTCACGACAAAGATCCAGCAGGGTTCCACCGAGAATTAAAGGACATGCTCCGTATGGGAGAATACACGTATCCAGATATTATTAAAATGCTAAAAGTCCTGTTGCCTGCGGGCATATACGAAAAACTCAAGGAAAAAGATTGGGAGGTGGGAGAGAAAAAGATAGATTGGACAGCTCTAGAAGCTGAAGAAAATACACGTGTACCAGGTACCGGTCTAGGAGGTAAATGTAAAGAATTACCTGAACTATTAATACAAGTTTTGCCAAGATTATTAGCCACTAAAAAGGAAGACTGGGATGCAATCTCAGCCTGTAAACAGAAACAAGACGAAGATACTAGTGATTTTTATTCTAGATTCGAGAAATGCTTTAGCATTAACAGTGGTCTCAAGACGAGTAGCGAGTCATACCCTCATCTTTTTGTTACTAAACTAGTCGAGAATTCGAGTCCACAAGTTAAGAATCGAGTTTTGAAAGTCGAAAGTACCTGGCAAGCTAATACCCCGTCCCAAATGCTCCAGATGCTCCAGTATCACCAGAATAGAATCAGAGAAGAGCAAGAACACGAGAGAAGACGTATGAAAGACACGAAAATGAAAGTACTAGTTGCACAATCTGTTCCACAAGACAGTCAGAAGAGGGGTCCGAATCAAGCCAGTCATCCTGCAGCTCCCGTTAAAGGGACATGCAATTACTGTAAACAGCCAGGTCATTTTATAAACGAGTGTGCAGTTCTGAAACACAATATAGCTACTGGTAAAACTAAAGAAAGACCACGTCCGCCTAGGCAAGAACAAGTTTCACAGACTTCTCAGCCACAGAATGCACAACAGACAGTTACAGCACCGCAGCCTATTGCTGCAACACAGCATGTTACACAGCAAATGTACCAGTATGCACAGTCCGAGTATCCAGAGTATCAACAGTATTCATGAAACAGCCTAGAGAGGGAGGTAGGCTTGCCTCTCATCGAGATACCTGTAGATCAAGAGGGTCCCTATGTACACAGTCAAGTATTAGGGAAAGACAGAAAGTTTCTGATTGATTCAGGGGCAAGTAGGACTACCATTAGTCACGACGAGGTTCCAGGGGCTCCGCTCTCAGGCTCAAGAAATGTTTCCCTTGGATTTTCAGGAAAGCCTATTGTAAACGAGATATCAAAGCCAGTTACTCTAGAAGTAGGTCCATTGTCCCGAACTACTGATCTGTTACTTACTAAGTCATGTCCAGAAAATGTGTTAGGCATTAAGACACTGAAAGAATTAGGTGCAGTTATTTGCTGTTCCCCAGAGGGAATACGTTTGTTTTTACGTGACTTCAAGGGTCACTATGTTTTGCGTGATTTTGATCCAAGATTGTCTAATGTTCCGCAGCATCTATGGGCGCAAGGTCCAACTGATGTTGGTTTCATGCAAATCACATCCCATCGTGTGACTCTCAAGCAAGGTGTAGTGTTACCACGAATCAGACAGTACAGATTGCCACCTGAGGCTGTAGCAGCCTTATCCAAAATTATTGACGAGCTCATGGCTCAAGGAGTAGTTGTAGAAACTGACTCCAATATATGTAATTCTCCGATCATTCCAGTCATGAAACGTACTGATCCAAATGCACCCCCAGTATATCGATTAGTGATTGACCTTCGAGAACTTAATAAATGTATCATCCCCCAGTATCCAGTAGTCCCAGATATCTCATCCCTATTGACAGCTATTGATTCTGAGGCTACATTTTTCACAGTCATAGACCTTAAAAATGCATTTTTTAGTGTCCCCATTCATCCAGACAGCCAATACCTTTTCGGTTTTTGTTTAAATGGTAGGAGCTATAAATTTACACGAGCTCCTCAAGGTTTCACAGAAAGTCCTAGTATTTACAGTCAAGCACTTAAGAGACAACTAGACAATATTCACATGCCAACTGACACCGCCCTGCTCCAATATGTCGATGATCTACTGATCACAGCCCGTTCTGAACGTGACTGCGAGCGAGCGTCACTTACAGTCCTGTATTTCCTAGCCGAGATGGGGCACAAGGTGTCTCCTTCAAAGCTTCAATTCTGTGTCCAGCAAGTGATCTACTTAGGCCACTTGCTGTCCAAGTGGGGTAGGCAGTTGACACCCGATCGTATCCAGTTAATAGCGAGTCTTCCTCAGCCCAAGACCCAGAAGGAGGTACGTGCTTTTATTGGCCTCACTTCTTATTGCAGACAATGGATTCCTCAGTATGCATTTCTAGCCAAGCCACTGATACAGTTAACGACACAGGAGGCAGCCGTATCGACTGTCCTCCCTTGGACATCTGAACATACACTTAGTTTTAATGAGCTAAAGAAAGCTTTATGCCAAGCACCTGTTCTAGCTACACCGAACTACAGTAAGTCTTTTACACTTTTTGTCACAGAACGTGATGGTACAGCATTATCTGTTCTTACACAAGATCAAGCAGGACAATACAAGCCCTGTGCTTATTTTTCGAGCACATTAGATCCTGTAGCCCAGGCTCTGCCTGCGTGCCTCAAGTCAGTTGCAGCCACAGCACTAGCTATCAGACAAAGTGATTCCATAGTATTAGGACACTCCTTGACAGTACAAGTTCCACACTCCGTGGAAGTTCTTTTAAACCGAACACAGACTCAGCACTTGACAATTGCACGTTTGACAGGTTATGAATTGACACTGTTCCAGCCACACATAGAAATCAGACGCTGCAACGTTCTAAATCCTGCTACACTGTTACCGTCAGTTACTTCCAGTCCTGCCACACATGATTGTGTGGAAGTTGTTAACACTATGACTAAGCCAAGACAAGATCTGACAGATATTCCATTACCAGATCCCGACCTGACACTTTATGTGGATGGTTCATGTATGAGAACAAGTACAGGAGAACTAGTAGCCGCGTATGCAGTGACTACTGACACTGAAGTTATTGAAACACACCGTATTGACACCCTGTCTGCTCAAGCAGCAGAGCTAGTTGCTCTGACTCAAGCCTGCATACACGCCAAGAACCTGAAAGTTAATGTTTACACAGATTCACGCTACGCATTCGGAGTCGTACACGACTTTGGAGTGCTCTGGCAGGAGAGAGGTTTCATGACTTCTCATGGAACCAAGATTCAGCATGGTCTCCTTATTCAAGCTCTGTTAGATGCAATACATTTACCGACATCTATCGCTATCATGAAGTGCAAAGCACATACTAAAGTCACTGACATCATTTCTCAAGGTAATGATCTAGCGGATCGAACAGCCAAGCTTACAGCACAGACACCAGACATACCAGTTAACAAGACATCAACATCCACTCGAGATCCGACTACTTGTATGACAGTTAAGGACCCCACTCAAGATGTCATAGATATCCAGTTACATGCCACTCCCGATGAAATCAAGAAATGGTCCGAACAAGGAGGGGTCCAGACAGACCAAGGATGGTTGACGAAGGGAAAAGCCACATGGTTTCTCCCCGACTCAATGGTTCAAGTCATTATCAATACCGCACATAGTCCAGCACATTTAGGGGAAAAAGCCATGTTAGACAGTATCCAGAACATTTGGTTTAACAAGCATTTACGAGCTGCAGCCAAGCAGAAAGTCCGTACTTGTATGATATGTTGTCAGTTTAATCCAGGTAAAAGTGTCCCGGTGGAACAAGGTGGATTCCAGCCCCCTGACCACCCTTTTGAAGTCCTCCAGATGGATTATATTCAGATGGAGCGATGTCGAGGTTTCAAGTATGTCCTTGTAGTTGTATGCGCTTTGTCCAGGTGGACAGAGGCATATCCAGTCCCAGATTACACAGCCGCGACCACTGCCAAGCAGCTGGTTCGTGAATTCTTCCCCCGCTATGGACTCCCTAGGGTCGTGTATTCTGATAACGGCCAGCCATTCTCATCTGAGTTAATGAAGCACGTTTCCCTTTTGTTAGGGTACCAGTGGAAGTTTCATTGTGTACGCCATCCTGAAGCAGCCGGTCTCGTAGAGAGACATAATCAAACCTTGAAAATACGTATTGCTAAAATCTGTCAAGAGAAAGGTGTGGACTGGCTAGTAGCTCTGCCAGTCGCTCTATTTTATATGCGCATGGTCGCACATTCCAGATCAGGTCTGTCCCCGTATGAGGTCGTATTCGGCCGCCCCCCAAATATGTGGGGTACACCCAGACCCCGAAGTATTACAGATGTTTCCAGTAATATGCTGACAGATTACCTAGCTTCCTTGATGTCTGCCCTCCACTCTTGTCGTTCACAGGTTGCCGCCGCATTTCCAGACAATACCGAGGTGAAACCGCATGAAATCGTTCCAGGAAGCTTGGTTCTCGTCCGGAATTTTGATCGTTCAAGTCCGCTGGAGCCTCGCTGGAAGGAGCCGAAGTTGGTCCTCTTAACCACCCGTACTGCCGTCAAGTTGGAAGGCAGGAAGGGGTGGGTCCATTTGTCTCATGTTAAGAAATTTCACGGACCCCGACTACAAACTGTTTCCAAGAACTTTTCCAAGGATTGTCAAGATTTTAAAGACTGCCAAAATACTATTCTCAAGGACTGTCCCGCAAATGACATTGATACCAAGCCTCCCCTGTTAGAGAAAACTCCACAGCAGGAGTATAAAAGTAAGCTACGGTCTAGTAAAATAAGTCAGCCAGTTTAATTGTCTAAGTCCTCCCCTAGGTGAAACGGTTAGACAGGTTTCTGACATGTATGAAATAGACCCCCATAGCGAGAGAGTTAGTCAAAACTCAATCCGATGTATCGTTTTTCTAAGTTTCATATTATTTTTAAGCCTGATGGTTACCTGCACGAGTTATGCATTTCATTTATGTTTTCCAATTTCTCATGTAAATAAGTCTTCTAATGCTACAGTAGAGCACACGTTTAGTGATCTGCCTCCTCATGAACTATCCTATCGTCTTGCTATGCGCAACAATACATTTATCCGTATGTTACATTATTCACACCAGACCAGCAATGCCACTAATTGTTGGGTGTGTGGTCGACTCCCCCCTTTCCAGACACCTAAGGGAGTTCTGCCACTGTTTCCTTATCCATTTTCACATAATGGCTCATGTGGAGCCTGGTCCATGTTAACGTCATCCTCAACTGATATGTCCTTTCTGAACAGCACATGTTTTCCAGACAAGCAAGGTCTTCCCCACAGAACAGGGTTAGATCTAGAAAATGAGGTTTATAATTTAGGTAATTATTCTTCGAATTTTATGGTCCTGAATGTTCAGTCTGATCCTACTCCAGACTTACCTGCTATTTCAGTACTACCAGTCAAAGACGAATTATGTGTCAGAAATAATGGTTCCGTACATGTAGGACATAGTGATTGTACTACTATTGTCGAGTATAGTGACAGTGGGAAATCTATTTTCAAAGCTTCACGTCATTCTTATTTTGTTTGTGGTCAGACCGCATATGTTCGTCTGCCCCTCGATTGGGAGGGAACCTGTTACATTGCCTTCCTACTGCCACCAGTTTTCCTAGCCCCATCTGATTATCACAGAAACACACATCTAGTACACATTAGACATAGAAGGGAGATCGAGTCCCCGATTGTCGATCAAACTGAAACTGCTCTAGAACAGTATACAGATTTCAATAGAGGTTTCTTTTTCTTTATAGGACCTGTCCAGAATAGTAAGTTAATACGTAGGTTAACGAGAACCCTTGAAGCAGTAGTGAATGAGACTGCCTCTGCTCTAGGTAACTTAACAGAAGAGCAATCTGCTATGAGATTTGTCGTGCTCCAAAATCGTCTCGTTCTTGACGTCATACTGGCCGATAGAGGAGGAGCATGTAGAGTCATCGGATCTAGTTGCTGCATTTTCATTCCAAATAACGCGCCGTCTGTTTATTCAGCTATAACCAGACTTCATAAAATTGCCCATCAGTTACACCAGAATCCAGGCACCTGGACATGGTCCGGTTGGTTCTGGAGTATAATTTCTGCCTGGGGATGGAAAATATTGTCATTTCTAGGTATTGCAGTAGCGATCATATTCAGTTGCTGCCTCTGTATACAATGTGGCCCTGCGATTTGCGGCATTTGTGCTACCTCTTGTATTCCTAGTCCCAAGTCCCGTCCTAAATCCCGTTCCAAGACAATTCGAGACGAGCAAATGATACTGTATGAAATGATAGATGGTATCATGAATATTGATGTTTCCTGATGGAAACGTAGTGACAAGGAGGGAATGTGGAAAAGTAAATTTTGCCATGTTCTGTGTCCCTACGTGTTCCCCATCTTATGTTATGTGTGCATGATTAATATGCATATGTATTCCCCATGATCGATTAAAGACGCAATTACAGTTGTGTCCATCTCTAGTATGCCAGTTTCCAGTTCTCGTGAAAGCTACGAATATCAGGCCTATGTAAAGCTACGTTGCCACGTTTCTCAGTGTGCACGTTAAATTCATTGAAAAGTCTCCGTTTCTAGGCCTCAAAAGGGCCCGGACTCAGATTCAGCTCCTGTCTCCTGAACCCTCTCTGAGGAGCGATAAAGCCCCCACCTGTATCCCTGACCCTTCACTTACTTCCTGCCTCACAGTGCCCGGCTCGTCCTGGCTCTGCCTGCCAGTCTGCCAAGAGTATGTTATGATTCTAGTTATCAGTCCAGCCCTCCTTCTCTGCATTCCTAAGCTACTGAATCGCATCAATAGTTTCAGTCATCGTCTAGCCTTTACGTCTCCATGTAAGAGAAATACTGTATTTATGGTCATTTAATATTCCTCAACACACACTACATGTAGAATAATGCATGCACCAGTCTTAGTGTCTGTTAGCCTTTGCCCTGATAACTTTTGGATTCTATCAACATGTTCTCTAAACATCAGATACTAGATAGTGTTTAGGTGCATGTCGCTCTGACTCTCCAGACTTTCGTCTCTCCTTCTAGCTCAGAAGTCATAGCCCCCAGCTTCTCCCTAGTAACACGTCATTGCCAGCTTGCGCACACCACTAGGTTAGAGGTCCCGGCTCCTTAGGTAGCCCCCTCCATGTTTCCGCCCCATTTATGACATATTCTGTTACGTTTACATCACATGTCTATGTTCACGCCTCCTGTTACACCCACTTTCATCCTTATCTTTCGCGACTGTTGCTAAACTCCACCCACTGTCACACCTACTGTATGTACTGTAATGCCATTGTTTTAGTATATATACTTGTGTATTGTTATTAAAAGCTAGCGCGCTCATTCCAGATCCTGCCCGACAGCTGTCGGGGCCCCCCTGTTGGCTAGCCATCCCAGATCTTCCCCGTGCAGGTTGTCCTGTTCCTGTCCTTATGCTGTATTAAACCTGCAAACTCCTACTACCTCGAATCTTGACTCTTATTTATTGAGCTATCTGTTATTGTTATGTCCAGTCAAAAATAGAGGTATTATTTATTTATTTACCACATCCTTGTGGCTGCAAAAACAAGAGATAATTGTGTAACAGATACCATTACTCTTTTAAATCATCTGGCAGATGAGGGACATAAAGTATCTCCTGCAAAATTACAGTTTTGCAAACAAGTAGTAAAATATCTTGGTCACAGAATTGCAAAGGGAGTCAGACAAGTGACAACAGAAAGAATAAAAATGATTCAAGCAATGCAACCTCCAAAAACACAGAGACAGGTTAGAATGTTTCTAGGGATGGTAGGTTATTGTCGCCATTGGATTAGTGGATTTTCAGTAATCGCAAAACCACTGCAGAGACTGACAAAAGCAGATATAAAAGACCCGATTAGCCTAACAAAAACTAAAATAGAAGCTTTTGAACAGTTAAAGAAAACTTTGTGTGAAGCTCCAGCATTGGGAATGCCTGATTATGAAAAAGAATTTGAGTTGTATTGCAGTGAAAGAGAAGGTTGTGCATTATCAGTTCTGATTCAAAGACATGGAAGACTGAGAAAGTCAATAGCATATTTCTCAGCTGTTCTTGACCCTGTTGCAAAAGCATTACCAGGTTGTTTAAAAGCAGTAGCTGCAACAAATGTAAGTTTGGAACAAAGGGAAGGAATATTAATGGGATTTCCTGTGAGAGTATGTGTACCACATTCATTTGAAATTCTCCTCACTAGAAGTAAGACACATTTGACAAATAATAGGCTAACGAAATATGAAAAGGGTATCCTTGGTTCGGACAATGTTTCAATTGCGAGATGTGTGAATTTAAATCCTTCAACATTATTACCTGATGGTACTGAAACAGAAATCAGGGATGAGATTGATCATGAATGCCTAGATGTATTAGAATACTGCACAAAACCAAGGCTGGACATAAAAGATGTCCCATTAGCTGAATCAGATTATGTTTTGTTTGTTGATGGTTCATGCTTAAGAACAGATGAAGGTGTTCTGAGTGCAGCATATTCGGTATGTACAGTTGCAGCTGTAATTGAAGCTTCCTGTCTCAAAGGAATTCGTTCAGCTCAAGTAGCAGAATTAATTGCTTTGATTCGTGCATGTGAAATGGGAAAAGAGCTCAAAATTACCATCGTGACTGATAGTCAGTACGGATATGGTGTAGTCCATGACTATGGCCAGCTCTGGTCTCAAAGAGGTTACTTAACTTCTGCAGGATCACCAATAAGAAATGCACAGTTGATCAAAAGATTGATCGACGGAATTCAGCTGCCAAAAAAAACTGCAGTTGTAAAGTGCACAGCACATAAAAAGGGTGAAGATTACATAACAAAAGGAAACTCGTATGCTGACTCAATAGCAAACTTTTGTGCAAAGAATAATATGTCCATTAATCGGGAAAAAGACAATGAACATGTTTTGAACTCACTTATGCTAACATCAGTAGTTGAGACTTGGCAAGGAGTAAAAGAGTTGCAAGATGAGGCAAATGATGAGGAGAAAGACACATGGTTAAAAGCAGGATGCAGACAGAGAGAAGAAGATGAGGTTTGGGTTTACAAAGATGACAGATAGCATGATTTCTGACATGGCACGCATGTACCATGGTCCAGGACATATTGGCAGAGATTCAATGATCAGATTATTCAGACAAATATGGTACAATCCAAAATTCAGAATAATTGCAGAATCTTTTTGTCAGAGATGTATTATCTGCCAACAGATCAATCCAAACAGAAAAACAGTTGTGAGCATGGGAACCATAGGACGGGAGGGTGGTCCATTTACGAGAATACAGCTTGACTTCATTGACATGCCACCTCACAACAAACTCAGATATGTCTTGGTGATAATCTGTTTGTTTTCAAGATGAGTAGAAGCGTTCCCAACACGTCACAATGATTCAGTTACTGTGGCAAAATTGCTTTTAAGAGAAATCATACCGAGGTATGGATTTCCAGTGACGGTCGAGACATATCGTGGCACACATTTTGAAAACAGATTGCTAAAATTGATTTTTGAAGCTCTGGATATGAAGCAAAAATTACATTGTGCTTATAGACCAGAAGCATCAGGTGTTGTTGAGCAAGTGAATGGTACAATAAAAAACAGAATAGCAAAAATGTGCTTAGCAACAGGAATGAAGTGGACAGACGCACTTCCACTTGTTTTGATGTCTTTAAGAAGTATTCCAGATAGAAAAACAGGTTTGAGTCCTCATGAGATTCTAATGGGCAGGGTCATGAGGCAAGCATTTGTTCCAGTTGATAAAATTTTGAGCATTAATGATAGCGTCATTATGGATTACTGCAAAAATCTATCTGATGTGGTGACTTCTGTGTTCCATCAGGTGGGAACTGAAGTAATCACAAAAGAAAAAGAACAAGCTCATGATCTGTTACCAGGAGACTGGGTAAGGACAAAAGTACATCGAAGAAGAAACTGCCTAGTACCATAATTAGTAGTAGTAGAAGTAAATAGTAGTTAAGGAAATTTAGATGATGCAAGTGATAATGATTGATTTTGTTCATTAGGTGATACAAGGTTGAAGAAATTGTGTTAGGTGACACAAGGTCGAATAAAGTGTGTTAGCTGGAAAAACTCATTGATGTATGACATAAGGTCGAAGAAAAGCTGTTAGAAAGTAAAGTTATGCGTTAAAAAAAAGAGAGGAGTATATTTAGTTATTTTTCATTTTTCATTTTTTTAAGGCTTTTGTTTAAAATTTCATTTTTCATTTTTTTAAGGCTTTTGTTTAAAAGTAAGGATGCCTTCTACTAATAATAATTCGAGATGCTCAATTTTCAGAAGATGTTGCAAATTGTCTTCAATATGTGTAATCCTGATACTTTTAGTTTGGTTAATTTTAGCTGTCATTTTTCCTTTTGGAATAGATAAAGAGATGTATAAAACTAACATGACTAGTAAAGTTGTGCTTAAACATGATGAAGTTGATAAGACAAATAAAATCATTGTACATAAACCAGAGATTCACCAAGATAGATCTGTAGGAGATTTTTCTAGTAATACCTTTTCAAGACTTTTATCTGAATATGTTAAGGTGATGGATGCAAAAGATTGCTACATTTGTGTGAAATTACCTACTTCTGTTTCTGAAGGTGTTACGTATAATATGCTTCCTCTTCCTTATGGCAAAACATGTAGTGTAATAGCTAGTTTGTTTTATCAAACTGGACTTTTAGAATATTATTATTCAGATTTTGATGAGATTTTTGCAAATTTAAAAGTTGAAAATAGTTTGAATAAAGTGAAACATGCTAAACAGATGAGGGAATTTTTCCTAGTGACTAGTGAATTAACTTATGAATATGCTTTTAGAAATAATTTAACATGCAAATTGAGAACAGAATAGAAGACGTTCTTAAATATGGTGGAAGAGAGAAGGGCAATTTATAAGCGAAATGAGATGATGAAACAAACTAAGTCAAAATTTTGGCAGATGGAAGATGAAAAGCTTAATGGTAGAAATGAAAATGTTGCAATTCATATAGATGAACCTGTTAGTGGAAAATTTTGTATAAGAAGAGATAATACTTTGTTTGATAATTATTTTGTTGGTGCAAGTCAATGTAAAGACACTTATCGTATTATAGGGGGTTGGGAATTTAAAGGAGGTAAAGATCCAATTTTTCCTGGAATTTATTTTGTTTGTGGGAATAAAGCCTATTACAATCTCCCAGACCACTGGTACGGGACATGTTATGTGGGTTTAGTCTTCCCAAAGATTTCTCATGTAGATAGAAATGCAAGGGGTTTATTTGAAATTGGCAATCACCTGAATAGATTTAGAAGGGAAAGCCTTGCAGAAATAATGTGTGATCTATTTGGTGCAATAATACCTATGGCAGGAATAACACTGAATGCAAATAAAATCAGAAAAATGTCTACAATTGGTGATAGATTGTCCACAGATACTGCAAGTGGATTTCAATTAGTGAACACAGACCTTATTGCCATGAGAACTATGGTGATGCAAAATCGTCTTGCCTTAGACATTTTGCTGGCAAAAGAGGGTGGAGTCTGTGGAACTTTGCATGTCCAACATTGCTGTACATACATACCTGACAAGAGTCAGAATATAGAAATGTATATTAAGAATATCACAGAATTACATAATGAGGTTGAACCTCTAGAAGATGATAGTTTTTCAGAACGCTTAAGTAAAAGATTTACAGCAATCAAACACTGGTTTCAAGAGATTGGTAATTCAATTACAGGTAAAATAGTTTTTCCTTTAATAGTCAAAGCGATTGGTAATTCAATTACAGGTAAAATAATTTTTCCTTTAATAGTCATAGCTATAGTGATACTTTTGCTAAAAATTTGTTGCATGATACACAGGAGAAGAAAACATGTAATAGAAAAGAAAAGAATTTACAAACTAAAAAAAGAAAAGGAAAAAAAAATAGAATTAGAAGAGTTTCGGAGAACACAATATGAGAAATGCAGAAAAACAGATGAATCTAAAGTTTAGAAATACTAATACCAAGAAAGTCCAAAACATGTTCAAGGGTTAAAAATGTAAAACATTTTGGGTATTATTTGGTGATTTTGAAAACACCAGATGAGGGAGTTGATGGAGCAAGGTGAAGAACAAGATTTTGTTCAAACTTGCGAAGTTAATCTCCCATAACAGTAGTAATTAAATTAATAAGCATGTGGTGAAATTACTAATCAACTTAGTTTAAGAATACATTCATTGATACACGCAGGATTAACTAATGTGCTTTTTGTTGCAAATGCAAAGAAAAATAATAAACTAACCTTGTCTATTGTCCTTGTCAGTATTAAATGTGTCTGTGTAACTAATGGCATGTGCTTATTTTGTGTGCTTATGTTATGTCCTTTCTGTGACAAAAAGCTCATGGAGATCGTGCGGTTCAAAGAAGAAAAGTAAATATATTGCTGCTTGAATGTGCTTTTGCTAGGTAACATAATTAACAGGATTAATTAGTAAAGGGGGTGGGTTACAGAATGGGTCTCAATTATGTAACCGCATCCGTGCCGCTCATTTTCCCGCGGTGCGCTAAAGATTTTAAAACCCCGCGGTTCATGACGAGCTCAGCTCATCATCAGCGTACAAGAGGTGTACTTCATGACGAGCTGAGCTCGTCATGAGCGTGCAAGGGGTTAATTAATTGATGTCTTGTGTTTGTTTAATAATAGTTTCCAAAGTGAGGCCTAAAGGCGGTTCAGAAAAATGGCTGACAGAGCTTAAGACGTAAAAGCTTGTCCAGAGTGGAGCCTTGCACATGCGTAGCTGTGAAGATTTTACTGCATTGTCATCGTTAATTGAAAAGCAGTTCTTTGGTTAAGTTGAACGTGCTCTTGGAGAAAAGGCTCAAGGACAGGAACTTAATGTGTCTGCCAAGGCTAGGAAGTAGATGTTCGAAACTCGAGGAAAAGTAACTTTCTTGAGGAAGCTGAAAGTTGTGGAAGCAAAAGACAATAGGGCTTATGTAAAGCCTGAACTTGGTCAAGAATCGGAGATGACTTCATACTTTTTATCATGGACTGACACAGGACAGCCAATGAGAAGCTTGGATACGCTGAAAAGAATGTAAAATGTAGAAAGTTTAGCTAGAAAGAAAGGTATAAAACCTGACTTAATGAGCAGGAAGCTGCTTTTCTTTGCTGCTCTTGCTTTCCGATTCCTGAATGACGTGACGTGCTGTTGGACTTTTGACGCACGTAAGGACAGCAGACTTTAAATGATTTTTCCTTTCTAGGTGAAGTGAGAAATAGACAGGGAAATAGATTTAGGGAATGGAAACTGTTATTTTGCTAATAATTCGTGTTTCTGAGCTCGCTTTGATAATGTCAGTTCATTAATTAATTTCCTTATTAAAATGCTACTTTCTTATTTGCTTATAAAATAAAGATTCTAAAACGTAAATGCTTTCTCTTTATGAAGAATAAAGTTAATAAAATTAGATTTGAAAATACAAACTGGTCTTGTTTATTCATGGTCTAGTTTCCATCAGTTGATCCAATCGCCTAAGTAGCCTGATTAATAAATGATAAATGTTTGAATCCGTGGAGAAAATAAATAAACTGCAGTTGTATATAAATTTGTAAATAATATGTGAATAGTTTAGTTAATCAGACCACATGATTCAGTTGCTCAAAATTGTCTCTTTGGTATTATGGACCTTTATATGTGTTTTATGATTAATGGTGAGTATTAAGGTGTTAGGTAGCGTTTTTGAGACAGTTTTTCAAAAGGAGCGCTGGATCAATTACAGGCATACTACCTAGGAAGTGGCGGTGAGAGGCGTTAGCCTCCTTGGCTTAACACCTCTCATCACCACTTAGGAAGCGCCAGGCTGCACCATATTACCAAGGATGTGGTGGAGCCTGGCGTTTCCCCCTGCGATAGCGCTAAGCCTCACGATTTAACGACAACACAGGCACCCAGGGTGTCTGCGAGCAGGTAGGTTTGTTTATGTACAACAAGGTGTCTCTTCCTGCACATAAACAAACCAAAAATGCCATTTTGTAACTTACATGTGTGCTGGTTCATGTACAACACATGTAAGTTACAAAATGGCATTTAAAAAAAGGTTTGTACATGTACATGAAGGGACACCTTTCTGTACATAAACAAACCTTATTGAGTTTTAACGGGGTGAGCCCTGAAAAACTCATGAACCTGGGTCACTAGGTAAATACAAGAAAAATGGTCCGAGTTTGCACAATTATTCCACAGGTGTTCTATATTACTTCATACAGACGTTCACCATATATACGTGTCACTACTTATAAATTCAACAGAATGAAAAAACTAATTACAATATTCAAAGTCTGAATTGCATTTATTTCTGCAATCATGAACTTTTTTAGATTCTTCATCAAAGAAATGTTTTTTACTTTTCAAGGGTTTGTAATGTAATCTTCAAGTCAATACATCTATAGGTGCTCTCAATGAGGAAGGGAAGGGATGTGATAAGGTTTGTGAGGGACTGGGTAAAGGTGGTGTGACATTGGTAACATCACATTTAAAATCAATAAGCCTTTACAATCAAGCTAGTACAAATGTTCCCAAATCACATCCCACATAGGTTAGATAAATCCATCTCATTAGATTCTATGGGGTGCTAAGTTGGCAAAGTCTACGTTTCGACCCCCATGTACGCTTGAGGGTCATTCAGTCCTCATGTTGGGGTCTTCGTCAGGGCAGACGGAGAGAACCTAAAATATAAAGTCTAGCATTACGTGCTTGTGGTGAACTGTTATTTGGTATATGATCAGTATGTAGGGAATACCTACATAGGTGCAGCGGTCAACGTCTGTACAATTTCTCCGGATGCGGAGAAAGTGCCCGAAGGGCAGGTTGTCCCAGAGTCCTCTGGTATGATGGCTCGTGTATCTCAAAAGAGTGTTTCTTTCAGCTGGTTTCCTGTAGAGAGTGGTATACAGTTTACCATCCCTTTCCTTTATGCTGATATCCAGAAAGTCAATAGATTCCTTATTCATGTGCATTGTAAACTTAATATCATCAGACTGTGTGTTCAGCCACTCTACAAAGGTATTCCGTTCACGTTCATCACCTGTCCATATCGCCAGGACATCATCTATATACCTATGCCATATGGAAATCTTGTTATGGTATGGGTTGTGTCTTGATAGGATGCATCGCTGTTCATATTCAGACATATATAGAATAGCCAGATCGGGGGCGAAGGCGGCACCCATCGCCACTCCTTTGCATTGAATATAGAACCTGTTCTGGAATACAAAGACATTTTTAGTCATGGCAATTTCTAGCAGATCGATGATGAATTCTGTAGGGACCCCTGCCGGTTGTTCCCTCCTTTGTTGCGCTCTTCTCATACATTCCACTGCAGACTTTTAATCTTAAAAGCATGCTGTATATACACTCATTTAACTTACCGGTTGCCACCAATTGAGCCCTTACGGGATTAACAGCTTGTTTTGCAATACTATGTACCCTAGGGTACAACACCCGCCCTTACTATGTGTATTATATTTTTTTGATTCCTCAGAATGGTGCCAGTTGCGCACCGAATCTAGAAAGTGAGACCCATTGATTTGACAAGATACTATATGCTCAACCACAGGAGCAGTGTCTAAGTAAGTCTCCCAGTCCCACCTTTTATTGTTACATGGCAGTTGTGCCATTGCCTTCAATTTAGACTTTCCCCCTTTTTTGTTTGTAGAATTCCTAGGAGCCCACGCAGGCCCACGACGTGCCGGTTCAGACGTTGACCGCTGCACCTATGTAGGTATTCCCTACATACTGATCATATACCAAATAACAGTTCACCACAAGCATGTAATGCTAGACTTTATATTTTAGGTTCTCTCCGTCTGTCCTGACGAAGACCCCAACATGAGGCCTGAATAACCCTTAAGCGTACATGGGGGTCGAAACGTAGACTACACCAACTTGGCACACCATAGGATCTAATGAGATGGATTTATCTAACCTATGTGCGATGTGATTTGGGAACGTTTGTACTAGCGTGATTGTAAAGGCTTATTGATTTTTAAATGTGATGTTACCAATGTCACACCACCTTTACCCAGTCCCTCACAAACCTTATCACATCCCTTCCCTTCCTCACTGAGAGCACCTATAGATGTATTGTCTTGAAGATTACATTACAAACCCTTGAAAAGTAAAAAACATTTCTTTGATGAAGAATCTAAAAAAGTACACGATAGCAGAAATAAATGCAATTCAGACTTTGAATATTGTAATTTGTTTTTTCATTATGTTGAATTTATAAGTAGTGACACGTGTATATGGTGAACGTCTGTATGAAGTAATATAGAACACCTGTGGAATAATTGTGCAAGCTCGGACCATTTTTCATAAACAAACCTTGGCATTTTGCTTTTTCCATGTGTGCTGCACAACGCATCAGTCAGCCTGGTGCTCCTAGAATCTCTGTAACTGCTTTTGCAATGAGCGGGTCTTCAGTCTGCACCTGACACTAAGAGTCCACCACCTCCTGAATTCTCAGTTCCTGCCTCTTAATTCTTAGCCTATTAGAAGGAAGGCGCCCGCCCTATCCCCCTGACGTAATAGTGATGTTTTAGGCGAAGTGCCAAGTATTCGGCCCTATCTATATCTATACCTGCTAAATGAGTTCTAGCTGCCTCCAGCTGTCTCCATATCCTAGGGGCCCAGTACGTTTATGGATGCGTTCAAGTTCTTCCACCTGACGAGAGAGGGCCTCTCTTTTTTCCCTACGCTCTTTGTGTTCTGCCGACTATATGGCTATCAGTTCTCTCCTCACCACCGCCTTCAACGCGTCCCAGACCATGGATACCGCAGTGTTTGGGTTGTCACTATTAGTCAGATATTCAGTGATCATTTTAGTCAGTCGCTCAACATTAGCCAGGCGGTGAAGGAGGCTGCCTCACAGGTGCCATGCTCTCGGACCTAGTCTATGGCTAGGGAGATCAAAAGTGACGGTCACTGCTGAATGGTTGGACAAGGATCTGGGCTCCATGGCAACGTCTAGTACCTTTGTTACTAAGTCTCTGGAACCTAAGTAGTAGTCCAACCTGGCGTAGGTTTTCTTTGCAAAGGAATAGAATGTGTCTCAAATCTGCCCATGGTTGTTCCTCCAGATGCCTATTAGCCCCCTGAAAGTGACCCAGTTCCTACCCCCATGACATTTAATATGAGTATATTTACTTTGTGTGACATTGTGTTGGAGTCGAACGGGCTATGAGGTGGCTATGTATGTAGAAGGGAGGGACCAAACATGTTGCTGTGGTGTATATGGCTCTGTTAGAAAATATGAGAGTCAGTGGTGTGCCATTACCAGGTCTGGCCCCAAAAATACAAAGAAAAAATTACCAAAAAACCTAGAAAACTGTAACAATAAAAAAAGAAAATGAAAATAACAAAGAGTAGAGTCCATTTCTGGCATGTCCATTTGACACTAGTGGGAGCGTGGTGGGGGAGGGGGTCCTCCTCCCGCCCGGGCCTGGCTGCTCGCAGTACAAAGATGCCTCCAGCGTGGACGGAAAGAAGAAAAAACTCTGGCCGGAGAGGCCGGAGCAGGAATCCCAGGGGGTAGGCCTTGTCAAGCCGAGGTTGGCCGTGAGGCGGAACCCGTCAAAGTGTCAATGACCGCCTGCTTCTCTTTGGCTAGTGTTGCGGGGTCTGGTCGAAGGCCGCCCGGGGGGGTGCCAGGGTCCCGGAGTGGAGAAGAGCCAGGACCCCCATGGGCCTCCCCGCCATGGCATGCAGAATTGGAAGTGTCATCCTCCAAAGTCAATACTTGACATGCCTCCTCGATGGATCTAATTTGATGGAGCCTTCCAGCGTGACAAAAAATGATGCGGAGCAGGTGGCCCCTGGAGTAGCGCACACCCGCTGCTCAGAGATGTACGGTTATAGGACGGAAGTCTTTCCACTTTTGAAGGGTTTATGCTGCGAGGTCTTGAAAAGAACTAAGTGGGCCCCTTGGTGTAGCACTGGTGTTTTATCTCTGGCTTTTTGGAGGATTTTCTCTTTCAGTGGAAAGTCGTGGACACATGTCAGTATGTCTGGTGGTGGAGCCTTGACAGAGCGTGCAGGTCCTACTCTGTGGGTTCTGTCCAGTTGGATTGTCACCTCAGGACCCACCTCCAGGATTGCTCTGAATAGACCCTGCACGTATAATGTAATATCAGAGCCCTCTGATCCGGTTGGAGCACCAATGATTTGTATGTTGTTCTGACAGGATCTATTCTCGAAGTCCTCCGTGTGGGCCTGGAGGTATAGGGTTTGATCTTTAAGGCGCAAGATCTATTGATGAAGTTGTTCAATTTCTTCATCTATGCTACCTTCATGGTCCTCCAGGGCGGATATCCTTTCGCCCAGCCTGTCTAGGTCTCACCTGGTTTCTTTTTATTCTTGCGCTATTTGCTTTCTTGAAGGATTGTAGGTCTTCTCACAGGGAGGAAAAGAGTGATTCCAGATAGGGGTGTGTGATTGGTTCGTACACGGGCCCTGATGTCCCCTCGGTCTCTCTCGGGGGCACGTCCCCCCCCCCTTGGGCTCCCACGGTTTTCAGCAGCATGACTTTTAAATAACAAACTTATTTCGATCTTTCTGTTGTCATTTTAAGAGCCAGTGGACTCCCACAATGTCTTTCATCCCAGAGCCCAGGGAATTGCGTTCTCCGATCTGATAGGCACAGTGTGGTGGCCGGTGCCTTCTCCTGCAACTTCAGGTCCCAGGCCAAGTTGCTACTGACAAGGGGTCAGGAGAGACTCGCCGCTGCTTCTGGAAGACGGCCGCTACCAGCGGACAGCGTGCAGTCGCAGGGCCTGGTTCTTCTTAAAGAGGGATTTGTAAAAATGTATGCACCTTGCAGTGAGAGGCGCTGACGATTTGTGGTGCTCAGCTCCTTTAGTAAGGCTCTTGGGGCTGATATTTCGCTACACCGCAAGCGGCCACCCACCGTGGTGCTCCTGATTGCGAGCCCCTTTTCTTACCTTCCGCCTTTGTATGGCTCCTCTATGATCCACTCCGTGCTGTGTCCCAGTGGGTCTCACTCGGGCTTTCCCAGGCTGATCTGGGTATGAGTTGAGGTTGCCACGTTGCCCCCAGGCCCCAGCGCTCACTGTGCAGGGCAAAGAGGGGGCCCTTCCCCTATTCCTGCTGCTTGCGCCGACTGGGACTTTTGCCACCTGGGGCCCAACCTGCCACCTGGGCTCCTCACCTGCCGGCCAGACAGTTAGGCCTCGTCTGTGCTGGGACGCACTCCAGGTCGAGGGAGAGGCATCAAGGGGGCCCCCGTCAAGGAGACAGCGGTGTGAGCCCCACACCCTCATCAGGTGTTTCTGCTCGAAGTTTCCGTGCACCAGCAGTTGCCCTTATGTCCTCAGCCAGCCAGGAGGGCAATTCTGATTCTAATCTGGGCCCCCTACTGCCCGTTAAGATGTCAGGATGTTGCCACTGGGGGCTACAGCCAGGTTTCCTCTCCGCAGTCGACTGTGGGCCTCAGGCTCTGGTTCGCATCATACTGCCGTTGCTCTTTCGTGGAGGACCTTCCAGATCACTGCTCGGAAGCTACACCATCCAGTCGGGAGGGATCCCACTTGCCCTGGCTCTCAAGGACGCTCTGGCGCCCTCTTCCAAAGTTTTGCCGCTGCCTGTGGTTTCCGCCTACTCCTCGCTGCCGTCGCCTGGTCTGCAGCCGCCTCCAATCTGGGTGTGTTCATGGTCCAAGCGATCTCGGGGTCCAGGGAAATACCATACGTAGGAGGCTTAGCACGTGAAAGCAGGAGCCGGCGGTAGTTGCAGCGTGCTCCTTTATTATCAGTTTCTGGTCCAGGCGTACACCCAGGATTTTTACCACAGTCTTGGGAGCCGGAGTGGCGCCAAACTCCTCTGGCCACCAGCTTGGGGACCACATCATAGAGGTATCTCCAAACAACATGATCTTGGTTTTGCCCGTATTGAGCTGGAGGAAATTGTTCCTCATCCAGCTAGTGATTACCATCATGCCATCCAAGAAGGTAGACTGAGCGTTGGGAGTATGCTTGTCAAAAGAAAAGTAGGACCTGAGTATCGTAAGCGTACGAGATTGGTACAAAACCTAATTTCCTGAGTAAACTTCAATGTTGAATAAGGTGGGACTGAGGCAGGATCCCTGGGTACTCCCTTAGTCAGTCCCGTGGTCTTTGAACGGAAAGGGCCTAGGTTGATGGTCTGAGTTCATTGAAATAGAAAACTCGACATGCATTGTAAGGCTATCTCTTGGATTCAAATTTCTTTGAGTCTCCTGAGCAGAGTCTCATGAGAGACTGTGTCAAAGGCAGCCAACACATCAAGCAGTACGAGAAGTACTGCTTGTCGTTGTCCAGGTACTGTCTAATATTGTCAGTGACAGCAATCAAAGCTGGCTCAGTGCTCTACCTGGGTCTAAACCCAGGCCGAGATGGATCAAGGCAGCTTGAGGATTCAACGTAGTCAGACAGGTGTTTGTTGATGTGTTTTTCTAATATCTTGCTCAGGAGAGGTAACAGAGACATTGGGCGATAGTTGGATGAGTCTTCCATGGGGGCCTTAAGGTTGTTACGGATGGGTATTATTTGTGCCGCCTTCCATTCAGAGGGAAGTTGGCCCTATCTCATCGAGAGATTGAGGATCAAGCAAATTGGGGTAGATAGCTGTTTGGAGAGCAGTGAGGTGGTCTTAGCAGGGATAATATCCAATGGGAAGCCTGATTTTACTGTGTTCAGTAATGATTTTACATCACCGGGCATGAGCGTGGGGTAATGATCTGCACGTTAGGCGAAGCAGGAAAGTAGTATGTTATAGGATCCTGCTGAGAGCTTCCGACTGAGGTGAATTTGTTGTAGATCGCTCAATTTTCATAGTAAACTGTGCTGCTATTTTATCAGAGAGCGCTTGGGAAGGAGCTGCTTCGTTGTTGCATGCCTTCGGGTTAGTGGAGGATTTTAAGATTTGGTAGAGCACCTTGGGGGCGTTCCCTGTCTGATCAAGTAGCAGTGCAATATGAGCTCTGCGAACGGTTCTATATTTTTATGCTATTGAGCCAGAGCGGTCTTATATCTCTCTTTGTACTGTGCATCATGGGAATGGCGCCAGCAACGTTCCAGCTTTTTACAGAGATGCTTTTCCGTCTGAAGTTTGGAGGAAAACCATGCTATCTGGGGGTGCCTAGCCGAACTAGGGCATTGTTTCAGAGGAGCCAGGTGATCAATGGCAGTTTTGACTACAGAATTATAGCGAGCCGGCATTCCTCCATGTTATCTGATTCAAGGTTCCAGAGTGCTGGAATTATATCCTGGAAGTGGTCAGGAGTGATTTTATGCCAGTGACTGCGAGAGCTAAGGGGGTCATAGGGGAAACGTCATGTACCCTGGGACCCCTAATTTGGAAATCTATTAATGAGTAATCAGTCCATGTGAGTGGACAAGGAGCTCCGCAGAAAATGTTAGAAGAGTTAGTAAAAATAAGATCTAACGTATGTGAAGCTGAGTGAGTGGGGCCGTTGTTGATGTTGCTTAGTTCTAGAGTGGCTAAATCCGCCAGGAGCATACAGGCATCCTGATTTGCCGTGCTTTTACTGTGAACGTTAAAGTCTCCCAGGAGCGAAAAATTATTTGTTGAAATGACATGAGAGGAAATGAATTCCATTAGTTGAAGTGAAAAGTCTAAGAGGGGACCTGGGGGCAGTATACAAGGGCACCTTTCCAGCTGTGTTGGGGAAGCAGGTCAATGCTGAAGACTAGGATTTCAATTTTATCATAGCTTAGTTGCCCAAGTATGGAGACTTTGATGGACTCCTTATGAATGAAGGCTATAACCACCCTCCCCCCCCGCCCCCGGATTGTCTGTCCAGCCTTTGGAAGCAGTAGCCCTTTGGGGAGTGCCACTGGTAAGGCAGGGGTCGAGCTGGGTTTAATCCAGGTTTCGGTCAGCAATCCAGTGTCGGGGAGCTTGGAAGTAAATAGGTCCCAGATTTTGACTGCGTGTTTAGGCAGATATCTGACATTGCCTAAAATGCAATTCCAATTTTGGTTTCCTGGAGGAGTCTGGGGAAGGGTATCTACCTCTACACAGAGGCTGTGCTGACTTTTGCCTAGGTCAGGTGTCGTACTATCAATGTAATACAATGCAATGTAATGCTGTTCCAACTTCAGGCTCTGAAATTAACAGGACCTGCACGTGAAGGGCCCCTCCATAACCAGGAGAGATCTAAGAATAGCGTTTGTATGATAGGTACATTTATCTGAACTACCTCGTCTGATATCGAGGAGTTCCTGGTTGGTGTAGGTATACCTTTGTCTGGTTCCTGATTCTGGTGTGAAACATGGAGGGGTCCTGGCTCCTCGCGACAGCTGGGCGCGGACGGGTGCAGACGGGCGCAGATGGGCACAGATGGGCGCAGACGGGCTAGCCGTTGGCGTACCAGCAGCATGCTTGCTGTGCGCATCCGCTGCGCGTTTATGTCAGGCATGGGATTAAATAATGGAGGCGAGCAGCTAGACTGCTAACCTCCGTTCCGCCCAGAAATGCAGGAAAACTGCTTCTGCTTTCACCCAATAACCCTCCACTCAAACGGAAAAACCCACTGTGGACCGAGGAGAAATGCTGAGAGAGGCACGAATGCAGCAAACCGTAGGTAAGTCGATTCAGATGCAAGAAGTGAGTTTAAAGCATACCGGTTTGTTATTCTTATGAATATGACCAATTAAAATAGAAATTAACAGAAGCAGCAGAAGCACAACAAACATAGCGAGGTCCTTAAAGGGACCTACAAGTGCACAAATACCAAAAACATGTTACAACAGCAGCCTCATGAGCTTTCCCACAAAATAGAGTATGGGTCTTGGCAGATGGGAACAAGTATCTGCTTTTGGGTTTGGGAGCAGCAATTCCTATCAGAGGAGTGGTTGTGGTGGGCCCTAGACCTTGCACCGCCACAAGCCTGACAGCTCTGGATTGATCTGATTAAGAGTAGCAAATATATGATTGCCCAACCTGCTTGCCTCTGTGTCACCTATAGAAGCGCACAGGCTGTCCACTGTGAGACCCGCCTGCGGGGGACCAGGGCGCCGAGGCTCTCTGAAGTGCTAGCATGGGCAGGACGGACAGGTTGTCGAAGGCTCCTGCCACCCAAACCAAAATGGACCGTTTCACTACCCTAGAGGCGGGCGCGTCTGGGGGGACTGCGGATCAGGAGCCGCTGCCCTCAGCTAAGTTATCTGCTATCTTGCAAGCCATCAACGCCTTGCAAACCTCGGTGGAGGGTAAGATTGCGGCGGTGCACGTGGATATGACTCTTATCCGGCAGGATCTCCGAAACGCCAACACCCGGATTAAGGAAACCAAATCTCATATCTCCAACATGGAAGACGACGTCCAGCAACTCAAGGGACAGGTGGCCCGCATTCAATCTCTCACTCAAGAGCTGCACCGCCGGGCAGAAGATGCAGAGAATAGGTCCCAGCGCTATTAATTTCCGCCTGGTGGGTTTCCCAGAGGGGGCAGAGCAGGGCCGCACGGCGGACTTACTGGAGAAATTGCTCAGATCATGGGTCCCTGAGGGCTCACTCTCTCCCTGGTTTGCGATTGAGCAGGCACACCGGTCCCTCGCTCCTAAACCTCTTCCTGACCTATCATAATGCGGGTACTTAACTTCAAAGACCGGGATGCCATCCTGTCGGAAGCCCGTAAACAGCAATGGCTCCTGGACGAAAATCGTATTATCATGATCTTCCCAGACTACACCCGCAAGGTCCAAAGCCAGCGCGCTCCTTCAACGATGTGAAAACAAAGCTAAGAGCGCTCAATATCCAATACCGTCTTCTCTCCCCGGCACGCCTGCGGGTGGTATTCGCCAACAAGACCCTGTCTTCGACAGTCTACAGAGGAGCGCCCGTTGCACACTGATGTTCGGGCTCCGCAGCAGGGGGGCTGGGGGTGGTCTGGCTCGCCTTTCATCCCCCGCTCCCCTGCCCCAACGCAACCGCTTCCGCAGGTGCAGTGGACGGATACGGACACGCTCTGACTCCCTGCCCGGCCGCCCCGTTCACTCAGCACTGCTCTCTGATGACCCGTCAGCTGGGAGACGCTCCAGATCCTCTGACCACTTGGCTCGTGGAGGAGCCTGGCTTCGTCCATCCTCGCAGGTTCTCCCGGACACAGGCCTCTCATGTAGCCCAATGCTTCTGAAAGACCCTCCTTGAACTCCCCGCTGCCTGCCGGGCCTGGCTCCGCAGCAGGAGGGTCTACCTAGTTCTACCTTATTCCTTTCATGCCTGATGGTCTCGTTTAAGCGCATCCTGAAATGAGGAGGGATCCTCCACGCTTTTCCATTCCCAAGCGTTTTTAGTTTGGTTCACTCTCTGGTTTGTTGCTAGGGCGACAGATGCTTCTGTTCCTGAAATGTAGGGTGGGAGGGTGGCAGTGGGGGGGTGGGACCATTGTCCTGAGTTTTTTCCTTAGTTCTGACGAGACAGACATACCGGATCCCCCACTTCAGACTTGCAGTCCCATTGTCAGCCCAAATATTATGTGCAACAATCCATTAATAAGCGCCCCTCTGCATATCATGTCCTAGAACGTTAATGGCCTCCTGGACCAACTTAAACACATGGCTGTCCTCAAGTATGCTCAGCGCTCAGGGGCAGACATCTTACTCTTGCAGGAAACCCACCTGCTGGGTAACCACTGCCCTTTCCTACTGCGATACGGCTATGACAGAGTGTGGCACTCAGGGTTTCCATGGGGTTCGCGTGGGGTGGCAATCCTGGTAAGACGCTCCCTTCCTCTGGTGACTGTCCAAACGACTCTGGATGCTCAGGGCACTTTCGTAGCCGTCAGTGGCACAATAAATGGCAACCTGATTAACCTGGTGTCCCTTTATTCTCCCTCCTCGATGCTGACAACGACTTTAGCTAAGTCCGCGAACCTCCTGCGTCACTTCCCCTCGGTCCCACATTCCTTTTGGGGCGACTTTAATGCGGTCTTGTCACCGGACCTTGACACGACAGGCCCACCATCCCCAGGTAGAATTGCACAGGCCAAGCAGCTGTGGTCTTGGTCAGCCTCACTAGGCTTGTGCGACGCATGGCGACTGTGGCATCCCCACTCTAAACAATTTACACACACCTCAGCGGCATACCATACACACGCGCGTATTGATGCCATTTTCGTTCCGTCGACGGACTGTCTTCAGATTCAGGACGTCTTGCTTCTTGTGAGAGGTATCTCTGACCACTCGCCTGTGCTGCCTGGTTCCTTCAAGACAACGACTTTAGGAAAGCGGTGCAGGAGGAGCTCAGACACTACTTTCTCTCCAACTAGGGCTCTGTGTCCTCCCCGGGCACCCTGTGGGAGGCGGGCAAGGCCACGATTAGGGGAGTCGCCAAGGGCCGACTCAAGCTCCAGCGACAAACCCAATTGGAGCAGATCACCTTGCGAGGGGCCCAGGATCTGCGCCTCGACGAGCTGCGGCCCGGTCCCCAGACGCCTCCGACACAAGACTTCTGACACGGCTTCGGTCGGAGATTAAGCAGCTATCAATGGACGCGGCGAAACTCCTTTGGCGCTCCTCTGTGGCCAGGGTGTACGGTTGGGCGACAAGAATGGCACACTCCTTCATCGTTTGGCTACGTACCCAAGGGCAACCGTGTAATCCCTGACGGGTCACAATGCTGGTCCCCAATGGAAATGGCGCTGGCCTTTGCCGCTTACTACCGCAGGCTATACGAGGCCCAGGCCCGACCCAATCCCTTACGGGCCTGATGGACATGGAGGGTGGCTGCCTTCCGCGGGTCGACGTCGCCCTTCAAGTCGATCTGGACCGTCCCGTGTCCCGTGAGGAGATTGGAGACGCAATCACCCTTGTTTCATCCGGTAAGACACCGGGTCCAGACGGCCTTCCCCAGGAATACTACGCCCATTACTGGGACGTTCTCAACCCCCATCTTGATGCACTGTTTCGCGAAGCCGTGGAGAAGGGCTCCTTTCCTCAGGAAACGGACTTCTCGACTACTGAAATATAGTGTGGTTTGGCTGGTGTATGCTTTTTGTAAAATGAATAAATTTGTTTATAAAAAAAAAAAAAGAATTGCAAATATAGTCCTCAAATTAACTGATGTGGAACGATTTGGGATGAACCCCCATTGCAATGGAGAGATTTTTTTGTCCATAATTAGGGAAAGGTGAGTGGCAAGGACCTTCATTATAATTTTATTATCTTGATTCAATAACGACAGTGGCCTATAAGAGATGCACTTATCCGGTAGTTTGCCTGGTTTGAGCAATAAGGTTATGACGGCTTTGTGCATTGTCAGAGGGAGGCTTCCATGTGTCAGTGACACCGCATACACCTCGAGCAGGTGTGGGGCCAGTATCGGTTTGTAAGTCTTGTAGAAAGTTCCAGTAAATCTGTCAAGTCGTGGGGCACGAGTGCCGCTCAGATCGTCGATGGCCTGTGTGATCTTGTCACATGATATAGGGGAAGCAAGAAATTGCTGCTGTCCTCTATGTAACCAAACCATGGCAACCTCCGCCAGGTAGTTTGCGACAGTTTCTACAGAAACATCGTATCACAACATGTACGGCTGAGCATAATACTTACGAAAGGTGCCAACTTTATCGTCACTGCTGGTGACAGTGGAGCCATCGTAAAGATGGAGGTGCATGATTAATTGAGCCTGAAAAGGGGGTGGAGTAGTCTGGTCAATCAATCTATGGCCAGGTCTCTCCCCTTCACCATAGACCATAGCCAGCGCATATTTACCAAGGTAATTGACTTCCCGAGCTGCCAGATCATGAAATTCCTGCATTAGGGAAGCGCGCATACATAACAACGAAGGGTAATCATCGGTCAGCGTTTGTATGTCAAGGTCCTTCAGTGCCCGTTCAATGGTTGCAGCTCCCCTCGTATAGAGCGCAGCATTCCTAAACACTTGGCTATGCACACCCCACTGTTTTTATTGGCATTTGCAGTACAAAAACATTGGACATTCAACAAGACAATCAGCATAGTACTTTTGGTGTGCTGGTTACAGATAATCGTATTAGTCATATCGCATGTCATTGACTCACAATAATACATGGTGTGTAGTGGCAGTGAGCAATAAGCATTGTTACATACACCCAGACTGTAACATAATAGCTTTCTGAAATTTTTTAACTCACTTCACCGGGAGAAAAGTAATTACAGACAGTACAAAGTTCTAGAGGTCATCCATATTTACAGCGCTAAGCCATTGCACAAATGGTTCCCAAAAATGTTTGGGGCGAGATTGCCCAGGCAGCTGCTCCCAGTATGTTTCCAGTTGCGTTCTACAGTGTGTTACACTCGTAAGCCAATTTTTCATGGTCGGCGGACAAGCCGCTCTCCAATGGATGGCTACTTGGCGCTTTGCCAATATCAGCAGCATCGCCGTCAGCTGTCTGCGTTTGGGAGGAACGCCAGTATTGTCCCCTAGTAACACCGCAAGCGGTGTGCAGGGTAACGCATGTCCTGTAATGTTCTGTGTATATTGAACCACACGTGCCCCAAAATGAGCTATCAGCCTGAAGTCCCATGCTACATGTAGGAATCCGGCCTGCATGGCCCCACATCGCCAGCAACACCCATCCGGTCGCAGGTCCATTCAGTGCATTTGTATGGGGGTGCGATACATGCGGTCTATAAATTTAAAGTGTATCAGTCGCAACCGGTAATTAGAAGACAGCAGTCGCATCTGTCCACAGACTAAGAACCATCTGTCATCTGGGATGTTTGTCCCCATTTCTGTCTCCCAGCCCACTCTGGCCTCCAGAATGAGAATTGGGGATTCCCGTTGCATGGTATTATATAGACGGGTGATCAACTTCCGGCCATGTTCGACTACCAGAACGCTCTCTAGGGCCGCTAGGGTCGGGGTAGGGGTAGGGCGTGGAAACGTGCCATATCTATTTCTACAAGAGGACCTTATCTGATGATACAAGAGTGTGTCAGCTGCTGTGGGTGGAGTCTGTCCACACATCTGCTGTATTGTTAAAAAAAGTGTCGTCAGGAAAGAGGTCTGCACCTTTGCAAAGTTTAAGTTGTGTCGCCCTTTCATGTGCTCTACGGTCCGCCAGTGGAGGTATATGCAGGTGCTTTGCTATTTGCATCAAGGGGGCGTATAGCTTGTCCAGTTTTGCTCTGCTACACAGTCCTGACCAGGCCCAACGCAATGCTCCCACTGAATTTACCTCCCCGCGACGTTTTTTGTATTGTTGAAAGACAGCGGTTGCAAGTGGTAGAGGGGCCACTCTGTCTAACTTCACAGCTACGTGTGGATTGCAATTGTGTTGGGTGTATCCAGTAGTGGAGGAAATGTGCCCGTGCACAGTGAGCATAAAGTATGAAATCCGGAGCTGCAAGCCCTCCTTGGGATTCGGGTAGAGTGAGTGTCTCCCATGATATCTGGGGCTGTTTCCCGGCCCATACCAATTCCACCATGAGGGATCGGAGTGTTTGAAAAAATTGCATTGTAAGTGGGATGTGGATGATAACGAATTGGGTAAAATTATCATCTTGATCAGGGCTATGCGCCCCATCATTGACAGGGGTAGTGTTTTCCAGTGGGACACCCTGTCTTTGATCCAATCAACTGTCCTACCATAGTTTTTGGACCACAGTTCAGCGACGTCTCCACACAGCCAAATCCCCAGATAGCATGTCGGTCCTGTCGCCCAGGTTATGGGATATTCAGTGTCGAAGGGGTGTGTTCCTGAGGTCAGAGGGAAGATGGCAGATTTGGCCCAGTTGATTCATACCCCTGGAGAGCTCACCATACAGGATCAATTCTCTCATCATGGGTGCCAGATTGTCACTGGGATCAACCATGTATAGTGTGATATCGTCAGCCTAGAGGGAGATGGATAACCCACGCGATGTAATTCCTATGCTGCGCTGCGCTGTGCATGGTGTTTTCTGATTCGCACTGGTAGTGGCTCTGTCGCAAAAGCAAAAAGGAGGGGCAAGAGGAGACATCCCTGACGTGTATCTCCGCTTACTGAACTGCCCGGTGCAGCAATTGTTTGTTTGTCAGTCCATTCACTTTCACCAGTGCTGTGGGCCTCTTGTATAAAAATTGGATATGCTAAACGAATAGTGGGCTTAGACCTATTCGGCATAGTAGTACGAAAAGAAAACTCCACTCCAGGGAGTCGAACGCCTTAATGGCATCCAATAGGCCTGCTATGGCCTGGACCTTAGGGTCTAGGTAGTCCATTAGTGCAAATATCGCCCGAAGGTTGTGGGATGTAGATCGTCCTGGTATAAAACCGGACTGATCTGAAAGGATAATACGTGTAAGTAGAGGTTGCATTCTGGTGGCCAAAAGTTTGCGTACATTTTTGCATCTATATTTAGTAGCGATATGGGGCGATACGAATCACATTTGGTCGGGTACTTGTCTGGCTTCAAGATTGTTATTATCATAGCTTCCCTAATTGAGGGGGGCAGCTGACCTTCCTTGATAACTTCATAGTACACATTCAAGAAGTGAGGAGCTAAGAGTATGGCATATTCTTTATAGAACTTAGCCGTCAGGCCATCTGGGCCAGAGGCTTTGGCTGAAGGGCTGCAATGACCTGTTTAATATCTTCTACCGTAAAGGGTAACTCCATATACTCCCTGTGAGCTCGTTCAAACCAAACCAATGCTACTGAATTGAAATACTCAAGTAATAGATCCTCTGTCGGCTTATGTCTGATGTATACAGGTGCGCATAAAAATCTTGCATCGTGGACAGAACGTCGGGTGGAGAGCGAACTGTCTCCCCCTCTACAGTGACTAGTTCTGTGATAAAGGGGGAACCCCTGGGTCCCCGTATGATAGCGGCTAGTGTTTTGCTCGGCCTGTTCCCCTCCCCATATCTGCGCGCTGCTGCTTGTTTATGTAAGAATTTTACTTCGCGCTCGACTTCTTGAAATGTTGTAGGGATGTACGTATCTCGCCCAATAGAGAGGGAGTTAGTGTCGGGCAATATTGCACATCTAATGTGTGTAATCTTTTTTCAAGTCGACCCAAAGTGTTCCTAATATAATGAAGGACCCCAGCCCATTCTGCAATGCAATGGCCTCTAATCACTACTTTAAATGCCTCCCAAAGACTTCCCACGGACTCCACCGAACCCGTATTATGGTCGAAGTAGTCTTGTATATGTGTTCTGATACTCTCGCAGAATGTCGAGTCTAAGAGGGCGTTAGTGGGGAGACGCCAGGAAAATAGCTGTCTATAAGGCTGCCGAATTGACAGTGTCAGGGTCACCGGGGCATGGTCAGAGACAGTTCTCGCGTGATGACTAGCAGACTGCACTGTGGTGTGCATGTCCCTGGTTAAAAGCCAAAAATCTATTCTGGACGAGGCCTGATGGTGGTGTGTGATGCAGGTGCCTTCCCGAGTCCCTGGGTGGAGAGCCCTCAAAGGGTCAGTCAAATTATAATCTTGCATGATACCTTGTAAGGCCATAGACGCTTGCGGATGATGGGTGCGCGCCACACCCTCCCTATCCAGATGCGGGGAGATTGTGATGTTGAAGTCCCCTCCCCAGAGGATCGCTGAGTCATCCAAAGATTGTATTCTATGCCAGAGGGTTTGGAAAAACTCAGGTTCATCAACATTAGGCCCATAGACGTTAGCTATTATCATTGTACAATGGTGTAATGTGCCCTGCAGCAGAATAAAGCGTCCCTCTGGGTCCACAATTGAGTGGTGTGTGTGCCATTGGACTCCCTTTTGAATGAGGATAGCCACCCTCCTGGAGTAGCTAGAGTAGCCTGCACTATGGACCTCTCCCCATCGAGCAGTGTACAATCTTGCGTGTGTTGACCGTAAAAGATGCGTCTCTTGAAGGAGACATATATCTATTTGGTGTCTTGATAGATAGGATTGTACCAGTCTGGACTTACGGTGGTCATTTAGACCTCGCACATTCCAAGATAGACAGGTGAGGCTAAACATGCTCCTTCTTGTTCCATTGGGGAGTCAAGACAAGTGTCTCCTTATATGTGCATACTCCCTCCTTTGCTCTCAGTGAGACCCTATATCTGTAGTGTATGACATGTGAAAGATTACGTAACTTACTGACAATGACCCACTGCCTATGGAAGTGGTCACGATACTCCGTGGCTGAATTGTCTTGTGACTCACAAACGTAGGTGAGAAGGCCTCCCAGCCGAAAAGTTCACTGAGTAGATGTTCCACATAGGAGCTCATGCATCCGGTGTTGGTGGACTCTGTGATTCCCGCTATACATATATTATTTCTACGTGATCTCGTCTTCAGTTTTTGCAGCAGTTTGTTTGAGGATCCTCTTGAGTTTATCAATAGGCTTGGTGGCTGAAGGGCTTGCGTCTTAAAGATCCGATATGCGTTGTAGGGTGGTAGAAATGCGTGTTTTATGCTGTTCTGTGCATTCGTGCATGCTCTCTAGTTGGGCTGTCAGTGTGTCCAAGCGGGTATCCTCTTATCTGAAACCCGTGCGCAGTTCAGCTAGGTTGGCCCGCGGGAGCCCTTTTTGTCTCAGTGCTGGGGGGTCTTGGCTGCATCAAAAGAGAGTGGGCGTTGACAGGGGTCGGAGCGTCTGATTGTGAAGGAAGGTAGTAGAGGTCCAGTGGCAGTGTCTGTCTGGAGCAGTTGAGGATCCTCAGGTAAGTAGGGTAGAGATCTTCACCTCTGACTCTGGCATAGCCAGGGGCAACCAGCAAGCCAATCAGTTATCTGTTTATAAGGGTGTTATTAAAGAACTCAAGGGGTCCCCCAGCAGATATGGACTCGGCACACCAGCGTAGGCTACAATTGGGGCCCAGACACCGGAGGACAACAATAAGCAGTAGCTGAAAAAGCTTCTCATCGACCGGGCAGGTCGCCAGGATTGCAGTCAGAATGCTATATAAGCCTGCACAGTCAACACTATGAGGAGCATGCATCAGGTCAGCGAGGTAGCATGTGTAACAGCTCACAACTTCAGCAGGCACATCATATCATTAGAATAATGCAGCAGGCAGGCTCAGGCAAATTATCAGTAGCTGTTCGTCGCCACTTAGCGCTAGGGCACAGAGGTCGAGACCAGCATGGATTGGTGCATGAGTGCACCATAGAACTCACGGCTGTGCGCAGGAGTGGAGCATAGTGTATGGGATGGCGGATGGCTCTGACGTCCTCGAACGCTCCAGTCTGAGCGCCCTCAGCCGGAGTCGTCTAGGCGGTGTGGACCTCCATTTTGGCAGAGCGGTCAGGCCGCAGCCCTGCCCTCAGGTTTGCCCTCGACCTCCGTCGTCGCAGGGCCTCCGAAGGCCGTGCCAGGCCGCAGCGGCCACCTGACGCCAACCCACTCTGCCTGGGACCAGGAGGACGAGCCACAGCTTATCAGATCGGGGAGGGCCCAGCTCATCCCCCCATGATGTTAAGGCACTAAATATGCCGGCTGGGCACAATGAAGGCCAAATAATGCTGGTGCGGGCTCCAGAGATCAGCCTTGAATTCCCATCTTGGGCCTCTGCCAGGCCACACCCCAGCAAAAGTATTTATGATCTGGGAGGTAACTAACCATGCAGCTATATCTTTATACCTCCAGGTGTAACTCGTATTTGCTAGCTCAATTAGCAAATCCTCCATCACCATACTCCCATGTCTACGCACGTTGTTCACAGGGCCAGACTGGTAATTCCGGGCACCGGGCAATCCCCCGGTAGGCTGCATGGGGAGGGGGACGTTTTTTTGACAGGGGGCCGTTTTTTTTGCTGGGGCTGATGTTCAGTCCATGGTGACCATCCCTGGGTCAGAGTCACTTCGGTAGTTTAGTAGCAGTGGCTCCTCTATAGGGGTGTTTCGGCGCCGCCCCCCTGCTTTCTCGCCGTGCGAGAAGGCAGAAACAAATGGTACTTATTACCATAATAACTTACCATTTGTTTCTGCCTTCTCGCACGGCGACAAAGCTGAAGTTCCTGGTTGGGGGTGGGCGGTGTTTCTCGAGGGCAGGGGGGAGTGGCTTGCCCACTGGTGTTCATACTGCCTGTTTGGGTGGCCTCAGGCCCTACTCAAACGGCGACCACCACTGAGGGAATCCTCCCGGCGCCTGCCTGACTCCAAGATGGCGGCCGGCGGCGACTTTCGGATGGCGATCGCCGCTTCCTCTGGCTCGCCCCAACTTCTCCCCGGCCTCTTGCCTATCCTGTGGCCCTCTTTCAGACTGTCTGGCCTGCCACTCGTCCTGCTACCGTTTTGGGGGCCTCTGCCACTTCCGGTATGCCCTGTGGTCCTGCGACACAGGCCGGATCTCCGGATCACTCACCCCTCCCCCCCTACGGCATGGCTCATGGCTCCCGGAGGCCACACTGCTTGCCCCCCCTGCCGGTCCGCCGCTGATTCCCACACATCTTCCAGGGTGGTTGAATACAAACACAACTCACCGGCTGCCGTGGCAGCGCCTCACGGCCAATGCGTGACCGCACCAACACCTTCATCACCTTGCGCACTCTCACGCCCACCGAGCCGGATGACCGCAAGCTCTCCAAGATGGCGACGCGCCTGCGGATGGCCTCCAGCTTCATCTCCCACCTGGGCTCCCACCTTCTCTCCTGGACTTTTTGACTTTTGTTCTGTCCTGACCGACACTTTGCTGCTATTTTCGGACAGTTTTCTCTGGACTTTAGCTCTCCTCCCATTCCCCCGTCCTTTAACCCTTCTCCCCGTGGATGATCCACATATGTCTCCTCCCTTCTCCGCTTCCCCTTCTCTCCATACCCTTGCATCCCTCCCACCCTCCCTTTGTGCTGTGACTGCATCCACACTTATGGAACTCTGCTCTTTGACATATTGTAATAACTCTAATCAATGGTATTTGCTTCAGACCTTGCACCATATACCATTCCTATGCGACTCTTAGAGTATATCCAGTCTTATCACCTCCCTATGTATATAGAGATAACTGTATTCACTAGTGTATGCAGTAGACCTTTGTACTCTCTACCATTCCTGTGTGACTCTTAGAGTATATCCATTCGTATCCCTTCCCTATGTATATAGAGATAACTCTAATCACTAGTATATGCAGTAGACCTTTGTACCATCTACCATTCCTATGTGACTCTTAGAGTATATCCATTTGTATCCCTTCCCTATGTATATAGAGATAACTCTAATCACTAGTATATGCAGTAGACCTTTGTACTCTCTACCATTCCTGTGTGACTCTTAGAGTATATCCATTCGTATCCCTTCCCTATGTATATAGAGATAACTCTAATCACTAGTATATGCGTAGACCTTTGTACTCTCTACCATTCCTATGTGACTCTTAGAGTATATCCATTTGTATCCCTTCCCTATGTATATAGAGATAACTCTAATCACTAGTATATGCGTAGACCTTTGTACTCTCTACCATTCCTGTGTGACTCTTAGAGTATATCCATTTGTATCCCTTCCCTATGTATATAGAGATAACTCTAATCACTAGTATATGCGTAGACCTTTGTACTCTCTACCATTCCTGTGTGACTCTTAGAGTATATCCATTTGTATCCCTTCCCTATGTATATAGAGATAACTCTAATCGCTAGTATATGCAGTATACCTTTGTACTCTCTGCCATTCCTATGTGACTCTTAGAGTATATCCCTTCGTATCCCTTCCCTATGTATATAGAGATAACTCTAATCACTAGTATATGCGTAGACCTTTGTACTCTCTACCATTCCTATGTGACTCTTAGAGTATATCCCTTCGTATCCCTTCCCTATGTATATAGAGATAACTCTATTCACTAGTGTATGCAGTAGACCTTTGTACTCTCTACCATTCCTGTGTGACTCTTAGAGTATATCCATTCGTATCCCTTCCCTATGTATATAGAGATAACTCTAATCACTAGTATATGCGTAGACCTTTGTACTCTCTACCATTCCTATGAGAATCTAAGAGTATATCCATTCGTATCCCTTCCCTATGTATATAGAGATAACTCTAATCACTAGTATATGCAGTAGACCTTTGTACTCTCTACCATTCCTATGTGACCCTTAGAGTATATCCAGTCATATCCCTTCCCATGTATATAGAGATAACTCTAATGACTAGTCTCCTATGTGATTGTTAGAGTATATCCATGTGTATCCCTTCCCTATGTATATGGAGATAACTTTAATCACTAGTATATGCGTAGACCTTTGTACTCCCTACCATTCCTATGTGACTCTTAGAGTATATCCATTTGTATCCCTTCCCTATGTATATAGAGATAACTCTAATCACTAGTATATGCGTAGACCTTTGTACTCTCTACCATTCCTGTGTGACTCTTAGAGTATATCCATTTGTATCCCTTCCCTATGTATATAGAGATAACTCTAATCACTAGTATATGCAGTAGACCTTTGTACTCTCTGCCATTCCTATGTGACTCTTAGAGTATATCCCTTCGTATCCCTTCCCTATGTAGATAGAGATAACTCTAATCACTAGTATATGCGTAGACCTTTGTACTCTCTACCATTCCTATGTGACTCTTAGAGTATATCCCTTCGTATCCCTTCCCTATGTATATAGAGATAACTCTTTTCACTAGTGTATGCAGTAGACCTTTGTACTCTCTACCATTCCTGTGTGACTCTTAGAGTATATCCATTCGTATCCCTTCCCTATGTATATAGAGATAACTCTAATCACTAGTATATGCGTAGACCTTTGTACTCTCTACCATTCCTATGAGAATCTAAGAGTATATCCATTCGTATCCCTTCCCTATGTATATAGAGATAACTCTAATCACTAGTATATGCAGTAGACCTTTGTACTCTCTACCATTCCTATGTGACCCTTAGAGTATATCCAGTCATATCCCTTCCCATGTATATAGAGATAACTCTAATGACTAGTCTCCTATGTGATTGTTAGAGTATATCCATGTGTATCCCTTCCCTATGTATATAGAGATAACTTTAATCACTAGTATATGCGTAGACCTTTGTACTCTCTACCATTCCTATGTGACTCTTAGAGTATATCCATCCGTATCCCTTCCCTATGTACAGGGCCGGTCCTAGGCCTTCTGAGGCCCCGGGCGAAAGGGAAGATGCGAGGCCCCCCTAATTGCATATTGCGTCACAAGAAGTGACATCACAGAAAGCGACATCGTAGTACTATTGATCTTATTTGGCATCACGGAAGCTAACTAATGTGGATATCAGTAACATTGACAAAAAGTGGCATCGTCATTTACATTGCCATTAGCTTAATATCTGTAGTCACTCTGCAGTCCCTAGCACTCCATAGCACTCCCTAGTCACTCTGCACTCCCTAGTCACTCTGCACTCCCTAGCCCTCCCTTGCACTCTGCACTCCCTAGCACTCCCTAGTCCCTCTGCACTCCCTAGCACTCCCTAGCCACTCTGCACTCCCTAGTCACTCTGCAGTCACTCTGCCCTCCCTAGCACTCCCTAGTCACTCTGCACTCCCTAGCACTCCCTAGTCACTCTGCACTCCCTAGTACTCCCTAGTCACTCTGCACTCCCTAGACACTCTGCACTCCCTAGCACTCCCTAGCTCCCCCTAGCACTCTGCAGTCACTCTGCACTCCCTAGCACTCCCTAGTCACTCTGTACTCCCTAGTTATCCTGTGAGTTTCAGCCCTTCCAATGAACAATGGGCCAGGAAAGGCAGGGCGAGGGTAAAAAAACAGAGCTTGCTATGACAAACACTTGGCAGAGGTGAATGTGTTCCAGAGGCATGCTCGGTACCTTTCTCCAATCTACACAAAGTATCTTACAGTCTCCTACTTCCACAAAACCAGTCCTTACCACTCCTTTTTTAGTTATATAGCATAGCCATGCTAGCTTTACCTTTAAGAGGTCAACATCAATAGTTATGGCACTTGTCACTATTGGGGCTTTTTTTTGCTCAATCTTGTGATGTATTGTAAGAACTGCCTGATTTGCAATAAGCAGCTATTCCTGATCCACATTTTAGGGCGATTCCTCTCTGGTTGTGAAAGACTTATTGTGAGATTACAAGGAGCATAGAAGGACTTGCAGCCCACCCATTTATTTCCATTGGCCAGCTTTACTGTCACTCTTGTTTACCTGCTTCCGTTTGAATGGCTTGCCTTGCCCATCTTATGTCTATCACTCCCCTGGAACATATGCAATTTACTTTTACCCTTCCACTTCTACTTTTAAGGAATTTCTTTCTTCTTTTTTCTCAAGCCCTCCAAAAGAATGCATGTGTTTTCAAGCTGTCTCCCTAGTGTGCTTCTCTTCCCCTGTCATGCTCGATGTTGCTCTTTCAATCCCAATTGCTTCTCTCCCTCATCCTTTTGTGATGCACTCACAATTGTGCTCTTCTCCTCCCTTGTTGCTTTTCAGCCGTGTGCTTCTCTCCCCATCTCGCTGTTCCTCTCTCTCTCTCTCGCATGTTTGCTTTCCTCCTTCCATTACCCATGCCCTCCCTGTTCCAACTCGGATTGCAAAATAAAAGTATTAAAAAAATGTTCCTGAGTCATTTTGTAGGTGTGCAAAAGCATGGTGCACCTACATTCAAAATGACGGAGCCGTCATAGGAATTTTATTATTAATATTCTTTAGCTATGCTGCACTGTAGAGCCGGGTTAAAAGCCATTGGCAATAACAAATAAGTCACAAAATGCAAGACCTGTTGGCTTTGCCATTAAATCGGTAATACCGAGCACAAATCTGGAGTGGATGGGATACTTAACGCATTGACTAGGGAAACTTGAGGGCTTTGCGGAAAACCGTGGGACAGCGAGCAGATGCGAGCAGGAGTGTGTATGAACTTTGGGAGGGGGGAGTGGCAACTATTCAGAGACCATCTCCACATTCTGAAGTGAAGCCCTCACAAATAAAGTAACATTTTTTTTCAAATTCATGGGGTAGAAAGAGGTTTAAGTCTCGCCCTATGAAACGTAAGCGCTTTGCCCGACCCGTATGGACTCCTTAAACCAGACATTTCTCTATAAATTAAAGCTTTTTGCTTGCCAGAATTTGTTGGCACACATACAAAAACAAAACACACGTTTCAGAATGCAAACGTTGATATCTACAACATAAACGTTTTTATGGTGGGGCTACTGGGTAAACAGGGTGCCACCTTCTTGACTTGTTAAATATGTCAGGCATTTATTCCACATGCGCGGAAACAAACTGCAAGATGAGACCTTTCTTCCTGTTGTACAAAAGGAAATTACAGCCATGCCTGCTGTCAAGGATAACAAATTACTTAACGCCAGTTGATCTGGCTGCTCCCTCCTCCCTTCACCCACCTCCTCTTACCTGTGTCCGGCTGGTGCTGCCAAGAAACAAAGGGGCCTCCGTTGCCTGGAAACAAAATGCAGAAACAGAGCCTAGAATGGCCGGTACTTATCCGAGGCGCTGCCCCACCCCTGACATTGTGAGCCAACATAATTGCTGGCCCAGCTGTTATGCCGCCCCCAATCCGTTTGCACCTTCCCCCACCTGCAATGTGATGTGATCAGGTGAGGCAGGGGGCCCTGTAGTGAGCTGTGAATGTGTGCCTTTCACGGGGGCGCGATCAGGCGAGGCAGGGGGCCCTGTAGTGAGCTGTGAATGTGTGCCTTTCACGGGGGCGCGATCAGGCGAGGCAGGGGGCCCTGTAGTGAGCTGTGAATGTGTGCCTTTCACGGGGGCGCGATCAGGCGAGGCAGGGGGCCCTGTAGTGAGCTGTGAATGTGTGTCTTTCACGGGGGCGCGATCAGGTGAGGCAGGGGGCCCTGTAGCTGTGAACGTGTGACCTTTCACGGGGGCGCGAGGCCCCCTGAGCGCGAGGCCCTGGGCGGCTGCCCACACTGCCCATGCCTAGCGCCGGCCCTGCCTATGTATATAGAGATAACTCTGATCACTAGTATATGCAGTAGACCTTTGTACTCTCTACCATTCCTATGTGACTCTTAAAGTATATCCATGTGTATCCCCTCCCTAAGTAGATAGAGATTTCACTAGTATATGCCTAGAGTTTATCGATTTGAATCTCCTCCTTGTGTGACTTTATCTCTTGTACATTTGCAATTTTTTCTGTTTGTACCTTTTTGTAACGCATGTAATCCTAAATCCGTACGTTTTCAACTGGTTCTTATGTAAGTGAAAAATTTGCAAATTATTTTTGTACCGTCAGTCCTTATGTTTGAAACTGGGTCGTATGTAAAGCGCTCTGACGCCTTCGGGTAAAGTTTGCGCTATATAAAATCGCATAAATAAATAGAGAAAATGACGCTGGTGGGGCAGCGGCCTGACCAATCACAAGGCTGCAGTGGATGATGACGAGCATGCAGGATTCAAAACCAGGGCGGCGGGAGTCGGGAGTCTCCGGGACGGTAAGTTTTACTAATTATTTTATCTCTTTTTTTCCCTTAAACCCCTCCTGCCTCCCCACTCATCCCCTCAGGGGCGCGACGACCCCTTTTCCACCGCCCCGCCCGTAATGCCGGCCGCGACTGTGTGAAATAGTTTTAAAGTGTAAAGAGCTGAGAGAGGAGTTTGTGAAAGCCAGTGTTTGTAGATACTCACAAACCTCACACTCCCTAGACTGTGAAGGGAATTTACTGCGGTATAATTGCACAGAGCCATGATTTACAATTATGCAGCAGTAAAACAATCTACTGTTGACATATATCCGTTTATGGATCTCTGGTACGTGTAAATTCAGACGTTTTCCCACGCAAAATGTAGGTTAACAGTCCTAAATGGCCTTGTGAAATATGTGAGAAATCAGCGTGTGGGAATCGGTTCTTGCAAAAGAAATAATGAAGGTGAACTGACACGTTAATGACTGCTGACAAGCCAGTGGTGCACAGGCTGGCAATCAGCGCGTCCTGCGGAAAGCCCTATAGCAGATGGAAAGAACGGGGCTGAACTCTCTCCCAGCTAAACAGCATTTCCATCAAGCCTGCAACTGCACGGCGCAGCTGGTACTTTCCGACCGTGCTGCTCGTGCGAAACGCTGGCTCGTTCGAAGGTCGCAGCATCTTCACCGGAGTATTGGACTCCGGCCCTTCCGCGCCATGGCAGCCGGACAGAGATCCGCTGGCCTGTCTCACACTCCTCCCCTGCCTCTTGGGACACCCCTCCATGCTCCCTAAGGCCCACCATGCGGTCTTACCCTTGCGTGCTTGACCAACTGAGCTCGCAGTGAAATGCCATGTTTGTCATATGGGTTTGTCATATGGCTCGCGGTGGTTTCTCAACGTGCACGCGCCCTTCAAAGCTTTTAGTATGGTAATTGAAGAAATGAAGGACGCTTTTTTTCAGTTGCGCTATAACAATGCTGTAGTAATTACTCATACAGGTTGTAGTAGATTTTCATCAGTTTATTGGTAGCAGCACAGATGGCATCTTACACCGCTTCAGTCCCAGCTTAAAATGAATATCAACAGTCATAAAACTATAACAGCTAGCCCTAGAATGTAGAACTAGCTTAAAGGTAAACTTGTCTCATGCACTGGCATGCGATCACTATGTAACACTTAAAGACATATTACTACATGAAAATGTAACACATCTCCCTTTTTACAAAAAGAAAAACTTAAAGCATTGGCAAGCACCAACTTATAACTATATACGATAATAAAGCTTAAACATGTATATTCCAAATCAACATGTAGGTTTAATTAACATACCTTTTAGGTATGTTAATAACACGCTTTGAATCTTTCACCCTATGAGCAATGGAATCATTTCTAACCACCATATGAAATTTATTGGATGGAACTTTATCATCATGATTGAGTGTACATTTTGCCAGTTTCTTAACATTCCAAAATTTACCATCCTGTGTCATCACGCTGTTGGAAAATACCTTTTTAATTTGAATGGGAACACTAAATTTACTAGACCCTTTAGCTAGTAAACCTGGTCTAAGAATTCTCACCCATTCCCCCACTTGAAATTCTTGAGACTTAGTGTTCCATTTCCTATCATACCACTCCTTAGTCTTAAATTGCTTACTCTCTACACGTTTGGCAACATCCTCTAAATTAACTTTATCTACTGATAACTGTTTGCATTTCTCCTTCAACCACCAAGGTAGCATTTTGGATGCTGGATCACGACCCTTGAACAACTTGAAAGGACTCACTTCAGTGACAGTGTGGGGCGTGATGCGATAAGTCCATAACCTTTCTCTCAAAGAACTTATCCAATGTTCACCTGACTTTACTGATTCCACCACAAAATTCTTCAAAACACGATTAAACCTTTCAACTTGGCCATTCTCATGCGGTTCATATAGTGAAGTAAACCTATGAATAATGTTGCAACTCTTAAGAAAATTGGACATTTCAGTAGATGTTAACTGAACTCCATTGTCTGAAACCAATACAGCAGGACAACCCTCTCTAGTAAACACTTCTTTAAAAAAACTAATAACACTCTCAGTAGTAGCCCTAGAAACAAACTTCACTTCAGGCCATTTGGAATGATAATCAACTATTACTAACGCATAGCGTGAAGATTCAGGTAAAACACTGAACGGTCCAGATATGTCAAAAGCAACCTTCTGCCATGGTGCTGAAGGCCATTCAACAATTTTTAGTGGTGGAGTATACACCTTAAGCATCCTTTCTTTACACACACATTCTTGACATTCCCTCACAGTTCTGTCAACAAATCTGTCGATTCCTGGCCACCAAAAAACAGACCGAACCAACCGTTTCATGGATGAAATTCCTGGATGTGTACTGTGAGCAATCTGTAAAATAATGTCTTGCATGCTTTCTGGTGGTATACATTTCCCAGACTTAAAAATAAAACTACCATCCAACTCTAACTCATCCATGACATTATGAAAAGGCATCAGTTCTGATCTGATCAATTTTTTATCAGGCCAACCGTTCTGAATGTAATCTGATAACTCCATCCAGTTTGAATCTTTTTTTATACCTTCATTCCAATCAGATTCAGAAATGGTCTTAAATTTCCCTTGTAATACATCTTCTATGGCTAACACAAAATCACACTCTTTAACTACATTGGCTACTTCCACCTTGCATGGTAAGCGTGATAAACAATCTGGCGTAACATTCTTTTTCCCAGGTACATATATTGTGACAAAACTATATTCTTGTAATCTGGAGGTTAGTCTAGCGATCCTGGCTGTGGAATTCCACCCTCCTCCCACTGATAAAATATTTACCAATGGTTTGTGATCCGTCCTCAGCGTAAACTTAGATCCCCAAACATAGAGTCTAAAATGCTCAATGGCCCAAACACATGCTAATAACTCTTTTTCTATCACAGCATATTTACGCTCACACTCATTCAACGTTCTCGACGCAAATGCTACATTCCATTCCTCATTACCTTCTCTCTGAGATAATACTGCTCCTAAACCATATAGGCTAGCATCAACTGTGATGATACACTCTTTGTTAATTCTAAATGGTTTTAAATTTGGAGCTTTGACAATGTCGTCTTTGACTTCATCAAATGCTTGTTGTTGTACATCTGACCAGCAAAATTCAACTCCCTGTCTCAACAATCTCCTCAAAGGTTCCATTTTATCAGCAAAATTTTTTACAAACTTGCTGTAGTGCTCACACATACCAGCAAATGATAACAACTGATCCTTATTTTCTGGAATCGGAGCATTAATAATGGCCTTCACATTAGATCTTTTTGAAAAAACTCCCTTGCCTGACAAGGTATGTCCCAAATACTCTACTGATTCTTGGAACAGTTTACACTTATGTGCTTTTACAGTAAGGCCATTGGACTGTAGTCTCTTGCATACTTGTTGTAAATGATGTTCATGTTCACTAACATTTTTCGAAAATACCAAAATAGCGTCTTGAAAACATTTTACATATTTATCTGCATCCCTGAATATATGAAACATCACTCTTTGAAATACCGATGCAGCAGACGCTAGTCCGAATGGCATGCGTATATATTGGAAAAGACCCTGGGGAGTTATAAATGCTGTGAGTTTCCTAGACTCTTTTGTTAACTCAATCTGGTGGTAGGCAGATCTTAAGTCCAATGTAGAAATTTTTTTTGCTCCATCAAAAATTGACACTAACTCATTAATATTAGGTAACGGGTGACCATCAATAACTATGTTGGCGTTAAGTGCTCTTAGGTCAACACACAGCCTCAATTTTTGATCCGGTTTTCTTACCAAAACTATGGGAGAAATCCATTCTGATGATTCTATAGGTTCTATAATTCCCTCTTTCAATAAATCATCTAACATAGTTTTTAATTCATCTCTTATGTTGATGGGAACTCCTCTAAGTTTTTGAATGACGGGAGTATGATTTTTTTTAAAAATGATATTGTGTGAAAAGTTTTTTAGTTTCCCCAATTTTTCACAGAAAACCGTATAAAAACGTTTGATCAGTTCAGATCCATCAACACTTATCATGGGTTTATTACATGGTTCAATAACAGAAACCGTATTCATTAGACTGTCGTCACATAGAGATACTTGTTCTTTTGCCCTGGGATTCAATTGAATGCCTAGTTTCCATTGGTCAAACCATCCTAACACATTGATCCCTTTAATTGAAATATAAAGCTGGATATCAGCTTTCCTATGCTTGAACTGAATCTCAACCTTGTAAAATCCTAATATTTCAATCTTTGCCCCGGAAAAATTTAGAGCTGACACATCCGATTCATACATGTTACCTAACTTATTTGAATGACTAAAAATACTCTCAAAGTACTCTTGAGTAATTATGGTCCATGGAGATCCTGAATCAACCATTAAATAAACATCAACTCCACAAATGGAAAAATTGCATTTTGGTGAATTACGCTGAAAATTTGACTGAAAATTGACAATTGATACTACAAAACCTGACTCAATGTTAGATTCACCAGTAGTGTTAATGCTCCTACAACTGCTTACAGTATCTTCAGAGGTAACAGATACAGCTCCTTTATTTTGTACTTGAGTACGTTTATCCCTACACATATTGCTGAAATGTCCAACTCTTTTGCAATTATTACATTCTCTTTTTAAGGCTGGACAACCTGGAAAAGAAGCAATGTGAAACTTATTACCACATCTAAAACACATTCCTTGAAAACTTTGGTTAAAAAATTCATTTTTCTTCTGAAAAGAATTTTGTCTATTTTTGTTAAACGAAGATTCTTGTTTAGTTCCTGGTTTGTGTTTTACCACACATACTTCTTCATCTAGGTGTTTCTTTTCTGAACTGTTTTTTACTGTGTTCATCCACATATCAGATTGTTCTTGGGCCTTAGCTACGGCAATGGTTTCAGCTAAATTTGGATCACCCATGACCCAAAGTTTATCTTGAGTTTTTTTGCATTTAGTGTGAACAATGATTTGATCCCGAATCATTTCATCTGTAATATTGCCAAAGTTGCAATGTAGACTTAATGACCTTAAAGCGGTCAAAAAATCCTCAAAAGACTCCTCTTCCTTCTGTTTTCTAGTGTAAAATTTAAAACGTTTAAGAGCAATGCTTAAATTGGGTTTAAATCTTTTTTCAAGCCTTGCAAGTGCCTCTGTATAAGGATTTAAATTGTCTCCTCCTGCTTCATTGGTTGAAGTAATTTGGGGTAAAGACCTAAAAATTTCCTGTCCTTCCGAGCCAAGGCAGTGAAGCAAAATACTTTTTTTTCTTTCTGAACCCATTCTTTCCCCATCAATAGCCCTCATATAATTTACAAACTCTTCTTTCCACCTTGTCCAAGGCATGGGTGCATCGCCTTTCACTTGCAGAAACTTTGTAGGAGGGTCAAACTGCATTTTATAAAATATGAAGAATAGACTGGATAAAATAGTTCAGAATAGAAAGTTTAAAATTTTTTATGTGTAACCAGAATGTAATTTTGTAGAATTCAAAATAATAGTTCCATGAAACGATGTCTGAATAAATAAAATTAAAATATATCTCTTACTTCCATTTATCTCCGTTTTTGATTTGAGATCGATGCGAGGGAAATTGAGAAATGAAAACGGTTGAATTCCGACCTTGTCTCCGTGTATGCGTAGCTATGGTAACCAAAGTACACAAAATGGCCGTGGAGCGTCGTGCGTCATGAGCGTCACCAGGTTAGTTCAGCAACGTCATCAGTAGCTGTGAGAGAGCTGCGCACGGAGGTTCCAGGACGCGGAGATCAACATTCTAAGAGACGGTACGTTGTTCTCCGTTTCAAATATAAACACAGGAGACAGGGTTATTAGTATGCTTCAAAAGATATCGATTTGTATTTAAAAAAAACAGATTTCACATCGGAAACTAGATAAACAAAGTACAAGCTGTGCCGCTTCGTGCTGAGTGCGGTAAACTGCACAAGTAGGCGTTTGAAGAGTCTAAGAAAAAACAAACTACTGCCGCAGGTGCAATTAAGGCACATCAATTAAATACAGCCGCTGGCACAATCAAGGTGCTTTTAAAAAATTTTAAAAGCAAGTACATACCAAATCGTTTCTGTCCAAAGGAAATACGACGAAAATTGTAGAAAAGCGGGTTCTGAACACCACCTAAATGAATCTGTGCTGCAGGTGGTGATTTCCTCAGTCGCCAAAATTGTAGTAATTACTCATACAGGTTGTAGTAGATTTTCATCAGTTTATTGGTAGCAGCACAGATGGCATCTTACACCGCTTCAGTCCCAGCTTAAAATGAATATCAACAGTCATAAAACTATAACAGCTAGCCCTAGAATGTAGAACTAGCTTAAAGGTAAACTTGTCTCATGCACTGGCATGCGATCACTATGTAACACTTAAAGACATATTACTACATGAAAATGTAACAAATGCTTTCCCGACACTATGAAGTCTGCGTCTGGCAGGTTTGCGGTCTCACGCGTCTCTCCTCTGCACCTCTTGTGAATGGCCCGGACTGCGCCTTTCTTGCTGATGGGAAGACCCGCCGCGCGCCTTGTCTTGAGCAGACTTGAGTTAGATCTGTGCGGAGGTCTCCGGAGGAGCTGGACGTGGGAGCCGCGGGCTCGGATTAATGGGTCTGTTTGCTTCGTCAGCAAGGCACGGAAGAGAACTCGGAGGGGCCTGAACCTTGGGTTTAAGGTTAACGTCCGTGCCCTTCAACCTTTACTAGCCTACTCGTTTCTTCTTTATTGGCGCTTTGTAACGTGAGGCCTTCAGTGCGCGTTACCTCATTTGACTTCTGCCTCACTTTTATTAGGATTGAGTTTTTGATGCGGCGGTGACCTCAACTTGAGATTCTCATTGGGTGTGGAAAGTGCACGCGGGATGTTTTATGAGCTGCAAGGCTTGATATGGAATGTGCGATCCTGCCAAATTCATGTTGAAATTCAGTTGTTATGGGGAAAATACATGCATCGTTTCTGTCTTCTTGCTTCCTGCTGGATTCCAATTCAGCTTGTCTTCTAATTAGCCTTTCCTTTGTGGCGTCTCCTTCCCTTGTGACGACGGGCCGCTCTTCTCATTCCAATCCTTCGGTGTCAGGCCCGAGGCAGTGGTGCCCTGGTTGTCATCCTGCATCCGGACACTTCAAGGGAACACACAAGCATGGGCGACCGCAAACAAACCTTTATTGTAGGGGAAGGGGGCATCTGAATGTATTGAATGAGTGCAGCGTGCTTTGGAAGGGTAGGTGCATGGGCGTGTGCTAGCAAATGATGGGTGTATGTGTGCGCCCTTGTGAATGGATGGGTGTGAGTGCACATGTAGATGGGTGGCAGTGAGTATGGGTATGTGGGTGCTTCTGAAGGATGGGAGGAAGGGAGTGTGCTTGTGCGTGCCCGCCTCACTACTTGTCGACATTACGAGCCGCCACTATTTAGTAGTAGTCTGACAGACTACTACTCTGCGTCCAGGTCCTCCACTCCAGCCCCCCCACCCCCCGGACAGAGGAGGCAGAGGGCAGCTGATGTTTTTTAGGTACATTACTAAAGGGGGAGAATGCAATTAAACAAAGGACAAACAAACAAGCAGTTCCTGCACCCGACAGCTCAGCGAGCTAAACGTCAGAATAGAGCCACTTTCTATTTCCAATGCACGACAAAAGAGCGGATCACGTTTCTGTTCTGCAGACTCCAGGATAACTGAGGGAGAGGGTTTCGCTACAATGAATAGAACTGGCGAAATGCAAGGGAGCCGTTGTTGAGGGCGCACAGCAAAACTGTAGGTCTAACCATTAAAAACCGTGCTTTTATTGAGTTTCCGCTCTTTCTATCTGTGCTGATGTTGTCCCCTTCTGTCAAGTCAGTCAGTCAGAAAACTTTATTCGGTTATGTTTCATAACCATAAAAGTACATAAAATCACATTAAAATTTTTCAGTCATCAAACATCAGTTAACAGTCAATTTAAGAAAAATGATAACCATCTATACTAAGCATTTATACACAAGAAAAAGTCATAATATCATCGTCTTACGCAGATAAAATACATTTTTAAGAAACGCCACCACGGAAGAAACAGAAAAAATGTCTTCAAGGGTCTGTATGGCCAGAAATGCAGGACGACACTGTCTCAAATTCATATATTTTAAAATTGGCATAATCCATCTCCTTCTAGATGTCACATAAAATCTACAAAAAAATAAAATATGAATATCCGATTGTTCAGAGACATTGTCACAAGAGCATATACACAGAACCGTGGACCAGTCATTTATGACTGGGAAGCTCAGTAATCTAAACAATATTCCGAATCTAAATCTTATCAGTAAGAACCTTTCATGATCGTTCATTTGTAAGTTTAGATAAGGATGAAGAGTCCCTCCTTTAGTAATCATTTGATGGGAAATCACACTCTTTTTTACCATTTCCGCTGATTCTCTTTGATTCACCATAAAGTCTAGGCACAATTGTTTGAGAGACTTCCTAGTAATATTGAACATAGTTTCTGGCTCATCAAAATACTCCGGATGCTTGATGTTATTAAAAACAGTTTTTATGTAGCATAGCCATTTTATCCTTTTGACCCCGTCCAACTTTAACACATCTCCCAAGATAAGTCGGTTTAAGTGACGTCGCTCAGTAGTCCATACCCGATGCCAAAGCAGCAACGGTTGAATTTTAATTAGATCTTCCAGAAAATAGATACCCAGTTCTGTATGACAATTATAGTTTGACGTGCTCGATGGGAGAGACAATAAAAATCGTAAAAAGTTATTTTCACTTATTTGCAAACTAGTAACGTTTAAATTTCCCCAAATACCAGCCCCATATAGTGCTACTGAGACACAGCTACTCTTATAAATATATAGCAGCTCTTTGACTGGCTTTTTGCCCATCTTTTTGCTAAAGGACTTGAGGGCCATTGTGGCTTTGGAGAAAAGTAAGTTCCTGGCCTGTATTGTCCTGTTCCAGTTCCCAGTATGATCGAAAAGAATCCCCAAATACGAAAAGGTCGGAGTACGCTGTAGTGGGGTTGATCCAATGAACATTGTTTTCTTCTTTTGTGGAACATTTCCCCCACAATTCATCACAAATGTCTTGGTACAGTTAATTTGAAGTTCGAGTTTATCCATAAAACCACTAAAAGACGAAATCATGGCCTGCATAGCTAACGGGGTTCTGGCCATAAGCACCGTATCATCTGCATAAATGAGTGCAGGTAACCGGCGAGTCATGGCACTTGGCATATCATTACATTCCTTTAGGAGTGAGTTCTCTAAGTTGTTAATGTAAATAGAGAAAAGGAATGGGGCAAGGACGCACCCCTGCCTCACGCCCCTCCCCACTCTGAATTCCCTTGTACACTCACCATTTAAGCCAAATCTGACCATTGCACCAGCTCCATTATATAATTCTCTTAAAAAGCTGATGATATTCGCTTGTACTCCCAGGCTAGTTAGGATTATCCATAATTTGCCGTGGTTTACAAAATCAAATGCTGAAGTGAGGTCTAAAAATGTTAGATAGAGTCTACCTCCCTTAGCCGTGGTATATTTCTCAATCAGGATTGATAGGTTAAGTACTTGCTCAGTTGTGCCAACTCCTTCTCGGAACCCATATTGGAGATCACTTATAATATGGTGTTCCTCTGCCCATTTCTGGAGTCTGTCTAAAATCACTCTCCCAATAATTTTTATGGTAGAATCAAGTAGTGATATGGGCCGATAACAGGCACAGCTGGATCTATCTCCTTTTTTAAATATCGGAATAATGATCGATTTATACCATGTATCAAGTAATCCTTTAGAGCATGTGGCATTAAAAATCCTGGTAAGTATCGGAGCCCAAAGATCGATATTCTTTTTAAAGATGTCTACTGGGACACCGTCGGGCCCTGGTGCCTTGCCCCCAAGACTAGACTTAATACCCTTAATTACCTCATCAAGTTGGAAGTTAAGTTGATGGCCTTCTACATATTTCTCCTTAGCCATAGGTTCCTTTATAAAATCGATAGTGGGTACTGCTATTTTATATAGAGTTTCAAAATGCTTCACCCAATCTTCCTCACTTACGGCTATCTCCATACGGGCCTTTGAACTATCCTTAAAAAAAGGTGCATTGACTGCTTTCCAAAAAGCAGTCATGTCCTTTAGTTCCGAGGCTTCCAGAATGGCAGACCATGCCTTATTTTTTAAAAACTCCTTTTGGGGTTTGAGTGCTGTTTTGTACTCCTTACGTAAAACCCTTATCAGGGATTGATTTCTCACTTGCTGCTGCAGAGCCAATTTTAGCAATTTGTGAGCTTTGCTACATTCCGGTGTAAACCACCCTTTGTTTCTCGCTTTACACTTGTTAGCCTTAACATCAACCCATAGACCCTTTTTTATGTTGGCAATAATCTCACTGAAATTAATTATAATTTCAGAGTCCTTTGTTTCCGGGTCTAGACATGCGTCGAAGTTTATACAACAAGCTTTCACAAGTTTACTAAGGAATATCTCAGGGACCACCTTAGTCCATTTGAGGGCATACCCATTTGTCTATTTATATCCACATCAATAGAAAAAACCTCTGCTTTCTTATGCACAGTTAGACATGTATCCAACAGTTCTAGCCTTATCGGAAAATGGTCGCTAAGAGGGACATTCAGAACGCTATAATTATCAATACAATCATGGTAGCTGATAGAAATGAGGATATAATCAATAGTCGACATCGTTCCTCTGCCATTAAAGGTTGCAGTAAATGGCATTTTGTTATGGCATAGTTCATTTGCAAACCCTAGATTATAGGTAAACAAAATATCATTTAATGCGTTCCCCAATGTTGAATGCTCAAAATGGGATGTATTAGTATCCCTTTCTGTTGATAATCCACAATTTCCTGTTCCAGCTCTTGAACATAAAAAACAGTTAAAATCCCCGCACCTTATTACCGTAAAGAGTCTGTTAGAGCCATTGATGATACTGTTTAACTTGTTGTTCAGAGTTTTAAGTACCAACAATATAGTTGCAGAAGGAATGTTATTGTAAAAGTTAACTATTAGGGAAGATACAGAGCTACTAAAGTGAACCCCAACGATATGAAAGAAGGATGTGTGGGAATATAGCTGTAATTTTTTTAAATTTAGGCGATTTGAGATATACATACATAAACCCCCTTTCGCTCTTCCATGTGCCGAAGCTACAGCAGGGATAGAGACTGTTATGAAGCCACTGAAATGATGTCTGCCCATGTTTCTTGAAGGCATATGATGCCACAGTTTTCAGTAAAAAGCCTCCAAGCAGGATTCTCTAACTTAGCCCGAAGGCCAGCTATGTTCCAAAATGTTATGGACCATTTTTTCCGAGAGGTTTCGTCTAATCCACCACTAGCACATCGCTCACTGTCTTTAGTTATTTCCGGGAGGCCCATCCCCACTATTTCATTGCCTATATCAGTTTCATGGTAATTTTCATTTGCCCTAAGCTCATCAAGTATGCTGGCAGGATCAGCTTGACCTATATCATCACTATTACCGTTACCACACATTTTTGGAGCATCTTCTGTTATCATTTCAACATTCAACAGGTGCCCGCCAGACAATTTTTCCCTCAAACATGTTACATTGAGTCATTCATTCTCATCCAATCCAGAGAAAGGGTGTAATAAATTTGATAATGGTATATCCCAATTATCCCTGGGATTATTGGTGTAAAAGTTTTCCCTGGGATTATTGGTACATAAATTGTTGTTGTTAAACAATGGTTGATTTGGGTACATAGGTGAAAAGCAAGGGATGTTATTCCTGCTGTGAAAACTACGGGCAACCGGGTTCATAGTTGAATTCGATCTGTATGGTACATGAGGTCTATACATCTTAGGGAGAAGAGGAGTAGGCATGGGTTGGAGAAAAGGGGAGTCATTTCCGTTGTAATGTCTGTAAACTGGATTCAAGATTGGGTTTGATCTATATAATGCGTCAAATCTCCGTTTATTTAAGGGATAATGATTTATATTCAACATTAGTGGATTATTATTATTTAGGGGCATCATTAGAGCTTCCGGATAGAAGTAGCTCAAGTTGCGCGTAGAGATGCCTCCCTCACATCTCCCTGGGAACCAGTCACTGATATATGTGACCAGTCTATGATCTTTAAAATTGACGATGATCACATCCCCTTCGATATCCTTAGGTCGAAGTCCCACCCAATTACATCGCCTAACTGAAACTATATCTCCATTTAAGTGCAAGGGAAGTGGTCTATATTTTCGCAGCCAGTGAATGACTTTATTTTTAAGACTGGAATTGTGTTCTATATTTCCAGCTGGCATGACCGGGACTCCTGTAAGAACAATAACATAATTTGAGGATTCCGGGGGCAGATCTGCGACATTTCTAATTTTTGTTCTAGTTGTTTGAGTGGGCTTACTTGGGGGTTCATTTATGGTATGGCCTCTTTTTGGTATGCCTATATGGGGTTTTTCCTTATTTGTGTTCTCGATAACTGTGGGAGGTTTAGTGCCCATCAATACATTAGATTTTACTACGGCGGGCATTTTATTTAATGTAGAAGTGGCAATTTGTTGCTTGAGTGAATTACTAGAAGGCTGTTTTACTACCGGGTGCATTATACTTTGGTCACTAGGTTTGTGACAGGCTGCTAACTTTTGCTCTTGCAGGATCTGATCCATTTTCTCTCCTAACCTTTTAACCCTTTCGGTAAGTGGGAGAATTAAAGCCTTGATAAGGCAATCAATATCCTTTAATAGCCCTTCGTAATTTGGGGCAGATATCGAATTGGCAGTCAGATGCCCTATAGAGCCCACATTCCCTGCTTCCTTAGTTATCTTGTGCGGAGACTACATATTACTAATGAGAAGTCTATTCCCCTTTTTAATGCCACCCTTCCTTCTTCTCTTTCTTGGTGGTGAACAAAAGATATTAAATCCCTTAGTTGAAGGTGTTTTAGACTTTTTATCAAGTACAATGATCGGGTGAGGATCAGATCCTAAGGGTGTGAACACCGGGGAAGGTACATTTATATCATGAAGGGGTACTACATCATTAGGTAAAAGAGTACTTAAGTCAATTGGCAGATTTTGGTTTGACTCAGAAGTATTAAGATCAGGAATGACTATAATATCGTCTACGGCAGGGTGATTAGTTTGAAATATGAGCGGAATATCATTTGTGCTAAATAACTCGGCATCAGATTCTTTATGTATAATTAGATCTGATGAGGTGCATATATCCACCCTCTGGGGAGCGAGAAGTGGTCTTTGTTTTAAGAGCTCAATAGAGAGACGACGCCCAGCTCGCTTCTCTGCTAGCGTAATCTCTTTATCGACCTCGTTCTTCACTTTAGAAAAAAATTTGTCCAGTGGACCAAGAGTAGAGGCTACTGATGAAGACATTTTGGTCATAAGAAAAGAGTTTAAATGGAACGTGTATGGGAGAAACCTAAGGGTGCAATTAGTAACAACCCCACTTAAACATAACAAGTCATGTAAAACATAACAATCAATAGAAAAAACAGGAATAAAGGACAAGTCAAACTTTGGTAACTATACCACAGCTCCGCTTTCCAAATATAAAGGGGGTGGCCCAGCCCAGCCTCTTACGGCCCCTGACGGCCACGGACGGTCCCGCCCTTGTCCCGGGCTTCTCCCGGTCGCTCCCGCGCTGCGGGACTAAGCTAATGTACTTATAGGATCTAAAAGAGGGGGAGGAGCCTGCAGGGAGAGCTGCCCAGGTGTATGCAATGAGGGCGGGCGGGCGCTCCTGGGACTGGTAGTCCTGCGCCTCCGCTCGCTCGCAGCCCTGCAGGTTCGGATGGCAATTGACCCCTCTGATAGCAAATTGTTTATAGGTAGCTGCCCACACGACGCGGGACCCGCGGAGCGGGTACCGCGAGTTGCTGGTGAAGGCGGAGGTAAAAGAAGAAAATTCAGCTGCTGTCGAGAAGCTGCTGCCGGTGAATCAGCCGCAAGGTATCCCAACGAGGGTCTGATTCTGCTGCCTTTTCTTAGAACCAATGGGGAGGAGCCTGCAGGGAGAGCTGCCCAGGTGTATGCAATGAGGGCGGGCGGGCGCTCCTGGGACTGGTAGTCCTGCGCCTCCGCTCGCTCGCAGCCCTGCAGGTTCGGATGGCAATTGACCCCTCTGATAGCAAATTGTTTATAGGTAGCTGCCCACAAGACGCGGGACCCGCGGAGCGGTTACCGCGAGTTGCTGGTGAAGGCGGAGGGAAAAGAAGAAAATTCAGCTGCTGTCGAGAAGCTGCTGCCGGTGAATCAGCCGCAAGGTATCCCCTTCTGTCAAGTCACATGTTCAGACATCAGTATGCCAGCGGTTCACTTGACACAGTTTAACAGCGGGGTGAGCAGATTGTGGATGTGACATTTGTAAGAAACAAACAAACAAACAAACAGAGAAAGAAAGAAATACACAAAAAGAGAAAGAAAGAAAGAAAGAAGCTACTTTAGCAAAGAGAGACATGAAGGATGTATAGAACTTAAAGAATGAAGGAGGAAAAAACGAAAGGAAAATGTGAAAGTTGACCGGAAATCGGGAATTAAAAAATGTCAGAGATAACGAGCAATCAAGCAATCAAAGATACAAAGTAATACACGAAATAAAAAGTAGTACACAAAATAGAGCAGAGGATGAAGACGTGTCTGAAATAGCTATATGTACACAAATGTCATATCCACAATCTGCCTACATTCAGGCTGTTAAACTGTGTCAAGTGAACCGCTGGCATACTGATGTCTGAACATGTGACTTCAATCAATCAATCAATCAAAGCATTTATATAGCGCACTACTCACCCGGAGGGTCTCAAGGCGCTAGGGGAGGGGGGGTCCGCTACGGCTCGAACAGACAGGTCGTGAGCTGCTTCCTGAAGGCAAGGTGGTCCTGGGTCAGGCGGAGGTGGGTCGGGAGGGAGTTCCAAGTCTTGGCGGCCAGGTAGGAGAAGGACCTTCCTCCTGTGGTGGCTCTTCGGATGCGGGGGACGGAGGCGAGGGCGTGGCCGGTCGATCGAAGCTGGCGTGTGGGGGCATAGAAGTTGAGGCGGCTGTTGAGGTATCCTTGGCCTTGGTTGTGTAGGGCTTTGTGTGCGTGGGTGAGGAGACGGAAGGTGATTCTCTTGTTGACCGGGAGCCAGTGCAGATCTCTCAGGTGTCCGGAGATGTGGCTGCGTCAGGGGATGTCCAGGATGAGTCGTGCAGAGGCGTTCTGAATCTGCTGGAGTCTCTTCTGGAGTTTGGCGGTGGTTCCGGCGTAGAGGGAGTTGCCGTAGTCTAGACGGCTGGTGACGAGGGCCTGGGTGACCGTCTTCCTGGTCTCGGTGGGGATCCACCGGAAGATCTTACGTAGCATGCGCAGGATGTTGAAGCACGACGAGGAGACGGCGTTGACTTGTCTGGTCATGGAGAGGGAGGAGTCCAGGATGAAGCCCAGGTTGCGTGCGTGGTCTGTTGGTTTGGATGCGTTGCCCAGGGCGGGGGGGCCACCCGGAGTCGTCCCAGGCGGAGGGTGAAGATCCCAGGATGAGGACTTCCGTCTTGTCCGAATTCAGTTTCAGGCGGCTGTTCCTCATCCACTTGGCTACGTCTGTCATCCCTTCGTGTAGGTTGGCTCTGGCGGTGGCGGGGTCGTTGGTGAGGGAGAGGATCAGCTGGGTGTCGTCGGCGACTTGACAGGAAGGGGACAACATCAGCACAGATAGAAAGAGCGGAAACTCAATAAAAGCACAGTTTTAATGGTTAGACCTAAAGTTTTGCTGTGCGCCCTCAACAACAGCTCCCTTGCATTTCGCCAGGTTTTCTGTGGAGACGAGCAATCATGGCCGATGTCTGGTGGAGCTGCCCGACAGCTATAGGGGAGATTGGCTCCGGTTTCTCGCATCGGGCACAGCTCTCCTCCCCTCTCCACTGCTTGTCTTCTTCCTCCCCCGCCTTCCCACGAATCTTTAATGACCTGCGGTCGACTGAGCCAATCTCTGTGACGCTGATGCATGGTGGAGTTCTCTGGATGTCCGTTTAGGAGTTTGGGCTGAGGTTCACCCTCCTGACCATCCCCCTGCCTCCGGATTGGACTGCTGCTGCTTGCCCTACTGCCAGCCCTCCAACTTCGCCTCCTGTAAGAAGACTGGTGTTGTGTTGGGGCACTAGGCCCGGATGATGGTAATAACTGCGACACTGACACCGAGTGCTAGCTGGTTAATGAGCCTAGAGCACGTGCGCTCGGCTCCTTTTATTATCTGTGTCACGTGCCTCGTGACATCAGTGGTGGGTGGGTGTTTAGTGTAGGATTACACTAGAATGTGTCCAGCAGGACACAACATTCCTCCCAAAATTTAATAAAAATTAAGGAAAGACAAAAGTCCGAACCTGTGGGAGGAAGTACATCAATATACAGTATTACAGATTTACATTGAGTCTCTTCAGCTGCTTGCTTGATGACGACGGTGGAAGTTGCTGCTGAAATATTTATTCTTCTTGGCTCGACGTCCTGGTACTCGGTGGGAGTGCTCTTCTGCACTTGCGCCCTGGAAGTGTGTTGGTCAGTCCACTGAGATCTTGCTTTCGAGGGTGACGCCAAACAGGATGACCAGATGTTAGACTTGAAGGATGTTGTCTTCTACTTGTCCGTCGGTTTCTTCACTAGGCAGCTTGGCTTTACATTACAAAGGATGGAGTGTTTGAAGGGCATTCTTCTCACTAGGATGCCCCTCTCTCGGGTGTTCTCCTGCCACGAGATGTCCCGGAGGCCCTTTTCATCAGGTTTCCACTGGGCCGGGTATTCTTCCACAGCGTTGCTCCAACTCCACAGTCTGCGTGTGAATGGAGGAGATGATGAGGGTACTACCTCACAAAGTCCGTAGCTCCACCTGAAGGGTAGTTGTTGACTCCTGCCTTCGCACACAAGTTCCTCTTCTTCCGGGGACGTGCAGGTTAGACGGCGATGGATCCATCTCTCTTGTTGGGACCCTCTGCCACCGGTGTCCCTGAGGCCTTTGCCCCTTGGATCTCCACGGGCTGGTGTGGATTGGTCAGTTCTCCTTGTTCAGGACATCTGAGCTCCCTCCGCTTCCAGACTTCCGCTCAATCCCAAAGGTGGGTGTTGCCAATGGTCCGGCCTGTGCTCTCCTGCAGTCGACTGGTCGTCGGGGTCTTGTGAATAGGTGCCTGTTCTGTTCATGGTGCCATTAGTGTTCTCCTGGACGTCTGGGTCACTGTACACGATGTTGTGGTGTGTGTCACCTCTTCTTGTAAGTGTGTAGACTTATCACACCTCTCCTCACCTTTTCCAGATGTTGTTCTTGGCATCGTGCCACATGACTTCTTTCTTCATTTTCCTTTTCACGACACGGCGCTGTCACCTTTCTGTCTTTGTCTTCCTGACCAGGCTTCTTCAAGCAGCGTGCACTCTGCCTGTTTCCCTCTGGTCTTGTCCTGGCTTTAGGACACTGTCTTCTCTCTTCTCTTCTGTGACTGGACCGGTCGTTACGATCTTTTCTCTTTTTCCTTCTCGGGCGACCATCTCGGTGATCGCCTTTTGTTTGGGCGCCCCTCTGGCTTGTTGGATCATCCTTTTCTTCTTCGGCGATCTTCTTTGCTACCAGATGGGGTGGACAGCTTCCTCTTCGTGAGTCTTGTCGCTATCCGCGATCGTTGGGATCGCCATTTTCTTCTGCTGCAGTGCTTTTGCGTTGGCGCAGTTTCGTCTGTGCTCTACGTGTGCTCTGCTGTTTCCGGAGGGTTACTTCACCGCTCCATGGACCTTCTCCGGTGGGTGCACTTCTCGTGCGCTCTGCCGGTGAGGCTCTTTAGCTTCTTCGCGTGGTGATCTTGCGTCACTCTTTCATTGCACGTCATTGTGCATGGCAGTTGCAAGTTTGTGCTTCACTTCGTACCGTCGTGGTACATCTTCAGTGTCGCTTTGTTCCTTGCGTTTCTTTATCTTCTCTGGCGTTGTCGCTCTATGCCACGTGCGTGCTGCGCTTCTGCTTCTTCAAACACTTGGGTACTTGCCGCGTACTTCTTCTAGTATTTGAGGTGTGGCTCGCTTACTTTCAGGCGCTGTCCTGTACCCGTCAGCGTCCGGGGCACACTTGCGCTCTTCCACCGGTTGCTTTTGAACCATGCTGCTTGCGGTAGACATTGTGAATCTCCCCCGCTGTCCAGCGTGGTGATGTTGTCTCTCCTGCTGTTGCGGTGAGCACCTGTGGCCACCAGGCATCACTTCAGCAGTGATGATGGGTCTCCGTCTTAGTCCGCGTCGCTGCAGGTTTGCTTTTCCTCTGTAGGCTTTCCCTTGGCTTGTCTTGTTCTTGTTTGCTTCATTGGCTTCTTTTGGTGCAATGCTCCCCAGTATCCGCTAGATGGCAGTGTAGGCTATGGGTTCCCTTCAGCAGTAGCTTACATCTACCTTGACTTTCTCTCCTGTTTGTTTTGTTTTTCTTTTTGCTTGGAGTCCCGGGCTTGCAGGACCTGCTGGTGCTACGGAGTGTGCAGGAGGGGGCTGGAGCCACTGCTGACCCAGGTAAGTCTCATCTTTATTATTATTTTTTTTTTTTTCTAGTTGGGGGCAGTATGCAGCTTGCAGCGCTGCATTTACAGTCATCTTCCAGTGTTGGCGGCGCTAGCCGCTTGTAGGCTTCGCTTTTCTTTTGCCGGGGAACCAGGAGGTGGGGGCATACTTCTGTTGCCGGCGACCATTCTGCTTTCACTTCTCTTCGCCCTCCCTGCCCGCGGCAACCTTCTGCATTCCTCGCGCGTGCGGGGGGGTGTGTGCTGGGCGATGTGTCCGGAGATGGCTGCAGGGCTTCACTTTACTATGCGGGTGAGTTACGCATTTTTGCACTAGCGCCCGGCAGCTCTTCCCACGCTGCCGGTCGCACTTTGTCTCCTCTGCACTTTCCCTCTCTCCTCCCCCCCCGGCAGCAGCTTCATCACTCACGCGCTGCCCGGGGCGGGGGGGATTAGCGCCGCCGCGGTTTCACTCTGCACACTGGTCCTCTTTCTGCGAGGTGGGGACTCGCAGCCGTCGGCCTCTTCTGATGTGCGGGTGGGCTCCGCAGTATTTCACAGCGCCCGGCAGCACTCCACACACTGTCGATCGCTCACTGCTTCTCTTTACCCGGCTGGGCAGCGTCTCTCCCGGCAGTCGCGGGTGGGCCTCCGCTTGGTGTGGCCAGTACTCGGCAGCTCTCCTTACACTGCTGGCACTTTCACCCCCGCCACAGCTTCAGTCATACGCTGCGCGGCAGGGGTCGGGGTCGCTGCAGGCAGGCCACGGGTGGGCTCCGCTGGCCTTGCTCAGCCAGTGGGCGCTAAGAGGCACACGATGATGCGGGTGGGCTCCGCTTCTCCTCACAGTGTCACTGGGGGTCGCTTCAGGCTTGCGCGACCCCGAGGGCCTTATCAGCGCTTGGGCTCACCTCTGGGCCTTCCTGCCTTGCGGGTGGGCACCGCGTCAGTCTCCACGCGGTGGGACTCAGTTGCGGCCGACGCGGGTGGGCTCCGGTCGGTCCGCTGTGTCTCCGTGGGCACTCCTGCAGCACTGCAGCGCCCGGGCTCCCGGACACTCTCTCCTTGTTTTTTCAGGCCCGGGGCTCAGCTCACGCCCCGCGGGCCACTCCGCAGGCTGGCGTCGATTCTGGGGGAGGGGAGGGGCACGATGTCGCCCTTCTGCTCTCTCCCCCTCCACCCATGACGAAAATGGCTGTGGCAGGCTGGGCTCAGCCACCACCCCTCGTCGCCATTGTTGTGTTGGGGCCCTAGGCCCGCATGATGGTAATAACTGCGACACAGACACCGAGTGCTAGCTGGTTAATGAGCCTAGAGCACGTGCGCTCGGCTCCTTTTATTATCTGTGTCACGTGCCTCGTGACATCAGTGGTGGGTGGGTGTTTAGTGTAGGATTACACGCTGATCAACTAGAATGTGTCCAGCAGGACACAACAACTGGGACGCGCGAGTCTTGTTTTTTTCCAAATTCGGGGGTGTAGCGGTGGTGATAATTACGGCACTGCGGCACAGTGCCCTTGAGCGTATGTTCTTCCTTCCGAGCCTGGTGAGGCGCACCCTCCTGATTCCTGCTGCTGCCTCCCTTTCTCTGGGACTGCAGCTTGGTGCCCGAACAGACTTCCTCTGACCTGCGGCATATGGAAAGATAACACTGCTGCCCCCGATGCCCAGTCCCTGTACACACGGACGGCCTGTTTGTGTGTCGGTAATCTCCAGCCCTCCTCCCTCCTCATACTCTGGCTTCATCCCCCTTCCATCTCCACTCCGTGGAATTCAGCTCTCTTGGTTATGGACTTGGATTTATGTGTACCCCGCCATTTTGGGATTATCTTCTATCTGTGCCCATGACCTGGATCTGCGATCTTAGCGACCTTTGCCCGTTTCTCTTTCCCGCTGGACTCCACCTGGGCGGCCTTCGCCGCTGGACTGCTCCACGTTTTCGTCTGACTGACCTTAACCTCTAACACCCCCCACCAGTCTCCTACACTCCTCTCACCTTTTACTGTCTCCTAATCCTGGGTTGTTGAGATTTCTAGTCCCAATACCTGTTTGTTTATCTTTAACTTTCATTTTCCTGTCCTGATCTGCTTTCCTTACCCCTTTTTACTTTTCCCCATTACCTTCTTTGCCCCTTAGGATGTTTTGTCTCTGTTACGCCATGCTCTAATTTTTCCATACTACTGTGTAACGTTGCTTCATTATGTATCTTTATTTGTTATTCTCTAGTTAGTAACTTGTGTTTTACTCTGTAACACTGTGTAACAAATGCTTAATTGTTTGTAACTTGAAACTCGCTGTTGCTCAGGTAAAGTGCTCTGATACCTCTGGGTCTAGACAACGCTATGTAAAACTCTTCGAATAAATAAATAAATAAATGATGTCAGATTCAGGAGGTGCCACGCGCAGCGCGCAGATGTGGCCGCAGACGCGTCTGCCCGGTCTTACTCTTCACCCTTAGGGCGGGGCTGGTGTCTGATGATCATGCGCATTGGGGATCGCGCAATAAAGGTGCTTATTACTGGTGAGGCGAGGTCTAGGAGGCATCCCAGAGAGATGACTGAGACAGAGAGGCACCCCATAATTGAATTATTTCTAGCCCCCCTGTCTGCGGCCGCAGGTGAGTCTAGTGTCCATCCAGTCACTTTGCAATCAATCATCATGCCACTGAGCGGGCGTCGCAACTGGGCTCGGATTAAAAGCAAAAGGTAGGTCCTGACCTGGTGGTTCTGCGCAGTGGATTTGTGAGCAGGGCGGAGCAAGGTGGTGACTTGAGTTTCGCACCGTCGTGGGCCGTGATGGTAGCTGGTTGCAGCTTGCAGGCAATAATTGACATACCTTTTGTCAACCAAACAGGGAGTATTGAGGTGAAAGCTTAACATGTGTCTTTGCGGAAAAGTCAACACCTCATATGTATGCTTATTCGTATACTGCACCGATTGACAGTGGTATTGGACCAATTGTGCATTGTTAGAGAACAGCTAACCCCCTTACTATGCTTGTCGAAGCTTAACAGTCAGTCACGGTGTGATGGCCGCTCGAAAATGCCTGGGGTGAGGGAGGAGAGAAAGGTGAGGGTTTGGGGGTCGGGCTACTGCATTGGCTGCTGATCTTTGCTCGACTACTACTGTTCCTTTCTTTACGATTCTGGCGCCCGGGCCTGCGTGGCAGTCCTGCAGTGTTTACTCTTCTGTATTTGTGATCACAACATTAGCTGAGTAGAGTGCAAGCAGCACGCAAATTAAGTTGTCAGGGTGTTGATCTGCCGGCAGCACAGTGCTGTTTGTGCACCTCTTGGCGCCTGATCAGGAATGCTGCTTTTGAGGCCAGAGGAACAGACCCTGAAGATGCTCTATTGCAGGCAGAATGATGGGGCCTGTGTGTCAGTGTCCTGTTGTGGAATACCAAACTGAAGTTCTGGGCCTGGAGAGTTAACCCCACTTCTCACAGTGGGAATACATTTGCTAATCAGGAGTTGCACAATTGTATGATGTTACTTAGCATGCATTTACATAGCATGCTTTTACTTCGCGGTTTTTACTTCGCAAAAGCATTTACTTTGCATTTTTTTAGTACGCATGTCATTACTTCGCAAAATTAGTAATAACATTAGAATTTACTTTTCTTAGCGGTACCTTACTTCGCATGTTTTTACTACGCGTACAAACTGTTTTTATTTTTTTATTTGTAACCTAACCACTGGGACGGGATGGCATTTAAATAGGGGATTTGGGTGGGTAATTAATTTAAAAAATATCGGTTAACTACAGCACTACCCTAAAACCCTTTACAAACTACCCCCTACACTACTGATACACTACAACACTACCCTAAACCCTAATACATTACCCCCTACACTACACATACAATACACCACTACCCTACACCCTAAAACACTACACATACACTACAACACAACCCCCTACACTACACATACACTACAACACTACCCTAAACCCTAAAACACTACCCTACACATACACTATAACACTACCCTAAACCCTTAAACACTACACCCTACACTACACATACACTACAACACTACCCTAAACCCTAAAACACTACCCTACACATACACTACAACACTACCCTAAACACTACACCCTACACTACACATACACTACAACACTACCCTAAACCCTAAAACACTACCCTACACATACACTACAACACTACCCTAAACCCTTAAACACTACACCCTACACTACACATACACTACAACACTACGCTAAACCCTTAAACACTACACCCTACACTACACATACACTACAACACTACCCTAAACCCTAAAACACTACCCTACACATACACTACAACACTACCCTAAACCCTTAAACACTACACCCTACACTACACATACACTACAACACTACCCTAAACCCTAAAACACTACCCTACACATACACTACAACACTACCCTAAACCCTTAAACACTACACCCTACACTACAACACTACCCTAAACCCTTAAACACTACACCCTACACTACACATACACTACAACACTACCCTAAACCCTTAAACACTACACCCTACACTACACATACACTACAACACTACCCTAAACCCTTAAACACTACACCCTACACTACACATACACTACAACACTACCCTAAACCCTTAAACACTACACCCTACACTACACATACACTACAACACTACCCTAAACCCTTAAACACTACACCCTACACTACACATACACTACAACACTACCCTAAACCCTTAAACACTACACCCTACACTACACATACACTACAACACTACCCTAAACCCATAAACACTACACCCTACACTACACATACACTACAACACTACCCTAAACCCTTAAACACTACATCCTACACTACACATACACTACAACACTACCCTAAACCCTTAAACACTACACCCTACACTACACATACACTACAACACTACCCTAACTACACTGCCCCACTTACCTCTCTCTCCTCGTGGTCCCTCTCTTCACCTTCAACCATAAATAATTTTACATCTTTAACATTAATTTGAAAAAACGAAATAAAATAACGCATAGTAAACAACATTGCGAAGTAAAGGCATGCTAATTAAAAACATGCGAAGTAAAAGACAATGCGTACTAATAAATGCTAAGTAAAGCACCTGCGAAGTAAAAGATGCGAAGTGAAGGTTGCTTCCCGAGTGGCACAGAACAAGTGCACAGCCAAGCAGCCCATGGCTTTGTATGTCTACTAAGGAAGGCTCTGAGTTGGCTGTGCGCCAAAAACAGACCTGGAAATAAAAAAATGCCATGCACAGAGCTCACTCTCCTCTCTTCCATTAGCTACAGACCAGGGCAAAAGGAGGTGAATCTACAGGACCCTCCATGGTCGTACTGGCCTGTGTGGCCCTCTGCAGCTGCAGAAGGCAGGCCTGACAGGTCATTGTGTGAACCATTTTTTGGCACTTTGTGGTTATGTTTTAGGGTCTGGTTGGACGGCTTTTCCTGTTAATTTTCCTCATATTACCACAAACATTACCAGCAGCAAGCACAAATGCATGCATTCTCGCATACCTTCTAGAGCACCTGTGCAGCATGTCTTTACAAGTTCAAAACTGCTCCAAAGAGCAAATGTGGGCACAGTTTTAGGTCTTTCATTCACTAATGAGGGCCACTTTATTTTTGCTTTGTTTTGGCCTTTCTGTCTCCAAAATGTATTTGATGGCTGTACCCCCCAAACTCCCCCTAGTAGTGATTGCTCACTGTGCTTGCTCGCTACACATCATATGGGGGCTGGCCTCGCTTTCACTTTGTTCTCTCTGATTCACTACTCATGTCTATTTTAGGTGCTCTCTGTAAGAACGTCTATGGGTACATATGACTGAGTGGGTAACCTGGTGCTCTTTAAGGTCATCATCTACGATTTACTGTGCTTTGAAAGTTGATACAATTGAAGATGTAATGAAAAAATGTGCTGTAAAATTCACCATTTTGGTCTGTCTTTTTCCAAAATTTCCGTGAGGGAAGAACCCCCAAAGTCCCCTCCCAAGTAAAGGTCAGACACGCACCCTGCGCCTGCTCGCTACGCGCCGGGTGGGGGCTGGTCTGGCAAAATTTGCCAAGGCTGCTTTCAGTTCCCAGTCCGGCCCTGGTTGTTCATTGTCTTATAGTCTTTGGGGTCTCATCCGTTGAACCATTTATATACCTGGATTCTGCTGTGAACGCCAGGCGCAGATCAGTACGCTGACCAGATGAGTGGCATTTGTTCATGCTCTGGGGTAAGCTTCAGAGGATTGGAGGTAGTAGTTGTGTTAACATTTATGCTTCCAGGAGTTATCAGCTATTTATTGCAAATCCTACCTTTGTCATTAGTTAATAATGTCTGGCAGAGTTGGGCAGTAATATTTAATCACTAATGTAATGTAAAATTCTAAAATAGCCAACTTGGAGGAGGGCAGGGCAGATGATGGCTGTAGTAGAGGGATGTTCCTACACACAGCAGTTGTATGTAGCATGAAGGAAATCTTCCACCTTGTTTTACCAGCCATACGACCTCTTTGCAGCATCTCTTTTTCTACTGACATTAATCTCAAACAAGGCCCTCAAAAGGGGTGGAGCCGAGATGTTTTCCAATACCCATTAAGCACTAATTCCAGGTAAAAGATAAGAGCATCATCATAATAAAGAGCAGTGCCACTTGAGCAATGTTTTTTTTAACTCACAAGAAAACAGGCCCCTGTTTAATATGTTCAACAATCATAGACATGTTCTGTCTGACTTTGGACTAACCATTAATGCAAATGATCATTGGGGTTCCCAGCTACTGCAACCTTCCTCCTTGACCGGCACTCCCCCGCTGGCGGAAGGTAAGGCACTGTGTTGAGAAAGGAATTCAATTGAGTTTTAGTCATTGGAATTTATATCAGACATGTACCTTAGAGATTAGTTTATAGACAGATGGAAGTAAAATGAAATAAGGCGTATGCTCCTTTCCCATCTAACGTAGAAGAGCATTACTGAGAATTATTCCAAGACCATTAACCCACCAGACAAAAAACAGGGAAACCTTCCCAATATTATTATCTTGTGCATTGATCCCAAAACCCAAAGTCTCAGGACCACAGAACCCAAAAACGTTGAGCCCAAGGGGTGATCCCTAGCTTCTTGGAAGCAATTGCCTCTATCCCATGAAAACCCATTTATGCGCAGACTCCTCACTAGGACCGTAGAAGCCCAGAACTCTTCTATTGACATTGTTGCTGAGAGAGACTTGCTGGTGCACCTATTAATCCTTTGGAACTGTAACCTGACGAGGCATATGTACATTGGGAAGGGGAAAATTAGACCTAGATCCTTGGGCTCCTTCCTATAGGCTGATGATCGAGTCACCCCTATGTGGGAATTGGGCGGACTGTGCCATGAGTTATTTTCGATAATCAATAAAAATATCTTTGAAAAAAAAAAACAAAAAAAAAAGCGTTGAGTGGTCCCAATACCTTAAAGAAGTACCCTAATCCCAAAATCACAAACATGCTTTAAGCCTCAAAAAACCTGTATCAGGATAATCCATAGAAACCAGAAAGTGCAATACAATAGGTTTCAGAACTCATTTCTCGTTGCAGCTAAAACATGGAAGCAACAAGAATAGCTCACCTACTTCGTTGCTGCAGTGGTCCTACTGAAGGAACCTATATACCGCGTGAAGTCCAAGCCCCACTGTGGATGTGTTCTTTCATTTCAAGGATCTTCTTTCCTGAGGAGATCCATACAGAGCAACTGGGGTCGACGGTGTATAACTAGTAAAAAGCAGGACCAGTTCTGGCCACAGGTACTACACCAGCCCCAAGCCCAGACGCTCCTATCAGTGGCCCCCTGTGTAAGCGAAAAACATGTGTATTGCAGACACAAACCAGCAAATCGCTATAGTATCCCAGGAATGGTGATCAGCAAGGCAGCATCTATGTCCACGGTCACTTGAAAGAATATCACTTATTTATATCCCAGAGTGCTGGCTTGCACTCAGGTCATTCACCGGTCATGCTGCCTCCCATGCCACCCTGGCGCTAACCATAGCGTACATGCAGGTGCCACCAGAGAGCATGCAGAATAAAGAACCCTGGGAGTAGCAGGGGAGGGGTCTAACATGCTTTAACAGGATGAACCCAAAGTCATGATTGAGAAACCACTTCACTGCTACAGAAGCACAGCTTTATATTACAATTCTCAACTTGGAACCATCAAATCTAAAATTGACATTTCCCAAAAGCATGCAGCCTGAGTTCTTGCATGCCACGTCTTTGATTCTGGTTGTAGTGTCTGATAACAAGGCTGCAAGAGGGAACTGTCAAGTGTGCATAGCCTCATGGAAAATATGCATTCAGTAGTAAAATTATTATGCAAACAAATAGGGGTCAAAGACGGAGTTGGCTCTCGGTTCCTTTTATGTTTCACACTATTTCTCAACCGGTTTCGGATCCTTTTTGTTTTTGGTTTAGACAATATATGATTGGTGTTTTTCTCTGGTTGATTGCAGAACTGGTTATCACATCAGGAGGCAAGAACTTTCCCCCTATTCCAATTGAGAGCGATTTAAAAAAGGAGGTGCCCATCATCAGTTACGCCATATTAGTAGGTGACAAGAGGAGGTTCTTGTCTATGCTGATCACTCTGAAGGTAAGGAGAGCACGCCTATGCTGTAGTCTACAGGTGGAGGTGGGAGCTCGCTCGTTCTGATGGCTCTGAAGGTAAGGAGAGCACGCCTATGCTGTAGTCTACAGGTGGAGGTGGGAGCTCGCTCGTTCTGATGGCTCTGAAGGTAAGGAGAGCACGCCTATGCTGAACAGTCTACAGGTGGAGGTGGGAGCTCGCTCGTGCTGATGGCTCTGAAGGTAAGGAGAGCACGCCTATGCTGAACAGTCTACAGGTAGAGGTGGGAGCTCGCTCGTTCTGATGGCTCTGAAGGTAAGGAGAGCACGCCTACGCTGAACAGTCTACAGGTGGAGGTGGGAGCTCGCGCGTGGTGATCACTCTGAAAAAAAAGGGGAAGAAGTTGTCCTTTCTAATAACTGTGAAGATTGGAGGGAATACATTGTGCATGCTGACCTCCTCAAAGATCAAGAAGAAAAAAACAGGCCTTTGCTGGTCAGTTCAAAGGAGAAACAAGAGATTTTGTCCATGCTGATCATTTCATAGGCAGGAATTGAGAAGCCCGCTGCAAATGATCAGTTTGTAGGTAGACGTGAAATTTGGCCATGCTGATTACGGTGAAGGGAAAGGAGAAGGTGCGCATGCAGACAATTATGAAGTAAAGATGGACAACAGCACCCATGATGATCATTGTGAAGTTTTGAGGGATCACTGTAAAAATGAGGTGGGACAACACATCAATGCTGATTGCTAAGATCATGAGATAGCAGAGTTTGTTCACTCACTGCAGTGAAAAGGAGAGGGACGATCCATGCTGATTACTCTGAAAAAAGGGATGAATTTGTTCGTGCGGATCAGTTCAACCGTACTATGATATAACTTGGGCATGTTAATTACTCAACTCGCAAAGCGGAGGTTCGTTTGTGCTGATCATCCTTGAAGTGTTACGGGAAAGCTCATCCATGCTGATCGTTCAGAAAGAAAATTGGGGGGAGTTGTTTTAACATGGGAGAGTTTTAGCATGCTGTTCACCCTGGAGGATACCGGATTGGAGGAGTCAGACTGTCAAGACTGCTCACTGACCTGATGTGGTCAGTGGGATATGTGAAGTCCAATCACTCTAAAGATGAGTGAGAGAGGATGTGTGTAGTCTAATAACTCCAAAGATGAAGATGTTCAGGGTTATCACTGCCAAAGAACGTGAATATATGAGAGAGAAGGACCTGGTGGGGGCTAGAAGGTAGCAGATAGAGTTTGTCCATGATGATCATTCTTAAGGTAGGAGGAGGGAGGTTATCGATTGTCAATCAAAACAAAATTTTATTTGATTCAGACCTCACAAGAGATCAACAAATACAGATATTTCAAAATTATTATTCTTGGAACTTAGATAAAACCATTGAATTTCTAATTAAAAGTGATTGATTACATCTATTTATACAACATACAGTTAATAGAAATACTCAAAGTTTTTTAAAACAACATCACATTTTTTTTTAAATGTAAACAATTGATAACATACAAATTCATTTGAGGGATAGTTACACAGCATATTTAGATCTTGAGTTGACCTGACATTGTATCTTAACTGAATAGGCGATATAAAACGTTGTCTAGCCTCTACCAATCTCAGATTGGGGAAATTAATAAAACATGATGCAGATCTTGTTGGCCGCCTTTGCATAGATCATATATGCCTTTAGAATTATTTGTGCCTTCCCACTTCGCTATAAAAGTGGCTAAAGGGAGAATGCCCAATCGTAAGAGGAGGATAAAACGTCTTGCCCCATGCTCTACTTGGAACTGTAGGTAAGGATGAGGTGTTTTAAATATTATTTTCCCAGCGAAGATTTTATAATGCTTTAGTTGAGTACAGCATTCTTTATCCCTATCATAATTGATTCTTGGGGCCATATGTTTTGAAAGGAGCTTCAGATGAGCTGGAGACCAATCCTGTATAAGTCCTGAAGTGCATTGTGGGACCTCAAGGGCTTTTAACAGGTTCCTATTGAAAGTGTACCAGGACGCCCCCTCTCTAAAAGTCAACAGTTTTGTCATTTGTGATAATCCTTAAGATACCTCTGGTAGGAGGACAGAGTTTGTACGTGCTGACCCCTATGAAGGCATGAGGGTGGAATGTATTGAAGCTCATTCATGCAGATCAGTCCTCAGGCAGGAGAACAGAGCTTGTCTGTGCTGATCACTTCTCAGGTAGGAGGATAGGGCCCCTCCACACTGATCAAGGAAAGAGTGCAGAGCTCATTCATGCTGATCATTCTGAAGAGAAGACGGGAGAGCCTCTGTGATGATCACTCTGAAGGGAGAAGGATAGAGTGTGTCCAGGCTGATCCCTGTGAAACTAAGATGGAAGAGCATCTCTGTACTGAATGCCAAAGCTTGTTTATGGTGACCCTAGTTGAATGAATGGATTAAGATTACTTATATAGTGCTCGGCTACTCCAGGAGTGTTCCGGTACTCAGCATCAAAGACAGAAACAGGGGAACAGAACTCAGCCAGTAATCCAACACCCTTAAAAGTGTAAAGAGGTATGTTTTCAATACTTTTTTAACACGTGCTTCCTCTATCAGTAATCGCAGATGGCTGGGCAACTGGGTCATAATGCTCACGGCCAGCACCATAAAGAAGGAGCCTCCTGTCAGATGCTTTTTAAAGCGGGGTACTGTTAACAGCCCATCCTGACTAGAGCGCTACACTCTCCCTGGACTGTATACATTGATCCTCTCATTCAAATATGAAGGGCCCTTGTTGTGAAGGGCTTGATGTGTCAAGGTTAAAGCTTTAAACATTATTCACGTATGCAGTGCAAGCCAGTGGAGCTGCTCGTGGGAGAGCGATACAGACAAGTGCTTCGGTAGCATGTACAATAGGCGGATCACAATATTTTGTACCATGTGTAATTTCTGGGGTACCCAGGTATAAAACATTTTTTTTCTTTCTTTTTTTTTGGAAACTCTGTTTATTGATTTTTTCCAACAAAGAGAAAACAAGACAATACAAGGGCTTGGTTTTACAGTCAATAAAGGCAGCATCCGAAACATTCAGCATTTACAGTATACCAATATGCAACGGCATGAATATAGCGACGGTGGAATGTCATAGGGGGCAATCTGTTCGTCAACCAGGGGCAATGTCATAGTGTTAGCATACATCAAGGGGGAACCATGCTACAGCATATCACAAGGAAATGTAGGGGACATCATCAGTAGTACATTAGCGTATCAACAGTGGATAGTGGCCGGTCACAGTTGATAGGAAGGTGAACATTAACATACAGTGCAATTGATCGTAATCTAAAGCCTCCCAAGGACCGTTTTATCCGAGTGGACAGACACGTTACGTCTGAACATCACCGCTACCCCGGAGATCGCCTCCATCCGAGCTTCCATCTCGAGCTGCCTGGGCCAGAAGATAGCCGACCAAGGGCCCCCAGATGTCGTTCAGCCTGCTAGAGAGTGGGACTAATTCAGCAAAGACTATGTGTTGCTCCTGACTATGTGTCATATCAGCGAGCCACTCCTTGAACTTCGGGGCCCTGCTACGAGCCCATCTACATGCTACTCGCCGCTTCGCCAGGAGTAATGCAATATCTAAGAATTTCCTGCATGTCTTGGGGATGTGTGGTGTGTGTCCCAGAAGCATCAGTAACGGGTCTGGATTTATGGATTCCCCAGTCATGGATTCTAGGGCGCTATGCACCTGTTGCCAGTAGGCCTGAAAAGAGGGGCACTCCCAGGCAAGATGTAAGAAACCTGCATGTTCTGCGCGGCAACGCTCACACCGATCGTTATCAGACAATTGAAACCTGTATTTTTTCACCGGGGTGTAGTATAAGCGCTGCAAGAATTTGTAGTGGATCATCGTGAGCCTGCTACTGGCCGATATACGGGCCGTGAGGGTACAACAGTACAACCATTGTTCGTCAGTGATGTCAATGGCCAGTTCAGCAGTCCAGTGTAATCGGGCCGAGGCTTCCGGCATCGGGCCACACGCCCTGACATGGCGATACATGCCTGACACCAGATGCGAGCCATCTTGTGAGCAAAGCATGAAGTGAAGCGGGGTCATGATCTCAGGCTCACTGGGAAAGTCAGGAAGGATGTTCCTCATCCCATGGCGCAATCGTAGGTAGTAAAATACATCAAGCGGGGTGCGGTTGTGTGCTGCAAAGAAGAGTTCTGCAGTTTTAAAGCGGCCTGCGGAGAAGAGATCACCCCAGCAGGTGATTCGTAGATTCCCACAGACCACTCGGAAGCCACGTTCCTGCAGGAGTTCAAGCTTAGGGTGATATGCCAGCGGCATCCGAGGGGAGTACAGCAGGCTGCAGCCCAGCTTTTTAGCCATACAGCACCAGGCATCGATAGTGCATGTGACGGAAGTATACGGTGTTGTTATGGTCGACACTGGATAATGGAGGAGGCCATTGAGAGGCAGAGGGTTCTCAATCCAGTCCTCCACCGCCAACTGAGGCATAAAAGAAGTGGGGACCATCCAGTGATAGGCATAGTGTGCCTGAGCACACAGATAGTAGACCTCAAAGTCGGGGAGATCGAAACCCCCCTTATCGTATGGCTGGATCAGCATGGACCATTTCAGCCGCGGGCTCTTACCCCCCCAAAATAAGCGACAGAGTTCCGACTTCAATGTTTTAAAGAAATAGACGCCCGGATAGTAGGGGATATTAAGGAAGAGGTAAAGAAAGCAGGGGAGCACCACCATTTTGATAAGCGACGCCCTGCCTGCCATGGAAATGGGAAGGGAGATCCATCGATCCACCAGTGCGGTGAGTTTAGTGACAGCTACTCCGTAGTAGGAGCGTATTGTTTCGTCTTTGTCACGCGAGACTTGGATACCCAGGTATCGGAGATCTGTACGGCACCACTCTAAGGGGTAGTCCAGGGGGAAGTCAGCGACCGCATCCGTGAGCGGGTAAAATAGTGACTTGGACCAATTGATATGTACACCAGACATTCTGCCGAAGACAACAAACTCCCTAAGTAGGGGATTCAGGTTACATGCCGGGTCTTTGACGAACAGCGTCATATCATCAGCATATAACGATACATCAATCTGGCGCTGAAAACAGTGAATCGCCCCTTCACGATGAAGCTGACGGAGCCTACAGGCAAGTGGTTCAACGGCTGTTGCGAACAGGAAAGGGGATAACGGGCACCCCTGTCGGGTGCCCCTGGAAATGGCAATTGAGGTGGAAAGGCGGCCATTAAACAGGACCTTCGCTGTGGGTTGTGTATATAGCAACTGGACCCAGGAGATGAATAATTTAGGGAATCCCATACGTGCCAGGACAGTGAGCAGGTATGGCCACTCGACCGAGTCGAAGGCCTTAGGGGCGTCTAGGAAGGTCGCTGCGACAGGGAGGTCAGGGTGCACCGTGCGGAGTAGGGAGAACAGAGTACGCAGGTTATGGGAGGTGGAACGGCCAGGGACAAATCCAGACTGATCAGGTAATACAATCTGGGTCATCAAAAGAGAAAGCCTGGTAGCCAGCACCTGTGCCAATATTTTAACATCGCAATTCAGGAGCGAGAGTGGCTGATAAGAATCACAGGCATTGGGGTTCTTGCCAGGCTTTAATAATGAAGTGATGACGACTTCGCGCATTGAACTGGGGAGGATTCCATCAGTTAGAGATTCCTCGAAAACCTCGCGGAGGACAGGAGCCATGATGTCCACGTATGTTTTGTAAAACTCGGCGGGTATCCCGTCCAGGCCGAGTGCCTTCCCATTTTGGAGTGACATAATAGCATCCCGGATTTCATCTAATTCGAAAGGGGCAGCGAGGAAGGCCCTGTCACCATCACTAAGCCAGCAGAGAGCTATATCACCCAGAAAGTCATCATATGGTACATCAGCGGTCGTGGCTGTGGTGTAGAGTGTACGATAATGAGAAACGAAAGCGGCAAGTAAGTCATCGGAGTCTCTGACAATGCGTCCCTGGTCGGCTATCACCTCTAGGATCGTGTTATTGGAGTGCGGTGTACGCGTCAGCATTGCCAGCGCCTTGCCTGGTCTGTCTCCCTCGCAATATTTTCTCGCCTGCCAGTGCTTGCCTTTAAACTTGGCTTCCCTATTTACTTCCTCCTCATATTGTGTCAGTTTGTCTCTAAACTCTGCGTGGGCGTCAGTAATATCTCCCTCCACCATCCGAACCTCCAAGGCCTTCAGTTCACTATCGAGTGTGCGGATTGTGCGTTGGATGTCGCGCAAGACCCCGAAGCACTTCGATATGCAGTGTCCCCTGATCGTCACTTTGAACGCCTCCCAAATGTGCTCGACCGAATCAACGGTACCCTTATTTCTGGGGAAAAAGGCGGCGATCTCCTCGCCAAGTTCAATACGGAACACGGCGTCCAGTAGGGCCGCTGGTTGTAACCTCCAGTGTGGTCTAGGATTGTCCCATCCAGGCACCTGCAGGGTCATGAGGACCGGACTATGGTCAGAGTATGTCCTCGGAAGATGCACCACATGAGTCACCCCTGCACAGACCTCTCTAGTCGTGAAAAAGTAGTCCAGTCGTGCCCACGCGCCTGTCAGCGAAGTGAAATGTGTGCCTTCTGTGCGGAGAGGGTGTAGGTAGCGCCAGGCGTCCACCAGGTCGCCCTCCGAGATCACGCCTCCGAGAGCTTCCCTGGACCTGGGTTTGTAATGTGTCACTCTGTCCGCCCTATCTAATTGAGGCACCAGTGCTATGTTAAAGTCCCCTCCCCAAATGACATGCTGGGACCCTATGTCTAAAATTTTACCCCAAAGCGTGGTGAAAAAAAAGGGCATATCCAAGTTAGGTGCATAACAAGTTACTAAGGAAATGGTGTCGCGGCCCAACCGTCCCCACAGTAAGACGAAGCTGCCTTCTGCGTCCGCCAGCTCCCCACATACTTGAAAGGGCACTGTGCGTTTAATTAGGATAACAACTCCTCTCGCATAAGTAGAGTAAGAGGAGAAGGCACGGGCAGTAGCCCATTTGCATCCAAAGGAAGGGCGTGCTTGCGGTGATATGTGCGTTTCCTGCAACATGGGAACTTGAACATGGTGGCGATCTAAGTATGCAATCACATTTCGACACTTTTTAGCATTGTTGAGGCCCCGTATGTTCCATGACAAACACCTCAATCGTGCATCAAACCCCGGACCCACCGTAGCATAGAATATGTCAGAAAAATGCGACATGCCACAGTAGATGCTAAAAAGTTATCAGTTCTTAGGTGATACCAAATATTACATCGACCAACCAGCCGCCCTTCCTCCCCGCCAAACCAAACCCCCCCCTCAAAAGAACTCAACTCCCCTCCCACTACTGCATCCCAATCATGCCAGCAGCCACCCGTCCCCACACCTCCCCACCCCCCATCTCCCCAGAACTTCCACAACTTGTGTCCACGAGCGGGGTATAATCATAGGGGAATCAACATCAAGGGCGCACAGCGGATGTATGACGGTACCACGCGTTCTATTACAACGCGTACCGTTACCACGCTACTTTTACCACGCAAGTCGTTACAACGACTTGCGTGGAGGGGCGCTGGATAGTAAATTATTTAATTTACTATTCCAACTCCAGTCCCCGTGGACTCTAGGGAAAGGAGTTGGATAGTAAATTAAAGTATTTACTATCCTGGAGCGCCCCCCAGCGCATTTCGTTGTAGTGACCTGCGTGGTAAAAGTAGCGTGCTAACGGTACCGCGTTGTAAAAAATGCGTGGTAACCGTTGCATACCGCGCACAGCCACTTCTCCCTCTGGTAACCTCCCGTACTGTACCACCCTCGGTGGAGGCTAGGGCAGGGATAGTGGTCCCTGTAATATCTTACCACTGGAAAAGTCAACTAGTCTCATACTGCAACAAGATGCTCACTCCATCTGAGTTATTGTCTTTAGGGCAAGCCCAACAGGACAGAACCTGACCAGGCTGGTCCGTGAGGAACACTGCGCATCAACTGTCATCTTCTACCAGAGGTGGGTCATCTTCGAGGTCCGCATTAGCATCCCGTCCTCCCCTCTGTGCTTTGCGGAGCGCTTTCAAGTAGTCCTCTGCTTTTTGCGGATTAGTGAAAAATCGCTGCTTGCCCTGGTGTGTCACCCTCAACTTCGCCGGGTAAAGAAGGGCATAGTCCAACTGGGCCTCTCTTAATTTCTTTTTAACAGCCAGGAATTTGCGTCGTTCCTCCTGCACAAGGGGAGTGAAATCAGGATAGAGGGAGAATGTGACGCCATTGTAGTGCAGGTTCTGTTTGGTCCGAGCTGCTCTCAGAGCGACGTCTCGGTCGCGATAATTCAGCAGACGAGCGATGATTGGTCTAGGCGGCATTCCGGGTTTCGGGACGGGGGCCAAAGACCTATGCGCCCTTTCTACAATGAACTGAGGTGAGAAGGCATCCTCCCCCACCGACGCTCGGAGGAGTTTCTCCACATATAGTTCCATCCTGCCAGTGTCTGTGGACTCCGGTACGCCCGTGACGCGGATGTTGTTGCATCTGCTACGGGCTTCCAAGTCCTCGTTCTTGGGTGCTATAACGCGGAGTGGATTGTCCATGCGGGCGAGTTGAGATGTATGAGTGGCAGTGAGGTCGTTGTTATCCGATATTCGTTGTTCCGTTGCGGTTATCCTCTCCTCATGCTGATCTACTTTATGCACTAGGGCATCCATCCTGGAGGACATCCTGTCCACTTTCTCTACCACTGTAGCAAAGTCCTGTTGCATCTCCTGAAGCAGGCGGTGCATATCCAGTTCTTTCGAGGGAGAGGATGCAGCAGTAGGGTCCGCGCCACTAGGCCCCGGCTCAGCTGACCCCGGCTTCGACCCCTTCCTGGCGCGGGGGGTGAAGATGTTGTAAGCACTGTGCGTCGATAGTGCCTCTACGGCCGACCCCTCTATGCGTTCAGCACCTCAGGGGCCCCCAGTCGCTCCAGCTTTACGGGCCTCAGCACCGCCAGAGGCCGACCCAGCAGTGCCACGCAAATAGCACCGCGGCCGGTGGTGGCCGTCCGTACAGCCCCCCCGGCGTCCCCAACAGCTCTGGGGGGGTCAAGCTCGATATATCTCCAGGGGGGGTGGGGGATCCACACCCTCCGCGATCTCACCAGCGCGGCCCCCACCGCCTCAGCACTCCTCGCACAGGCTACGGTAAAGGCGGGAGATTCCTCTCAGCGGGACCACCCCTCGTGGCTCTCGACCGCGAGCAGAACAAACCTCCACCCCGCCGTGGGTAACGGGGATTATATTCCTGTACCCCGCTGTGCCCAGTACTTTCGAGCCACCGACGGGAGGCTAGGTCCGCAGGGGCGACGTTCTAGCGGCCGCCGCCGCGTGCTGTGCTCTCCACAGGATGTCGCCGTCCAGCTTCGGTTCTCCTGCCGGGTGTGAGGTTTCATCCCCCGTCGGAGCTCCGGAGAGGTCCCCTGTGCGCAGGGGCAGGGGCCGGCTGCCAGGGCTATCGCCAGGGGCACAGCGAGTTCCGCAGCCGGACCCGCGCTCGGGGCCCTTCGCCTCGTGGCAAGCACCGGACTTGCGTGTCTGCCGGTGCCCGAGTCCTCCGTCACACCAGCTTCAGAGATATTGCCGGCAAATCTTGCGAAGCCGTTGTCTCGCTTCTGGTACCCTTCAGCGGTCCGGGATTTGGACCGAGCGCAGATGATCCTTCACGGCGCCAAATCAGCTACTTTTGAGAGAGTCAACTCTCCAGTTGGTCAGGATTATTGGAGGATCAATGCTACAGGGAACGGGAGCCAAGCAGTTAGGTGGCCATTCCGTATGTGCGCCCTCTAGTGCCCCCCAGGTATAAAACATTAACGTAGTCCAGGCGTGGTAATATCTGAGCCCTAGCCATTGTGACCTGAGCTTCCTGAGTAATCAAAAGCAGACATCTCCTGAGCAGGTGAAAAATCCACTGACAGGATTTCACCACTAATGAAACCTGCGCGTTACAGGAGAGATGTGAATCAAACAAAACGCCCAAGTTTCTTGCCACCTCAGCAGGGGTAACATTATTCGTCCAAGCTCCAGTCCATCCCGGAAGGGGATTTAGCCCAAACAACAGGACCTCGGTCTTGCATTGTCTGCTTTGCATTGTAGTTTGTTCTTCAGGTAGAAGGACAGAGGGTGTCCATGCTGATCATTCTGAAGATAAGATGGGACATCTTCTCTGTGCTGAGGTTTACAGCTTGTTTATTGTGACTACTCCTCAGGGGGTAGGATGGAGAGTGTCCATGCTAATTACTATTCAGCTAGTGGGCTAGCACTTGTCTAAGCTGATTATCCTGATAGTAGAGGAGGGAAGCCGATTCATGCGGCTCATTCTGAACATAAGAGAAGAGAACTTCTCTGTGCTAGCCACTATAAAGCTTGTCTGTGCTCATCTCATCCAGGTAAGACTGGAGAGCTCATCCATTCTGATTACTGAAAACCTGTCTGCTAGAAGGATGAAGCTCTCCCATGCAAATGATTCTGAGGAAACAATGGGAGAGCCTAATGATGTGAAAGTCATTCTTGATGATCAGTGCTAAGGCCAGAAGTGAGAGCTCGTCTCTACTGATTTCTTTCATTTCAAACTGTATGTCTGTCCATGATTACCATGAAGATAAGTAGGCAAAAGTCATCCACGTTGATCAGTATGAAAACACTTGTCTATGCTGATAAGTCTACTTGGAAGTCAGAATATGGTCTCTGCTGCTCATGACTGATAGGTTGGAGGGGATTACCCATGTACACTGCTGTGAAGCTAAGAAGGTTCATCAAATTAGGGGCAGTCTTGGGCTAGTCATTGATACTGTTCTTAACAATTCATCCCCAAAACACTATTTTCACCCGCCCCATACTCTGTTCATCAAATGCATACATTTTATATGTACGAACTGCTTCAAAGCAAGTTTAGTTTACACAATAGTGCTTGGATTTAGTTTCTTTCTGTCGTACGTTTTCACAATAAACTGTTCATAAAACAAGTGAAGTGCAGTGTCAAAGTAGACAACCTGTCAGTGTTATATGCTCATAGCTGTGATACCAATTAGAAATCAAGATGTTCTGTGCCAGTTTCTGGCTTAAACCATCCTTTCTCACTCTTCTTCCCCTTTGACTCTTTCCTGAGAATAGCACCTAGTGCCATGAATGCACAGCATTTTGACACTGTAACATGTTTGCAGAACTCTAATATATTCTCAGGGAATGACTATCTGCTCTGTAAGACACGCTTTATGAAAATAAACTTTGAAACAAAGGATGATGAATAAGCTCCCCCTTTACATAGTGCTGTTTTTCTGCTTTCAGTGTACCATCGATCCGAAAACACTGATGCCCGGGGATGATCTGACCCCCGAAGCCATCAGGTTCTGCCAGCAGCTGGGCAGCAGGGCTACGCGGGTGTCGCAGGTGGTGAGATCTAAGGACCCAGCAATCTACAAGGCCATCCAGGAGGGCTTGGACCGGGTGAACAAGAAGGCGGAATCCCATGCACACAGGGTGCAGAAGTGGGCCATACTGGAGAAGGACTTCTCTGTAGAGGGGGGGGAGCTAGGTGAGTACCCACATGATAGCAGAGTGACCAACGTTAGAGTATACTAATGATGGAGAAGCCTTGGATGAGAACCTATAGTATCTAGGTGGAATATTCATGATTGCAGAGTGATTGGCTGGATGGGCCTCCAATGATGGGCAAGAACTGGGTGAATATCCGTGGTAACTACAGAAGAATATTTATTGTCACCCAATGATCATTTGTGGGGAATAGATGGGTGGTATCAAGGGTCCCAAAGTAAATTATATGATGGCACAGTAATTACTTACAGAGTGCTTGTTTGCATATGGACATACTGCAATAGGACTTATATTAGGAGCAGATGTTTTGAAATGTCACAAACATGTGGAGATGGGTAGCAAACATGGCGGTGGCTTTGGCCTGAAGCTCTGGCCAGAGGGACAAGCTCTCACAGACCTCTCATTGGGGCTTCTCTGCGCTGGTCAGCTTGGAGGAGAACGAGGTTCCGCTTCGGTCTGACTGCATCCTGCCGTGGGTAGGGAAGGTAGCTCTGGCTGGTCCCAAGAGTCCTGGCCCAGATTGGTCTGTGCTGTCCTGCCATCAAGGATGGACTACTCCTTGTCTCTGTGAATCCTAGACAGGTTGCAATCTGACATGGAAGGCCAAAGTGGTAGGTACTATGAGCAGATAGCGTGGAAAACACTGCACTCCGATTCAGCAGGGACTGTGCTGGGCAGATGTGACTCCCGTATCTTGTATTTATACCTTGGAACATTGAATTTGCACTGACAGAGGCTGGCCTTGCATGCTCACGCCAGATACGTAAGCGAGGATATACTGCACCACTCTCAGTTGCAGTTGTTTCAATGCGAGCTATTATTAGCAAAAACCTTGTAGAAAATTATAAATTATATAGAATACACTGTGACATATTTTTACATTCTTGACTTTCCAGCTATGTTTACCCTTCACAATTTGTGTAGTATTTGTTACTATGCTTCTTCATACAGTCTACTCTGGCCTGGGTTAAAATAAAGACTTATAACATCATAGTCCAGTTATCTGGAGGGTTTGAAACAAATCCACACAACTGCTCCTGCAGGATTTCGATGCACTCCCCTTGATAGTTCACAGTAACATTTATAGTTAAGCGGCTCTGTTGGCCGTACACCAGGTCCCTGCCATTGGGCCCCCCCAGTCACAGTATGAACAAATGCATAAGATCATTTCACATCACATATACTTCCATAGGTCCAGATACCTTCAGTACTCACCTAATACAGCCACAACTCAAGCTAACTGCTGAGGTAGAGGCAAGCACCAGACATTTAGAAACATAAACAAAAAGGCAAACAAACTTCTGCTCACCACCAGAACAGGAGTTTTTTTTTTTGTTGTTTTTTTTTTGCGGAGTTTTATATAGCGTGAACTAGAACCGAACCGAATCAGTTATCAGAGCGCTTTACATAGCACCAGCTACGTTACATGAGGACACACTTTCATTTTTAGGCACGGGGAGATTAAGTGATTTGCCCAGAATCACAGGGGGTTTTTGGCGTCGTTACCGAGACTCGAACCCGGATCCCCAGGTCGGAGGTCGAGCGTCTTAGCCGTTAGGCCAACCCCTCTCCCCTAGGAGTCCAGAGTCGGTTATTAATGCAGAGACTGAAAACATGAAAACAGACCAATTGGTGTCCGTATCTGATGACCAAACCCCACTTTATTGGCAAAAGGTTGGGGACAGCAGATGCTTTGAGAAGTAGTCTGAAGAAGGAAGGAGCAACTGAACAGCTTACTAGAAAAAACAGTCAAAAAACTGAAAAGGACCTGCTAAGCATACTGGAAAAAGGAAGAGAGAGTTTCGAATCTGAGAGTCTCTTCAAAAAAAAGAAAGTGGAACGATTATTACTGAAAAGATATAGCATCCCTCTTTGAAAGAGTGCCCTCGGCGAATGAGCATTTGGACACAGCTCCGACTGATCACTACATTCAGAGACATTCAATAGACAAGTCATTGCCCAGACCATGTACATACAATGTAGGTATTCAAACTGAGTGCGCGATATAGCACACATAGTTCACATTTATCGAAGTCCTATGATGCTGTCCTACTTGAGGACAATCAAGTGGCAAACTTTTTTAAGGATGGGCTTCGTAGAACGAAGGTCCTGCTTGAAGCATTCTCTCCCACAGTACCAGAGGATCTCAGGGAAAATCACACACCGTACTGGGCTCTGACATAAGCCAAGGCATTATATATGAATAAAATGGAATTTGATCAGATCTCCACTCCCCTTCAGAGTGAACTGCAGGCTCAAGCCCAAGATCAACTAAACCAGATGCCGAGCAGGATACCACAAAGATCCTGACGGAAAATATCAGGCAGTGATATTACCCTGACAGTAGACAGTAGCCCTTGCTTTGACTACAATAGACAGTTCATACCACCCAGCAATGGACTAACGAACTTTGAACTGTGTCTCAAACACAGAGCAGAATGCCTACAGTTCTGGCCATAAGGTGAACTTAGTTAGTAAGATGTACAACACCAATTTAGACACGGCAAATGCCTTTTTTCAGCAAAAATATAGTACTGAATCACAATTCCTGATAGCTTTTACATTTGTGGGTATGCAATAGGCATACATACGATTACCAATGGGTTATAAGAGCAGTCCTGGATTCTGGGTCAGTGAGAATAATGAAACTTTTCAGGGTAATTCTGTCCGATTGTCATACATTAATTATTTAAATTTTTAGACAATTACATAAATGTGCATTTAGGAAGGGTAGACAGAATAGTGAGTAGCCTAGCCAATACATTTCTGAAACTTTAAAGACTGCCATCATTAGTGGCATATGAATTATATACTGAAGGCATAGGATTGGTGCCGGAGTTTCAACAAAAATACAAGACACTGTTTTTATTTTATTTTGTGAGGGGCATATCTACTGCACTGTATGCACAGGGATGCCTGAAACGCTGTTTGCTGCCCCGGGCTGCTGTTGGGCAGATTGTTGTCTTCCACGGGAACCTGCTGTGCTCGCCGCATCGCCCTGGTGGGACTCGAGGTCTCAGGGTGCACCGCTACTAAATTGCCCACAGCAGCTGCTGCATTGGGGAGGCGCTGACACTGCGCTATAAAGCGCCGCCTTGCCTCACGCAGTGCGGGACGCCTCAAATGCTGTTTGCTGCCCCGGACTGCTGTCGGGCAGATTGTTGTCTTCTGCGGGAACCTGCTGTGCTCGCCGCATCGCCCAGGTGGGACTCGAGGTCCCAGGGTGCGCCGCTACTAAATTGCTCACAGCTGCTGCTTTGGGGAGGCGCTGACACCGCGCTATAACTGAACTGAACTGGGGTGGCTGAGTGAACTAAAGAATGGTGATGGATTAAACCCAGATCAGTTGACTGGGGGTGAGTGTGTGATTTGTTCAAACGCTCCGTCCATCATCCCCTTTTGTATCGCTTTGTTCGCCCTAAGTGTGGCAGGGTATGCTCAGACGTGAGTCCCTTGTTCACTTGGCCACTGAATTCAAGATAGCCTGGCTGATGAGGATTATGAATCCAAAACCGGTCCCAGGATGCTTGTTTCCGGTCCAGGGAAGACATGGCTTGGCAGTTCGGGCTGGACTGTTCCCATGAGGCACAGGGTCAGACTGATTTGCATATAGCCATGTCTGAACTGGGGTGGCTGAGTGAACTAAAGAATGGTGATGGATTAAACCCAGATCAGTTGACTGGGGGTGAGTGATTTGTTCAAACGCTCCGTCCATCATCCCCTTTTGTATCGACACCGCGCTATAAAGCGCCGCCTTGCCCCACGCAGCGCGAGACGCGCGTGAGCGGTGCCAGGGCCAAGGGCGGACCCGTCCTTGCCCGTCATCGCTAGGAAGAGGCTATCTCTTGATCCCCAATCCCGATGAATTGATGAAACACCAGCAATTAGGAAAGAAATTATTCAGCATATGAATTGAGGGTTACAGTGTTTTATTTCACAGAGTAACCAAGTAAACCGATGATTGGTTCAAACAAATTGTAAAAGTTCATTTGCAGTTCATAAGCATATTAGTGCCCACATGGAGAGGGGGTGGGAAGTGAAGTGAGGGATATTGTGTGAAAAAAGTGACAAAATACACAAATAATCAATTGCACATCATTGATTAAAGATTCCCTTAGATACATATACACTGGTCTCCTGAATTAGGAGCCACATTTAAACGGAATGATTCATATTCAAAAATCAGAGAGCAGTATCTCCTATCTATGGCTGTAGGAATCCTGTGTAACCATAGGAGTACATATCATGGAAAACTGTCTGCGTTTGAAACTTCTTTCATTTTGAATGATACCAATCCCTTCCGTTCAGGAATTAAATTGTGGATGAGATACATAGATGACATCCTCCTGATTTGGTCTGGCACAGATGACGACATAAACCATTTCTTCCACTGGCTCAATAAGAGATCACGGGACATACAATTCACGATTCATTGTGATAAACACAAGATTAATTTCTTAGATCTGGAAATCATTGCTGAAGATGGGGAACTACATACCAACCTCTTTAGGAAGCCCACAGAACGAAACTCCCTATTGCAATACACTAGTCACCATCCTAGGAGCCTGAGGGATAATCTACCTTTCGGGCAATTCCTCAGAATTCGACGGAATTGCAGTAAGAAGGAAGACTATATGGAGGAGTCAAAAAAACTGATGGACCGCCTAATTGAACGAGGCTACCCGACAAGACTTACTTACAAGGCTCGCAAGAGAGCATGGTTTAACCCACGGGAAACGCTATTATAACCAAATGAACGAGTTAACAACAATGATCACAAACTCATTTGCGTCACCACTTTTTCCACCAAGATCAATGAAATAAAAAAAGTGGTAAACAAACATTGGCCAATGATATCGAATGATTTGGGATGCCAAGACTTACCCCTACACTCCTTCAGGAAAGGCAAGAACATACGTGACCATGTGGTGTGCTCACTCTTGGACACCACCCCCACTCCCTCCATCACATCCCTCTGGAACCTTCCTCCGGTTTTGGGACATTTCAAGTGTGGCAACTGTAAGGCCTGTCCGTCGACTATCCAAACCAAGGAGTTCACCTACCAACAGCACCGTGTGAAACTCAAATCCCACACCAACTGTAACACGGAGGACGTAATATACTGCATTATCTGTCCTTGTGATCAAATATACGTCGGCCAAACACAACAGCGCATGAAGACGCGCTTCCTACAACATTGTAGTAGAATAAGATGCATGGTTGAGGGGGCACCCCTAGTGGAACATTGTCTGAAAAATAAGCACCCACCAGATAGTCTGAGATGGATTATTTTGGAACATGTGAAATTGGGCCCTAGGGGAGGCAACATTGCTCTTATCCTTAATGTAAGAGAATTAAAATGGATGCAAACCTTTGATTCAGTACGGAATGGCTTGAACGAATCTGATAGTAGCTTTGCCCAACTAGCTATCCTATAAACACCTTGTGAATACCCCTTGAACAATTCCCTCCTAAGGTGCACAATTTAACAATCCTAACGTGGATGCATTTTACCACCTTGCACGGTAGGTACATGCACCCATACGTTTGCCTAATGCAATTTGTCCTGGTTGCACCAGTTTCACGTTCTATTTATGTAATGTGCATTTTTACCGCCCTGTTGAGCAGGTACATGCACCCAATGGTAACGATATATTAGACGCCAGAGTCCGTGTGTTTTTGTATTTTTGTAATTTTATGATTTTGTAATTTTGAATCAATCCAGTCACTCAATATGCACGTTTTTTTTTTTAAAAATGTTCCTCATCGTATAAACAATCGCTCTGTGTAAAGTCTTCCCACTGTGTGGAAACAGTTTAGTTTCTTGATTTTGTGGATCATTGTAACGACAACGTCTATCATCGCATAGCAACCGCTAAACTGAGAGTCCCTCTACTGTTTTTGCACCCGACTTTATAAACGTAACCACGCCCCTCTACCGCCACTTCCTGGTTACGCGAGTCATTTTGCATCTACTGCCTCGAGACCACGCCAGCGTTCTGTCTGACAAGGTAAAAAAAAAAAAAACCTTTTGTAGTTAGATACTGAATAACGCATTAGGGCGCTACCTTCCTCCGTGTAACAATTTCCAACTGACGAGGCTTTGCTCTCTCATTTTCTCGTTTGATGCAGATTAGATCTGTTGACATCGTTCCCAACGAATTGGATGGGACCGAAGGTAATTTTCATAATCCCTCTCCCTCCTGTCGGCACACAGTGCTCTGGTCGATTGGTTTTAATAGTGCATGGAACTAATACTTTGGGGTCCGTTCTTTACAATTTTAGAATACCTGTTTGCGGTAACGACCTAAATCCAAGGCTACTGCTTCGCCCCTCCACTCCTAAGGTAAATAGCACTTGTGATCATGATAGTCCTCTGTTAGTTTGTTGTTTTTAATGTACTGCCCCGCGGACCACACACGCAGAGGCAATTGGGTAATGTCTAGCCTTTTAAGTAGCATTTTCATTCTCTTTCTACCCTAGGAGGTCCGCCCACTGCTCCTTTGTCCTGATGAAGACCCGCCTGTAAGGGCCATTTACCCTACCTCATAGGGTCGAAACTTAGACGTTTTCCATGATATGTACTCCTATGGTTACACAGGATTCCTACAGCCATAGATAGGAGATACTGCTCTCTGATTTTTGAATATGAATCATTCCGTTTAAATGTGGCTCCGAATTCAGGAGACCAGTGTATATATATCTAAGGGAATCTTTAATCAATGATGTGCAATTGATTATTTGTGTATTTTGTCACTTTTTTCACACAATATCCCTCACTTCACTTCCCACCCCCTCTCCATGTGGGCACTAATATGCTTATGAACTGCAAATGAACCTTTACAATTTGTTTGAACCAATCATAGGTTTACTTGGTTACTCTGTGAAATAAAACACTGTAACCCTCAATTCATATGCTGAATAATTTCTTTCCTAATTGCTGGTGTTTCATCAATTTATAAATAACTGTTTGACAGTCTGGGACCCCTCTCTTTGTATAATAACCTATCACCCAGGTCCCATTGACTAGCTGGGTCTGACCCTGTTACTTGATAACACCCCAATCCCGATGGGCAGACTTTCCTTAATCCCTTCACTTCCCGACCCTCTTCTGTCAAATAACCAGGTTGTTTCTGTAGACAGCTCAAGTTCAGCTTTATCTGTACCCTCAGTCATAACGATAAATCCTGGTCTTTGTCCTTCAATAGAGAATGCTCTATTACTTACCGGTAATCTTCATTACTCCGGGTCTCGTTGTCCTTATCCCATTCATTACAAAGTGGAGATGACCATCTCCCGACAGAAAATAACAAGATGAATGCCTGGACCCTAATACTGCCCATCCCACCGGGAGTACATAAGCAGTACTTACCCAGCATCCCTCCTGTACAACCAAGCCCAGACAGGAAGGCCGGCCGTCCGGGAGGGAGGGAGGGATGTATGAATGGGACGAGGACAATAGGATGTGGGGTAATGAAGACTACCGGTAAGTAATATAGCATTACCCCCAGGTCCCTTATGTCCTCGTCCCATTCATTACAAAGTGGAGAATACCAAAGCAGAAAACCGGCCTTCCGCACCCACAAGCACACCCAGGAAACCACAACAAAAACAGGAACCATGGGGAGCACCGAGGAGGAGGGAAAGGGGGACCGCAGTAAATAACCGGCCCGCAACCCATAACAGGACAGCAGAGACCAAACAAGGACCGGAGACCAACAGAAGGCCAGGACCCCAACAAGGAGGCCGCCAACCAGAGAAACTGGAGACAGGGCAAGCAGAACTAAAGGACACGGCGAAGCAACCCACCGGACAAGGCCGCCAAGCCCTGAACCACAGGGAAGGCACACAGGACCCGGCAGCCTCACAGACGGATGTATGACGTTACAACGCATACTTTTACAACGCCTACCTATACAACGCATTTTTTACACCGCAACATCCATTACAACGCATACCATTACAACGCATGCCATTACCCCAAATTCTTTGAAACTACCTTTACAACGCATTTCACTACAACGCATACTACATTTACAACGCATACCATTACAACGCATAACATTACATTGCATGTAAGGTAAGTGTTGGATAGTGTAGGGGTAAAAATTACAATTCTAACTCCAGGGGGTGCAACAGTAGGGTAAGTGTTGGATAATGTAGGGGTAAAAATTACTATTCTAACTCCAGGGGGTGCAACAGTAGGAAAGTGTTGGATAGTGTAGGGGTAAAAATTACTATTCTAACTCCAGGGGTTGCAACAGTAGGGTAAGTGTTGGATAGTGTAAGGGTAATGCTATGCGTTGGAATGGTATGCGTTGTAATGACTGTGTTTTAATGGCATGCGTTGTAGTGGTGTGCGTTGTAGTGTCATGCGTTGTAATGACTGCGTTGTAAATGCATGCGTTGTAATGGATGTTGCGTTGTAAAAGTTTCGTTGTAATGGTAGTGCGTTGTAAAAGTTGCGTTGTAAAGGTTGTTTCCCCTCACGGACACATAGCAAACCGATACAGCCCCGAAGAAGGCCAAAGAAAGAAAAGAACAACAGAGCGCAGGCACAAGCACCAAGACCAATCAAGGAAGGAGAAAATCACAGGCCAGAAACCAGCCCACACCACCAAATCGAAGGACCCGGCCCCAGAGAATCCAGAGGAGAAAACCCACCAAAACTCCGCTGAGGAGGATCAGGAAGCAGCAAGAGCCACAGGCCAGAGACACCCTCAGAAAGCACCAGCCCAAAGCCGACCAGCAAAGGAGAGGCCAACAAGACCGGAAACCAACAACGAACAAGCCTAACAAGGGCGGGGACAAAGCCATCGGCCACAACCCCTAGGAACCCCCAACCCAAAAAGGGAGTGACATTAAGGCAGGACGGAAGTCCAGAGCAACTGGGAACAGCGTCAGCCCCTAAACCAGGTACAGGCAGAAAAAAACAGGAGCCAATACGGCAGAGGACCGAACAGGCACCCTACACACAGGCCAAGCAAGCAGCAAGGGCAGGAGCAGCAGAAAAAAGAAAAGGCCCCAGGGCGCACAGCACCCAGACTAAAAGCCAACAAAGCCCGACCCCAGCAACGCCGGAGAGGAGCCAAGAAAACAGCACCCACCAGGGCAACAGACGCCAAAGGAACCAGGAAGCCAGGCCCAGAGCCAAGCAACCCGATCACGCAGGAGCACCCACCGGCCCAACCAAACCCCGGAAGTAACCCACGCAGCGCCCAGGCCAAAGCAAAGGGCAGTGAGGAACAGGGGTCCCCCAGCACATCACCGGACCACCCAAAAGGCCGGAAAGATACAGAGGAAATCGCCAAAGCGGAAGCCAGAGGAAGTAGAGAAGGCAGAGGGCAAGCAGCAGGATATCCTAGACAACCCGCATCCAGGAGGGAGGACCCCACAGAGGAAAGAGCACCACAGAACAGCACCCCAACCAGAGTGGGGGGAGCAACCAAACAGACCTACACCAGTTACAAAGCCCGGGGAAGCAAGGGAGGAAGAAGCGAGCCAGGACACTAGAACCAGGAAAGAACTAGGAAACGCCCAGCCAAACCCTCCCCAGAGCAGGCCGAAAAGCGACAGCACAGCCAGAAAACCCAGGAGACACTGCCCGAGGCCACCCTTAACCAGCAAGAAGCCGGCAGACCTGGAGCCACAGGACCCCACACAGGCCCTCAATAGAGGTGAAACAAGCCCAGGAAGAGAACCGCCAGCAGGAGAAGGCCCCGAAGGACCCACCAGGACACGGCCCCAACTGCAGAGCATCCCGCCAGGACACAAAAGCGAGCCCAGGCAAGAAAGCATAGCCCAAAAAGGAGCCCAACATACAGGAGCGGAAAAGCCTCAGCCAGGCACCCACCAAGGGAACCAGACGAGACCAGAACAACCCAGGGAGCAAACACACCCGAGTGCAAACAGACCAAGAAGCCAACAGCACCCGGCAGTCCCAGGAGGCCAGGCAGGGACCAACCCGGCCCTACCACGCACAAAAACAGAGGGCAGACGAAAGCAAACCCAGAAAGGGGGACACAGACACAGGCCACCAACCAGGAGAACTGCAGAACAGAAGAGAAGAAACAGGCGGCACACCAAGACATGGAAGGAGCAAAAGACATCCAGCCCCAGACCGCAGCGGCATGAACCCCAGGGACCAAAAGGCGAACTGCCACCGGAAAACAAACCGGGGCGGAGAGGGGGGACGTCAGGGAAAAGAAGAGCAGGCGCCTAACCACACCAGCCAGAAAAACCTCCACCAGTCACCCCCAGGAGGCCCCCAGCCAGGAACAAACCAGGCAGGAACCACGACAGAAGCAGGAGGGGCGACCAGGAACACCAGAAGCAAGCCAACGGCAAGCACGGGAGAGTCAGGGCAGAAGCAGCCAGACCCCAGAAGCAACTCAAGCACACAGAAGGCCCGGGACAAACACCCGAAGCCCCAGGCCAGAGCGAAGGAGAAACCCGGGAAGGGGCAAGAAGAACCAGGCGCAGACCAACAAAGCCAGGAACCAGGAGACCCAACATATAGGAGACCAGAAGGCTCAGCTACGCTGAAGAGCAAGCTCTCTTGAGTCTGGCGCCCGGGACCACATGGCCACCCTGACAGAGGCCCAACCAACCAAGCAGAAGCTCAGAAGCGGAGGCGAAGAACCAGGACACCCAAGCGGAGCAGAGGCCACAACACAACAGCCAGCCCGCAGCGGAGGAAAGGGCACCAGAAAGAAAAAAGCGCACGCAGAACACCCAAGGCCAGGCCAGGACACCCCCACCCGTGACACCCCGAGAAGCAGGGATGCAGAGGGGCAGCAAAGAAAAGCGGAGAAACCCCGGCAGGCCAACAGGATTCCAGGAGAGTCAACAAGACCCCCCCACCCCCCACAGCGGCCCCAGTAGCAGGAACACCGACCCACCACCAGCAGGGGTAAGGGCAGCCACAGAGGAGCCAGAAGAGGGGGGGAACAGAGTCGCACCCCAAACAGGCCACCACCGAAGAACCGAGAGGCAACCCCGACACAAGAGCTGCAGAGGGCACTGTGGAAGAAAGCAGACAGGGGGATCCCAACAACACCGGGAACCCAAGTAGCAAGCATAGGCAGAGTCAGCGAAAAAAGGAACCAGCCACCACAGAGGCGACAGGAACCCACGCCAATCCGAGGCAGGAAGAAGCGACCTAAAGGGAGAAGTCCCCCGGTCGACCCTGCCCATAGAACAAACGAGAGCAGGGGCTAGCAGGAGGCAAGGCCACACTCCAGAGACAGAAAACCCTAACCACGTAGACCAAGGGAGAGGAGCCCAGGAACCTGCGCAAAAGACAAGAACCGAACCTGGAACCACAGCGCCCGACTGATAGCGAAAAACCAGGACAGCAGCGCTAAACCTCAACACCCGTGTGCATGTACAAGAAGCACCCGTAGGCAGACGGTCATCGCCTAGATATGGGCATCGCAGCACTACACGAACCCACGCAGCCCGTACACGTAAAGACAGGGCACCACACAGCAATGCCAAGAAGGAGCCGCCACCCAAACAGACCCCGGGTCAGACAACCAAGCTCCGAAGGCGGGGCAGAGACAGAGAGCCCCAGAGAACAACAAGACGGAGACCACACAGGAAGCACAGACCCAACCGAAGTCACACTCGACCAGGGCAACAAACCCCCGGGAGTAGCGGGGGAGCAGTGGCAGCAGCAGGACAAGTAGGAATGGAAACAAAAACCCACATCACGTGCAAGCGCTGAAGAAACAGTCCCAAGCGTAAATCGAGGCACTGGCGGCCACCAGAGAGCACCAACGCCGGCCACAGGGTGACCGCCCGTGCAGAGAAGCGAACCAGAAGAACAGTGCACCCAGGAGGCAGGCGCATGGGCCGATGCGCCACAACTTTCCACAGAGGACAGAAGTGGGGATGTAACTTAGTGGCAGAGCGCATGCATCACATGTATGAGGCCCCGGGTTCAAACCCCAGCATCCCCAGGAGTCCCCCGTGCGTAGCCAGGCAAACCCTATAATGCCAGCCCGCCAGCAATCTAGGACCGGCAACAGCACAGGGAAAAAAAACATCTAGGCCGGGGCAATTAGCACAACAAGGTCCCCACCACCATCGGGAACAGGAGCATCACATGTATTAATGTCGAAACAGACCCTGAGAAATACCGGAAACGAACACGCTACCCCAGCGCTCGTCACCACACAGTATCATGACAGGGAATATCACAGTTCGGGCACCATTATCATTGTGAGCAATGAATGTGCTATCCGATCCACACTGCAACCCAGGATAGCCAGAAACTGCATGCCTTTACGTCTTGTCAGTGCTGCCACCAGTAAGCACCAAGGAAGGAAACAAAAAACCCGGCAAGCGGGACTCACCCGGAGTGGGGGCCAACCCCAGGAACAAGGCCCCCACTCCAACAGCAAAACATCCAGGACACCGGCAGGAGCCATCCAGCGAGGCACGTCTCACCCGGCCAAGCTCGGGAAGACGAGCCCGCGACCCGGATGCAACTTCGGGAACTCCAGCCCCAGCCGCAAAGGACTGGGAGGCGCACACAGTGCACAGCAGAACACTGGCTCCAAGAGAGACTGACGCCCAGCAAGCCCAGCAGGCCAGGAGACAGTCCAGGGAACCCCGTGCCCGCACAGCCAGGCAGCCGGGCAGGGGGTGAAGAAAAAGCACCGCCACTCCAGCCCATCAGGCGCAGCACCAGCACACCATCCATTCTGTCGACAGACAGAAAAAAGAACAGGAGGGATGCTGGGTAAGTACTGCTTATGCACTCCCGGGGGGAGGGGCAGTATTAGGGTCCCAGCATTCCTCTTGTTTTTTTCTGTCGGGAGCTGGTCATCTCCACTTTGTAATGAATGGGACGAGGACCTAAGGGACCTAGGGTAATGAACCCACTCCTGTGAAACCCAAGGCGACAACCAGAGGGCAGTTGGCTAAGCTTAAATCAGCCAGCAACAATGATTCCACATGATCACCTCCCGATTTCGATCAACTCCATCTCTCCCCCTGAGAGCCTTCCACGACAGGGGAGGCAGCGGATCCCTCTCGAAGCTGCCTCGAGATCCACCTTGCCACCATCCCGAGGCCCTCATCCTCATCCTTACTCTATTCCTCCCAATACCGCCCACTCCCCCTACATCAGACAGCTCGCTCACCCGTGCCCCACCTCCCTTCCCCTCCCAACATCCAGAATTGAGCTTTTCCCTCCAGCTCAGCCCACTCAAAGCCCTCCCCGTCCCCTCGCCACACGAGATCTGTCACCTGCCATGAGCAGCAACCCCCATACCCTTGAGCCCTACCAAAACAATCCAGGCAGCCCCTCCCCTAATATTCATCAGGATCGGGACTCACATCCCTCCTTCAACTACCATCACGTTAGGGACCCATCCCCTTGCCCCAAGGACAAGGCTGCCCCTGTCACCCTCTCACCCCCTCTGGTCCCTCCCCCGCACCCAAGGGCAGTGATGCCACAGACTCCCTCCCTCCCTCCTTAGACTACATGACGCAACGCCTCTTCCTCCTAGAAACCCAGCTGGAAATCCTGACGCGAGGCCTGAATGAAATTCTATCCAACCTTTCCTTGATCCGAAATCCCACCCAGCCTTCCAGAGAGCTATCTAATCTCACCCCACCCAGTCTAGACAAGGCACTACCCTCCATAGAGTCTCAAGTCCCCCCCCAGACCCCGAGTGGCTACGAAAGACCTAGAAGAGCTATTATCTCACTTTCCCCTCAGGAAGTGACACACCTAGCCACTTTCTACGACCCCCGACAAATTCCTCCCCTAAATCCACGATCCAAGTAATTACGGGATATATATAGTGGAGTAGTGTGGCTCACTGGTTAGAGGCAGCAGACCTGGGAGCAGAAGTCAGCCCGGGACCAGGGTTCAATTTCCAACGCGGCAGGGTCGTGGACTTGGGTCAGCGGACTCGATAATTCTCGTTTCGGTGCTTACTCTAATCAGGGGTTCCACTCGGCAACTCTGGGCATTAGCTTGCCTAATCTCCACAACGGCCCCATCAACTCCGGGGATGCCTGGCTCCACCTTGAGGACTCCCAGCAGGGTCCATCCCACAGGGAAAGCCAGGACGGGTTCCCCAGAGTTATACAGCGCCAGGAAACCTACGGACGGGTAGCAGTGCGCTTTACAAGCTCTAATACATTTACATTTACATAACAGAACACCCACCCCCCCGCCGAGAATCCCCAGACACCCTGCCCACCTAGCCTTCCTTCCTAGAGTCTAATCCAACAATATCAGGTGCAAAGAAGAACCCCCCCCATCAATTGCTTGCTCCTAAACTGCACATCTGCCTCTAAACATGCAACCGATCTAACGGAAGCCATCCTCTCCCATGACATTGACATAGCATTCATAACAGAGACCTGGCTCAATAATCTCGCCTGATTAACAAAGACAGGCAAGGTAAAAGAGGTGGGGGCATTGCAGTAATTCACAAGAACAACATCTTCATCACGGAAACTCCCTCCTGCTTGTACAGCTCCTTTGAATGTCTCTCAGTCAATATCAAAACACAGGATACCAGGACTACACTCTGTCATCTACTACACCACCCCCATGCAACTCCACAGTATTCGGGGTACACCTTTCCGAACTGATTGCCCATTGCGCACTCAGCACCTCTAACAACATAATTTTGGGCCATTTCAATCTAAGATGGAATGAAAAAACGAACCCGCTCATTCAAACCCTAAACAACCTACTGAAGGCTAATAACATGACCCAACACTGCTCAGAAGAAACACACATAGAGGAGCAATCCTTGACGCAATTATAGCCGAAAGCAATGCAATTTCCATCGACCACATCCTCCCCGTTGACTGGTCCGATCATCACATAGTTCTCTTTCACATCAACCATCCGATCATGACCAATCTAACTCCCAAACTTGAGCCCCCCAAATGGGTCAGGAACACAGCCCAGATCCCGCGAGCTGACCTAGAAGAAAGAATCAGCGTGCTTCTCCCTTCCTCCACTGACCACCTCTCCACTACTCCACTACCAAACTAACCTCTCTTTATAACTCCAATATGACTCTCACCCTGGATCAAATTGCCCCCCTGAAGCTAAAGAAGTCCAGGAACACCCCTTCCAGATCATGGTTTACCACTGACATCAATGAAGAAAGAAGACAGCTAAGAGCTGCGGAAAGAATCTGGAGAAATAACCCCTCCGCCCTCCACCGAGATAAACTCCAAACAGCCCGCAGGAAATACAAAAATCACATTAAGATCAAAAAGTCAGCTTTCTTCTGCTCTGCGCTAGAAAACGCAAAAAACCAGCCCAAAGAGCTTTTCAATATCATAAGGAATCAAACCTCCAAACCCATACCTTCCTCAACACAGGCATCCAAAGAACAATGTGACAACTTCGCAAGCTTTTTCAATGACAAAATCGCCAAGATTGACCTCTCACTTGGTTCAAATCCCATCTCCTCCAACGAGAGCAAATCGTTTGAAACTTCTGTTAGAACATCCCAGAACTCTCCAAAACTGTGGTCCCACTTCTCCCCAATTCGTGAAGCAGAGATAGTCAAACTAATCTCCAACGCCAAGCCCTCATCTCACGCCCTGGATCAGCTACCTCCTCAACTGACCAAAGACTTGAAGCTCGTCTTTGCCCCACTATGGTGCAAGATCATCAACAGTTCACTGAGCTCCGGATCCGTACCCGACTGCCTCAAAGTAGGACAAGTCACACCATTGCTAAAAAAAAACAGGTCTAGACACTGATGATCTGAATAACTTCCGACCTGTATCGAACCTACCTTTTCTATCCAAAATCATGGAAAGGTGTGTACTCCCACAGTTGACCCAACACCTGGATAACATCAATCTACTAGATCCCCATCAATCGGGCTTCAGAAAGGGATGCAGCACAGAATCAGCAATCCTCAACGTCAGAGACGATCTACTCAAGTCACTCGACTCGGATCAATGCTGCCTGCTCATCCTCCTAGATTTATCGGCCGCATTCGACACAGTTGCTCATAAAGGTCCTACAAGAAAGGTCCGGTATCCCAGGGTCGGTCCTCCACTGGTTCTCTTCCTTTCTCCGCAACCGTTTACAAAGAAAAAAATCTAAAACTTTGAGTCCGACCTATACCCAGTCATCAGAGGTGTTCCTCAAGGATCAGTACTCTCCCCCAGCTCTTCAACATCTACATGGAACCCCTTACCTCTCTACTCAGGAGATCCAACATCCCCTTTATTTATATGCAGACAACACGCAACTCTATCTGGAAAACTGACGACATCCAGAGACTTCACAACACGCTCAAGGAGGTTCAACACTGGCTCACAAGCAATCTCCTGAAACTCAACCAAGAAAAAATGGAAATACTCCTCATCTCCAACAAAGAGGAAAACCCACAAATTGAAGAATGGCTCAAAGCCATTGACGCCCTAAATGGCAACCTCACCTTAGCGGAATCGGTAAAATCTCTAGGGATTACCATGGACATGAAGAAACACATCACAAGATCTGCCAAAAGTGCCTTTCTCAACCTAAAACTACTTTACAAAATTAAACCCTTCCTCCCACCCAAGGATCTTCAACAAGCCACCCAAGTACTCGTCCTCTCCAGAATAGACTACGGGGTTGCTACTCTGACTGGAACAGCAAAATCCCACCTCACCCCCCTGAAGACAACCCTCAATGCAGCTGCCAGAATAGTCACTGGAATTAAGAAATTCAAACACATTTCGCCAGCTCTCAGAGAACTCAGATGGCTCCCAATTGAGTTGCGAGCCAGCTTCAGAACAGCCTGCCTCACTCATAAAGCACTGCACACAGGCAAACCGGAATACCTGGCCGACAAACTCAAACGGGCAGGCCAGTCAAGAAATCTCAGGAGCTCCAACTCTCTACTACTCATCCCGCCAAGAACTCGCAAGCATAACACCTCAGCAAAATCTTTTGCCGGCAACGCTCCAAAAATCTGGAACTCCACCCCCCCCCCCCCCCCCACATTAGAACAACCCCCTTGTTTCCAAAATTCAAGAGTCTACTCAAAGCCCTCTTCTTCGACCCATCTCGAGCGTACCGATAGAGCCCAGGTAGCTCCTTAGCCGACACTCCACCTTACCTCAACCTCGTGACTGACGACACTGATTCGGATCATCAGACTTGTCCTGCATCCTCTTCTCCTCCTTCGCCCCTTCGCCCACACGCTTGTTCCCTTCCCTGCTTGAACCCTCATGGTCTACCATTCCCCTGTATCATATGTTTGCTCATTACTGTATATGCTGTGAAGTGCTCTGATACCCCCAGGTCCAGCTAGCGCTATACAAAACTTCTAAATAATAATAATAATATTAATAATGATTCTCCAGCTACAAAAAAAAGGGCTGAGGGTGCACAAAATCAAAATCGGCTCAGGGAACTCATGGCAGGCCCTCACCATCTGCTCCGCCCCCAAGTGTTGATAGTGAGGGTACTCTACCTTTTATGAATCAGACTACGGCAGGGCAACTATCTATGGGCTCCGAGGTGGGGAACTTCTGGATAAGGTTAGAAACCATGCTATCCACGCTACTAGACCCTATGTTTAAAAAAATATGTGCAATAGAGGGAGGTTAGCCCTTCCTGCACAAAAAACATCCCCTGAGGCATTTTATTCTTACTATTTGTGCTGCACATGCTCGAACCATGAAACATCTCCCTAGAGCAGAGTAATACAACGCAGCAATTTGTGCTGGATTACATTACTCTAGGTTTCTCAAGCTACGCCGGACCGTGCAAGGTGCCTTGCGTGGCTTGATTAATCTGACTTAGTTGTTGAGTCGCCCTCGTGCAACCTGGCGTGGCGCAAGGCCAACGCAACTCAATGATAAATCTGCCCCGTTGTGTTGGATTCCACTTCTTTTCCTAAAGGTTACAATGTAGGTTTGCTACACTGGCACATAAGCAGATACAGAGATTCAAAGGGTAAATCAATAAAAGCTCAAAACAAAAGTAGAAACAAAATAAAAACACTATTGGGTAAGGTGGCCCTGCTAGAGCATAAGATACCATTGCTCCCTTTAGAACATACGATGTCCCCTAAAAGTGAAGGGATTAGCACAAAGGGAAATGTGTGACTGGTTTAAAAGCAACGACAGTGGTGCAAACCTGTAAGGTTGGTGCAAACCTGTAAGGTTGCTTCTGGTTTAACTGCACCAACAGTGGTGCAAACCTGTAAGGTTGCTGCTGGTTTAACTGCGCCGACAGTGGTGCAAACCTGTAAGGTTGCTGCTGGTTTAATTGCACCGACAGTGGTGCAAACCTGTAAGGTTGCTTCTGGTTTAACTGCACCAACAGTGGTGCAAACCTGTAAGGTTGCTGCTGGTTTAACTGCACCAACAGTGGTGCAAACCTGTAAGGTTGCTCCTGGTTTAACTGCGCTGACAGTGGTGCAAACCTGTTAGGTTGCTGCTGGTTTAACTGCGCCGACAGTGGTGCAAACCTGTAAGGTTGCTGCTGGTTTAACTGCGCCGACAGTGGTGCAAACCTGTAAGGTTGCTGCTGGTTTAACTGCGCCGACAGTGGTGCAAACCTGTAAGGTTGCTGCAAACCTGTAGGGTTGCTGCTGGTTTAGCTGCAATGACAGTGGTGCAAACCTGTAAGGTTGCTGCTGGTTTAACTGCGCCGACAGTGGAGCAAACCTCTAAGGTTGCTGCTGGTTTAACTGCGCTGACAGTGGTGCAACCCTGTAAGGTTGGTGCAAACCTGTAAGGTTGCAGCTGGTTTAACTGTAATGACAGTGGTGCAAACCTGTAAGGATGCTGCTGGTTTAACTGCAATGGCAGTGGTGCAAACCTGTAAGGTTGCTCCTGGTTTAACTGCAATTACAGTGGTGCAAACCTGTAAGGTTGCTGCTGGTTTAACTGCGCCGACAGTGGTGCAAACCTCTAAGGTTGCTGCTGGTTTAACTGCGCCGACAGTGGTGCAAACCTGTAAGGTTGCTGCAAACCTGTAGGGTTGCTGCTGGTTTAGCTGCAATGACAGTGGTGCAAACCTGTAAGGTTGCTGCTGGTTTAACTGCGCCGACAGTGGAGCAAACCTCTAAGGTTGCTGCTGGTTTAACTGCGCCGACAGTGGTGCAAACCTGTAAGGTTGGTGCAAACCTGTAAGGTTGCAGCTGGTTTAACTGTAATGACAGTGGTGCAAACCTGTAAGGATGCTGCTGGTTTAACTGCAATGGCAGTGGTGCAAACCTGTAAGGTAGCTCCTGGTTTAACTGCAATTACAGTGGTGCAAACCTGTAAGGTTGCTGCTGGTTTAACTGCGCCGACAGTGGTGCAAACCTGTAAGGTTGCTGCTGGTTTAACTGCAATGACAGTGGTGCAAACCTGTAAGGTTGCTACTGGTTTAACTGCAATGACAGTGGTGCAAACCTGTAAGGTTGCTACTGTAAGATGTTTGCCATTCAAGCTTGCTGCAGATACAGTGGTGATTCAAGCAACATTGATAGAGGAGACACCTCTTGAAGGATTCCCCACTAAATCTTCCTACAGTCTTACAGCTACAGACACAATATTATGCAGATTGTTTCTCTATCCCAGGGTTATGGGATAGGCAGGTGGGAGCGAGGCTGACAGGCTAGACCTCATGAAGGCGGGTCACGAGCTATCGGCCTCCTCCCAGGCTGGCTAGGGCTCCGCTATTAAAAAACACATCAAAGAGTCGGGTGGCATACACCTTTAAAGCAACTAAAACCATAAACAACAGTACACCATTCGTCAACAGTTGAAACCCTCAGCTGCTGCAAAGCCCACTACTACACAGCTTACAACATCCAATTAACCTTTAGACATTGTGGACCTTGATCACATTGGGTCAATACACACTAGTTGTGGTGGGTTTGTGTTCTCCCGTCCTGTAGCTGCGGTCACAAACACTGCCACTGCTTGAGTGGTCTTACAGGATTTGTGTTGCCTTGTAGTGCAGATCTTATATTCGGATAATGGCCCTACATTCACAACAAAACCATTTTTTGTTGCTATTTATGCACTACGCCTGCACTGGGAAGTTTCACTCTTGTTTCTTGGAGTGCCAGTGGCATCAGGTGTTGGCAGCCTTGAGACTAGCTACAGGCTTTGCAACAAAAAAAACAGCTTTTTACAATCTTCCTGAATCTCATGAAGTTGTTTTCCAATCTTAAATGCAATTGAGTGACCTCCAGAGAGAAGAGGTGTGGGTTTGAAGGATCCATTTCTGATCATCTTGAGGCAGAATGGGCAGGTCAAGGGTGGTCGCCGGTTCACGGGTCCTAGAGGGGTGGTACGCGACAGTACACGTAGACACATAGATGGGCACCTGGTTATGTAGGGCTTTATGGACAAGGCTTTCAAGATGTATTTATCTTGTTATCCAAATTCAAAGGTAGTGATGTGTACTTCTACACTTCTTCAAACACACAGCTAACTTACACTACGAATAAGTAGGTTAAAATTATGAAAACATTGACCTAGGGAAATGGAAATGGGAGAAGAGAGAGGAACAGAGACTCTGCCTGGTGGCACAGCTGGGCTTGATCCTAAATGTGGAAGGTTTGCCATCAGAAGACTCTCAGTACTGCCATTGTACTGACTGAGGCATCTATTTTATGTCACTGCATCCAATCTATATGTTGTCCTTCTTTGTATTTACAACTCTATGATGGAATGGAAGTCACTATTTTCCTAAAGCTAAAGCACATTTAGAATGTATCAAACATTTTCACGCTGAGCTATCATGCATTCATTGCTAAAGAGAACTACCTTCTAGTCAAGTGCTGCTGTTCTGTGGTTCTGAGTACAGAGAAAGTAATTAGTTGATAAGCTTTAACGTGAACGGTTCACCTAAACAACCAAGAGTTGTATACTCGTATAACGCATTCTTTAATACCATATGTATTTAAAGAAGGACAAAGACTGTGCCAGATGAGGCTCCTCTTAGCTCTTCTTACAGAAAGAAGGTAAGTGAAAACCGTGTTTGAAATCCTAGCGGATAAACCCCTTGTGAAAAAATAATAAGTTCAGAGTCCTTATTGAAGGAGTCCGGAAACAATATTCAAATGCAAAGTACATTCCCTTTAACACAAGTACTGTGCTCGCATACTTTACTGATTCCAGGTAGCTCTTTACCCATTTCCACGAGTACAGGTTGTGAGAGTTCCAGCCTTCTGAAGAACAAAGCCCAGCGTCATCAACTAATGTCACAAATACCTAACAAAGATGCTGTGGACCACCAGGAGTTTATACCACAAGTATCCACAGCGGCCACTACCATTGGCAGGTCTTTTGCTAGTCCAATGACATCATGGGACATGTAGTCCTACTTGTCATTGCTCATATGTTTAACATGGCACCTCCAAGAGAGAGGTGAAGCGCCCACTCCATCCTCTTCTGCTCCTGAAGAAATATTTGTTCATGAAATGCTGAGTAACATAACTCCACGCAGGACCGACATGCGAAGGTAAAGGTGTCTCACACCTCCTGACAAAGGAGGAGTGCTTTCATCATCATCAACAAAAATAGTTTATTTCGGTTAAAAACTTTACAAAGTTGTGCATAATCAAAACATACAATATCACACATTTTGTTGTCACAGGCGGGTCAGAAAAAGAGACACTCGACAGCCAAATTGTGTAAGAGCACAATCCAGCGACAAAAACCTACAAATCGATCTGCTAAGTTATCCACTGTGCTTAGGAATCTGACATGCCATGGCCCTCCTTGTGAGTAACTGTTGTGTGTCTGTAGATGCCACATGTGACATGCCATGGCCCTCCTTGTATTTGTTGTGTGTCTGTAGAGGCCACATTTCATGCCATGGCCTTTCCTTGTGAGTATTTATTGTGTGTCTGTAGATGTCACTTGTGACATGCCATGGCCCTCCTTGTATCTGTTGTGTGTCTGTAGATGTCACTTATGACATGCCATGGTCCTCCTTGTATTTGTTGTGTGTCTGTAGATGCCACATGTGACATGCCATGGCCCTCCTTGTATCTGTTGTGTGTCTGTAGATGTCACTTATGACATGCCATGGTCCTCCTTGTATTTGTTGTGTGTCTGTAGATGCCACATGTGACATGCCATGGTCCTCCTTGTATTTGTTGTGTGTCTGTAGATGTCACTTATGACATGCCATGGTCCTCCTTGTATTTGTTGTGTGTCTGTAGATGTCACTTATGACATGCCATGGTCCTCCTTGTATTTGTTGTGTGTCTGTAGATGTCACTTATGACATGCCATGGTCCTCCTTGTATTTGTTGTGTGTCTGTAGATGTCACTTATGACATGCCATGGTCCTCCTTGTATTTGTTGTGTGTCTGTAGATGTCACTTATGACATGCCATGGTTCTCCTTGTATTTGTTGTGTGTCTGTAGATGCCACATCTGACATGCCATGGCCCTCCTTGTATCTGTTGTGTGTCTTTAGATGCCACATGTGACATGCCATGGTCCTCCTTGTATTTGTTGTGTGTCTCTAGATGCCACACGTGACATGCCATGTCCCTCCTTGTATTTGTTGTATGTCTGTAGATGTCACTTGTGACATACCATGGCCCTCCTTGTATCTGTTGTGTGTCTGTAGATGTCACTTGTGACATGCCATGGCCCTCCTTGTATTTGTTGTGTGTCTGTAGAGGCCACATTTCATGCCATGGTCCTCCTTGTATCTGTTGTGTGTCTTTAGATGCCACACGTGACATGCCATGGCCCTCCTTGTATTTGTTGTGTGTCTGTAGATGCCACATGTGACATTCCATGGTCCTCCTTGTATCTGTTGTGTGTCTGTAGATGCCACATGTGACATTCCATGGTCCTCCTTGTATTTGTTGTGTGTCTGTAGATGCCACATGTGACATTCCATGGTCCTCCTTGTATTTGTTGTGTGTCTGTAGATGCCACATGTGACATGCCATGGCCCTCCTTGTATTTGTTGTGTGTCTGTAGATGTCACTTATGACATGCCATGGTCCTCCTTGTATTTGTTGTGTGTCTGTAGATGCCACATCTGACATGCCATGGCCCTCCTTGTATCTGTTGTGTGTCTTTAGATGCCACATGTGACATGCCATGGTCCTCCTTGTATTTGTTGTGTGTCTCTAGATGCCACACGTGACATGCCATGTCCCTCCTTGTATTTGTTGTATGTCTGTAGATGTCACTTGTGACATACCATGGCCCTCCTTGTATCTGTTGTGTGTCTGTAGATGTCACTTGTGACATGCCATGGCCCTCCTTGTATTTGTTGTGTGTCTGTAGAGGCCACATTTCATGCCATGGTCCTCCTTGTATCTGTTGTGTGTCTTTAAATGCCACATGTGACATGCCATGGCCCTCCTTGTATTTGTTGTGTGTCTGTAGATGCCACATGTGACATTCCATGGTCCTCCTTGTATCTGTTGTGTGTCTTTAGATGCCACATGTGACATGCCATGGCCCTCCTTGTATCTGTTGTGTGTCTTTAGATGCCACATGTGACATGCCATGGCCCTCCTTGTATCTGTTGTGTGTCTTTAGATGCCACATGTGACATGCCATGGTCCTCCTTGTATTTGTTGTGTGTCTGTAGATGCCACATGTGACATGCCATGGCCCTCCTTGTATTTGTTGTGTCTGTAGATGTCACTTATGACATGCCATGGTCCTCCTTGTATTTGTTGTGTGTCTCTAGATGCCACACGTGACATGCCATGTCCCTCCTTGTATTTGTTGTATGTCTGTAGATGTCACTTGTGACATGCCATGGTCCTCCTTGTGTCTGTTGTGTGTCTTTAGATGCCACACGTGACATGCCATGGCCCTCCTTGTATTTGTTGTGTGTCTGTAGATGCCACATGTGACATTCCATGGTCCTCCTTGTATCTGTTGTGTGTCTTTAGATGCCACATGTGACATGCCATGGCCCTCCTTGTATCTGTTGTGTGTCTTTAGATGCCACATGTGACATGCCATGGCCCTCCTTGTATCTGTTGTGTGTCTTTAGATGCCACATGTGACATGCCATGGCCCTCCTTGTATTTGTAGTGTGTCTGTAGATGTCACTTATGACATGCCATGGTCCTCCTTGTATTTGTTGTGTGTCTGTAGATGCCACATGTGACATGCCATGGCCCTCCTTGTATTTGTTGTGTCTGTAGATGTCACTTATGACATGCCATGGTCCTCCTTGTATTTGTTGTGTGTCTCTAGATGCCACACGTGACATGCCATGTCCCTCCTTGTATTTGTTGTATGTCTGTAGATGTCACTTGTGACATGCCATGGTCCTCCTTGTATCTGGTGTGTGTCTTTAGATGCCACATGTGACATGCCATGGCCCTCCTTGTATTTGTTGTGTGTCTGTAGATGTCACTTATGACATGCCATGGTCCTCCTTGTATTTGTTGTGTGTCTGTAGATGCCACATGTGACATGCCATGGTCCTCCTTGTATTTGTTGTGTGTCTGTAGATGCCACATCTGACATGCCATGGCCCCTCCTTGTATTTGTTGTGTGTCTGTAGATGTCACATGTGACATGCCATGGTCCTCCTTGTATTTGTTGTGTGTCTGTAGATGCCACATGTGACATGCCATGGCCCTCCTTGTATTTGTTGTGTGTCTGTAGATGTCACTTATGACATGCCATGGTCCTCCTTGTATTTGTTGTGTGTCTGTAGATGCCACATGTGACATGCCATGGTCCTCCTTGTATTTGTTGTGTGTATGTAGATGCCACATCTGACATGCCATGGCCCCTCCTTGTATTTGTTGTGTGTCTGTAGATGTCACATGTGACATGCCATGGTCCTCCTTGTATTTGTTGTGTGTCTGTAGATGCCACATGTGACATTCCATGGCCCTCCTTGTATTTGTTGTGTGTCTGTAGATGCCACATGTGACATTCCATGGTCCTCCTTGTATTTGTTGTGTGTCTGTAGATGCCACATGTGACATGCCATGGCCCTCCTTGTATTTGTTGTGTGTCTGTAGATGTCACTTATGACATGCCATGGTCCTCCTTGTATTTGTTGTGTGTCTGTAGATGCCACATCTGACATGCCATGGCCCTCCTTGTATCTGTTGTGTGTCTTTAGATGCCACATGTGACATGCCATGGTCCTCCTTGTATTTGTTGTGTGTCTCTAGATGCCACACGTGACATGCCATGTCCCTCCTTGTATTTGTTGTATGTCTGTAGATGTCACTTGTGACATACCATGGCCCTCCTTGTATCTGTTGTGTGTCTGTAGATGTCACTTGTGACATGCCATGGCCCTCCTTGTATTTGTTGTGTGTCTGTAGAGGCCACATTTCATGCCATGGTCCTCCTTGTATCTGTTGTGTGTCTTTAGATGCCACATGTGACATGCCATGGCCCTCCTTGTATTTGTTGTGTGTCTGTAGATGCCACATGTGACATTCCATGGTCCTCCTTGTATCTGTTGTGTGTCTTTAGATGCCACATGTGACATGCCATGGCCCTCCTTGTATCTGTTGTGTGTCTTTAGATGCCACATGTGACATGCCATGGCCCTCCTTGTATCTGTTGTGTGTCTTTAGATGCCACATGTGACATGCCATGGTCCTCCTTGTATTTGTTGTGTGTCTGTAGATGCCACATGTGACATGCCATGGCCCTCCTTGTATTTGTTGTGTCTGTAGATGTCACTTATGACATGCCATGGTCCTCCTTGTATTTGTTGTGTGTCTCTAGATGCCACACGTGACATGCCATGTCCCTCCTTGTATTTGTTGTATGTCTGTAGATGTCACTTGTGACATGCCATGGTCCTCCTTGTGTCTGTTGTGTGTCTTTAGATGCCACACGTGACATGCCATGGCCCTCCTTGTATTTGTTGTGTGTCTGTAGATGCCACATGTGACATTCCATGGTCCTCCTTGTATCTGTTGTGTGTCTTTAGATGCCACATGTGACATGCCATGGCCCTCCTTGTATCTGTTGTGTGTCTTTAGATGCCACATGTGACATGCCATGGCCCTCCTTGTATCTGTTGTGTGTCTTTAGATGCCACATGTGACATGCCATGGCCCTCCTTGTATTTGTAGTGTGTCTGTAGATGTCACTTATGACATGCCATGGTCCTCCTTGTATTTGTTGTGTGTCTGTAGATGCCACATGTGACATGCCATGGCCCTCCTTGTATTTGTTGTGTCTGTAGATGTCACTTATGACATGCCATGGTCCTCCTTGTATTTGTTGTGTGTCTCTAGATGCCACACGTGACATGCCATGTCCCTCCTTGTATTTGTTGTATGTCTGTAGATGTCACTTGTGACATGCCATGGTCCTCCTTGTATCTGGTGTGTGTCTTTAGATGCCACATGTGACATGCCATGGCCCTCCTTGTATTTGTTGTGTGTCTGTAGATGTCACTTATGACATGCCATGGTCCTCCTTGTATTTGTTGTGTGTCTGTAGATGCCACATGTGACATGCCATGGTCCTCCTTGTATTTGTTGTGTGTCTGTAGATGCCACATCTGACATGCCATGGCCCCTCCTTGTATTTGTTGTGTGTCTGTAGATGTCACATGTGACATGCCATGGTCCTCCTTGTATTTGTTGTGTGTATGTAGATGCCACATGTGACATGCCATGGCCCTCCTTGTATTTGTTGTGTGTCTGTAGATGCCACATGTGACATGCCATGGTCCTCCTTGTATCTGTTGTGTGTCTGTAGATGGCACTTGTGACATGCCATGGCCCCTCCTTGTATTTGTTGTGTGTCTGTAGATGCTACATGTGACATGCCATGGCCCTCCTTGTGAGTAACTGTTGTGTGTCTGTAGAGGCCACATTTCATGCCATGGCCTTTCCTTGTGAGTATTTATTGTGTGTCTGTAGATGTCACTTGTGACATACCATGGCCCTCCTTGTATTTGTTGTGTGTCTGTAGATGCCACATGTGGCATGCCATGGCCCTCCTTGTATTTGTTGTGTGTCCGTAGATGCCACATCTGACATGCCATGGCCCTCCTTGTATCTGTTGTGTGTCCGTAGATGCCACATGTGACATGCCATGGCCCTCCTTGTATCTGTTGTGTGTCTGTAGATGCCACATGTGACATGCCATGGCCCTCCTTGTATCTGTTGTGTGTCTGTAGATGCCACATTTGACATGCCATGGCCCTCCTTGTATCTGTTGTGTGTCTGTAGATGCCACATGTGACATGCCATGGCCCTCCTTGTATTTGTTGTGTGTCTGTACATGCCACATGTGACATGCCATGGCCCTCTTTGTATCTGTTGTGTGTCTGTAGATGCCACATGTGACATGCCATGGCCCTCCTTGTATTTGTTGTGTGTCTGTACATGCCATGGCCCTCCTTGTATCTGTTGTGTGTCTGTAGATGCCACATGTGACATGCCATGGCCCTCCTTGTATTTGTTGTGTGTCTGTACATGCCATGGCCCTCCTCGTATCTGTTGTGTGTCTGTAGATGCCACATGTGACATGCCATGGCCCTCCTTGTATTTGTTGTGTGTCTGTACATGCCATGGCCCTCCTTGTATCTGTTGTGTGTCTGTAGATGCCACATGTGACATGCCATGGCCCTCCTTGTATTTGTTGTGTGTCTGTACATGCCATGGTCCTCCTTGTATTTGTTGTGTGTCTGTAGATGCCACATCTGACATGCCATGGCCCCTCCTTGTATTTGTTGTGTGTCTGTAGATGTCACATGTGACATGCCATGGTCCTCCTTGTATTTGTTGTGTGTATGTAGATGCCACATGTGACATGCCATGGCCCTCCTTGTATTTGTTGTGTGTCTGTAGATGCCACATGTGTCATGCCATGGCCCACCTTGTATTTGTTGTGTGTCTGTAGATGCCACATGTGACATGCCATGGCCCCTCCTTGTATTTGTTGTGTGTCTGTAGATGCTACATGTGACATGCCATGGCCCTCCTTGTGAGTAACTGTTGTGTGTCTGTAGAGGCCACATTTCATGCCATGGCCTTTCCTTGTGAGTATTTATTGTGTGTCTGTAGATGTCACTTGTGACATACCATGGCCCTCCTTGTATTTGTTGTGTGTCTGTAGATGCCACATGTGGCATGCCATGGCCCTCCTTGTATTTGTTGTGTGTCCGTAGATGCCACATCTGACATGCCATGGCCCTCCTTGTATCTGTTGTGTGTCTGTAGATGCCACATGTGACATGCCATGGCCCTCCTTGTATCTGTTGTGTGTCTGTAGATGCCACATGTGACATGCCATGGCCCTCCTTGTATCTGTTGTGTGTCTGTAGATGCCACATGTGACATGCCATGGCCCTCCTTGTATCTGTTGTGTGTCTGTAGATGCCACATGTGACATGCCATGGCCCTCCTTGTATCTGTTGTGTGTCTGTAGATGCCACATGTGACATGCCATGGCCCTCCTTGTATCTGTTGTGTGTCTGTAGATGCCACATGTGACATGCCATGGCCCTCCTTGTATTTGGTGTGTGTCTGTACATGCCACATGTGACATGCCATGGCCCTCTTTGTATCTGTTGTGTGTCTGTAGATGCCACATGTGACATGCCATGGCCCTCCTTGTATTTGTTGTGTGTCTGTACATGCCATGGCCCTCCTTGTATCTGTTGTGTGTCTGTAGATGCCACATGTGACATGCCATGGCCCCTCCTTGTGAGGATTTATAGTGAGTCTGTAGATGCCACATTTGACATGCCATCCAGTTTTCTCTCACCTATCTACTCTCATGGTGGACACAAGAATCCCGATTAGTTGGTCCAATCATTATCTGATTTCCATAACTCTTCTGGGAGTAGGGCCAACTCAGGAAGTTACTCAGAAATGAGTATTAAAACGCCCGTGGCATAAACTGAATCTCGAACAGTTCCATGTGCTTCTTTTGATGCATGCACCTAATCTGTCTGAGGTTCCAGAAGTGGCCGCAAGTGCCCTTTATAACTGGCTCTTTCACTCCCTTGATACCAGGTGGGTACAGAGCCGGAGTAGATATTCTAGCCTATGTTATAATCTGGCTGCAGCCTGGAAAGCCTGCAAAAGTATGGAATGGGCGTGGAGGCGGGAATATGATCCAGTTCTGAAAGGGAAATATCGGGCAGCTATCAAAGATGACCACAAGGCCGTTCAGAGGGAAAGAGCTGCCTACTATGCAGAGGTGATCAGAGATAGTGGCAGCCCAGCCAAATGCATTTTCGCTATACTTAAATCATTGGGGCAACTTAAAGCACCTTCCCTCTCATTAAACCAGTATTGCGAGATTCTGGCTACCTTCTATCTTAAGAAGGTTGAGAACAACCTACAGAACCGTTCCTCATTCTGAGGTTAGGGAAGGCCCTGCTTATGGACCTCCTGCTATCCAGACTTTTTTGCTCTTTCTGGCACTCTCAGAGGAGGAAATGCTCACAATATGCAGGAAAATGAAATCAGGTTCCCCTGCAGACCCCCTTAAACCTGACCAATTTCTTAAATCCCTGCCTTTGCTCCTCTCTCCGTTCTGCAAGTTGATTAATATGTCCAAGTCCTTGACCGTTGTCCCTAGGGCTTGGTAACAGGCCAAGGTGGTTCCTCTACTAAAAAAAGCCACATTAGATGACTCTTAACCAGAAAAGTACCGCCCCATCTCTCTTCTACCTTTTACATCTAAAATAGCTGAAGCTTATATTAATTCTATTCTCACATGGTTCATTGAAAGCAATAACCCGCTTGACCCTTCACAGAATGGGTTCCGCCCTCGTCACAGAACCGAGAAGGGTCTCCTGGCTGTGACTGAACATCTGAGGGGCGCACTGGATGCAGGGCGAACATCAGTTCTGATATTGCTAGACCTGAGCGCTGCATTCGATTCAGAGTCCCACAAGATCCTGCTGCAGCGCCTGAAGGAGGCTGGTATTGGGGGCCTGGCCATGGGCAGGTTTGTTTTCCTTCCTTTCCAAGAGAACTTTTCAAGTATCACTGCCCCCTTTCAGCTCCAATGTACATGCCATCCATCAAGGGTCCCACAGGGATCGGCTCTCAGTCCTACCCTATTTAACATTTACACCCAACCTTTGGCTGCAGTGGCGAGGAGCAGAGGACTAACTGTAGTCTCTTACGCAGATGACACAGTTATTCTTGACTCTATCATCCTCTTGCAGGACACGCTCAAATTCAAGAACTACTTAACTGCCATAGCAGACTGGATGACTACCAACTGCCTTCAACTGAACGCGAGAAAATCAGATATCCTGCTGGTAGGGAGCGATCTTGCACTATGGAGTGAGCATTGGGGGCCGTCTACTTTGGGCCGCCCACCTGTCCGTAAGCAGGCAGTAAAAAATCTGGGAGTCTGGGTGGACTCCGCCCTTACCTTTCAGGCCCAAACCAAAGTGGTAGCCAGGACTTGCTTTCGACTTTTACATGGGCTCAAGCCACTGTTAGGTTTTTTTGATCCCACCATCCGGCATGTCATCGTCCAGGCCAGTATTCTTTCTAGGTTGGATTATGCCAGCTCACTCTACTTGGGGACGCACAAAGCTGAGATTCTCTGCCTACAAAGGGTGCAAAACGCAGCTACCCGGACAATACTTGATCTGCTGAGAGCATGTCCTACAACTAGCTTCATTGATAGACTGCACTGGCTGCCAGTGGCAAAACGCATTGAGTTTAAAACCCTCTACATTGCACACAGAATTTTTCAAGCTCCAGATATCCTGGCAAATCTCCTCTCATCTTATGAGCCCACTCGCCGCCTACGCTCAATGGGCCAACACTTGGCTGTTGTCCCAAGGGTGAGAAAGATCCGAGCAGGAGGATGCTCCATCCATGTTCTCACTGCTAACCTCTGGAATTCTCTCCCTGTGAGCATCAGCAATCATGCTCAATTTTGCAAAATCATGAATACATATCTTTTCCCTGCTTGAGGTGCCTCTGGCGCTCGCTCCATGGTTTTCTTAGCAGTCTGCAGTATCAGCGCCGGGACGCCCCTTTGCCGGGGCACCAGTGTGCTGTATAAATCGGCTAACATAACATACTAGGCCCCTCGTTGGAGCATTTATTAAATGTCTGATGATGCCATATTTGACAAATAATGGCCCCTCCTTCTGGGTATTTGTTGTGTGTCTGAAGATGCCACATTTGACATGCCCTTGACCCGCCGTGTGAATATTTATTGTGTGTCTGTAGATGCCATATTTGACATGCCCTGGCCCCTCCTTGTGAGTATTTATTGTTTGTCTGAAAATGCCACAATTCAAAACTCATAGACCCTCCTTGTGAGTACTTATTGGGTATCTGAAGATGACACATGTGACATGCCATGGCCCCTCCTTGTGAGTATTTATTGTGTGTCTGTAGATGCCACATGTGACATGCCATGGCCCCTCCTTGTGAGTATTTATTGTGTGTCTGAAGATGCCACATGTGACATGTCATGGCCCCTCCTTGTAAGTATTTATTGTGTGTCTGAAGATGCCACATGTGACATGTCATGGCCCCTCCTTGTGAGTGTTTATTGTGTGTCTGAAGATGACACATGTGACATGTCATGGCCCCTCCTTGTGAGTATTTATTGTGTGTCTGTAGATGCCACATGTGACATGCCATGGCCCCTCCTTGTGAGTATTTATTGTGTGTCTGAAGATGCCACATGTGACATGTCATGGCCCCTCCTTGTGAGTGTTTATTGTGTGTCTGAAGATGCCACATGTGACATGTCATGGCCCCTCCTTGTGAGTATTTATTGTGTGTCTGTAGATGCCACTTGTGACATGCCATGGCCCCTCCTTGTGAGTATTTATTGTGTGTCTGAAGATGCCACATGTGACATGTCATGGCCCTTCCTTGTGAGTATTTATTGTGTGTCTGTAGATGACACATGTGACATGCCCTTGCCCATCCGTGTGAGTATTTATTGTGTGTCTGTAGATGTCATATGTAATATGCCATAGACCCTCCTTGTGAGTATTTATTGTGTGTCTGTAAATGACACATGTGACATGCCCTTGCCCATCCGTGTGAGTATTTATTGTGTGACTGAAGATGCCACATTTGACATGCCCTGGCCCCTCTGTGTGAGGATTTATTGTTTGTCTGAAAATGCCACATTTCAAAACTTATGGACCCTACTTGTGAGTATTTATTGTGTGTCTGAAGATGACACGTGTGACATGCCATGGCCCCTCCTTGTGAGTATTTATTGTGTGTCTGTAGATGCCACATGTGACATGCCATGGCACCACCTTGTGAGTATTTATTGTGTGTCTGAAGATGCCACATGTGACATGTCATGGCCCCTCCTTGTGAGTATTTATTGTGTGTCTGTAGATGGCACATGTGACATGCCACGGCCCCTCCTTGTGAGTATTTGTTGTGTGTCTGTAGATGGCACACGTGACATGCCACGGCCCCTCCTTGTGAATATTTGTTGTGTGTCTGTAGATGGCACACGTGACATGCCACGGCCCCTCCTTGTGAGTATTTGTTGTGTGTCTGTAGATTGAACATGTGACATGCCATGGCCCCTCCTTGTGAGTATTTGTCGTGTGTCTGTAGATGGCACATGTGACATGCCATGACCCCTCCTTGTGAGTATTTGTCGTGTGTCTGTAGATGGCACATGTGACATGCCATGACCCCTCCTTGTGAGTATTTGTTGTGTGTCTGTTGATGGCACATGTGACATGCCATGACCCCTCCTTGTGAGTATTTGTTGTGTGTCTGTATATGGCACATGTGACATGCTATGGCCCCTCCTTGTGAGTATTTGTTGTGTGTCTGTAGATGGCACATGTGACATGGCACGGCCCCTCCTTGTGAGTATTTGTTGTGTGTCTGTAGATGGCACATATGACATGCCATGACCCCTCCTTGTGAGTATTTGTTGTGTGTCTGTAGATGCCACATGTGACATGCCACGGCCCCTCCTTGTGAGTATTTGTTGTGTGTCTGTAGAAGGCACATGTGACATGCCATGGCCCCTCCTTGTGAGTATTTGTCATGTGTCTGTAGATGGCACATATGACATGCCGTGACCCCTCCTTGTGAGTATTTGTCGTGTGTCTGTGGATGGCACATGTGACATGCCATGACCCCTTCATGTGAGTATTTGTCGTGTGTCTGTAGATGGCACATGTGACATGCCACGGCCCCTCCTTGTGAGTATTTGTTGTGTGTCTGTAGATGGCACATGTGACATGCCACGGCCCCTCCTTGTGAGTATATGTCGTGTGTCTGTAGATGGCACACGTGACATGCTACGGCCCCTCCTTGTGAGCATTTGTCGTGTGTCTGTAGATGGCACACGTGACATGCCACGGCCCCTCCTTGTGAGTATTTGTTGTGTGTCTGTAAATGGCACATGTGACATGCCATGACCCCTCCTTGTGAGTATTTGTCGTGTGTCTGTAGATGGCACACGTGACATGCCACGGCCCCTCCTTGTGAGTATTTGTTGTGTGTCTGTAGATGGCACACGTGACATGCCATGGCCCCTCCTTGTGAGTATTTGTTGTGTGTCTGTAGATTGAACATGTGACATGCCACGGCCCCTCCTTGTGAGTATTTGTCGTGTGTCTGTAGATGGCACATGTGACATGACATGGCCCCTCCTTGTGAGTATTTGTTGTGTGTCTGTAGATGGCACTTGTGACATGTCATGGCCCCTCCTTGTGAGTATTTGTTGTGTGTCTGTAATGGCACATGTGCCATGCCATGACCCCTCCTTGTGAGTATTTGTCGTGTGTCTGTAGATGGCACATGTGACATGCCATGACCCCTCCTTGTGAGTATTTGTTGTGTGTCTGTAGATGGCACTTGTGACATGTCATGGCCCCTCCTTGTAAGTATTTGTTGTGTGTCTGTAGATGGCACTTGTGACATGTCATGGCCCCTCCTTGTGAGTATTTGTCGTGTGTCTGTAGATGGCACACGTGACATGCCATGACCCCTCCTTGTGAGTATTTGTCGTGTGTCTGTAGATGGCACATGTGACATGCCATGGCCCCTCCTTGTGAGTATTTGTTGTGTGTCTGTAGATGGCACATGTGACATGCCACGGCCCCTCCTTGTGAGTATTTGTCGTGTGTCTGTAGATGGCACACGTGACATGCCACGGCCCCTCCTTGTGAGTATTTGTCGTGTGTCTGTAGATGGCACACGTGACATGCCACGGCCCCTCCTTGTGAGTATTTGTTGTGTGTCTGTAGATTGCACATGTGACATGCCATGGCCCCTCCATGTGAGTATTTGTTGTGTGTCTGTAGATTGCACATGTGACATGCCATGGCCCCTCCATGTGAGTATTTGTCGTGTGTCTGTAGATGGCACATGTGACATGTCATGGCCCCTCCTTGTGAGTATTTGTTGTGTGTATGTAGATGGCACTTGTGACATGTCATGGCCCCTCCTTGTGAGTATTTGTTGTGTGTCTATAATGGCACGTGTGCCATGCCATGACCCCCTCCTTGTGGGTATTTGTCATGTGTCTGTAGATGGCACATGTGACATGCCATGACCCCTCCTTGTGAGTATTTGTTGTGTGTCTGTAGATGGCACTTGTGACATGTCATGGCCCCTCCTTGTGAGTATTTGTTGTGTGTCTGTAGATGGCACTTGTGACATGTCATGGCCCCTCCTTGTGAGTATTTGTTGTGTGTCTGTAGATGGCACATGCGCCATGCCATTACCCCTCCTTGTGAGTGTTTGTCGTGTGTCTGTAGATGGCACATGTGACATGCCATGACCCCTCCTTGTGAGTATTTGTTGTGTGTCTGTTGATGGCACTTGACATGCCTTGACCCCTCCTTGTGAGTATTTGTTGTGTGTCTGTAGATGGCACTTGTGACATGTCATGGCCCCTCCTTGTGAGTATTTGTTGTGTGTCTGTAGATGGCACTTGTGACATGTCATGGCCACTCCTTGTGAGTATTTGTTGTGTGTCTGTAAATGGCACTTGTGACATGTCATGGCCCCTCCTTGTGAGTATTTGTTGTGTGTCTGTAGATGGCACATATGACATGCCATGACCCCTCCTTGTGAGTATTTGTTGTGTGTCTGTAGATGCCACATGTGACATGCCACGGCCCCTCCTTGTGAGTATTTGTTGTGTGTCGGTAGAAGGCACATGTGACATGCCATGGCCCCTCCTTGTGAGTATTTGTCATTTGTCTGTAGATGGCACATGTGACATGCCATGACCCCTCCGTGTGAGTATTTGTCGTGTGTCTGTAGATGGCACATGTGACATGCCACGGCCCCTCCTTTTGAGTATTTGTTGTGTGTCTGTAGATGGCACATGTGAAATGCCACGGCCCCTCCTTGTGAGTATATGTCGTGTGTCTGTAGATGGCACACGTGACATGCTACGGCCCCTCCTTGTGAGTATTCGTCGTGTGTCTGTAGATGGCACACGTGACATGCCACGGCCCCTCCTTGTGAGTATTTGTTGTGTGTCTGTAGATGGCACATGTGACATGCCATGACCCCTCCTTGTGAGTATTTGTCGTGTGTCTGTAGATGGCACACGTGACATGCCATGGCCCCTCCTTGTGAGTATTTGTTGTGTGTCTGTAGATGGCACACGTGACATGCCATGGCCCCTCCTTGTGAGTATTTGTTGTGTGTCTGTAGATTGAACATGTGACATGCCACGGCCCCTCCTTGTGAGTATTTGTCGTGTGTCTGTAGATGGCACATGTGACATGTCATGGCCCCTCCTTGTGAGTATTTGTTGTGTGTCTGTAGATGGCACTTGTGACATGTCATGGCCCCTCCTTGTGAGTATTTGTTGTGTGTCTGTAATGGCACATGTGCCATGCCATGACCCCTCCTTGTGAGTATTTGTCGTGTGTCTGTAGATGGCACATGTGACATGCCATGACCCCTCCTTGTGAGTATTTGTTGTGTGTCTGTAGATGGCACTTGTGACATGTCATGGCCCCTCCTTGTAAGTATTTGTTGTGTGTCTGTAGATGGCACTTGACATGCCATGACCCCTCTTTGTGAGTATTTGTTGTGTGTCTGTAGATGGCACATGTGACATGCCACGGCTCCTCCTTGTGAGTATTTGTTGTGTGTCTGTAGATGACACGTGACATGCCATGGCCCCTCCTTATGAGTATTTGTTGTTTGTCTGTAGATGGCACATGTGATATGCCACGGCCCCTCCTTGTGAGTATTTGTTGTGTGTCTGTAGATGGCACTTGTGACATGTCATGGCCCCTCCTTGTGAGTATTTGTTGTGTGTCTGTAGATGGCACTTGTGACATGTCATGGACCCTCCTTGTGAGTATTTGTTGTGTGTCTGTAGATGGCACTTGTGACATGTCATGGCCCCTCCTTGTGAGTATTTGTTGTGTGTCTGTAGATGGCACTTGTGACATGTCATGGCCCCTCCTTGTGAGTATTTGTTGTGTGTCTGTAGATGGCACATGTGACATGTCAATGCCCCTCCTTGTGAGTATTTGTTGTGTGTCTGTAGATGGCACTTGACATGCCATGGCCCCTCCTTATGAGTATTTGTTGTGTGTCTGTAGATGGCACATGTGACATGCCATGACCCCTCCTTGTGAGTATTTGTTGTGTGTCTGTAGATGGCACTTGACATGCCATGGCCCCTCCTTATGAGTATTTGTTGTGTGTCTGTAGATGGCACATGTGACATGCCACGGCTCCTCCTTGTGAGTATTTGTTGTGTGTCTGTAGATGGCACTTGACATGCCATGGCCCCTCCTTATGAGTATTTGTTGTGTGTCTGTAGATGGCACATGTGACATGCCACGGCCCCTCCTTTTGAGTATTTGTTGTGTGTCTGTAGATGGCACTTGTGACATGTCACGGCCCCCCCTTTGTGAGTATTTGTTGTGTGTCTGTAGATGGCACTTGTGACATGCCACGGCCCCTCCTTGTGAGTATTTGTAAGAATCACTCCATGTTAGAGTATGGGTCAATCTGATACATGCACTTGCAAGGGCATTAACCAGAGTTTTAATTTTAATGAATATCAAAGGGTCAGAACATCTTCAGAAGACAACAGATGAGACTGTTACAGATTTTTTAGAAATTAAATTTTTACTTTACAAATACTTTGCCTTTCATTTCCCCTCTTCATTGACCTTCCCCTTCTCTTCCTCCATATTCAGGTCCCACCATGAAAATGAAGCGCCCCGTCATCCTCAAAAAGTACGAGAAGATCATTGATGCACTCTACAAGGTGGGAAGCTCCCTCCAGGGCGAGACTCAAAGACCTTTAGCCGAAAGAAACGAAGAAATTAAAAGTAAGCTGTGAAAATCCCAATTCTAAGGCGCATGGGGTGAAGGAAATCACAGTTGGCCTACTAGACATCAGGCGATGGAGCCGACACTGGATTTCTTTGGAGATGTAGGAGTCGCCAAAGAGAACTTTTTCACTGCATGGCACCTTGAGTTAATGACTATATTCGGAGTAGCCTTCTATGTGGCTGCGGAATAAAGTTTGTGTTTGCAGTTGAAGCATGACCGGGTATCCTGCAATGGGATGTGCGCATGATTCCCACAACTCGTATCCGGGTCTGGGGCTAGATTGGGCTTATTGTTCTTGTTCTTATAGTGGATTTTCTATTTCTACTTCAGCCTGACATTGCATCAAATTCTTGATATGCTTTCCCTATCAGGGAAATGTATTTTCTTCAGGATTTATACCTTGTGTTCAGATAGGTTAAAGAACGTTTTATGAGGGAAAGGGTTATAGTTAGGGGCGGCATAAGGGAAGGATTAGGGGAAGGAAAGTAGAATGATGGGGAACTCTGTTTTGATTGGGGATAGTGTGTCGTCCTCCAGGTCTACGTGCCACTATAAATAATGCAGCATTTTCAGTGCTGCTTGCTCCTGCCTCTGCGCAGGCATGATTGGCAAGGTTGGCCACCTCAGGTGACATGCTCCTTCTTGCTTGCAGTGCGATGAAGCGTCCGGCCACTTGTCGTGCGTCTTCAGCGCACATGCTGTGATGGAAGCTTGCCACTTGCAATGTGGACTTTCTTTTGCCAGTCTTGGGCCACTGGCGACTCCGTCTTGAGACAATTTGAGGGAAGACACTGTGGGCTGTCTTTGGCACACTGTGGAGCTGAAATTAAATTAAATTAAATTAAATGAATCTTTTATAGAGCTCAAACTGTCGCTCCCAAGGAAGAATCATGGCGCTACCAGATAAAATGCTACAGCAGATACTGATTAGGCACTAAATGAGTGCAAGACATGAATCATCAGCTGTTCCATACAACCATGTTTTTAGTGCCTTCCTGAACTGTTCTTCCGATTCTATAGATCTTAAAAATGCTTGGCATGAGATTCCAGGCCTTTGCCCCTAACACAGTTGCCGACTTCCCTCCCCTTGTTTTAAGTTTGAAGTCAGGTATTTTAAGGGGGTTAGCGGAAGTAGATCGAAGTGTCCTCCTTGTCGTACAAGGCCTAAATCTTGCAGACAGGTAAGCTTGGCCTAATTGGCGCACTGCTCTGAAGACTGTAAGGAGAAGTTTGAACAAGATTCTTTTGTTGAGTGGGAGCCAATGAAGACTTTTCAGAGCGGCGGATGGTGACGCCCTGTGAGGAAGTTTCAATACCAGTCTGGCTGCTGCACGTTGAACCACCTGTAGTTTCTTCAGGGTAGATTTATTTACCCCTACTAGGAGGCTATTGCAGTAGTCTAAACGAGAAAGTATTAAGGCCACTGCCACTGTTTTCCTGGCCTCGAGCGGAAGAAAGGCAAAAAAAAAAATCAAAGTCCTGATTAGGCCGAAAGAAGTACTCGCCACCTTTAATGCATGGGGTTTGAACGAGAGAGAGGCGTCAAACCATACCCCCAGGTTTTTTGCCACTTCCACGTAAGGTGGAGGGTATGCTGCTTCTGTGGGCCACCAATTTGTGGGTTGGAAGGGGTTATTTTTCCCAATTAATAAGATTCCTGTTTTTTCTGTATTACAATGGAGGTGGTTGTTTTTCATCCATTTGATGACCGCCGTGAGACAAGATTTGAAATTTTCCTCCGCCTCTGTAGAATATTTTTCAAGAGACCGGATCAGCTGAGAGTCATCAGCATAAGAGGTTGTTTCGATCCCATACGATGAAATAAGAGCAATAAGTGGCGCCATAAAAATATTGAAAAGAAGTGGTGCACCCTGAGGGACACCCGCTGTGATGGACCGCTCAGAGGAGAGAAAAGTGCCCAGGGAGATAACTTGTCCCTGGTTGGACAGGAACGATGTAATCCATGCCACAGCTTTATTGGAAATACCGCAATATTTTAGTCTGGTTAGCAAGATGTTATGGGAGATAGTATAAAACGCGGCAGATAGATCCAAAAGGATCAGCATTGCCTTCTTGCCACTATCTGTGATAAATTTCAAGGTGTCCGATGTTTCCAACAGCGCAGATTCGGTTCAATGCTTTGAGCGGAAGACAGATTGACGGGATGCAACATCTGTGCTGTTTCAGCAAAACTGGAAAGTTCCTTGTGAACCTTTCGCTCTGTAATCTTCCCTAGAACCGGCAAAAGGGATATGTGTCTATAATTGGAAAGATTAGTGGAGTCTATATTTTGTTGTTTCTTCAAAGGCTTTACAATGGCAAATTTCCATTCATCCGGCACTATCCCAGAGGATCGGGAGGAATTCACAATGTCATTACCCACAGGGTTCACTACATTAATGATCTGGTGTAATATACTTGGGGGGCAAGCATCCAGTGGAGAGCCTGACTTGCAGGCCAGGATGGCATCATGTGTTTGAGCTAAGGTAACAGTTTGAAAAGTTTGAAAGACCGGCTTATCCTGTCTATGATCTTGCTCATGTTCTCTGGAAGGTTCAGGAACACTTGAAATTTCAAAATCCAATTGTATGTATTTGATTTTTTCTTCAAAATGTGTTACAATGTCATCACAAAGCATCTGGGATGGCGGGATTTCTGTATGTGGTGCTTTAGGATCAATAAAAGATTTTTACGATTTCAAAAATCTCTTTTTGATTTTGTTTAGCTGTTGCAATTCTGCTACTGAAGTACTCTTTTTTGGCTGTTTTTATAGCCAGATGATATAATTTCCTATATGTTTTGAAGATTTGTAGATTTGCCGCCTCGTATCCCCTTCTCCATTTCCGTTCTAGTTGTTTGCAGAACAGATGTTGCTGCGCTAGCTCATTCGTAAACCATGGGTCATTATGTACTTTCCTATAGCCTTTTCTGTTGGTAGGCTTTAAGGGACTTAATTCCTCACTTACAGTTGTCATCCAGTTATGGAAGCGGTGAGAATCTTCTACTGGATCACCTGTTAGAATAGGTATCTTATTTTGTGCAATTGTTGGAAGGCTGGGGTTATCGGATAGCAGATGCCATTTACGTCCTGGTGGCTCAGTAGTCCTGTTTCTAGCTACCTGTTCTGACTTAGACGTTGGAATGGTCAGTTGAATATAATAGTGATCTCACCAGGCCTGTGGGATGGCGTCCTCTACCTGAATCGAGGTAAGATTGGAACACACTACATCTATGGTGTGTCCTGCTCTATGTGATGGCCCTTGCACTAGTTGCTTCATGCCCAATGAAGTAGTTGATTCCAGGAAGGTGATAGCGCCCGTGTTGTTACTACATTCAAGATGTAGGTTAATATCTCCTAACAAGGTAAGATTAGCATATCTAAGGAGGGCTTGACTGAGGGTGTCCCCTAGTGTGTCCGGAAAGGTGTTGCTGTTGCCTGGGGGACAGTAAACTAAAATTCCAGAGAATGAAGATGCTTCATTAATGGTACAGCAGAAACCCACACTTTCTGCTCCCTTGAGTTCCTAAAGGGTAAAAGTCTTCCATTGGAGCATATCTCTATGGATAATGGCGATTCCCCCCCCCTACCAGTCTCTCGGTCTGTCCTACAGATGGTAAAGTTGGGGGGCAGGGCTGCTGCAATATCCGGATTGCAGTTCTCTGTTAACCATGTTTCCGTAATGCAGAGAAAGTCTAACTCATTATGTATGATTAGCTCTCTGATGTCCAACGCATGTTTCACTAAGGAGCGTGCATCAATCAAACCCCCTTTCAGTGCAGTTTGACAAATTCCTCCTTTATATTTTATCCTGGTATGATTAAATGCAACCGTTGGTATCTGTGTTTGACATTTCCAGCAGGCAAAAAGGCCCCAGATTGTATCTGCCTCCAGAAAATGTCTGCAAGGTTTTTTTGTGTTCAGCTGTTTAAGAAAGTTTGATGTAAATACTTTGTCTAATTGCATACCTTCTGCATGGCTGGTGCTGGACGCGTTCCGGACTTGGACGGGCGCAGACGAGCTTGCCTTGGGCGCGCAGCTGGCGTGCCGCCGGCACGCCCTATGCGTGTGTCCACTGCGCGTCAGCGCCATTTCCTGCTTTAAAGCGTGTAGCCCGAGGTCTTGTGGAAAGACTAAACCGTCTCCCCTCAAAGATGGCGCCCGTCACTGTCCAGGCGAAAGTAAGGGAAAGTATAGCATCGAAACTCCCTCCACACAAACAGCAGTAGCTGTGGTGGACCAGGAAGCAGACGCAAAAAGCAAGAGTTTTTTAAGAGGTGAGAAACAGTTCTATAGATGCCCCTTGTAGTGCCTCAATGTTATTCGATGCGGTAACATTTTTGACAGTTGAAATGCAGCGATGTATTAAAATGCCTAAGGCAATAGAAAGACAAAATAAATTAACTTTACAACAATTACAAAAGCACAGTGACTAGTTTCAAATTCCTGCTGACAGCGTTTATCTAGTGCGTGCAAAATCCAATTCCTGCTTTTAAGCGTGGAGCCCAAGGTCTTGTGGGAAGACTAGACCGTCTCCCCTCAAAGATGGCGCCCGTCACTCTCCAGGCGGAAGTGAGGGAAAGTATATTGTCGAAACTCCCTCCACACAAACAGCAGAAGCTGCGGTGGACCGGGGAGCAGACGCAAAAAGCAAGAGTTTTTTAAAAGGTGAGAAACAGTTCTATAGATGCCACTTGTAGTGCCTCAATGTTATTCGATGCGGTAACATTTTTAACAGGTGCAATGTGGCGATGTGTTAAAATGTCTAACGCAATACAAAGACTTCGCTGGTGCAGTGGAAATGTAGAGGCCCTGTAACAAATTGAAGCCTGTAAGTCCAGTATATGAAACAGATTAGGTTTATTGAAGATAAGATTCGGGTCATGTAGATAAAATAGAATAAAGTAGATCCAATAATAGAAACCCCACCAGGAGCAGATGGACTCCAGCTCAGCCTCAGATGTAACTGTCCCTGCTTTCAAGCATATACAATTGGACCACTATGTGACATCATAGATGCCTGCTGAGCAAGTAATGACAAACACTAAAGAAGGACAGAGAAGAAATGAAAGCAGGATGCAACACATCTCCCCCCTTGACAAAATAAAACAAGATAAGAAAACAAAAGAGAGAAGAAAAATTGATAATAGAACATACAGCATATACACAGTAAAAATACTGGTAAAGTAAAAGAAAGAGATAAAACATCAAATGGTGAAAGTACGAAAGAAAATACAGTCACCCACAAGGTACAAAATCCACAAGAATGGAAAAGAATGGATTTGATAATTAAATACATCTGTAAGACAAATCCACAAGGATGGAAAAAGATGGATTTGATAAATTAACTTCAGATCAAATTAAATACATCTGTAACACAAATCCACAAGAATGGAAAAATATGGATTTGATACATAAATAAGAACTTCTCTACACGTTAGATCATTTAACTGATTCATATCAATGAACAACCTTCCTCTCCTTAAAACATCAAACAATTTGAACACCTCTAAAATATTAGAGCACTTACGTGGTTCAATAAATAAGCAACCTGTGACACTTTAAACATCAAACGATGTGAACACCTCTAAAATATCAGAGCACAAATGTGGTTCACATCCCAAAATAAAACAACCATTCTCTCTTTAAAACATCAAATAATTTGAACACCTCTAAAATATTAGAGCACAAACGTGGTTCAGATCCTAAAATAGAGCAACATGCAGCTCTTTTAACCTTCAACAAAATGAACACCTCTAACATAGTAGAGCACTAATGTGGTTCAGCAAAGCACTATAATTTTAAGGCTCATCCTCGGATGCAACCTCAAACACATTAAATCTAGAAGCACTATAACTCCTCACATAACACTCTTAAGGCTCATCCTCGAATGCAACCTCAAACACATTAAATCTAGAAGCACTATAACTCCTCACATAACACTCTTAAGGCTCATCCTCGGATGCAACCTAAACACATCAAATCTAGAAGCACTAAAGCAGCTCCTTGTAAAATTGAACACCTCTTGCAGAATAGAGCACAGCATTGCTCTTTAAAATTAACTTGAAAAGAAAAATATGGAGCACCTCAACATTGAGCACAGAATGTGGCCCCGCAAAATACACATGTACACACCAAAAGACCCAACACATGAACAAGAAATATAAATGCAACTGCAATCAAACATGCAATCTACACCGGATTTAAATAAAACAGCTGAGCACCTCAACCTAAATTGAGTATATGAATGGCTCACTCAATTGAATAACTAACACACCAGAAATCTGAATAAAAACAACAGAGCACCTCAACCTACGTTGAGCATAAACATGGCTCCCTCCATTAAAAATACTATCTCACTGTAGTATTATCAGCTCCAATACACACATGCAAAATTAAAACGACTAAACACCTCAACCATTAAAGATACTATCTCACTGTAGTATTATCAGTTCCATTACCCACATATACCAATCATAAATCACAACATAAATAATATGCACTCCTTCCCAAAAACACATATATGAGACTCTACCACCTCTTTCATAAAACTAAATACAATAAAATGTTAATATTCCCTTAAGCAATAAAATGAGTAAACAAACTCCGGTGAGCGATCTCTCACCCGAGGTCTCTGTCTTTGAATAAAATGAACATAAATACCATAATTTTGTATATGTGACATAATATAGAAGAAGCTCCGGTCCGAAATGTTGATCCGATGCCTTGCAGAGGTGTTGTCATGGTGATATTATCTAAAATGGCCGCAGACGTCGTAATTGCGTCTTTTTTACGGGAAGTTGGACTTGTAGAAGCAACGTGAATGATGCGATGCAAGCATTGTTTTCATCGGGGGATCAAACATAGTCATTGACGTAAGACTTAGCTCGAGATCGCTCCGCTCGAGCCCAGTTCTGAAGGTAACGGTAACTTGGCTTAACTGTAAAAATACTTCAATTTTGTGACATCCGATGAGGATTGAAATTTTGTTTAAATAGTTATTAAAACGCTGTAATCACACTGCCAGACATCGCAACTGACTTTGAAAACAAAGATGATCAAAATCTCCCTATACTCATAGGAAGGCAGGAAACTAAGCGCCCAAACAGTTCCACTAGATGGCGCTTGATCCTCACACAGTCACACATTACTTGCAGATGACACATTTGAAAAGACGTTTCCTTTCCAGCTTCAGTGTAAGTGTCCACTTGCTCCTCACGCTGTCATCACAGTTTAAATATAGATCAATAAACGATCTCTTATACTTGTAGTAAAGCAGGAGGCTTCAGTGCGAATATTACTGGTTGCAATCACATTTATGGTAATTGTTAACCATTGAAATACACTGATTTTTACTTCACCTCTTCACTTCTTCTTAACGGTGCTTTGCTATGCTAACAATGTCATTAGTCCGTGTTCATAAATTTGTGACAGTCTCTGAAAGCAGTTCAAACGCTGCACTCACAGTTTGCCTTGCTCTGCCTTTCATTAACAATTAAACACGCAGCGATGTATCAGGCACTTCCTTAATTACAGCATCATTTTTCTTGACAAGTTTTCTTCTAGTCAGGCTGCACATCGTTTTCCCAACAACTACGTGTGTAAAAGTGCTCAAATCCTCTGCCTTCTCTCTGGCAGGGTTGCTTTCTCACTTTTAATATCTAATAATATACAAATACTGCGCATCCACTTCCTCACACTTGATGGCAGACTTTTAAAATATGACAGACATCAAAGTTCAGTGTCTAGTTCTCGAGTCAATAATGTCCAAATCATGCAGTTAGAACTCCAACACCCTGGGGAAACATGCTGCCCAGATCTCAAAGGACACTGGTGGGGTTAACCAGGGTGCTCTCATTAAATACCTTTTCCTTTTTGGCTTGAAAAAGTTCTCCAGTTGCAGTAGTTCCAAATTCTTAGTTGCAGTAATCCAGTTTTTTCTTCACGCATAGGCTCTGTACCTCATCGCCAAAATTGTAACAAATTGAAGTCTTTAAGTCCAGTATATGAAACAGATTAGGTTTATTGAAGATAAGATTCAGGTCATGAAGATAAAATAGAATAAAGTAGATCCAATATTAGAAACCCCACCAGGAGCAGATGGAGTCCAGCTCAGCCTCAGATGTAACTGTCCCTGCTTTCAAGCATATACAATTGGAACACTATGTGACATCATAGATGCCTGCTGAGCAAGTAATGACAAACACTAAAGAAAGACAGAGAAGAAATGAAAGCAGGATACAACAGGCCCTCCCTTCTGCATTCGGGCCTCGCTAGGCATTTACTCTCTTTTCTTCAGGGAGGGCTGGTAGCGCTAGGCATTGCGCATAGACTCAATTGCAGGTGCCTGGCAGGCAACCAAGCTCGCTGTGCCCATGACAGTCTCTTGGAAGGTGCTTTAGCTCTTCTTACTTGTGGTGATGTTGGTCACTTGCCACTAGGTATGTATGATTCTTTCCTTCACCTGAGGGGAGGTCACATGACAATGAAGGCTCTTTAGTGATCAGGGCAGCTGGGCATCCTTGTACTGATCATAATTATTCAAATGCCACAGTTGGCCTGTAGGTGGCGCTGCGGCCACTCTTCTCAATGACGTGCCCTTTTTACCTGCTGATTTTTTATTTGATTGTTCTGTGCTATGCTATGCTGTGGGGCATAAAGGCTGTTCATTTAAAAAGATATTGGCTCCCTTAGCCGGGGATGAGGTGTGGTGCCGTGCACCACCACTAGGGGCACTGTGGCTACTTTTCAGGTGCTGGACTGGCTTACAAACACTGCAGAGCCGTGCTGGGGTAAAGATGCTGGTGTGTGGCCATGTTTAGTGCTGGCGGGCTACAGTCTTCACAGGTTGCTTTCTACGGTCTCGCTTTCCGCTCTATAAGTGACGCTGCCTCTATGAGATTGGAGGCCATGGCAGTTGGCCATGGTGGGGCAGTTCCTCTCTTGCTGCAGGGCAAACCGGGGTTGCTCCGGTGGTTACTTGTGTTTATTTCAGGGGTGGCTGGGCTGCTGTGTGAGCATTTCCTTTTTTCCTCAAACATGGAGCTTGGGGAGTGTTGGAGGTTGGTCAGTCTTGTGTCCTGCAGTAGCGGTAGCTGGCCACTAGGGGGTGCGTGCTACACTCAGCACCTGCACTGCATTCCTCTCATTCGCCTTTCTCTTGGAGTGCAGCTGAGGCTCACAATCTGCCCTGTTGTCTTTAGTCAAGGCTTGCCTTGCAAGCTTCTTTCTCTCCCTCAGGATGCGGTGGAGCGAATCACCACTAGGGGTGCTGCATCTTATTTTCACCTGCAGCTCTGCTGATATTGGAGCCCCGCAGCGCTGGGAGTGCCAGTGCAGCAGGTCAGCTCCTTTTACCCTGAGTTGCGCCCTGTCTGGATCACCGTACTAGAATCTCTCTAGGTGTTGCTGAAGCCACTTCTTACAGGCCGCTGCAGCCTTCTCATTACTGCTGGAGAGAGACAGAGAGAGGGAGGGAGACAGAGACAGACAGAGAGACAGACAGAGACAGATGGAGGCAGAGACTAAGACAGACAGAGAGAGAGACAGAGAGGGAGACTGAGGGAGAGGGAGAGAGATGGAGAGAGATGGAGAGACCGAGAGGGAGACAGAGACAGAGAGAGACATAGAGGGAGACAGAGGGAGACAGAGGGAGAGGGAGGGAGACAGAGGGAGACAGACATAAGGAGACAGACAGATAGAGGGAGAGAGGGAGACAGAGGGAGGGAGCCAGAGGGAGGGAGACGGAGGGAGGGAGACAGAGGGAGGGAGACGGAGGGAGGGAGACAGACAGAGGGAGAGAGACAGACACAGGGTGGAGAGAGACAGACAGAGGACAGAGGGCGACAGACAGAGGGCGACAGACAGAGGGAGGGAGACGTAGGGAGGAAGACAGAAGGAGGGAGACAGAGGGAGGGAGACAGAGGGAGGGAGACAGAGGGAGGGAGACGGAGGGAGGGAGACAGACAGAGGGAGAGAGACAGACACAGGGCGGAGAGAGACAGACAGAGGACAGAGGGCGACAGACAGAGGGCGACAGACAGAGGGAGGGAGACGTAGGGAGGAAGACAGAAGGAGGGAGACAGAGGGAGGGAGACAGAGGGAGGGAGACGGAGGGAGGGAGACAGACAGAGGGAGAGAGACAGACACAGGGCGGAGAGAGACAGACAGAGGACAGAGGGCGACAGACAGAGGGCGACAGACAGAGGGAGGGAGACGTAGGGAGGAAGACAGAAGGAGGGAGACAGAGGGAGGGAGACAGAGGGAGGGAGGGAGGGAGACAGACAGAGGGAGGGAGGGAGACAGACAGAGGGAGGGAGGGAGACTGACAGAGGGCGGAGAGCCAGACAGAGGGCGACAGACAGAGGGAGGGAGACAGAGAAAGGGAGACCGAGGGAGGGAGACAGAGGGAGGGAGAGGGAGGGAGACGGGAAGACAGAGGGAAGGAGACAGAGAGAGAGAGGGGGAGGGAGGAAGAGTGTTTCCTTAGTTTTCGAGTAATTTTCTATAGTGCGCTGGCACGGGTAGCTGCCTCACGTTGTCAGGCCGCCTTTGGAATGACTAATTGCCGATTAAAAAAACTAAGGATTCAGGAAACGCTCTAGAAGGAATTGTATGAGCATTCTACCCTTGGAACAGGGAATCCAGTCCCCGTTGGAATGTAAGCAATTTGCATACAGGATTCAGCACAAGTCAAGTCTGGGTGTCACCCCCTTGGGTCCCTCCCGCACCTCCCAGTCCTGATGAAGACCAGCTCTGACCCGTGAATCGGGCTGTATTAGGGTCGAAACGTCGACAAACCTTTGGACCTACAGAGAGCATTCCAGAGAACTTACCAAACACTGTGGCTCAAAGGAAATACTCCAATTGAACATTCATTTGGCCAAACATCCTACCCCCTTTCCCTTGTTCACTCACTTGTATATGTCACTGCACGATAGTTCACTGCACTCAACTTCACAATATCACTTTGCTTTGATGTGCTGTTATGTAAAAATATAAAAATACAAAATGTGTAAAGTATATATTGAAATGGGAAATTTATGAATGCAAGTTTAAATTCATAAAATATTTTATCTGTAAACCCGAACGTTTGTTTTGTTTTTCCCTTGGATTTGCATTTAAGCCGATATAGAGTAATTAGCACCATAACCTGAAATCCGTTTGTGAATTGAATTCCTTAAAGTTGAATTACTCATTTTTACCTGACAGAACCATTGTTTACATAGAAAAAGTTGTGCCCAGGTTCTGAGGGACACTGGGTTACCCCATAGCAAGTTACCTTTTATTGTCAGGGTGACGTCACTCGTGACGCCTGTGCTGGATGGGTGTGTGGCGCAAGTCTGTCCAGCCCTGGAGGGAGTGGCTGGCAAGCTTAGGCCCTGCTGAGACACTACAGGTCTGAGTATCACAGGCAGGGAGAGCAGAACAGCATGCACATTAGCATATACCAGAATATGACAGCCACACCCCTCCTTGCAGCTACACCAGGGTGGATGGAACACTGTGTATTCATAAACATTGTGCAGTGAAATAGGGCCTTCTTCTGGGGGTACAAGTAACAGGAAGCAGCAGTCAGGGAGGCACTGGGAGTGTCCCCAGCCTGTCTGATCACACCAGGGCCTGCCCCGATGCTGACCTCAGGTTCACCCCCTTTAATGCAGTGTCTATTTGTCTGTCTATTTACCTACTATCAGTCTTTCTGTCCGGTCAGTCTTTTTGTTGATTTACATATCTACAGGCCTGTCTGTCTGTCTGTCAGACCTATCTCTCACTGACAATTACCCTGAAGCCACAGTCCCTTCTAACGATCACACCTAACTTGTATTAATATAATCTATCTATCTATCTATCTATCTATCTATCTATCTATCTATCTATCTATCTATCTATCTGTCTGTCTATCTGTCTATTTATATATATGTCTATCTTTGTAACCCTATTAGTCAGTCTATCTATCTATCTATCTATCTATCTATCTATCTGTATGTCTGTCTCTCTGTCTAACATTATAATCCCATTTGTCAGTCTATCTGTCTTATCTGTCTTATCTGTCTATCTATCTATCTATCTATCTATCTATCTATCTATCTATCTATCTATCTATCTATCTATCTGTCAATCTATATATCTGTCTGTCTGTCTACCTGTTTGTGTGTGTGTCTATCTGTCTATCTATCTATCTATCTATCTATCTATCTATCTATCTATCTATCTATCTATCTATCTATCTATCTATCTGTCTGTCTGCCTGTCTATCTACCCGTCTGTCTATCTACCTGTCTGTCTGTCTATCTTCGTAACCCTATTTGTTTGTCTGTCTATCTGTCTGTCTGTCTGTCTATCTTTGTAACACTATTTGTTTGTATGTCTATCTACCTGTCTGTCTACCTGTCTGTCTATCTACCTGTCTGTCTATTTTTGTAACCTTATTTGTCTGTCTGTCTGTCTGTCTGTCTATCTACCTGTCTGTCTATCTATCTACTTGTCTGTCTATCTTTGTGACCCTATTTGTTTGTCCGTCTGTCTCACTATCTACCTGTCTGTCTATCTTTGTAACCCTATTTGTCAGTCTGTCTATCGCTCTATCTATCTGAACTCTCCATAGACCCCGACCCAGGTAGGATTGCCCGCAGCAGGGGGGGGGCGGCCCGAGGCGGCCAGACTCCGGGGAGGCGTCGGGGAGATAACACGGCCCGCCACAGGTCAGGGGCAGAGCTGGGCACAAAGGGCGGACTCTTGAAGCTGCCGGAGACACTTCACCCCCTGACACCCACCAGTGGCAGCGGCTCCCGGAGCACGGCAGGTCTACAAGGGAGCGAGGCGAGTGCACAAGGACGTGTCAGAGGGAGCCCCGGCAGACTGGGACCGTCCCCCCATCTGTCCACAGCGATGGATCCGGCCAACACAGCCCCCGCCCTTCCGACAGGTAAGCTAGCAGGACCCGGTGGCATGAAGTGAGCTAACCCATGTATGTAATGTAAGGCACACTTGTACAGCGCCTCTGCCACCCCACGGGTTGTAAAAACAGTTTCAATCGGGTCGGGGACAATCGATATTTGCCCGGCGGTATTGCCTCTGTGACCCTCTAGTCAGTTAAATCAATGAAGAGGCAGGCGCTGGAGACTGGAAGGCAGGAAACAAGGGTTTTTATTCTCTCCGGAGGAGAACACAACGAAACGGACAGAAGGTATCGTTCTGAGGTGCTCTAACTTACGTTTTGGGGCCTGGCCCCTTATATACAGTGTTTTATTGTTTTTATTGCAGTTTACATATATGTGACAAAGCTTTGATATACGGAAAGACATACCCGGAATCCCCCTTTGGGGCCCGTTCCCACACACATTTACAGTTGAAATCCCCACCCTAATCACAACAGGTGATGAGCATCGCGCAGCTGGATAATCCGCCGAGTCACGGGATGTGGGGAGTGTGATTGGGTCTCATGGGGTGGGGGCTTTGATCAACCCGGGGATTTCTTTGATGGGGGAAGCTTTCTATTGTACGGGGAGGGGCAAGGGTGGTATCGGCAGAGCTGGGTGTCGGCTTGGGAACGGGGAGGACAAAACGGGCACACGGGGAAAAGGGGGGTTTGCATCTAAGGGCCGGAGATCATGAAAGGAAAGCAGGGAGGTGTCGCGCTGGGAACAGGATGAGGGCCGGGGGCAGAACAGCGCCGAAGAGGGGTTTATGACTCAAGGCAGGTGCAAGCAGGGGGTGGTCAGCGTGCAGGCTTAGCGAAGGCAAAGGGCTATGTCAGGGGCTAGCGGCATGCAAAAGGGTTTGTTCTGATCGGGGCATCTTAAAATGGCGGGCGCGCACGACAAAAGTGTGGCATCAGGGGAAGAGGCAAGATGGCGCAGATAATGTTCACCAAACGCACTAATTTTCCACAGTCCCTCCTTTAACATATTCAAGACATCTTGTTGGTTCATTTTCTACTCGGGTCTATTGTGGTGAGCATGAGAGAGAGAACGGTAGGAAACTTAAAATAAAGAGTTGTAAACAATACACTTTGAGGTTACTAGTTTTAGGAGGTGCACCTATTTGATGAACTTTGATAAATTTGTTCAGCAGGAAAGTCATAGGAATGAAATACAAAAACGGCAAGCAGCAAGTGCATATCATAACGTAAACTGGCAGGTTAATACATATTTCGGATTCGGATTGGAGCAGGATCAATACAATGGTGGCTGGGAGAGAAATGAGGCGTAGAAAAAACGGTGGTTGAGGAGGTCAAACGTTCGAAGTTTACGAGTTCTCATTGTTCTTTGTGGTCTTTCGTTGGCGCTGTTGAGCACCGGCGGTGGAGCTACGAGTCCAGCTCTGGTCTAAGTTCTGCGTTGCAGGGCACGACCCTTTCCTCGCGTTTCTGGTCGGAAAAGGTCCTTTTCGCCCCGTGTCCTTTGAGGTGATTGTCAGAAAGTTCCGATGGAAGAAGAGCGTTCAAAACAGTCTATAGGGTAGGTCAGAGGAAAAAGAGGGGGATGGAGCAAGGCCAAATTAGGAACAAACTAGGGGAACGAGAGACTTCAAATAGGCGGGCGTGTGACGGAATTCAGAGAGCGGGGACTTGTCGACAGGCACTGGACGTCGAGCAGGGGCATCAGGTCGACCCTTTCTTTTCATGCTGTCGAAAACAGTGCCTCGTCCTGCAGCTCTTTTCAGTCGTGGTCTCGCCTTGGCTAATGTCGCAGGTGTCCCTTAGTCTGCAGTCGGGCCTCGTGCTCCCACATCCGGTCCTTCTCTCCTCCAACAGCAGTACCCTTAAACAAGTTTGAAAAGACAGTTTTTTAGAAAATTTTCGGATGAAGATAATCAAAAAGTCTATTTCTCTCCCAGCTCCAGGCAAAGAATGAAAATGTCCGTCATTTTTAACGTTCACAACTGGCATATGAATGACCGGTGGCGGACCTGCTGGATTTACTATGACCTTCCTTCATAATCATTTATTACAGGCATGACGGTTCATCTGATGGTAACCCACCTTCGGGAGACAAATCTGGCAAAGATATGCCGTTCTCTAGAGTTTCACATTTACAAAAGGGTACAGTGAGTCGTCAACATGGTACTACACAGGTATTTTGCTGAGAGACGAACATGGCTAAACATTTCCTTTTTATCGGTGCATCCTGTTTTTCAACTACTGCGGGGTTCATTTTGATGATTTCTTTACCTTGGTCTAGTCTGTTAACCTTGTAAAACATCATTCTGGGTCCTACGTAACCTTTTACAGCCCGGTTACTTAACTAGGAAGGACAGGGGATTTATGGGAAACAACCAGGGACATAGACAGGGGAGGCAACGGGGGTGATCGTTTTTCTGGTTTGGGTATTACGACGATTCGGGGAGGGGAGGGTCGCGTATTCTGAGGTCCTTGTTTTACACTATAGGAGCCGTTGACATGTAGTTCCCTTATTTCGGGCCAGATTAGGGAACCTCTGTCGTCTTACCTGTCCTTTCCCTTACGGCCCAACCTGGGTTCATTGACTTCTAGCGGAAAAGGAGAGGTAATGACGCGGCCTCAGGGTGATTGCATTAAAGACAAATGTTTGTGCAAATACTGACGGTATTTGAAGCCAATTAGGTGGTGTGCTAGGGGTGGCAATCTGCCAATTTCGGGGCTAACCACTCGGAAGAGTGGTAGTGAGAAAATAGAGAGAGAGTGAGAGAGAGAGAGAGAGAGAGAGAGAGAGAGAGAGAGAGAGAGAGAGAGAGAGTGCAACGGCAGGCTAAATAGTACACGTGCAACGGAGAGGGCGGCAGTGCGTTCGAGAAAGGCTATTTAGCGCATTACACAGTAAAGGGTATTCACGAGTCCACGTTAGCTTGTAATCATGCAGTTTGAGCATTAGACAGGGTAGAGGGGACGTGCTTTGGGAAAAGGAAAGAAGAAAAAAGAGGTACCATTTTGTCGCACTTTCTCGCATTCTCGGTCCTTTGACCAGTTGGGTCAACGCCTCAGCCACACACACACACACATTCCCTCACAGTTTCGCATCATACGTAACGTGGGTTCATTCGTCCGGTCTGGTTTAAGGGTGATCACTTTTTATCAGGTTGTGCTAATTTTTCGGGTTTGTTCGATACGTGAGTAGTTTTGCAGGCGTGCTTAGACACCACCCTGCGGCGCTAGTCCGTTTCGTGCACTTAGACATGGCAAGGTCTCAGATCTTCGCCACACCTTGGCTGTAATCTCTGATGTAACCTGCAGAGGGAGGAAAAAAGGGGGGGGGGTGGGGGAGACAGCATTCGCGCGCATACAAATACATGGATTCATAAGTCCTTTACTTACCTCTAACTCGTCTTTCCTCCTTGGGGCAGGGCCCCCGGGGATATGGTTTTCGGAGTCGAGGGGGGTAGCGTGTTCATGTAGGGCGTGTGCGGGGAAACATAAAAAGGAAACCAGAGGTGCCTAGTGCGAGGTATCTAGTCAAAGGATATATCTCACTATCGGGATCCTTAAACCTCTTTCAACGCCGTGGCGTTCTAAAGTTCTTCGGTTCTTGGGTCCCTGCTACTTTGGAACGTTGTACTTTACAGTATTTACATTATTTCATTTCACCCTCCTTTTACATTCCCTCATTTACACCATTCGTTTTACCCATCCTTGGAAGTCACGGTCTTCCTCTACGCGAGAGTTCATGAGTCAGTCGCGTACTTTTAAGACGGAGTGTCGTGTTGTCGATCCGATCCGTCCTCCAGGGCTGGGCAACCATCTTCCTTTAACCTTAAAGAGAGAGCAGAGTAGGGTGCACAGAAAAGGACTTTCCTACCCATCCCATATTTGTTTTAAAATAAAGCATGCAATACCCGTCCATAGTTTCAAAGACTTTATTTTGCAAATTCATTTCAGCATATGGATTAGGAGGGTGTGGTCGTATTTGGTCGGTCGTGGCAATGGCTAAAGTGCGTACAGCGGGGGTGTCGTTTGCAACAGTAAAAACATCGGAAAGTTTCATTCATTCATTTGTGAGAGACTAAAACGTCTATTAATTGGCCGGGGGTTCGGGGGCATATATTTTCATAATTTAGAAACATAAGCATAACAGGTGTAATCAGATTTCCTATATACATACCGTACGCATGTATCGTAAATGAGGTTTACATCAGTTATAAAAATATAATACATTGTATATTCGTAATCAACGTTTGTAACGGGGATCTTTTCATACTGTTCGTCGAGTGAGCTCTCCTTGTCTTTTCTAGCCAAGTGTACAAAGGATCACAAAAATCTCAGAACATCAAGTTTATATTAGTGCGAAGGAACACCACGAGGTGTTCGTAAGTTCCGATTGATACCAGCGCCATTTTGGGCGGGGCCGGCACAGTCCGGAAGCAGCATCAGGGGGAAATGTTTCCATTACTGGCAGTTTGGACCAGAGTCCTTTTCGGCAGTTCTAGAATTCACGCTAACAGAAGGTGTGGCAATGTCATGTTTGTTTCGTTGGCGATCGAAGCAGCCGTCCCTTACCGGAAACCTGCAAAGGCCGAAGGCTCCGCCGGGGACCTTTGCATGATCTTCAAGGCTGCGGAGATGCTGCCGGAGATGGGGGCTCGTGCTCCATGGGACAAATGTTTGAGTTGTATGGCTGGCCGAAGTTACTCTAGTGGCCGGGGCCCGCCTTCCAGCGGATCCAGACGCCATTTTGAGGCCCTACAGGGGCCACCCTCGTCGAGTTTGCAAGAATGGAAGAGACCCTTCGGAGTGAAAGGAAGAGGTCCCTGTTTTGTGAGAGCGGGACGTTCAGCTGGGGTGCAGCTGTGATGCCCCCACCTGGGGGGGGGGGGGGGGGCGAGGGAGACTCGTTCACATCGTCTCCTTCTCCCGGTGCACTCCATGCCGCTCCTTTTCATCGCCCTGCATGAAGGCCTCTCCACATCCGGTGTTCCCTAAGTGTCACCATCGTACGTTCGGTGCTGCGCAAATACTGGGGTGCCACCATTGTGTGTTCGGTGCTGCGCAAGTACTGGGGTGCCACCATGGTGTGTCCGGTGCTGTGGAAGTATGGGCACCATCGCCTGACTGGGGGTGTTCGGCGTCGGACTGGGGGCTGGGAAACCTCCTACCGGTGGAGGTGGGAGAGGCTCGTCCGCGTCGCCTCTCCCTCCCAGCCCAACTTGGACAAATTGTTGTGGAGGTACGTGCAGGACATCCCGCCGTCCAGGACTGCTGCGGCTGTGACAGAAGAGAAAAGGAAGAGATGCCTCGCTCTCCTCTTGACATGTGGCGGGACTACCTTAGTCTTTCCAGGCCCGTTGCGGCCGGCCAAGGAGACATGTGGCGGGACTACCTGCAAATGCCCAGGCTGCGGGCTCCTGCCTCTCCTCCGGCTCCCCCATACGTTAAGATTTCCTGACCAAGAGTTGGCGGCGGGGCTCGCCTTATATGGGTTGCCGTTGGTTGGGCGTAGCCGTAACCCTGCCCTATTTTGGAAGGTTCCAGAATGGGGGGGGGGGGGCGAATGTTCTGTTTGACTTTCATTTTCTACAGTTTATCGTTATTGCTCCTTGTTTGTTGTGCTAAATTAAAAGTTCAAGTTTATTAATGTTCTACGGATTTTGTTTTATCATTTCTTTCTTTCCAGGTTGCTTTTATGCTAAGTTTCTGTTAACAGGGGTCGAGTAACACGGAAACACGTGTAGAGGGGTGACGCAGATTTGTACATTTACATACACACGAACTCAGACGGGGGGGGGCAGTACAAGTGCGACATACAAAGACCCAAGACAAATATAAAAACAGTTATCGGTCATAATTATCTCTTTCCGTCTGTAAGTTTTTAAACGAGGCTGGGTTCCCGTCTTGACATTGCCCGACCTAGGAGAACTTGATCATGCCGCTGAGATTTTCCTGGCGAAATCTGTGCCATCGGGCATAATCAAACGTGGTGGTTCTGTCTGGCCTGTCTATGTAAGTCGGGTTCTTCTCTGTCTCGCGCCTTTTCTCGTACTGTCGGTCTGTCGTTCCTGTCGGTCCTCTGCTCCTACTCACGCTCAGTAGAGTCGGGCATTGGGCTTTCCAGTGTCCGACATACCTACAAAAAGCGCATTGGTCTGACCCTAAGTCTGGCCGTCCTTGGTATAGTGTCGGGGGGTAAGTTGTGGGTAGCGGTGTCCTGGGGTTGTCCTGTCGGTATATTTCCCTACTTGGTTTATCCTCGTCTTTTCTCTGTCGTTTCGTAGCCTCTCTGCGCCACATACCGAGACTGTCGAGCATAATTGGCGTCGTCTTATTATTTCGAAGGGCTATTTCTAACGTTTCTATTTTATCAAGGTCAAAGGATCCTGCCAGTGGCCACTGTTTATCTTGGCTATCTTCGGTATACCTATGCCATAATTTATTATAAGCTATGGTGACTAACCCATAGTTTATGAACATGTCCTTATTAGGGGTGCCTTCTAGTGGAGCCATATGGTCCACCTCTAACACCCGGTCCGGGCTAAACAGGCTATTTATCAATGGGGAGAAGACAGACATGACGGCTCGTAACGAGGGACTAAAAAGTCAGCACTGCCTATCTTATCACTAGGTGCAAAGACTAGACAGAATATTTCTATTCTACGTTGTTTGCAGGCAGTGAATACCTCATGGATCCCAAAAAAAACCAATAGACCAGCAAAATAACAATGGGGAGAATGAGTAGGACCGCAAAGATCTGCGTCACCTACCCTTTTCACTATCTGCAAAAAGGATGGTCTCTTCCCTGCTTGCAGACAGAGAATCTCCAGGAAACAATAGTTTGTGAACAACAGTTCAGTTTCAAGCAATTATTGAGTGGGGGAGAAAAAGAACAAGCACGGCTGCTACCCTACTTATCCTCCACTGCTTGCAAAGGGAGAGAGAGCCTGTTGCTTCTCCGTTTGCAGACAGTGAATCTCTAAATAAAAATAAACAAGGCAATACTAGTATTTTTTGACAATCAATCAAAACAAATTCTTTCGCAATTTGTCGTGGCAACACGACCTTACCCGGACCATGTGGACAGTTTCTTGTCTTCCGAATCCAGCGCCCGATCGTCCTCTTTTTCTCGTATTTCTCACGGCACTCCTGATGGTTCCCAGTCAGGACCGTAGATCACTCGAGAGAGGTCTGTTCGGAACTAGTGAAGTTCGGATGATCGGCTGCCAGACGAGGGTCTATTGGGCAAGAGCTCTCCCGATCGTTGCAGTCGTTCACTCTGTCGTCGGGACCTCTCCCACTGGATCCACGAGTCGCTGATGGGCCCCACGCTTGGGACGCCAATTGTAAAAACAGTTTCAATCGGGTCGGGGACAATCGATATTTGCCCGGCGGTATTGCCTCTGTGACCCTCTAGTCAGTTAAATCAATGAAGAGGCAGGCGCTGGAGACTGGAAGGCAGGAAACAAGGGTTTTTATTCTCTCCGGAGGAGAACACAACGAAACGGACAGAAGGTATCGTTCTGAGGTGCTCTAACTTACGTTTTGGGGCCTGGCCCCTTATATACAGTGTTTTATTGTTTTTATTGCAGTTTACATATATGTGACAAAGCTTTGATATACGGAAAGACATACCCGGAATCCCCCTTTGGGGCCCGTTCCCACACACATTTACAGTTGAAATCCCCACCCTAATCACAACAGGTGATGAGCATCGCGCAGCTGGATAATCCGCCGAGTCACGGGATGTGGGGAGTGTGATTGGGTCTCATGGGGTGGGGGCTTTGATCAACCCGGGGATTTCTTTGATGGGGGAAGCTTTCTATTGTACGGGGAGGGGCAAGGGTGGTATCGGCAGAGCTGGGTGTCGGCTTGGGAACGGGGAGGACAAAACGGGCACACGGGGAAAAGGGGGGTTTGCATCTAAGGGCCGGAGATCATGAAAGGAAAGCAGGGAGGTGTCGCGCTGGGAACAGGATGAGGGCCGGGGGCAGAACAGCGCCGAAGAGGGGTTTATGACTCAAGGCAGGTGCAAGCAGGGGGTGGTCAGCGTGCAGGCTTAGCGAAGGCAAAGGGCTATGTCAGGGGCTAGCGGCATGCAAAAGGGTTTGTTCTGATCGGGGCATCTTAAAATGGCGGGCGCGCACGACAAAAGTGTGGCATCAGGGGAAGAGGCAAGATGGCGCAGATAATGTTCACCAAACGCACTAATTTTCCACAGGGTATCCTGGTGCTTTCTAGCGTGTGCACGTGCATCTGTGTGATGTGCAAGTGTCTGTATAATATATATGCTAAATATATATCCACACAATGCACCCTTTACCCCCGCCAGGACTGGAGACACGCACGGCCGCTCCACTTGGAGGGGCAACGAACGCGTTTCCTCCCTGACGGGCTTTGATGACGTATGACATTACAACGCATGCTTTTACATCGCAAGTTTTACAACGCATGCCTTCCAACGCATAGCGCTTTGTGGTGCTGGATAGTGAATACTTTAATTTACTATTCCAACTCCAGTCCCCGTGGATAGTAGGGAAGGTGTTGGATAGTAAATTCATTCTATTCTCTATCCTAGAGCGCCCCCCAGTGCAATGCGTTGTAATGGTTTGCGTTGTAAAAGTTCAGATGTAAAAGCATTACGTGGTAAAAGTTGCGTTGTAAAGGATGTTTCCCCTATATACATATCCTCTCACTCACACACAGGCTTATGATGCTCGGTGCCCAGTGCGCGGCGTCCACTGCAGGGCCCAGCGTTTGACCAAATCCAGGGAGTCCGCTCAGCCTTTTATTCTTCTCAGGTTGATAAAATGAGTGCCATTGAGTTCTGTAACAATGAGCATCTGTTATTCAACGCCGAGAGGCCCTTGGGTGAACGAAGCGCTTTACAAAGACACGATAATGTGTTTTATTAACCGCATCCTGTTTACATTTTAGCCAGAAGGAGGCAGAGTGAACAGGTTGGGGCCCTGCTCACTCCAAAGTGAAAGGATCCGTGATTGTGGACTTGGGATCGGTTGTGCAATACGAGGCACGGAAACCGATTGAATAAAATAGGTTATTCCGTTTATTAATGGAGCACCCTAGCTAATTACAATCTAAATCGAATATGCCAGGCCACCGAGCAGTTCTCCCATTCTACGTGTCACCGCGCGCCTGGGACTTGGCACCGTGGAGAACACAAAATCAGACACACGGCAGAGTGCTGAAGGCAAGCAGTGCTTAGAAGGAGGGAAGCGCTACAGGCAGGGAGGTGCTGGAAGCCTGGGGGGGTACATCATCAAACCTTTAATATTCAAACATTGGCATCTTTCCAAAGCGCTGACCCCACTGACAGGGCAGCTGGCTTCGGGCGTTACTCATCAGTTAATTCCCGGGGTCAGTGAGAGGGAGAATATTGAATATACATCTCACAGGGTATTGACAAAGCCAAGAGGCCTTGCTTCTGGTCAGTAGAAGGCCTCCACCTGCTGAGCTCCAAGATGGAGTTACTGTGAGTCTGACCAGTGCTAAGTGTTAGTACTCCCTAGGTTGCCAGTGCACAGTGCAGAGTAAGGCGAGAGGGTGGTGGCGCCCTCCTGTGGTGTTTAGATGCAGGGCTGCAGTTGTAGAGCAGTTACCAGGTGATGTGTGTAGGAGACTAGGATCTATTTCCTATGGTTACCCCCACTTTTTGCTGGTGTTTCACTGCTTTTCGACTTTAGTCTGGCTGTGGCCCTGCTAACCAGGACCCCAGCCTAGCTGCTTCCTCTCTACATTGATTGCATGTACATTAGGTGCACTCCAGATTGGTTGCTGGGTTACCCTTCGGAGTGCCTAGTATATGGTACACAAGGTACTAAGGGCATAGGTACCCCAGGGGCCTACCAGGGGGAAGCCTTCCAAAATGATACCACAGGACTGCTACTGCAGCCTAGGTAAGGTGGTGCATGCACCCCTTACTAATATATAGGCATGGGCATCAGCAGGGGGGGGCAAGGAGGGGCGCTTGCCCCCCCCCCCCTGGATCTCTGGTGAGGTGCTGGCCGTACTGGTGCCTATAAAAAAGGAAAACACTGGAGTGTGAGTCTGCTTTGTGTAAAGGTCATTTGACCTGTACACAAAGCAGACTCACGCTGCTCTGGTCTTCACGCAGAGGATCGTCCCGCTAATGGTGTTATTCTGAATATCCCATAATTCATCACCCATCAGGGAAGTGTTGATTCAAACACACTACAAGGCCCAATATCCACAGATTGCCGGCCTCCACTACTCACCATTGGGTCCCACAGTGAGTATTTCTCTCTTTTTTTTCACCACGTGTGGCACACACCTTTTGCACGGCTGCGCAATCGAACTCCGAGATGTCCCTACATCTCTAGGTCCTGATGAGACCTCACAACTAATAGAGGGTCGAAGGTCGTCGACACAAAAAGAAAGCAAACCATTACACAGTGCATATCATTGTATAGGGCTGCTATTCCCACTGTGTATACTTGTTAATGGTCAACTTGTTTTGAAATTTGAAAACCTTAGGAACAACTGTCACAATTTTCACTATTATTCTAGGTTCCTGCATTCACTTGAGACACTACGTACATGTCATTGCCTTGTTTAACCTTTTCTCGGTTCCATGCCATGGCACCGGTCATGACATGGCACTCGTTCAAAGCCAGCATTCTGGCAGAGGGCTGCAAGTTCCGTGCACCTGCCACCCACGAGGTTATCTACACCCTAGAGGTCTGTCTCTGGGCCCGCCTACATCCTCAGTTAGTTCCGCGTCCCTCACCCGGGTCAATACCCGCTGCCTATACCCGCTGCTTTCACCGCATTTACGCTCGATTCCCTGCCCAGACCTGGACACGGCAGACAAGCATGGCTGGCTCTCTGCCCCTGCCAGGCACACACGCTGACTGCCTTCACTATGGCGGAACGTCGGGTTTCTCGCTGGTACTTGGGGGTTTAGCCTCCTGCGGTGCGGCCTGAGGAACTGGGAGCGGGCACTCATGCGGCCAGGGGCGGGTGGGGAGAATTTGTGCACAGAGGGTGGGGTGGTGGGGCTGTTGTTCATGGGGCTGCAAGCCTTTATACACAATGATCGCTGGCACAGCGGGAGGTACACGGGTCGGTTACACAGTATGGGAGATAAGTGACCAATACCCCTGGAGCTCAGTGACAGCTGTGGAATCTGGCAGGCAGATGGACTGTGATTCATCTATGAGAGCGTGGTGGATGGTCCATTGCCTGTCTGCGGGCTTCAGGTGACTGTCGAGAAACTTGCTGTGGCACGATCTGTGTGCTGACCCAATTTTGTAGGAGAGTGACCTTTATGGTTGGTTGTATTCAGTTCGGTTTCTTATGGCACCAGTACTGTTTGTGACAGACCTAGGAAAATCTCTGGGCATTGTGCAAGCACAGTTCTGATGGTTCCTTGCCTCGCAGTAGGTTGTATGTATGTATGTCGCGTTTTGCAATGAACTCATACGTTTCTCTGCTGTGGGCCGTTGGGTTTTGCCAGTTCTACCGTTATTATGCCTGTGTTCAGCTGTGGGGATATCCAGGTTTGTAGGTGTTAGAAATGGGATCTCTGGCTGGCCAGGGCTTGCGCCAAAGTCAGTCAGAGACCACCACTCCTAAGTCAGGGCAAGGGAGTTACACGCCAAGATAACCCCTACTCACCCTCTAGGCAACATGGCGCGAGCAGCAAGGCTAAACTTGGAGGCGATGTGAGTTAAGTGTTTGCGCACGCACCCCAGCAACAACACCCAAGGCCCACCACAAAGGAAACTCCACACAAGGTTATATGTAAAAATAGCCTTTGTATTACACTAAAACACATTAGATAAAACACACACTTTACAATGTGCCAACAGGCACGGGAAGAATTTACAGGGGATATGTACAAGACAGGGCCACCTGGACCACTGTCAGGAATCAGCACTTTTAGAACTAGCACTTAGAATATCACTTAGAACATATAATAATAATCACTTTTAGCACACAACCAGTAACTACTGGTAACCAGGACCTCACTAGCACCACCTGTACTAGGAGAACAACCACCTAAGTATCACAAAACCTGTAGGGGTGTAAGCACATAACACATGATGCATAACATACATTCAGAGGTGCAGGGAAGGAAAACACATGATGCCTAAAAACATTCAGAGGTGTAGGAAATAACAATTGCGCAGAAATCACCTTAGCAAGTAAATCACAAAGTGCGCAAAACTCACATGAGCCACCACCTGTGGCAGTCCCTAGGCCAACTGGCCTCTCTAGGGCTAGGACGCCCTGTGTCCCAAAGTCAGGGGCCTAAACGTGGCAGCTGCTCACGAAGTGCTGGGCAGCTGTGAAGACAATGGTGGGGACAACGTTGGAGCCTCCCAGGCTCTGCACAAAGCACTTGTGTCCCCCAAGAGCCTCGTGGCTCTAAACAAACAACTGTGGCACTCCAGAGCCTCTTGGGCTCGTCACCAATGTGCCCCTCCAGAGCCTCTCCGGGCTCGTAATAACAAAATGCCCACTGAACCACTCTCGGGCTCTTAAGCAATGCCCAGGTCGTTTCGGAGCCCTCAGGCTCGACAGGAAGGTCACCCAACTCCGTTGGAGTCCCACTCGAGGGACTCAAAATTATGAAATGCCCTCAGGCTCAAAATGTGGAATGCCTGCTGATGCCCCTTGTGGGGTTGGGCACCAATGCGGGAGCTTCGTGGGAGCGGCCCACTGCCAGTCGGGGCCGCTCGGTGATGGGTGTGAGGAGCCCCGCACCTCCCTGAGACCAACAACCCGGGTCTTGCACTTACCGGGTCTCTGCAGGCAAGGGCTCCTCTCTCCTTCTTGCTTCCGTTGCGGGGCTCCCTCACACGGCGGGATTCCGACGGCCGAGTCCCCGCAGCCCTCCTCCAGCCACGGTAGTCCTGGGAAGCGTCTCCTCCCCGGGGAGACTCCGGCCGCAGCGCGACTTCCGGTTTCCTCGGGCCAGCCTCCCTCTTCCAGCCGGGCTTGCCTCTGTTCACAGGAGCGCGGGGTGGGCTCCCGTCCGCTTCCTGTTGTCTTGCTTGTCCCGCCTCCGGCCTGCCTGACTTCCGGTTCGGGCAGCGGCAGGGACGATCTCGCCGCAATTTACGGGGAAAACGCCGGGTGGGCACCGGCTATGCACCAGGGAAGCGCTCCCAAGCGACAGGGCGGAGATAAAGCGCTAAAGGCAAAATAAAGCGCTCCCAGCGCTATAACCAGAAAATAAAGTGTGTCCATGCGCAAATAAAGCGCTTCCAAACGCTAGGAGGCAATTCCATCGCTCCCAGCGCTAGAGGACAGCACAAGTCCAGAGAAAGTCCTTGGGATGCAGCAAGATGGGGGGGGCAAGGCTCGGCCAGGGGCCAGCTCACTGGGCCCTCCAGGCAGGAAGGCTGTCCCAAGTGGCGGTTCCTCCTGGCGCCAGCAGCAGCAGCCCCCCTTAGTAAGATCAGGAAAGAACAAATTGTAAGGGGACACAGCCCCTTTTTATACACAGTATTTCTTTGTCTGGGGTGCAGGGTGGGGGAGAAACCAGTCGCAGCTGGTTTTGGAGCACCTTTGATGGCTCAACCACCCCTTTTATTCACTAGGGAGGCTAGGGTCGTTAGACGCACCACAGGGGGCAGAGCCAGCATTGTGTGGGGAAAGCCCAGCCCCATTCAGGAACCAGGTGCAGCCCTCCCTCACATCACTCAGGCTGATCTCTCCACTCACTCCTGGGCAGACCCATCCAGACTTCCTGGAGCCAGGCTTGCCAGCCAGCTCCAGCCAATCACACCCCAGCACCCTCACAGCACACGTACAGCCATGTCTAAAAGTGGCACTTCCACACTAGACACATACCAGGGCTCTACAAATCTAAAAAATCTCACTTGACCTGCAGGTCGAGTGAGTAGACTTTCTACTCGACCTAACAGCAATGCACTCGACCCACAATTGATCGCATAATGGACTTTTTTCAAAACATTTGCAGCGCCAACAACCTAGGAAAACGTTGGCCACCCAAATAAACGGCAAATTTCACCCATTAACTGACAGAAGTTCAGACGTTTATAAAAGAGTGCAAGTAACCCTACGGTGCAACACAGCCAAATCAAACTCTCCACGTCATTGCGCTTCATCCGGCCAAGGCAAGCAAACCTTTTTTAAACAGTGAGAGCGGGCACAGCACAGACAGTCCGACCTGTAAACAAATATTTGCACAATGGTCTCTCAGGCTTGACAACGTAGGGCTGTCACCAGGCAATTAGAGTGAGCATTAGAGTTTGTCTCTGCCCACATGTTGGGAGCCAATAATTACATGATGTTTTCAGACAATGTGCCTGCACCAAAAAGTGTTTTTTTTGCTCTACACAGAGTGTCAGTGCAACTACTGTTCTACTACAGCATTGTCATTCTATATATGCAGCATAATCTGCCAATTTGCACATAACTTTACAGATTCATTAAAACATTCATTTTCAACTCACAGTTGCACAAATAATATATTGAATCTTATTTAAGACCAAAGGAAAAAATTCAATCAGTGCAGCGTACCTAGGCAGCTAATTACCAAATCAAGCAATGAAGATGAGGGAAACATATCGTAAATTTACCCCAATATGACCTAAGATCATGAAACTGCACAGCACTAGAAATGGAAGGGCACAGTACCATCAAGCATCCAGTAACTCACAGTGATCCCCACGAAGATGATGATAGGTCTCCGGTGTCTTGGCTCATCTTACTTGCTGGAGAAGGAGGGGGGGGAGAGAGATGACACCCTTTCAACTGCCCCCCAAGAGCATGAGAGACGCGGGAGTGATGCCTTGATGTCCGACAAGCATACTTGAGACTGCTAGCTAGGGACATGATCGCGCACACGCTTGGGGACGGTAAATTATCACGCATTGTACCTTTGAGGGTGCATTACTGTTTCTCTCACACGGGGGTCAAAGCCAATAATTCCCTCCACTCCACCTTTATTTAAACGCACTGTCTTGGGTTTGGCAGGCCTCTAGGAAAATAGCAGCAGTGCGCTAGTGCCTCAAATCTGAAAATAATTACCCCCCGGAACACGAGAAGAGTGAAAGCCTCTGAGCCGTGCCCTGTGGTAAATGCGGCTCCTGCACTGGCAGTCACAGACATCAGCTGAGCTTGGCTGAGGCGAGGACCACTCCCATTAATCAGGACGGTACTCCAGGGAGAGCATATAAACCTTCCGGAGACAGAACCTTGGCTCAGGAGGGGCCCTCGCTGCCTTGTCAACACAGGCCGCCTAAATGTAGCAGCGAAGAACCGCTTCTCACTTCTGTCAGTGTTTCGTACACCCCTACCCTCAGCAGTCCTTCCTCATGGTGCTGCATTTGCCCAGATTTTGCAAAAGAAACGCGCCATGTGTTTTGGCCATTTCACCTTCGATTGTGTTGCAGTGTCTCTTGGGCCCCGTATGGCATATTTGTTAACTTTCTAGAAGAGATTTTTGGACTGCAGTTTGAGGGTGTAACGACGTACATATAATTTGCTGCATCGTAATTTTGCTCCCTGCTGGCTTACACAACATTGCATGCCCACCCAGTGGTTAGTAGAGTTCGCAATCATACTCCCTGTTTTCAAGCCTACTAGCGACTGGTTAAATCATAGTACTAATAACTTTGATGCTTCCTGTTTTCAAGGCTGTCATTAGTCCCGCCTTGTAAAATGAGGCAACTCCGTCGGGCAAGTGGAAGAGTACTTTATTTCCAGGCCGTCAGTCCCCAGGTCTAGGCAGCAACTGCCGTCCTAGGATTCATTTCCCACTCAACAGCCCCCCACATTCCTGGACTCCACCAGTGCCAACACCTTGTGACTTGAAAGTTGTAGAATAAAGATCACATGCACACACAGACGGAATGATGCCCCCACCAGCAGTGTTATGACTTACTCCAGCATGTGACTCGCACACAACACAGGCAGCGGCGCGCAAAGAGCAATAACTGGCACTAGCTCAGCGAAATCAAAAATACAATACTCACAATTAAGTTTTGCGGTCGGCCTAAATCGTCCCGACTCCACCGAGGAGAGCGCGTGGTGGCGTGCTACGTCACTGCTGCACTTTTAAGCAGCACAGCGCGGGGGCAGGCCAGGGCCGTCATTGGTAGCGCTTTCGCGCGCTACAAGATTGACGGCCCTGGCACCCAAACAAACAATAGGCAGTGCGTGCATGATGCCCCCTAAAGCCTTTCACGGCGCACCTCACCCGCGTGCATGATACATGCGCTATGCTGCCCCCTAAGCCTTTCATCGCGCACCGCACCCCGCCACCTAGAGCCTTCCACAAGCTACTGCACCTACCAGAGAGGCACTCGCCAGGCTGGTCAAGTAGGCCTTGAAACTGACTCGACCTGCACAAAATTCACTCGCATTTGCGAGCGGGCGAGTACATTTCTAGAGCCCTGCATACACGCCACATACATCATCTCGCAGCATTCAATCACACGAGTCCGCTCATACCAGACTCGAGCCTGTACACCCCACGCATCAGGAACTACCAGGGACACATACATTCCCCATGCCTTCCTATGGGAGGGCAGGCCTATCTCACCACATGCACTCAAAGTGCGCACACACTTTCCACTGGGACACAATGAAAGTGCGCAGAACCCAAAAATCACCATCACCAGGTCACCATTAAAAGCAAAAAGTCTAGGGGTGAACCTGCCAGAAGGGCCAAGTCCAACAGTAGGCAACTGATTGTGTCAAGAATGGGATGTGCACACTTTCAGTTTGGTGTGCGTCTAGTTTCTACCCATATATGAGTTGAGGAGACGCACAGTTGTAGGTGTCTGGTCTGAGAATGGAGAAAGCAGTCAGAAAAACAGGGGGAGACATTAACATTTTGCCCTTCCCTGGAAAAATTTCTGAGGACGCCCATGTATATACGTTACCTATATCTACCTTAAATCACTGCACATAGAAACCTATCAGTCACCCCTATGGCAGGCCTTATCAATCCTGAAGGCAGGGTGCTTTGTTTGGTGTGAGAGGGTGCCCATGCATGAGCAGGGCCTCTCTGAAAGCCTTCGGAACCTATTCTCTGGGGCTGTTCTGTGATGCAGCCTGGCCATATACTCGTAAGTGCATTATAACCTCACGGTAAATGCAAACTTTGGGATGGCTGCACGGAAACATGTCATGTTTGGTGCCCTATCCCTCCCCCCGCTAGTCCTGGTGGCGGGGGTAGAATTCCACCCTTCTAGAGGGAGAGACATGTACACACCGGTCTGCCAGGTAACAGTTTAAAAGAACCCTGGCATCACAAAATGGATGCTGCAGCCACAGACACGAGTCTGGCTCCTGTTGCTGACCGAAACTCCAGCAAGGGAGGCCTGGACAATAGTTTTCCTGTCACAGGGAGGTGTGACTACCTCCCAGGCAGGCCTTAGTGGATTAGGGCTGGGTGGGTGAACTCCAAGAGTGCTTTGAAGTCTGCACTGGGGGGCACATTTGGTGTCCCTGTGCACAGCCAAGTTCAAACCGGCTGCAGGGGTTACCAGGCCCTGCTCTGGTGCAAAACTGGAAAAAGAAAATGGGTGTAGCCAACCCTCTTTCCAGACCCTCCCATAGGTGGGTCCCCAGAGTTTGTCCAACCTCTTCCTTGGGTATAAGATGGGAACCCCTGGCAACAAGACTTTAGATATCCCTGGACAAAACTCTGCCACTGAATCCAGGAACTTCGACGCTCTACTCAAGACTAGAGGACTGAAGAATCTCCAATGGAGTCAAGGAGTGACTCCCCTGCTTGGCAGGCACCAACAAAGCATTTTCTGGTCTGCATCTCTGAAGCTCACGACGGACTCCAAAGTACCTGCAGCCCAGGAGGTGGATTTCCAGACTTCTCAGAGGCCGACCCAAGTCCCCAGCAAAGCTGAGACCCGCAGCCCTCGTGAGTGACGTGGAACCGGAACTCCTGGACACCATGCACATTTGCAAGTGCATCTGCTTCTTGACGTCTCTCGAAGCTTTGCTTTGGGTTACTTGTAGCCCTAACCCCGAGCACCATCTGCACCGAATATTGCTGGCCTACACTCCACGAGTGTTCTGTGAGCCGGTTCTGAATGCCATCCCTGGTCCGTCGATTGGTGGGTCCCTGTGAAGGCAACTCTGATTTTCCTTGGGCTTCCCTGGTTGCTCCAGACGTGCTCTGACTCCCCACCTTGTAGTGAGTCCCTCAGACTTTGCTGGTCCACACCGAAGCATCTTTCTCCTTTCTGCATGGGTTGCTGTTGCCAATACTTGCTGGGTCCAATCTGGGCACCGACACCGCAGCACTCGACATCCTAGAGTCCCATGGTGGCAGCAACTTCTCTAGTGGTAGAGAAAGGTCTCATGACCATAGGAATTTAAACAAGATTGCCCCTCCCTACCAGAGTGGGGATGCCATGCACAAATGCATTAAGCTCCTCACTGTCAGAGAAGAGGATGCTGATTATTATAAGGTCTTGAAGAGTGCACTGATTGAAGGGTTTGGCCTAACCACTGAGCAATATAGAATAAAGTTCAGAGATATCCAAAAGGCACAGACTCAAGACTGGGTTGACTTTGTTGATTGTGCTACTAAGGCTCTGAAGGGCTGGTTACTTGGCAGTAAGGTGTGTGATTTCACTGGATTGTACAATCCTTAATAATTGTGAAAATCAGCTGTTGCATCAGTACCTGGTGGACTCTGATCTGACCTCTCCCCAAGAATTGGGAAGGAAGGCAGACAATAGGTCAGAACCAGGGTGAAGCAGAAGGTTCAGAATTAAGGTGGTGACCAGAAGACGCAAGATTCTAAAAACTCTGATAAGGGTGGGGAGAAGGGTAAAGACCAGAACCTTCTTCTCAAGGGCCCCAAAAATCTTCATCTGGTGGGGAATCCCAATCATCCAAAGAAAAAGGCCAAAAGAAACCATGGTGTAAAATCTGTAAACAGAAAACCCATTGAACTATTGATTGTAATAGGTTCAACGACTCAACTCCAGCCACCATTGCCACTAAGGCAAATGTTCCTCCTAAATCAGCTCCAAATGGTTATACTCAGAATAAGGGTGTAGTAGGGTTAACCTTGGGTTCTGAGATGGACTCTGGCCTAGTCAGAGTTCAAACTCAGGCTGTCCTAATATGTGATGGAGGCATGGATATGTCCTCCTTTGTGAGTCCCAGTAAACTGGGCAAATATAGACAGCAGCCTTTGATAAATGGAAAAGAGGCTTTGGCATTCAGGGACACTGGGGCAAGTGTCACAATGGTGACACAAGACCTTGTGGCTCCTGAGCATATCATACTTGGTGAAATGTACCAAGTGACCAATGCTAGCAATGTCAGGACTGACCGTGCCCTGGTAGTTGTTAATTTCTCCTCGGGAGGGGTAACTGGCCTCAAGAAGGTTGTGGTAAGTGCAGACCTCCCTGTTGAATGCTTGCTTGGCAATGATTTGGAAACTTCAGCATGGGCTGAAGTGGAGCTCAGGACCCATTCAGAAATGTTAGGGATCCATGCACAGGTGTTTGCTGTGACTAGGTCACAGGCCAAAATGTCAAAAGCTGAACAGGCCCTGGATTCTGGAAGAATGGACTAGGTGCCTGTGAGAATTTGGCCTGGCATATGCTGTCCACTATTCTAGTGAGCACCTTGCACCAGTCTAAACGACCCTTATTGATGGTAGGTTAAAGACAACCTTATTGAAAGCTATCCTAGTGGTAGCTGTGGAGAGCAGCCTTCAGGCTAAGTCTTGAAGGAATCTAAAGCAACTTGTTTTACCAGTCCATAATCTCGTGACTGACCAAATGAAAAGATAAACCACACCAAATATATATATAAAATATATGTATTTATTCTAAACACATCCCTCTAGTCTCTTTATGAGGCTAGAGGCAAAAGTACATACAGTAAACTTATTTAGCCCACAGTAAATTAGCACAATATACGTTGAGCCCTAGGGGCGTACCAAACCATATATTGAGTAAGTGGTATAAGAACCACGATAGACATAGATACAACATGAGTATCTTTTAAACAGACAAATCAAGAGTGAATAAATCAAATAGCACCGGGAAAAAGGAACAAGGGAGACCAAGAGATAATACAAGGTTATTATTTGCATGTAAAAAGCACAAGAACAAATAAATTGTAGTAACCAAAAACAACCAAGAGTGTACTAGCAAAGTGAGAGTGAATAAACGGCGCAGTGACACAAGTGATTATATAACAACGTGAGGCGGCGCAAGGTAGACAAATAGTATGTGAGGGTCAAGATCCAGTATTTACAATCATATACAATTTATATTTATTATTTGCAAGTTGACCAAAAAGAAGCCGCAAATGGCATTGGAGGGTCGACGGCGTTTCAACCTCTATGACTTGAGGTCATCATCAGGACAATAGTTACATAGATGAGGTCCTGTGCTCTATAGAATAGAGAGAAAGGGATAGATAGAATTTAGAACCCATAAACCAAGGACTGGAATTAAGTGGTGGGGCAAGAAAAGGGTACTACCTTTCAGGTAAGTAGGCAAATTCCAGGTCTGGAATCCTAGGACACGTCTTCAAAGATATTTGAGGCCAAGAACTAATCTAGGGAATAAAGCAAGGGGGTAAAGAAAAACGCTCGGATTACTCGTGATGATGACAGGGAGGTAGAAGGGAGGGGGGAGGGAGGTAAAGGGGGGAAGGGAGGCAAAGGGGAGGGTGTAGGGTGGAGTGTGTGGAGCAGGAAAGGATTGTGCGGGGGTTGGGACCAAAAAACATAAAAGGGAAGGCAGCAGTGCTTACCAAGGAGAAAGCTTGCGTCTACCAACATCAATGGGGGTTAAAGAGTCAGTCAATCAATCAATCAATCAATAATGCTTTATTCGATTACAAAATATAATCATAAAAGCACATAATAAAAACAGTTATTATACAAAAGTAAAACAAATTCTACAACGATGGGGAGGGCACCATAAACAGACACACCACTCTAAGAAATAATTACATTTGATCACATCATTATTGTTTTCCTGCATTTATAAACATTCTTTAAAAAAGCTATTACTGATGTTACAGCAAACACAGATTCTAGTTGTTGCAGTTTAACATAAGCAGGCCGGCAAGTCCGTATCCCCAACATTTTTAATACCGGGAGAATCCATGCTTTCCTGTACAAAGTGTAAAATTTGCAGAATAACATGACATGAATGGAGGACTGGTCTGACATATCGTCACAGGGAAATTTACAAAGCTGTTTTGACCAGTCATTGGCAGATGGGAAACTTAATAACCTATGGATAGTAACGGATCAATAAGAATCTGTCATAGTCAATCGTTATCCATTGTAAATAGGGCTGCAGACTAAAGGATATTAAAGTCAGATTGTGTGCTTGCACCGTAGTCTTACTCATTTCCACACAAAGTCTCTGGTCATTCAAAAACACAAGCAGATTTTCTTTAGATCCTTCCTACTCATACTAGTCATATTTAGTGGTTCATTGTAAAAATCTCGAAGGCCTATTTCATAAAAAAAAGTTTTAACATACCTTAACCATTTGATTCGTTTCACCCCGTCTAGCCTCCTAAAATCATTTATTATCTCGCGGTTAAAATTAGTTTCCTCTATTCTCCATATCCTGTGCCACAACAGAACCTGATGTATCTTTATTATATCTTCCAGATAAGTCAAACCTAGCTCTGAGTGGCAAATGAAAGATGAGGTACTTTTCGGGACCATGAGTAGGAATCTTAAAAATGTATTTTCGGCGACCTGCAGCGCGCTTACATCCGCCGTCCCCCATATGCCTGCTCCATATGTTGCAACGGAAACGGATTTTGCTTTATATATATCGAGTAGCTCTGCTGTGGGGCGTCTATTTAATTTCCTACTAAACCTAGTGAGTGCAGACAAGGTCTTTAGGTATAGTAGTCTCCTTGTTTTAACAGTCTGCACCCATGACCCCGAATAATTAAATAAAATTCCGAGATAAGAAAATGATTTTGAGATTTCAATACGTTTGTTTTCAATAAAGATAGGTCTCATCTTTGGGCACCCTGTGCCGCAAATCATTGTAAAGGTTTTGGCGGAGAATATGGTTAGGCCCCTGTCTGTCATAACATTTTTAAAACTAGTAACCAGCCTTTGCAATCCCAGTGGTGTGCGCGACATTAAAACGGCATCGTCCGCATATAACAATGCAGGAATGGGACGTTTGCCTGCCTCTGGAAGGATTTTACATTCCCGAATCAGAGACTTCTCTAATTTATTAATGTATAAAGTAAACAGCAGCGGGGCAAGGACACAGCCTTGCCTCAGGCCCGGTTTTACTTTAAAGTGACTCGTGCATTCCCCCCCTAGACCAAACCTCACCCGTGCCCTTGCCCCTATATAAAACTCTCTGATAAAAGAAATTAAAACTGGGTCAACTCCTAATTCAACTAGGGTTGCCCATAGGATAGTGTGGTTAACGCAGTCGAATGCCGAGGATAAGTCGACAAAAAACAGATATAGTGATTCTTTTTTTGCAGCAGTGTATTTATCAATCAGGTTATTTAAGTTTAAACCCTGTTCTATTGTGTCAAGCTTTTTATGGAATCCATACTGAATATTGCTTAACACAGAGTTTTCCTCAATCCAATCTTGTAACTTGTTTAGTACTACCCGACCTACTATTTTCGCCGTTGAATCCAATAATGAAATTGGTCGATAGCAGGCCGGGTCGGACCTATTACCTTTTTTATATATTGGGACAAGTATTGACTCATACCACGTATCAATAAAAACACCCGAACTTACTGCGCTAAACACTTGGGTAAGGAGGCGGCCCCATAACAAAGTATTTTCTTTAAAAATATCCACAGGGACTCCATCCGGGGCTGATACCTTACCTCCTCGGCTTGCTGTAATGGCCATAATAACTTCATCTAGTTCAAAGACCAGTGCCGCCCCTTTGCCTCTAGGCAATATAGCTTGTTCCCCTTCTTCCCCTTCTGTTAGGTTGCTGCGATCTATCCCAATGTAACCTCCTCCTGTTGCTCTGGTGTATTTTCATCGTATAGATTTGTAAAGTGCTCTATCCAGCTGTATTCGGAGATAGCCACCTCTATGGTGGCAACATCCTTCTCTCTAAGGAAAGGGGCGTTCACTGCCCTCCAAAATGCACAAGAATCTTTAGAAGAGGAAGCTTCACGAAGGGCTTTCCACGCATCGTCCCTCAGAGCCTGTCTTCTAGCTTTTAAGGCAAAATTATATTTTTTCCTTGCTTCTCTGATTGTGACTCTATCTTTAGGTGCGGAGTGAAGGGCATGCTTAAGATTCCTATATGTCCTAGTACAGTTCAAAACAAACCAACCCTTTTTCTCTTTATGTTTTATCCCGCCTTTTAGAGTAATAGTGAGAGCCTTCTTAATATTGTCAGTAATATTTATAAAGCTAGCAACAATATCTTTTGGCAGAGCTTCTTCATCCAGGCATACTTGGAAACTATTCTGGCACTTCTTCGTCACAGCTGCCAAAAAGTCAATAGGGACCACTTTCTCCCATTTCATGGTATAGCCATTTTGCCTAGAAAGGGATATATTTTCCAACATGCAGTTGGAGGCATCAGGATTCCTTTGGGCTAATACCGGGAGACTAATCTTCAGACTCTGGGCGTAATGATCACTTATTGCCACATCATGGGTACAGACCTCTTCAATAAGTGGGGCATGACAATTGGATACCAGGATGTAGTCTAATGTTGAAAAAATTCCGCGACCAATAAACGTAGGGCGGAAAGGCACAGTCGGACGGGACAGTGTATTTGCAAACCCTAAGTCAAAGTCATATATTATCTCGTTCAGGAGTTCACCATACCTTGTCTGTGGAAAGTGTGGGATATAGGACTCCGTGTCATACGAGATACCACAATTCCCGGACTCCCAATAAGGGCATAGGGCCGTATTAAAATCCCCCCCAAAGTACAATCAAGTCTTTGCACCGTATCTCCTGTAACTTATGCAGGTGGCTGCCTATCCCCTTTATAACTTTATCCAATAAGTCTGGTGGGATATTACTATAATAGTTCACCAAAATTATCATATTGTTCATGTCTGACACTTCTAATGATTTGTTAGTAACAATCTTCACAGACCAATTCTACTTTAACAAAATGTATTAGATTAGATATGTAGACACACAGTCCCCTTTTACCCTCCCATGTCTCGAAAATACGGCTGCAGTGTGTAAAGTTTTAAATCCATTAATATGTATAGGATCTACCATCCAGGTCTCCTGAACACAAATAATATCAAATTGGTAAATAAAATTAATCCATGTAACATTTGTTACTTTGGATTTCAAACCCGCAACATTCCAAAACACAGTATTGCATATGCCCTTTTCTTTGTCGTTCCTAATTTCTAGTGGAATGGGGATTTTCTTTCAGAGTAACGGTTACGCTGTACTGATTATTTACACACTCTCCGGGGTATGGGGTGCCCCTAAGTCGTGATCCTGATGCATAGTACTCCTATTTAGAGAGTCAGTCTCTAAGAAGCTCTAAGAAAGGGGGAGAGAAGAGGAGGCTTGTATAAATGACCCATTGTGTCCAAGGCATACATTAAATGTAATGGCCAATTCGATTAAAGAGTATGGACAGGGTTCTTACCGATGTCTGACTGAAGTTGGTCCGTAACCGGGGGACTACTTCCAAAATACCAGCAGAGCGTGAGTGTGCCAAACAAATTCAGGCTTCAACTCCAAGGAAAAATATATTAAATTCCTTCAGTGCCTCCGGGAAAAACAACAAGAGCCGGTAACGACCACATAACGGGTCCGACGAGTGAAACGTCTCGGGCGTCCCTGTGAATGCGAGCTTCCGGGTTTAAGGACAGCTCACGTGATGAAAAAAAGACTAGAATGGGGAACGCCGAGATACAGTGCCCCTGGGGGAAGTGAACTGAACGCTGGGTTTCATAAATATGCTACGAGTAAATGCCGGGTACGAAGGAGATGAAGGGGAAGGCGGGGTAGCGATCGGCATGGGGCCAGGAGCGAGAAGGAATAGGTGTGGAGGAATAGGGGAAAGGAGTGAGACAGGACGGGAAAATAGCAGGGAACCGGAAGACACCGGGTAATGTGTCGTAGATAGCGATATATCCAATAGTGTAACGAGAAACATTATTAAGGAGGACATAACATGTCTAGAAATTCACATACATAACTACATAATTACAAGGCAATATTAAACAATTCGATGAATATAAACAATGTCTCTGATATAGTAGCATAAAAACATTACTACAAAGAGCATCCTAAAGATGTAGCCTGTGAAATCCTCTTAGAATTATCATTTATGAAAATATTGGAACAAGAGACATGGTGGAACATTTACATCAGTGAATGTTACAAATTCGGACTCTGGATAGGGAATATATAAGTTTATGGAAGGAAATAGGTGGTGAGATGAAAACCTCACATAATTAGAAAGCGTCAAAACGTACTGTTACAGTCTAAGGAGGAATATTTAAGTTGCCGCAATTATCATATTCCATTCATCAAGTGAATTTAACCCGTGGGCCACAGAGTCAGTTTGTGTGATCCATCTACATTCAGACTTGTTCATCAGGATTTGGAGGTTTCCACCTCTTATGGGTAGAATTAGGCGGTCTATTACTTCCCATGTCATGTCTATTTCAGAGTGGTTCATCTCTTTGTAATGAGTTACCAATGGCGCAGTTGTGATATTGCATCTAATGCGGCTTTTATGTTGGGAGATACAGTCTTTTACCATTTGAGTGGTTTGGCCTATGTAGAGTAAATCACAAGGGCAACGGATTGCATAAATGACATTTTTAGGACGGCAATTTGTGAATTGTTTAAGTTGATAGGTGTGTTCTGCAGTTACAAATACCTTAGTGTTGTTGGTCAAGGTGTGTTCTGCAGTTACAAATACCTTAGTGTTGTTGGTCAAATCACAGACACTACAATTCTGGCATTTAAAATGGCCCAAAATAGGTGGAAGGCCCCAAGCCGTGATTAGGGATTGGTCGCCCTTCTGTTTCTGTGGCCATGTGATAGCATGAACTAATTTATCTGAAAGATTGTATCCTCTTTTTTAGGAAATTAAAGGTGGTTTAGAGAAATGTTTGATAGTACGTAAAACTGACCAGTTTTTTTTATTATCTTGCCTACCTTGTTGCTACAAGGGCTAAAGGTAGAGACAAAAGGGATACATGTGTTTTCACGTTTAGTAGATGGACCTAGGATTATCTCCCTATGACTATACCATGCGCGTTTAAGGGCTCTTTTAACCAAATGTTTGGGTTAGCCTCTATTTGTCAATTTTTCATTAATATTAACATTAACATTAACATTGGTCCTCAGTATTGATACCGCAATTGAACACAGTAAGAAGGAACTAAAAGAAATAGATGAATCTAGCCGATACCACCATCACTGACTCCAAAGGGCTCTTAGACAGAGTTAATACCACAATTTCCTCCTTTTATAAGTTTGAGGAGAACAAAAAAGTGGATAAAATTCAAAAAGATATCAAAAATTATAACAAGGAACAAACATATCATACTTGTTAGATACCTTTTACAACACACCATATCAGCCACCACGCTATAAGAATTGGGGTCGATATCGTAACAACCAGTTGATTACCTTTTCTGATTCCTCTAATACCTCAGTAGAGGAGCAAGACAGCGGAGAGGGAACCAGCCTAGGCCCTTACAGGCATCCGCAACCTCCACCACTCCTCCCTACTGGATTTTTAGTAGTGAATCGTGGCCGCGGACGTGGCCACAGGAGACGGATTTATCAAAGCCAATTCGCAGGCGAGAGACAGACCCGCCAAAAATTCTACCAATGAGGTGCTCAACAATAATAGAGCTACTACAGCCTGTTACTACTAATAGCTGTCCTGGTGAAACACTCGCCCCTCCAATTGATGACATGCTACTTAACAACGCAACACAAGAACTACTCGATCTACACACTAACTATGTTAACCAAGAAGTAGCACAGACTGACACTTCTATTGATTTGACCATACCTATTTTTAATCTCTCAAGCCATGCTTTATCTTCCAATGAGATTTCTGTACTCAGTACGGGATTATCTTTTATCCCTACTAATGAGGTACTGGGTTTTTAGGAACCGGTACCGAACCGGTAACCCAGCGGTGCCAGGGGATCAACACACCAAAGACCTCGGGTTCTCCTGAGTCAGACCCACAGAAACTTCAGAGTCTTCTAGGTGAAGTCAAAGATTAGTTTATTGGCTGCAACCAAGGTGACAGGGTCCTAGAAGTACAATGCCAGTATATTCAGGAGACTGCACACTTTCACAAAGTTAGGCTTCTCTTCTTATACATAACATTTGCCCTTTGGCGAAACATTCCTTGGGTGCGCGGTATTTCATTTATGGTTACTGATTACAAAAAGAAAGCAGAGTCATGATGACATGTACATATTTCACGTCGTGATACCCATAACAAATCATCCGGCAAGGCCCAACATTTCATCAGATATCGCTGGACCCCTAATAAAGATGGTCACCTCCCCACCATAAAATAAGTGAGGAAAAGGAGTGAAGAAAGATGTGAGCGAGATATGGCAGGTGTGCGTGCTGAAATGGCTTTATGGCCGGTTGGGCCTAGATACTATCTTGCTTGGCCACTGGGAGGGAACTGACCTAACGAGTTCGGCCTGGGGCAATGGTTCTAACTTGTACTGGGGTCAGGAAGAAGTCGATTAAGGAGTACGTGTCCTTGTGGAATCAAATTCGACTGGATTAAGGCCTATGTAGAGGGCAACATGCAACTAAGGGTTCAGAAGGTAAATGACGATTTCGAGGTGAAATTGTCACTCGAATATACTGAAAATACATGTGCTTGATGTACTCGTCATTTCCGGTCTTTTGATACCAAATTCGTCCTATTTCGACGAAGTTTTTATTCTCGAGTCCGGTACTATTACGGATCCATATTTTTCAGAACCACAGACCCTCCTTTTGCCCTTACATAGGCAATTAATCTATCCTTATGTTAATCTGAGTCCGGATCTATATTCATAAAGTCATTGAGGTGTTGCTGTAACATCATTCTAGTGCTGAGTTCGTGTCTTGACACAGGCTTCCTTACACATGATGTAGCACAGAGGCCACATATTGCAGGAGCACACTGTATGCATAGACAGAACAGGAAAAGAATGGCTAAGACCATCCCAATGACCATCAGAATTTTCCATCCCCAGGCAGATATCAGCCCCCAGAACCATCCCATAAATGACCAATCTCCTTTGTCCACATGGATAGATTCGGAAATCTTATGTAGTTTGGAGATGGCCCTGTACACTGTTGGAGCATTATCCGGAATAAAAATGCAACAACTGGACTGGATCAATTTGCATACCCCACCCCGGTCCGCAAGTATTACATCCAAAGCGACCCGGTTCTGAAGGGTCATCAGTCGATCCGACTGGAGCTCAGCAGTCAGGTTACTAAGGGCACCGGCAGTTTCAATCACGGTGGATTCAACTACCCTTGTCAATTGCCTTATGTTTCTGCTGTTAACCATGGCTCCCCAGAACGGCAGAATACCCATTGCAAAGTCACCAAATTCTTGACCCGCAGTGTCTTCTTTACTCAAAACACCTCTAACTACCCTTGTCCGATGGTAATCCGCCGCTGCTGTGTAGGTGGGAGGTAACAGGAATGAAACAAAACATGAGCCTGAGAAGTCAGGGGGCAACCATGTATAGGCTCTATCGTGGCAGATGAAATAAGTACCCTTTGCGGCTAAAAAGGCAGGGGAAGTCTGAGATCCAAAAACATACGTTTCTGTGCAGACACTCTTCCCTAGCTGAGCTCTGGGATTCCTACCAATACCTTGCAGACACAGGTGACCTTGATGGGGTACGATCCAGATAGGGGACGATCTCTTGGCTTGCTGTTTCTCACTTAGTGTAGTGCCATATCCGGTCACATTCCAACCTACATATGCAAGTATCTCATCGTCTGGGGTATCTTCGTAAGAAGTCACTTCCTTGATCATGTCAACTATACCCTTCACTAGAGCGCTAGTCTTGAGGTTGTCTTTTACAGAACGTAGGGGTTGGGTTTCTCGTGCATATATGAACATTGTCCTTAATGCCCATACTGACCCATTGTGACTAAATGGCAGGACCAAATAGGGGATACCTCTATCCGTGGTGTGGGGCATGAGACCACACACCCAACAGTTGGTTGTGTTCATCACAAGTTGGTGTTGGTGTAATAGCTGAATGAAGGAGTTATTAATGAACTCTAATCTCCTATTTGATTCGTGGTCAGGCAAAGAGTGGAAAGAATGAGAGGAAACAGTAGGGGGAGGTATGGGCGATGTAGTAGGCGTGAATGTCACATGAAAAGAGAATAAAGCATAGCTTATCAAAAACACCATTACGCTAAATATCATAAAAATACACATCATTATAAAAATTTTCTTTCTCATTGTTTTCAAAAGTCTCTGCTTAAAGTTCATTTGTCTGGCAGTTCTCTCCACATCAGGAAACTCCATCCTCTCTAAGGTGCTGCCCGCGGCGGTAGGTTGTTTCTGCTAAAGGATGCTTCCGTCAGTCTAGGGTGGCTCCCTTCGACCAACTGGAACCGGCAACCTATTATTGTCAGCTGCACCCAAAAGTCTTTAGTCAACCGCGACCCTAGCAGCGGAACCCGGATGGCGGTTCGAAAAAACAAAAATAAGCAAGTTACCTAGATGGGAGAATCTGCATTTTTCAAAATAGCATTTTGGAAGGAAAAAACTCATGATTTTATTAGTCCACAGGTTTTTCTCTCGGATCAAAAAATGAATCACTTTTACTTTAGTCTGTTTTTCTCGGTCGGAAATTATAGCGTCCTTTCCCGGGTGCTGTCTGGTCCGGAAATAGTAGCTCAGGTTCCACAGAGTTCAATTGTTCTGATGGCGGCGTAGTTTCTTGAAAAATGTTCTTACTGTCACAATCGCGTTTAGCTTCTTCTACGCGTTCATCAGTTGTGCGCTTTGAGTCAGTGCCTCCTGTCCGGACCCATTGGTCATGTGGCAGAGGGAAGGGTATTTTCTTACAATGGATCCCGTGGACCCAATTGGCCTTCCCCTCCACTTTAACAGTTGACCTTGTAGACAGGAGGACGAGGTGCGGTCCGGTCCATCTGGGCTGGTCGTTTCTTGTTCTCTGGAAATTCTTGACCAGAACCCAGGAGCCAGGGTCAATGGAGTGACCCGGTGTCTCGGAAACCGGAGGCAAGGTGTTGTGGACCTGTTGATATAAAACACGCAATTTAGCCGTCAATTCATACAGATAGTCGAGCAAAATGGGGTGTTGCAGCTCGCTAAACTTCGTGGGCCTAGGCACTCCCCATATGTTGGCTGGCCGACCAAAGACTATTTCATAGGGGCTGAGTTTCATTCGCGAATGCACAGTCATTCTGGTGGATAGGAGTGCTAAGGGTAGAGCGTCGGGCCATTTAAGACCCGTGCTCGCTTGGATTTTGGCCAATTTAAGTTTAAGCGTGCCATTGTAACATTCCACTAATCCAGCTGATTGGGGGTGATTTGCAGCGTGGAACTTCTGACTAATGCCTAGCCCTTCACACACTCGTTTCATCACACTACCCACAAATTCACTTCCGTTGTCCGACCAGACCATTCTAGGCATTCCGAACCTGGGGAAGAACTCTTTCACAAGGGCTTTCGCTGTGGACAAGGCAGTATTGTCCCTTAGGGGATAGGCTTCTACCCACCTTGAGAAGGCGCAAACAACCACGAGCACATATTTTAAGTTGTTGCACCTCTCCATGTGTATGAAATCTAGCTGCAAAACCTCGAACGGATACGTAGGAGGTGCGAAATGACCAGCTGGAGTTGGAGTTCCCCTACCAGGATTGTGCTTCAGACATACCATGCAATTCTTGACAACATTTTCTGCACACTTGGGAATCCCTGAATTCTTCCACACTGGGGCCAACAACTCGCAAATCCCTTTCGCGCTGATATGGGCCATCCCATGAGCCATTGTAACTACTGCAGGCACATACGCATCGGGTAACATCCATCTTTGTTGCTCTGTCGATTCAATCCAACAACCATTTACATCCATTCTCCCTGTACTTTCTTTCCACATGCTTAACTCTTTCTCCGTGGCCTCAGCTTGGATGGACTTCACACTTTCTATCGTGTCTTCACACATTCCAACATCACCAGTCCATCTTTCTGGGCTCGCAACATACATTCGGCTCATCACATTCTTTGCCGTTTCTTTAGCAGTTTCGTCAGCAAATGCATTTCCACGACCAACATCATCGATCACTTTCTTGTGTGCACTACATTTTACAACTGCTACTTTCAGGGGCAACGTCAGCGATTCAAGAAGCTCATTCACCAACTGACCATGCTGAATCTTAGCTCCATGCGAAGTCAGGAACCCACGTTCTCTCCACAATCGACCAAAACTGTGAGCCACTCCAAAAGCATACTGACTGTCGGTATAGACAGTCACTTTCATTCCTTTTGATAACACACATGCTCTCGTCAGTGCCACGAGTTCGGCGGCTTGAGCCGAACCATGTGGTATTCGCGCAGTTTCAACGATTGTGTGCAGAGTTGTGACAGCATACGCTGTAGTCACGTTACCATTTGGGAGTTTAAAGCATGAACCATCCACCCATAATGTACCATCACTTTCGGCGAGAGGAGTATCGGATAGATCAACTCTCCCTTTGGTCTCCTCCTCCGTCCTGAGGAAACAATCGTGCTTTTCTGAAGCATCCGATTCCTCAGCAATTGGTAACAATGTGGCTATGTTCAGAGTACTGCATCTTTTGATGTGCACATGGCTCGCTAGTAGCGTCAATTCATAACTGGACAGTCGAGCACTAGTTAAGTGCTGTGTCTTGGTCCTATTTAACAATGTATCTACTGCATGCGGAACCATCACAATTAGTGTATTATTCATTACTAGGCCTGCAGACTGTCGAATAGAAACAGCTGCTGCTGCTGTGGCCCTTAGACAACTTGGCAATGCTCGTGCTACTGGATCCAAAGTTGACGAAAAATAGGCGCATGGCCGTTGTCTATCTCCGTATAACTGAGTCAGCACAGACAATGCACAGCCCTCCTTCTCGTGGACATATAATGTGAAAGGCTTACTGTAGTTGGGGTTACCTAACACAGGGGCCGAACATAATGCTGTGCGTAATTCGAGAAAACTTTTCTGGCACTCATCGGACCAAGGAATGGGATTGGGTGTATTTGTACACGTTAGTGCCAATAAGGGTTTGGCTAATAACGAAAAATTTGGAATCCACTGTCTACAGTACGATGTAATGCCCAAGAAAGCGCGTACTTCTCTCTGCGTTCTTGGCACATTTAATTTCGCTATTGCCTGAATTCTTTCTGGGGTCAGTTTCCTTCCCTCCTTCGATAAGAGATGACCTAAGTAGGTCACTTCTTGTCGGCAATATTGGAGCTTGGAAAGTGACACCTTGTGATGTAGATCACATAGATGACGCAGTAGTGCCAACGTGGCCATTTTACATATTTTCTCAGTATCCGCAGCTATGAGCAAATCGTCCACGTACTGTACTAGAGTGGAACCTTTGGGCAAAACCATTGCGTCAAGCTGACTTTTCAGAGCTTGACTGTATATTGAGGGGCTCTCGCAGTAGCCTTGAGGAGCGCGTTTAAAGCGGAAACTGCGACCACCTAAACTAAAGGAAAAAATATCCCTGCTCTCCTCCGCAATCGGGATACTGAAGAAAGCATTCTTCAGGTCAATCACCGAAAACCATGATGCGGATGCTGGAATCATAGTCAATAATGTTGTAATGTCGGGGACAACTGGGAATTGTGGCACCACTATCTTATTTACTTCCCTAAGATCAATCACAAATCTATACACAGGTGGCTGAGAAGGGTCAGTTCGTTTTAAAACAGGCAGAACAGGACTATTGCAAACATTGCCTCGTGTTTCCTCAATTACGTCTTTCTCAATCAACTCGTAAACAATCGCTAGCAAAGCTTTTTCGCCCTCATTGGATATTCTGTATTGGGGAATTCGTGGCATTTTGACATTCGACTTAAATGTTACAACATACGGTGGAATTTCTAAAAGACCTACATCATTCGGACCAGTAGCCCAAAGAATATCCGGAAGAAGTGTCAATTCTGTTGGAAGCGTATTTCTCGACAAATACATGGGAGAGACCACTTTCTTACCTAAAGTCAGTTGTACTCCTGAGGGAGAACAGTACAAAGTCGCATACAATCTTTTTAGCAAATCTAATCCTAGCAAATTTTCACCACAACCTGTTGTCAAAATAAGGGGTGCTTCGAATTCACAAGGACCAACAGAAAGAGATAAAGGGTCAGAAATCGGATTTCTAACCGGGGCGCCAGAAAAACCTACGGAAACGTTCATTTCGCCAGACAAAGGTGCGCCAGGGAGTTTGGAGTGCATAATAGAACTCTTTGTAGCACCAGTATCCAACAGAAAAGGTTCTGACACACCCGATGTAATCACCTCAACGTAAGGTCCACTCTGATCTACTGGAACTGAAACAACTCCCTCTCTTCGTCTAAGGCTGTCCTAGCAATCGTTATTCTCCCACTGCTCATTTTCTGTGTAATACTCATCGACGTAGTATTGAGCTGTCCTATCAGATACGTTATTTTGCTGGTCAAACCTGTTCATAGAGTTTTGTGGTGGAAGGGGACGTGCGTCCTGAGGGGTGTTTCCACGCCCTCTACCTCTAGGCGCTTGCTGACTACCACGACCTCGTACACCAGAAAACTCGCTTGTACGTTGCGGCAGGGCAGGACAGTCATATTTGTAATGGCCTTCTTGTTTGCAGTATAAACACTGATTGGGACCTACGCGGTTTTGATTGTAATCGAATCTCTGCAAGTTTCTCTGCGGCTGCTGAAAAGTGTTCCGGTAGTGATTCGGACCATTATTATTTCTATTACCACCACCACGTGGAGGATATGCTTGCTGTAGCAAAACCTTCGTTTTGAGTTCTCTAGTTTTCTTCTCTACTTTATCTTTCTCATCCTTGTCTCTATTCTCGTAGTACTGTGCGGTAGCTAATATCTGGGCTGAAGATGAGACTGCCCAAGAACTTTCTGAATCTTTCAATTTTCTACACAAGTCTGGAAACAGATTGTGCACAAATTTATCGACGAACAATCTCTGACCACCTTCTGTGGTCATATCTTGACCGCTGTGATCAATGAATGTTTCTTCAAATCTGGTGAAGAAATCTGACACAGTTTCTTCTTTCTTTTGCTTGCATGCAGATAACTTATCCCAATTTACACGTATCGCAGGCATTATCGTCTTCATGTAATCTACTATTCTACCAGGTAGTTCCGCTATCAGGGGCTCAGGTTTTGCACCACCAACTTGTCGTGCATCTGCAACAGTAATATTAGCCCACGTGTCACCTAATTCCTGGTCATGATCTTCATGATGAATTTTTCCCCATAAAGGCTGTGGAACAACGTTCCCGAATAACATATCGATATCGGCTAAATTCATAATACATGACCCAGCAGTTTGCGACAATTCTTTATAGTACCCTGCAGGATTTTTACGCGGATCTGGTAGTGTTTGTTTGAGTGCTAAAACTTCTGCTCGCTTCCATGGAACATGTACCCATACTCGGTGAAAGTGGGGCAGGACAGGTGGGACAGCTGTCGCGTCACCCTCTCTCCACTGTGGGGGAACTTCTCTCATAGGGTATTGTCGTGCCTTTTTCTTACTAGATGCACTAGATTCTGATGGTGACCCAGAACTACTTCCCTTACTTCGATGTGATAATAGCATTTCAACTGCTTCTTCTACATCGGGACCTACAATCATACCCAGACTAAACTTAAACCTTATACGACACATCTCTTGTGGGAGGCAATCCTGATCATTGTCTTCTAAATCCTCGCAAAGAAAAACACACATCTGTTCGAACACATATCTCTGTGTCGCTGTTTCCCATTGATGGAAAACTTCCATGACAGACTGTAAATCATATTTCGCAGTGTCCATGACCCATTTCCGAGCTAAATTATTCAGGGAATCTCTCTCTTGATAATCGGGCAGTTGACTTCGCAACTGTCTTTTTCCTATGTTAGGGGTCGTAGCAGGCGACCCGAAAAGTGGTAAAAGAAGATTAGTAACAGTACTGGCCATTTTTTGCCGAAGGGAAGGTGAAACGGAAGAACAAACAGATGAAAGAACGGGGTGAGGTAAAGCGGATGCAGAGATGGCAGAAGAGGTATGAGGAATAATAGATGTGGTACTAGGCAAAATCACAGAAGGGGCATTTGTAGAAAGTACAGTAGGCAAGATCGTAGAAAACACAGGAGCAACAGAAGTGGTCGGTGGGCCTAGAGGAGGCTGCACCGAAGAAGTAGGAGCCAGCTGAAGAACAGCTGGTGGGTGCTGTGGAAAAGCCAGAGGCGCAGCTTGTGCAACTAAAGGTTGCGGGGGTGCGGTAGCATTCTGCGCATAGGGCGGTGGCGAAGTTAATAATTGCGACATTAATTGGTCTTTTTCACGCTCTTTTGCTTTCCCTTGCTGAAGAGACGGCAAGACTGGATAGCACTTATCTATTGCCATTTTACGTTGCCTGTGCAGTTGTTCATTTATCTGCTCTTCCTCATTATCTTTAAACTGCACGGCAGCTTGCATTACTGAAAGTCCTTCTTCTCTCTTATTTTTTTTAGCTAATTTAATTTCTTTTTGTTTGGCTTCTTTGCGCCATATGCGGAAAGAGTCAAACATCGCCGGCCGGGCTTTCTTTTTGAAGAGTTTAACTTCAAGGTTGTCTAAGATTTCAGAATCAAAGCTACCATATTGGGGCCATTTTAAAACACCGTCTTTCCTAGTGTATTTAATCCATACCTCGTTGTAAACGATGGGGCCTACCCCATGTTTAACGTATAGCTCGTAAGTCGGAGTTCCAACTGGAGGAACCGGACATGAGTCCTCCAATCGGGAGTCCCTATTATTATTACCAAGACAAAACAAATTCCCGAGTCTAAGACTAGGCATCCTTCTTCTCTAGTCTAGTTCCAAAACTTCAAAGGAGTTATCGATTACGATATTGCTCGTGAAAACACGAATCCTTCGGTTATGGTACTTGCAAGAACCAATAAAAACCTTTATGTATCTCTAAGATATCACAAAGTAAGTCCAACTAAGGACTAGGAGACGCTCCACTTATACTTAACTGAAAATTATCGATGGCTTCACCAGAAGACTCGTCTCAGCGTTTCGCTCTACCGAAAATGTCAAGGGTCCAACATCAGGGCGATAGCCAGGGCAGCAGTCCTTGTAGCCGTCGGGAAGCGGGGAACCTCGTAGTAAAGACCTTCGGACCACGTCGACATGCAGGGGTCGATGAGGTGGTGGGCCCTCCTCCGGAATTTTCACACGAAGCTCCTCACGATCTTCAGGCAGATTGGTACCACTGGAATCGCTCCAACGCTGGGCGCCAAATGAGGTACTGGGTTTTTAGGAACCGGTACCGAACCGGTAACCCAGCGGTGCCAGGGGATCAACACACCAAAGACCTCGGGTTCTCCTGAGTCAGACCCACAGAAACTTCAGAGTCTTCTAGGTGAAGTCAAAGATTAGTTTATTGGCTGCAACCAAGGTGACAGGGTCCTAGAAGTACAATGCCAGTATATTCAGGAGACTGCACACTTTCACAAAGTTAGGCTTCTCTTCTTATACATAACATTTGCCCTTTGGCGAAACATTCCTTGGGTGCGCGGTATTTCATTTATGGTTACTGATTACAAAAAGAAAGCAGAGTCATGATGACATGTACATATTTCACGTCGTGATACCCATAACAAATCATCCGGCAAGGCCCAACATTTCATCAGATATCGCTGGACCCCTAATAAAGATGGTCACCTCCCCACCATAAAATAAGTGAGGAAAAGGAGTGAAGAAAGATGTGAGCGAGATATGGCAGGTGTGCGTGCTGAAATGGCTTTATGGCCGGTTGGGCCTAGATACTATCTTGCTTGGCCACTGGGAGGGAACTGACCTAACGAGTTCGGCCTGGGGCAATGGTTCTAACTTGTACTGGGGTCAGGAAGAAGTCGATTAAGGAGTACGTGTCCTTGTGGAATCAAATTCGACTGGATTAAGGCCTATGTAGAGGGCAACATGCAACTAAGGGTTCAGAAGGTAAATGACGATTTCGAGGTGAAATTGTCACTCGAATATACTGAAAATACATGTGCTTGATGTACTCGTCATTTCCGGTCTTTTGATACCAAATTCGTCCTATTTCGACGAAGTTTTTATTCTCGAGTCCGGTACTATTACGGATCCATATTTTTCAGAACCACACTGCTCACAGTAATTTTCTTACACTTCAGGAAGATCTTTTATTGTTCTTCAGACGTATTCGTTTGAAACAATTCTTTTCAAACTCCCTTGATACCGGTCGATCTTTTGAGAGACAATTTAGACCACCGTCTACTTTTTTACCACCATCTTCCACTATGCCTCCTAAAATTCTGAGTTTTGAGAGACTAGTTCTACATGAAGTAAAGGAACTACAACATCAATCAGAATGTGTACCATACAACTTGCCATTGAGTTAGAAACAAGCTCTAGACAATCTGAGTACTAACTCCAACTTAGTTATAAAACCCGCCGACAAGGGCGGAGGCATAGTCCTAATGGATCAAGAAAAATACGATAGGGAAATTCTCCGACAGCTTGATAATACTAGCCACTATCGTAAACTGTCTGCTAATCCACTGACTAGTATTCAACAGAAAATATCCTCTGTCACCTCTCATGCGCTTCATGACGGTATCATTAGTAAAAAAGTACATGCCTTTTTAAACAATCTACACCCTTGGACACCTGTAATCTATGTCCTTCCAAAAATACACAAGACCCCCAGATACTCCACCTGGCCGGCCCATAGTTTCTGGCTGCGGCTCCATTTTAGAACCTTTTATTGATGCCATACTGAAGGAATTTGTTCCACTAACTAACACATTTGTTAAGGACAGCACTCACTTGATAAATATTGTAGAGGATTTTCCCTTTAACACCGATACCGACCTGATGGCCGGTTTAGATATTGAATCGTTATATACTAACATTCCTCTAACAGAAGGACTAGAGGTGATTAAACAGTTGTTGAGTACAAGAACTAGACCCATGCAAATCCCGACTGAATTCATAATTCGAACTGCTTGATATTGCATTAACCAACAATTACTTCTTGTACAAAGAAACATACTATCTCCAGGTTAAAGGAGTCTCTATGGGCGCTTGTTTCGCCCCAAACTGTGCGGTCCTCTATGTACATCACTTGGAAACCAAAACCATCTTATCCATGCAAAATCAATTTCTGAACAAGATTTTATTATGGCGTCGATATGTAGACGACATCCTCCTACTTTGACTGGGGCAACATGAGGACCTTCTATCCTTTATTCTCTGGCTAAACAACAATCAAACACATCTTACTTTCACCTCCGATATTCGGAAAAATGACCTTCCATTTTTGGATCTGACATTACATGTGTAGGATGGTTCCATCGGCACATCTCTGTACCGAAAGCCCACCGAACGGAATACATTACTTTTGTATTCCAGCTACCATCCTCGTGCTTTACGTGACGGTTTGCCCTATGGGCAATTTTTACGCATACGACGTAATTGCAAATGGAGGTAGGACTATTTTCGAGAAGCAGCTGTTCTCTCTGACAAATTGACAAATAGAGGCTATCCCAAACATTTGGTTAAAAGAGTGCTTAAACGCGCATGGTATAGTCATAGGGAGATAATCCTAGGTCCATCTACTAAACGTGAAAAAACACGTATCCTTTTTGTCTCTAAATTTAGCCCTTGTAGCAACAAGGTAGGCAAGATAATAAAAAAAAAACTGGTCAGTTTTATGTACTATCAAACATTTGTCTGAACCACCTTTACTTTCCTATAAAAGAGGAAACAATCTTTCAGATCAATTAGTTCATGCTACCACATGGCCAGAGAAACAGAAGGGCGACCAATCACTAACCACGGCTTGGGGCCTTCCACCTATTTTGGGCCATTTTAAATGCCAGGATTGTAGTGTCTGTAATTTTACCAACAACACTAAGGTATTTGTAACTCCAGGCTTGGATCTACCTTGACACTTTCCTCTTCGACGGCAGCAGCACTTTGCAGCAGATCACCATTGAAATCAACGACGATTCCCGACACCAAAAGACACCTATGCACCCGTTTCCCAGGGTGAGGTAACTCGAGTACTCTGGTGCTCCCGTGGGTGTTGTGCCTAGAACCCCTTAAGTCTAAAGGGGTTTGCTCAAAGTCCTCCTCCAAGTGTCCCTAATCTTTAAATTTCCAACCCCGACTTTCCCCATTGAAGTTAACAGAGATTCGCAGCTGTGTTCAGACACTGCACGCATCCCCCATGGGTCCCCTGTGTCACTACCTTGGGTGGTTCCTTGTAGCCCCAGCACTTCTACAGGCTCTAGGCCTTTTGTCTAGTAAAGTTGTGGTTCTTATACCACTTTAATGATATATGATTTGGTATGTCCCTAGGGCTCAACATATATTGTGCTAATTTACTGTGTGCTATTAAGTGTAACTTATGTGCTTTGACCTCTAGCCTCATAAAGAGACTAGAAGGGTGTGTTTAGAATAAATACATATATTTTATATATATATACCTGGTGTGGTTCTTCTTTTATTTGGTCATTCACGAGATTATAGACTGGTAAAACAAGCTGCTTTACATTCCTTTAAGACGTAGCCTGAAGACTGCTCTCCACAGCTACCGCTAGGATAGCTTTCAATAAAGATTGTCTTTAACCTATCACCTCTAAGGGGCCGTTTGGACCGGTACAAGGTGTCCACTATAACTAGTGGATAGCATATACCAGGCCAACTTCTCACAATGTAGTGTGACACTGGGGCAGTGAGGCGGTGCCTGCTGGATCTCCTGGGTTTGAAGATGCAGGGCTGCAGTAGTAGAACAGTTACCAGGTGGTGTGGTGTAACACTGGAGCAGTGATGGGGTGCCTGCGGGCTCTCCTGGGGTGTGCTGATGCAGGGCTGCAGTAGTAGAACAGTTACCAGGTGGTGTAGTGTAACACTGGAGCAGTGATGCGGTGCCTGCGGGCTCTCCCGGGGTGTGCTGATGCAGGGCTGCAGTAGTAGAACAGTTACCAGGTGGTGTGGTGTAACCCTGGGGCAGTGAGGAGGTACCTGCTGGCCCTCCTGTGGTGTGGAGATATAGGGCAGCAGTAGTAGGGCAGTTACCAGGTGGTGTAGTGTGACACTGGGGTGGTGAGGAGGTGCCTGTGGGCTCTCCTGGGGTGTGCGGATGCAGGGCTGCAGTAGTAAAACAGTTACCAGGTGGTGTAGTGTAACCCTGGGGCAGTGAGGAGGTGCCTGCTGGCTCTCCTGTGGTGTGGAGATATACGGCTGCAGTAGTAGGGCAGTTACCAGATGGTGTAGTGTAACACTGGTGCAATGGGTCTGTGCCTGCGGGCTTTCCTGGGGTGTGGAGATGCAGGGATGCAGCAGTAGAGCACTTACCAGATGGTGTAGTGTGACACTGGGGCAGTGAGTAGGTGCCTGCGGGCTCTCCTGTGGTGTGGAGATGCAGGGCTGCAGTAGTAGAACAGTTACCGGGTGGTGTAGTGTGACACTGGGGCAGTGAGTAGGTGCCTACGGGCTCTCCTGTGGTGCGGAGATGCAGAGCTGCAGTAGTAGAACAGTTTCCGGGTGGTGTAGTGTAACACTGGGGCAGTGAGGCGGTGCCTGCGGGCTTTCCTGGGGTGTGGAGATGCAGGGCTGCAGTAGTGGAACAGTTACCAGATAGTGTAGTGTGACACTGGGGCAGTGAGGCGGTGCCTGCGGGATCTCCTATGGAGTGGAGATGCAGGGCTGCAGTAGTAGAACAGTTTCCGGGTAGTGTAGTGTAACACTGGGGCAGTGAGGAGGTGCCTGCTGGATCTCCTGGGTTTTAAGATGCAGGGCTTCAGTTGTGGAGCAGTTACCAGGTGGTGTAGTGTAACACTGGAGCAGTGAGGGGGTGCCTGCTGGCTCTTCTGTGGTGTGGAGATGCACGGCTGCAGCAGTAGAGCAGTTACCAGGTGGTGTAGTGTAACACTGGGGCAGTGAGGCGGTGCCTGCTGGCTCTCCTGTGCTGTGGAGATATAGGGCTGCAGTAGTAGGGCAGTTACCAGGTGGTGTAGTGTGACACTGGGGCAGTGAGCAGTTGCCTGGGGTCTCTTCTGTAGTGTGGAGCTGCAGGGCTGCAGTAATAGAACAGTTATCATGTAACACTGGGACTCTGAGGAGGTGCCTGCTGGATCTCCTGTGGTGCGGATAATGCAGGGCTGCAGTAGTAGAACAGTTTCTGGGTGGTGTTCTGTAACACTGGAGCAGTGAGGCGTTGCCTGCGGGCTCTCCTGGGGTGTGGAGATATAGGGCTGCAGTGGTAGAACAGTTACAAGATGGTGTAGTGTAACCCTGGGGCAGTGAAGAGGTGCCTGCGGTCTTTCCTGTGGTGTGGAGATGCAGGGCTGAAGCAGTAGAGCACTTATCAGATGCTGTAGTGTAACACTGGCGCAGTGTTGAGGTACCTGCTGGCTCTTCTGTGGTGTGGAGATATAGGGCTGCAGCAGTAGAGCAGTTACCAGGTGTTGTAGGGGCAGTGAGGAGGTGCCTGCTGGGTCTCCTGTGGTGTGTAGATATAGGGCTGCAGTAGTAGAGCAGTTACCGGCTAGTGTAGTGTAACACTGGGGCAGTGAGGCGGTGCCTGCTGGCTCTCCCGTGGTACAGAGATGCGGGGCTGCTGGAGTAGAACAGTTACCAGGTGGTGTAGTCTAACACTGGGGCAGTGAGGCAGTGCCTGTGGCCTCTTCTGTGTTGTGGAGATGCAGGGCTGCAGCAATAGAGCAGATACCAGGTGGTGTAGAGTAACACTGGGGCAGTGAGGAGGTGCCTGCTGGCTCTTCTGTGCTGTGGAGATATAGGGCTGCAGTGGTAGAACAGTTACAAGATGGTGTAGTGTAACCCTGGGGCAGTGAAGAGGTGCCTGCGGTCTTTCCTGTGGTGTGGAGATGCAGGGCTGCAGCAGTAGAGCACTTATCAGATGCTGTAGTGTAACACTGGCGCAGTGTTGAGGTACCTGCTGGCTCTTCTGTGGTGTGGAGATGCAGGGCAGCAATAATAGAACAGTTACCAGGTGGTGTAGTGTGACACTGGGGCAGTGAGGTGGTGCCTTCTGGCTCTCCTATGGTGGGGAGATGCAGGGCTGAAGTAGTAGGGCAGTTACCAGGTGGTGTACTGTGACACTGGGGCAGTGAGGCGGTGCCTTCTGGCTCTCCTGTGGTGTGGAGATATAGGGATGCAGCAGTAGAGCAGTAAACAGATGCTGTAGTGTGCCACTGGGGCAGTGAGTTGGTGCCTGCAGGCTCTCCTGGGGTGTGGAGATGCAGGGCTGCAGCAGTAGAAGAGTAACCAGGTGGTGTAGTGTTACACTGGGGCAGTGAGGCGGTGTTTGCTGGATCTCCTGTGGTGCGGAGATGTAGGGCTGCAGTAGTAGGGCAGTTACAAGGTGGTGTAGTGTGACACTGGGGCAGTGAGCAGGTGCCTGCGGGCTCTCCTGGGGTGTGGAGATGCAGAGCTGCAGTAATAGAACAGTTACCAGGTGGTGTAGTGTGACACTGGGGCAGTGAGGCGGTGCCTGCTGGCTCTCCTGTGGTGTGGGGATGCAGGGCCGCAGTAGTAGGGCCGTTACCAGGTGGTGTAGTGTGAGACTAGGGCAGTGAGGTGGTACCTGCTGGCTCTCCTGTGGTGTAGAGATGCGGGGCTGCAGTAGTAGGGCAGTTACCAGGTGGTGTAGTGTGACAATGGGGCAGTAAGTCGGTGCCTTCTGGCTCTCCTGTGGTGCGGAGATGCAGGGCTGCAGAATTAGAACAGTTACCGGGTGTAGTGTGACACTGGGGCAGTGAGGTGGTGCCTGCAGGCTCTCCTATGGTGTGGAGATGCTGGGCTGCAGGAGTTGAGGAGTTACCGGGTGGTGTAGTGTAACACTGGGGCAGTGAGGCGGTGCCTGCTAGCTCTCCTGTGGTGTGGAGATATAGGGCTGCAGTAGTAGGGCAGTTACCAGGGGGTGTAGTGTGACACTGGGGCAGTGAGGTGGTGCCTAAGGTCTCTCCTGTCGCGTGGATATATAGGGCTGCAGTAGTAGGGCAGTTACCAGGTGGTGTAGTGTGACACTGGGGCAGTGAGGCTGTGCCTGCGGTCTCTCCTGGAGTGTGGAGATATAGGGCTGCAGTAGTAGGGCAGTTACCAGGTGGTGTAGTGTGACACTGGGGCAGTGCGGTGGTGCCTGCAGGCTCTCCTGGGGTGTGGAGAAATAGGGCTGCAGTAGTAGAACAGTTACCGGGTGTAGTTTGACACTGGGGCAGTGAGGGGGTGCCTGCTGGCTCTCCTGTGGTTTGGCGATATAGGGCTGCAGTAGTAGGGCAGATACCAGGTGGTGTAGTGTCACACTGGGGCAGTGAGGCGGTGCCTTTTGGCTCTCCTGTGGTGCGGCGATGCGGGCTGCAGGAGTAGAACAGTTACCGGGTGGTGTAGTGTAACACTGGGGCAGTGAGGCGGTGCCTGTTGGCTATCCTGTGGTGTGGAGATATAGGGCTGCAGCAGTAGAGCAGTAACCAGATGCTGTAGTGTAACACTGGGGCAGTGAGGCGGTGCCTGCCGGCTATCCTGTGGTGTGGAGATATAGGGCTGCAGTAGTAGAACAATTACCGGGTGTAGTGTGACCCTGGGGCAGTGAGTTGGTGCCTGCAGGCTCTCCTGGGGTGTGGAGATGCAGGGCTGCAGCAGTGGAACAGTTACCAGGTGGTGTGGTGTGACACTGGGGCAGTGAGGCGGTGTTTGCTGGCTCTCCTGTGGTGCGGAGATGTTGGGCTGCAGTAGTAGGGCAGTTATCAGGTGGTGTAGTGTGACACTGGGGCAGTGAGCAGGTGCCTGCGGGCTCTCCTGGGGTGTGGAGATGCAGGGCTGCAGTAATAGAACAGTTACCAGGTGGTGTAGCGTGACACTGGGGCAGTGAGGCGGTGCCTGCTGGCTCTCCTGTGGTGTGGAGATGCAGGGCTGCAGTAGTAGGGCAGTTACCAGGTGGTGTAGTGCGACACTAGGGCAGTGAGGTGGTGCCTGCTGGCTCTCCTGTGGTGTAGAGATGCGGGGCTGCAGTAGTAGGGCAGTTACCGGGTGGTGTAGTGTGACAATGGGGCAGTGAGTAGGTGCCTTCTGGCTCTCCAGTGGTGCGGAGATGCAGGGCTGCAGTAGTAGAACAGATACCAGGTGTAGCGTGACACTGGGGCAGTGAGGTGGTGCCTGCAGGCTCTCCTGGGGTGTGGAGATATAGGGCTGCCGTAGAAGAACAGTTACCGGGTGTAGTGTGACACTGGGGCGGTGAGGTGGTGCCTGCAGGCTCTCCTGGGGTGTGGAGATATAGGGCTGCAGTAGTAGAACAGTTACCGGGTGTAGTTTGACACTGGGGCAGTGAGGCAGTGCCTGCTGGCTCTCCTGTGGTTTGGAGATATAGGGCTGCAGTAGTAGGGCAGTTACCAGGTGGTGTGGTGTGACACTGGGGCAGTAAGGCGGTGCCTGCGGTCTCTCCTGGAGTGTGGAGATATAGGGCTGCAGTAGTAGGGCAGTTACCAGGTGGTGTAGTGTGACACTGGGGCAGTGAGGTGGTGCCTGCTGGCTCTCCTGTGGTGTGGAGATGCAGGGCTGCAGTAGTAGGGCAGTTACCAGGTGGTGTAGTGTGACACTAGGGCAGTGAGGTGGCGCCTGCTGGCTCTCCTGTGGTGTAGAGATGCGGGGCTGCAGTAGTAGGGCAGTTACCAGGTGGTGTAGTGTGACAATGGGGCAGTGAGTAGGTGCCTTCTGGCTCTCCTGTGGTGCGGAGATGCAGGGCTGCAGTAGTAGAACAGATACCGGGTGTAGTGTGACACTGGGGCAGTGAGGCGGTGCCTGCAGGCTCTCCTGGGGTGTGGAGATATAGGGCTGCCGTAGTAGAACAGTTACCGGTGTAGTTTGACACTGGGGCAGTGAGGTGGTGCCTGCAGGCTCTCCTATGGTGTGGAGATATAGGGCTGCAGTAGTAGGGCAGTTACCAGGTGGTGTAGTGTCACACTGTGGCAGTGAGGCGGTGACTTCTGGCTCTCCTGTCGTGCGGAGATGCAGGCTGCAGGAGTAGAACAGTTACCGGGTGGTGTAGTGTAACACTGGGTCTGTGAGACGGTGCCTGCTGGCTCTCCTGTGATGTGAAGATATAGGGCTGCAGCAGTAGAGCAGTAACCAGATGCTGTAGTTTAACACTGGGGCAGTAAGGCGGTACCTGCGGGCTCTCCTGTGGTGTGGAGATGCAGGGCTGCAGTAGTAGAACAGTTACCGGGTGTAGTGTGACACTGGGGCAGTGAGTTGGTGCCTGGTGGCTCTCCTGTGGTGTGGAGGTGTAGGGCTGCAGTAGTAGGGCAGTTACCAGGTGGTGTAGTGTGTCACTGGGGCAGTGAGCAGGTGCCTGCCGGCTCTCCTGGGGTGTGGAGATGCAGGGCTGCAGTAATAGGACAGTTACCAGGTGATGTAGTGTGACACTGGGGCAGTAAGGCGGTGCCTGCGGTCTCTCCTGGGGTGTGGAGATATAGGGCTGCAGTAGTAGGGCAGTTACCAGGTGGTGTAGTGTGACACTGGGGCAGTGAGGTGGTGCCTGCTGGCTCTCCTGTGGTGTGGAGATGCAGGGCTGCAGTAGTAGGGCAGTTACCAGGTGGTGTAGTGTGACAATGGGGCAGTGAGTCGGTGCCTTCTGGCTCTCCTATGGTGTGGAGATATGGGGCTGCAGGAGTAGAGCAGTTACCGGGTGGTGTAGTGTGACACTGGGGCAGTGAGGCGGTGCCTGCAGTCTCTCCTGTGGTGTGGATATATAGGGCTGCCGTAGTAGGACAGTTACCAGGTGGTGTAGTGTGACACTGGGGCAGTGAGGCTGTGCCTGTGGTCTTTCCTGTAGTGTGGAGATATAGGGCTGCAGTAGTAGGGCAGTTACCAGGTGGTGTAGTGTGACACTGGGGCAGTGGGATGGTGCCTGCTGGCTCTCCTGTGGTGTGGAGATGCAGGGCTGCAGTAGTAGGGCAGTTACCAGGTGGTGTAGTGTGACAATGGGGCAGTGAGTCGGTGCCTTCTGGCTCTCCTATGGTGTGGAGATATGGGGCTGCAGGAGTAGAGCAGTTACCGGGTGGTGTAGTGTGACACTGGGGCAGTGAGGCGGTGCCTGCAGTCTCTCCTGTGGTGTGGATATATAGGGCTGCCGTAGTAGGACAGTTACCAGGTGGTGTAGTGTGACACTGGGGTAGTGAGGCAGTGCCTGCGCTCTCCTGTGGTGTGGAGATAATGCAGTAGTTGGGCAGTTACCAGATGGTGTAGTGTAACACTGGGGCGGTGAGGAGGTGCCTGCTGGCTCTTCTGTGGTGCGGAGATGCAAGGCTGCAGCAGTAGAGCAGTTACCAGATGGTGTAGTGTAACACTGGGGCCGTGAGGAGGTACCTGCTGGCCCTCCTGTGGTGTGGAGATATAGAGCTGCAGTAGTAGGGCAGTTACCAGGTGGTGTAGTGTGACACTGGGGCAGTGAGCAGGTGCCTGCGGTCTCTCCGGTGGTGTGGAGATGCAGGGCTGCAGTAGTGGAACAGTTACCGGGTGGTGTAGTGTGACACTGGGGCAGTAAGCAGGTGCCTGTGGTCTCTCCTGTGGTGTAGAGATGCAGGGCTGCAGTAGTGGAACAGTTACTGGGTGGTGTAGTGTGACACTGGGGCAGTGAGCAGGTGCCTGTGGTCTCTCCTATGGTGCGGAGATGCAGGGCTACAGGAGTAGAACAGGTACGGGTGGTGTAGTGTGACACTGGGGCAGTGAGGCGGTGCCTGCTGGCTCTCCTGTGGTGTGGAGATATGGGGCTGCAGTAGTAGAGCAGTTACCAGGTGGTGTAGTGTAACACTGGAGCAGTGAGGAGGTGCCTGCTGGATCTCCTGTGGTGCGGAGATGCAGGGCTGCAGTAGTAGAACAGTTACCAGGTGGTGTAGTGTAACACTGGGGCAGTGAGGCGGTGCCTGCCGTCTCTTCTGTGGTGTGGAGATATAGGGCTGCAGTAGTAGGGCAGTTACCAGGTGGTGTAGTGTAACACTGGGGCAGTGATGCGGTGCCCGCGGTCCCTCCTGTGGTGTGGCGATATAGGGCTGCAGTTACCAGGTGGTGTAGTGTGACACTGGGGCAGTGAGGCGGTGCCTGCGGTCTCTCCTGTGGTGTGGAGATGCAGGGCTGCAGTAGTAGGGCAGTTACCAGGTGGTGTAGTGTGACACTATGGCAGTGAGGTGGTGCCTGCTGGCTCTCCTGTGGTCTAGAGATGCGGGGCTGCAGTAGTAGAACAGATACCGGGTGTAGTGTGACACTGGGGCAGTGAGGCGGTGCCTGCGGGCTCTCCTGGGGTGTGGAGATATAGGGCTGCCGTAGTAGAACAGTTACCGGGTGTAGTGTGACACTGGGGCGGTGAGGTGGTGCCTGCAGGCTCTCCTGGGGTGTGGAGATATAGGGCTGCAGTAGTAGAACAGTTACCGGGTGTAGTTTGACACTGGGGCAGTGAGGCGGTGCCTGCTGGCTCTCCTGTGGTTTGGAGATATAGGGCTGCAGTAGTAGGGCAGTTACCAGGTGGTGTAGTGTGACACTGGGGCAGTGAGGCGGTGCCTTCTGGCTCTCCTGTGGTGCGGAGATGCGGGCTGCAGGAGTAGAACAGTTACCGGGTGGTGTAGTGTAACACTGGGGCTGTGAGACGGTGCCTGCTGGCTCTCCTGTGATGTGGAGATATAGGGCTGCAGCAGTAGAGCAGTAACCAGATGCTGTAGTTTAACACTGGGGCAGTAAGGCGGTGCCTGCGGGCTCTCCTGTGGTGTAGAGATATAGGGCTGCAGTAGTAGAACAGTTACCGGGTGTAGTTTGACACTGGGGCAGTGAGGCGGTGCCTGCTGGCTCTCCTGTGGTTTGGAGATATAGGGCTGCAGTAGTAGGGCAGTTACCAGGTGGTGTAGTGTGACACTGGGGCAGTGAGGCGGTGCCTCCTGGCTCTCTTGTGGTGTGGAGATGCGGGCTGCAGGAGTAGAACAGTTACCGGGTGGTGTAGTGTAACACTGGGGCTGTGAGACGGTGCCTGCTGGCTCTCCTGTGATGTGGAGATATAGGGCTGCAGCAGTAGAGCAGTAACCAGATGCTGTAGTTTAACACTGGGGCAGTAAGGCGGTGCCTGCGGGCTCTCCTGCGGGCTCTCCTGCGGTGTGGAGATATAGGGCTGCAGTAGTAGAACAGTTACCGGGTGTAGTGTGACACTGGGGCAGTGAGTTGGTGCCTGCTGGCTCTCCTGTGGTGTGGAGATGTAGGGCTGCAGTAGTAGGGCAGTTACCAGGTGGTGTAGTGTATCACTGGGGCAGTGAGCAGGTGCCTGCGGGCTCTCCTGGGGTGTGGAGATGCAGGGCTGCAGTAATAGAACAGTTACCAGGTGGTGTAGTGTGACCCTGGGGCAGTAAGGCGGTGCCTGCTGGCTCTCCTGGGGTGTGGAGATATAGGGCTGCAGTAGTAGGGCAGTTACCAGGTGGTGTAGTGTGACACTGGGGCAGTGAGGTGGTGCCTTCTGGCTCTCCTATGGTGTGAAGATATAGGGCTGCAGTAGTAGGGCAGTTACCAGGTGGTGTAGTGTGACAAAAGGGCAGTGAGTCGGTGCCTTCTGGCTCTCCTATGGTGTGGAGATATAGGGCTGCAGGAGTAGAGCAGTTAGCGTGTGGTGTAGTGTGACACTGGGGCAGTGAGGCGGTGCCTGCAGTCTCTCCTGTGGTGTGGATATATAGGGCTGCCGTAGTAGGGCAGTTACCAGGTGGTGTAGTGTGACACTGGGGCAGGGAGGCTGTGCCTGTGGTCTCTCCTGTAGTGTGGAGATATAGGGCTGCAGTAGAAGGACAGTTACCAGGTGGTGTAGTGTGACACTGGGGCTGTGAGACGGTGCCTGCTGGCTCTCCTGTGATGTGGAGATATAGGGCTGCAGCAGTAGAGCAGTAACCAGTTGCTGTAGTTTAACACTGGGGCAGTAAGGCGGTGCCTGCGGGCTCTCCTGTGGTGTGGAGATATAGGGCTGCAGTAGTAGAACAGTTACCGGGTGTAGTGTGACACTGGGGCGGTGAGGTGGTGCCTGCAGGCTCTCCTATGGTGTGGAGCTATAGGGCTGCAGGAGTAGAGCAGTTACCGGGTGGTGTAGTGTGACACTGGGGCAGTGAGGCGGTGCCTGCAGTCTTTCCTGTGGTGTGGATATATAGGGCTGCCGTAGTAGGGCAGTTACCAGGTGGTGTAGAGTGACACTGGGGCAGTGAGGCTGTGCCTGTGGTCTCTCCTGTAGTGTGGAGATATAGGGCTGCAGTAGAAGGGCAGTTACCAGGTGGTGTAGTGTGACACTGGGGCAGTGAGGCGGTGCCTTCTGGCTCTCCTGTGGTGCGGAGATGCGGGCTGCAGGAGTAGAACAGTTACCGGGTGGTGTAGTGTAACACTGGGGCTGTGAGACGGTGCCTGCTGGCTCTCCTGTGATGTGGAGATATAGGGCTGCAGCAGTAGAGCAGTAACCAGATGCTGTAGTTTAACACTGGGGCAGTAAGGCGGTGCCTGCGGGCTCTCCTGTGGTGTGGAGATATAGGGCTGCAGTAGTAAAACAGTTACCGGGTGTAGTGTGACACTGGGGCAGTGAGTTGGTGCCTGCTGGCTCTCCTGTGGTGTGGAGATGTAGGGCTGCAGTAGTAGGGCAGTTACCAGGTGGTGTGGTGTGTCACTGGGGCAGTGAGCAGGTGCCTGCGGGCTCTCCTGGGATGTGTGGAGATGCAGGGCTGCAGTAATAGAACAGTTACCAGGTGGTGTAGTGTGACACTGGGGCAGTAAGGTGGTGCCTGCGGTCTCTCCTGTGGTGTGGAGATGCAGGGCTGCAGTAGTAGGGCAGTTACCAGGTGGTGTAGTGTGACAAAAGGGCAGTGAGTCAGTGCCTTCTGGCTCGCCTATGGTGTGGAGATATAGGGCTGCAGGAGTAGAGCAGTTAGCGGGTGGTGTAGTGTGACACTGGGGCAGTGAGGCGGTGCCTGCTGTCTCTCCTGTGGTGTGGATATATAGGGCTGCCGTAGTAGGGCAGTTACCAGGTGGTGTAGTGTGACACTGGGGCAGTGAGGCTGTGCCTGTGGTCTCTCCTGTAGTGTGGAGATATAGGGCTGCAGTAGAAGGGCAGTTACCAGGTGGTGTAGTGTGACACTGTGGCAGTGAGGCAGTGCCTGCGGTCTCTCCTGTGGTGTGGAGATAATGGGCTGCAGTAGTAGGGCAGTTACCAGGTGGTGTAGTGTAACACTGGGGCGGTGAGGAGGTGCCTGCTGGCTCTTCTGTGGTGCGGAGATGCAGGGCTGCAGCAGTAGAGCAGTTACCAGGTGGTGTAGTGTAACACTGGGGCAGTGAGGAGGTACCTGCTGGCCCTCCTGTGGTGTGGAGATATAGGGCTGCAGTAGTAGGGCAGTTACCAGGTGGTGTAGTGTGACACTGGGGCAGTGAGCAGGTGCCTGTGGTCTCTCCTGTGATGTAGAGATGCGGGGCTGCAGTAATAGAACAGTTACAAGGTGGTGTAGGTTGACACTGGGGCAGTGAGGAGGTGCCTGCTGGCTCAACTATGGTGTGGAGATGCAGGGCTGCAGTAGTAGAACCGTTACCGGGTGTAGTGTGACACTGGGGCAGTGAGGTTAGGCCTGCAGACTCTCCTATGGTGCGGAGATGCAGGGCTACAGGAGTAGAACAGTTACCGGGTGGTGTAGTGTGACACTGGGGCAGTGAGGCGGTGCCTGCTGGCTCTCCTGTGGTGTGGAGATATGGGGCTGCAGTAGTAGAGCAGTTACCAGGTGGTGTAGTGTAACACTGGAGCAGTGAGGAGGTGCCTGCTGGATCTCCTGTGGTGCGGAGATGCAGGGCTGCAGTAGTAGACCAGTTACCAGGTGGTGTAGTGTAACACTGGGGCAGTGATGCGGTGTCTGCAGTCTCTCCTGTGGTGTGGAGAAAAAAGGGTGCAGTAGTAGGGCAGTTACCAGGTGTTGTAGTGTAACACTGGGGCAGTGATGCGGTGCCCGCGGTCCCTCCTGTGGTGTGGAGATATAGGGCTGCAGTTACCAGGTGATGTAGTGTGACACTGGGGCAGTGAGGCGGTGCCTGCGGTCTCTCCTGTGGTGTGGAGATAATGGGCTGCAGTAGTAGAACAGTTACCGGGTGGTGTAGTGTGACACTGGGGCAGTGAGGCGGTGCCTGCGGGCTCTCCTATGGTGCGGAGGTGCAAGGCTGCAATAGTAGAGCAGTTACCAGGTGGTGTAGTGTGACACTGGGGCAGTGAGGCGGTGTCTGCGGGCTCTCCTATGGTGCGGAGATGCAGGGCTGCAGTAGTAGAACAGTTACCAGGTGGTGTAGTGTGTCACTGGGGCAGTGAGGCGCTGCCTGCGGTCTCTCCTGTGGTGTGGAGATGCAGGGCTGCAGGGCTGCAGCAGTAGAACAGTTACCAGGTGGTGTAGTGTGACACTGGGACAGTGAGGCGGTGCCTGCGGGCTCTCCTATGGTGCGAAGATGCAGGGCTGCAGTAGTAGAGCGGTTACCATGTGGTGTAGTGTAACACTGGGGCGGTGAGGAGGTACCTGCTGGATCTCCTGTGGTGCGGAGATGCAGGGCTGCAGCAATAGAGCCGTTACCAGGTGGTGTAGTGTAACACTGGGGTGGTGAGGAGGTGCTTGCTGGCGTTGTGGCCTTAGTACTGTATGTGTTGTGGGGATTTGAAGTGGAGATGGAAGTGATTGTTGTATGGGGGAGCAGGGCGGTGGGTGCCCTAGGGTGAGTGGGGAGGTGAACGAGTGGTGCTGTGAAATGATAGTTCACCCATGGGAACAGCACGCTGGGGCTCCTGTAGTCTCCACTTTGGTTTCTATGAAACTCTGCAGCGGTGCGGTTCTGGCAGTAGGGGTGCTGTTCTGGGTGGTAGTGCAGTGGCGGGAGAAAGTAATGCGCCGCCGAGAACGTGCAGCGCAGTGTTGGGGCTGGTAGTGCTGGAGAGTCTCTTGTGTGGTTGTCTGCGGTAGTTGTGCAGTGGTGGGGGTTATATTCGATGTTGGGGGTGGTTGAACACTTTTATTGGCTCTCATATGAAATGGTAGAACTGTGCCATGGTGTAGGAGTAGTGGTGTAGTGACGATGGCAGGGGCATCAATGTATTTGTGCTGTGTTGATGGGTGGTAGTGAGGTGCTTACTATGGGTAGTGCAGTGGAGGGGAATGGTGTTATGGTGGGAGATGAAAGTGAAGCGGTGGAGAGTGTAGGGCGGTGTGACAGGCCACTCTTCAGGGAGGTCATGTATACTTGGAAGTATGTAGATGTGATAGCTTAAGAAACTCCCAAACTGTGATTATTTGCCTAGGGGCATAGCTTAGTCAGTGAGATTCAGGGGTGGGAATCTCAAATAGCCTTGGGCTGCTGGGTGAAATGGTTACTTGACAAAGGGCCTCTGGGGCTGAAGGAGAGATTGGTGGAGAGGTACTCTGTTGCAAGGCATACTCTGCCGGCTGAACCCAAGGTCTGCCTACGCAATTCTGAGTTTAGTGGGACACAGGTTTTATGCCAAAGGAGCAAAATTGACTGTACCAGAGTAAATCTTTCTGCGAAGGAGTAGGTGCAATCAGAGGTAAGCCACCGAACCATCCACCCTGTTCAGAGTGGACATTTGGATGTCTTTTTTTAGGTCTCGCCTCTGCAGCGCGCATGCGCTACAAAGGCAAAAAGACTTTTTGGGATCGCTTTGGCTTTTCAGCCAAACATGTGCACGTGTTCCATTGCCTTCAATGGCAACGCGTGCACGTCAGGAGATTCACTTGCGGGAGCGCGCGTCCCATTTGGCAGCAATTATCGCTCCCGCAAGTGAATCTCGCAGCCCACCTCCTCCCCCCTGCTGCCGCACACGCCTCCCCCTGCTCCCGGTAGCCTGCCACGCTTGTGCTTGTTTTTTTTTTTGCAGCGCTTGTGCTTGGTTTTTTTTTTGCCGTGCCTGTGCTCCCTCTCTCCTCGAGGCTTAGCCGCCATTGATGCCCGTGCACAGTATGTTCGCTGGGGAGCCTTGAGATTACCGGCTCAGGATTATCCCTCCTGGCAGGTTTTACATATGCACCCTTTAAACACAGTGTTTAAAATATTGGTGACATAACCCACAAAGCTGAAATCAGTGCTGCCTCGCCATTACATCCAACACCTCCGAACCAATATTACGGGCTTCCCCCCAGAGCCGGTGTTGTCCCCTGAGCGTCCTCTGGAAGTGATACCAATGCATCCTGCAGAGGACTCTGCACCTCATTTAATAATTTGTGTGTGTACCTGTACAGTTCCTCCGCAGTGATATGTAGGTGCATGCATAGTGATGTGTGTGCTTGTACATTTGTATCTGAGTGTGCATGTGTTATGTGCAACCACAGTGATGCATGGGGGGCGGTGTGTGTGCGTGTGTGTGTTTGGGAAGGAGTGGGGGCAGTGTTATTCATATTTGGTCACTGCAGAGACACCAATGTGGGCGAGGGTCAGTCAGACAGGCAAGACAACATTGGGCATGTTACAAGAGTGATAGGGAGCCGGAGGGGGCGAGGGTTAAGAGAAGCCTACAATGGCCTACCGCAATCATTGGTTTGGAGCGAGGACAGCCACAGTCCTGTCATTTACAAACTCAGAGGCACAGTGTTATGAGCAGACTGAGGTGTCTAGCACACAGAGGCAGTCTGGGGCTTTAACAACAGAAGTGCTTGTCAGCTTGTGTCTCTTTATGGCAGACACGGAAGAGCGAAGGGTGCATCAGAGGCTTGTTGTGGTCAGCACCAGTAATTAAAACTAGCAGCAATGAGGGTGGGGGAATGGCTCATACCCGAACGGATGGGTTTGGGGGGATGTCAAGCCACACCGTGAATTCCTCTCACTTTGAAGTCAGATAAAGTAACTAGATAAGAACAAGATTTACAGGCCTGTTTGATGGCACTCTCGGAGCACGTGAGAAACCACAAGCACTCCTGGCTCTGGCCCTTATCATCGACTACTGTCTGCTACACCGGTCGCGTGACAGTGAGCGAGGCCAACGTACAGGGCCTTTACGCTGCCGCTGACATGTTGCAGCTGGAATAAGTGCGCCAAGCCTGCGATGACTTCCTGACTTGCCATTTAGACTCAGCCAACTGCGCCGATACTTTAAAGTTCGCGGGCTCCTTTGACCATGCTGAGCTGCGAGCTCAGACCTTGGCTCACATGGCGAGACACTTTAGCCAGCTGAGCGGTGGAGAGTTGTGCGGGTTGAGTCTGGCACAGCTGCAGGAGGTGCTGTGGTTTGACGACCTGGATGTGGACGGGGAAGGGCTCGTGTGTGCAGCCGCCATACATTGGCTGGAGGCTGCGCCGGCCGACCGTGGACCTGTGCGTTGGCACCACCTGGGCGATGAGGACCGTGTATACCTGGACGGGTTGCGTGGTCCGCCTTTCGTTCAGCGCTACTGCTGGCCCTACCTGCAGGGGGTGCTGGACGACCGCTATGGGCCTGTCTGTTCGCGAACGCCCCCAGAGCCCCAGACCCCACCACAGGAGACCCCCGCCCGCCACATGGGAATGCAGGCCAAAGAGATGGTCATCTTTTTGGAGACCTCGAGGATCCCTTCGGCTGCTAGGATCCTTACTCCGGTGACATCTACACCATGCCCTCGCCCCTGGCCACGGGCGTACCCGAAAGCGGTGAGTCAGTGACTTCCTGGAGAGTCTGTGTCTCCCCACAGCACGATATCTACTTAGTAGCACAGCCTTTTAAATATCTGTGGGTCTGCAGCCCAGTGCGCAACCGCTGGCAGCAGCTGGCAGAAAGATTGCTTTGCCGGTAGGGAATGAACCTAGCATACCTGCGTGGCCACATCTATATTCTAGGGGGTATGTACCTTTCGACGGAGGCCAGGCTAAGGGAAGTGGAGTGTTAGTGTACAGCGTGACCAGTGGGCATTGGTTCCCCTCTTCCACACTCGCTGTACTACTTCGAATTGGTCACTCTGGGGGACTACCTATATGAGGTCAACCACAAGGGATTACTGCGCTACGATCCTGGCCGGTACCAGTGGACAAATTGCGCCTCAATGGAGGGCAGCGAATTCAAAGAAGTCTGCGTTTTCCAGAAGGAGATCTACTGCATCTGTCTTTTTCCTGTGCTAAAGGTGTAGAGTCCCAGGGCGAGTGGAGGCGGGTCTGTGGCATCCCGTTTGTTGCCTGCGCGCACAGTTTGCCACGGTGAGCGGCTTCTGTTCATTACTTGTGCCATACCACACTGGCAAAGGGACGTTGTCACTGCGCATTATCAGTACGATGCGTCTGCTGATCGTTTGTTAAAGGTAGGTGACGAGGTAGGATTGCTGTCCCCACGTGGTGGGGTTATGTGCCTGTCTGTGCGTGTCTTTACATCTTGCCTTGAGCCAGGACAGAGCATCCCGAGGGAACGCCCAGGGCACTGAAGGGTCTTATCTGCGCGGAAGCAGGGGGGAGGAGGAGGGCTGCGAGATTCACTTGCAGGAGCGATAATTGCTGCCATTTGGCGGCGCTCGCTCCCGCAAGTGAATCTCCTGGAATGCACGCGTTGCCATTGAAGGCAATGGAACGCGTGCACGTGCCTTAGCATTTGCAGAATACGTGGAGGTAGCTAAAGGATTTCTGTGTGTTGCGAAGTGAATCAGATCCAAACCAGGCGCGCAACACCCATTGAACTCACCGGACTTCAGCCCCCCCCCCCCTCGTGTGTGGCAGCCCGGGATGAGACAGATCCCGGGCACACACACAGCCCACCTGAACGTTTCACAGGTCTTTAAAAGACCATTCGAATGTTAATTATGCCTTGCAGTTGTTTCACCCCTTTTAAGAGCCCCTGCAGCTCCACTCTGCCTACTGATTAAAGGTTCAGCCCCCCCCGAAATTTTTTCTTAGCCCCCCCGAAATTTGGCTCTAGTTGCGCCTCTGATCCAAACGTAATATTAATTTTACATTTCACCGGGGACAACACTATCATGGGACATAGAATTTAGAGAAGAAACTAATGAAATAATATTGTGAATAAAATGAATAAAGGCACACTGTTGGCTGAAGTCGTAATTAAACGAACGTGCACTGTAAATTTTTATAAGCTGCTTAACTGAAACGACTAGCATGATTGGTTAACTGATGGCTGTGAACGTGGGGCTATTTCTTTTCTTTTTTTGCATTGCTAGTTTGTGTTTCTAGGTTTAATACTGATACACTCAATATATTGTTCATCTCCGCCCCAGGATATTTTCAAAATGTGTGCCCTAAATTGCAGCCTTTCACTTTCCGATGCATAATACCGTTTTTTTAAAATGCTCTCTGCCCTAATTTCTGACTCAAATGACTTTTATTTTTTTTGCTTAATAATATGACACATAGGTTGCCCATTGGGGTATTAGAGAACCCTATTGTCTTTAACATGGTCGTACATTTGTCTTTGCATAACAACGTATTTGCACTCTTTTTATGGGAGACTTTTCCTTATAAAGTTACATTTATGCGATTGATATATGTAACCCTATTTGTGGTAATTGTTATGGTTCTGCTTGCCACAGAGGACGCAGTGCTTTAGTGCACTCTAAATATTTGCGCGTTTTCGCCTTAATCGTGTTGTCTGCGAGTGCCCGAGGCAACCTTGAAATAGTTTCGCTTCCCCATTCAGTAAATCGTAACCCAGCTCGTTTCTAAGGTCTTGCTTTCTGTAGTTCTGTATTACAGATTTGCATTATACACTGCTTATAAACTAGGATAATAGTACACCCTGCTTCCACTAGTCAATAACAATAAACCACATGGCAGCGACAATTATTCGTATTGTGGGACTGACAAACATTAAATATGTTTGTGTATCTAAATGGGATATGAACAGTAAGTAGCTCCATGGTAGGGGCTATTAAGACAAATAAGAAGATGACATTTGTTTATTACGTTTTGTTGCTTAATTATACCTTTTTGGTACTTTCTAAAACTGTATTTATAATTTATGAGCCTACAACGGCAAATCCAGATTACTACTTCGATAAAAAAAATAAAAAAAATGACTCCAGTGAGTAAATAGGGAGATAGTTAATCCTTTCTTGTAACACATGCAATCCAAATGGGTGAACTGCACACTTGTAGCCACCACCCAAAATGGGCCTGCAGTGTGTGAGAATACAAAGGCCTGTTGGCAACATAATATAATGATTTTTTTTATATATATTTAGGGTTTAATGGCTGCACTATGCTAGTTTATGTCTGTCACTGCCAGGTATAGAGAGAGTAAAAAATAGATGATAATTCTACATCATTTTTTTTTATTTTAATTTTTTTTATTTTTTCAAAACCTTTATTGAAAAAAGACAAGTCAGGTACAGTACACTGTGCAACAGATAAATGCAAATCGGCACATTTGAAACCAGTTCAAGCAAGAAAAATGAAATCAGCAGACCCTCACATGGGACCCTTAGGTGCAAATGCATGCTACACAGACATCATAAAAATATAAGAGGGACCCACCTCGCAGGGGTGGGCACCACCACCACTCCTTTGTTGAAGATGAGAGACATGTTTCAAGGCCAAATATGGAGGGGGGAGGACGGACACCGGATAGCACCGGCTGCCCCCACGGGCGAGGAGCCTGCGGGGAGCGTGGGAGAGGCGGCACCGCTGGGGGGGGAGCGGGAATGAAGGTAAGTAACCAAAGGACCTCAGATATCAACTGGCCAGCAACTGGCAGGCAATAAGTCCCAGAACTCTGATAGCAAAGTCTGGCATCGAGAGGTATCCTCCAGCTAACTGTTAACCCTGGGAGCAGGTCTGCAACCGCAGCACATCGCCAACCTGCGCCGGGCCAAGACAAGCAGCATAGCGATTAGACGGCGGTAAGCATCTGGACAGAATTTTACAAAGCCGAGCGGGCACATGGTGGGGTCAGGGATACTGTGGTACTAGTAATTGCCGAGACTGTGGAGCACACACCGTGCCAAAATTTGGTGACCTTGGGGCACAGCCATAGCCAGATGCGCGAAATCAGCAGCAGGGGTGCCGCAGCACATACAGGTATCGTTAGGTATGAGCCCTAGCTTGTGGAGCTGAGCAGGGGTACGGTATATCCTATGCAGGAACTTAAAGTGTATCAGACGGAGCCGGTAATTAGGTGACAGTTTCTTCATCTGGTTGCAGCAATTGAGCCAGTCTGCTGGCACAATGTCAATGCTGAGATTCGCACCTCAAGCATCGCGTGCGTGGTCTGTGGAAATAGAGGTGGCCATCAGTGTAAGAGCATATAGTTTAGTGACCAATTTATGCGAGGACGGGAAGGTATACACTAAGTCGAGGGCCGGCATGGTGGGAGGAGGCTGGGGGAAAGAGGAGTGCAGTGTCCGGCAAATGGAGCGCAGCTGTAGAATAGTAGCATGCCCAGCGGACCGGATTACTCTGGGAGGGAGTAGAAGGCATCCCCTGGGTAAAGGTCCACAATCGTCCGTAAACCCCGTCGCGTTGCATGCTTGGACATGCTGGAAGGCTGAAGCGGGGGGAAATCAGGGTGGTTCACTATTGGCACAGCGTTTGCAGAGAGTAAGGGGAGGTTTGATAGCCGGCGAAGTCCGGACCAGACCCAGAAAAGCGTTTCAACTGTATCCACCTCTGCCCGAGGACGGGCCGCCGGCCCGAACAGCGCCGTAGACAGGGGCCAAGGAGAGGCTATATCCACCTCAACAGCAACAAGGTTGGTAGGGGGTGGGATGAATCCAAAAATGCAGAAAGCTGACCTGTGCGCACTGAGCATATACCTTAAAGTCGGGTGCACCCAGACCGCTGACAGACATGGGGAGGGCGAGGATATCATACGCCACCCTCAGCTGTTTGCCCGCCCAGACGAGTGAAATAATCAAGGAGCGCAGTTTGCGGAAACAATGGGAGGATCGGCACATTTAAAAACAAGTAGAGGAATTTTGGCAACACCACCATCTTGGCGATTGAGATCCGGCCAGCCAGAGACAGTGGGAGCCTGCCTCATGTGGAAATCTTAGATTCCTACCAATCTACCGCACAACCAAAGTTTGATCTCCACAGTTCATCCAAGTCTCTACTCAGCCAGATACCCAAATAAAGTGTTGGGCCAGCAGCCCACACAAATGGGAAATCAAGTGTGAACGGGGCAGTGGCATCAGTCAGGGGAAACAAGACCGACTTGCTCCAATTTACTTGTATTCCAGACAGACCGCCAAATCGTATGATTCCCTTGACTAAGGGGCTAAGGTTGTCCTGGGGGTGGCGGACGTACAAAGTTACGTCGTCTGCATACATGGAGACAAGACGGGAGCGGGCAGAAAAACCTATTCCCCTATGAGTATGGTGCTGGCGGAGCCTGGCAGCCAGGGGCTCCATTGCGATGGCAAAAAGCATAGGTGATAATGGACACCCCTGCCAGGTGCCTCGATTGACACTGATGAGGTCGGTGACCTGACCATTAATATGTAAGCGGGCCGATGGGGCGGTGTAAAGGAGCCTGATTTTACGTTAAAAAAATTCACTTTAGCCCATAAGGGGTAATAGGTAAAACAGAAAACGCCACTCAAGCGTATCGAATGCCTTTGTTGCGTCCAGCAGAGCAGCCACAGCTGGAAGATTGAGCTTGATTTGGTGTAGGACAGAAAAGATTGTGCGGAGGTTATGTGAAGTTGCTCTTCTGGGATGATGCTAGATTGATACGGGAGAGCGATGAGTGGCACGAATAGCAGAAGGCGGGAAGCGATAAGTTTGGCAAAGATTTTGTTGTCAATATTTATTAAAGAGAGGGGGCGGTAGGAATCGCGACGGTCCGTGGGCTCATCGGGTTTAAGGAGCAAAGTGATCAGGGCCTCGCGGAGAGACTGCGGGAAGAGACCGTTGTCAAAAGATTCATTATACATAGCCGCCAAGTGCGCTCTAGGAGGTCAGCATACATTTTATAAAAGGAGGCCGGTGGGCCATTGAGGCCCAGAGCCTTGTCCCCAGGTAGACCACTGATGGCTGTGAGTATTTCCTCCCTAGTGAAGGGTGTGTCTAAGAATTCCCAGTGGTAGTCCTCCAGCCAGATCAACGCAAAGGAGTCGAAATATTGATCAAAGGTCTCGCTCGACGGGGGAACACCTACAGAATACAGCTGCAAGTAGAAATCTAAAAAACGGGATTTGATCTCTTCCAGGGCGGTGGTTCTAGATGGGCCCCCATCCCCCAGGGCTGTAACGTAGGAGGCTGCGCGTGGTGGGCGGAGGAGATTAGCTAGAGTATGACCCGGGCGATCGCCCTCACCAAAACGTCGTGCCCAGCTCTCGCGGCCTAAAAAAGAGAGTTCACGATCCGCCGCTTCCGAAAACTCTGAATGTTTTTGTTGTATTTGTGCTAAGTTATCAGGACTGGGGCACGCAGCCTGGGTGGCATCCAGCTCTTTAATCTCTTTCTTGAGCGTAGCCAAAGTGGAACGGAGGGAACGGAGCACGCTGGCTTGTTTGGATATACATTCACCCCGAATTACTGTCTTGAAGCCTTCCCAAAGTACGGAAGCCGAGTCCACGGAACCTTTGTTAAGTTCGAAACAGTTAACGATAGCAGTTTGGATGTCTGCGCAAAAAACAGAGTCCCGTAAGGCGTTAGGTGGAAGACGCCAAGAGAAGGCTCGTTGTGGGGAGTGCGAAAGTCGGAGGCGGATCTGGACCGGCGAATGGTCTGAAAAGGTACGCACTATATGTGTTACATCGGTAAGCCAGAGCAGGATATCATGAGAAGCCAGCCAGTAGTCAATGTGCGACCAGCAGCCCCTCACGCCGGACATACAGGTGCCCTCGCGGGCATCAGATCGGTGGTGGCGCCGGGCGTCGTAAAGAGAGTTCTCGAGTAGGATGAAAGTGAGGGCTGTAGTGACGTGTGGGTGGAACACATGGGGACCTGACCTATCGAGCATCGCTTATAAGGTGACATTGAAATCCCCACCCCAGACAACCGCAGCAGGGCCACAGGAGGAGATGAGATGCCATACATGATTGAAGAACACCAGATCGTCGGAGTTGGGACCATAGACCGCGGCGAGTGTCATGGGCTGGGCCAGCAGTGAACCATGTGTAACTACGTACCTGCCCTCAGGGTCAGTAATTGTTTGGGTAGTGTGCCAAGGACGACCCCTGCGTATTAGAATGGAAACCCCCCTAGAGTAGGAAGAGTAGGTGGAAGAGTGTATTTTGCCCCAGTAACGCGCTTTGAGTCGGGAGAGAGAACAGGGCAACAGGTGTGTCTCCTGTAACAAGCATATGTCAACCCGGTGTCCTTGTAAATGTGAGTGAATCAACCTTGCCTTACGATAGTCGTTTAGGCCACGGCCATTCCAAGTCCAACAGACGGTGTCAGACATGGGGAGGAGGCAGCAAGTATGGCATGATGCAGCGCAGATAGTGTGCTCCGCTGGCAGGAGACCTCAGTGTGAGTGAGAAGACGGCCTAGAAGACCCCATGTTATACTCGCTACATGATTGTACTGTTCCTCTAGCTCCACCTCATGCTTACCTGTTGCCTCTGTGGGATCTGGATGCGTGGGGCACTATGTCCATCCCTCAACGGACCTTGTCCTTTAGCTCCCATTCTGCCGCTGGGGGGATTGCGCGACACTCACAGGGGCAACAGGCAAGCATGAGGTGGAGCTAGAGGAACAGTACAATCATGTAGCGAGGATAACATTAGGCTTGAGGAGGAAGGAAATAATGAGCACAGTGCAATGTCGTAGCCATGACATGGAAAAACACTACCAAACAAACAAACAGTGGTGAAATTCAACCACACCCCCAATAGCAAAGGAGGAACGCCTGCCCCCGGACAACCCCCAACCCCAACCCAAACCCACCACCCCGAACAGGAAAAAGCCCACCAACCCCGCACCCACTCAAACCCCCCAATTTGGCTGAGAAGACCACCCACCCCATCCCGAGGACCCACAACTGGACAGTGAGAGTGTAGTCCGGGTAGAAGGAGAGTGTATTTCCTTGGTGACTGATGGTGCCCCTGTTGCGTGTAGCGCGGAGGATGGCATCCCGATCCCGGAAATTCAGGATTTTTGCGACTAGAGGATGATGTGGCAAACCAGGGCCGGGACGCGGGCCAATGGAGGGGTGGGGACGTTCCACGATAAAGACCGGGATAGGACGTCTCCGAAGAGTTCTTTGATTAGTTGCTCGATAAAGTCTTTCATTTTGGAGATATTATTGGATTCCGGATGGCCCTTGATACGAAGATTGGTTTGGCGGGAGCGGGCTTCTACGTCCTCGTTCTCCTCCCGAATTACGGGCAGAATCTTGTCCATCAGGAGCAATTACTGCCTGTCCTGGGTAGCCGCATCCTCAACGTCCGACACCCTGGATTCAACATGGAGCAGTCGATTGTCGTGGGAGTCCACACGGGCCTTCACTGAGTCGAGGCGAGCAGAAAGTTGGTCAAACTGGGACGAAATTCCAGTCACGGTTGACTTCACGTCCAACATGATTTCCTTGAGATCGTCATCCCAGCTTGGGAGGGAGTCCATTGTGGCAGCAGAATCGTTGCCGTCAGAGCCAGCACCATCCCGACGGGAGGATCTTCTAAGCTCGAAGGCTATCTTGGGCTGTTTGGGATCAAACTTCCCCATGGTGAGAAGCGCACCAGGCAGACTCGGGTCCATGCGGGGCAGAAGAGAAGCGAGCGAGGAAAGGGATTCGCCGTCCAACAGCAGCCGATGATGTGGCGTAAGTGAGGAAACAGTTTGGAACCCCCACTCTAGGCAGCCGCCGCAGGCCAGGGGCCACGTTCTCCCGGGCAACGTAGAAGGCAGCCGTCAGCCAGAGGCGGAGGATAGATGATTAGCTGCAATGTCCTTTACTCAGTAGCCTCCGGCAGACAGTGTTGGGAGAAGGGCCAGGGAACGAGCCAGTATTGCCAACCCCCAGAAGCAGGCAGCATGCAGATGGCAACAGGGCTCCTGCAGTGCCCAGCCCCGCTAGTCCGTTGTCCACAGGTAAGTGGCGCAGCAATCAGAGGAGCTAAGTTGAAAGGGGGAGCTCACTCCGATGACAGAGGCGCCAAGGTAATGCAGACATGAAGCACAAGGTTGATGGAGTGCAGCTACAGCAGGAGGCCGGTAAAAGAGTTAGGCTGCAGCACTCAGGCAGTCAGCTCGGGCTAGAGAGCAGGAAAGGTGGAGCCCATAATGAGCTCCCCCCCCCCCCGGCAGCAGGTGACTAAATGTCCAGGGGGGGTGCAAGCAGAGGCAGAGGTAGGGGGATCAATCGTCCGTGCCCCGGGCCCACGAAACTTCCAGAGAGGTGCAGAGTCAGGCCACAATTACTAGGGTAGCAGGGCCCAAAGAGTAGGCCTCAGTAGGCCAGGAACCAATCCCAGGGGGCTGATTGTCTAGGCCTGGGGCGGTTGAGGACGGCTGGGCCAGCACGGGTGCCCGCTCAGGAATACTCCACCAGGAGAGCAGGAGAAGGGCTCCGCCGTGCCCCCAGGAGCAGTTCAAGTGGATGACAGCAGAATGCCTGGACCGGCTGCAATGTAGGGGCGTGAAAACGAGAATAGGGCTGGCTCTAATCAGCAAGGCTGAGCCTATATAACAAGTATCAAAGGAAAATGCCAGTGCTGATAATATTTATTTAATAATAGAGCTAATCAACCACAAGCAGAAAATTAATTCCAGAGAGGGTACTGCTGTTTAGTCGCAATTTTATTTTGTAGAAAATCAACAATTTTGATATAAATTTTTCTTTACATTAGAGAAGAACCATAAAAGAAAATCAGGAAATGGACAGACACATTGGATTGTATTCGACTGAACACATCAAGCATTCAAAACTTCAGTCATATCACATTCACAACACATTCAAACTTAACTCAAGCACACTACGTAAAAGAACTTGGTCTGCTCCAATTCGATGGAAAATTAGAAACAATTTTTTGAAAAAAAGTACAAAACCATAAAAGTTTTTCTATCAAACAATCGCTCTGGGTTGATACACGTGGTTAATGTACAAAAGTTGTAAGGGGTTTACAAGTCAAATGAACTCCTATACAAATAAGCAGACCAAAGAGATGTTGGGCCTACGCGTTTCAAATCTCCTTTAATTCAGCAGAGATTCTCATCAGGGCCTCAGGCGGCACAGGTAATGCTAACCGGAAACCTATGTGGGTCCAAAAGACCAGGGGAGCTTCTCTAAAATACGGAAGCCGCTCTGTATGAATCTGTGAGCACAGGCGGCAAAAGGAAAAGATGACAAGATGAACAATCTTCAAATTGGAATGAAACTGCCACAGTTAGGTGGACCGTGGGGTAAGGCGTCGACTTTAAAGATGTAAACAGGCGACGTGAAATGCTTTCTAACATCTACTCGGGGGCCTGCGCGAGTGATTAGTACTCGCTTCGACGCCGCCCGGACCCACCACGATGGAATGAATCCAGGACTTCGTTTCCTTCGCACATGCGACTAGACTGCCTGTGCCTATGATTACACGCGCCTTTTGCAGCCAAGTGAAATTCGCCGAAAACCAGCTAATTTCTCTACAGGCCCCCGAGTAGATGTTAGAAAGCATTTCACGTCGCCTGTTTACATCTTTGAAGATTGTTCATCTTGTCATCTTTTCCTTTTGCCGCCTGTGCTCACAGATTTATACAGAGCGGCTTCCGTATTTTAGAGAAGCTCCCCTGGTCTTTTGGACCCACATAGGTTTCCGGTTAGCATAACCTGTGCCGCCTGAGGCCCTGATGAGAATCTCTGCTGAATTAAAGGAGATTTGAAACGCGTAGGCCCAACATCTCTTTGGTCTGCTTATTTGTATAGGAGTTCATTTGACTTGTAAACCCCTTACAACTTTTGTACATTAACCACGTGTATCAACCCAGAGCGATTGTTTGATAGAAAAACTTTTAAGGTTTTGTACTTTTTTTCAAAAAATTGTTTCTAATTTTCCATCGAATTGAAGCAGACCAAGTTCTTTTACGTAGTGTGCTTGAGTTAAGTTTGAATATGTTGTGAATGTGATATGACTGAAGTTTTGAATGCTTGATGTGTTCAGTCGAATACAATCCAATGTGTCTGTCCATTTCCTGATTTTCTTTTATGGTTCTTCTCTAATGTAAAGAAAAATTTATATTAAAATTGTTGATTTTCTACAAAATAAAATTGCGACTAAACAGCAGTACCCTCTCTGGAATTAATTTTCTGCTTGTGGTTGATTAGCTCTATTATTAAATAAATATTATCAGCACTGGCATTTTCCTTTGTTACTTGCAATGTAGGGGCGGGCACGGCAGGGCCGTCCAGCGGTGTAGTAGCAGAGTCGGCCAGCTCACCCAGCGCTACCCAGCGGGGCAGTAGTGGAGCAGCCGGAGAGCACGCAACAGACAGGAGGCAGCGCTGGCGGGGAAACGCGGGGGTCCGCCGCTCCCTTCGCCGTGCCCGAGCGCCGCAGCACACGGACGAAGAAGAGGTGGAGCGTGAGGCTGCACCAAGGCCTGAGCGCCCCCGGACCAAGCTGTACAGCTGACGGCCCCGTACCACGCCAGCGACCACACCGGGGCAGCGTCACTCACAGAATACCACAGTGCGGGGGCACAGGATCCTCCACCGTCCACACGGGGCATCCAGGGTGCACGCGGCACCGAAGGAAGTAGAAGCGGCCCTCCTGAGAGCCGATGTGTGTGCTCAGCGCCGGCCACGTGAAGCACAGCTCTGCCGAGGAGCAGGTAGGGGAGCAGGAGTTGAATCTGGCGATTCCCACTGCCACTTAGAGTCGGGGAGTCACATTTGAGTGCGGGAGGAATGTAGCTGCCTGCAGGATTATGCTGGATAAGGAAGCTTGGCCGGCAGAGCCCACTCAGAGTGTGGCCATCTTGCAGCCGGCCAAGCCACACCCCTGCTAGTTCTACATCATTAGATTTTTTTATTCTTCAAAAACAAACTATAAAACTTTGGAAAAGTTGGATGGAGAGCCATCATGTTTGACTGAGCCCCCGTCAAACCTTTCCTACACTAACAATGGTTCCTGCCTACGTATAGAGATGTCTGCAGAACTGGTGAATAGGTCTAAATTTGGCAGGCAGGGTAAAGTCAGGGTGGCTGATGTAAAGCCCCCCACCATCCTGTCTGCCTTTATTCCATCTGCCAGACCCTAAACCAGGCCCTCTGTCAAGAGTGGCACAGTGGGTGAAAAAGGATATGCACACTGTGGCCTGCATTAATTATGCTGATGGACATTTTGGCACCTGCCCTGCAGCGTCAATTCAGCAGCGCTGTAGTTGCGGGAGGTGAAAGGTCTGTTGACATAGTGGTGGGGGGAGCAGCAGGGGCACTCCCCATAAATATTTTAAAAACACAATTACGGTGGGGCAAACACCGATGTCCAGAGTGTGTTAGTGCTTGCTCATGGTGAAACGGCCGGAGATCATGAAAAACTTTGCCTTGGAATGCCACCCTGAGCGATTGCCAGTGAATAAACTATTTTCAAGCATTCGACCCATTACCTTTTGGGTGTTTGATTGTCAGTAGTAAAAGTCAGCATCCATTCAAGAAGTTCTTCTATGGGTGCAAATGTTCTACTCTACACTATAAAATTGAAGTTCATGATCAAGAAAATGAACAAGTTAAAATCTTTTAGTGAAATCAGGATAACGAGAAAAACCAACCCAGACATACCAGATTGGAGTCAGAGCCCTCAGACCCAACTACCACGCCAAAAATGCATTCTTTTGTGGATGACACACCCCAAGCACCCCCATGAAGTTACACCCTTGTAGGTGCCACCTGTGAAGTTCTCCCTTGGCACTCAATCCTGCACAGGACCGGCAATTGGCCAGCTGAGGATTATTTTGTGAAAGTTGAAGCTCCTGTTGCAACCAGCACAGGCAGTGGTAATCTACCCTAAATCTTACCCCAACAACTCTGTGTCTTGCCTGCATGTTCCAAAAGGATTCACTGGACTTCTCAGCAAGAGGCACCCCCACTTCCTGAACTCAACCTCTGGGCCCTGGGGCCTGGCATATCACAACACTCAACATTTTATAGCTGCCCACTGACTGCAGCTGCAATGATATACCCGCATGCATTCGTTTTAATATCTGTTGGGCTCAGCTAAAGACAACAAGTCTTTCTTTGAGAAGCATGGTCAGGTCTCATAGCTTAACCATTCACCTTGCAAAGGACGTTCCAACCAACAAATGCGGATAATAACATTTCAAGGTTTATCTCGGTCCCATAGCTCCTTATATTTTTGTCATTGAACCGCTGAGCTTCACAGTCCTGCACAGAAGCTAGTAGTGCAGTGTTAGCTCAGTAAGACAGTGCTTGTGTGGAAGGGGAGTATGTTCCTTCTGCACTAGGAGTAGTAGTGTTAGACCTGGCACTATTGGCGTGGGTCTCCCTTCCATTTTTTGCTGTTGCCTCGTGTGTTTGCTGGTTATAGATGCTTTGGGCACTGTGCCATTAGCTATTCAGTGCCACAGTGCAAGTGCTCCCTATGGTAAATTGATGTATGGATTAGTGACTCCATGATTGGCTGGTTTGGTTTACTTGTCAGACCCTAGCTGCTGGTGGGCTTGCAGCACTGGTTGTGCCACACACATGAGCAGCCTGTAAAGTGTGTCTCAGGCCTGCCATTACAGAGCCTGTGTGCAGTCTGGTACTGCCATGTTGACTGGGCAAATGCATCCACTTGCCAGTCCCCAAACCTTCCCTTTTCAGCACATTAGTCAAATCAGGTGTTTGTTAGTAACCCCTATTGTAGGCCCAAGGCCAGGGTGCATTGTAGGTAAAAGGTAGGGCATGCCCCGATGTGTGTGGCATGCCCAAATAGTGAATTACAGCCATTTTCGTTTTTCACTATTGCAAGGCTATCTGTTCCCCATAGGCCAAAGTGGGCAGTTTGATTATAACATCTTATAATCTTAACTGACTCAGGGAACTAGGTAGAAATTCGAGACTAAACTCAGAATGATAAAATACCTCTTTTAGTGAAATTGGTTTTAATACTCTGTGTTTAAAAATACCACTTTTAGAAAGTAGGTATTTTCTTGCCTAACTATCCGAGCCTGCCTCTGCTAGGTTGTGTATTCCTTGTCTGGAGTTTGAGTGACAGTGGCTGGGGGATTCCAGGAGACAGGTTGAGTCAGCACACGGCTGAATCTGCATGTAGAGTGGTGGGAGGAGTTGCACCTGGGACCTGAATAGGGCTGTGCCTGCCTTCCACAATGCTGTCTCCACCTCCTGTGGTGCGTCTGATGGCCCTGGCCCGCACTGTCAATGGAAAGAAGGAGTCTTGTTAACAAAGTGCTCCAGGACTGGCCCGAACTGGTTTGGACTAGGTACAGACACTCTCTGCCTTCAGAGAACAAAGAAAATAGGTATATAAAAGGGGGGACCCAGACCCCAGAACTTTAGATCACTTCTGGGAAACAAGAAGAACCTTTGCTGAGGAGAGGAACCAGAGAGAAACTGAAGCAGGAGACTATCCCTAAGCTGAGTGTTGTTTGGGGGATTGGCCTGCAGTGGTTGCCTGACTGTCAAAGAAAGGAGAAAGGATCTTTGTGCAACTTTCATCATATTGTAGAAGATATCCAAGGGCTTGAAGATTGAGCTTGCCTTCTGCTGAAGTCTCAGGGACAACAGACTTCACCAACCAGCTCCCCTGCATTTCCTTGCTGTGAATTTGAAGTGCCTACTGTTGTGCTGGGCCTTCTGAGAGACTGCGTGTCACAGGGAGCTGGAAGCGCGAGTCAGGGAGAAGAAGCGTGACGCCGCTGCAGCCTCTGTCGTCGCATCACTGAAGAAGGGTGCCTGCCGCGGCCGCATTGCATCACCGAAGCGCCTCGCATCGCCAGAGAAGAGTGGCGCTGTCACATCACCAGAGAAGCATGTCGCGCCGCAGGCGCTGTCGTCGTATCACTGAAGAAGGGTGCCAACGCTGCCGCATCGCATCACTGAAGCACCTCGCATCACCGGAGAAGAGTGTCGCCGTCGCAGCCGTCACATCACCGGAGAAGCGTGTCGCAGGGCCTGTCACGGCTCAGAAGATTCACAGAGTCGCCACACGGCCGTCGGGCATGCACGCATCGTCTCGTCGTTGTCGCATCAAGGAGAAGACGCCATTTTGTTTCATTGCACCGGATCTTCATCGCATCACGGCGCTGCTGGTCGTATCGCCACGGAAGCGCAGTAAGATACCCGCGCATCACCTCCCCACATGGTGATGAACCGGCGCATCCCCTACGTAGCAGTAGTAAACCGACGCATCACCATTCTTGCGTGTAAGGAACCGACGCATCGCATTCCCTGCAACACTTTCGTTGTATAGTGTTACGCATCCAAAGGTACATTGAGCATAGATTGTCGCATTTAACATCTAAAGAGAACTAAGCTATTGCTTCCATTTTTAAAGTACAGTATTGTGGATTTTTATTGTTTGAGGTCTTGTGTTAAGTCTATATAAAGATACTCATTTTTATAATACAACCTGTGTGGTGTCCATCTGTAGTGTTGTCACTGTATTACTGTATGTGTTCACAAATGCTTTACACACTGCCTCTGAGATAAGCCTGTCTGCTCGTGCCAAGCTACCAAGGGGGTGAGCAGGGGTTATTTTAGGAGTGTACCCCCTTACCCTGACTAGACGCAAGGGAACCTATTTGGTCAAAGGTACCTACCTCTGCCAACTAGAGACCCCCAAATCTAACAGGTAGTTAGATGGTTGGACGTGATTTTGTGCTGCTTGAGGTTGTAATGCAGTGGTGGTACCTGGCAGTGCAGTGATAAGATGTATTTGTGGGGTGGTAGTATACAGTAGTCTGTGGGGTAGTGTAGGGCTGCCATGGCAGTGTGACGCTGGGGATGGTAGTGTGGTGTTAGTGAGCTCACCACATCCACAACCATAATCCTCTCTCAAGATATCTGCATACAACTATCCGACTACTTCTGAAACAAATCTCATTCCTCCCTCCCTCCATCTTTTTTTCTCTTTGTGCATCACATTTTGTTTTATAATTGCTTGGCATGTATACCCATGAGCGTGGGCATGACTGAAGAGATACCTTCACTTGCACAAATGTATGAAGTCTGAATTTGTCTTGCAAAATGTATTTGTTAGACCTGCCCCCTTGGCGTGAGTCTCCCTTCCACTTTTTGCTGATGTGCCTCAGATGTTTGACTGGTGTTAGCTGCTCAGGGCACTGCGCCACTGCCAATCCGTGCCGCAGTGCAAGTGCTCCCAATGTAAAGTGTACCTGTAATTGATTTCCATGATTGGCTCATTTGATTTACTGTCAGTCCCCAGTAAAGTGCACCAGGAGTGCCAGGGCTGGTAAATACAAATACTGCTAGTGGGCCTGCAGCGCTGGTTGCGCCACCCACAGAAGCAGCCTTTTAAAATGTGTCTAAGGTCTGCCATTGCAGAACCTGCGTGCAGTCTGGTACTGTCATGCTGGCTGGGCAAGTGCACATACTTGCCAGCCTCTAAACCTTCCCTTTACTTCATGTGAGTCACCCCTATGGTAGGCCCTAGGGCAGGGTGCATTGTAAGAATAAGGTAGGACAAGCCCTGATGTGTGTGGCATGTCCTAATAGTGAATTACAGCCATTTTCGTTTTTCACTATTGTAAGGCTACCTGTTCTTATAGGTCAGAATGGGCTGCTGGAATTATTACACTCTATAATTCCAGCAGGCTCAGGGAACATGGTAGAAAGTCAAGTTTAGTATGCCTGAACTCAGAATAATAAAATACTTCTTTTAGTAAAGTTTATTTTAATATCCTGTGTTTGCAAATGCTACTTTTAGAAAGTTAGCATTTGCTTGCCTGACCATTTCAGCCCGCCTCTGCTAGGATGTGTATCTGCTGTCTTGTTTGTGTGAGTGACAGGGCTGGGGAATTCCAGGGGACAGTCTTGGCTGCCAGGTGGTGAATGGAGGGATTACCCCCAGGCAAGGTGGGAGGAGTGCCCCTTGACTCTGAATAGGGCTGTGCTCTGCCACCACAATGCTGGCTCCACCTCCTGCGGAGCGTCTGATGTCCCTGTCCTGCACCCTGAAAGAAGAAGGTAGCTTCCTGTAAACAGTGCTCTAAAACTGGGCTGAACCAGGCTCATGCCCCCTGGCCTGCAAAGACAAAGGATACTGAGTATAAGTATAGAAGCCCTGCTCCTAGGAAAGTAGATCCTGTTTTACCACAACGAACCTCTGCCCAACTAGAAGGACCAAGAAGAAGCTGAAGGACTGGCCTGCAGTGGTGCCTTGCTGAGGAAGGAGAGGAAAAGACCTGAGAGGACTTTGTTTTATTGTGCTTAAACTTATCTCCAAGGGCTTGGTCTGAGCTTGCCCCCTGAACTGAACCCCAGGACCAGTGGGTTCATTGTGCCTTGGCTCGTCTTTTACCGAGCCGTGTGTTTCCGTCCCGCCGGAGCTGAGTTCTGTGCCCCCTCGCCCCCTCCTAGGGCCGTGGTACTCAGGAGTTTTGCCGTCTGTTGCCTGCTGAGAGTCCCGCTCTTATTGAGTCGCTCTCTCCTCGTTGGGCCGGGCCGCCTGCTCCTCTACCACCCTGCCTGCTACTGGAGTGCTTGGAGTGCTCCCTCGCCCCTCCTGCCGGAATTCGGGTTGAATCGCAATCTACGCCTCGGACGGTCGCCCGTACGTGCATCGTACCCAGCCGCCCCGCTTTGCAATCCAGCCCCCTGAAAAAGGACGCGCCGCACTCAGAGAAGACCACCAGTACGGTCCGTACTGGAGGCCCTGTGCCGCGCCTGCCTACTGGAAGCCGCCAGCCGTCAAAGACCTTAAGGTACGCTTTTCCCGCCGGCGCGTACTCGCTGAGTACGACTCGTCCCCCTGACGTGCGCCGCATGGACTGAAGCGCCCAAGAGACATCAAGCCAAACCAGGTACAGTGCTTGTCACGGACTTGGGGTCCGCAACGTTCTGTTTTCCCCGTCAGCACTGTATGTCTCTATCTGCTCAGCATTGTTCGTCTCTATCTGCTCAGCATTGTACGTCTCTATCTGCTCAGCATTGTACGTCTCTACCTATCCAGCGCTGTACGCCTCGTACGCGAGGCACGTAGTCTCCAGAAGCCCTTTGTGTACGCTGGTGAGGTACGCCTCGGACTGACGTGTCCACGAGGCGCGTGAGGGTTGGCGAGGCTGTGCGCGAAAGCATCCTGGACAGCATACAGGAGCGCGACGAAGCGCCAGCAGTGAGAAACACTGCCAGAATAGAACAGAGCTTGCAATTGACAGTGTGAGGAAGCAATTTAAACCACGTTTGGGAACTTGAAAAGAACACTTGCTTTTTGACATCTTGTGGCCTCATTGATAAACGTTATATGGTCTTGTGATAACTCTGCAGAACTAAGTATTTTTATATAAAGCCTACGTATTTTTTATACAACTTCTACGCCTGGTGTCCATTTGTGGTGGGTCATTTTATTTACTGTATGTGGTCATAAATGCTTAACTAACTTAGCGCCCTGAGGATTAGCCATGTCTGCTCGCGCCATGCAACCTAGAGGGTGAGCAGGGGTTATTCTTAAGGGGTAGTTCCTTTGCCCTGACTATAGGAGAGGGTCCCTGTTTGTCACAAGTGCATACCTGTGCCAACCAGACACCCCCCAAATCTAACGTATTATTGCTCATGGTCCTAATTAAGGGTGCTATTTATATTTGATAAAAATAACTTTCTGATTTGCCACTGAACATTAACCAATGCACTTCAGGGCAATTAGACAAATATATCAAGTCTACTGGGCCCCTAGCACTGAGAGTGAGAGCTGAGTCATCCCATGTATTGCATGACAAAGAAACTGCCAACCCCAGTGAGACAGCCGCCTCACAGAGTGGATTCATAAACAAAAGCAAAGGACAAAATTGATCCTCCTGGACCCGCAGATGAACGTTTCCTGATACGTCTCTTGTGCTCACTAGAGCAAACTGTCAGGAGGTAGCTGTGGAGGTCTTTCATTGGTCAGAAGGCGCTCTTTCTCACTGTAGCGAAGGTTAGAGACTCCTGGGCCGTATTACGGAAGTGCCCCGGGAGTCCAATGAGCGTTAGCACCTGCTTTGCGCGCCCCTGGGGCACTTCGATATTAAAGAAAGGGTTGCAGAGGCTTGTGTGGCCCTTTCTGTAATACAGATAGCACTGGCACAGTGAAACGCCTAGCAGCTGCTTCAAATCCTTTTGTAGTGTCAGGGGCATATGTATAAAAAAAAGATATCCTGCTGCACAGCATGTCACCTTGATGCGGGACAAGGAAAGGGCAGAAATGCACCGTATTTAACATCAGACGGTGCATTCCTGTCTATTCCATGCGCTGGAGCACAATGGGCTGCCTAGCACCAACGCAGGCACCCTTGCACCACGGTGCATTGTAAGCAGGATTATTTTTGTGCAGGAAGGGACACCTTCCTGCAATAAAAATAATAATCTGAGGTATTTCCCTCTTTCTATGTGAGCTGACTAATGCAGTACACACACAAAAGGAAGTTAGGAGGATAAATAAAGGTATTCCTCCTGGTTACGCCTTACCGGGGAGGCATAACTTTTTGACACATTGCCAGTTCTACCAGTAATGGTTAAACTGGGAATGCACTAAAATCGAAGGGTGGATGCACGGGAACACCCAGGCTCCACCCATGGAACTCCTCCCTGGAGCAGTGATTTGCTCTGCCCTGCATAACTTTAGATGTATTAAGCCACAGACCGCCACGCAAGGTGGCCTTGTGTGGCTTGATGAATCTAACTTAAGGGTTCCCTCGCTCTTGAGCGCCCTTGCGTGGTGCAACTCTTTCAGAAATCTGCCCCTCAGGCTACATAGCTTGGAGGCAGGGTGACTGCTGTACAATAGTGAATATGGTTTTAGCTAATCATTTTAGCTTGCTTGAGGACTTCAAACTGCAGTTCAAGCTGGGGGAGAGGGGATAATAGGACATTGTTACCTTGGTGCTTGCCAAAGTATACAATGTTATCTCAGGGAAACAGTCCTTGAGAGGAACTGTGGGAAGACTTTGGCAAGAAAAGCCTGGAAAACAATCATGTAAGGCCGGGTTGGTACCTAATGCCTCCCAGAATCAAGAAAGTGTTCCCTAATATGTCTGGCCGTGCTAGAGAAGTGGTGCTCAAGGTGGGGCTATAAATGCATGAAATGATGCACAGAAGTTCCTGCCTAAAGAGACTGCTTTGCGTAAGCAAGGACTATAAGTACAAAGTGGATGTGTACGCACCGCTGGCAGGTTTTCAAAACACATAAATAAAAGGCATTCAGTCAGAACAGAGCCCGTTCAAATATATGATTTTACAAAGCATTTATTGCACATTCAGTTGAATGTGTTTAATATCCAGGGATTTAACAGATTGCTATTAACTCAAGTTTAGGAGGGCCCTACTGTGTTTACAGTGCCACCATAATCCATTTCCACCGTCCGACCTCACGGTGGGCGTGTGCGTCCAAACGGTGCACGCGTGGAATTCGCCCGCAGCATCTATTCCTTTATTCTTTTTTCCCATTTTGAATTGTGTACCTCGACATCATCGGGAAGTCCTTGAATCAGTATCTCGGAGATCCTACCTATCCGTGCACTATTTTTCATGGCTTCAAATAATGGTACTTTCATAGTTGGTTCTCTATCTTTCAGATTTCTGACAAGGAAGGACCGTAGCTGTAGACATTTAACAAAAATCATCTCCCCTTGCTAATCCATATGACTCCTGTAAATCTATAACGTAGCAGAGCTGCCCTTGTCTTTACATATCTCCCAGGGATTTTAACCCCCTCTGCCACCACTTGATTGTTACTTGATCCTGAAGTATTAAAGGAAGAGTTACTGGTGCCATAAATGGTGTGTATATATGCTTAATGTAAGGATTGCTAGTTTTCGTCTTGCCTTTATCCAAACCCTATATACTGCTATTAGTATTTGGAATCTTTTCTTTTTATAGTAAGTGGGCTCTAAAATCTTGACCAAACAGCCTTTAACCTTGTATCCCATCACTAGCTCCTAAATAATTGGATTTCCTGCTTCGTTCATCCTCTCAGGGCTATCTGAAACCAGTATCCCCATGTGTTGTAACTTATGAGGCAGAACAGGAGACTTTTGAAAGTCACAGGCTCCATGGAAGCCTATATTAATTTCCGACAGAGTGTATCGGAATGAAGACACTTGAGTAATAGACTTATGAGTCTACAGAAACAAACAGTAAGGGACCCATTAAAGTTAGAATTAGGTCCTGACTAAAGCCCAGACCCTGATGAGCACTGTAGGCTGAAACATGTTGACCACTCATTTGTGATGTTAGGAACAACTTACACGTCTGTAGAACGTCACCACTTCATCTTTTAACCATACCCATGTATACTTTGCCCGTATTAAAGTAATTGTTTTAAAATACAGGAGGTAATTTTATATATCACCATATGGATCCCACCAGTACTTTCCCTCGGAAGAATGCGGTACTCAACTAGAGAAGCGAGTACCTAGGTGCGAAACCAAATAATGACTCCTGCTAACAATCCACCATCGTGGTGATAACTTACGCCACTAGTGGCTAAGATTGGTTGAGGGTTTCAGGTCAACCCTGGAGATAATCCATACCCTGCAGAACTGACAGAGATCACTCTCCTTTGATAATGGATGTTATTAGAGTGGAAGCGGAGTGAACTCTACTCAAAACATCTGCCTCAACCCCCTTGATTCTTAATATCTATTAAATAATATAAATGTTGCAAAGTCATCCTGTTACCTGGGCACCCCCCACCTTTTTGCTGACTGGTACTGGTGGTATCTAACTGACCCTGGGCTCTACCTAACCAGGTGCAGGGCCAGTGCTATGGTGAAAACACCCTTAGAATACAGTGAAAACACTTACATACACTAGGGTACACTATGGGTTGGGGTACCCCTGTCATTGGCATGACCTACCCTATAAGGCCCTAGTACATAATAGGGCAGGGGGATTGAAACTACTATTAAGTCCCTAGTATAGAATAGAGCAGAGCAGTTTAGAGGCCAGCACCCTTTTCTGCACTTGCATGTGTGCACTGCTACGAGCCTGAGGTCAGTTTAAAAGCAGTCCTGTGTTGCAGTCCTGCTTTTAAAAAAGTAAATTGTGCCCAAACTCGACTTTGGGGTTTGGGGCACTTTGGATAACCCACAATGTTTGGGCACATTAGGTACCCCCAGGGTCTCCCATAGGTGTCCCAGGGGTGGTGGGCTCAGGTACTTATAAGGAGGACCCTTATAAAATGAGTTTTATATGCCCTCGGTTAAGTGAAAGTGCACATTTCACTCCCCACATTGTGATAAAGTGCTGCACAAACTCGACTTTGGTGCTAGGAGCACTGTGTAGGGAGAATCTGCAATATTTTTACATATTCAGAATCCCTAAAGTCACCCTTAGGTGTTCCAGGGATGGGGGTCCTGAAGATATAAGCAGAGTACTCATAAAATATGTTTTTATAAGCCCTGGTGCTGGAAAAATGGCCCACAGTAATTTTTTCTATTGCATATCCCATACCACATAGGTTAACATGGCAGGAAGTTATTAACTAATAAATCCTGCTAGGAGAATGGTAAAATGGCATTCAAAGACTTCCCAGAATGGTATTGATAAAGCCAACAATATGATATTGTTGAATTTCTCCTAAAATGTACAGACAAGAAGTTATAAGACTTTATTGTCTGTAAGCCCAGATTCAGACTTCCACTAACTCGGACCGGAGGCGGACCACTCATTTGCACAGAGTGAGTCTCCTGGTCGCTTTCTTTTAAAATAGAGCTGTGTTCAATGCTCTGGGGCGCAGAGAGGGCACAAACACTTCCGTAGTCGAGGCACCGGGTCAGCAGTCTAGTTGCTGGGCCAGACGCCACTTTCTCCGCTACAAAGCCGCAATAGACGCGTGTGATCCGGGACTAACTCGGACCGGAGGCGGGCCACTCATTTGCACAGAGTGAGTCTCCTGGTCGCTTTCTTTTAAAATAACTGAGAATCCTTTTAATAATTTTAAAATTCCATTGCATTGTGTGTTGTGTTTTTTACTGTAGGGGCAGAGCTGTGTTCAATGCTCTGGGGCGCAGAGAGGGAACAAACACTTCCGTAGTCGGAGCGCCGAGTCAGCAGTCTAGTTGCTGGGCCCGACGTCACTTTCCTCCGCTACAAAGTCGCGTGATGACTAGGCTGTGCAGCGGACGCGAGCAACGGGCGCGCTGATGGCGCGCTGAAGGCAAGCCCATCTGCGCCCGTCTGCACCCGACCGGGCCTAGGGGCCAGAACCCCTGCATCTCCTACACCTTATCAGCATCAGTACTCCAGCACACAGCTTAAATACAGCTCTCCTCTCACTTACAGGCATCCTTATCTATCGCCCCCCGGGAGCACTAGGATCCTTCAATGAATCACTATTAGAGTCAGTGGTCAATCTGGCAAGCTCAGCGTCCAACTTTATGCTTCTCAGAGACTTTAACCTCCACTTCGAGGACCTACCAGTAGCCTAGGCAGCTGAGCTAACAAGAGACCTTGCAGTTCTCCAATTGACATACAAAAAATCCTGCAGGCCACTCATGCGAAAGGTCACCTTCTGGACCCTGTGTTTTCCTGTTTAAAGGACCTAAAAGGATCAGATCCCACCCTTCTCCCATGGACAGACCATTTCTTTGATTACCTGCTCATGGGCACCTTTGACCTCCAAACGCACCACCCACTCCACCTGGACCCGAGGCCTCCCCTGGGCCAAGCTCCCCTTAGAAAATTGGATTAAAGAATTAGAAAGGACCAAACCCAGCCGAATCTTTACCCAATCACAGCCAGTGAAGATTTTGCTAATTGGATAGAGGAATCACTTGATTCGGTCTTCCCTAAGATCAAGATAAAAAAGGCTGGCGGATCTCATAACTGACCCTGGTTTTCTCCTGATTTGCGGGCACTAAAACAACAATGCAAGATTAAAGAAAGGCAGTGGAGGAAACATTTCCTTCCCTTAAAAAAAGTAGAATACAGAATAGCGATCCACACTTACAAAGCAGAAGCCAAAAAGGCCCAGGCCTCCTATTATGAAGGCAAGATCCTGTCAGCTTCCAACTCGTCCAGAGAAACTTTTAACATTATTAATAAACTTTTGAAAACGCACATGCCTCGTATTGCACAGAACCCCTCGGGCCAGCGGTGTAACAAGCTGGCATTTTTTTTACCTCTACGGTCCAATTAATTCTGGAATCCCTGCCTCCGACAGACGAAAAAAGGGAAACCCAGATAAATCAGGACCCAATAACCCATGAACACATCTTAGAGATTTTTCCCCCATTGTCCCAGGAAACTCTGCTCACCTTACTGTCCTCAGTCAAAAGCGGATCACCAAGCGATCCAGCGCCCTTCAACATCCTGATACAAGCAGCAGCCACACTAACTCCCAGTATAACGGACCTGATTAACGCTTCACTTATTACAGGAGCAGTCCCTACTTGCTGGAAAAGGGCCATGGTTAAAGCCCTACTTAAGAAGCCCAACCTAGACCAAGCATATCTAGGCAATTTTCGCCCTATATCTCTTTTGCCAGGATTTAGCAAAGTGGCAGAGAAATATGTTAATCACATCCTCTCAGGCTTTCTCGAAACCCACAATCTGCTCCATTCATCTCAAACTGGGTTTCGACAACGTCAGAGCACCGAAACAGCCCTGCTAGGAGTGGTTGAGGAAAGCAGAAAAATTCTGGACTCAGGAGGATCTACAGCCATTATCCTCCTTGACCTTAGCGCAGCATTCGACACGGTGAACCATAAGATTTTGATACACCGTCTGAGCAATATAGGAGTGACAGGTACTGTACTCCAATGGCTACGCTCTTTCTTGGAAGGAAGATCCTTTCAGGTGTTCGAGGATAACATCCTATCCAAACCCACCCCCTTGACAAGTGGGGTCCCTCAGGGCTCCTGACTTAGCCCAACCCTTTTTAACATCTATATGTCTCCCGTGCAGCCATTGTCACTCCCTAAAGAATCTGCATGGTGACCTATGCCAATGACACACAACTGTTGGTCGCACTCAACCAAGCGGACAACAAATAGAATTGTCTCCATGTCTGTCTCGAGAACATATCACATTGGATGAACTTGTCCCAGCTCAAGCTCAATGGTGGTAAAACAGAGATCATGTTACTGGGAAATCCCCTCAGTTTTATTCCCAGTCTCATGTGGCCAACCAGTATGGGTCCCGCCCCTGCCCCTAAGACCGAGATCAAGAGTCTGGGTATTTGGCTGGACCAGGACCTGAACTTCAGGACGCAAGCCATGTTTCCTCTTCTCCCCCCCCTAGCCAAAAATGTTCTGATTCAATCTCTCATACTCTCGAGACTGGTCTACGGGAATGCGCTTTATCTAGGCTCCCCGCCTCAGTTATTTCTAAACTCCAGGTAGTCCAGAACAGTGCTGCAAGACTGATGACAGGACTACCGAAGAGACAATCAGCAAAATCAACAATACGGTCCCTGCACTGGCTCCCAGTTCAGGAACGAATCAAATTCAAGGCCCTGTGCATCTCCAGTCACCAGGTCTTCCGAAAACAACTCAAGACTCTCCTGTTCCCTTAAGCTTTCCGTCCTCTTCCGTGTTGGTCTTAGCGCTGGGACACTCCCGGGTAGCCATGCGCTCTATAAAGGTCTTTCAATTTCAATTCAATTCAGTGGTCTGTCCTGATTGGTCAGAGGTAAGTGGATTAGCCAGGCTCCTTTGAAGAGGTGATAAAGAGTCCCTGGGGTTAACCAGCTCCACTGGGAGGGCAGTGTTCTGTTACACAGGAATGCAAGAGCAGGGGGAGGAGCCTTAAACAATGGAGTTTAATGAGAGGGGAAGACACCAGTGGCATTTACAACTCTAGTCTTTTGAACCCAGACAGATGCTAGGCTTAAGTAAGGAATGATCAGATGCAAGGGGGAGAGACTATGGAGATTAGCAATCCTAGGGGTGTGTTTAGCCAGCTCTTCTCTCCCTGCTGGAAAATCAGCCATGATGAATTTGGAAGAATTGGTGCACTCTGTGACAAAATAGTGCCACACTCTGCAGGATGTGGTCATACCTTGGGGTGTTACCCTGCCCCCCATTGGACAGAAGTGCCCTCCTGCTTGACCCAGGGAACTTGGAATAAGTATCTGAGAAGGGCAGAAAATCTCAGATCTGCTGCTTGAAACCTAAGAGAGCAAGAAGGGCCCTGCTGAGAAGTTTGATGTGCATTCCCTAAGGCCTGCACTCTGAGGATTCAGCCTTCTGCACCATCGGAAATTACAGCCCTGTGGACTACCTTGCTGTAAAAGGACTAAAGAGTGGACTCCCTGCAAGGTACAGGTTAACAGAGCTCACCTGGAACATCACCACCAAGAATCCTCAACCTGGAGAAATACCAGTGGATTCGCAAGGGGTTTGTCCAAGTGGATTGTGTGAACTGAACTCCTCAAATTCCAAGGACCATCTTGGAGCTTCGCGACCCTTGGAGTAAATTTGAGACACTTTGGGACTCTTTGGGGAACTTCAAGAAGATGTTCCACAAGTTTGGAGCAACTTTGGAAAAAAGCTCTATAAGCGGACCGACTCAAGCGGACCGAAGCGCCATCGGCCTTCAGCCACGCGTCGGCCGACGATCCAGGTTCGTCCCGCTGAAATGTTCTGTAGTTCTGACTTCCAGTGTTTAACCGGGAGTAGGCAAATCCGAGGCCGGCGAACCCTCACCAAATCCGGCATGGTGAAGAGCATCGAGGGACCCCACAAGAAAAAGCTCCGCAAAAGATTCTAAAACCGAACGAAGAAAAGGTGACTGGGAGCCAAGCCGCCTGCCTTCAACCGCGAGCCGGCCTGGATCCTTGGTTTGTCCCGCTGGAACACTCCGAAGGTCAGACTTCCATAAGTTTGTCGGGGATCACGTTGCAAGGCACTGGCTGAGAGCTTCAAGAGACCCCTGGGAAGAAAAGCTCCAGAAACGTTTCTAAGTCAGATGGTAAAAACTTTGACTGAGACCTATCTCGAGGGGTAGCAATGCAGGGCTACATTGCGGTCGGACTGAAACTTTAACTTTGACCCGGTATTTCGCGACCAGATGAACCGATAGGGCGCTATAGGTTTCTATGTGCTAAATAACGCTAAATCTTAAAAAAATTATATCTCCAGTTCACTACATTGGATTCTTGTCATTTTGGTGGCATTTTAAAGATAAAAATATTTCCTGTTTTGATAAATTGGTGTTGGATTTTTATTGTGCATTGTGTCTTAATTATTTACTGAATTGGTGTTTTTAAAAGCTTTACATACCTGTCTTTGAAGTTAAGCCTGCCTGCTCGTAGCCAAGCTACCAAGAGTTGAGCATGGGAATAATTTTCTAAGACCTGTTCTGAGCCCTATACTGTGTTGGTGACCTTATTGCCAGTGGCAGATTTACATTTCCCCATACTAATAATCCACTTTCCAACAGTAAACAAAAGCAGTTAGTCATAGTTAATGAATAGGGTTGATTCATATGAAGTTATCATTTTCACTCCTAAGCTGAATCATGAGCAAATACGGTATTATTTTGTGTAAAGGTGCCGACACTACTGGCCTATCTTAGTCTTATTTTAAAACTATTCACAGCCCTGTTTAACTCACCTGTGTGAAGTAACAAGTGCCGCCTCACTGCCAGGCTGAGCCAGGGTGTGTTCTTGCTGCCACGTGGGGCTGGTATAGCAAGAAAAACAAAACTGCTGCTTCGGTGTCTGCTCTCGGGCGATCCTGCAGCATGGTCACAGTGAGGCAGGTGCTTTGCCGGAATTTGAATCGGGAGAATTACAAGAGGCAAGGCACTTGCCCAAAGCACTGTCTCTGCTGCAAGTCCGGATTGTTTGTACTGACAGCTGAGAGACCACGTGGTAGTCTCACTAGCCGGGCGGGCTGGCTCACTTCATTAAACTGCCTCATGTAAGCAGTGTGGTAAAATGTATCAATCAATCAGTCATTTGTAAAGGGCATTGATCAAACTAAGTGCGCCCTAACAGGGCATACTAAAGACTTCAAAATAAAATTTAAAAAAAGCTCTACAGGCTGAGGAGCCACAAACTTGCGTGGCCAACAGCTCGTCACTTTGCCAAAGAAGCCCTTCCATGGTCCCACCTGGGAGGGTCTCAAGGCGCTTGGGGGGGGGCGCTACTAATCAAACAGCCAGGTCTTGAGCATCCTCCTGAAGGTCAGCAGGTCTTGGGTCTGTCGTAGGCTCAGTGGGTGGGTGTTCCATGTCTTGGCGGCGAGGTGGGAGAAGGATCTCCTGTCGGTGGTTGTTCTTCGGATGCGCGGGACGTTGGCTAGTGAGAGGTCGGCGGAGCGTAGCTGGCAGTTGGGCATGTAGAAGGAGAGCCGTCTGTTGAGGAAGGCTGGGCCTGTCTTGTGGAGTGCCTTGTGTGCGTGGATGAGGAGATTGAAGGATATCCTCTTGCTGACGGTGAGCCAGTGCTGATCCCTCAGGTGGGGGGTGATGTGGCTGTGGCGTGATACATCGAGGATCAGTCGTGCTGAGGTGTTTTGGATGCGTTGTAATTATTTGATGGGCTTGGTTGGGGCTCCCGTGTAGAGAGCGTTTCCGTAGTCGAGTCTGCTGCTGACAAGGGCCTGGTTGACTGTCTTTCTTGTGTCTGTCGGGATCCATCTGTAGATCTTGCGGAGTATGCGGAGGGTGTTGAAGCAGGAGGAGGAGACGGTGTTGACCTGCTTGGTCCTTTGAGAGCGTTGAGTCGAGGATGATTCCCAGGTTGCGTGCGTGGTCGGTGGGTGTCGGGGCTGCCCCCAGTGCCGTTGGCCACCAAGAGTCTTCAAAGGCTGAAGGGTTGGTACCAAGGATGAGGACCTCCGTCATGTCCGAGTTCAGCTTCAGACGGCTGGTCTTCATCCAGTCAGCGACTGCCTTCATTCCTTCGTGGAGGTTGGCTTTGGCGGTGATGGGGTCCTTGGTGAGGGAGAGGATCAGTTGAGTGTCGTCGGCGTAGGAGATTATGTTGAGGTCGTGCTGTCGGGTGACGTGTGCCAGCGGGGCCATGTAGATGTTGAACAGTGTCGGACTGAGGGTGGTTCCTTGGGGTAAGCCGCAGATGATACCGGAGGCTTTGGACCGGAATGGGGGAGGCGGACTCTCTGGGTTCTGCCGGAGAGGAAGGAGGTGGTCCATTCCAGGGCCTTGTCTCGGATCCCTGCGGCATGGAGGCGTGCGGAGGCAGACGGTGTCGAAGGCGGCAGAGAGGTCTAGGAGGATGAGTGCTGCGGTCTCGCCGTTGTCAAGCAGGGTCCTGATGTTGTCGGTGGCGGCGATGAGGGCAGTCTCAGTGCTGTGGTTGCTGCGGAACCCTGACTGGCAAGGGTCCAGGATTCTGTTTTCTTCGAGGTATCGGGTTTGCTGTCTGTTGGCGATTTTCTCGATGACCTTGGCCGGGAACGGGAGCAGAGAGATGGGCCGGAAGTTCTTGCGGTTTCTTGGGTCTGACTTTTTTTCAGTAGGGTTTGATCTCGGCATGTTTCCAGCTCTCTGGGAAGGTAGCGATCTTGAGGGAGAGATTCATGACATTGCGCTAGTGGGGTGCGTTGGAGCTGCTTGCTTTGTTGAAGACGTGGTGCAGGAAGGGATCTGACGGGGAGCCGGAGTGGATTGTGCTCATGTCTAGATAGTGTCATCGATGCTCACGCTTTCCCAGGCTAGCAGGGGGTCATGGTCGATGGTGTGCGGAGGGTCTGTAGTGTTGCTGTCTGTTGGGGCTGTCTGGGTGTTGAAGCTGTTGTGGATGTCTGCTATCTTGTGGTAGAAGAAGGTGGCGAGGGAATCGCACAGGGCTTGCGACGGCGGGATGTCGTTGGTGTTGGAGCTGGGGTTGGAGAGTTCCTTCACGATGTTGAAGAGCTCCTTGCTATTGGGTGCATTGTTGTCGAGGTGGTCTTTGAACGGGGTTCTCTTGACAGCCCTTATGAGGTGGTGGTGGTTGCGGATGGCGTCCTTGTGTGCTGCGCGGTTGTCCGGAGTTTGTTCGCTGTGCCATTTCTTCTCTAGTTTCCGGCAGGCTTGCTTGGAGGCTAGGAGTTCTGGGGTGAACCAGCTGGCCCTCTTGCTGGTGTCTCGGTGGGGGGGTTTCTTCAGCGGAGCGAGGGTGTTGGCGCAGTCCTCGATCCAGCGTTTGAGGCTGTGGGCAGCGTCGTCGGTGTTGGAGGGTTTGGTGGGTGGGATGAGAGCAAGGAAACCCCCCCACCGAGACACCAGCAAGAGGGCCAGGTAGTTGGTCTTCGGTGATTTTTGCAGTGGCGGGGGATCTGTTGGGTGCGGTGGTGTGTGGTGGGTTTCTGGAAGGTGAAATGGAAGCGGCGGTGGTCGGTCCAGAGGAGTTTGGTGGTGTGGCTGACGGAGACATGCGGGCATGAGGAGAAGACGGGGTCGAGCGTGTTGCCGGCGGAGTGAGTGAGCGTTGTGACGAGTTGCTTCAGTCCGAGGTTGGCGAGGTATCGATTAGGGTTGTGGAGTTGTTGTCGTTGTTGTTCTCAAGGTGGAAGGTCAGGTCTCGAGGAGGATGTAGTCGGCGGAGGTCAGGGCATGTGTGCTGATGAAGTCGGCGATGGAGTCGCTGAACTGGGGGCGGGGGCGGGAGACAAGGGTGCCTCTGAGGGTGGAGTTGGGGTCTGTGTGGATCTGGAAGTGCATGTGTTCGGTGGGGCTGAGCGCGTCGTTGGTGCTAGTATTCAGGGCCGACTTTGGTGCTGGTGGCATCTGGTGCAACAGTCTTTTTTTGTCCCCCGCCTCCCAACCACCTCCCAGATTCCTTCACAACCACCCAGTAAAATTGCCTTGCATCTCTCCATAGCCCCTCTCTCGCATACATTTCATTTGTTTCTAAGCTCTGGTAAAGACTGTCTTTACTGATCCACTCAGCTTTCCACATAAAATACAGATCAGTTCTTTGCAGCAGGCATATTAATGCTCTGTGTTACACTAAGTTGAGTCAAAACTGTGATTAAACAAAACTCTGACCTCACTCTCTAGCAGGAACATTAATCACAAGAGTTATCTTTATATTTTTATTGCTGCCTGAAAGCTGAACACACAAAGAACTCTGCAGCAGGTGCTTTTACATCAGATTTACTGCTAAACACAGCGACCCCCCCCCTGCGGTCAGTGCCCCCCTTCAGGTAAGTGCCCAGTGCAGTCGCACCAGCCGCACTGCCTTAAAGCCGGCCCTGAATGTATGTTTTTGAAATTAAAGAAGGACGCTGCCCATATTGTGAGGACACAGCATGCTGCATAAATGCATTGCCGCCCCCTTCCTTCTCTTTATTGCGCACCTCGGGTGGTCCCTGGCACGCAAGATCTGCATGACTAATGCATTTTAGTGTGGTGATGCAGACACCAGCACTAAAATGCGTTAGTCTAACCTGTGATGCGTGGTACTTGGCAGGTTGTTCATCCTGCCCTAAAAATAAGCAACACTGCTATAAGGGGAAGCTCACTGGTACCAATCTAACATCCGCAACCAGGCTGGAGTGGCTCAGTGCTGCCCTGGCCGGCACTGGGTGTGAGTTACCTAGGCCTGGGATTGAGGCATGGTGATCTAGGCAGATCATGGAGGCCTGTATCCAAGGGTGGGGCCTCCTGCCACTGGAGCAGGCCGCAGCCTGGTCACAGACACTGAGAGGACCGATTGCTGGTGTCTGTGCAGCCCATTCAGCGGACCGCCAGCAAAGAGCCTCGTTGTTGTAGGGGGTCCCGGAACACCGGCAGAGGAGCAGTAGTGGCTTGGATATCCCAAAAACCATTTTTAAAAAACTATTTTTTAATTATAAAGATGTGTTTAATTTTATCTGTAGTTTGGAGACCATGAAAATAATAAGTGCTGTAACATGCTTTATACAAAAATTAATTAGAAGGAGAAAAGACTATGCACCTTTGGATGCTCTGCTATATGAAAAAGATGATGAGTAAGATATCCTCTAAATCGCATTCTTTGCACTGATTGCACTTGCACTTTATTGTATGAACTAGTGGTAGATTGCATTTTAAGGATTTTGAAAAATGGCCCTACTATTTTACGCTGCTTCTTTGTATTTTAAATTTGCTCTTGTTGTACCACCATTAATGTCCCTATGAAATTTAGTTAGAATGTACCCTTTAAGATATATGTGTATTAGTATGCTTTTATGGTGTTTGCCTTGTTGTCACCGAATAAAGCTGTTTTGATTTGATTTGATTTGGCTTGGAGTAGAGCGGTCACGGCTAGTGAAGCGGCATCCTGATTGCCTCTTGCTCCCTCTGATCATTGCCTTTTTATCCCCAGGACTGGGAGCGCACCCTCTGCACTGGGAAAGCCATGCTGGTACCAGCGTGGTGCTGCTCGCTGCAAACGAGTGCAGATCCTGTGGTGGGGGCTCCGTTGAGAGTACATCGGACGCGGATGGAGGTGAAAGTAGATTGTTGGGGGAGACTTTGATCTCTCTCTGTGCCAGTGAGGGTTTGAAGGGTTTGAGGAGCTCTTCTGGAATTGGGCATGACCACCTGAACTGGAGTGCTGCGTGTTACCTGCACCATCTATCATTGTGGGGGTGCCGCAGACTGACAGGAGGCCCTGGCTTCCATTGGAGCCCTGTCATTTGCTCACCTGCTGGTACGCTAACTCATCACTTCGGTGGAGTCCCACCATTATGGGTGTTCATCTACAACAGAGGGTGCCGCTCGAGTAGAGGAGTCTCTTGCCAAAACTCTGACCATGCTACAGGAGTAGCTATCAACTGTTTCCAGGCCATTATTCTTGCCAGCGTGAGGAGGTGACAGCCGCGAGGCCGCAGAGGAGGCGAGAGGCGCGGCCCCGGGACTGCGAGGACCAGCCTACAACACCCACAGCTGTGTCCTCTTCCCGGGTGAGCCGCGCCCCCTCCCAGTGCCACGCCCCCTCTCCACCCTAGACTACATTACCAAGCCCAGTGACGCGCACCGCGGGACGCGCGCGGGGCACATCCCGGGGCAAAGACCGGGCAAAGAGCGGGCCGTTTTAGGCCGTTAGAGGCCGGACAGAGCCGGGCCGGGCTACCCCCCTAACTCCCAGCCTCAAAAATCTTTTCTAAATATCCCCACTTGTACAAACATGTCTCCAAGGGGAAGCAGAAGTAAGACCGCTGCAAAAAAAGGACAACTAATCGGCCCCTTAGATAGTTTTTTAACAAAGTCTAACACCTTCATAGATCAGAGTATTTTACTCATAGAACGGAGAGTATCCCAAGACCTCCTGGAGGCCCGGCGATCCTCACTGGACACCTAGCAACTGCTAGAACGCCAGTTCCAACCAAAGATCAAAGACACAGTGAGGGCGGGATTAACAACAGACAGAGCCTCCCAAATATAGTTGATCTATCAGTGTCACAACTCTCTGAATTCCATCTTATAGCTGACTTTGACCTAGAAAAAACTCCTGACCTAAATCTACACCCTACACCAGAAGAGGTAAGACAGGCAAGAGGGAGGAGGGAGGGAGCTATAAAAAAGAGAAAGAATCATGTAGCGACAAATGAAACACCAACGAGAAAACAAACTCCATCCGCCACAGAGGAAATACGAAATACACTTAGTCCCCCCCTGCTGGGAAACCAGAGTAGGCATACTGTGAGTATACACTACGACGCCTCACCTACCACAAACTTAGGGATAGCATCTGAGGGTTCCCCCTCAAACGATACTCATTATAATTACAATCCAGACCTGCTGGAAGAAATTGGAAATCTCCTACATAAATCCCTTTCACCCATTCAAGAGACCCTGGCAAAATTAGAAAAAGCCGTAGCCGAACTCACAGTGTCGTTGAAAGCCAATTCTGCCTTAAATCATGTACAAGATTTACAAAAAGTACAAAAACCCGGGGCACCGAAATCGGTAAATATAATCCCTGTGCCCCAAGGAGAAAACTCGCTACCCGTACCCACCACAGCCCCGAAACCCTCAGCTATAATACCAACCAAGAACAAAGCACCAGACACCTTAGTCTCAACAATCCCGCCGGGAAAAAATAGCACCCCCGGTAATGGCACTATCATAGCCTCAAAAAATAAACAACCATCAACCAAGCAATCTCAAACTTACCGACCGAGGGAAAGACAACAACAGGGCGATACACGACCAGTAACACGACCAGTAACACTTCCACCAGAAGCCAGTCCCTTTGTTGCTATACTGACTGGTGTACCAGAGCTGACGGACCAAAAATACGAACCAAACTGGTCATTAAAAAACAAGATACAACACTGGCTTACCATAAATCGTCCATCACCACCCCCCTACTGCTCCACTAGAATTCTGATGATTAGAGGAGCCCGTTGGGTCGGCCATGGCAAAAAAACAATACAGGGGGACTGTGTCCTAATTAGTTTTGAGGACCCGAGAATAGTGGAACACATCTGCTCAGGAGAGGACCAAACTCCAAATGGGGGGGTAGGAATAAAACGTCTCTCCTTCTTTTACCCACCCACATTTCAAGACGGTCCCTCGCAAATGGAGGGACCTTGGTATACAGTAGGTCCTCGCTATCGAGGCAGAGATAGGGACGAATGGAGAGGGCAAGAACAGTGGAGAAAATATAGAGAACCTCCACGCTGGGACAGCTGGAACGGATTACCACTAACAAATATGTATAGTGGCCTAGAGTGTGTCGACTGACCACGACAGCCAGAAGAACAGACTTCTAAAACTCCAGCCATCCCGCCAATCCCAGATAACCTTTTAATCCCTGAAGATCCAGCCATTCCCAGTAATCTACAAACAGACAATGCCCTCAAAAGTAATCCTCCAACTCTGGGCGTGATCTCCTGGAACATCGCGGGATTACGACCAAAGCTGGAGGATGGGACTCTCATGCACCATGTACACAGACACCAAATAGTCTACTTACAGGAGACATGGTCACAATCAGAACTTCATTTGCAGGGGTATAAGACATATTTTTCCCCTGCACTGGGGGAACAAAAGGGTAGACCAAAGGGAGGACTAAATATTCACATACCCAATACTATCCAAAACATAAAAATAAATATCATTGAACTGGAGCCCAACTTCCAGATCATTGGTCTCACTTTATTAAAAAATGAGTTTGTAGTCCTCGTCAATTTTTATAACAACCTTGAGGAAACACAGCTCCAGAGAGTTTTCGCCCACCTTCACAAAAAATTAACAACCCTTAGACAGAAACAAGGAGTAAGGGGTGTATTGTCTATAATATGGGCAGGAGATTTCAATCTACATCATTGTACCCAACCACAGCAAAAATGTCCTGGTATGGTGACAGAGGAAGGTGATTCTCTTATCCATTTTTCTCACAATAATGCGGGAGGAGTAATGAATGAGCTCTTATCAGATCTGGACCTCCAAATAGCAAACATCCCGGATCACAGAACAAGTTCATTAGAACCGACCTATATAGGTAGAGGTTTTAGCACTACGGTTGATTACATTATAATATCAGCTAGCCTACAACCCAGAGTAAACGGCTTTGAAGTCATACCCAACACTCATAGTGATCACGCTATTCTTACAATGGAAATGACTATAAATCATCAACAATCTCTCCCTATGACGATAGCTAGTGCACTGTCCCAGGACAATATAAACCTGGGCCAACTGAATGGGTACTCAATAAAGTGGGGGAAGATAAACCCAGAGGAAATTACCAAAGACTTGATAAAATCAGTATACCCCCAAATCAAGAAATGTCTAGATACACTGGTAGAAGATGAGGAAATTCTTAAAAGTTTTGCCCAAATTTTGGAAAAAACAAAGTCCCTACTCACAGCTAAACATAAAGCTGGACCGCGTCGTTTAAAAGGATGGTTTAACCAAGAATGTACTCAGGCTCATAAAAACCTTAAAGTAGCACTAAACAAAGATGAAAGGGATCCTCATACCATATCCGCTTTAAGAAAGGAATACCTCTGTAACAAGGTCGGGAAGGGTGGCCGGGAGGACTGGTGGACACCTGATGGTATTTCCCCTTCTACTCTACAGACTGGAAGAACGAGGGATGCATGGGAGCTTCAGGAGGAGGAGAGCGAAGAAGCGTCCTCGGGCTCCTTTAAGTGGGCGTATTGCAACGAAGAGGAATCCCCGCCTCCTGATGACGTCTCCTCTCCCGGATGGATGAATACGGGGGAAGTCCTCTACACGGCGTGTGACGACACCGGGACAGGAAGGACCGGCGCAGGCGAGGCGAGGAGAACGGAGACGCGAGCTGAGGACAGAGAAACCGAAGGGACCGACTGTGGAGGAAAGCCAGGAGGCCAACGTTTTCACGCTCCGCCGTGCCATACTCCCGAGGGAGGAGTATGGCTTAGCCAGGTACGCCGGCGTTTGGCGGGCTGGTTGGGGAAGGGTCCCCCTATTGCTAGCGTAAAAGATTCTTAAGTCTGTGCGCGTCTGACCACATCTTTTCCCCCCCCTCTTTCCGCTACCCGTACCTGCTACCCTGTTTCCCGTACCCCTGTACCTCACACGTATCCTCCCTCCTCAGAGCACGTTAGTTAGTACGGGTGTCCCTGCACAAACACCGGGTTCCTTTTGGGCAAACGCGATAAGGACAGTAGTAGCTAACGGCGTCCCTCTCTCCTTCTTCTCTTTCCATGACCGGAGTCCTGAGACCTCACGGCGGTGAGAAACGATCCAGGAGGGAGACCAGTAACCCGGGACACTAGAAAGACCAAGAAGACCAACAACACGGATAACTCAGTGTTTGCGAGGGAGAGACTTACGTATAGAACACGTCGTACCATAAAAATAAAACCCAGTTTAAAGAAGTACACTGGTCAGCCTCTTACTGCTGTAACCCCTGTTCCGATACCGGAAACTGCTCCTAGTACCCCTCCCACGCTTACAACCTCGCAATCAGAAAAAAGAGAAAAGCGGAATTAAAGCAAGCTTTATGGGATGAACTCCACGTTAGTGCACAGGAAAAAAACAGCCAGGCTTTCTGGAGAGTAATAAGAACCCCTTTTTTGGCTGACGACACAAATCCAAAAATTGAAGTTGCGATAGATGAGACAGAATGGGTGTCACACTTTTAAAAAATCTTCCAAAAACCATCCTCAGATCAAGAAACTGAAGATGAGAACTTAAAAGCTCCGCTTTACCCCATTCAAATAGACTTTGAAATCTCCGAGATCCTTTTGGCCCTGAATTCAAGCAAGAACGGAAAAGCCCCAGGCCCGGACGGAGTCCCGGCTGACTTCTTCAAGTACAATACAGATCTCTGGGCCCCGATCATTACCAGGGTGTGCACGGCGGCGGCAAAGAAAGGAATCCTGGAGTCCTGGACAAGGTCCGTCTTGGTGCCGATATTCAAGAAGGGTAATCGCCAGGACCCTGCTTGTTACCGTCCAATATCCTTGTTGGATTCATTGGGAAAGATAGCAGGTAGGGTGATTCTGGAGCGACTTCAGGACTGGGTAGGGGAGAGAGGCATACTGTCTGACCTACAATTTGGTTTTAGAGAGGGCTTTGGAACGGTGGAGCAAGCCCTAAACCTTTCCGTGATCATTGGAAAATATATACATGCCAAAAAAGATAAACTTTATATGATCTACGTGGACTTGTCCGCGGCGTTTGACTGTGTCTCTCACACCAAATTGTGGTCCCTCTTAGCTCAAATGGGGGTAGATCCGCCACTCCTGAATTTCTTAAGGGAAATGTACTCCAACCCCTCAGCTAGAGTCCGTTTTGGCACCAAGGGAGAGCTGGCAGCGTCCTTCAGAGTGGAGCGTGGAGTCAGACAGGGATGTGTCCTGGCGCCTTTCCTTTTCTCCCTCTACACTAACAACTTGGAGGTTGAGCTTCTGAAGGGCGCCCGGGACCTCCCACAGGCAAAACAACGCCCGATTCCCGCTCTGCTCTACGCGGACGACGCTGTCCTCCTGGCACGGACTCCCCGCGAACTCCAAAAGATCCTTAACAGGTACTCTCAGTTTATGGCTACTCTAGATCTTCACATAAATGTGAAAAAGACTTTTGTGATGACGGCAGGTGCTGGGAGAAAACATCTGAAAAACATTACCCTCAACATACAAAAAATAGACTCTGCAACTGAATACTGCTATCTGGGAATTACAATAGACAATAAATTGTCCTGGAAAAAGGAAGTGGAAGCGAGGAAACACTGCTTTAAAAGAGCGCTGGCGGCATTGGTGACTTTTTCACAAAAACTGGGAAAACGACTGCCTGTGGAATTGTTAGCGATATATAGGGCCAAATGCATATCGACAGCCCTGTATGGAGCAAGTCTATGGGGTCACACGGACGTCACTTCCTTGCAAATAGCAGAAAATAACTTTCTAAGGTTCCTTCTGATGGCCCCAAAGCGATCCTCAACTTATGCTTGCCACGCTGAACTTGGCATCCCACACATCGAGGACCTTGCAAAAATCCAACCGTTACTTTTATGGCATCGTATCTGGACCTCGGAAAAAAATGACCTAACCAAGATGATAGTGGCAAACGCTATGATATTAGATCAAGCTCTAAAAATCAAATGGTTAGCCTATATCAGGAATTTCTGCATTGACCTTGGGGCAGAGCAATACTACTCAAATCCTGAAAAAATTAGAGAACTTACAAAGAAACAACTAAAAGCATTAGCCCTGGGACATTTGGAAAACCTGAGACTACAATCTGAAGCAGGCAAACCGTCTGTTCAACACTCGATAATGGTCCAATCCACTCTTTTAATTCAGCCCTATCTAAATCTTAATATTGGTATCTTTGACCGTTTCCTACTGACAAGATTCAGACTAAACATGTTTCACAGACTGGTAGCTTTTCCAACACCAAACGTTTGGGATCCGAATCCACCCTTATGCCCCTGTGATGAAAAGTCAACACAAACCACCTTGCACACTGTCTTGTTCTGCAAGTTTTATCACGATCACCGCAAGGTTTGGCTATTGACTTTATTAAAATCCTGGGGTCTCAGACAATGTTCCCCTGCCATGATGAGTTTACAGCTTTTGGACACTGAAATTACCTGTTACCATGTGCTCAATTTTCTGAAGTGTATATACAGACACAGAAAAAACCTTTAAAGTGATTTCCTTAAACAAATTAATGTTTTTATAAGTCAGATGTGGAACTTACCTGTTACATGTAATTATTTTGCATTTTTTTCTTATATATAACTGTTTTAGTATGTGTTGCCATGCTTTTATGGATTTCTAACTTTGAAATTCCGAATAAAGATTATTATTATTATTACAACAGAGGGTCAGTGGTAAGTGGTGAGCATGGTGCTTGTGGCTCTGTTGTCTATTTGTGAGGGCACTCATGCTTGGGCACAAGTGAGGGCTCAGCAGTGTGGGCTGCCCTTTGAGACCCTTTTGGATTGTTATAGGCGGTGCACACACAATGAGGCTACATTACAGCCTGGGTGGAGAACATGCAGAGCCTGCCAGTCCCTGTCTGAGCACCAAACCACGGTACTCAGGTCATTCACAACGCTGCTAAGACAGCGTAGTGATTGGTCAGGGAATTGGTCAGGGGATTCTGGCAGGCTGGGTGCTTCCTGCCGAGTGGAGGAGGACGGAGAGTGAAGAGTCGGCGGAGAAAAGTTAAGTGCATTCTTTTAAATTAGAATTTCCCTCCCCACCCTCCGTACCTCGCCTCACCACACCTGGTCGATAGTAGCCGCTACTGAGGTAGGGTATATGGTATCAAAAGGCAGCTACAGAGAGACCTGGAATTACAAGAGATAAAAAAGTAGCATGCTTGCAGAAGAAGGAAATTGAATTGTTGGGGACACGAACAGAGTTAGTGTGTGTCAGGAGAGCCCTGTGAGAATTATGGGATACGGTAGATAATTTAACACCACTGGCCTCATTTTTAGTATTTTGGCATAGGGTAGCGCAACAAGTCACGTGCTGCCCTGTGCCAAAGTGAAAGGGCAGGAATGCACCGTATTTAAGCAATACGGTGCATTCCTGTCCTTTCCCCCTGTGCTGGCACCGTTTGGGCAGCCTAGGGCCAACGTAGGCATCCTTGCACCATGGTGCAAGGGTGCCTCCGTTACAAGCAGGGTTGAGCGGGTGCAGGGAGGGGCACCTTACTGCACAAAAACAATCCTCTGAGGCAGAGTGCAGCACTCATGGAAAGAGGAAAAAACAAGCAGAATTTCACGTATTTCTCCCACGCCTCACCTCGGGAGGTGTACGGATCTAACTCTTCTCCAGGTTAACTTCACTTTGTAAATCTGGGGCAGTGTCAAAGTCCTTGGGTGTTGCGTGGGAACACCCGCCGCACTGCTCATGGAGCGCGTCCTGGCTGCAGCGCCTCACTGATGATTGGAGGCCATTCAAAGCCACGCAGGGTGACTCCATGAAGCTTTGTGGGAGCCCAGCTTTACGCATGTACCACTTCATGTGGGGCAAAGGTGACGCAGGGCTCTCATAAATAAGCCCCTAACAGTGACGTCATAGGGAGGGAGACAAGTGCAGCGAGTTATGTGCCAGGCGTGTAAAAAGCGAGGCTGATACCCCTGCAGTCAGCCCCGGCGGCAGGACGGTGATGGTGAATAGCACAGTCCAGCACCCCCCCCCCCCACGCAGGCAGGCACCAGAGTGCCACTGCGGTGATACTTATTAGGATGTCCGGAAGGATGAATGTTAAGTTACCAGAGGACGTCGTCATGTGGGTGGCCGGATGAGGAGCGCTTGGAGGCGAGGGCTCGGCAGGAGGCGCTGTCACCGGATCCAGAGGACAGAACTTGAAGATATTCCACCCTGAGAGCCACGGGCGGGAGGAGGTAATCCCGGGCCACATGGGAGTAAAGGGTCCTTTACACTGGCTGTGTGTATGGTCCATACTGGCAGGGCTTTAAGTGGGCCGGGTCTCACCGGGTCTGAGCACCGGCAGTTTCTTTAAGGGAACCTCGAAACGGGTCTCTATCGGGCTCTGTTTTGTGCCCTGGCACCGGCGGACTGCAGTGACAGCGGCACATGGGTGTGCACTGCCATACTGCTCACTTCTCACTAGTGTGCGCTGCTCACACTGCTCACTTCTCACTAGTGTGCGCTGCTCACACTGCTCACTTCTCACACTGCTCTCTTCTCACTAGTGTGCGCTGCTCAAAATGCTCACTTCTCACTATGTGCGCTGCTCACACTGCTCACTTCTCACTAGTGTGCGCCGCTCACACTGCTCACTTCTCACTAGTGTGCGCTGCTCACACTGCTCACTTCTCACACTGCTCTCTTCTCACTAGTGTGCGCTGCTCACACTGCTCACTTCTCACTATGTGCGCTGCTCACACTGCTCACTTCTCACTAGTGTGCGCTGCTCACATTGCTCACTTCTCACTAGTGTGCGCTGCTCACACTGCTCACTTCTCACACTGCTCTCTTCTCACTATGTGTGCTGCTCACACTGCTCACTTCTCACTATGTGTGCTGCTCACACTGCTCACTTCTCACTAGTGTGCGCTGCTCACACTGCTCACTTCTCACTAGTGTGCGCTGCTCACACTGCTCACTTCTCACTATGTGTGCTGCTCACACTGCTCACTTCTCACTAGTGTGCGCTGCTCACACTGCTCACTTCTCACTCTGTGCGCTGCTCACACTGCTCACTTCTCACTAGTGTGCGCTGCTCCCACCGCTCACTTCTCACTAGTGTGCGCTGCTCACACTGCTCACTTTTCACACTGCTCTCTTCTCACTAGTGTGCGCTGCTCACACTGCTCACTTCTCACTAACTTGCGGCTAAACCAAACCTGAGTAGCTTCAACAACCTCAGCCACGCGGAGAGCATGGCTGTGAAATCCCTTGGCAATGATAACAAGATTTTCATTAAACAGGCGGACAAAGGGGGAGCCACTGTAATTCAGGACGCCACTACTTATGATATAGAGTGTAAACGACAACTGGCAAACACTGATCATTATAGGCCATTACCCATAGACCCAACTCCTAGACTCACCACCATGATCACTAGTTTGATTATGGAAGGAGAGGCCAACGAGTGGATAAGTAAAAAGGAGGCAGAATTTCTACTGACTACTGACCCTGTCATCCCTTACTTTTACACCCTACCCAAAATACACAAGGGAACAACACCGGTCCCGGGGAGGCCTATTGTGTCTGGCATTGGCTCACTCTTGGAACCCCTTTCAAAGTTTTGCGATGTATTCTTCCAACCACTGGTAAAGAAAATCCCATCCTACTTGCAGGATACTAGGGATGTACTAAATCTGATTGAATCTATCAGGGGGAAGAGGGCGTCGACCTCCTACTTACATTGGATGTCGAGGCCCTCTACACTAACATTCCCCAACAGGCAACCCTTGATGCAGTGGAGGACACACTCCGGATGGCAGAGTGGACTTCGCCGACACCCATCCCTTTCATCATGGCCTGTGCAAGTATAGCCTTGACGGAGAATTTCTTCCAATATGGGTCCCAGCTATACCACCAAATTCGTGGGACATCAATGGGTTCTACCTTTGCCCCCAGCTTGGCATGCATCTACATGGCCACCTTTGAGGATAACATCATTAGATCAGACCTCAACCCGTTCTCTGAGAATATCATCCTCTGGCGCAGGTATATCGATGATATACTTGTCCTGTGGCGGGGGGATCGTGAAAGATGTGAGGCCTTCTGCTCGTGGATTAATCTACAGAACACTTTCCTGAAATTCTCAGGAACGATTTCAGACACCACTATACCTTTTCTAGATCTGACGATCAGTCTGAACCAAGAGGGACTGAGTACCAGCTTGTACCGAAAAGAGACGGATACAAACAGTCTTCTTTTATACAGCAGTCACCACCCTAAGGCCCTAAAAGATAATCTCCCCTTTGGACAGTTCCTTAGGATACGTAGAAATTGTACCACTAGCACCAACTACTATAAGGAATCTGTCCTTCTTCAGCACAAACTCCAGGATAGAGGTTATCCCACCAAGCTCATTCGGAACTCACACAAAAGGGCGCTTAACAATCCCAGAGAGGCATTACTGGAAACACACCCAAAAGAACAAGACAATTTGATTACTTGTGTGACCTGCTTTACTAAGAATTCGACCTTCTTCAAAAAAAACGTGAACAGGCACTGGGGGTTATTGAACACAGGGGAGTTAGACATCCCACGACCCCGGTTCGCCTTCAAACGTACATCTAATCTCAAAGATGCCCTCATCCACACACGCCCCAAAAGACCAACCCCCACCGGTCAAAACACTCTCTGGAATCTTCCACCGGTGGTGGGCCACTACCAATGTGGGGGATGTGTGGTATGTCCTCAGACAATCCAATGCAAAGACATAAAACTATCTGACACTTTCACCTGGCATCTTAACAGGCACACAAACTGCAACAGTCCCTGTTGCATCTACATGCTCATCTGCCCTTGTGAGAAACAGTATGTTGGCATGACGATGAGACAGGTCAAGCGGAGAATAATGGAACATAAGAGTAACATCCGTTGTTCCAAAACACATACACGCCTTTATGACCATTACTTGCAACACAACCATCATGCTGACAGTATCAAGTGGGTGGTGCTTGAATCACACCCCTCGATCACACAACAAGCACTGTTCAGAATTGAGCAACGGTGGGTCCACCGCTTACAGTTAGACACCCTTGGCCTTAACGATTCGGTCCCATGGGCATCCCTGACCAACTAGGGATGATTGCCTCACTGCCCTCCATTGGCATCCCAATAACAACCCCCCCCCCTTTGTTCCCCCTTCCCCCTTGGGTTTTCAGTTTGACAGTGATGATACCCCTGAGACATCACCTTTCAGCAACACTGATCCCTCTCTGTTTACCCCATCATGATTTGGACCACACTCACTCCTGACTCAGGGGTGAATGCATGCTCGTAATTCTGTGCCAAATGGTTGTCTCTGCCCTGTAGCGTCAGTGCCATTTTCATTGCTCTATTTTTGAGACGCTAATACAACCCTTCCAAGACGGCCGCTGTGTTCCCTTGAAGTGCTAGCCTCCGTTGTGGCAGTCTTTGCCTATTTCGTGCCTTGGTAGCCCGGACTTTGTTACACTCTCTGGGTGACACCTATGCCCCGATTTTACGTGGTACGCACTCTTGTGTCTGTGCGCACATTCTTGACTTGACCTGGTGCATCGTTACTGCCAACATTGCCTTTCTGGAGGGTTACTTCCCCCACTCCAAGATGGCCGCTATGATGCGACTGTGGGATAGTCTAAGCGTGTGCACTCTGTCCACGCATGCGCAGTTAACCCGGTTTCCAAACCACGCCCTCCCCGCCTGGCCGCCGAAGTGGAGTGTCGGACAGCATTTAACTCGGTCACACCGGCATGGCCGTGACCAGCTGTTCCGCGCCTGTGTTCGAGCACTTCGAGTGTGAGTAGGTTGCAAGCCAGGGTCTGCACTGCCAACAGGTAAGAGTGCGCTGCTTGTCCCTTGCCTTCCTCCCACGAGAGCTAATGTTGACCTTTGGTACTGGCCGACACGGACCACGAGTCGGTGTTGACGACGTCTGGCGAGTTTTTGGAACAGATGCCCCAGCCTCGCTGACCCGCTCCGGACTGGGTGGGTGCGTGCGGCCGGGATGGGGTTGCACGCCGGGGGCACTCTATTGCGTGCTTCTCGAAGGTTACGGACCGACAGTCCTTGAGTACAGTTCTCTCAGTGGACACGGTTGCCGTGGTGGCGTGCCCCTGTTTGCGTGCATACCGATATTTGGGGCCTCTCTGCACACCTCCATTTACCCTCGGGGGGTCGAGTGATCTGGTACCTGGCTCTGAAGACCCCGGATGTCGGACACTGGTTTTTGGCGGTGCCCCCGCCTGACCACTCGTTAGTGTGGAGCTCCCACAGCCGTATCATATACGCTGGCCCTCTCACTCATCTAAATAACTACCTTGAACCAGTGTGTTTTTGTTTGTTTTTTTGATTATTGTTCCCCCTTAGGGTACCTTCCCTATTGTGCTGCCCCACGGGAACAGACTGCGAGGCCCATTAGGGACTTCTATTAGGGTAAGCATCAGCCTGTATGCAGTTGTTTGTGGTGTTGCCATCGTCATTAATTTTAATTTTACTATTTATCCTGCGAAGACTCTATCTTCCGATAGGGCTGCTGCCTTTTAATCCCCCCTTGGAGTGTGTATATATTTTCACAAGAAAGAATTATGTGTGACCTACCTCTGGATGAGTTGATGGTGCCAGTATGAAATTTGTGGCCAAACTTCTCGTATCCTTTTTTATAGGTTTTCCCTTCAATGCAGAACCTCCCGGTATGCCCCTTTACAGACCCTGAGAGGTTGTATCGCTTCATTTTCACTTGTATATTGTTCACTGTGTAGTACTTACTGTTTTAGGTCCTGAAGAATTGCGCTATTAAGCAAGAAACATGTCGACCTGATCAGAGGGTCGAGGTACTTTCCCTGTGCCAGCTACAGCCTCTATCTCCCACCCCACCTTTTAATCAAGGGAATCAGTCACGCCAATAAAAATCTTTGTGAATTGACTCACCTTTTTTAATCTCACACTCTCCACTAGACTACACCCTTATTTCTCCCCCTCACATGCGCTCAACCGTTGGCCTGAACTTAAGATCTCCGACAAAGAGCGCCCTTGTGGCGCCCGTCAGGCATTGCAGCGCCAGCCTGTCGAGGAGCAAGAGGCCAATGATGAAGCATGACATCTAGCTCGCTGGGTGTGTGAGGCCTCTGAGTTCTAACAAGGGAGCTCTTCGCTCCCTGACTCTACCCACTTTAGGTTACACACTCCTTGTCCCCTCCTTTTAGCACTCTTGGGGAACTTTGTACTTTCTGTGCTACATGTTTGACTGGACGTGTACACTGGACCCCATTAAATATTGTCCAGAATTGGTCCCCCTTCTTGTATTCGCTGCTCACACTGCTCACTTCTCACTATGTGTGCTGCTTACACTGCTCACTTCTCACTAGTGTGCGCTGCTCACACTGCTCACTTCTCACTCTGTGCGCTGCTCACACTGCTCACTTCTCACTAGTGTGCGCTGCTCACACTGCTCACTTCTCACTAGTGTGCGCTGCTCACACTGCTCACTTCTCACTAGTGTGCGCTGCTCACACTGCTCACTTCTCACTAGTGTGCGCTGCTCACACTGCTCACTTCTCACTAGTGTGCGCTGCTCACACTGCTCACTTCTCACTAGTGTGTCCTGCTCACACTGCTCACTTCTCACTAGTGTGCGCTGCTCCCACCGCTCACTTCTCACTAGTGTGCGCTGCTCACACCGCTCACTTCTCACTAGTGTGCGCTGCTCACTTCTCACTAGTGTGCGCTGCTCACACTGCTCACTTCTCACTAGTGTGCGCTGCTCACACTGCTCACTTTTCACATTGCTCTCTTCTCACTAGTGTGCGCTGCTCACACTGCTCACTTCTCACTATGTGTGCTGCTCACACTGCTCACTTCTCACTAGTGTGCGCTGCTCACACTGCTCACTTCTCACTATGTGCGCTGCTCACACTGCTCACTTCTCACTAGTGTGCGCTGCTCCCACCGCTCACTTCTCACTAGGGTGCGCTGCTCACACTGCTCACTTTTCACACTGCTCTCTTCTCACTAGTGTGCGCTGCTCACACTGCTCACTTCTCACTATGTGTGCTGCTTACACTGCTCACTTCTCACTAGTGTGCGCTGCTCACACTGCTCACTTCTCACTATGTGCGCTGCTCACACTGCTCACTTCTCACTAGTGTGCGCTGCTCACACTGCTCACTTCTCACTAGTGTGCGCCGCTCACACTGCTCACTTCTCGCTAGTGTGCGCCGCTCACACTGCTCACTTCTCACTAGTGTGCGCTGCTCACACTGCTCACTTCTCACACTGCTCTCTTCTCACTAGTGTGAGCTGCTCACACTGCTCACTTCTCACTATGTGCGCTGCTCACACTGCTCACTTCTCACTAGTGTGCGCTGCTCACATTGCTCACTTCTCACTAGTGTGCGCTGCTCACACTGCTCACTTCTCACTAGTGTGCGCTGCTCACACTGCTCACTTTTCACACTGCTCTCTTCTCACTAGTGTACGCTGCTCACACTGCTCACTTCTCACTAGTGTGCGCTGCTCACACTGCTCACTTCTCACTATGTGCGCTGCTCAACTGCTCACTTCTCACTAGTGTGCGCTGCCCACACTGCTCACTTCTCACACTGCTCTCTTCTCACTATGTGTGCTGCTCACACTGCTCACTTCTCACTATGTGTGCTGCTCACACTGCTCACTTCTCACTAGTGTGCGCTGCTCACACTGCTCACTTCTCACCAGTGTGCGCTGCTCAAACTGCTCACTTCTCACTAGTGTGCGCTGCTCACACTGCTCACTTCTCACTATGTGCGCTGCTCACACTGCTTACTTCTCACTAGTGTGCGCTGCTCACACTGCTCACTTCTCACTATGTGTGCTGCTCACACTTCTCACTTCTCACTAGTGTGCGCTGCTCACACTGCTCACTTCTCACTAATGTGCGCTGCTCACACTGCTCACTTCTCACTATGTGTGCTGCTCACTGCTCACTTCTCACTAGTGTGCGATGCTCACACTGCTCACTTCTCACTAGTGTGTGCTGCTCACACTGCTCACTTCTCACTAGTGTGCGCTGCTCACACTGCTCACTTCTCACTAGTGTGCGCTGCTCCCACCGCTCACTTCTCACTAGTGTGCGCTGCTCACACCGCTCACTTCTCACTAGTGTGCGCTGCTCACTTCTCACTAGTGTGCGCTGCTCACACTGCTCACTTTTCACACTGCTCTCTTCTCACTAGTGTGCGCTGCTCACACTGCTCACTTCTCACTATGTGTGCTGCTCACACTGCTCACTTCTCACTAGTGTGCGCTGCTCACACTGCTCACTTCTCACTATGTGCGCTGCTCACACTGCTCACTTCTCACTAGTGTGCGCTGCTCCCACCGCTCACTTCTCACTAGTGTGCACTGCTCACACTGCTCACTTTTCACACTGCTCTCTTCTCACTAGTGTGCGCTGCTCACACTGCTCACTTCTCACTATGTGTGCTGCTTACACTGCTCACTTCTCACTAGTGTGCGCTGCTCACACTGCTCACTTCTCACTATGTGCGCTTCTCACACTGCTCACTTCTCACTGGAGTGCGCTGCTCACACTGCTCACTTCTCACTAGTGTGCGCTGCTCACACTGCTCACTTCTCACTAGTGTGCGCTGCTCACACTGCTCACTTCTCACTAGTGTGCGCTGCTCACACTGCTCACTTCTCACTAGTGTGCGCTGCTCACACTGCTCACTTCTCACTAGTGTGCGCTGCTCCCACCGCTCTCTTCTCACTATGTGTGCTGCTCACACTGCTCACTTCTCACTATGTGTGCTGCTCACACTGCTCACTTCTCACTAGTGTGCGCTGCTCACACTGCTCACTTCTCACCAGTGTGCGCTGCTCAAACTGCTCACTTCTCACTAGTGTGCGCTGCTCACACTGCTCACTTCTCACTATGTGCGCTGCTCACACTGCTTACTTCTCACTAGTGTGCGCTGCTCACACTGCTCACTTCTCACTATGTGTGCTGCTCACACTTCTCACTTCTCACTAGTGTGCGCTGCTCACACTGCTCACTTCTCACTAATGTGCGCTGCTCACACTGCTCACTTCTCACTATGTGTGATGCTCACTGCTCACTTCTCACTAGTGTGCGATGCTCACACTGCTCACTTCTCACTAGTGTGTGCTGCTCACACTGCTCACTTCTCACTAGTGTGCGCTGCTCACACTGCTCACTTCTCACTAGTGTGCGCTGCTCCCACCGCTCACTTCTCACTAGTGTGTGCTGCTCACACCGCTCACTTCTCACTAGTGTGCGCTGCTCACACTGCTCACTTTTCACACTGCTCTCTTCTCACTAGTGTGCGCTGCTCACACTGCTCACTTCTCACTATGTGTGCTGCTCACACTGCTCACTTCTCACTAGTGTGCGCTGCTCACACTGCTCACTTCTCACTATGTGCGCTGCTCACACTGCTCACTTCTCACTAGTGTGCGCTGCTCCCACCGCTCACTTCTCACTAGTGTGCACTGCTCACACTGCTCACTTTTCACACTGCTCTCTTCTCACTAGTGTGCGCTGCTCACACTGCTCACTTCTCACTATGTGTGCTGCTTACACTGCTCACTTCTCACTAGTGTGCGCTGCTCAGACTGCTCACTTCTCACTATGTGCGCTGCTCACACTGCTCACTTCTCACTGGAGTGCGCTGCTCACACTGCTCACTTCTCACTAGTGTGCGCTGCTCACACTGCTCACTTCTCACTAGTGTGCGCTGCTCACACTGCTCACTTCTCACTAGTGTGCGCTGCTCACACTGCTCACTTCTCACTAGTGTGCGCTGCTCACACTGCTCACTTCTCACTAGTGTGCGCTGCTCCCACCGCTCACTTCTCACTAGTGTGCGCTGCTCACACTGCTCACTTTTCACACTGCTCTCTTCTCACTAGTGTGTGCTGCTCACACTGCTCACTTCTCACTATGTGTGCTGCTTACACTGCTCACTTCTCACTAGTGTGCGCTGCTCACACTGCTCACTTCTCACTATGTGCGCTGCTCACACTGCTCACTTCTCACTGGAGTGCGCTGCTCACACTGCTCACTTCTCACTAGTGTGCGCTGCTCACACTGCTCACTTCTCACTAGTGTGCGCTGCTCACACTGCTCACTTCTCACTAGTGTGCGCTGCTCACACTGCTCACTTCTCACTAGTGTGCGCTGCTCACACTGCGCACTTCTCACTAGTGTGCGCTGCTCCCACCGCTCACTTCTCACTAGTGTGCGCTGCTCACACTGCTCACTTTTCACACTGCTCTCTTCTCACTAGTGTGCGCTGCTCACACTGCTCACTTCTCACTATGTGTGCTGCTCACACTGCTCACTTCTCACTAGTGTGCGCTGCTCACACTGCTCACTTCTCACTATGTGCGCTGCTCACTTCTCACTAGTGTGCGCTGCTCCCACCGCTCACTTCTCACTAGTGTGCGCTGCTCACACTGCTCACTTTTCACACTGCTCTCTTCTCACTAGTGTGCGCTGCTCACACTGCTCACTTCTCACTATGTGTGCTGCTCACACTGCTCACTTCTCACTATGTGTGCTGCTCACACTGCTCACTTCTCACTAGTGTGCGCTGCTCACACTGCTCAGTTCTCACTAGTGTGCGCTGCTCACACTGCTCACTTCTCACTGGTGTGCGCTGCTCACACTGCTCACTTCTCACTATGTGCGCTGCTCACACTGCTTACTTCTCACTAGTGTGCGCTGCTCACACTGCTCACTTCTCACTATGTGTGCTGCTCACACTGGTCACTTCTCACTAGTGTGCGCTGCTCACACTGCTCACTTCTCACTATGTGCGCTGCTCACACTGCTTACTTCTCACTAGTGTGCGCTGCTCACACTGCTCACTTCTCACTATGTGTGCTGCTCACACTGCTCACTTCTCACTAGTTTGCGCTGCTCACACTGCTCACTTCTCACTAATGTGCGCTGCTCACACTGCTCACTTCTCACTATGTGTGCTGCTCACTGCTCACTTCTCACTAGTGTGCGATGCTCACACTGCTCACTTCTCACTAGTGTGTGCTGCTCACACTGCTCACTTCTCACTAGTGTGCGCTGCTCACACTGCTCACTTCTCACTAGTGTGTGCTGCTCTAACTGCTCACTTCTCACTAGTGTGCGCTGCTCCCACCGCTCACTTCTCACTAGTGTGTGCTGCTCACACCGCTCACTTCTCACTAGTGTGCGCTGCTCACTTCTCACTAGTGTGCGCTGCTCACACTGCTCACTTCTCACTAGTGTGCGCTGCTCACACTGCTCACTTTTCACACTGCTCTCTTCTCACTAGTGTGCGCTGCTCACACTGCTCACTTCTCACTATGTGTGCTGCTCACACTGCTCACTTCTCACTAGTGTGCGCTGCTCACACTGCTCACTTCTCACTATGTGCGCTGCTCACACTGCTCACTTCTCACTAGTGTGCGCTGCTCCCACCGCTCACTTCTCACTAGTGTGCCCTGCTCACACTGCTCACTTTTCACACTGCTCTCTTCTCACTAGTGTGCGCTGCTCACACTGCTCACTTCTCACTATGTGTACTGCTCACACTGCTCACTTCTCACTAGTGTGCGCTGCTCACACTGCTCACTTCTCACTATGTGCGCTGCTCACACTGCTCACTTCTCACTAGTGTGCGCTGCTCACACTGCTCACTTCTCACTAGTGTGCGCTGCTCACACTGCTCACTTCTCACTAGTGTGCGCTGCTCACACTGCTCACTTCTCACTAGTGTGCGCTGCTCACACTGCTCACTTCTCACTAGTGTGTGCTGCTCACACTGCTCACTTCTCACTAGTGTGCGCTGCTCCCACCGCTCACTTCTCACTAGTGTGCGCTGCTCACACCGCTCACTTCTCACTAGTGTGCGCTGCTCACTTCTCACTAGTGTGCGCTGCTCACACTGCTCACTTCTCACTAGTGTGCGCTGCTCACACTGCTCACTTTTCACACTGCTCTCTTCTCACTAGTGTGCGCTGCTCACACTGCTCACTTCTCACTATGTGTGCTGCTCACACTGCTCACTTCTCACTAGTGTGCGCTGCTCACACTGCTCACTTCTCACTATGTGCGCTGCTCACACTGCTCACTTCTCACTAGTGTGCGCTGCTCCCACCGCTCACTTCTCACTAGTGTGCGCTGCTCACACTGCTCACTTTTCACACTGCTCTCTTCTCACTAGTGTGCGCTGCTCACACTGCTCACTTCTCACTATGTGTGCTGCTTACACTTCTCACTTCTCACTAGTGTGCGCTGCTCACACTGCTCACTTCTCACTATGTGCGCTGCTCACATTGCTCACTTCTCACTAGTGTGCGCTGCTCACACTGCTCACTTCTCACTAGTGTGCGCTGCTCACACTGCTCACTTCTCACTAGTGTGCGCTGCTCACACCGCTCACTTCTCACTATGTGTGCTGCTCACACTGCTCACTTCTCACTATGTGTGCTGCTCACACTGCTCACTTCTCACTATGTGCGCTGCTCACACTGCTCACTTCTCACTAGTGTGCGCTGCTCACACTGCTCACTTCTCACTAGTGTGCGCTGCTCACACTGCTCACTTCTCACTAGTGTGCGCTGCTCACACCGCTCACTTCTCACTATGTGCGCTGCTCACACTGCTCACTTCTCACTATGTGCGCTGCTCACACCGCTCACTTCTCACTATGTGTGCTGCTCACACTGCTCACTTCTCACTAGTGTGTGCTGCTCACACTGCTCACTTCTCACTAGTGTGCGCTGCTCACACTGCTCACTTCCCACTAGTGGAGAAGTGACGGCATGACCTCATGGCAGGTGAGCCTTGCAGGGAGAAGGGAAATCATCCAAGAGTCATTTTCTCTCTGGATTTCACTCCTCTTTTTGAAACTCTGGAGCAGCAACATTGTCGTGATGTCACCAGGGATTTAAGTGGAAGTTTTTTCAATATTATATACAAGCCAAAGTTGATGCTTATTTAACGAGTGCAACTAACAACCATTGACAAAGCCAACAGTCCAGACTTGTTGTAGGTATGATATTACTTGTCGTATCACATATCTGGCTGCAATGACAGAAACAGCAAAATACAAGTCGGGCGTGTTGGACAGGCCCCATGAAGGGCTCGCTCCCCCCGCATGACAGGGCCCTGGTACCGGCCTTCCAGGTACTACCCGCAGAAGCAACCCCCAACCCGTCCCCCATGGGATGTCTGCTCCTGGGAATCCCTGTGTCCCTGGCCTGGGCCACCGTCAGCACCCTTGCCCGGGCCAGCCGCCATCTTAGACACTGCGCCACGAGGCCGCGTGGCCTCAGCTCGACCCCAACCCCGGGCCTGGCCAGGCCCCGACATCCCGGCACCACCATCCACCCAGGAGGTGAACGGACCACTTGGCAGGTCAATGGGAGTAAGAAGTGTCGATGGCTCTCTCCCGCCAGGTGCCGATCACCCCCAGCCTCCCCGGGCGCTGGCTCCACCCCCCTGCTGGGTGTCTGGACTCCCTCATCCCGGACCTCCCGACCTCCAAGAGCGAGGGTCCGGACATCAAAGAGCACCAGACCTATAACTGAGGCAGCCCCAGAACAGGAAGGCAGTTGTATCCTGGAGTCGAGAGACACCGCGACGAACTCATCCTTGACGGACTGCTGGCGCTGCCGCAGCCCTGCCTTGTGAACTATTGTCCTGCCTGCTGGCGCTGCCGCGGCCTTCTGCAACCTTCATCTTCGTGGGACCTGCTGGCGCTGCCGCGGCCCGTTGTAACTTCCATCTTCGTGGGACCTGCTGGCGCTGCCGCGGCCCGTTGTAACTTCCATCTTCGTGGGACCTGCTGGCGCTGCCGCGGCCCGTTGCAACTTCCATCTTCGTGGGACCTGCTGGCGCTGCCGCGGCCCGTTGTAACATTCATCCTCGTTGGGACCTGCTGGCGCTGCCGCGGCCCGTTGCCACCTACGACCTCTTCGGGACCTGCTGGCGCTGCCGCGGTCCGACCCGTCCGAACACCGAGCTCGAGGATTGTGAGCTATCACCGTTCCACCGCCGTACCTACGGGTACCAAGACTATCCCGCTACCCCCTTTTTCCTACTAGAGACTAGAGCTGAGAGGACCCCCGTGTCCTGATCTCCTTGTATCATACTGCCTCATTTCAAGAACTGCCTATAAAAGGTATTAATCTGATCTTCGTGTGGTGTCCATCTGCGGGGGGGAAGTTCCCTGTCTGTGCGATCGCTGGAGACGGTCCTCACTGGAGGCCTCTCCCCTTGTGCTCGGCCGACCCTCCAGGTCCCCGTCTAACATTGGTGGCCAGCGGCGCGATCCGAACCAACGCGTACCGTACAGACAGTAACTCACCCTACGACTAAAACCACAATGACGACCAAAGAGAACGGATCGGCAGAGAAGTTCCAGATGGAAAAGCTGGAAGAATACAACCACCGAGAGCTCAAACAATTTTGCATGGACTTAGGCATTGCTACCACCGGGCTAAGCACGAAAGAAGACTTCAAAAACGCCCTAGAGGCCTGGACAGAGACGAATACCGCCACCCCCCGGGACCCCGAAGCCCCGGAAGTCAACACCACCCTGACGGAAGAACGGAGAACAGGCCCCTCCCGAGAAGAGATCCAGGAGCGGGAAAAAAATAGACTACACGAGTTAGACTTGGCACGGCTCAAATTAGACGGAGAATTGAAGCTGGCGGAACAAAAAATAAACTTAGAACACTTACGGCTCAGAGAAGAGCGAGAGGAAAAACAGAGACAGAGGGATCTCGAAGAAAAAAGACTGGCGTACGAACACGAGTGCAAACTAGCAGAGATAGAAATACGCAAACTGAACAAAAACCTAGGGGTGCCCGAGTCACCGCGCTCCCCGGGTACTACCGAGCAGAAGGTCCACATCCCCAAGGATGTGGTCCGAGAATACCACCGAAACGACGACATACAGCAGTGGTTCAAGGCCTATGAGATCGCCATGACTGCCCACCGGGTCGCTCGAAGTGACTGGGGAGCCGGGTTATGGGGGAGATTCGTCAATGAGGGCCGTGATGCCCTGCTGCAGCTTCCGGACCATCAAATGACGTCCTATGACCACATGAAGGCCGCCCTCCTCAGTCGATATGGGCTTACGCCCGAAATGTACCGCCAGAGGTTCCGCAACTGCACCCGGATCCCAGGCACAACTTGGTTGGAATACGTGAACTATTTCAGCCGGGCCTTCGAGGGATGGATCAAGGGTAACAACGTAACCACTTACGAACAACTCTTCAATCTCATTGTGTGGGAGCACCTCTCCAACAACTGTTTCGTCGAGCTCAGGCAGCACCTCCTCGACAGTAAATTGACTGAACCACGGCAGCTCGCCACCGAGGCGGATCGGTGGGAGAGCACCCGAGTGGCCCGGAGTGGGCCGAACGAGCAGAACAGAACCAACCAAGGTCATCACCGTCCCCGGGGAGGAGGAGGAGGACAGGGCCGGGGCAGAGACGCTGTCCCAGTCGCTCCCGCTAACACCACCCCACCCCCAGCAGGCCGGGGAAACCCCCCGATGCGCCCGGGGTTCCGAGCCAACGTGACGTGTCATCGATGCCAGCGAGTCGGCCACTATGCCAGTGACCCGACCTGCCCGAAGAACCAGGTTCCCGGGCCCCGCCAGGTGGCGGCCGCCGCCCTAGGAGAAGAACAGGTCTCCGAAGACTCTGAAGCATACGAGTCGGAGCAGTTCGAGTGGGAACCCGCCGCCATGACCCTGGCCTGCCTAGGAGGAAGAGACATGGTCCCGCGGACTCCCCTGCCCGCCAACACTCGGAAGTACAGCCAATGGGTGAGCATAAATGGGCGCAAGGCCGAGGCACTGCGTGACACCGGGGCCAGTGTGACGGCCGTCCGTTGTCACCTGGTGACCCCAGAACAAATCCTGCCAAACGTGCTTTGCCCCGTCCGATCGGCAGACAACTCGGAGAGCCTGTGTCGGATGGCCTGCGTCCCCTTCGAATGGGGAGGAGTGTCCGGCATGCTGAAAGTAACTGTCCGCGACGATGCCCCCGTGGACTGCCTCCTGGGGAACGATCTCGAGAGCTCCCCGTGGGCAGCTGTTGAAAGAAGAGAGCATCTGGGGATGTTGGGTCTCCCGGACTGGGCGTGCGTGACCACCCGGTCCATGGCCAACCGCACCATCCCGAGACCAGAAGAACCGGAATGGTCAGCACCTCCGCCCTCGATCGCTCCAGAAGAAGACTTCATCCATACCGACCACCCGGAACCCACCACAGAGGGGTCCGCACAGCCCCCCGAACTTCCCGACCTGGCTCAGTGGCGTCAAGAAGGGGGGCCCACCCAAGAACAATTCCGGCAGGAGCAAAAGACCTGTCCCTCCCTCGAGGGACTGCGACAGCAAGCGCTCGCCCAGGGCCAAGGCGACACCACCGGGGCCCACTGGGTTTATTGGGACAATGACCTCTTGTACAGCGAGCAGAGAATCGCAGAGCTGGGGGCCGGTCGAGTGCTGGTGGTGCCCCTCCACTTCAGAGACTTCCTGTTGAACTTGGCCCATGATGTCCCCCTGGCTGGGCACCTGGGGCAAGACAAGACCTACCACCGCCTGGTGACTCACTTTTTTTGGCCCAAAATGAGAAATGACGTCTCCAACCACTGCCGGTCCTGCCCGACCTGCCAGGCCAGCGGGAAGAGCGGCCGCAAACTCAAGGCACCCCTACAACCATTCCCCGAGGTGACCACCCCGTTCGAGAGGGTGGGAATAGACATTGTGGGGCCCCTGGACCCCCGAACAGCACAAGGGCATCGCTTCATCCTGGTCCTGGTGGACCACGCCACCCGCTATCCTGAGGCGGTCCCCCTTCATACTATAACAGCCCCAGTAGTGGGTCGAGCCTTAATGGGGATCTTCTCTCGAGTGGGCTTCCCCCGGGAAGTCGTCAGCGACAGGGGTACGAACTTTATTTCAAAGTATATGAAATCCCTCTGGCAGCAGTGCGGGGTCACTTACCGATTCACAACGCCCTATCACCCCCAGGGAAACGGACTGGTCGAGCGGTTCAACCGCACTCTCAAGGGGATGATCTTGGGGCTAGAAGAACCCCTACGCCGCCAGTGGGACGTGCTACTACCGTGCCTCCTCTTCGCCTACCGAGAAGTCCCCCAGAAGTCCCTCGGCTTCAGCCCCTTCGAACTCCTGTACGGACACCCCGTTCGCGGGCCTCTCAGCCTAGTGAAGGAGGAATGGGAAATGGCCCCCCTAAAAACCCCTCCAGACGTCTACAAGTACCTCCTGACCCTCCGCAATCAGACCCGGAAATTCAGGGAGATCGCCAAAGCCAATCTTGAGGCCAGCCAAGAGGACATGAAGAAGTGGTACGATCTACATGCCTCCTCCATCGAGTTCGAACCGGGTCAGCAGGTATGGGTGATGTCCCCCATCGAACCGTGTGCCTTGCAGGACAAATGGACGGGGCCCTTCAAGGTGATCGAGCGCAAGAGTCCCGTCACCTATCTCATCGACCTGGAGTCCCCCCGGAACCCCCTCCGGGTTCTCCACGCCAACAGACTCAAACCCCACTTCGTGCGCTCAGAGCTCAGCCTGCTGATGGCTACCGACAGTGGCGCAGAAGGAGACTCCGAGCCCCTCCCTGACCTACTGAGGACCCGTGAAAGAGATGGTTCGGTGGACGGGGTCCGACTGTCCGAGGCCCTGACCCCAGAGCAGCGTCAAGATTGTCGGGCCCTCCTGCTGCCGTTCGCAAACCTGTTCTCCCTCGCACCCGGAGTCACCTCCTGGTGCCTGCACGACGTGGACACTGGGGACAGTCCTCCTGTCCGACACCGGGCGTACCGAGTACCGGATCGGGTACGTACATGCATCCAAGAAGAAGTCTCCAAGATGCTCGCCCTCGGGGTCATCGAACCTTCGGACAGTCCCTGGGCCAGCCCGGTCGTCCTGGTCCCCAAGGCCGCGGCCCCGGGCACCACACCGGAGCTCCGATTCTGCATCGATTATCGGGGTCTGAACGCGGTCACCCGAACCGACGCTCACCCTATCCCCCGAGCAGATGAACTAGTCGACCGCATGGGGGCAGCCCGCTACCTAAGCATCTTCGACCTGACAGCGGGCTACTGGCAGATCGGCCTCACCCCCAGGGCCCAAGAACGTTCCGCTTTCTCCACCCCGGATGGGCACTACCATTTCAGAGTGATGCCATTCGGCATGAAGAACGCTCCAGCCACTTTTCAAAGACTGGTGAACCAGGTATTGGCGGGCCTCGAAGAATTCAGCGCCGCCTACCTGGACGACATCGCGGTATACAGCCGCCACTGGACAGACCACCTCCACCACCTCCGAGAGGTCCTGCAGGCCCTCCAACAGGCCGACCTCACCATAAAGGCCAGCAAGTGCCAAATCGGCCAGGGGTCCGTGACCTACCTCGGACACCAAGTGGGGAGCGGTCTGGTGGCCCCCCTCCAACTCAAGGTAGCTGCCATTCAGTCCTGGCAACCCCCCGAAACACAAACCGAGGTCCGAGCCTTCCTGGGGCTCACCGGATACTACCGGCGGTTCGTGAAGGACTATGGCAGCATTGTGGGGCCCCTCACGGAACTCACGTCTAAGAACCACCCAAAAAGAGTCAACTGGACTCCCGACTGTCAAGCGGCCTTCGAGAAGCTGAAGGCCGCCATGTGCACCGCTCCTGTGCTCCAGGCCCCCGACTACAGCCGCGAGTTCATCGTTCAGACCGATGCCTCCGACCATGGTATTGGGGCCGTCCTCTCCCAACTGAACCCCGAAGGAGTCGACCAACCAGTGGCCTTCATCAGCAGACGCCTACTGCCCCGAGAACAGCGCTGGAGCACCATTGAGCGAGAGGCCTTCGCAGTAGTATGGGCCCTCAAGAAGCTCCGGCCTTACCTCTTCGGAACCCACTTCCGGGTACAAACAGATCATCGGCCCCTGCAATGGCTCATGCAAATGCGGGGGGAGAACCCCAAACTATTGCGATGGTCCATCTCCCTGCAGGGGATGGACTTCACTGTAGAGCATCGCCCTGGTCAAGACCACGCCAACGCGGACGGCCTGTCCCGCTTTTTCCGCCTCGACGAGGAAAGTCCCCAAGAGGATGGGTGACTCTCCCCGCCTTCAGCTGGGGGGGACGCATGTTGGACAGGCCCCATGAAGGGCTCGCTCCCCCCCCGCATGACAGGGCCCTGGTACCGGCCTTCCAGGTACTACCCGCAGAAGCAACCCCCAACCCGTCCCCCATGGGACGTCTGCTCCTGGGAATCCCTGTGTCCCTGGCCTGGGCCACCGTCAGCACCCTTGCCCGGGCCAGCCGCCATCTTAGACACTGCGCCACGAGGCCGCGTGGCCTCAGCTCGACCCCAACCCCGGGCCTGGCCAGGCCCCGACATCCCGGCACCACCATCCACCCAGGAGGTGAACGGACCACTTGGCAGGTCAATGGGAGTAAGAAGTGTCGATGGCTCTCTCCCGCCAGGTGCCGATCACCCCCAGCCTCCCCGGGCGCTGGCTCCACCCCCCTGCTGGGTGTCTGGACTCCCTCATCCCGGACCTCCCGACCTCCAAGAGCGAGGGTCCGGACATCAAAGAGCACCAGACCTATAACTGAGGCAGCCCCAGAACAGGAAGGCAGTTGTATCCTGGAGTCGAGAGACACCGCGACGAACTCATCCTTGACGGACTGCTGGCGCTGCCGCAGCCCTGCCTTGTGAACTATTGTCCTGCCTGCTGGCGCTGCCACGGCCTTCTGCAACCTTCATCTTCGTGGGACCTGCTGGCGCTGCCGCGGCCCGTTGTAACTTCCATCTTCGTGGGACCTGCTGGCGCTGCCGCGGCCCGTTGTAACTTCCATCTTCGTGGGACCTGCTGGCGCTGCCGCGGCCCGTTGCAACTTCCATCTTCGTGGGACCTGCTGGCGCTGCCGTGGCCCGTTGTAACATTCATCCTCGTTGGGACCTGCTGGCGCTGCCGCGGCCCGTTGCCACCTACGACCTCTTCGGGACCTGCTGGCGCTGCCGCGGTCCGACCCGTCCGAACACCGAGCTCGAGGATTGTGAGCTATCACCGTTCCACCGCCGTACCTACGGGTACCAAGACTATCCCGCTACCCCCTTTTTCCTACTAGAGACTAGAGCTGAGAGGACCCCCGTGTCCTGATCTCCTTGTATCATACTGCCTCATTTCAAGAACTGCCTATAAAAGGTATTAATCTGATCTTCGTGTGGTGTCCATCTGTGGGGGGGAAGTTCCCTGTCTGTGCGATCGCTGGAGACGGTCCTCACTGGAGGCCTCTCCCCTTGTGCTCGGCCGACCCTCCAGGTCCCCGTCTAACAGGGCGGCACAGTGTGGTAAGCACAGATATTTACCCTATGTGTTTTTTAGCCACTCCCTTAATTCCACAGGCCACGCCCCCACGTTGTCATCCCACTCGAAGCCCTGCACCCTGGGGGTGGCTTCACACCCGTGGGCCGCTCGTGTCCCAGGGTCGGGCCTTCCTTATCTCGTGCACACACTGCATCGCCGTGAAGGCCAACGTGGTGAAATGTGTGTCGTGGGCTGACCTCTGACCCGTCTGTCTCGAGGCCGCCCGCAGGGTAAGCTTTGACCCGAGTGCGGGGGGAAGGCAGGTGACGGTGACCCCCGGACCCCAGAGCCTGTTGGGTGGCAGGGTGTGGCGTGGCGCACCGCACGTGCCTCTTGGCAGCACTGGAGACGGCACCGGCTCGGCTGTGCCTCAACATGCACTTTATCATGATGAGCGCCCCATGGTGTGTGAACTGATGGGGCACGGGTTCGACCTGTTTCTATGGTGTCGTGGTGTGAAAAGACGTCTGAGTTACGGGGGTCTGACTGCGAACACTGCGCTTCCACTCCTGTGAGGCTTCGGCACTGCTTAATTTGTAAAAAAAAAAGTGCCCCGGCCCTGGTCAGGAGGCCACCTTGTCACTGTCCGCACTGCCAGTGACAGCACCTGCACCACGACGACCCATCACACTGATGCGGGTCTGTTCTCGGCAGCCAAAGCTATGACAACGGCTCCGGAGGCAGGTACTAGTTCTTTACAATATATATTGAATTACTGAAAAACAGTTTTGGTGTCGTAAGTGCCGGTGTTGGCAATAAAGTGCCGGTGCCCAACACCGGAAACCACCGGCTCAAATTAAGCACTGCAATGTGTGTGCAAAGGCTGTGTCTATATAACATACGAGTGAATACTTCTGACTGTGAGGCCATGTTGATGGTGCACACATGATTATGGGCAGGGTGTGGCCGTGTTCACGTGTGTACTGAGTGGCTCATTTATGAGAGGTTTGCCCTGCCAAAGACTCACCTTTGTTGACGTTCCGGCAGCGCACGTCTCTCACTCCCATCAACGGGCGACGCAGCGCCACGCGGCATGGCTCATAGATGTGGGCACGAAAAAGCAACGCAGGTCGCTGCCTTGCCTCACTCTGTGCCAAGGAGGCGCTCCACGGGCATTTTGATGGGTTTCTTCGTGCGACGCCCATGGATTTTGACGCCGCCATAGATTTACTCAATCACATACACCTGGGGCAGCGCCAAAACCGAACCCCTCCCCAGAGCAGACGTAACTAAGAGAAACATTTATATCTCTCCTCGTTTTTCCTCCTTTCATAGAAAGAGGAAAACGCTAATGGATATTGTTGTGCTGGAAGGTGCCTTTTCTTGCACAAAAACAACCCTGCCTGCAACAGAGGCCCCCTTACACCACGGTGCAAGAGTGCCTGCATCGGCGCCAGGCTGCTGAAAGGGCACCAGTGCGGTATTTGATAAGTACGGCGCATTCCTGCCCTTTCACACTGGCGTAGGGCAGCGCAGCAAGACTTGCGGCGCTGCCCTGCGCGAACAGCTCATAAACGAGGCCCTTAGTGCTTGCATTTGTTTAATTACCTAAGGGGTGCACGTGTTGTGAGTGCATAGCAGCGTACACCACTATTGTGGTAGCTGCCAGCGAGTCTTCCACCCTTCTCGTTCTTGTGTATGCACATATTGAGGAGGCATGTAGGGGGAGGGCTGAGTGTAGGCTGGTGAGCTTGTATGATTGTGTTTGTTTCAGCGGTGCCTAATTAGTGACTGTACGCATGTGTCCGCCACTGGCATCTGACGTGTAGTGTTCTTGTATGTATGTTGTGGGCAGGGTGCATGCAATGTGACAGGTTGTTTCTGTGCGCATGTGCATCGCCTGTGCGCATCATCCCTCTGTGTTGGTTGCATATAGATCAGTATGAACGAATGCACGTGTGTGAGAGCCATCCTCTGCACATGTATGTATGGTGTGAAGACAGGCACGTGCCAGGTGAATGCGCACTGGTAGGCGTGTGTGTGGGTGTGCGAAAGAGAGAAACAGATATTGACACTTTTGCACCAGCCTAAAGTCGATTGCACAACAGGTGAATTGATGGAGTTCATGATGTGTGGGCATGTGTGGATTGGTTGATACTTCACTCTACATGAGAGGGGTGGATGAGTGACTATTCTCCGAGAGTGCTTGAGTGCAGGTGTGAGTGTGCCATACGTACTATCAAAGCGCACGGGAGATGTAAGATGGACGCTCTCCTGTGATAGTCACAGCCGTCTGCTGGTGCAATGGCGAGGGGTCCCCTCGCCCACTGAGGCATGTTCATGAGGTTGATGCTTTGCCTCCTCTCTTGATAAGGTTTGAGTGGTCCACGAACTCCAAAGAGGTGAACTTAAGAGCTGAGCTCCGCAGTGTTCCAATGCCTGCTCCATGAGTCAAAATCTTCTCTTGAAATTAAAAACTGCTCCGCAGAGCTTCGATAGCAGGTGTATGGTGCGACTAGCGGAACTAAGTCACGACAAAAGTCATTGAGCATTTCATTTTGGGGAGACAGTGTGGCGTAACGACCAGAGCTGCCGACTGTGCAAGACCTCTGACCTCCTGGTCAGGGAACTCTGCTCACCGTCCCAGAAGCTCCATCATTGCACCGCTGCCCCCAGGGGTGTAACACAGGCCCCTGCAGCCCCCGCGGTGCGGGGGGGCCCTCACCCTCCAGGGGGCCCCGTCAGCACCGCACTTCTGCTGGGGAGCTCTAGATTGAGTCCGAAGGGGGCCCCTTTACCATACCCTGCAGGGGGACCCCCTCAAGGTTTGTTACGCCACTGCTGCCCCCTACACCTCTCTGTCCAGGTAGGTGTTGGAGGCCCTCCTCCACCCGCAGATACCTGCCTGCGCCTCATCCCTGGTGGTCCACTGGGAAAGCCTTGCTCTTCTGCTGCTCCGCTCAGCCAGCCTTCTCTGTTTGTCTGGTTTTCTCTGTCTTTTCTGTCTGTCTGGTTCTGTCTATATGTTGCTCTTAATCTTTTTTATTGTGCTCTTAATCTTTTTTATTATGCCTTGTTGTGTCCTCTCTCCGTATTGTGCTCATGTCCGTTTTCGCTGCCCTTTACTGCCGCCACTGCCCCCGCAGCTCCTCCCCCCTGCTGTTTCCTGCTCCCGCCTCCCAGCTGTGTTTCCCTCTCCCATTCCCTATTTAATGGCGGCAACATCACTGGCGCCAACGGCAAGCCTGTCTGTGCCCGTCCAGGACCCAACCACCACCAGCACCAGGGACTCTTTTTCTCCGACCACCCACCGTTATGACTCTGCTGCCATCTACGCACTTAACCCCGGAAGAAACAACAACTGCTAGCTGTCCACGCCAAACACCACCCATGGCCAGTTCTCCTGCCAACCCCCATTCACCAACCTCCCGTCGGATGCCAGCACACCTGAAGCCCTGAGGTGCATCCTACTCAACGTGCGCTCCTTGCACAGACACGCAGTAGAAATCTGAGACCTCCTCGACACCCTCTCGCCAGACGTCCACTTCTTCATGGAAACCTGGACCAATGCCACCTCCGCCGCCGACATCACTACCACCATCCTCGATGGATTCAAGATCCAGATGAAGGATTGTCCCAACCACCCAGGAGAGGGACTCGCCATCGCACACAAGAACTCCCTCCGACTCACCACCTCTAGCACGAACGACTCCTCGTCCCCCACGGAACACCTCCATTTCCAGATCCAGACCAGACCCAGAATGACCATACGCTGCACCCTTGCCTACAGACCTCCTGGACCTGAGACCGCTTTCACCACAACCATCACCAACCTCATTGCACCCCATGCCATTGCCTCAATGGACTTCATACTGCTCGGAGACCTCAACTTCTACCTCGACAACCTCCGCGATTACAACTCCTCTGCCCTCCTGGAGAACCTCACCAACATCGGACTGAAACAACTCGTCACCACCCCCACCCCCACCCACAAGGCAGGACACACTCTTGACCACATTTTTGCAGGAGGTAACAATATCCACTTCAGCCACACCACGCAACCCCCATGGACTGACCACCACTGCGTACACTTCTCTTTCGACAAAGCCACCGCTCACAAACCTACACTACGCCCTCCGTGAAGGAACTGGAGCAAGGTAATCGAGGAACACCTCAACTCCACCCTTAACCAAGATGCCCCTCCACCTTGACTGACGCCAACTCTGCAGCCAAAGAACTACACAGATAGATCACAAACTGCACAGACAAGCTTTCCCCCCTCCGCAACTCCAACGGACAGCGCCCCATGAAGGCCACCTGATTCACCACCGACCTCCAAGAATCCACACACACCTGCAGACGTCTCGAGAAGCTATGGAGAAACAACAAAACCACGGAAGATCGGACTACCTACAAGAACGCCATGACAGAATACCACCAACACATCAGATCCACCAAAAGGACCTTCATCCAGAACAAAATCCTCGCTACCTCCAGCAACTCAAGGGAACTCTTCAGCATCATTCAGAAATTTACTAAAACCCCCAGCGAAGCCACGGACGTCACACCCTCCCAGGACCTTTGCAACAAACTCAGCTCCTACTTCCATCTAAAAATCAAGTCCCCCTATGACATCTTCAATTAACAGTCAATTCAATTCAATTCAATTTATCTTTATTTCGGCATGAATACCATAAAAGAGCAATACATTATAACAATAAAACATTCCTTTAGAATACATAGCATACTATAAAATTCATTTAGTTTTCATGTCGAATCTTGAGATCAAAAATTAAAAAAACCTGAAGGTCATAGTAGTTGTTCTAGTTCAACAGGAACAGATGTAAGTGACAGAAATAGGTTACAACGAGTACGGGTGACAGAGATAGGAATTCGTCAATTGCCCCTCAGATAATACAGAAACAATTATAACATGTCAACGACTTTTTAGGTACTTAGCGATTTACAGTTTATAACCCAATTTTTTCCTTTGGAAAAAGATGCTGTGCAAAAATCTACTAACACTAAATACGATAGGCTGGCTGCTATCAGTCAAAAGGATCCTTAGGGCCTGAGAGCATGTTCTTACACCTAGTGTTTGACATATGGGCTTGATCCATCTCCTCCTCGCTTTAGCATATATTGGGCAGAAGAAGAGGATATGTAGCTCATTTTCTTGTTGGTTACCACCACACATGGTACATGATTCACCCTCTGCATGATTCGCTGAGTTAACACCACCAGACCAACGGACCAGTGTTGAACCAATTTGAAGGTTTCCATATCTGAATTTCAGAAATAGTGTCTTTGCAAGCGGTGGTTCTATTTCATCCAGAAATGACTCAAAAAATGGATCACCTTTAAAATTAAGGAATCTTTGTACAAGCGACCCATTACAAGGAGCGTTTGTGATCATACCTAAAATGTACGACCAAAAGCACTTTTTTACCATGGTTTTGGAATTTGGAGGAAGTACATCTGGATGTTCCCAGTAATGTGACAATCCTATTGAGGTAAACCAGAATTTAACATGTTTAAACCAGGGTATCACATTAAAGCTGTCAAGCTCCATGATTTCTATTAGGCCATTTTTGTAAGCCTGCAACTCCGGTACACGCCACAGCCTGATCCATAACAATAAGGGACGTAGAATAATGTGATGGTCTGTTCTACGAAAATTTAGGTCAAGCTGGAGCGGAACCAGAGGAGTACTCCTGGGGACTCTAACCAGACTTCTCAGGAAGTTGTTATCCATGACCCTAAAGACATCTTTGGATCCTGGGCCCCAAATTTCCGAGCCGTACAATACTGCAGATTGAACCTTATATTTAAAGAGTTCAACTGCTGGAGACACGGCTTTGCTGGTACTTAAACCTTGTTCTCTGATAATGGGTTTAGTGTTCTGACTAAAAAGCATCTTACATTTTTCTAATTGGGCTTTCCATGAAAAGGTAGAATCAAGTATTACACCTAAGTAACCAAAGTGCGGGACTGATTCCAATTTTATTCCATTTAAAGTTAGGGGGCCCTTGTCGCTCTTTGTTGGATTTAGGACCATACACTTTGTCTTTTTCCCGTTAATCTCCAGTCCTTTCTTATTACAGTAATCATAAAAGGAATTTAAAAGAGACTGAAGGCCTTTTTTAGTCTGGGAAATTAGTATGGTGTCATCCGCAAACAACAGGGAAGTAACTTTTTCACCATTTAACTTGGGGGAATCATTATTACTTTCTTCCAAGTATGATGGAATGTCATTCACGAATAGCGAAAACAATGTAGGGGCCAGTACACACCCCTGGCGCACTCCTCGTGCAATTGGTATTTTAGGGGTTAATTCGCCTTTTGGGCCCCACCGTGCTCTGGCGAAGTTCCCTCTATGTAACTCTTTTATTTGCGCTATCAGGATTGGTGACATCCCTACTGAACGTAGTGTTTCCCACAGTAAATTGCGTGGAACTAAATCAAACGCCGCCCTTAGGTCGACGAACGCAACATGAAGTTGTCCCTTTTTAATCTTAATGTATTTCCAATAAAGGCAACAAAAGCGGAAAATTTGATCAATTGTACTAACTTTGGATCTGAAACCCGCTTGATATTTTGACAAAATTGCCTTCTCGTCCAGCCAATCATTGACACGGAATAAAATGTGTCTTGTGTAGATCTTTTGCAATATGTCCATTAGACTTATCGGACGATAATTTGAGGGGTCCATCCTGTCACCTTTCTTGTAGATTAAAACAATTTCAGCCCCCTTCCAGCTTTCTGGGAAGTCTAGGGTTCGGGATAACTCGTTACACAAATGGTTAATGTATGGGACCCAAATTTTTAGTTCGTGTTTATACAAGTCTCCCGGAATCTTGTCTAACCCAGGGGCTTTGCCAGATTTAATCTGGTTTATTGCCAATTCTGTCTCTCCTAGGGTGAACTCCAGGGTTTCCCCCGGAATAACATGGCTAGGAGTTCTATCAGTACTGGGTTCCTCATATTCCTTATAAAGTTCAGAAAAATGATTTACCCAAGTCTGTTCATCTAGATAGACATCCTTAACCACTCTACCTTGGTGATTTCCGTTAGCTATCAGCCTCCAGAAGGCTACACTATCTCTTATTTTTGCTGCTTGTAACAAATCAGCCCATTTTGCTTCTTCCCATGCTACTCTACATGCTTTTTGGAGCATTTTATAATTGTTCCTTGCTAAAATAACATTTGTTTGGATCTTAGACTTAATTGCTGTCAGTAGAGCCCTCTTGGACTCCCTACACTCCTTGTTATACCAGGGTTTACTATGGGATAAGTTGTTTGTCTTCTGCTGGCTTTTTTTCGGCATCTTGGTGACTAGGGGCTTTAAAGCGTTAAAAAATTTAAGATGTAATTCCATAAAATGGCTATCATGGCCTTCATTTGGGATGACATTTGGGTATGCTCCAAAGATACTAGCAAACAACCCATAAATTTCACTTAAGACGTCACCATCGCCCAATATTAGTGGCCATTTGAGAGAACGTCTGTTGTTACTAATGTGTAACTCAATTTGCTCACCACTATTTCCGTCTCCCATTAATGGAGACACTGTATCTCCTAGTAGGGAGTCCTCGACATGAAGGACCAGAGGAAAATGGTCGCTCTCTAGTCTTTAACAGTCACCAGACACTGAAACCACTCCTTCCTCCAGCAACGACAGCCAGCATACCATCTCTGCCTGGACCCGGGTCACCACTGAAGACACCACCACAACTATGAAAAGCATTCGCTCAGGATCCCCTGCAGACCCATGCCCGCCTCACATCTTCCACAGAGCGATTGCCGCCAAAGCACCCAAGCTACGACGCACCATCAACACCACATTCAAATCCGGAACATTCCCCGACAACTGGAAACGCGCAGAAGTCAAGCCCCTCCTCAAGAAGCCCTCTGCAGACCCACCGGACCCGACAGACCTAAAAAAACTACAGGCCCAACTCTCTCCTTCCCTTTGTGGCCAAAGTCACTGAGAACTCATCGAAGAGTACTCCATCCTCGACCCTTCCCAATCTGGATTCCGCAACAACCACAGCACCAAGACCGCCCTCCTCGCCGCCACAGATGACATCCGCACTCTCCTCGACAAAGGCCACACCGCAGCCCTCATCCTACTAGATCTCTCCACAGCCTTCAACACCGTCTCCCTCTGCACTCTCATCGCCAAACTTCACAACGGCGGCATACAGGGAACCACCCTCGACTGGCTCTGCTCCTTCCTCACTGGCAGAACCCAAAGAATCAGACTCCCGCCCTTCCTCTCCGAACCTATAGAGATCAACTGTGGAGTACCCCAAGGATCATCGCTTAGCCCCACGCTCTTTGACATCTACACGGCCCCCCTGTCAATCATCACACACTGAATGCACAGGTTGTAGTCAGTGCTTCATTTGAACCAGTGATTGCAGGTAAGGCACACTACTCTCATTTTTGTTGGACCGGAACCTATTCTTCCTCACTGTACTCTGCCACACAATGCTAGCCACAGAAGGGAGGAAAAGAAAAAAGAAGAGAAAAACACAAAAAACATGACAACGATAAAAAGCAGAAAACTGCTAGCGTGAGATAAAGAGGCAGGGAGTGTCTGGTGGTGAATGAAAGAGGCATGAGGTTGAATCAATACTGTGCAGCCTTGATATTCAGCATCCTGATATTTAATAGCGTCTCCATGGGATTTTGATCAGAACTTTATGCCCCATCACCTTTAACATCTTAAGCACTGGGTCTTGTTAGCGAAAGCCAGGTTATTATCAAGCCTACTGCTTATCTTACCATGCCCCAATTTCCTCTCTCTCCCTTCCATTCCACTTCCTCCCACAGTGCTGTCTCTCATTTCTTTTCCTTGCAACTTCCTTCTTGTCGCCTGTCTCTGTTTGTAGGTCTAGCTTAGAGCAGCACGTGTGCTGTCTCTTAGAGACATGCAGTATTCAGTATATAGGTAGTAGTAATAACAAATTGAGAAAGAGGGAAAAGGACACTCTTGGTCCCCCTGTTAAATCTTGTAAAACAACAAAAGAGTGTCGTAAGAGAAGTGTGTAAGCACTAGACACAGAGAATAAATCTCCCTGAAGAAGTCACAGTGGAAATCAGCGTTTTTTTTTTTTTAGGAAGCCCTCACTCACCACCCTGGGTGGTGACATGCTTCATCATCGGGCCCACCAGGAGAAGTCGAATGCCTCCCTGGTGTGCTACAACACCAGATTACTGCGGAACAGGTTCTTTGTGGCAAAAGTGTCAAAAAGAAATGTGAATTAAAATGTCAGAAACTGTACCATACAGAATTTTTTTTATTCAATGGTCAGTTTGACATAAGTAAAATATGTGTGGGAAACTTACCAGTTAATGACTCGGTTGTTTCCACTTAAAGTGGGGTCAACATGTTTCTGCCCGTCTATGTGTCATTTACTGGGCTTTCATCAGGACCGTCGGGTGGTGTACCTCGGCGGTATGGGCGCGCTAAGGCCCACCCTTACCTGAGGACGTGAAAGTTAAAAACAAGTGTGTAAAATAAAGTGCAAAAACCAAACAAAAGTTATGGGAAACCTTCAATTTGAGGTCCCTGTACTGTTTGTAATGCACAAGATCCACACCTAGCGTCTCCTGAAAACTGCTAGGAGACGCTAGGTGCAAAACGGGTGGCAGGCATTGCGGGCGGTGTGCCATTGTCGCTTCCCCCCCCTCCCGAGACCCATACCGCCGAGTAATCTGGCGTTGTAGCACACCAGGGAGGCATTCGGCTTCTCCTGGTGGGCCCGATGATGAAGCATGTCACCACCCAGGGTGGTGAGTGAGGGCTTCCTAAAAAAAAAAAAAAAAAAAAACGCTGATTTCCACTGTGACTTCTTCAGGGAGATTTCTTCTCTGTGTCTAGTGCTTACACACTTCTCTTACAACACTCTTTTGTTGTTTTACAAGTATTCAATATATATGCATGTGCCCCACCCATGTTCCACCCATCTTTTCAACTGGCTTACCTTCCTGTCGTATGAAAACAATGGCTTTTGATTCGTTAATAGGCTTAGTAGTCCCTCCTTATTACCTCCTTGTCTCTCTTTGTAATCTCCCATGAGGACTGTCCCTCTTACCGTGGTGTTACGCAGCATATTTTATTTACTGTCTGTGGCACTATTTTCTTGATTGGCCCTCTCCTATCGCACACACAACATGCTTTCCTGCAATCTGCAACTGCTTGTTTACAATTTACTACTGACAGACGCTCCTTCTCTCTCCTCGGCTCCCTACTCGTCCCTCTTGCTTCTTTAATCAATGCTAATTTTACATTGACACTTCCACCCAGCTTTAATTAGCACCAACCACCAACATCCCTCCCTCCTGTTGCTTGTTTAAATCACCCTGCATAAATGCGAGTTGTAAACAGAGGGTTTAGTAATGCATGAGTGCAGACTAAGATTAAACTAGGAAAAAATAGGTTTTTTGGGCAAACCCACATCAAATGTCGTTTTCCCCACAGTCACCCTTTCTTTCTCAAAAACAAGAGTTTTACAGCCATTCAGATGTTAAAAACAACTTCCATAAAGGTGACGTGTGGCCCTTTTCAAAGAACCAGATTATTTATAAAGTGCCCTCTCTCCTCCTATGTCTGCAGAGACAGTTTAGCAATGTTGTTGCGTCACTTTTGTGATGTAATAGTTGCGTCCCATTTACATCTAGGGAGGTGCATCACGTTGTTAAATGTACAAGATTTCACTGTGTGACTTTTAGGACGCCACTGTCTTAAATCTGTCTTAAGTCTGTCTTAAGTTTGTCTTAAGTCTGTCTTAAGTCTGTCTTAAGTTTGTTTTAAGTTTGTCTTAAGTCAAATTTAAGACAAAATCCTAACTTTACTACTACTAAATGCCTTCTGTGAATACCAAAAGTAGTACGTTTAGTATTTTGTCTTAAGTTAGTTGTGTGAATCGGGCCCAAAATTCATAGGGAGAGCCAAGCGGGAGCAGAGCTATGGGTCACACTTAGGGGCATATTACCAAGGAATTGCGATAAATATAGCAAAGCGCAATTAGCGCTGTTATTTTTATCGCCGGCTATCGCTGGATTAAATCGCCTAGATAGCGTTGTATTATCAACGCTTATCTCAAGGGCGATAAGAAATCCAGCGATAGCAGGGTTTTCCATGGAACATCGCTGGTTTTCCAGTGATGTTCCATGGACAACGGCGATAGGCTTGATAATAAGGCCCTGTGGCCTTAGCCGCACAATCCACCCCCCATGTTATGTATGCCTTAGTCAGGAATTTAACAGACGTTAAATTCCTGCGTTAAGGCAGAGTTAGCGCAATTAAAATTATCACTGCAACTCGTTGGTAATATCGCAAAGCTGCCTTTGCGATATTTACCCTTGTTGTTTTGACAGCCACTCCTACTTTGCATCTCATTAGCGATGCGATGGTAGGCGTGCTGGAAACGGGCGCTAAGTAAGGAAAACACGCGCTAGCTTGTCCTTGATGATATTGCGATATAATTATCGCCGCTTTTCGCCCCAAAAACGGACAAAAACAGCGATAATTATATCGCCAGCCCTTGATAATATGCCCCTTAGTTATAAGGCCCAAAGCACAAGCTGGTACATCAACGATTCAATGTGTAAATGATGCAGCAAACGTTATGTAAAACAAGGTATATGCTCTTTCAGATTAAAACTAGGTTATTTCTTGAACGCCTGTGCTTCACCTGGATTCATTACGTATACTGCAGTGGCATTTGTTAACAGTTTATATACATTTTACCAATGACGTTTCCCAACTCCAGAGCCCTGACAAAATGCCCATGTGTGAACCAATAGATGGCATTTTGTCATCCTTTTACGAAACTAGTGCTATGTAAAGCGCTCTGATACCGGATGTCTTGGGTCTAGTTTGCGCTATATAACACTCTAATTTTTTTTTACAAAATCTGCACTCTATTTATACTACCAATATTTTTTATGTGGGACATGGTTATAGCTGGTTAAACTACATAAAAGTGAACTCAGTCTGTGTAAAGTGTCTTTTTTGAAGAATGCTAAACGTAAGGTAAGGCAGGGTACTATACTTCTGTTCATATTACTGCATTCCCTGACTAAGCTTACAGGAAAGATGAAGGGGAGCGGTCACCGCAATGATGGCCATTACACTACTAAAAGAGACGTTTTTTACATACTTTAAGATGCCTTCGATAATCGGTCTCAAAATGTCCAACTCACTATTAGTAAAAGAGAATACACTCCTTTCTGTTTGTACTGTTTGTGTATGAATATTCCTGAGATATTCACATTTTATTCCAATATTTGATGTTTGTAAGAGTACATTAGAGTACTGCAGAAGTATTAATATAGATACTCTAAAATGCTGTTGGAAATAGGCCTAGGACGCGGTTCACTTACAGCTCTACACATACAACTTTATGTGAGATGCTGTACCCATTGGTGTTGTCTGTATGCACTAGTGGCTATCCAGAATAGAAATTTTTTTATAGGTTTTTGCCCCTCAATACATTTCGCATAAGTGGGACTGTAAGAAAGGTTGAAGTTGTCCTAAATTGTTTTCAAAAGTGTCAGGTGCATGTGTGTAGCTCATTTGGTGTTCAATATATATATATATATATATTCACGCTCCAAGGTTGTCCACCATGTGAGTAGCACACGAGCAGCAGCTTTATTTATGTGTAGGTGAGGACGGGGATCCGCTTGTAGACGCCGCTCCGTAATGGATCTGCCCGACGCGTTTCGAAGCTCCATCTGCTTCTCTTCAGGGGCTTTAACGGAAGCGGTGTGCGCACCCGCTACACTTCTCCAATTATATAACTCGCCCGTCGATGGGAGGCTCCAATGAGACTTCTGGGAAGTGTAGTACGGAAAGCACACAATCAAGTCCTGTATGGACTCCACAAGTGGGCCCGTCCTCGATTCCATGTACGGCTGCTACTTCACTGCCGTGACCCCCACGTTAACGGGGTGGTGCATACTCTGCGGCTGGACTGCCGCATATAGATTCACGCTCCAAGGTTGTCCACCATGTGAGTAGCACACGAGCAGCAGCTTTATTTATGTGTAGGTGAGGACGGGGATCCGCTTGTAGACGCCGCTCCGTAATGGATCTGCCCGACGCGTTTCGAAGCTCCATCTGCTTCTCTTCAGGGGCTTTAATGGAAGCGGTGTGCGCACCCGCTACACTTCTCCAATTATATAACTCGCCCGTCGATGGGAGGCTCCAATGAGACTTCTGGGAAGTGTAGTACGGAAAGCACACAATCAAGTCCTGTATGGACTCCACAAGTGGGCCCGTCCTCGATTCCATGTACGGCTGCTACTTCACTGCCGTGACCCCCACGTTAACGGGGTGGTGCATACTCTGCGGCTGGACTGCCGCATATAGATTCACGCTCCAAGGTTGTCCACCATGTGAGTAGCACACGAGCAGCAGCTTTATTTATGTGTAGGTGAGGACGGGGATCCGCTTGTAGACGCCGCTCCGTAATGGATCTGCCCGACGCGTTTCGAAGCTCCATCTGCTTCTCTTCAGGGGCTTTAACGGAAGCGGTGTGCGCACCCGCTACACTTCTCCAATTATATAACTTGCCCGTCGATGGGAGGCTCCAATGAGACTTCTGGGAAGTGTAGTACGGAAAGCACACAATCAAGTCCTGTATGGACTCCACAAGTGGGCCCGTCCTCGATTCCATGTACGGCTGCTACTTCACTGCCGTGACCCCCACGTTAACGGGGTGGTGCATACTCTGCGGCTGGACTGCCGCATATAGATTCACGCTCCAAGGTTGTCCACCATGTGAGTAGCACACGAGCAGCAGCTTTATTTATGTGTAGGTGAGGACGGGGATCCGCTTGTAGACGCCGCTCCGTAATGGATCTGCCCGACGCGTTTCGAAGCTCCATCTGCTTCTCTTCAGGGGCTTTAACGGAAGCGGTGTGCGCACCCGCTACACTTCTCCAATTATATAACTCGCCCGTCGATGGGAGGCTCCAATGAGACTTCTGGGAAGTGTAGTACGGAAAGCACACAATCAAGTCCTGTATGGACTCCACAAGTGGGCCCGTCCTCGATTCCATGTACAGCTGCTACTTCACTGCCGTGACCCCCACGTTAACGGGGTGGTGCATACTCTGCGGCTGGACTGCCGCATATAGATTCACGCTCCAAGGTTGTCCACCATGTGAGTAGCACATGAGCAGCAGCTTTATTTATGTGTAGGTGAGGACGGGGATCCGCTTGTAGACGCCGCTCCGTAATGGATCTGCCCGACGCGTTTCGAAGCTCCATCTGCTTCTCTTCAGGGGCTTTAACGGAAGCGGTGTGCGCACCCGCTACACTTCTCCAATTATATAACTCGCCCGTCGATGGGAGGCTCCAATGAGACTTCTGGGAAGTGTAGTACGGAAAGCACACAATCAAGTCCTGTATGGACTCCACAAGTGGGCCCGTCCTCGATTCCATGTACGGCTGCTACTTCACTGCCGTGACCCCCACGTTAACGGGGTGGTGCATACTCTGCGGCTGGACTGCCGCATATAGATTCACGCTCCAAGGTTGTCCACCATGTGAGTAGCACACGAGCAGCAGCTTTATTTATGTGTAGGTGAGGACGGGGATCCGCTTGTAGACGCCGCTCCGTAATGGATCTGCCCGACGCGTTTCGAAGCTCCATCTGCTTCTCTTCAGGGGCTTTAACGGAAGCGGTGTGTGCACCCGCTACACTTCTCCAATTATATAACTCGCCCGTCGATGGGAGGCTCCAATGAGACTTCTGGGAAGTGTAGTACGGAAAGCACACAATCAAGTCCTGTATGGACTCCACAAGTGGGCCCGTCCTCGATTCCATGTACGGCTGCTACTTCACTGCCGTGACCCCCACGTTAACGGGGTGGTGCATACTCTGCGGCTGGACTGCCGCATATAGATTCACGCTCCAAGGTTGTCCACCATGTGAGTAGCACACGAGCAGCAGCTTTATTTATGTGTAGGTGAGGACGGGGATCCGCTTGTAGACGCCGCTCCGTAATGGATCTGCCCGACGCGTTTCGAAGCTCCATCTGCTTCTCTTCAGGGGCTTTAACGGAAGCGGTGTGCGAACCCGCTACACTTCTCCAATTATATAACTCGCCCGTCGATGGGAGGCTCCAATGAGACTTCTGGGAAGTGTAGTACGGAAAGCACACAATCAAGTCCTGTATGGACTCCACAAGTGGGCCCGTCCTCGATTCCATGTACGGCTGCTACTTCACTGCCGTGACCCCCACGTTAACGGGGTGGTGCATACTCTGCGGCTGGACTGCCGCATATAGATTCACGCTCCAAGGTTGTCCACCATGTGAGTAGCACACGAGCAGCAGCTTTATTTATGTGTAGGTGAGGACGGGGATCCGCTTGTAGACGCCGCTCCGTAATGGATCTGCCCGACGCGTTTCGAAGCTCCATCTGCTTCTCTTCAGGGGCTTTAACGGAAGCGGTGTGCGCACCCGCTACACTTCTCCAATTATATAACTCGCCCGTCGATGGGAGGCTCCAATGAGACTTCTGGGAAGTGTAGTACGGAAAGCACACAATCAAGTCCTGTATGGACTCCACAAGTGGGCCCGTCCTCGATTCCATGTACGGCTGCTACTTCACTGCCGTGACCCCCACGTTAACGGGGTGGTGCATACTCTGCGGCTGGACTGCCGCATATAGATTCACGCTCCAAGGTTGTCCACCATGTGAGTAGCACACGAGCAGCAGCTTTATTTATGTGTAGGTGAGGACGGGGATCCGCTTGTAGACGCCGCTCCGTAATGGATCTGCCCGACGCGTTTCGAAGCTCCATCTGCTTCTCTTCAGGGGCTTTAACGGAAGCGGTGTGCGCACCCGCTACACTTCTCCAATTATATAACTCGCCCGTCGATGGGAGCCTCCAATGAGACTTCTGGGAAGTGTAGTACGGAAAGCACACAATCAAGTCCTGTATGGACTCCACAAGTGGGCCCGTCCTCGATTCCATGTACGGCTGCTACTTCACTGCCGTGACCCCCACGTTAACGGGGTGGTGCATACTCTGCGGCTGGACTGCCGCATATAGATTCACGCTCCAAGGTTGTCCACCATGTGAGTAGCACACGAGCAGCAGCTTTATTTATGTGTAGGTGAGGACGGGGATCCGCTTGTAGACGCCGCTCCGTAATGGATCTGCCCGACGCGTTTCGAAGCTCCATCTGCTTCTCTTCAGGGGCTTTAACGGAAGCGGTGTGCGCACCCGCTACACTTCTCCAATTATATAACTCGCCCGTCGATGGGAGGCTCCAATGAGACTTCTGGGAAGTGTAGTACGGAAAGCACACAATCAAGTCCTGTATGGACTCCACAAGTGGGCCCGTCCTCGATTCCATGTACGGCTGCTACTTCACTGCCGTGACCCCCACGTTAACGGGGTGGTGCATACTCTGCGGCTGGACTGCCGCATATAGATTCACGCTCCAAGGTTGTCCACCATGTGAGTAGCACACGAGCAGCAGCTTTATTTATGTGTAGGTGAGGACGGGGATCCGCTTGTAGACGCCGCTCCGTAATGGATCTGCCCGACGCGTTTCGAAGCTCCATCTGCTTCTCTTCAGGGGCTTTAACGGAAGCGGTGTGCGCACCCGCTACACTTCTCCAATTATATAACTCGCCCGTCGATGGGAGGCTCCAATGAGACTTCTGGGAAGTGTAGTACGGAAAGCACACAATCAAGTCCTGTATGGACTCCACAAGTGGGCCCGTCCTCGATTCCATGTACGGCTGCTACTTCACTGCCGTGACCCCCACGTTAACGGGGTGGTGCATACTCTGCGGCTGGACTGCCGCATATAGATTCACGCTCCAAGGTTGTCCACCATGTGAGTAGCACACGAGCAGCAGCTTTATTTATGTGTAGGTGAGGACGGGGATCCGCTTGTAGACGCCGCTCCGTAATGGATCTGCCCGACGCGTTTCGAAGCTCCATCTGCTTCTCTTCAGGGGCTTTAACGGAAGCGGTGTGCGCACCCGCTACACTTCTCCAATTATATAACTCGCCCGTCGATGGGAGGCTCCAATGAGACTTCTGGGAAGTGTAGTACGGAAAGCACACAATCAAGTCCTGTATGGACTCCACAAGTGGGCCCGTCCTCGATTCCATGTACGGCTGCTACTTCACTGCCGTGACCCCCACGTTAACGGGGTGGTGCATACTCTGCGGCTGGACTGCCGCATATAGATTCACGCTCCAAGGTTGTCCACCATGTGAGTAGCACACGAGCAGCAGCTTTATTTATGTGTAGGTGAGGACGGGGATCCGCTTGTAGACGCCGCTCCGTAATGGATCTGCCCGACGCGTTTCGAAGCTCCATCTGCTTCTCTTCAGGGGCTTTAACGGAAACGGTGTGCGCACCCGCTACACTTCTCCAATTATATAACTCGCCCGTCGATGGGAGGCTCCAATGAGACTTCTGGGAAGTGTAGTACGGAAAGCACACAATCAAGTCCTGTATGGACTCCACAAGTGGGCCCGTCCTCGATTCCATGTACGGCTGCTACTTCACTGCCGTGACCCCCACGTTAACGGGGTGGTGCATACTCTGCGGCTGGACTGCCGCATATAGATTCACGCTCCAAGGTTGTCCACCATGTGAGTAGCACACGAGCAGCAGCTTTATTTATGTGTAGGTGAGGACGGGGATCCGCTTGTAGACGCCGCTCCGTAATGGATCTGCCCGACGCGTTTCGAAGCTCCATCTGCTTCTCTTCAGGGGCTTTAACGGAAGCGGTGTGCGCACCCACTACACTTCTCCAATTATATAACTCGCCCGTAGATGGGAGGCTCCAATGAGACTTCTGGGAAGTGTAGTACGGAAAGCACACAATCAAGTCCTGTATGGACTCCACAAGTGGGCCCGTCCTCGATTCCATGTACGGCTGCTACTTCACTGCCGTGACCCCCACGTTAACGGGGTGGTGCATACTCTGCGGCTGGACTGCCGCATATAGATTCACGCTCCAAGGTTGTCCACCATGTGAGTAGCACACGAGCAGCAGCTTTATTTATGTGTAGGTGAGGACGGGGATCCGCTTGTAGACGCCGCTCCGTAATGGATCTGCCCGACGCGTTTCGAAGCTCCATCTGCTTCTCTTCAGGGGCTTTAACGGAAGCGGTGTGCGCACCCGCTACACTTCTCCAATTATATAACTCGCCCGTCGATGGGAGGCTCCAATGAGACTTCTGGGAAGTGTAGTACGGAAAGCACACAATCAAGTCCTGTATGGACTCCACAAGTGGGCCCGTCCTCGATTCCATGTACGGCTGCTACTTCACTGCCGTGACCCCCACGTTAACGGGGTGGTGCATACTCTGCGGCTGGACTGCCGCATATAGATTCACGCTCCAAGGTTGTCCACCATGTGAGTAGCACACGAGCAGCAGCTTTATTTATGTGTAGGTGAGGACGGGGATCCGCTTGTAGACTCCGCTCCGTAATGGATCTGCCCGACGCGTTTCGAAGCTCCATCTGCTTCTCTTCAGGGGCTTTAACGGAAGCGGTGTGCGCACCCGCTACACTTCTCCAATTATATAACTCGCCCGTCGATGGGAGGCTCCAATGAGACTTCTGGGAAGTGTAGTACGGAAAGAACACAATCAAGTCCTGTATGGACTCCACAAGTGGGCCCGTCCTCGATTCCATGTACGGCTGCTCCTTCACTGCCGTGACCCCCACGTTAACGGGGTGGTGCATACTCTGCGGCTGGACTGCCGCATATAGATTCACGCTCCAAGGTTGTCCACCATGTGAGTAGCACACGAGCAGCAGCTTTATTTATGTGTAGGTGAGGACGGGGATCCGCTTGTAGACGCCGCTCCGTAATGGATCTGCCCGACGCGTTTCGAAGCTCCATCTGCTTCTCTTCAGGGGCTTTAACGGAAGCGGTGTGCGCACCCGCTACACTTCTCCAATTATATAACTCGCCCGTCGATGGGAGGCTCCAATGAGACTTCTGGGAAGTGTAGTACGGAAAGCACACAATCAAGTCCTGTATGGACTCCACAAGTGGGCCCGTCCTCGATTCCATGTACGGCTGCTACTTCACTGCCGTGACCCCCACGTTAACGGGGTGGTGCATACTCTGCGGCTGGACTGCCGCATATAGATTCACGCTCCAAGGTTGTCCACCATGTGAGTAGCACACGAGCAGCAGCTTTATTTATGTGTAGGTGAGGACGGGGATCCGCTTGTAGACGCCGCTCCGTAATGGATCTGCCCGACGCGTTTCAAAGCTCCATCTGCTTCTCTTCAGGGGCTTTAACGGAAGCGGTGTGCGCACCCGCTACACTTCTCCAATTATATAACTCGCCCGTCGATGGGAGGCTCCAATGAGACTTCTGGGAAGTGTAGTACGGAAAGCACACAATCAAGTCCTGTATGGACTCCACAAGTGGGCCCGTCCTCGATTCCATGTACGGCTGCTACTTCACTGCCGTGACCCCCACGTTAACGGGGTGGTGCATACTCTGCGGCTGGACTGCCGCATATAGATTCACGCTCCAAGGTTGTCCACCATGTGAGTAGCACACGAGCAGCAGCTTTATTTATGTGTAGGTGAGGACGGGGATCCGCTTGTAGACGCCGCTCCGTAATGGATCTGCCCGACGCGTTTCGAAGCTCCATCTGCTTCTCTTCAGGGGCTTTAACGGAAGCGGTGTGCGCACCCGCTACACTTCTCCAATTATATAACTCGCCCGTCGATGGGAGGCTCCAATGAGACTTCTGGGAAGTGTAGTACGGAAAGCACACAATCAAGTCCTGTATGGACTCCACAAGTGGGCCCGTCCTCGATTCCATGTACGGCTGCTACTTCACTGCCGTGACCCCCACGTTAACGGGGTGGTGCATACTCTGCGGCTGGACTGCCGCATATAGATTCACGCTCCAAGGTTGTCCACCATGTGAGTAGCACACGAGCAGCAGCTTTATTTATGTGTAGGTGAGGACGGGGATCCGCTTGTAGACGCCGCTCCGTAATGGATCTGCCCGACGCGTTTCGAAGCTCCATCTGCTTCTCTTCAGGGGCTTTAACGGAAGCGGTGTGCGCACCCGCTACACTTCTCCAATTATATAACTCGCCCGTCGATGGGAGGCTCCAATGAGACTTCTGGGAAGTGTAGTACGGAAAGCACACAATCAAGTCCTGTATGGACTCCACAAGTGGGCCCGTCCTCGATTCCATGTACGGCTGCTACTTCACTGCCGTGACCCCCACGTTAACGGGGTGGTGCATACTCTGCGGCTGGACTGCCGCATATAGATTCACGCTCCAAGGTTGTCCACCATGTGAGTAGCACACGAGCAGCAGCTTTATTTATGTGTAGGTGAGGACGGGGATCCGCTTGTAGACGCCGCTCCGTAATGGATCTGCCCGACGCGTTTCGAAGCTCCATCTGCTTCTCTTCAGGGGCTTTAACGGAAGCGGTGTGCGCACCCGCTACACTTCTCCAATTATATAACTCGCCCGTCGATGGGAGGCTCCAATGAGACTTCTGGGAAGTGTAGTACGGAAAGCACACAATCAAGTCCTGTATGGACTCCACAAGTGGGCCCGTCCTCGATTCCATGTACGGCTGCTACTTCACTGCCGTGACCCCCACGTTAACGGGGTGGTGCATACTCTGCGGCTGGACTGCCGCATATAGATTCACGCTCCAAGGTTGTCCACCATGTGAGTAGCACACGAGCAGCAGCTTTATTTATGTGTAGGTGAGGACGGGGATCCGCTTGTAGACGCCGCTCCGTAATGGATCTGCCCGACGCGTTTCGAAGCTCCATCTGCTTCTCTTCAGGGGCTTTAACGGAAGCGGTGTGCGCACCCGCTACACTTCTCCAATTATATAACTCGCCCGTCGATGGGAGGCTCCAATGAGACTTCTGGGAAGTGTAGTACGGAAAGCACACAATCAAGTCCTGTATGGACTCCACAAGTGGGCCCGTCCTCGATTCCATGTACGGCTGCTACTTCACTGCCGTGACCCCCACGTTAACGGGGTGGTGCATAAGGTGGACAACCTTGGAGCGTGAATATATATGCGGCAGTCCAGCCGCAGAGTATGCACCACCCCGTTAACGTGGGGGTCACGGCAGTGAAGTAGCAGCCGTACATGGGATCGAGGATGGGCCCACTCGTGGAGTCCATACAGGACTTGATTGTGTGCTTTCCGCACTACACTTCCCAGAAGTCTCATTGGAGCCTCCCATTGGCGGGTGAGTTATATGAAATTGGAGAAGTATAACGGGTGCGCACACCGCTTCCGTTTAAGCCCCTGAAGAGAAGCAGATGGAGCTTCGAAACGCGTCGGGCAGATCCATTACGGAGCGGCGTCTACGAGCGGATCCCCGTCCTCACCTACACATAAATAAAGCTGCTGCTCGCGTGCTACTCATAAGGTGGACAACCTTGGAGCGTGAATATATATGCGGCAGTCCAGCCGCAGAGTATGCACCACCCCGTTAACGTGGGGGTCACGGCAGTGAAGTAGCAGCCGTACATGGGATCGAGGATGGGCCCACTCGTGGAGTCCATACAGGACTTGATTGTGTGCTTTCCGCACTACACTTCCCAGAAGTCTCATTGGAGCCTCCCATTGGCGGGTGAGTTATATGAAATTGGAGAAGTATAACGGGTGCGCACACCGCTTCCGTTAAAGCCCCTGAAGAGAAGCAGATGGAGCTTCGAAACGCGTCGGGCAGATCCATTACGGAGCGGCGTCTACGAGCGGATCCCCGTCCTCACCTACACATAAATAAAGCTGCTGCTCGCGTGCTACTCATAAGGTGGACAACCTTGGAGCGTGAATATATATGCGGCAGTCCAGCCGCAGAGTATGCACCACCCCGTTAACATGGGGGTCACGGCAGTGAAGTAGCAGCCGTACATGGGATCGAGGACGGGCCCACTCGTGGAGTCCATACAGGACTTGATTGTGTGCTTTCCGCACTACACTTCCCAGAAGTCTCATTGGAGCCTCCCATTGGCGGGTGAGTTATATGAAATTGGAGAAGTATAACGGGTGCGCACACCGCTTCCGTTAAAGCCCCTGAAGAGAAGCAGATGGAGCTTCGAAACGCGTCGGGCAGATCCATTACGGAGCGGCGTCTACGAGCGGATCCCCGTCCTCACCTACACATAAATAAAGCTGCTGCTCGCGTGCTACTCATAAGGTGGACAACCTTGGAGCGTGAATATATATGCGGCAGTCCAGCCGCAGAGTATGCACCACCCCGTTAACGTCGGGGTCACGGCAGTGAAGTAGCAGCCGTACATGGGATCGAGGACGGGCCCACTCGTGGAGTCCATACAGGACTTGATTGTGTGCTTTCCGCACTACACTTCCCAGAAGTCTCATTGGAGCCTCCCATTGGCGGGTGAGTTATATGAAATTGGAGAAGTATAACGGGTGCGCACACCGCTTCCGTTAAAGCCCCTGAAGAGAAGCAGATGGAGCTTCGAAACGCGTCGGGCAGATCCATTACGGAGCGGCGTCTACGAGCGGATCCCCGTCCTCACCTACACATAAATAAAGCTGCTGCTCGCGTGCTACTCATAAGGTGGACAACCTTGGAGCGTGAATATATATATATATATATATATATATATATATATATATATATATAGATACATTCACTGAAAAAAACAAAGGTTACAGGTACATTATTATTATTTTTTTAATGACGTTTTTTATTACGTTAATTAAAACCACAACAATACATTTCCTAATAAGTTAGTGTTAGAAATCGGATTTCCGGTTGGCTAAGGCTTGCGCCAAAGTCAGGCAGAAACCAGCACTCTAGTCAGGGCAAGGGAGTTACACGCCAAAGATAACCCCTGCTCACCCTCTAGGCAACGTGACGCGAGCAGTAAGGCTTATCCCGGAGGCTATGTAAGTTAAGTATTTGCGCACGCACCCAGCAACAACACCCAAGGCCCACCACAAAGGAAACTCCACACAAGGTTATATATAAAAATAGCCTTAGTATTGTACAAAACACATTAGATAAAAACACACACTTTACAATGTGCCAACAGGCACGGGCAGAATTTACAGGGGATATATGTACAGGACAGGGCCACATTGACCACTGTCAGGATTATGCACTTTTAGACTTAGAATACTTGTTAGAAATAGCACTTAGGACATAGCACATATAATGATAACTTGTAGCACAAAATAGAAAATAGAGCACACAACCAGTAATCACTGGTAAAAGGTAAGTACCACCTACGCAATCCTAAACACCTTAGGAAAATATTACGCAGGGAACCAGGAACTCACTAGTATACCTATACTAGTAAAAACAACCACCTAAGCATCACTTACATTCAGCGGTATAAAACATTACACGATGCAGCAATCACATTAGGCAGATAAATCACAATTGTGCAATAACCACTTAGGTCATGAACACATAAATTGTCCCCAGGCCAACTGGCCTCTCTGAGGCTGAAACGCCCTGTGTCCAAAATGTTAGGGCAGGCTGCGCAGGCAGCCAAAGGAGAAATGCGCCAAACCTAAATGTAGCAGCTGCCCACTAAGTGCTGGGCAGCTGTAAGAACTGAGCCTGGCACCAGCGTGGCCCCTGGCTCTCTGTAGGGCTCTGAAAGGAATAATAGCGCCAAAACGATGTGGGAGCCTGGCATGCTCTGGGACCCAAAACAACTGTGGCCCCGGGAGCCTAGTGGGCTCTGAACAAATGCTGCTCCACTGGGGAAGCGGCCCGCTGACAACTGGGTCCGCTCTTCCCTCGCAAATGCCCCCGCTCTGGTGGAGCCTCTCGAGCTCAAAACACAAAGTGCCTCACACGTTGGAGTCCCCTCTCTGGGGACATGAAATCAATAAATGCCCTGAGCCTCTCAGGCTCGAAGAAAGAATGGCCCCGGTCGTTGTTGGAGTCCCTCTCTGGGGGACTCGAAATCGCAAATGCCCCCGGAGCCCTCGTGGGCTCTGCAGACGTAACTGGGGTCTCAGGAGAGTCTTGCAGGCTCTAAGTAAACAAATGCCCCTGTCGTCGGTGGGGCCTCGGGGCTCTAAGTTACCACATTACCAATGCCCCCAGGGTCGGAATCCCACTCGGAGGCTCACTCGCTGGTTGGCTGCTGCACTGGAGCTCCCGCTCCTCGGGGCTCCTGCGGTGGCGTCTCCTCCCGCTTCTCACTGGCAGCGGCTGGTACTCTACAGAGGCTCTCCTATGCTTCCCCAGACCGGGGAAAGCGGAAGGGAGACTCGCCGGTCCCGTCCACGTCCGGGCGTCTTGTGCCTGCCTTCCGGTTTGGCAGGCAGTACTTCCGGGTCGTGGCTGCGGGTGCGGCAGCCAATGGCAGCGTGGCCCGGGTGTGTGGAGGCGGGCTCAGCGCCTCCCAGAGGATCCCCGGGCCGGCGGCGGTGATTTCAATACGGCAACAGATGAGGGGTGGACTCCCTCAAAATAAATAAATACAAGTGGGCACCTGCTCAGATTACCCAAAAAAAGGGCACAAATGGCGGAAAATAAGCAGGGTGGGCACCTGCCTTGAAAACAAGCAACACAAGGGGATCCCCACGCCGGGGATCCCTTGGGATAGGAATTACAGCCTCCTTGAGTCAGTTAGCGCTGTAGGGACAAAATAAAGTGCTCCCAAGCGCTAGGGTCCCCCAAAGTCCAGGGGATGTATTTTAAAACGAAAGTCCTTAGGAAGGCAAAAGGGGGGGGCAAAGGCTGGGCCCAGGGGCCAGCTCACCGGTCCCTCCAGGCAGGGAGCAGTCCCCAGTGGCGGTTCCTCCTGGCGCCCAGCAGCAGCAGGCCCCCCTCAAGTTAGGATCAGGCAGGAGAACCTTTTGCAAGGGGACACATCCCCTTTTTATACATAGAAATCCTTTGTCTTTAGGTGCAGGGTGAAGGTAAAACCAGATGCAACTGGTTTTGGAGCACTTTGTTATGCTCAGCCACCCTTTCCATTCACTGGCCAGGCTAGGGACATTAGACGCACCACAGGGGGCGGAGCCAGCATTGTGTGGGGAAAGCCCAGCCCTATTCAGGTCCCAGGTGCACTCCTCCCCGGCCATCAACATGCAGGTCTCCCATTCACCACTGGGGCAGATCCATCCTGACTCCTGGAGCCTGGCACACCAGCCAGCTCCAGCCAATCACAACCAGCCAGTCATTTCACCTAAATTACACAGGCAGGCCAACTTCTAGAAGTGGCACTTCCACACTAGACACAATCATGCCGCACACATCATCGCGCAGCATTCAATCACATGAGTCCGCACATACCAAACTCGAGCTTGCACTCCCCACGCATCAGGAACTACCAGGGACACATACATTCCCCATGCATTCCTATGGGAGGGCATGCCAACCTCACTTCATGCACGCACTTTACCCTGGGACACAGTGGTAAAGTGCGCAGAAACCAAAAATCACTATCACCAGGTCACAATTAAAAGCAAAAAGTTTAGGGGTGAACCTGCCAGAAGGGCTAAGTCCAACACAACCCCCTTCCAGCCAAAACGCAGGGTAGACCAATCACCACCGTAATGGGCTTCCCTGCTTGGGGCGATAGAACACGGACGCGGGCCCGCAACTGCACGGGCACCCTCCTGTTCTATGCCACGGTGAACCCATGGAGTTCCTTCTAAAACCACTGTCTGGAACAACTGGGCTACCCCACTGGTACTCCCAAGCTGTCCGTGGCCAGGACCAGGCCTTAGGCCACCCAGGTGCCACTGGTCCTTGCCTATTCACAGAGTGGGGGTAACCCCTGGTACATAGTAGCCATTCTCCACCCTAGACTGTCACTGGTTCTCCAGCCTAGGGTCTATACCCTCAGGCGGACCAGAAGTCTCAGGGGAGGCTCTCCTCCCCCTACCTCTCCGTCTAGGGTTCCTCCTCCTCTTGCGAGGTGTAACCTTAGAACGCCATTCTCCCAACCTAGGGTTTAACCGCTCAGGTTGCACCGGGGTCAGAGGCGGGCTCTCCCACCCTCTGTACCCCCTTCCAGAGTTCTGCACCTTCCCAACTGGAGTGGTACCCCTGGACAAAGCACTGGTCAGGACGCTGGTTACAGACGTCCCACCCTTCAGGTCAGGCGGATCCTGAACCTGGCCTTCCAACCTCTGGTCTAGAACCTTTGGAGGAATAACTGCCTGGCACTCCAGGACTTCTGGGGATTTACACACCATCCCCCTGAGGCTGACACATGACCCATATGTCGTGTGACTGTCTGTCTGGCGCAGATCTCCCATCCCCTGTCCATCTGACAGTGCGCGAAGATCCCCCCGACCAGAAGTGGTGTCACCATGGTCACTACACGGGAACTTAGCCCAACTGGGTAGTCCCTGACCCACTGGTTCTTCCACTGGGGAACACATCCCCCATTCACTCCTCACTTCGGACTCCTGTGCCCTCCCAACTGGAGTGACACTACCGGACACTAGAACCACTGGAGCTCTATTTACAGATGCTTCAGGTTCCCTAGACACTGTGGGATCTTCCTCAAGTGGACTCACAGGAGAGCCTAGGTCCCCAACCTGGTGTTCCCTAAAGAAACCATCCAGGCTCTGAGGCAGGGCTTCGGGTGTCTGGGGACTCTCGGTAACCCACTTACTCCCGTTCCACTGACACAGGCCGTAAGCCCCTACACCCTGTAGTGTAGTTCCTATATTCCCAATAGGCTCTGCGCATTGGAATAATATAAACAGCAGTGTAGACGTAGTACTGAGGTCGACTAGGTCTCTACTGACTAATTAGACTTAATTAGTTTTGCCAGCTAGCTCAGAGGTCACTAGAAACTTTCTCGAATAAACAAGGAGGAGTTTAACTTCCCTGGATAGACAAGAAGGGATTAGCTTCTGACAACCATATAACATGACAACTTTGCTTCCTCAGAATAAGAGTGTATCTCTAGAGTCATGTGAAAACAATAGACAGCTATTTAACTCAGTCAATCGTGCATACTTAGTTTCACCAGAGTGCAGAGAAATAGAGAGACGGGCGTTTTCAATAAAAGTTGAAGTTGAAAGTTCTTGATAGAGCGCACTGTGACCAAGCGGCTTCCTGGCGCTGGAGTTTAAACAGAGAAGCACAGAAATCTGCCAAGAATAGAATCAGCAGGAGTACGCTTGGGAAAACAGGAAAGTCTTGAGCGCATTGCGAAACTGTGAGTAGACTGGAATGGATCTGATGGACAAGGGAAGGCTATTCCAGAAACGGGGAGCTAGTACAGAGAATCTGGTGCCTCCAGTTTTGGCCCTACGGAAGCGAGGGACATTGAGGAGGGCCTGATTAGAAGAGCGGAGGGTACGGCTGGGGGTGTAGGGATTAATTAGAGAATTGATGAAAAACGGGGCAGTGCGGGCAGAAGCCATGAAGGCTAGACAACCCATCTTGAAAAGGGATCTCTGGCGAATGGGGAGCCAATGAAGGGATTTCAAAATGGGAGTGATGTGGTGAAACTTGGGAAGGTGGAGGATGAGGCGGGCGGCCTGATTCTGGATAGCCTGAAGGCGGCGAAGTTCGTAGGCTGGAATGCCCACGTAAAGGCTATTCCCGTAGTCGAGATGGGAGAGAATCATGGCCAAAATGATAAGTTTGAGGGCATCAGGAGAAAAAAAACAGGAGACTTTCCCGATGATCCGGAGGGATAGGAAGCAGGAGGAAACAACTGAACTAATCTGGGCATGCATGGAGAGGTCCCGACAGACTTTAATACCCAAGGTCCTTACTGAGGTCGCCGGTGCTGGTGGGGGGCCGAAGATGGAAGGCCAAAAGGCGGCGGACCAAGGGGTGGTGGTAGCACCTGTCAGGACCAACTCCGTCTTGTCCGGATTAAGTTTAAGGTGGTTATGATTCATCCACTCAGAGATGAAAACCAGAGTAGAATGAAATTTCAGCAGGGAGTCAGAAGTAGAAGAAAGATCAAATACAAGTTGGAGGTCATCCGCATAATTATACACGGAGACCCTCATATCAAGAAGAGAAAGAATAAGGGGGTGGATATAAAGATTAAAAAGGAGAGGGGACAGGGAAGAACCCTGGGGGACCCCACAAGGAACCAGGTGGGTAGCGGCAGAGAAGCCGGAAAGGTGAACCACCTGAGTCCGCCCTTTAAGAAAAGAGGCGAGCCAAGAGAGGGCAGTGCCCGAACGCCCGCCGCGCTGACACAGCCGAGAAGAATGGAATGATCGACCGTGTCAAACGCGGCAGACAAATCAAGGAGCACCAAGGCTTGAGGTAAGTTGGAATCAGCCTTGTTCTTTAGCTCGTCTAGGACGGACAGGACCACTGACTTAGTCGAGTGGGCCGGGCGGAATCCCGCCTGGTTGGAGGCCAGGAGATGGTTATCCTCAATGAACGCGGAGAGAGTAGTTGTAATGTGGCTCTCCAGGATCTTTCGTAGATATGGAAGAAGGGAAATGGGTCTAAAGTTAGACGGAAGGGAAGGATCTAGCCCAGACTTTTTTAGAATAGGAAGAACTATAGCCGATTTAAAGGATTTGGGGACTATACCTTGAGAGATAGAGGCGTTAAGCAAGGAGAGGGGGGGGTCAGGGCACTTAATGAAAACTCTCTGAGGATGCGGGCCGGGGCACAATCAGCTGGGGAACCAGACTTCACTTTATGAAGTAAAACAAAGAAGGAGTCTATAGAGATGGGGGGAAATGGTCAAGGAGGGCGGAGGGGGAAGGAAGAACAGGGGAAGGGGGAGGCGAAGATACTAAAGGAATATTAGATTTGATCTTCGCGATCTTTTCTATAAAAAAATCATTAAGGGACGAGCAAAGAGCTTGGGAAGGAACAAGATTGGGGTTGACCCTATCAATAGCAACTAAGTTGCGGACTATGGAGAAGATCTCCTTAGACTTGTTGGCTGATAGTGTAATTTTCTCCGAAAAGTATGTGGTTTTGGCTGAGAGGACCGCCCTTTTTTAGTTAACTAAAAGCAGCTTATATTTGGCCCGCAAAAGGGGGCAGTAGTTTCGCCTCCAATGGCGTTCAGAACGCCTAAGGTCCAATTTAAGGGTCTTCAGCTCGCCAGTAAACCACTTATGGGCATCATGAGGGCGACAGGCCTTGACTTAACTGAGAGTGGCAACCGAATCACATGATGAAGACAGCCAAGTATTCACGGCGTCTGCTTGACAGTCAAGGGAAAGCTCGGAGAGTGCAGGAGAGGAGGAGGCAAGGGAATCACAGAGAGAGTTAAAAACGACCCGATTCCAGTTTCGAGCAGAAGTGTTCTTGGGTAGAGGGGGTTTCTCTAATGCACCAAGGTCGATGGAAAAGGAGATCAATGAGTGATCAGACCAGGTGCAAGGGAGAATACTAGGAGAAAGAATAGTGCCATTGGCTGACCAAATTTGGTCTAAAATATGGCCATGAATATGGGTAGGGATATGAACGTGGGGGAGAAAATTGAGACACTGGAGGGTGTACGAAAAATCTTTAGAGGACTGATCTTCTCTAGGGTCGCCAGGCCAATAATTAAAGTCTCCATAAAGGAGAACAGACGAATTGTTGACCACGAGCGTAGCCAGGAGTTCTTGCAAGGTGGACACAAAAGAGGTCATATTATGGGGAGGGTGATAAATAAGAACTATGGTGAGGGGGGCCAAAAGGTTAACTGAGCGGGCAACTAGAAAATCAACACAAGGTATGGGGGGGTGCGGAAGAACTTGGAACTGAAGGCTAGAGCGCGTAATCATGGCCACTCCCCCGCCGACTTTACCATCGAGCTGGTCCGCCCGAAGTGCATAGTAAGAGTCAGGGAGGGTGGACAATACATCGGGCAGGGAATCGGCTGAAAACCAAGGGGCATATTACCAAGCAATATAATTATCGCTATTGCTTGGTTAGAGACAAAATTTTACCGCTGAGCTGCGGCGATTTTTATCGCAGATAAACCTTGGTATTACCAAGGTTTCTCGCAAATGCGATAAAAAACGGCCGCAATGCATGAATATTGCTGAAAAGTCAGCGATATTCATGCATTACCGAGCTAATGCTCTTAGCCATGTTATCCACCTCCCATTGGATAACATGGCTAAGAACTGCTCAGGGCAGGTGTTAGCTTTTGGAGATATTCGCGCTTAGCGCGAATATCTCCAAAAGTTGGTAATAGGAGATAGCGATGTTAGCGACTGTTTCCAGTCGCTAACATCTTGGCACGCCCACTTTGCATATCATTAGTGATAAATATCACTGACATGCAAAGTGGGGCCCAAGATGGTCGCTATCTCCTACTAGCTGTCGCTAACTGGTGTTAGCGACAGCTAGGTAATAGGGAGATAATTTTATCTCCGCTTTCTTGGCTTTTAAAGCCAAAAAAGCGGAGATAAACCCCCTTGATAATATGCCCCCAAGTCTCTGTGAGAAACAGACAGTCAGGAGCATCGGTATCCAGTAGGTTAAAGAGCTCCAGCTGGTGCCTGCCTGCCAAACGAGTGTTGAGGAGGTAGGCAGTGGCCGCAGTAGGAAGAGGGAGAGGGGGGGGGGGGAGAGGCAGAAAGGGGTGAAGAACCGTATAGCAAAGGGGCAAGCAAAGTAGGAACAGGCGAGTGGGGGGAGGGGACAGAAATTTCAAGGTCATTAATACGCTGAAGCAAGGAAGGGGCAATGGACTGAAAAACATTATAGGAAAACAATTGTGCTGAGGAATAGACAAGAGCAGGGGCAGGGGGCATGGCTCCTGGTCCCGGCTGGTCGCGGACGGGCGTAGACGGGCTTAACTTAGGCGAAACTTTGGCACGCCTTCGTCGCACCCGCTGCGCGGCCGGGAGAGCGATGGCATTGTATAGAGATAGGGAGGGGGCGTGGCAGGGGGGGAGTGGCCAGAAGACTGCAGCGTCAACCCCAGAGCACCCAAAGATGGCGGCCAGCCCTCGCCCGTCCCCGCTCCAGCAACCGACTCGGCAGAGGAGGGGAGCGATCAGCGAGGAGGCTCCCCGGAGTGCGTGCAGGTAGGGATATTAAAAGCAGCAGCAGCAAGGATGTGCACAATGTCCAAGCACACGATTAAAAATGGGCAGGGTAACGTTGCTCCCGGCAGAGCGCCTCGGGAGATCTGGCTTCAATGTCTGAACGGGCGCGGCATCCGTCATGCGCCAGAAGTAGCTTGCCAGGGGGGGAGTGGCCAGAAGACTGCAGCGTCAACCCCAGAGCACCCAAAGATGGCGGCCAGCCCTCGCCCGTCCCCGCTCCAGCAACCGACTCGGCAGAGGAGGGGAGCGATCAGCGAGGAGGCGCCCCGGAGGTGGTATTTATTGAGCAGTCTTCTTTCTCATGTAAGAGAAATGAATTGCCACAATTGCAATACTTATAGTAAAGTAAAGTGCGTACAGTAAAAGGAGTATCATAAAATAATACTGTAAAAGCATTGATATGGTTTCTTAGCCATATGATACTTTAAAATATATAAAATATATACATACATAAAATCATTGACTAACGTACTCAACTGGTGCTTCTAAATACGCCTACCCCGGTGTACCTGACCTAAGCCTAATACGTGGGAAGGAGTAAGTAAGTAGCAGTTTAAGTTAAATTGGTTTTGCCAAGAATCTGAATCAAGAATTCTCTTTAAGGGTTTAGTCAGCTCCGTACCTGGGTAATAGAATGCAGTAGGTCTAGTAGCTCTCTCTCAGGACTCGATATCCCAGCAACCCGCAAGGACGGCTGGAAACACCGGAGCTGGATTTTCTCGGCTGGAGAAAAAGACAGCGTCTTTCTCAGTGCGTCAAAAAGGGAGGGGCGGCGTCCGTGGGCTCTCACATCAGCTGGGCTCTCGGGCAAGTAGATAGCCGCTCTGCTCCAAACCACCGTGTGTTTGCTTAAGGCAACGTTGGTATATTTATACCTGAAAGGTGCCGGGTTTGATGTAAGGTTGGACATAAGACGTCAATAAAAGATGTCACTAAGAACTGGCCGTTCTTTTAGTGCTCGCAGGAGTTCTAAGACAAATCAAAACAGAAGCATGGGGAATTCCCAGGTTGCTGGAGGTTTGGTTTGTTTAAAGAACGCATTGTACTCTCTAGGAGTCTGGGGAAGTAGCCTTGCTTAATTTGGACTGCATGGGCTACGACTAAATATGGATATGATTCTTATGCCTTTATAAGGATATTATTTATTATAGCCATACAAGGGCATAAATTGGGAATATCGAATTAGGGTCCTAGATAGAAATACAACACCCACTCCACGATCTAATGTCCATCATTACTAAAACTAAGCAATAGTAAAAATATAACGATGCATGTGTGTTTTCCAACCCACCCCAAAATACATAAATCACATTTGAAATGGTGTATGGTAAATACACGAAAATGAGTATTGGTACTGTACGCTTTTCAAGCAGTGGTATCATTCAGTTAAAAATGCATATATATATCAGCTGAATGAATTGCGAAATTTACACATGAAATGGCTCTGAATACAGAAAAGAAGGTCAAGACCATTTCATCACATATTTATACAGATTCTGTACATATTCTAGAGGCTGAGGTAAAATATTGTCTCTAGAGTTCCTAAAATAGAAGCTCTGTTCTCTAAGAATAGTTCTACTTTAAGCAGAGTACATGTGCCAGAAAAAGGTAAATATTTTGGAAGTGAAAAAAAAAATTTGTTTTCAGTAGCTGTGTTTATCAAAAACTGAAGGCCGAATTCAGAGTTCAGGGAACGCTGTGTGCTCGTTGCTTTAAAAGTTATTCTCGTTGTTCAGGGGAGAACATCATATCAGACAGACTCGCAAAAAATTGGTCCACAACATCAGGTGAAAGTTCGACCGAGTTTGAAAATGCCGAAACAGTGCATGTGTGAGAATGATTGCTATCATCGATGTCAGGATCAGCAATGCTCACAGAAGGTTGTACCTGTGTGATGCTGCTCTCATCTCGTACTCCACTGCCACATACTCGTAGTGGTGAAGTCTCAATGAATGCCGTCATCAGAATGGTTAGCCGCTGGGGACAACACGATGCATGAGCCGTTACAGGACCTAGCAAGGTATCTGTATCCATTGGTACTGCTGATGGTAGTGTAAGACAGACGTCCAACACGCATTCTTCTCCGCATAGCATACATCGAAGCACAGGTAAGATGCAATTTTGCCAGATTGGTCTGAATGAAAGAAACCAGGTCATATTCAGATCTCTTAGCCGGGCTAATCCGAGGACTTTAGTGATGCGGTCCCGATAGGGTATAGCTAGGATCGTTTCTTCCATCGTTGCTGGAGTCTTGTCTGCGGCTTGGCTTGCCATATCGAAGCAGAAGGATCAAAAAATAAAATTCCTGCCACGAGTCCCAAAAGTAGAGGTAGGCCGCCAAAGACATAATGGACAAAATTAGGAAAGATGCCCAGAACTGTTTCAAAGGGTGTTAACAGTCCCGAAAAAATTGTCTAATTGTCTTAAATACATGTGCGATGCCACTGGTATCTGACATGTTTAGGATTTGGCTTAACATTTCTACGAAATGCACGGGGCAATTTGTTGATAATAGGGAATGTATCTCTGCCGTTGTCCTTGCAACTTGCAGATCATACGTTTCTTTGGACGAGGTCAAAGGCACAGTTGTCTGTAAAAGAATAGACTTCATTCTGCTTAAAGTATCAATTCGAATAGAAGAGATATTCAAATAAGGCCATATTGCCGCCTCCATGTCTGGAGCGATGTTTGGATACAATACTTCCATACAGCAAGTGACCATGGAACTAACACTCACGAGATAGGCTTTTCCTGGCACCATGCCACAACAGCTGTGGTCATTTATTAGAACATAGCTGCCGTTGGAAAGCTGTCTAAAGAATGGCTCTATCTGTGTTGTAGGAGTGCCGTGCAGGTGACATGAAAGGTTATTCGAAGACCCTTCGCAGGCCCCATGCAAGTTAATATCTTGACACAGAAGTGTACCGCTTAGTGATTTTTTACAATTGTTACCACTAAGAAATAACTCCTTTTCCTTTTCACTATAATATTTGTGTGTATAAGGTAATTTCCATGTTGACTTGATGTACCCTTTACCCAACCTTTCATACTGGCCCGCTGGTATATACTCTTGGCAATATTTAAACTGGAAAGTTGTTATCCGAATTGTAATTATTCCTATGTATTATCCATTCAATGACCGGTCTTTCTGACATTGTCAATGGTAATCTCTCAAGTTTTTCAATGCTCAGAATCGTATAGTCTGCTCCTTTTTGTGCCAAACTGATTTTTTTATCGGTAAGGTTAAAGATAGAGAATAATGACGTTGTGTTGATTAAACGCCATGGCACGTAGCCTGAACGCAGATTTTGCAACGTCCAGTCAAGCTGTACAATAGTAAGTAATTGGGACTGACCATGTTGTAACATTAGCAAGTCCTGCTCTATTATATCAATAGCAGATGATACAATACTGTCCAGTGAATATATTCTGGAGGACAGAGTCATTAACCCATTGTCCACTACAGAAAGTGATTTTTCCAAATTAATCCGATCAATTTCTCGTATTTTTTTCTGCTGTTTCAATTTGTGTTACTTTCCAAGCCTCGTTGTATGCAGCATATATACCGGCCGCTATGAAACGTTTTTGACGCTGTTTGTGTGGTCTCAGTATGAAATCACGCAAGTCAGCACCGTCTTTAAGTAAAGTCAAGTGTTGCTTCATTTCTGCCAGTGTGGATTTTTCTAGCCATTCGAGACATAGTTTCCCGACACTGTATGTTGTAACTATCCCTGGATGTTGTCTCTGGGAGTATCTTGGGTCTGGCCTGGTCATTTTGAACCGCTGTGTTTTGTTCAGGAATCTATCTTGACAGTTATTTGTGTCTGTGGGCCAGATCAACCATTGTTTCCAATCAGGATGTCTTCTGTTTTGATATAATATTTGGGATACGTCTATCTCCACATCTGTAGTGCTATTACTATCAGGTATGGGCTTCGGAATAGACGGTTTGTTTAAGTCTTTTATCTTAGCTAGGCCAAGACAAGTAGTCTGTTGAATGGTGTCATTCAAGAATATTAGTTGTTCTGGGATCATGCAGGCTCTAAATAATGTTTCTAAACCTTGGACCTGCCATTCTTTTGTACCCCAGATGGTTTTTGTTTCAATGTTGTTTTTCCAGAATTCAAAACCAAATGTAGTCATTTTTTCATAAAATGCTTCAGAATAAATCAATTTAGTATTTGTCAACATTGTTTTCATTCCTGTCTTATTTAACATTTTAAAATAAAACGTTTCTGCATCACTTGTGTTAAACCCTGAGAAGTATGGGAATTTCTCATAAAATGTTTTCGAGCTGCTTTTAGGCGGTGCTGCACAATGTTCCCATTGGTTATAATTAAAAACATTTCTAGGTTGAGCAGATTTATGCAAATAGTGATGACCAAAATTATTATAGCAATACATTTCTTCATAATTTGATGAACCCTGTAAATAATCATGTTCTGTAAATTTTGCTGACATTACTAAATCTGACATCATATTGTTAATATTTTCAAAGTCCCAATCATCAGAGAAAGTACTTGGTTTTACAAAGTCACTTAATGAAACCTTGAATTGGTGTAGATATTTCAAGAGCTCAATCTGCCCATACATTTCATAATCCGTTTTGTCCCATGCTACCCCACCGGGTATTTGATTGGCTGTGATGTTCACTGATGACAGTTCTCTTTTCTCGATGTGAGATGACTTGTGAGACTTTAGGACCAAGTTGATGTTCTGACTAGCTGTGTCCATTGTACTGTATTTTCCTTCAATGAATTTTCCCATACAAAGAACCATGATGAGCCAAAGCAGGAGGAAAAGTACACCTAACACAATCCAAAATTCAATCCATAGTTGATGAAAGAGTTCAGTCACTTTGTCTTTGAAAGTTTTTGTTGCTGGCGTTTCTTCAGGCTCGCTTGGATCTTCAGAAAAGTCATCGAAATTGATGAAGTAGCCAGATGCAGTTCTGTCAATTGTTGGAATTGCTTCCGAATTTTCATTTGCTTTTGGATTTTTCTTTGTTTCATCAGCATAGTCGAGGCTACATCGTTGTAGACTGGTGTTTCTTGACAAACTGTTGCAATTTGGGTTTCAAGAGGCACAAGTTCCATGGCTTTGTTGTATAGTCCTTTTTTATTCACTGCAGGTTTATGAAATGTGATTAGTCTCTCAGTTTGAACCTCTTGAAATGTAGCAAATTTTGGTACTCTGCTATTTCTTGGGAGTCCACTGGGCCTACTACTTATTATTGGCCACATGATTGTGGTTTCACCAGGTCGATGGATACAACTCGGTTCTCCTTTTTACCAGCAAGGGGCGGTAGTACAACTGATCTTGTTCCGCTGACAGCTAAGACAGGTACTGCTTTTCTGTAAGAAGGCCCAAATTTCTTCTTCACCGCGATCTTCTCTCTGACCAGATCCCCAATCTTTGGAATCCAGACAGGTCTTGCTGGGACAGGTGGTTTTTCTTCAGTGGCTGTTGGTTGTTGCTTTATTTTTATGTTACTCAGGTTTCGTCTTGTTTCATTTAAGTCCTGTAAAACAGCCAAACGGTCTTTGATATCAAAGCACTTTTCTTCTACCACTGTAGTGTGACTATCAAGATCCTGAATGTGCATTCTAGTACCGAACAATAGTTCGTATGGACTGAGACCTTTTAGAGAATTTCTTGGCAGATTATTAAGACTACGTTGGACACTTTTTAAATGTTGGACCCACCCATCACCCGAACCTAATACCCTCGCCGTCATAGATTGCTTTATGTCCCGTTTTTTTCTTTCCACTACCGCATTTCCCTCAGGATGGAATGGACAAGATTACCGCAATGCAATGCCCATGCTGGCCATGGCCTCCTTGTAAGCCCTAGAGCTAAACGCAGGACCCTGGTCAGAATGTAGCATGCCAATTGCGTATGTGCCGATAAGGACTCGCAAATTTTTTATAACAGCTCTGGCGTCGGCCGAGCGCTGGTGTCTACATTTTAAGTGAATCTAGTCTTAAATATTATGGGGACGCATTTCTCCTGCTGGATTTTTGCGTATAGATAGCCTGATGCTTTCTAATAAAAGGGTCCTGGCAATACTCCAGTCGGTTCACAACTGCGATCTCTGTTGCAGTTTGGACAGCTCATTGCAAATCTGTAATGTTGCAGGCTCATCCCCGGCCACAAGTATTCTGATTGTAATTCTTTCAGAGATTTCAAGATCTCTTGGTGCCTTAGACCCAATCCCATGTTGCGAAGCCTTACACTTTGCCATCAAGCTAACCCCGTCTTATGTTTTTAAAGGAATGTTATTAAATCGACCTCCAGGAGCACGTACAGGCTTCCTTTTTAATCTAGGCTCGATACTGGAGTCATTAGTGACTGAAGAATCATATACAGTCATGGGCGATTGGAATTTCCATTTAGAGCAACATGATGATAAAGACACCCTTTCCCTACTAACAGACATGGAAACGTTAGGGCTCCACCAACTGGTTACATCCCCCACCCACGAGGCCGGCCATATCTTGGACGGTATCTTTTCCAACTTGGAGGGATTGCGTATAACAGATATCCTCCCCATGCCATGGTCCGACCACTATGCCATCTTAAGTAGAATTACTATTACAGAGAGCCCCATTCATAGGGCCATTATCTCCAGACAAGAATCCTTTAAGGTCTGGAAAGATATAAACAAGGCAGACTTAAAAGAGCTATTGGACAGTACTCGCCCTACCCTATCCACTGATCCAAACACTGGCACTCTTCAATACCAGGATTGGCTAAGGCATGCTACACACTCACTAGTACCCACTAAAACATTGTCGAGAAATAGGGCAACTCCCTCGGCTCCATGGTTTACGATGACTTAAGGAAACAGAAACAACTCTGTAGGAATAGGAAACGGCATTGGCGGAAATCCTACAACTTAGAGAGTAAAGCTAGTTACAAGGAAATGCTCGCAATCTATAAATCTATGATTGCGGGGACAAAGAAGAAGTTCTTCACCGAACAAATTGAGAAGGCGAAAAATTCCAGTAAGCGACTCTATGAGATCACAAAGCAGCTTGCTGGAAATGTTCTTGATTTAGCACCACCACCCTCCCAATCACTTTGTGACGCGCTCGCAAATTTCTTTTTCACGAAAGTAAATGATATATATCTAGCTTTCTCCTCCTAAACAGATGTCATCTTAAACTCTACCTGTAACAGCCCCCTCACTCTTTATTGACGCATTTCACTGATCTCACGGATGATCAAATAATGGATATTATTACATCCATTAAAACCGGATCAGCCCTGGACCCCTGTCCTTTTAAAGTTCTGCCCCCGGTGATGGACTCTCTTGTTATGGTTATTACACAAGTTTGCAACTCCATGTTTAGATCGGTGGATTTACCCCGATATACTGAAAAAGACCCTTTTAAAACCACTCTTAAAAAAACCACTCCTGGATAAGGACGAGCTAAAAAATTATCGACCCATAGCGAGTCTCCCATTTCTAGCAAAAGTAGCTGAAAAAGCCATGAACCAGCAGGTTTCAGATTTCATCGCGAAACACCATCAGCTGGACAGTACCCAATGTGGATTTCGTAAATTCCATGGTACGGAAACAGCACTAATTAAAGCAGCCGATGACATTAGAGTCATCCGGGATCAGGGAGGAACAGCTGTCCTGGTGCTGCTTGATTTATCTGCAGCCTTCGACACGGTCGACCATAAGATCTTGGTCGACCGTGTCGAAAAAATGGGCACCCAACAGGTTGCAAAAGACTTGTTGGCCTCATTACTGGCTGGGAGAACTCAGGCGGTCACCCTGGGATCTTTCCAATCATCTCAGCTGTCCTTGCCGTGCGGGGTTCCTCAAGGCTCATCCCTAAGTCCGACACTGTTTAATATCTATGTGTTGGACCTGGCTAAAGTCATCAAAGCCTACGGGATGAGCCTAACCTCCTACGCAGATGATACGCAGTTAGTTCTGGCCATAAATAGTGATGGAGACAGGGTGGCAGAACGTTTTCAAGGAGGTATGCTAGCAATTGGAGAGTGGATGGCTTCCAATTGTCTTAAGCTTAACTCCGATAAAACGGAGGTGGTCATCTTTGGACCACTCTCGCCAGTCTGGTCCTCAGTCTGGTGTCCCTCATCCTTCGGAGCTCCTCCTAAACCGGTTTCCAGGGTGAGGAACCTTGGAGTGGTTTTTGATGAAGGCCTTAATTTTATGGCCCATGCCAACAAAACAGCAGCCACAGCCTGTCATAAACTTAAACTAGTAAGAAAAATTATTCCTTTTCTACCTGACACAGCTGGAAAAACCCTAGTAAGCTCCCTAGTGCTATCCTCCCTGGATTACTGTAATGGTCTATTTGTAAATGCCCAGATACGTGTGACTAATAAAATGCAAACTATACAGAATGCGGCTGCCAGACTCCTTTCCAGAACATCTAAATTCAAATCCACCTCAGATATAATAAGGAACTAACACTGGCTGACGATCCGTAATCGGATTAAGTTCAAGACTCTATGTATAGTCTATAAAGCACTCCACAATTAAGGACCGCAGTTTCTTAAGGACCAACTGACTCCCTATATTCCCTCCAGACAACTTCGTTCCACCACTTTGAATCAACTAGTGGTGCCGCGCACAAAAACAGTTTCCTGGGGGCGACCGCCGCTTTCTGGTTTCTGCTCCCAAGCTATGGAATACACTGCCACAGTCAATTAGGATTAGTCCTACACTCTTGCTCTTCCGCAAAGTCAAGTCAAGTCAAGTCAAGTGAATTTGTATAGCGCGCTACATACCCGGAGGGTCTCAAGGCGCTTGAGGAGGGAGGGGAATTACTTGTCGAATATCCAGGTTTTAAGTTGCTTTCTGAATGCTGGGTGGTTTTGAGTGAGGCGGAGGTGAATGGGGAGAGAATTCCAGGTTTTAGCCGCCAGGTAGGAGAAGGATCTTCCTCCCATGGTGGTTTTGTTGATGCGAGGAAGAGCAGCAAGGGCTTGGTTGGAAGAGCGTAGCTGGCGTGGGGGGGTGTAGAAGGAGACTCGCGTGTTGAGGCATTCGGGTCCAAGTTCGTAAAGTGCTTTGTGTGCGTGGGTGAGGAGGTGGAAAGTTATCCTCTTATTGACAGGGAGCCAATGGAGGTCTTTCAGGTGATTAGAAATGTGATCTTTACGCGGGATGTCTAGTATGAGTCTGGCTGATGCGTTCTGGATGCGTTGGAGTTTTTTCTGCAGTTTTGCGGTGGTGCCGGCGTAAAGGGTGTTTCCGTAGTCCAGGCGGCTTGTGACCAGTGCGTGGGTGACCGTTTTTCTAGTTTCGGTGGGGATCCAGCGAAATGTTTTTTTAAGCATGCGAAGAATGTTGAAGCAGGATGATGAAACGGCATTGACTTGTCTGGTCATTGAGAGTGAGGAGTCCAGGATGACGCCCAGGTTCCATGCGTGCTCCGTCGGGATGGGTGCTTTTCCAAGGGCCGCTGGCCACCAAGAGTCGTCCCATGCGGAGGGGGAGGTACCTAAGATAAGGACTTCTGTTTTGTCTAAGTTCAGTTTCAGACGGCTGAGCTTCATCCACTCTGCTACTTCTTTCATTCCTTGATGCAGGTTGGTTTTGGCGGTGTTAGGGTCATTGGTGAGTGAGAGGATCAGTTGAGTGTCGTCAGCGTAGGAGATGATGTTGAGGTTATGTTGGCGTGCGATGGTCGCGAGGGGGCTCATGTATACGTTGAAGAGGGTGGGGCTGAGTGAGGATCCTTGTGGCACGCCACAGATGACTTCAGAGGCTTCTGACTTGAACGGTGGGAGGCGGACTCTCTGAGTTCTTCCGGCAAGGAACGAGGTGATCCATTCCAGAGCTTTTCCTTGGATTCCGATGTTTCTGAGGCGTTGTAACAGGGTGCTATGGCAGACTGTGTCGAAGGCTGCGGATAGGTCGAGGAGGATGATGGCGACTGTGTCTCCATTGTCCAGTAGTTTTCGAATGTCGTCTGTTGCTGCGATGAGTGCGGTCTCAGTGCTGTGTTTGGCTCGGAAGCCGGACTGTGAGGAGTCGAGGGAATTGTTGGTTTCGAGGAAGGCGGCGAGCTGGTTGTTGATTGCTTTCTCGATGACTTTGGCCGGGAATGGAAGGAGCGAGATGGGGCGGTAGTTTTTGAGTTCGGTGGGGTCAGCTGTGTTTTTTTTTAGAAGGGCGCTGAGTTCGGCGTGTTTCCAACTTTCCGGGACGGTGGCGGAGTTGAGGGAGCAGTTGATGACGTCTCGGAGGTGTGGTGCTATGATGGAGTCCGCTTTGTTGAAGATGTGGTGAAGGCACGGGTCTGTGGGGGATCCTGAGTGGATGGAGTTCATCAGGCGGATGGTATCCTCAGTGGAGATTGGGTTCCAGTCATTAAGGATGTTCAAGGGGGGTGAAGGTTCGGCAGAAGGTTGGGTGGGTTGGTCTTCGGGTTGGTTGTTGAAGCTGTTGTGGATGTCTGCTATTTTGTTGTGGAAGAACGAGGCTAAGGAGTCGCAGAGGGTTTGAGAGGGAGTAATGTCGTTGGAGTTGGCAGAGGGGTTGGTAAACTCTTTGACGATGTTGAATAATTCCTTGCTGTTGTGGGCGTTGTTGTCTAGTCGGTCTTTGAAAGCGGCTTTCTTGGTTGTCCGGATCAGTTGGTGGTGTATGCGGGTGGCGTTTTTGAAGGCGTCCTTGGTGCTGGTGTTTGGGTCTTTTTTCCAGGCCTTCTCGAGGGAGCGACAGAGTTTCTTGGATTTCTTAAGCTCATCGTTGAACCAGGGGGCGTTTTTGTTTCCTAGTTTGATTTGGCGTTTTTTCAAGGGTGCTAGGTAGTCGGCGCTGTGAGTTAGCCATTGTGTGAGGTTGATGGCTGCTTGGTTAGGGTTCGACGAATAGGCTGGGGGGTTTTGAGAAAGCGATGTGGAGATCTGTTCGGTGCTGATTTTGTTCCAGTTTCTTCGCAGAGTGGGTTGAGGGTGGTTGTGGATTGTGGTCTTTTTGTAGGTGAAGTGAACACAGCTGTGGTCCGTCCAAAGGAGAGCTGTGGTGCGACTGAAGGAGATGTGCTTGCTGGAGGTGAAGATAGGGTCGAGTGTGTGTCCTGCGTAGTGGGTGGGAGTGTTAACTAGTTGTTTGAGTCCGAGGTTGGCGAGATTGTCCAGAAGGGTGGTGGTGTTGCTGTCGTTGTTCTTTTCCAGGTGAAAATTGAGGTCTCCCAGTAGGATGTAGTCCTCGGAGGGAAGGGCGTGAGGGGTGATGAAGTCAGTGATGTCTTCACAGAATTGTGCACGGGGTCCTGGTGGTCTGTAGAGGAGAGTGCCTCTGAGTGTGGTCTTGGGGTCGGTGTGGATCTGGAAGTGAAGGTGTTCGGCGCTCGCGAGGTTGACGTCTGCGCTGGTTGAAACGCGGATGGTGTTCTTATGGACGATGGCGATGCCTCCTCCTGTTTGCTTGGTGCAGTCCTTTCGAATGATCTTGTAGTCTTCCGGGATGGCTATGGTGATGTCTGGAGCTGAGGAGGCGTTCATCCAAGTTTCTGTTAGGAAGGCGACGTCCGGAGACATGGTGTGTAGTAGATTCCAAAGGTCGATGTCGTGTTTGTGGACCGAGCGGGTGTTGAGAAGGATGCATTTAAGGTGGTTGGTGTCAGATCTCTGATTGGTGTTAGTGGATGGGGAGTTGGTCTTGGTGCCGTCATACTTGCAGGAGTTGCAAGTGAAGGGTCCATGGGTGTGTCCAGGTGCGGCTTGGGCGCAGTTGGGGAGTCGGACGGGGTTTAGTGCTAAGAGGGCGGAGGCGTCGTATGTGATTCGGGAGGGGTGGGTGGTGCGGGAACCAGGGGGTCTGGCGCTGGGCGCGGTCCAGGCGCGGACGGGCGTAGACGGGCTTACCTTTGGCGCACCTTCGGCGCGGCCGCAGCGCGAGGACGGTGCGCGTTGGGGCATCTGTCATAAATGGATAGTGGAGGGGGCGGAGCGTGGGAGGGGGAGCTGGGAGGCGGGAGCGTAAGGGGAGGGACGGGCTGCAGGCACAACAAAATGGACGGGGAGACAACAACAGGACCGGGAAATGCGAGCTGGCGCTGGAACACGGGCACAATATCAGTTTAAATTAAATGAAAGTAATGCACAGCGTTTCTAAATGCGATATTCTAATCAGGCTAAGCAATGCGGAGAAATCACAGTTCACGTAGTCGAGCAAGCAGAGTAATGCTGAGCGCTACGCAAACAGAGCGGGTGCAGGTCCAATTAGTAAAATATCAATTATGGCAGTGGTAAAATATCAATTATGGCAGTGGTGGGGGAGCAGCGCTACGATACCACAAGCAGCGCTATGGATCCAGGAGGGAGGGTGGAGCGACCGCTTCACACGGAGTCAGGCAGGTCACGGAGGTTCCTCAGCTGAGACGTTCCTGGTATCTCATGGGTGGGAGGTGGAGCTGGGAGGCGGGAGCGTAGGGGGAGGGACGGGCTGCAGGCACAACAAAATGGACGGGGAGACAACAACAGGACCGGGAAATGCGAGCTGGCGCTGGAACACGGGCACAATATCAGTTTAAATTAAATGAAAGTAATGCACAGCGTTTCTAAATGCGATATTCTAATCAGGCTAAGCAATGTGGAGAAATCACAGTTCACGTAGTCGAGCAAGCAGAGTAATGCTGAGCGCTACGCAAACAGAGCGGGTGCAGATCCAATTAGTACAATATCAATTATGGCAGTGGTAAAATATCAATTATGGCAGTGGTGGGGGAGCAGCGCTACGATACCACAAGCAGCGCTATGGATCCAGGAGGGAGGGTGGAGCAACCGCTTCACACGGAGTCAGGCAGGTCAGTTAAAAACAGTTAAAGACTTGGCTCTTTAACCAATAATTTCATAGCAGCACTTTTCTGGAGATTCACGTAGTTAGTTTTAGCGCCGGGACGCCTACGGGTATTCGTTCGCGCTTAATAAATAGTAATAATAAATAAATAAATAAATGTGTGCCGCTTCAATCAAGAAGACTCTCCTGTTCGTGTTTGGAATTACTCTGTCCCCCACTCCGGGGATTGGAGCAAAAGGAACAGAGTTTGCATTGATTATGTATGTATTATTGAGTGAATAGTTCACAGGTAATGCTGCATAGTCGCCTTTCAAAGATGCATTTACCGCCAGCATCGTTTCCCCGTCTATGTATTTTTCTGAATGCTTTTTTGTGGCTACGGAAGCCGGTTGAACCGCTTCCGCCGTGGCTGTGTCAGCCAATGAATTCCCTGCAACGTGACCGCCATCACGCTGATGACTCAGTGTATGTATCACGTGAGTCTTTTGTAGTTCTTTCTGCAAAAGAACTACCTGTTCCCAAAGCCTCTTATGCTTTATTGTGGCACCTGTGTCATCTTGGTAATCGTTTTGAACCCAGTTCTGCAAGTCATTATTGTAAGACTTGACGCAGTAATGCGAATCGCACACTATTAGTGTGGGGAATTCGCGATCGGCATTTTCAAGCGCCATCTTTAAAGATCTTATTTCAGCTCGCTGAGTTGAGCAGTTTCTGAGTGATTCAGTTTTGGTGACTATTGGTCTGAATTTATCAAAGCGCCAGCGACCTTTAACAATCGCGCACGCTGCGTTATGAGATTTTTTCTCTACATCGTAATGTTGTGCAAATCTGTCCATGTAGATTACACATGTGTACTGTTCGAGAGGCAGAATTTCGATTGGCAGAGGATATTCTTCTTCATATACTAGATTTTTTAGTTTTTTCATTTTCGGGTCAAAATAGTATTTCACGTCTTCTGCAGCAAGATAATTTTACCATTGTATCCATTTTGGATCTAATGCCACAGCAGTCAAATTGCGTGGACTTGTTAATGCCTCAAGGGCTGATTCTGCTGTTAAAACAGTTATTCTTCTGCCTTGCGCTTGAGCTCTTTCTTTTGCTACAGCAGTTTGAACCGCTATTAGAATCTTTTCAGTAGAACTGAATTTCATTTCAGCTTGTGTGTACAAGTGTGATTTGTAAGCTATTGGTACCGTTTCTCCCTCATTAGAGGTTAGGTACGTGAATCCGCATCTTCCTGGGATGACTCGGATTACAAGGTTGCGTACGTTTTCGCGAGTTTGTAATTTTGTTTTAGCTAACATGTCTGTTTGCAATGATTTCAAAATCTCTGTGTGTTTCTGAGTCCAATTTATTGGTTTGAAATCAGGTTTTATTAATTCATAGAGAGGTTTAACCCTCTCTGCATAATTTAGAATGTATGTTCTTCCGAAATTCAGGAAACCTAGTATTGATTGTAAGTTCTTCAGCGTTTTAGGTGCTTGGAGTACAGCACACTTCTTTAAGAAGTTGTCTGCTGGGCTCTTGCCTTCACTTGATAATTGATATCCTAAAAACAGGACAGTTAGATGGGCAATTCGTGACTTTTTAAAGTTGAATTTGTAACCCTCAGCTGCAAACCCAAGTATTATGGTGTTCACTCTTTTCAAGTGAGTCTCCAGGTCATCGTCTGTGAGACAGATGTCATCGACATAAGATTATGCCTCATCGTTCATATATTTGTAGTAACTCTGTTACCCTTGCTGAGAATAATCCTGGGCTATTCTTGAATCTCTGTGGGAGTCGACAGAAGTTTTTTTGTGACCCCATTATTGAGAAAGCGGTCAAATACCTGCTTTCAGGTGCAATGTTTTGACAAAAGAATCCATTAGAGATGTCTAATGGCGTTTTATATTTTTTGCGCACAATGTTATTCATTAGTGCTGCACTGTGTGAGTTTTGTACTGCAAATGTTTTGCATCAGGAGTTTAAGTGTCTGTAGACCAAAACTAGACGATATGAATCATCTGGCTTGGAGACAGGAAACAAAGGATTGTTCATTTGTGAGGTGCATGTTCCAATCACCCCCTGGTATTCAAGTTGATCTAAGATCTCCCTGACTTGCTTTTTAGCTTCTTGTTTAACTGGGTACTGCCTTTGTGCAGTGGGTTGACTTTTTAACTGGATTTTGTGAGAAGGAGAATCCTCAACCCATCCTACATGATTTTTATATAATGCAGGAGCTTGGGCCACTGCCCATTTTCTTGCAAGTGTATATGTTTTATGAATTGGAATATGATTTGAGAAGGCAGGCATAATCATTTCTTCGCCATGAGGGCACTCCCTGACAAACTCTGGTGGCCAGTCTTTCTCAGCTAGAAGGATGTCATAGCCTTTCGAAAGGTTATCCCAAAAGAGACCCCTTACTTTCCTAGTCTTGTCTCCCTCTATACACAATGTTATTTCGTATATTTTATGAGGTTTGCTAACTCTGGTATCCGCAGTTTCCACCTGAATGTATTCATTCGTGCCCACTGTCTCCAGAAGATTCATCAGGATCGTGCGAGCTATGGTCACTTCTGCTGCGCTGTCTAGCAATGTCTGGGCCCACTCTCCATTTTTCAGTTGTGTCCTCAGTATCCTCAGCATGTTTAATTATTTTAATACTGGCTACCTTCTTTCTTGGAAATTGTAATTTTTTACTTTCATGAGCAGGTTCATTGTCTTTGGATTTGACGTGCTCTTCCCTGTGTTCTGACCGTCCACGTCTTTCCAATTTCTGCGAGGAAGTCTGAAAAGATCGAGAGGGACGTGTATCAATATCTTGATATCTATCAGGTTTTCTCAATTTATCCCTATCTCTAAGGTTGTATCTTTTCTCAGAGGGCTCCCTCTGGGGAGACTTGTTTCCTTGGTCCGGAGATCTTTCTCTCCGTTGAGGAGACCTTCCTCTGGACTGGAATCGTTTTTCTTTGGGAGTTGATTGTTTATTACCATCCCAACTCTTTTTTGGAGTATTTAGATTATTTTTAATAAATGTTTTTTCAGGATTTTCAGTTAGTTGGGGTTTTACTGGTTTCCCACCCAAACTATCTCTACCTAGTTCTTCATAGGATTTTTCTATGATTCTGGCAACTTCAAATGGTTGTTCTGATATATCTGTTTCTTTCAATTTCTGGAGGTAAGTTATATCCTCCATTGCCAATTGAACTACTCTCTATATGCCTTTGTTAGTTCTTTTATTTTAACTAAGAGTTCTTCGCTTGACATTTTATCAATGTCTGGATGTGGTGTGTAGCTGGCTAGAACCGGCCACGTTGCTCCTGGTCTACCTAGTGGACCGAGCCTGGTGATGTGATTTTGATGTTTTAGGGCGCCTTTAAACCAGAGCAGGTGCTCTTGGTAATTTAGTGGTATTTCAACATCCTCGAAAGGAGTGTATTCATCCTGAGGTACCTCTATTTTGTAATAGTGGAATTCTTTTGTTACAGCGTTTGCTGCTGGAAAGTGTATCCATGAATAGAATAACTCTGTCTGCCGATATTCATGGGCCTCTACCACAAATACGACTGTACCACCTCGTGATGTCAGTCCATTTTCTATAAATTTAATAGTTATAGTTCTTCTTATATTTGCCGGAATGAGTATAACATTTGGGTCATTTTCGTGGAGACTTGTGTCATCCGCTAGGAGTTGAGCTGCTATTCTAGCTGTCTCCCTTTCGTCTTCACTTTCCACCATTTTACTGACAGAAAGCTTTTTGTTGCAGATCAAGTTTCAAGGGAAACAAAGATTAGGGGCCCGATGTAGGTAATTCTTATTTACCACTTCTTAAATACCGAATTTTACCGATTCGGTATTTAAGAAGTGGTAAATATGAAGGGGGGAGATGTAGGTATTTCCAGATGTGTAAATACCGAATTTTTAAGAATCGGTATTTACCGAATCTGGAAATACCGAATCGGTGTTTCCTATTGATTCCTATGGGCTGTGAAGCCCATAGGAATCAATGGGCAATACCGATTCTGTAATTACAGAATCGGTAAATACCGATTTGCACAAGGGTGCAGGGGGTGTCACTTTGACACCCTCTGGCACCCCCAAAACAGGCTTGGGTGCCATGTGGCAGGCATACATGCCCTAAGGGCAGGTCTGCCTGTCACATGGCATAGGTGTACATGCACACATGTGCATGCACACCGGAATCGGTATTTTATCATCAAATTGGATTTGATGGTAAAATACCGATTCTGTAAGGCCTCTGGGACTCTGAAGAGTCCCACCTACATCTCGGTGCCTCAGAATCGGTAAATTTACCGATTTTTTATTTTACCGAATCGGTAAAATTACCGAATCGGTAATTTTACCGATTCGTTAAAATAATGCCCCCTACATACCTGTCACCCATATACCGGTCGGTAACGGCCGAAAATACCGATTTTCGGCCGTTACCGACCGACCTACATCTGGCCCTAGGTGCACAATATTTTGGAACACTGTATCCTTCAACGTTGACTAAACCAAAAACTATACATAGGAATCTCTTCCTACTAAGTTCCGGCGGATTTTTAACCTTTTACCCACTCCAGACGTCTATTGGAGTTTTTACAGGAAAAAGGGTCTGTGTGAAAAAGCACGACTGAGTTACTCTAGTGTCTTGCGTTAGATTATCGCCTTACCAAACGTTGGGCGCCATGTAGTGTAGTTCCTATATTCCCAATAGGCTCTGCGCATTGGAATATTATAAACAGCAGTGTAGACGTAGGACTGAGGTCGACTAGGTCTCTAGTGACTATATTAGACTTAATTAGTTTTGCCAGCTAGTTCAGAGGTCACTAGAAACTTTCTCGAATAAACAAAGAGGAGTTTAACTTCCCTGGATAGACAAGAAGGGATTAGCTTCTGACAACCATATAACATGACAACTTTGCTCCCTCAGAATAAGAGTGTATCTCTAGAGTTGTGTGAAAACAATAGACAGCTATTTTACTCAGTCAATCGTGCATACTTAATTTCACCAGAGTGCAGAGAAATAGAGAGACGGGCGTTTTCAATAAAAGGTGTTATTTATTGAGCAGTCTTCTTTCTCATGCAAGAGAAATGAATTGCCACGATTGCAATACTTATAGTAAAGTAAAGTGCGTACAGTAAAAGGAGTATTATAAAATAATACTGTAAAAGCATTGATATGGTTTCTTAGCCATATGATACTTTAAAATAGATAAAATATATACATACATAAAAACATTGACTAACGTACTCAACTGGTGCTTGTAAATACGCCTACCCCGGTGTACCTGACCTAAGCCTAATACGTGGGAAGGAGTAAGTAAGTAGCAGTTTAAGTTAAGTTGGTTTTGCCAAGAATCTGAATCAAGAATTCTCTTAAGGGTTTAGTCAGCTCCGTACCTGGGTAATAGAATGCAGGAGGTCTGGTATCTCTCTCTCAGGACTCGATATCCCAGCAACCCGCAAGGGCGGCTGGAAACACCGGAGCTGGACTTTCTCGGCTGGAGAAAAAGACAGCGTCTTTCTCAGTGCGTCAAAAAGGGAAGGGCTGCGTCCGTGGGCTCTCGCATCAGCTGGGCTCTCCGGCAAGTAGATAGCCGCTCTGCTCCAAACCACCGCGTGTTTGCTTGAGGCAACTTTGGTATATTTATACCTGAAAGGTGCCGGGTTTGACGTAAGGTTGGACATAAGACGTCATTAAAAGATGTCACTAAGAACTGGCCGTTCTTTCAGTGCTCGCAGGAGTTCTAGGACAAATCAAAACAGAAGCATGGGGAATTCCCAGGTTGCTGGAGGTTTGGTTTGTTTAAAGAACGCGTTGTACTCTCTAGGAGTCTGGGGAAGTAGCCTTGCTTAATTTGGACTGCATGGGCTACGACTAAATATGGATATGATTCTTATGCCTTTATAAGGATATTATTTATTATAGCCATACAAGGGCATACATTGGGAATATCGAATTAGGGTCCTAGATAGAAATACAACAACCCCCCTCGCTATACTGGGACCTAGCTGGGCTACTCTGAACCTCTTCCACCACGCTGGGCTGGAAGATACCTGAACCACTACTTTCGGAATCACTCACCAATGACTCCTCAGAACCTCCAGCACTTTCCAAGCGGTCTGCTTCCCGTGCAAGGAGCTCTGAATTAGTAGACCTGTATTCCAACAGGTGTTGGCGCAACCCTGGCGAACAACAATTAAGCAGGTGCTCTTTGAGAATCATTCCAACCAATACGTCAAAATCATCTTCAGTGTGAACTCGTACACAATCAATCAGTGTCCCATAAAATTCATTCTCAAACTCTTCCCAAGATTGGTGAGACAGTTTCCTACTGCCCCTGAATTTCAACCTATACTCCTCTTCTTGGGAAACAGGCACCATACTCTGGGAACTGGGAATGGGACTTCTTGCACTGGGCTCTATATAGCTGCCACCACTGGACTCAACCCTCCCTTGGGGAGTCCAGAAAATTATAACTGCACTCAGGGGACAATCTACCCTCCTGAGCTAATCTCTCTCTGGCAAAGGCCCTCTCAGCCTCCGCCATCCTCTCCTGTACACCAAGCTGCGCTATCTCCTTGGCATGCTCTAACCTGAGCTTCTCCAAAGCCAGCTGGTGCTCCCTTTCTTCCCTCCTATCTACCCACTCCTCCGGGGACAGGGACAGGGAAAGGGGTGGGGTGCTGTCCCCTACACTGGACCCAGCAAGGGACTCCCTATCTATGGGGTCTTCGCTATCTGCTGGCGCCCATTTACTGTCATCTTCTTCCTCCACTTCAGACTCTTCAGGGCTCCCCACAGACCTACCACCCTCATGGTGTGAGGCTCTCGCCCTCTCTTTCTAACTGTGCTCACGTTCCCAGTCATCCTTCTGCCATAGGATCAGATTGTCCCTCAGTTTGGACGGGGTGTCTGACCCATTCACTCCTATATCTCTTTCTTCACAGAACTGTACCAACTTATTCATACTGTATCTAAGCAGACCACAGAAATTAAAAGCAGACTCCATTTTGGCAGGACGCTCAGGGACCTGTGCAACACAGGGAACTTAACTGTCTGAGCTGAAGCAAGAGTACACAATTCACAAAGTATTCAGCAAGCTCCCTTTCACATAGAACTCACACTCACTTGTCCAGTGCAACACACCATTCATCCACACACAACCCGCCCCCCTCGGACTGGTAAGGCAGTTTCTACCGCCCCTGATTTCTCAACCTGACCACACGTGACACAGGTACCAAACTCTGGGAGCGGGGCGGGGAACAAATGTACTTAACACTATTACGCTGGATCCCACCCTCTGGTGAATCCAGAAAATTCAAACTGCACTTAGGGTATAGAAAATCCCCCAGAGCTAGGGACACCTAACTCACAGTGCACAAGAACCATATTTCCCAAGAAATGACTTTTAGCATAAACTTAAAAACAATAATCCCCTAAATGTGATGATCTAAAATGCAGATTTTTTTTTTTCAAAACTGTTTTTATTAAAAATCGCTGAGACAAACATACACAGTGCTCCGATCCCCGGAGGGGCTGTGACAACAATTATGCTTCATAATGTGCGATTCATTTAACTGTCATACCCTCCACCCTCCACCCCACACCCCATCTACCCCACCCTCCCCTGCCCCCCCTCCTGCAACACAATGACTCTTCAATACTGTTTAGAGTAAGCATACAAATGTCTGTATATGTAACCTTGTCTCAACAAGCCCATTACAACTGCCCATCCTCGCCCCTTGGCGGTGGTGGAGGCTCCAGCCACAATCCCCTGTAGTCTGCCCACCTTTTCCATATTTTATAGTGTTTTGTGGGGCAGCCTCTGGCCTCAAACACCGGCCGCTCCAGTCCCATGCAAAAGTCCAGTCCTTTTTTCCACCCGATCACCTTGGGGGCCCCGGGATCCTTCCAGGCCTGCGCTATATCTCGTTTGGCTAGCGTTAGACCCAGCAGCAGCAAGTGCCGCTTGTAGACGTTACCGCCTACCCCTTCTAGGACATGGAGCAGGCCCAATTTCGCCGTACGGGGAAGGTCCCATCCCAGCACCTCCGACCGACAGTCCCACACACCAGTCCAAAATCTCGCCAGGCCACTACATTCCCACATTGTATGTAAGAGGGTGCCCATTTCATGGCCACACCGCGAGCACGCCGGGGACTCAATCAGACCAGCCTTCCACAATCTCTCTCTGGTATAATAAGCACGGTGCAGGTATTTGAATTGTATTATGCGTAGGCGGACAGCTATTGCCGCCTTGCCGCCCCCCTGGGGGACTCGAGTCTGGTGCAGCCAGCTGCTGCTGTGGTATAGCGCAAACACAAATCAGGATCCCTTCCGCTGCCTACCAATGTTAGAAATGGGATTTCCGGTTGGCTAAGGCTTGCGCCAAAGTCAGGCAGAAACCACCACTCTAGTCAGGGCAAGGGAGTTACACGCCAAAGATAACCCCTGCTCACCCTCTAGGCAACGTGGCGCGAGCAGTAAGGCTTATCCCGGAGGCTATGTAAGTTAAGTATTTGCGCACGCACCCAGCAACAACACCCAAGGCCCACCACAAAGGAAACTCCACACAAGGTTATATATGAAAATAGCCTTAGTATTGTACAAAACACATTAGATAAAAACACACACTTTACAATGTGCCAACAGGCAAGGGCAGAATTTACAGGGGATATATGTACAGGGCAGGGCCACATGGACCACTGTCAGGATTATGAACTTTTAGACTTAGAATACTTGTTAGAAATAGCACTTTGGACATAGCACATATAATAACTTGTAGCACAAAATAGAAAATAAAGCACACAACCAGTAATCACTGGTAAAAGGTAAGTACCACCTACACAATCCTAAACACCTTAGGAAAATATTACGCAGGGAACCAGGAACTCACTAGTATACCTATACTAGTAAAAACAACCATCTAAGCATCACATACATTCAGAGGTATAAAACATTACACATGATACAGCAATCATATTAGGCAGGTAAATCACAATTGTGCAATAACCACATAGGTCATGAACACATAAATTGTCCCCAGGCCAACTGGCCTCTCTGGGGCTGAAACGCCCTGTGTCCAAAATGTTAGGGCAGGCTGCGCAGGCAGCCAAAGGAGAAATGCGCCAAACCTAAACGTAGCAGCTGCCCACTAAGTGATGGGCAGCTGTAAGAACTGAGCCTGGCACCAGCGTGCCCCCTGGCTCTCTGTAGGGCTCTGAAAGGAATAAAAGCGCCAAAACGATGTGGGAGCCTGGCAGGCTCTGGGACCCAAAACAACTGTGGCCCCGGGAGCCTCCTGGGCTCTGAACAATTGCTGCTCCACTGGGGGAGCGGCCCGCTGACAACCGGGTCCGCTCTACCCTCGCAAATGCCCCCGCTCTGGTGGAGCCTCTCGAGCTCGAAACACAAAGTGCCTCACCCGTTGGAGTCCCCCTTCTGGGGACTTAAAATCAATAAATGCCCTGAGCCTCTTAGGCTCGAAGAAAGAATGGCCCCGGTCGTTGCTGGAGTCCCTCTCTGGGGGACTCAAAATCGCAAATGCCCCCGGAGCCCTCGTGGGCTCTGCAGACGTAACTGGGACCTCAGGGGAGCCTCGCAGGCTCTAAGTAAACAAATGCCCCTGTCGTCGGTGGGGCCTCGGGGCTCTAATTTACCAATGCCCCCAGGGTCGGAATCCCGCTCGGAGGCTCACTCACCGGTTGGTTGCTGCACTGGAGCTCCCGCTCCTCGGGGCTCTGCGGTGGCGTCTCTTCCCGGCTTCTCACTGGCAGCGGCCGGTACTCTACAGAGGCTCTCCTAGGCTTCCCCAGACCGGGGGAAGCAGTAGGGAGAGTCCCCGGTCCCGTCCACGTCCGGGCGTCTTGTGCCTGCCTTCCGGTTTGGCAGGCAGTACTTTCGGGTCGTGGCTTCGGCCAATGGCCCTGGTGTGTGGAGGCGGTCACAGCGCCTCCCAGAGGATCCCCGGGCTGGCGGCGGTGATTTCAATATGGCAACAGATGAGGGGTGGGCTCCCCCGAAATAAATAAATAAAAGTGGGCACCTGCTCAGATTACCCAAAAAAGGGCACAAATGGCGGCAAATAAGCAGGGTGGGCACCTGCCTTGAAAACAAGCAACACAAGGGAGATCCCCACGCCGGTGGATCCCTTGGGATAGGAATTACAGCCTCCTTGAGTCAGTCAGCGCTGTAGGGACAAAATAAAGCGCTCCCAAGCGCTAGGGTCCCCCAAAGACCAGGGGAAGTATTTTAAAACGAAAGTCATTAGGAAGGCAAAAGGGGGGGGAAGGCTGGGCCCAGGGGCCAGCTCACAGGGCCCTCCAGGCAGGGAGACAGTCCCCAGTGGCGGTTCCTCCTGGCGCCCATAGGCAGCAGGCCCCCCTCAAGTTAGGATCAGGCAAGAGAACCTTTTGCAAGGGGACGCAGCCCCTTTTTTTATCATAAAAATCCTTTGTCTTTAGGTGCAGGGTGAAGGTAAAACCAGATGCAACTGGTTTGGAGCACTTTGTTGTGCTCAGCCACCCTTTCCATTCACTGGCCAGGCTAGGGACATTAGACGCACCACAGGGGGCGGAGCCAGCATTGTGTGGGGAAAGCCCAGCCCTATTCATGTCCCAGGTGCACTCCTCCCCGGCCATCAACATGCAGAACTTCCATTCACCACTGGGGCAGACCCATCCTTGTGATGTATTCCTATAGGTTCTGTATCGATCCCCCTATTCCTGACCCTATTCTGGTTAACAAACCAACAAGTTAACTAGCAGCCATCCCATGAGGCAGAAAACCCCCATGATGCAGGAACCGTTATCTGATAAAGCCACACTACGGCACAGGAACGTGTTATCTGATTAAGTCATAACGCTTGCCATCTAATTAGACAAGCGATATTCCTCCAGCCCCTGATAAGGCATACGGAGTTCTCAAAACAAATCAAACCTATGACAGACCTGGGAAAAACCCTGCGGCCATTGTTTTGATTTCACCGAGAACTTCAGCAAAAGAATGTGCTAATGACCAGGTCGTATGACATCCTTATTGACGTATCTATGTCCATCCTTACGTCAATCTCGGCACCTTAAAGGTATAAATATTACCGATATTGCCCTATGCAAACACACGCGGTGGTGACGAGATCGGAGCAGCCAGACTTGCCGAAGCCCAGAGCAGAGCAGACCCCACTGGCGCAGCCCCGCCTTTCCTGACGCGCTGAGAACGAGACGCTGCTTTCTCCTGCCGAGAAATCCAGCTCCGGCGCTTCCGGGTAGCCCTCGCAGGCAGCCTGGAATATCGAGACCAGAGACGAGAGATACCATCCCTCATCCATCCTAGATTCCAGGTACAGAACTGAATAACCCCTCACAGAGAATTCTCTAGTCAGTCACTTGGCAAAACAGACTTAACTTAAACTGTAACTTTCTATTCCCGCCCACGCATTAGACTCAGGTCAGGTACACGGGGTAGGCGTAGTTAGAAACACCAGTTGAGTACGATTAGTCAAATGTATATATATGTATGTAATATATCTTATTCATTTTAAACCTTCATATGGCTTAGAAACCATATCAATGTTTTTACAGTATTATTTTATACTTCTGCTTTTAATGTATGCACTTTACTTAACCATAAGTATTGCAATAATATCGATCCATTTCTCTTGTATGAGAAAAGAGACTGATCAATAAATAACATCTTTTATTGAACACGCCCGTCTCTTCCTTTTCTCTACAATCTGATGATACTAAGAATGCACGTACTGACTGAGTAAAATAAATTGCCTTTTGTTTTCACACGACTCTCGAGATACACTCTTGATTAGGGGAGAGCAAAGTTGTCATGTTCTATGGTTGTCAGAAACTAAATCCCTTCTTGTCTATCCAGGGAGGTTCAACTCCTCCTTGCCTATTCGAGAAAGTTTCTAGTGAACTCTGAGCTAGCTGGCAAAACCCAAAACTTTAAGTCTAATATCGACAGTAGTAGACCTAGTTAACGTCTGGTCTAGGCCTATACTATTGAAGGTATTATTCCAATGCGCAGAGCCTATTGGGATAATAGGAACTACACTACATGGCGCCCAACGCGTTTGGAAGGGCGATAAAATTAACGTAAGACATTTAGAGTAACTCAGTCGTGCTTTCTCACTCAGACCCCTTTTTTCCCATAATACTCCAAAGACGTCTGGAGTGGGCGAAAGGTAATATCCGCCAAACCTCGCAGGAGGAAACTCCTATGTATGGTACTTGGTTTAGTCAACGTTGAAGGATAAACCGTTCCAAAATATTGTGCATCTAATCTTTGTTTCCACAAGAAACCAGATCTGCAAACAAACAAAGTAACCATCCTGTCGGTAAAATGGTAGACAGTGATGATGAAAGAGAGGCAGTTAGATTAGCAACTGAACTCGCAGCAGCTGATAATGCACTGCAAGACACAGACCCGGATATAATACTCATCCCGGTCATCAAAAGGAAATCTATAACCTTAAAACTTATAGAAAATGGACTGACACCTAGAGGTGGTACAGTCATATTCGTAATTGAGGCACACGAATATCGGCAGACAGAGGTATACTATTCATGGATACATTTTCCAGCAGCAAATGCTGTAACAAAGTACTTCCACTATTACAAAACAGAGGAACCTCCTGAAGACTATACTCCTTTCGAGGAGGTGGAAGTACCACTTAAATTTCAAGAGCACCTGCTCTTATTTAATGGCGCCCTAAAACATAATAATCACATCACCAGGCTCGGTCCTTTAGGTAGACCAGGAGCAACGTGGCCGGTCCTAGCCGGATACACACCACATCCAGAGTTCGAAAGAATGCCTGCAGCAGATCTTTTAGTACAACTAAAACAATTAATAAAGATACATAGACAATTAGTCCAATATGTGATGCGGACTTCAACAATTCAGCCAGCAATTAAAATTCCACAGCTGACCCCTCATCAGGGGAACACAAATAAAATTACACCACAGAACATACAATCCTGCCTAGGTAAAGTACCAGCTAAACGGGAACAAATACCATTCTGGTTAGCACAAAAAATCACCCAAATAGAGGCTGTGTTTCCAGACACCACCCCGTTAGAAAAACACAGGATTCTGACTATCTGTCTTCCAATGGGAATCGCACCACACATTAAGGACTGTGACACTTGGGGTACAGTCTTTGCTTCCATCTACACAAAAACGCACGGTGTTCCATCCATTTCGGTAATACCAGATGTGCTAAAACAAATTCAAGACGAATACGGTCCAGAACCCGCTTTAACTCTTGGTATGAAATTACTAAAAGACTTCAAGCAGGTCTCGGCTATATTATTAGCCAACATAAAGGGAGAAGCAGCAAACGTGGCGATCCGCCAGAGGTTAAAGGAGATAGATATAGCAGACCAACCAGCTGAAATTGCCAGAATTATAGAAAAATCCTATGAGGAACTAGGTAGAGATAGTTTAGGTGGAATACCAGTAAGACCACAACTGATTGAAAGTCCTGAAAAAATATGTTTTAATAATAATTCAACATCACAAAAAAGGAGCTGGGATGGAAACAAACAATCCAATCCTAAAGAAAAGAAATTCCAGTCCAGAGGAAGGTCTCCTCGGCGGAGAGAAAAATCTCCGAACCAAAGACACAGGTCACCCCAAAGTGACCCCTCTGGGAAAAGATATAACCTTAGAAATAGGGATAATATAAAGAAGCCTGATAGATATCAAGACATTGATACACGTCCCTCTCAATCTTTTCAGACTTACTCGCAGAAATCGGAAAGAAGAGGACGATCAGAACAAAGAGAAGAGCACGCCAAGTCCAAAGACAAGGAACCTGCTCATCTAAATAAGAAATTACAATTTCCAAAAAAGAAGGTAGCCAGTATCAAGGTAGTTAACAATGCCGAGAATACTGAGGACACAACTGAAAAACGGAGAATGGGCTCAGACAATGCTTGACAGCGCAGCAGAAGTGAGCATAGCTCGCAAAGTCCTTATGAATCATCTGGAGACAGTGGACACGAATGAATATCTTCAAGTGGAAACTGCAGACACCAGAGTTAGCAAACCTCACAAAATATATGAAATAACTTTACGTATAGAGGGGGATAAGACTAGAAAAATAAGGGGACTATTTTGGGATAATCTCTCCAAGGGCTATGACATCCTTCTAGCTGAAAAAGACTGGCCACCAGAGTTTGTCAGGGAGTGCCCTCATGGCGAAGAAATAATTATGCCTGCCTTCTCAAATCACATCCCTATTCATAAAAAATACACACTTGCTAGAAAGTGGGCAGTAGCCCTAGCTCCTGCTTTATATAAAAATCATGTAGGATGGGATGAGGACTCTCCTCCTCACAAAATCCAGTTAAAATCACAACCTACTGCACAAAGGCAGTACCCAATTAAGCAAGAAGCTAAAAAAAAGGTAAAAGAAATCCTAGATCAGCTAGAATACCAGGGGGTGATTGAAACTTGCACCTCACAAATGAACAACCCTTTGTTTCCGGTCTCCAAACCAGACAATTCATATCGTCTAGTTTTGGATTACCGACACCTTAACTCATGTTGCAAAACTTTTGCAGTGCAAAACTCGCATAGTGCTGCACTAATGAATAACATAGTGCGCAAAAAATACAAAACAACATTAGACATCTCTAATGGATTCTTTTGTCAAAACATAGCACCAGAGAGCAGATATTTGTCTGCATTCTCAATAAATGGCACTCAAAAACAATTCTGTCGGTTAGCCCAGGGGTACAAGAACAGCCCGGGAGTATTCTCAGCGAGAGTAACGGAATTACTACAAACATATGACGACGAAGCATTATCAAATGTCGACGACATATACTTAACAGATGATGACTTGGAGACTCACTTGAAGAGAGTGAACACCATAATACTTGGGTTCGCAGCAGAGGGTTACAAATTCAACTTTAAAAAATCCAGAATTGCCCATCTGACAGTCCTGTTCTTAGGATATGAATTATCAAGTGAAGGCAAAAGCCTGGCTGACAATTTTCTAGAGAAATGTGCCGTACTCCAAGCACCTAGAACACTAAAAAACCTACAGTCAATTCTAGGCTTCCTAAATTTCGGAAGAACATACATTGCAAATTACGCAGAAAGGGTCAAACCCCTTTATGATCTAATAAAACCAGATTTTAAAAAAAACCAATTGGACTCAAATACACACAGAAATTTTGAGATCCTTACAAACAGACATGCTAATTAAAACAAAATTAGAAACACGTGACAACACACGCAATCTTGTGATTCGAGTCATCCCAGGAAGATGCGGATTCACATACCTGACCTCTAATGAGGGAGAAAAGGTACCAATTGCATTCAAATCACACTTGTACACAGAAGCTGAAAAGAAATTCAGCATTAAAGAAAACATTATTCATGCAGTTCAAACCGCAATAGCTAGAGAAAAAGATCAAGCGGACGGTAGACACATCACAGTCAGAACAGCAGAATCAGCCTTTGAGGCATTAACAACCCCGGGTAATTTACCAACAACAACATTGAATCCGGAATGGATACAATGGGTGAATTCAATTACAATGGACAAAGTATACTACTACTTTGATCCAGAACTAAAGGAATTGAAAAATCTAGAATATGAAAGAACATTCCCTCTGCCTATCGACATTCTGCCCTTACGACAATACGCATGTGTAATCTATACAGACGGACAGGCTCAACCCTCCGTTTGGGGAGAACAAGCATACAACCCCACATGTGAGATTACAAAAGAAGTGTGGCGCGGAGGTAAACTAAAACCTCTATTAACAAAAACACACTCAGTAGAAACTAATTCAGAACAACAAACTGAAATAATAGCATTGAAAATGGCGCTAGATAATGCGGATCGCGAATTCCCGACACTTATAGTGTCCGATTCATATTACTGCGTCAAATCATATAACAACGATTTGCAGACATGGATTCAAAACGGTTACAAAGATGACACAGGTACAACAATAAAGCAGAAACTGCTCTGGGAACAAATAGCTCTTTTACAAAAAGAACTACCAAAGACTCACGTGACACACTCACTGAGTCATCAGCGTGATGGCGTTCACGTTGCAGGGAATTCATTGGCTGAAACAGCCACAGCGGTAGCAACTAAATCGGCTTCCGTAGTTCGGAAAAAGCGTACAGTGAAGTATATTGACGGTGAAACAGTGCTGGCGGTGAAAACGTCATCAAAAGGCGACTGCTCAGCGCTACCGATCAACTATCCACTCAACTATACATACATAATCGATGCAAACTCCGTCCCTTTTGCTCGAATCCCTGGAGTGGGGGATAGAGTGATTCCAAACATGGACAGGAGAAACTTGTTAATCGCAGACGCACATATGGGCGAGGGTCTCAGACACCTCAAACTGAAAGATTCTCTGGAAGAACTACAATCAAGGTACTGGTGGCCAGGCATGAGCCTGCATCATACCATTTTTGTAAAGAAATGCCCAAACTGTAACAGGAATCGCAGTGGTGAGAGACACGGTGTAATACCGTGTCGTTACACTCCAGAAAAAATCAACAGTAAAAAGCAAGGCTTGCGATTAACATATACAGGCTAGTTTCCACTTATAATGTAGATCAACAGCACTCGGCTGACGTCTGGACTGTTATACAAAGATTTGCGAGTCTAAATGGCATATACGCTAAGAGCATGCTACGTTTGACCATTGTTTTCACTCTAGCCCTCCAGCCTGAGGGAAACATGGCCAAATGAGCATAGCACAGCGGGAATCTTCTCACTTCCTTCCTGAGGGATACGGGATGGTGTAAAGAAAAAACCAAGGCATAAAGCAATCTATAACGGAAAGGATATTAGGTTCGGGAGCTGGGTGGGTCAAACATCTAATAAGTGTCCAACGTAGTCTAAATAACCTGCCAAGAAATTCTCTGAAGGGATTCAGTCCGTACGAATTATTATTTGGAACTAGGATGTTAATCTCTGACCTTGACAGTCAGGCTTCAGTGGCAAAGGAAAAAAGCTTTGATATCAAAGATCGTTTGGCTATTTTACAGGACTTAAACGAAACAAGAAAAGACCTGAGCAACATAAAGTTGAAACAGCAGCCAACAGCCACTGAAGAATCACCACCTGTCCCAGCAAGACCTGTCTGGATTCCAAAAGTCGGGGATCTAGTCAGAGAAAAGATCGCGGTAAAGAAGGAATTTGGGCCTTCTTACAGAAAAGCAGTTCCTGTCTTGTCTGTCAACGGGACAAGATCAGTAGTACTACCGCCGCTTGCTGGTAAAAAGGAGAACCGAGTTGTATCCATCGACCTGGTAAAACCACAATCATGTGGCCGATAACAAATAGTAGGCCAAGTGGACTCCCGATAAGTAGCAGAACACAAAGGTTTGCTACCAGTACAGAGGTCCTAACAAAGAGGCTAATCACATTCGAAACGCCTAAAGAAGAACGACAAGGACTATGCAACAATGCAATGGAACTTAGACCTCTGAACACCCAAATAAAAACATTTAGCAGAGACACACCAACCTATAATGAAGTAACAAACGACTATGCAAGAAACAGTAATCCTGAAGCAATTGGAACAATTGACAGAACTGCATCCGGCTACTTCATAAACTTCGATGATTCCTCCGAGGACTTCACTGAATCAAAAACACAGCCATCATCAAAAACCTTTAAAGATAAAGCTAAATAACTTTTGAAACAACTGAAAGAAACATATCTGATTTCTCCATGGATTGAATTTTGGGTGGGTTTTGGTGCATTTATCCTCATACTTTGGCTCATCATGATACTAACTTTGGGACGCTTCATTGAGGGAAAATATGCTAAAATGGACACAGCAAGTCAGAAAATCAACTTGATCCTCAAACCACACACATCTTCACACATCGAGAAAAGAGAACTTTCTTCAGTCAACTTCACAGCCAATCCCATACCGGGTGGGGTAGCATGGGACAACACTGACTACGAAATCTATGGTCCGGTTGAAATCCTGAAATATCCACACCAAATTAAAATCTCATTGAGTGACTTCGTAAAACCAAGCACATTTGCTGATGATTGGGACTTTGAAAGTATAAACAATATGATGTCTGACTTAGTGATGTCTGCTAAATTTACCAAACATGATTATTTGCAGGGTTCGACAAATTATGATAGTATGTACTGTTATAACCACTATGGTAACCATTTTCTACATAGATCTGCACAACCTAGAAATGTTTTAAATTATAATCAATGGGAACATTGTGCAACCCCTCCAAAAGGAAGCTCAAGAACCATTTACGACAAATATTCATACTTTTCAGGATTTAACATAAGTAATGCTGAAACATTTTTATTTTAAATTGTCAAATAAGACAGGGACAAAGACCATGATAACCAACACAAAATTGATATATTCAGACTCATTCTTTGAACAAATGAATACTTTTGGTTTTGATTATTGGGACAAAAATGTTGAATTGAAAAGTGTTTGGGGCACAAAAGAATGGCAAGTACAGGGTATAGAATCTTTGTTTAGAGCCTGCATGATCCCAGAACAAATTATATTTTTAAATGACACTGTTCAACAAACTACCTGTCTTGGCTTAGCCAAAATCAAAGACTTAAATAAACCGTCTATTCCAAAACCAACAATGAACAGCAATAGCTCCACAGATGAAGAGATATACGTAAATTATGTATTAAACCAAAACAGAACACATCCAGATTGGAAACAGTGGTTGATCTGGCCCACAGATACTAATAACTGTCAAGACAGATTCCTGAACAAAACACAGGGGTTGAAAATGACCAGGCCAGACCCTAGATATCCCCAAAGACATCACCCAGGGATAATAACCACCTACAGTGTGGGCAAATTATGCCTTCAATGGCTACAAACTTCCACACTGGCAGAAATTAAGCAACACCTAACTTTACTTACTGATGGTGCTGACTTGCGTGATTTCACTATGGGACCACGCAAACAGCGTCAAAAGCGTTTCATAGCAGCCTCTGTATATGCAGCATACAATGAGGCCTGGAAGGTTACTCAAATTGAGACAGCAGAAAGAATACGGGAAATTGACCGTATTAATTTGGAAAAATCACTTTCTGTAGTGGACAATGGGTTAATGACTCTGTCCTCCAGAATTTTTTCTCTGGACAGCATTGTGTCTTCAGCAATCGACATAATATCGCAAGACTTACTGTTGTTACAACACGGTCAGTCTCAATTGCGCTCTATTGTACAGCTTGGCTGGACGTTACAAAATCTGCGTTCAGGCTATGTGCCTTGGCGTTTAATCAACACAACGTCACTTTTCAATATCTTTAACCTTACTGATAAACAAATCAGTATGGCCCAGAAGGGTGCTGATTATACAATCCTGAGCATTGAGAAACTCGAAAGATTACCAGTGACAATGTCAGAACGACCTGTCAGTGAATGGATAATACATGGGATAATTAATATTCCTATATCAACCTTCAGGTTTCAATACTGCCAAAAATATATACAGGCTGGCATGTACGAAAAATTGGGAAAAGGATACATTAAAACAACATGGAACCTGCCCTATTCACATGCATGTGTCAGTAATAAAGGACAGAAAGTGTTTCTTAGTGGCAATAATTGTGCGATGTCACTAAGCGGTACTCTTCTGTGTAACGGAATTAGTTTGCATGGAGCCTGTGAAGGGAACTCAAATAACCTTTCATGTCACCAGCTAGGCACACCTGCTACAGAGATAGAACCATTCTTTCAAAGACTCTATAATGGGAGTTACATTCTAATTGTGGACCGCAGATGCTGTAGTCTTATGCCCGGGACTCCTTATCTCGTAACTACGACTGCGAAGGTCAAGTGCTGTGGACGCTTATTGTTCCCCAGCTCCTTTCCAGACAGGGAGGCAAGGGCATGGCCCAACTTGAAAATTACTTCTATTCGAATAGATACTTTAAGCAGAATGAAAACAGTGCTTCTTCAGACGCCGACAAGGCTCACGTCATCAAAAGAAATGTATGATCTCCTAGTCGCAAGGACGACTGCAGAGATACATTCATTGTTATCGACTAATTCCCCCATACATTTCGCAGAAATCCTGAATGAAATCTTAAATATTTCTGATACCAGTGGAGTCTCAAAAGTATTTAAGACAGTATTTTCGATGGCATTAACACCATTCAAAGCCATACTGGGTATTTTTCCAGATTTCGTCCATTCGATTTTTGGCGGACTTCCCCTCATTTTAGGACTAATTGCAGGAATCCTATTCTTAGTCCTTATATTTCGTTATGGCAAACCATGTCACAGACTAAACACCTGCGACAAGGGAAGAAACAATCCTAGCCATTGGATACCGGGACCGGATATCAAAAATCCTGGGACTACCCCGGCTTAGAGACCTGAACATGACTTGGTTTCTTTCATTTCGACCAATGTGGCATCGATGTGTTTTACCTGTATTAAGGTGCCTGCTATGCGGAGAAGAATGCGTGTTAGACACCTGTCTGACGCTACAATCGGATGCGCCAATGGATGCAGAAACATTGTTGAGTCCAACAAAGGCTCATGCTTTGTGCTGCCCTCAACGGCTACCAATCCTGATGACGGCATTCGTGGAAGCTTCACCACTACGATTAAGGGGTAGTGAGGTTCAAAATGAAAGCAGCATCGATCAGGTACGACCTTCTGTCAGCAATCCAAATCAAAATGTCAATGGAGACAATCATGCGCACGAATGCATGGTTACACCTATTTCCGAGTTAGTGGAACTCTCCCAGGAAGCTGTTGACAACTTTTTCGAGAGTCTAAATGATATGATGTTCTCACCAGAGCAGAAATAGAGACTTTTGAGCAAACTCGTACACGGCGTTCCCTGAATTTGGCCTTCAACTAGAATAGCAAAATACCATGAACAATTTTCCCTCCAGTTCACGGACAGCAAATTTTTTTCAAGCAGCCCCAAAATATTTTTACGAATTTCGGGACACTTATTTTCTGCTTAAAGTAAAAACTATTCTTAGAGAACTAAGATTTCTACTTTTAGATAGCTTATAGACATTAGCTGCCCGCTGGTATGTTCATAATTATTTTATTCTGTGATGGAATGGTCTCGAAACTTTTTTCTGTATTAAGAGCCATTTCATGTGTAAATTCTCATATACCATTTAGCAATAATGTATACAAATGCGTGATTACTTTAGCATTATTTCACAGCTTGAGTGCATACAATACATGTAAATGCTTTTTTTTCCGTATATTTGATAATTTCAGAATGCATTTATGTATTTTGGGGTGGTAAGGTATACACGATACTCTACAGTATGTTTTACTATGCATAGATTAGTAAATATGTCCATAGTTAGCGTGGAGTGGGTGTGATGTATTCCTATAGGTTCTGTATCGATCCCCCTATTCCTGACCCTATTCTGGTTAACAAACTAACAAGTTAACTAGCAGCCATCCCATGAGGCAGAAAACCCCCATGATGCAGGAACCGTTATCTGATAAAGCCACACTACGGCACAGGAACGTGTTATCTGATTAAGTCATAACGCTTGCCATCTAATTAGACAAGCGATATTCCTCCAGCCCCTGATAAGGCATACGGAGTTCTCAAAACAAATCAAACCTATGACAGACCTGGGAAAAACCCTGCGGCCATTGTTTTGATTTCACCGAGAACTTCAGCAAAAGAATGTGCTAACGACCAGGTCGTATGACATCCTTATTGACGTATCTATGTCCATCCTTACGTCAATCTCGGCACCTTAAAGGTATAAATATTACCGATATTGCCCTATGCAAACACACGCGGTGGTGACGAGATCGGAGCAGCCAGACTTGCCGAAGCCCAGAGCAGAGCAGACCCCGCTGGCGCAGCCCCGCCTTTCCTGACGCGCTGAGAACGAGACGCTGCTTTCTCCTGCCGAGAAATCCAGCTCCGGCGCTTCCGGGTAGCCCTCGCAGGCAGCTTGGAATATCGAGACCAGAGACGAGAGATACCATCCCTCATCCATCCTAGATTCCAGGTACAGAACTGAATAACCCCTCACAGAGAATTCTCTAGTCAGTAACTTGGCAAAACAGACTTAACTTAAACTGTAACTTTCTATTCCCGCCCACGCATTAGACTCAGGTCAGGTACACGGGGTAGGCGTAGTTAGAAACACCAGTTGAGTACGATTAGTCAAATGTATATATATGTATGTAATATATCTTATTCATTTTAAACCTTCATATGGCTTAGAAACCATATCAATGTTTTTACAGTATTATTTTATACTTCTGCTTTTAATGTATGCACTTTACTTAACCATAAGTATTGCAATAATATCGATCCATTTCTCTTGTATGAGAAAAGAGACTGATCAATAAATAACATCTTTTATTGAACACGCCCGTCTCTTCCTTTTCTCTACAATCTGATGAGACTAAGAATGCACGTACTGACTGAGTAAAATAAATTGCCTTTTGTTTTCACACGACTCTCGAGATACACTCTTGATTAGGGGAGAGCAAAGTTGTCATGTTCTATGGTTGTCAGAAACTAAATCCCTTCTTGTCTATCCAGGGAGGTTCAACTCCTCCTTGCCTATTCGAGAAAGTTTCTAGTGAACTCTGAGCTAGCTGGCAAAACCCAAAACTTTAAGTCTAATATCGACAGTAGTAGACCTAGTTAACGTCTGGTCTAGGCCTATACTATTGAAGGTATTATTCCAATGCGCAGAGCCTATTGGGATAATAGGAACTACACTACATCCTGACTCCTGGAGCCTGGCACACCAACCAGCTCCAGCCAATCACAAGCCAGCCAGTCATTTCACCTAAATTACACAGGCAGGCCAACTTCTAGAAGTGGCACTTCCACACTAGACACAATCACGCCGCACACATCATCGCGCAGCATTCAATCACATGAGTCTGCACATACCAAACTCGAGCTTGCACTCCCCACGCATCTGGAACTACCAGGGACACATACATTCCCCATGCATTCCTATAAGAGGGCAGGCCAACCTCACTACACGCACGCTCTTTACCCTGGGACACAATGGTAAAGTGCGCAGAAACCAAAAATCACTATCACCAGGTCACAATTAAAAGCAAAAAGTTTAGGGGTGAACCTGCCTGAAGGGCCAAGTCCAACAGTTAGTGAACTGTAGCAAAAAATTATTATTATATGATTCATAAAACCGACTTAAAACAACTTGTGTTTAACCGTTATCAGCTCTCAATTCTGTATAAAGTGCCATCAGTCAGTTAGTCAATCTCTTGGTGATATGCTGAGGTTTCCAGATGGTCGTCGTTAGCAGGTGATTAGACCAAAGCTTATTTAATACCAAATCGACTGCACAAGGGGGAATGTTTCTACAGATGTTCTTGGCCAACTGTTCAATTATTCTTTTAAAATACAAGTTCTGGGTCAGGACCAGTCAGTCTTGATGTTAAGGTACCATGCTAAGGTACCGTCATAGTTTATTTATTGTTATTATTTGTTTATTTATTTATTTGTTTTTAATATGTTTGCATGTGCAGAGAGGAACTTTATTAATAGGCAGTTCAATGGGGTATCTGTTGGGTCCAAGCCTGCTATGATAGCGGACCTGCATGCCCTTATGCCTCTGAAGTTCATAGCGTGTTTTAGAAAGGTGGTTGGTGCTTCTGATAGTTTTGGACAAATGCAGACTAGATGAACGAAGTCCTCTTTACTGCTCTCGCATAGTCTGCAATCTTTTGGCCCTTTGTGTGCCAATGTTTGCTGGTCTGCGATGGACGGCAGTTTGCCTAGGCGCAGGGCCATTAGTTGTAGCTTCCGGTAGGCCGAAAATGTGATATTTAAGTACGGCGCTGGGGTGAGTGTTTTATAGTTGGTAATTACCATCCAGGCATGTTTTCTCTTACTGAGGATGTTTTTGTCGACTAGCTAAGAGTGAAATGTTACTGACTTATTTATGGCTCGTTTGAAGGCTGAATAAGGCAAGTTGGTTTCCCAAAGCGCACATGTACCGGTTTATGATAAGGCTTTTTTTAGATAATAGTTGTATGGGGACTTTTCATCGTTCTCTAGTTCCTCCCACAACGCCTTATTTAGTTCCGAATCTGCTGTGTTTAGCTTCAGGCTATACCATTGTTTAAGAGTTGCATACATTCTCCCCAGTGTTTCATTAGTTACTCCAAATTCTAACCTTAATTGCGCTGAAGATGCGGTCTGATGGATTTGAAAGACTATTTTATAAATTAAAACTTGCGATTTGTTTAGCAGCTCGGCATCTTTCCCGTGTAGTGCAGGGCTGCCATGTGATAGTGTTGGTAGCATTTTGGCTTTCATTACTGCTAGAAGGGGTTTAAATGATGGCCCCTTCAGTTTTTTTGCTAGCGATCTGAAAGCAAACCATATGGCGTTTGTCCTCTGGGCCATGTATGCTTTTTGCTCCCTGTGATTATTTCTGTTGTCAGTGTAAAAACCCAGGTACTTATAATTAGATACGGCTTCTAGTTTTTTGCCCTCTAGGTGAAGTTGCTGATTGGCCATCCGATGTCTAGTGATCAACAGTGTTTTGCTTTTTTAGGTGTTTATCTCTAGCCTGTTGTCGGCTATGTATTCCAGCATTCCTACCAGTGATCTTTGTAGGCCGATCTTAGTTAGGCTCATCAGGACGACATCGTCCGCATATGATCGGTGAGATAATGATAAGGAGCCTAATTTGGGTGGATGTTATGTTATGTTAAAAAATGTGTACCGCGCACGTACACCGAGACGATTTCTTGGCGCTCATAACAGACATGACGAACCGGGGCAGGAAGTATTACTCAAAGGCCGACTTAAAAAGGTAAGTTTTCAGGGTTTTTCGGAACAGTTCGTAGGTGGGACAGTGGCGAAAAGAAGAAGGGAGGGAATTCCAGAAGGTAGGGCCTAAAAAAGAAAAACGAAGGCCGCCGTGTTTTTTGCGGCGGTTCAATGGAATGCATAGAAGATTGTCAGCAGAGGATCGAAGATTGCGGGATGGGAGGTATCGCTTGAGTTTAGAGGAGATGAACTCAGGGGCGTGATTGTGAAGGGATTTGAATAAGGTGCAACCGAGTTTGAAGGAGCACCGTTTAGCCACCGGGAGCCAATGAAGGCTCCTCAGGAGGGGGGAAACATGCTGGTGTTTGGGTTGGTGAAACACCAGGCGGGCAGCCTGGTTCTGAATTAGCTGAAGTTTTGGAAGCTGGTAGGCAGGGATCCCCGCATACAAAATGTTAGCGAAGTCAACCCTGGAGATGACCAAAGCCAATATAGCTAGTATGAGTGCCTCTCTGGTTAGGAACCTACAGATCTTGCGGATCCTGCGCAGCTGGAAAAAGCAGGATGATGTTACTGCTGAGATCTGAGGTTTCATAGATAGATCCTCAAAGATGATCACTCCTAGGCTTTTCACCGTGCTGACCGGGCGAGGGGGGGAGCCAAGGGAAAGGGGCCAAAAGTTGTCATCCCAAGGGTTGGTAGGGCCGCCCACCAGCACAAGTTCCGTTTTGGACGGATTCAACTTGAGTTGGCTATGAGCCATCCAATCGGAGATGAGTAGCATTGTGGTTTGGATGTTAAGACGAGAAGAAGGTGAGGTGTCAAGAGAGAAAATCAATTGCAGATCGTCTGCATAGTTATATATAGTAGCTGGGGAGTGACGAAGGGATGCCATGAGTGGTTGCATATATAGGTTGAAGAGAAGAGGGGAAAGAGCTGAACCCTGGGGAACACCACAAGTGAGGGGGGTAAAAGGGGCAGAGAAGGTGGAGAGGTGGACTGCCTGGGAACGGCCTTGCAAGAAGGATCGAACCCAGTCAAGGGCGACGCCGCGAATGCCGGCGTTGCTGACACGGTCGATCAAGATGGTATGATCGACCGGGTCAAAAGCCGCCGACAGATCTAACAGTACAAGGGCTTGGGGAATATTATTGTCGGCACCAGTTCTAAGTGTGTCCATTACTGCCGCAATCACCATCTCTGTGGAATGTAGTGGGCGAAAACCAGCCTGATGAGGGTCAAGGAAAGAGGAAGTTTCCATAAAGGTACTCAGACACTTGGTTACATATGTCTCCAAGAGCTTTCCTAAGAAAGGGAGGAGAGAAATAGGTCTGTAATTACTCATCACAAGAGGGTCTGCGCTGGGCTTTTTCAAGATAGGTAGCACTATGGCCTGCTTAAAAGCCTCTGGAACAACTCCAGATGTTAAGGAGGAGTTGAGAAGGGCCAGGGCGGGGTCGGGGCAGAGCCTAAAGATTTCTTTGAAGATATGTGGAGGGCAGCAGTCCCTAGGGGAGCCAGAACTGACTTTATGGAGAAGGCTGTGAAATTCAGTGATGGAAATGGGAGGGAAGGTGTGGAATTTATGGACGTTTTCAGAAGGGAGGGGGAATAATTTGGAAGGAGAAGGTGGAGAGATGTTGTTTTTAATTGTGGAAATCTTGTCCTGAAAAAAGGCACTGAGCTCATCACACAAAGCCTGGGTGGGGATGGGGGGGGAGGGTAATACGATCGGGGAGGGAAAGCTCATTGACAATTAAAAAGATGTCCTTGGCTTTGAAGCCGACTCCAGGATTTTGCGTGAAAAGTAGGAAGTCTTAGCCTCTAGAATAGAAGATTTATATTTATTTAGTAAAGTCGTAAATTCAGTCTTGAGTGCAGGATCGTACTTCTGGCGCCAGCGACGTTCAGCCTGGCGGAGGGCAAGCTTATCAAGTTTCAGCTGGTCGGTAAACCATCGCTGGGCGTCATGGGGGATGAGATATAATCATGTTAAGTTTTGGTGCCAGGTCTGCCATGAAAAGATTGAAGAGATACGGGGCAAAACACATCCTTGTTTTAGCCCTTTGGTGGTTGTAACCTTTCTTGATAGCCTTGAGCTGTCTCCTAGCTTTACTCTCATCCATGTGTTCGAGTATAGAATAGTATTACACTGAGTAATTTTTCCGGGATGTTCCACTTGCGCAGTGTTCCCCATAAGATGTGACGGTCCACACTGTCAAATGCCGCCTTTAAGTCGACAAAACAGGTGAAGCTGTTGTTTCCTTCGAATATATTTGTCGCAATCATCTAAAGCGACAGGATGTTTGTGATTGTCCCGCATCCTTTTCTGAACCCTGTTTGATTAAGCGGTATCAGTTTTAAAGTGTCAGACCAGATTGTCAGTTCTTCTAGTAATAGCGATGCGTAAAACTTTGCGTCCACGTCCAGAAGTGCTATTAACCTATATTTGGACGCGGACGTTCTGTTGCCTCCTTTGAAGATTGGTGTAATAACTGCCCCACGCCAGCTTGAGGGAATTTGTCTTTCTTTCTTCACCTCATCAAATAGGCTTTTTAGTCTTCCACTCCAGAAGTCGAGGTCTGATTTGAAGACTATTGGAGGGATGCCATCCGGACCAGGGGCCCCGTTTCCATGGCCCTTCAGGATTACTTTTTTTACATCTTCAACACTAAAGCTTTGGTTTCTAAGTGTGGACCAAGAATCACTAGCTTCTTCCCATTGTGTGGCATCTTTGTTTTGCAATTTTGGTGGATAGCAAGTTGGTCTGATATTTGTGTTCCGTGAGATAATCCTAACGTAGTCTGTTTGTTCCTCTTGTTCCTTGGTAATTACTTGCCCGTTGTCTCTCTGTGTTTGGCGGTTCGGCGATTCAATGTCTGTGAATCTGTTTACCAATAATGAGACCCAATATTTTTCTTGTACCCTTGAGACAGTTGTATTCACAGGCCGCTTCAGCCCGTTTATTATTCCCCAGAATGCACTTGAATTTATGTTTTTTTTTGCAGAGTTTTATATAGCGCGAACTAGACCCGAAATGAATCAGGTATCAGAGCGCTTTACATAGCACCAGTTACGTTACATGAGGACACGCATTCATTTTAGGCACGGGGAGATTAAGTGATTTGCCCACAATCACAGGAGGTTTTTGGCGTCGTTACCGAGACTCGAACCCAGATCCCTAGGTCCGTGGTCGAGCGCCCAGGCCGTTAGTCCAACTCGTCTCCCCGGTGTATAGTAGTTTAGTCCAAACGTTGTCCTACTGTCGTCTTTTGTGTTCCCACGTCTTCTTTTTGTATCCTTTCTTCAACTTCCATATTAATTCCCAATCCTGGCAGGACATTTCAGTTCTTTTTTGGCTCCTGACGTTTTTCCTTATTTTTCGCATTAAGTTTCACAAGTTCGGTTGATTTTCCTTTTTTTTTTCAGCTGTGAGGCTTGTTTGGATTTAACAGCCATAATTGTGGCCAGTTTGTCAGTAAAACATGTCCACTCTTGTATTTTATTGCAGTCGCTAGTTTCACTTTCTGTTTTGATTCTCTGGACTTTTACTTGTAAATTGCCTAAATTCTCTGTAGTCGTTCAAGTCAGTTGTGAATGTGCTTTCTGCCATTATCGAACTGTTTTGATGCTTTGAAAACTTTAAATTAAAATTAATATGTTGGAATGAATGGTCACTTTTAGTCATGAATTCAATTGAAAATCGAGTGAGAAGGGGCAACAATGGTAGTGAAATTGCTGTGTAGTCAAGCCTTGATTGCGAATTGCCTCCCAGGTGGGTATATTTTGGTGGACGGTCTTCTGATGTTCTACAATTTATTATTCTCAGCCCCAGGTATTCCAGAGTTGTCACCAATTGTTGTCCTACTAGATCGGGGCGGTCTGACTTGAGCTGATATTGAGGTTGCATCTCCCAGAACTCATTATCTTCTTCTGGTATGTCGTCCTCTTCTGGAGTATAAATTAAATTTGTATTGAAGTCGCCTGTTAAGATGATTTCCCAAAAGGGATTATTGTATCGTATGTCATTGATTATAGATGATAACAGATGAATATGGACTTTCTTCTCTTTTGCCGATGGATGTACGTAGGTATTGATTAGTAATATATGTGCCTCTTTGTGTGGTAGAGAGAGTTTTATTAATTGCACGTTTGGTTCATAAGGGGTTATTTGCTCTGATTTTAGATCAATATCAGTCGAAAGGTAGACTGCTAACCCTCCCTTCGGGCGCCCATGCCTCTTAATTTTCTTTGCTGGAGTGCTAAAACGTGTAAATCCGACAAGCGGCAACTCCTCTAATGCCCAAGTCTCCTGTAGGGCAATGATGTCGCATGACTCCCAGCTTTTGAAGGGCCGGCCATCTTCTAGCCATTTCTTGGCTCCGGCTATGTTCCATGAGATGAGGTGTAGAGTTTCTTGGGTGTTGCTTGTTGTGTTTTTCTGTTAAGGTCAGTTAGGTTTCATTTTATTCAGCGTACCTGCAATCCAGTACCAGTGGTCTGCGGCATGTTCCATGGTTGCTTTCTCCTTAGACTGGCCCACACTGCGGCTTGTTGTTGGTGGACTATTCCCCCTTGCATTCTGTAAGGCTGAGTAAACCTGTTCTTTTTTTGCTGTGCTATGCCCTACTTTTCGCTTCTCTGGGGAATTTTCCCTTAGTGGGCCTGGGTAGCGTGGTTTCGCAGGTTTCAAAAGTTTGATGCCCCATGTGTCGAAGTGTTGTGCAAAGGACATGATTAGTTGGGCGACTTCCACCGTTTGCCAGGTTGTGAGTGTTTGCTCATTGGTGTTTCCGTGTCCAGCCTGGCAAAATTCCACAGAGAGTAAATGATCCGACTTTAAATGTTGTAGCCCTGGGATACATGACATCAGTTTAAGAATGTTACCCCTATTTAGGGTGTCGTGCCTCCCCTGGGACTCGTACTCTGGTGATAATAGTATTTGTGGAGGCTGTTGTCTGTGCTGCCCTGTGGAACTTGTAATGCTGATAACTTGGTCTGTTGCCTCCCCTGCTGGTACTTTTATTCTCCGGTTGGCACCACTGGTTTTATTGCAGTTTTCGATGTCGTGTATTGTAAATATTAGTGGTGAACTACTGGGCTGGTTATTTTGTTTCCCAGTTGAGGCGAGGTCATTTCTCTGGGGGACCTGTTTTTTTCCCGAGGTAGCTAACCTTGGTTGGTCTACATATGCACTTCCTACAGGGGCTGCTTCCTCCTTGTTGACCCTAATTATATGGATACGTGTTGTGGGACCATCTTTTTTGCCGGACTAGGAGATGATCTCTTGATTATCCCAATTGAAGAGACATTACTGGCCGTGCCTCGTGGTATAATTTCCACAAGGTCTTTGGGCCCTTGTTTGCTGTTTATTTTTTCAGATTGTCTATTCCTAGTTCGGCCCAACTGGCTCCAGGCGTTTTTCCCTGGTTCCTTCCTTTGTTGCGGATTTAGTCCTTCTGTTCGGGTTACAGGTACATTATAGTTAGGGCATAGAATAAAAAAAACATAGAAATCCACTTAAAAAACCAAAGTTACAGAGACATTATAGTTAGGAAATAGAATTAAAAAACCCTTAAAAATTCACTGAAAAAAACAAAGGCTACAGGGAAGTTATAGTTCCAAAATAGAATTTTTAAAAAAAACTTAGAAATTCCCTGAAAAGCCAAAGCTTACAAGTACTTTATAGTTAGGTGCAAGTTTCACTCATACAAAACCTGTGAAAATCAGCCGTTATAGTTAGTTGACCTAACTTAAACTTGCCCCCAGCAATACACAACTTATGACCTCACATATTACATCACTCATGACATGGTCAGTGACATCACTGATGACATCTCAAATGACTGTGAGTGTTTTAAAAAAGTTTATGAGGGTTAAATATATATACTAAGGTGTGTTGGGTGTATGAAGGACTGTATGGATGATTCAGTGGGTGTGTGACTGACTGTATAAGTGAGTGATAAGGTGTCTCACTGAATGTATAGGTGAAGGACTGGTTGTGTGAATGTTTGTATCAGCCTGTCAGTTGGTGTCTAAGTGGCTGTATGGATGTGTGAGTGGGTATGTGACTGGCTGTATGGGTGAGTGATTTGTTGTATGAGTACCTGTATGGTTTTCTGAGTGTCTGTGTAGGTGGGTGAGGGGGGCGTGTGACTGCCTGTACGGTTGCGTGAATGGGCGAGTAAGTTGCACTATGGTTTATTAAATGCATGTGTGAGGGGCTGTATGGGTGAGTGAGCGAGTGTGTGCATGGTTGTGTCAGTGATTATTTCATGTGGCAGTAGTATATGTGTGTGTAACTGGGTATGTGAAAGACAGTATAGATGAGTGATGGGCTATATGAGTGACTGTATGGGTGAGTGAGTGAATGTGAGAGTGGCTGCATGGTTGATTGTGTGCTTGCATCAGTACATGTATAGGTGAGTGAGTATGTGTTAGTATCTGTGCGAGTAAATTAGAATGTGTGTGTATCTGTATGAGTGAGTAAAAGGCTGTGTGATTGACTGTATAAGTGAATGACTAGGTGACTGACTCAATGTTTGTCAAAGCGTAGTAATTGCTGTGTAGTTGTAGCGAACCCCTCATAGACAGAGGAAGATATGCGTGGGCCCTGGCCATCCTCGCCCTTGGTTCCAAGATGAAACCGGCTTGATCAGAGTCAACCAGTCCTTGGACATAGGGGGCGAGCCTGTGTGCTAAAATACTAGTGGAAAGTTTCATATCTACATTGAGGATGGAGACGCACAGTCGCTGGGGTCTTTGCCCATTTTCGGGATTGCTATGATAGTCGAGTCCAGCACTCCGACCTCCCCGCCCAACGTGTTGTACAGTCTCACTAAAATTGGGGCGATCTGAGGGCCAACCAATTTATAGAACTAAGCCCCATTCCCATCTGGTCCCAGGGCTTTGTTAGGTTGCAGTCTATCTATTGCTAGGAGGACCCCTTGTACGGTGCTATCCTTATCCAATATTGCAAAAGTGGACTCCTCCGACACAGGGGGAGGTGCCGACATTACATAAGCGTCGGCCTTTGATTGATTGATTGATTGTGGGTTTCTAAAGCGCTAGAATCGACTCCCAAAGGAGTATCTCTGAGCTGTAGACCGCTGGGGAACACATCCTGTCTTTCCCTGTGATATGGTCCCTACTGGGTATCTCCAAAGTGAAACCAGGCATCCCGGCGTATGTGGGGGGCCGTTGTGCAGATGAGGCAAGCTAATGCCCAGAGTTGCCGAGTGTGATCCCTGGTTAGAGTAGGCACCGAGGCGAGAATTATCGAGTCCGCTGACCCTGGTCCACGACCCTGTTGCGTCGGGAATAGAGGGCCGTCCTCTGCTTCCGGGTCTGCCGCCTCTAACCAGTGAGCCACACCACTCCACTGCATATCCAAGCTTCTCCACTTTATAGAGATTCATGTAGAAGTCTCAAAACTCGTTAGCTATATCTACATCAGAGCACACAATGCCATCCACCCTCCATATCTCAGAGACCCTGTGCTCTGTCGCCTGCGCACGAAGACGATGTTCTAGCATGCGCCCCGCTTTATTACTTCCTGCGTAGTACTTTTGGTGTATTCTAATAAGAGCATATTCTGCTCTTCAAATGTCTATGACGCTCAACTGATTCTTTGCCACAGTCAATTGGTGGCCGGTCACTACCGAACCAGACCTAGCATGAAATGATTCAAGCTTCTTCATTCTGGGATTCCAACTGACAGGGTTTATCATTTCGCTCCCTATTGTATCCTGCAGCTATGCCGGGGAAATGTCCCCTCAGAACCACCTTCAAGGTTTCCCATAGTGTGTGCATGGACATCTCAGGGGTGTTGTTATGTTCTAGGTAGGTATGTATAGCAGATTGCGTATCTGTTCGTATTTTGTCATAGGTCAAATGCTTTTACGTTCAGCCACCACTGGGAGGGGGTGGATGGTTGTCCTCTGTCATTGAGCCATAGGAGGAGTGGTCTGAGAGGGATGATGACCCGATTTCTACTGAAAGTGTATCGCAGGTGACCCCGGGTATTGTAAGAAAATAGTCTATGTGCACATACGTCTGGTGGGACGCCAAAAAGAATGTATAATGTATTGTTGTGGGATGCATATGATACCATACGTCCATGAGTCCCGCCTCGCGCAACCACGGTTTAGTGCTTTGTTTTAGTCTCCTATCTTGTCCTGTTCTTGGAACAGATCTATCCCTGCTAGGGTTTATTGCTATATTGAAGTCTCATCCCAACACTATTTCCTTATCTGGAGAGGTGAGCAGCAAGACCATGGCTTCACACAGAAATGCTTCCTGTTTCTCATTCAGGGCGTACAATGTGGCAAATGTGTGCAAAATAACCTGTAGCGCTAACAGCCTGCCGGGTATCTCCGCCAGAACTTGCTCCATCTTCCTGGCATAGAGCATCTCAAGAAGAATTGTGGACCCCGCCTTTTTTGTGGCCCGAGGAAAAATACTGTAGGTTGAACCAGCAGAAACGTAGTCTCTGCCAGTCACTTTGAAGCAGGTGGGTTTCTTGTAGAATGCAGATGTCACATTTTGAGTCCTTAAGGAGGGCAGGAACCGATAGCCTCTTTGCTGGGGCGTTAAGGCCCCGGACATTTAAACTAAACAGGGGCAGCACGATGGGCATTCATAAAGAGGAACTTCTGGTCCTGTCTTCGCCAACCACACCCACCAGCCCACCCCGTGTTCGGGCCCGGGATAAAATGGAACACTCGAGGTGTAGGAGAAAGAGACAGAGATGGGGGCGGAGCTTGCTCGCGACTGAAATGGCCGCTTGAGCCCTGAGCTCAGCCTTGTCGTTGCACTATCCGAGCAATTATCCTACAATATTCACTTGCTTTAAACCCACACTCCGAAGATTTAGCAACCAGAGGGTGAGAGGTGTCGGCGGATCGAACTTTGGTCCCATTTGGAAGTGTGCATCCGGAGGAATCGACGGGAGACACCAGCGCTGCCCCTCGGCCGTCAATCCCCAGACTGGAGTGTACTTAAGAGTTGAGCGACGTCACAGGACGTGCGGACCGAGAGTTGGAGGGCGGACGGTATCGCTGGAATACTGCAGAAGATAGAAGGAGCCCCGCTTGGCGGAATTCCAGGGCATTGCGCAAGAAAGCCACTGTCCACAACTTCTTAGTAAGCAAGAAAGGCCACTTTATTAAGACAGGTGTGAAAAACAACACATCAAACAACCTTTTTATTTATTTAATTATTAACTCAAAATCCTCTCAGCCTAACAGATCATTCTTACCAAAGGATAAACCCCCCCCACCAAGTTAACCCTAACAAAACCAGAAGCCCCTAACATTTGTTTATACCCCCTCCTTTCCTTTAACTGCCTTTTGAGGATGGACCAACCCGCTCCAGGCTGCCCACCCCCCCACTAAAACCCGCCTACAAAGAAAACAACCGTTCTTAGCGTGGCAAACATAAAGAAAAACTAAACCAGCACTTAAAGCACTGGAGGACAAAAACAAAAAGGCCTAAAGCTAAACAAGAGGGAAGGGTGGGTGGGACAAAACGAACCCTGCAGCCCGCCTCCCAACGCACAATGTTCTCTCGCCCTGCGTTAGCCCTGATTAGACCCACCTGGCCCTCGCTGATTAGCCCCCACCTGCCCGTGGCCAGTACCCCCGCGCGAACATACCCGGGGAGAGACCGGCTCGTGCACGGCTCTCCCCGGGTCCCCCCTCCCGCAAGAAAGCCACTGCCACAACTTCTTAGTAAGCAAGAAAGGCCACTTTATTAAGACAGGTGTGAAAAACAACACATCAAACAACCTGTTTATTTATTTAATTATTAACTCAAAATGCTCTCAGCCTAACAGATCATTCTTACCAAAGGATAAACCCCCCCACCAAGTTAACCCTAACCAAACCAGAAACCCCTAACTCTTGTCTATACCCCCTCCTTTCCTTTAACTGCCTTTTGAGGATGGACCAACCCACTCCAGGCTGCCCACCCCCCACTAAAACCCGCCAACCAGGAAAACCTTTAGAGTTTTCCTGCCCCACCCAAAACAAGTTAAACTGGACTCTGAGAGCACCACAATTGAACATCAAGAACTTTTGCAATTAAATCACGTAACTCTAGAAGGTAAAATGACTGACCCAACTGAGAAAGGTGGACATCATCCTCACGAAATAGGTGCCGTTCCGAAACCTGCAAATGAGGGTGAGCCAAAGTATAAATACTTAAATCTGTACAAAACAGTCGCATAGAACGGTTCAGCTTCCTCCTTGCTCTGTCCATCGCAGAATAATTCCTTGCCCCAGTCCAATGAAGACGGGGCACAAATTCCGTTCAGATCACCAGGGTGCTCGCCCAGGCGTCTTTGATTACTTCCAACTCCATCTGCATCAGTTTTATCAAAGCCAAACCAGATAAGGAGACCAGGTCGTTCTCGCCCAGGTGAATAACTAGCAAGTCAGGTGGGCCCCCACCCTTAATACAAAGTGTAGACAACAAAGGAAACAAGCCCCCCCAACGCATTCCCCCAATATCATGCCAAAAAACCAGGTGTTAAACTGCTGAGACCTAAAGATCTCCCACAAAGTTGTCCTTCTGCAGCCACTGCGGCCCATTTCACGAAGGAATGTCCAATAATCCACACCCTCCGTTTCAAGCCGGCCAGCCGGAGCCAAGGACCTAGGAGAAAAAGAAATGTTAACGAAAGCAAAGATGGGCTACTTTCTCACATATTTCTCACAGCATCTCGACCTCCACCTCCCAATTCTCCTAATCTGAGACCAGTCCCACCCCAGCCGGGCACCCTCAGTTGCTGCTCCGATCCTAAAGGAATGTGTACCAAAGTGTGAAGGCTCCAAACCCAAAGCCAAAAGCACCTTCCGCAACACAGCCAATAACTGAGCGACTGTAACTGGAATGCCATCAGAGTGACAAAAGAGCACCCCGGCCAAAAAGCACTGGACTCCAAGAACGCCTCCCACTCACTAACCGGGCAACAGGCCACAAAACCACTTCTTCCTAAGAAAACCTACATACCCCTCCCCAACTGGTCCGTTTTCGAAGCACGCAACCAGAGGCGCAACCTATCCTTTTCAAGAACCACCTCCTCACTGGTCATTCCCACCCTGCTGCGCAAACCCAAGAGCTCAGAAGCCCGAAAAGCCCCAAAAAATAACCACACATAACACAGCCTAAATTTGAGGCACTCAAAAGCATCATAACAGCAACCTAATGGAGACATTTGCTGAAGCAACTCAAAAGTGACCGGCCTTCGCAAACACTTAGAACCAGCCTGCAGCCTGCCCAGACCCTTCAAAACTCTTTTGACCAACACCCCCCCACCAGATCCCTCCCCCACCACAACTGCCCATAAAAGGAGATCCCCGCCAGCTTGCAAGAGATGGTCGTGTGCGAAAGACCTTTGTCAACTAGATGCAAAACAAAACTTAACCACTTGGTTGCTAGAGCATCATCACCAATTTACTGTAATTTCCATTGAAATGAATGGGCACTCCATGACGAGTTACCCTTGTCATTAGCATCCAAGTGGTTAAAAGAAACTGCTCCTCAGACAGCCCCCCATTCGGACAAAGATAACCTGCACCAAATTCCAGAAACTCTCTCCATGCTTGTAAGTAACTCCGACAAGTAGAAACGGCTACTGAATGCTCGACCAACTGGGTGATTCTCACTCCCCCCAGGCCTATACGTACTGTGGGATCGGTGTCTGCACGGGATCCGCCCCAGGAGCCAGTCTGCGGAATTCCTTCCACTGAAATCGAGATAAAGCATCTGCTATACAATTAGTGGCCCCCGGGATATGTCGTGCTTTGAAAACAATATTCAAGTGCAAACACTTCAACATGAAAGCACTCAACAACTTGAGCACACGCAAATCCCTTGCTTTTTGTCTGTTAATCAGCTCGACTACAGCCAAATTATCCACGTGGAATAAAACAGACCTGTCCTTGAATTCAGCACCCCAGATGTAAAGCGCCACCAGCAGGGGAAACAATTCCAAGAAGGCAATACTGCGGCCCTGACCTCGCCAGTGAGCCGGCCAGCTTGCAGCACACCATCGCCCTTCCCACAATATACCAAATCCATTGGCACCAGAAGCATCCGTGTAGACTTGGACTTGCCAAATCATGTCCTCGTCCGCATAAAACAAGGACACGCCATTAAAGTCCTTCAGAAAAGACAACCATAGGCCCAGATTCGCCCTGATGGCCGCTGTAAGGTGCACCCGATGGTGAGGAAGATACGCCCCAGACAAGGACATACCCAACCTTCTACAAAATGTCCTGCCAGCTCGAACCACGCGGCACGCAAAATTCAAATACCCCAACAATTTCTGCACTTTCCTGAGTTCCAACTTTCGCTCTCCCACCACCGATGACAAAAAAGCTGAAATTTCTTGAACCTTTGCAGTGGGCAGTCTCGCCACCATAGCCAGGGTATTGATCTCAATTCCCAAAAAAGTCAAAGTGGTGCACGGACCCTCCGTCTTATCAGAAGCCAACGGCACGGCCAACTCCCCAGCCATTGCCTGAAAAGTCCGCAACGCCAGATGACACTGACCGGAATCCCGCATCCCAATGAAAAGGAAATCGTCCAAATAGTGGCAGACCAGCTCATGGCCACTGATTAAGGAGAAGCGCCACTGCAAAAAGGTACTAAAGGTCTCAAATAATGCACAGGACACCACACACCCCATTGGCAAAACCTTATCCACATAGTACTGTCCTTGGAACTGCATTCCCAAAAGGCCAAAATCAGAGGGATGAAGCAGTAAAAGGCGAAAAGCCGACTGGATGTCACATTTAGCCAGCAATGCACCCTGGCCCGCAGCTTTCACCATCCCCAAGGCATCGTCCACAGAAGCGTAAGAAACACTAGAGTCTTCCTGAGCAATGAAATCATTGATGGAAGAACCCTCAGGCCAGGATAAGTGATGTATAAGATGGAATTCACTAGCCGCTTTTTTGGGCACAACCCCCAGTGGGGAAACAATCAAGTCAGGTAGAGGACAGTGTAAGAAGGGACCAGCAACTCTGCCCGCAGCCATTTCAGCATCTAGCTTCTCCTGTACAACATCGGGGATCTCCTTAGCGGATTTCAAATTATCCGACCACCTCCCAATCCGGGGCCCCCAGTACCCAATCCGGAAACCCACCTTGAAACCCCAGGACAAACGTTTTGCCGCTTCAGCATCCGGGTAATCCTGCAACTAACACCCCCACTTTAATAGGAGTAGGAGCCCTTTGCGACAAACTGAGAAGACTGGCCTCTGTCCCCTTGACCCCTTCCATGATCCCCAAAACGTTGTCCCGGTAAACATTGGGTGAGGGAGTGCCGACCCCCACACTGCGCACATTCATGCTTATACCTGCACAACGGTCTGGTACACAAACCTCTGTTGTAATGCCAGCATGCCCCCGAAAAAGCTGACTGACATCTGCCCATGACCCCCACCCCAGACTGGGCGGGACGAGAGAGAAAGGGCCAATATAGTACCGGTAACCCGCTAGCCGTATGAGTAGTGGCGGGCGGGTGGGTAGAAGACATCCACTGTAACCACAGCTCAGCATCAACCTCCCCCCAAGACCGCTCAGGGAACAAACTCATCCTAGCAAAGAATTCTTCGTCAGACGACAGCCAAGCAAAATCCCCAAAATAACTGTATGCCTTCCTGATGACATCAACATATTTGAACATTGCCACCGCCTTATCCTGATGTTGCTGGCAGTAAACACTAGCTTATATCAAAAAAGCCGACGTCCAATTCTCAATGGACTTCGGGACCCGCGGCTGTCGAGCCAACTCCAACTCCTCCTCCTTAGACCCTTCTTTGGCCTGAACATCACGATGGAGCAACTTAAAAACATCGACAAACTCGTTAGTCCAGATCCTAGACTTAGTTTTTTCAGAAAAGTGAGAACCTAACGGCATACCAATGCCTGTATAGGGCAATTTCTTGTGGACGGTCTTGTCCCCTTCATCTGGAACCATTGGTGTAGCATTGTCCCCTGTCCGCCCAGTCCAAACGGCGGTGGCATCCCCTTTTGACTTGGCATTCACAGCAGCATGCCGCTCTGACAGCTTGTTAAGAGCAACTTGCCCACCAACGTTCCCATCCCCAATACCAATAGAACAAGTACGCTTAATGGGGAGACACTCCCCCTGTTGCCACACTGACCACCAACCCTCCTTACCTTGAGGCAACTTCGCCAACTTCTGTTGAAACACTGCAGGATCCCCTTGATGTGGCTTGGTTGCTGACGGAACTCTTACGTGTGCGTGGTCTGCACAAGACTCCTGCAAAACACTTACAACATGGGATTGCCCCAAACCCCCTTTCCAAACCTGTGTCGCTACATTTCCAACATCCTCATCTCTTACTTCTCCCTCTTCCAGATCATCATCATCAATATCCAAATGTAAAATAGCACCATGAACATAAGTTCCACTTCTACCAGGAATCTCCCCGTCCCCGACTCCCCCATCATAATACTCCCATTGGATGTCATCACTGCGCACTGCAACTTACCCCTGAAAAGAGGAAACCGCTCCAGAGTCCCCTTCCGCACCCCCCCTGCCCGGAACCGCAATTTGGGGCAGTCCGTAAACCACTCTTGACTGAAGCAGACTGACACGCTGTAGCAGGTGCCTTACGCCTAGGGCCGCTCAACCCGGACCGCGCCATCACAGAAATGCCTAATCCTCCATCTACGCCCAGAGGAGCCACCACCGATTCCCCACCAGCGGCCAACCACACCCAGCGCCCGCCACTCAGTCCCCCAATCCGCCGACCAGGTAACCCAAAGGGCGCCCCCCTAGGCTCAGGGAAAGACACAGGGTGGGACTCAGCGGGGGCAACTAAAGCGTGTTTGATAACACCTACACCACCCGAAGACTGAGGAAAACTAGTGGAAAGCAGGGGGGAACAGGCACTTTCCCCCCGAGATACCAAATTAACCCCTCCCATAGTAACATCATGGGGGGTGCACCTCAGTGGCAGCATGACCACCCCTTAAAAGGGGCAAAGGAATGTCGGGAAAAAATTTAACCTGCCCCACCACATCCTCACTAGGACCAACAACTGCAGTTGGAACCTCAGGGACAGCACATGGGGCAGGAGAAAGCAAGTAGCGCTGCCCATTAAAGACCAACAATTGCTGCAAACCAGGCCCAGGGGCACCCAGCAGCTCAGCAGGTGCAGGAACTGAGGCAGACCGGACACTTTGCACAAAAGGAGGGCTCCTGGATACGAGACTCCGCCCCCGCCTGCCTCTGGCACCCAAGGAAGGCTTCACCGAAGACACAGTGAAAGTGCCACCCCTCTTCCTAATGGACCTCCCACCGGGACGCCCACGCCTCCCTCCGGACACCCCACGCAAGCCAACAGCTCCCGGAGGAGCAAGACAAACCTGCTATAAGGCGCCCGGCGAGGTGGCAGGGCAAGGCAGCTGCTCCGGGGGGCCCGCATCTCCTGCCGTCACTGCCTCGGGCAAGGCCGCCGCACCATCCTCCTCGCTGTCTGCCTGCGAGGAGAGGCAGGCACACACAGCCCTCGCAACTCCTCCTGCCGCCTTGTGAACGGGACGAGCAAGCCCCACCCAGGCCGCACCAGGGACTCCAGGCGACAGCAGGTCCTCACGCCCGGCCTGACAAAGGACCCGGACCGCCCTCCGCACCTCTTCCGACTCCGCCATCAGCCAGGTATTCAAAAGAAACGAGCAGCTACGCAGTGAAAGACGCCACAAAAACGAACCCAACGCACAATGTTCTCTCGCCCTGCGCTAGCCCTGATTAGCCCCCACCTGCCCCTCGCTGATTAGCCCCCACCTGCCCGTGGCCAGTACCCCCCGCGCGAACATACCCGGGGAGAGACCGGCTCGCGCACGGCTCTCCCTGGGTCCCCCTTTGCGAAGAGTGGAGGAGATAGCCCTGCGGCGGTACAGAGGCAGCGGTGAGACTGGAGCAGAGCAGCTGCAGGATAGGCGATGCCAGGCACCCATTTTGGACTGCACAGTGCACAGTGTATAGCACAGAGGAGGCAGACGGCGCTGCTGCAACGGCAGGGACGCCGTGTTAGGCGCGACCCCGGCGGCGGTCAGCTGGAGTCCCAGCAGCAGTGTAAAGTGATGGAAGATTGCCGATGGGTGCCCAGGTGAGAAGAGTACTTAGGCACAACGCCCATATGAAGTACGAGCGGCGCGAATGTGAGCGTGGGGGAGAGCAGCTGAGGCTATACGTGTGAAGTAGGAGAGTGTCACGGGCCTAGATGGAGACAAGGCCCCTGCCGTGAAGAACAGTAAGAGTTGGCACACAGGCAGAGTGGGGGACGGGAAAGTCCCAGAAGCCAATTGACTGGCATAGTACTGCCCGATAAGAGAGGACTCCCAATTCATCCCCACAGGAGGAGGCATAGGCGCTTTCAGCAATCCAGGCCCCTCACGGGAGTGTAACACATAGAAGTGAGGTGCATGCAGTGTGCCACTCGGGGGTGACATAACATTGGTGTGAAACGGGAGCCCAGGCGGAGAGGGGGTACCTGTGATAGCCTGGCCCGACTATTGGTAATCCGGCGGACATCTGGGAGGACAGAGTGGATACCACCTGTTGCAGACAGGCGAGGCTGAGAGGCCAGATGGTGGTGACATACTCTGAAGCACCCAGAGGGCGAGATACACTACTGGGTGAGAACTCACACAGCTAAGGCAGCACCCACAGTCTGAAGCGGGCAAGAGACTGGGGCGTATCACTATAATAAGAGTGCTGGGTCCTGGGGTGGCTGAGGCTATCAAATGGTGTGGATCCGTATTGGCCCCGACTGACCCGAGACGTGCCGAACATAAACACAGAAAAGCGGAGGGCCTGGCTGGGGTAGCTGTTGAGTTGTTGCCCTCCCCAGCCCAGAGCAGCCGATTGTGCGGGTACGCTGCGGCCGGGAAACATGTGCAGACATAACAGGTCCCTTGCCACAATGGGGAGAGGAGACAAGACACAAGACAAACTGTCATTTGAGCAGACGCGCTCTAAGTCCCATGATGCAGCCAATACGGAAACCACGAGGATGCAAACAACAGAGAGTGAGGACTCTGGCGCGGATATACGCAGTATGCTGCTCTCTATGGAAAAAGGCCTGCACAACGTCATTGCAACGCTGGGCACGAAAATGGACGTGCTGTCCTACAGAATGGATAGAATGGCGGAACGAATGGACAAGCTTGCCGAGAGGCTAGACATGTCAGAAAGGAGAATTACAGAAGTGGAATAGGCAAATACCACACGAGATTCGGACCATAAAAAACTAGGGAAAGCCTTGCAAGTCTTGCAGGACAAGACAGAAGACCTAGAGGCCCGTTCGCGTCGCTGTAATCTCGGAATTACAGAACTGTCAGAGAAGACCCCCCCCCAGGAGCTGCTGATTACCCTCCTAGGAGAGGGAGTCTTCTCTACAATGTTTGTGGTGGAGATTTCACAATACGGGTACAGGAGTCTCGCAGACACTGTTCTGTTGAAGAAACAACTTCGCGACCTGGGCATCGACTACGCCATGCTGTATCCTGCAAAACTACGAGCAAACGGGCAAGGTGGATCCCACATATTCACTGACCCGAAGTGCTAAAGGGATGGTCTAAGGAACAGCGCACGTGCCCGGAAAGTCAACTGTTGGTGGAAGCGCCTGGAGGCTCATTGGAGGAACAAGACTGAGGTAGCAGGACAATGGACGCAGGCTGAGTAAGTTGGGAGGAGGGTGTGGGGCGGAACGGAGGCTTGAAGGGCAACTGAAAGCGCACATCAGACTGCAAAACTGTACGTTGTGAGACTGGGGGAATAGGTTCACCTCAGAGGAGGCTGCTGGAAAGCTACAGACATTTGGTGGAACTATGCAAAGTGGGTGATGGGACATTTAAGTCTTACTGAGCAGTATAGCCCTAGATAGTAAATGGTGGAGCAGTGAGATATGAGTGGGGCGGAAGGGCATATAAGATGTTGGTACGATGGCATAAACGCAGTAAGACAGAGCAGTTCTGAGTAGAATGCTATACATTGTTTAGAACAGCAAGGAGGAGGCAGGGCATTAGAGAAAGTGCAACTATGCAAGGAAGATTGTATAATGAGCGACCTCTGCCCATGAGTGTTAAGCACCAAGAAGTAAACAGAACGGGAGATTATGTGTGGGGTGATGAGGGGATTGGAGGGAGGGCTCAGGGGTACTGCGTGACCTAGTTGGGGGTGGTCAGCTGTAGGAGGAGGGGGGGTGTTTGGGGGGGCGATTGTTGAATGCGAGTTGTTTGGGGAGATTGTTTGGGTTTTTGCATACAGTACGCAATATAGGCGAACGCAATAAGCTGTCATCTGATAAGGGCATAGACAACAGTGATGACGGGATCGGCAGAGGCGAATACGCCGAATACAGCAGACTCCCTGCGAGCGCTGACATGGAATGTCAGATGGCTAAATGACTACCGTAAATTGCGCAAAGTGCTGAGCTATATGAACAGGCAAAACATAGATGTCGCCTTTGCTACAAGAGACGCATATTCCACAGTCGAGTGCGATGCTACGAAGTAAGGGCTTGATAGGTAATATCGCTTCAGCAGGATTCACAACACATGCCAGAGGGGTACTCACCTGGGAAAATCCCAAGTCTGCTTTTGCGATAGAACCGCTGGTAGCAGACCGAAGGACGCTATGTAATATCTAGATGTCAGGGGCGGGGGATCGACTTGATAATGGTGAATGTGTATGGACCTAATTATGACTGCCCGAGTTTTTCACGTCGCTTACGAATGCCACTAAAAAACTTCCACGCAGCACAATTTTTATGGGGTGATGACTTTAATTTGGTTAGGGACCCGGACCTTGATAGATCGGCAAGCCCAGTACGGAGGCCTGTTGCGGCGGCGAGAAGGTTAGACAGTGTCATGTCCCGTATGGACCTTAATGATGTGTGGAGAGTGCGTAATCGAGATAAGGGGGATTACACATACTATTCGGCATATCACAATTTGCATACCCGCATAGATTATTGGTTAGCCTCTACGTCATTGATGAATCAAGTCCGTAATTGCATGGTAATGACACGCACGCTCTCGGATCACTCGCCATTACTGATGACACTGGCCACCCCCAGAAAATCAATTCCACCGTTTACGTGGTGCTTTCCCCCTTACTCACTGCTGGACCCCCTTTTCAAAGGGGAACTTGCAGAGGCAATAGAAACTTATTTTGAAGCAAATATAGGTTCGATGGACAGCTTCCAGACAGTGTGGGAGGCATTTAAAGTTTATATTCGAGGCATGGCAATGTCTAAGCATTCGGGGGTACTTAACAGCGCGGGGACACGCCGTATGGCGTAACCAAGCGCTTTATAAACCCCTTTATTTATTATTAAAGCGATCCGACAGAGGCTGGCAGATCTGGAACATAAATTGAGACAATTGGAATCGAGGCAGGTAACAGAAGGGGGCAGGGAGCTAGAGGAAGAGATAAAAGCGCTGCTATGAGAATACCATGAAGCAGCAGATAGTGAAGTGAAACATGGGCAAATATGTCACGGCGCGCACATATGGAGAAGGAGATAGGCCAGGTTCGGTACTCGCTCAGATCATGAAAGCGAAGCGTGGCAAAACACTAATCACGGAGGTGAGGTCGGTGGAGGGTGACATCTTAACTGAAGACACAGACATAGCGCAGCGGTTCAGACAATTTTACTCGCCCTTATATACCTCAAGATCAGACAACATGGATGAGGAAATACTAGGTTATTTAGAGCATATTCCGCTGCTATTCCTCACGAACACACATAGAGAATTCCTAATGCTTCCCATCAAAAAGGACAAAATATTGGAGGCTCTGGCAGGCATGAAGTCAAAGAGCACTCTGGGTGCAGACGGCCTCACAGTCAACTTTTATAAAACCTTTATTGACTTGTTGCTCCTCCACCTCGCAGCGCTATATGATGACCTGTGTATTATGGGAACTATGCCACAGACAATGAGAGAAGCGATATTAGTAGCTATTCCCAAACCGGGGAAACCACCTGAGGAGTGCGGCTCCTAACGCCCCCTTTCCTTGTTAAATGTGGACACCAAGATATTCGCGAAAATATTAGCTAATCGCCTGGCCCCCCTGTCTTCATTCCTGGTGGCCCCGGAACAAGCCGGATTCATTCCGAGTAGAAATCTCACATATAACATTCGCACTGTTTTCTGCACCATACAGCATGTAAGGCAAGACACTAAGGCAGTAGCGGTGTTCCTGGACATGGAGAAAGCCTTTGACTCAGTTGAATGGGCCTTCATGAGACAAGTGTTGACACGAATGGGACTTGGGGTCGGTATTTCTACAGCTAATTGGTACCTTATATAATAGACCCATTGGGAGGATTCGTCTGGGTAACTTGGTTACAGATTAATTTGCCATCACGAGAGGGACCAGGCAGGGCTGTCCGCTGTCTCTGCTGTTTTACGCCCTGGTTGCGGAACCGCTGGCATGCTCCCTTAGAGAGTATCACAGACATGAGAGCATTGGGTTCCCAGCATACAGAATAGCGGTGTCAACATATGCAGATGACACGCTGCTGTATGTACGATGGGGAGCCACGCAAAAACCTACCGGACACTGTTATCGCTGCCAGGAGGAGGAGAAGGAGGACGCCGCCACCGGCAAGAGTCAGCCAAGCCATTTTCGACGCCGCCACCAGCCAGAGTCAGTAACGCCACACTTCGCGCCGCCGCCCCGGGACCACAACCCCCGGCAGGCTCAGCGGCGGCGCGCACCACTGACGACGCGCCAGCGCCAGGAGGCGCATATAATCGGCGCAGAGCCCGGTGGAGAGGGGGAGCCACGCAAAAACCTACCTGACACTGTTATCGCTGCCAGGAGGAGGAAAAGGAGGATGTCGCCACCGGCAAGAGTCAGCCACGCCATTTTCGACACCGCCACCGGCCAGAGTCAGTAACGCCACACTTCGCGCCGCCGCCCCGGGGCCACAACCCCCGGCAGGCTCAGCACCACTGACGACGCTCCAGCGCCAGGAGGCGCATATAATCGGCGCAGAGCCCGGCGGAGAGGGGGAGCCACACAAAAACCTACCTGACACTGTTATCGCTGCCAGGAGGAGGAGAAGGAGGACGCCACCACCGGCAAGAGTCAGCCACGCCATTTTCGACGCCGCCACCGGCCAGAGTCAGTAACGCCACACTTCGCGCCGCCGCCCCGGGGCCACAACCCCCGGCAGGCTCAGCACCACTGACGACGCTCCAGCGCCAGGAGGCGCATATAATCGGCGCAGAGCCCGGCGGAGAGGGGGAGCCACGCAAAAACCTACCTGACACTGTTATCGCTGCCAGGAGGAGGAGAAGGAGGACGCCACCACCGGCAAGAGTCAGCCACGCCATTTTCGACGCCGCCACCGGCCAGAGTCAGTAACGCCACACTTCGCGCCACCGCCCCGGGACCACAACCCCCGGCAGGCTCAGCGGCGGTGCGCAGCACTGACGACGCGCCAGCGCCAGAAGGCTCATATAATCGGCGCAGAGCCCGGCGGAGAGGGGGAGCCACGCAAAAACCTACCTGACACTGTTATCGCTGCCAGAAGGAGGAGAAGGAGGACGCCGCCACCGGCAAGAGTCAGCCACGCCATTTTCGATGCCGCCACCGGCCAGAATCAGTAACGCCACAGTTCGCGCCGCCGCCCCGGGACCACAACCCCCGGCAGGCTCAGCACCACTGACGACGCGCCAGCGCCAGGAGGCGCATATAATCGGTGCAAAGCCCCGTGTCGCGGGACGCGCGCAGGCGAAGCCCGGGCAAAGGGCGGGCCCTCTGTGGCCCTCAGAGGCCAGAGGAGGCTGGGCTGGGCCACCCCCCTGTCATCGTGGGCCCAACTGTAAGTCACAAACTTTCTATCTTCTTCTACTTATCACTGCTATGTCCCGGAAGGGTGATAATCCCAAAGCGCCAAACACAACCTTAATTGGATCTATGGACACATTTTTAATTAAGGTTAACACTGCATTAGACCAGAGTATCTCCCTGATGGAGAGGAGGGTCTCTAAGGATTTGGAACTCGCTAGGAGATCATCTATGGGTCACATTGCTAATGCACGCTCACCTGTCCACCATGCCCCATTATCTAACATTGGCGTATCTGTTATTCCAGAATCCTTGTCGAATGGTTTGGCAGAGTGTGACTTGGACAATTCTTCTCTAGGGAATCAGTCCACGGCATCCGATCTGCTCCTGTTACCTTCCCCCAAGGTCATGGGCGAATCTAGCCCACCTAGGGAATTATGCACCAGGCAACTCCGGGAAAGACGGCAAGGGGCTATCCCTAAGAATAAGCAGGGGCTGGCTTACACATCAAAGGGGAAAAAAGAGAAACAACCTAAACGTAAGAGAACCCTAATGGATGAAAAGGGGCAGACGTCCGAGTCCCCTCAGGCAAATGTTCACTCATCCAATGAGGCTCCTCTGGGGGTGGTATCACAGATCGCGGGTGGAGTTAGCGGTTTAGAGAGTGGGCTGGCAATGGAGGACTCCCTACTGCCCAAAATAGGCAATTTATTTAATCTCCTTCTTCGCCCTGTAGTTGACAGGTTATCTAAGATAGAACAAAAACTTAGTAAAATCGAGTCCTTGTCGTTGGGAATTGCTGATGGTATGGTCAAGGTGGCCACTCCCAAAGCTGCTTCTCCCCCGAAGGCTATGCTATCGGGGGGGGAATGCAGATGTCACAACAATTTCTTCAGACCAGAGTCGAGTGAAGCAGGTTGCAATAGCTCCCCCAATGAATGTTCTTGCATTAGGTCCAATTGCATCACCTAGCCGTGGTACTCTAGTACATTTGAAAGACGGGGCTGGGGCTGGGGCTCCCAAGGGGTCTGATGATGTAGGGGGGATTAACATCGACCTGCCACCAGAAACAAGTCCATATCTGGTAGTTTTGGCTGGGGTCCCGGTTCTAAAAAAGGATGAGTATGAATCCTTCTCTTCCCTAAGGAACAAGGTGATAGTCTGGCTAAATAAACACAGACCTTTACCACCATCCATCTCTAGTAAAATACTTATGGTGCGTAGGGTCTCTTGGGTGGGCCACTCGGTCAAGCACATCAGGGGGGATTGCATCCTAGTTAATTTTAAAGAACCTAGGACAGTAGGGCACATCTGCAACTAGAGACAATCCAACTCTGGTTCTTCCATAGTATCCCTACCCTTGGTCTATTTTTATCCCCCGTACACCCGACCCATGTGTGACGGTTGGTCACTAATTCAGCGGAAGGGGAGGAGTTTGTTTAATGTGGGCCGGTGTGAACCTTCACCCTCCTCTAACCAGACTTCCTGTTATAACCCGTTTAGCGGTTTGAAGTCTGTGGATTGACTCCAAGCCAAATCAAAGGTACCCTTCACTCCAATTGTTCCATTGAGTTCCAGTTGCATCAGTCCCCCCAGGCCTCGTCAATCCCCAGCCATGGTATTACCTACTATAGCCCCAATTAGACAGGGGGCCTTGTCTGACAACGATTTAATCCCCATTCCCACTGGCAATGTACTGCACTCATCCGATGACTCACCTAGGAACCTTAAAATTGTGTTGTGGAATATAGCGGGTTTGCAGAAAAAACTATCCCTACCTGACTGGAACACCTTTATTGATGCATATGACCTGTGCATATTCCAAGAAACATGGAGTCTAGAGCCTTTGTATAAGCCAGGTTTTAGTTGTTTCCACGTTCCAGCCATTTCTTCTGAGCGCGGCCTCTCCGTCTGGCGGGCTGATAATCTGGATCAAAGCTGCACTTAACTGCAAGACTGTCCATCATTCAAACATTTCACCGGACCTTATGAGACTGACTATTAAGGACCCAAAGAACAATGTTACATTGGAACTCTTTATTATTTACGTCAGAGGCTTGTAAGGGGGGGCAAAATCACCAACCGTTTCCACTCTTTCGGAAATTCTTACATCTTGCCCCTCTGACTCTTAATTCTTGATTGCTGGCGATTTCAACTGCACTTTTGAACCTTTGGCAGTAAATGGTGATGCAGGAATAGAGGAAGATGATGTTAGATGGGGTATATCACTCCTGCAGATCCCACCTGTGAAAAAATGGTCACCGATTGTTTTACAACTAAATGCACTAACGCTTGGGCATGACTTAAAAGATGTCAATGGGTGTACCCCTTCGGACCTTTTAGGAGCCAATACATATAACAGGGTCTCCTGTCCTAGCAGAATTGATTACATTTTGGTGGTCAAAAGGCTATGGAAATACTTGATCGATATGGCAGTCATTCCTTCTATCCATAGCGATCACAATCCCTTGTCTCTTTGCATGCGGGGACTGTTGCACCATTTGGACCTTCGGAGCAGCACCAGCCCCCATATGCTAACTAAGGCATTAATTCCCTCTAATTGCAAAAGATTTATCAAATGGCAAAAATTCTCCCTGAATGACCAGAAAATCAATGCCTTGGATGGAATTTTAAGTAAACAGACCCCCAAACTCTTAATAGCTTGTACGAACAAGGTGGGTACCCCCGAGGCTGAGTCAATCCATACTGAAACCACTGATCTGATAGCTTCTCTCTTTACGGAGAGTATGGCCCCTAAAAAGTACCTCATGGGCAGGAAACCAGCCGATCACTGGTACAATAAAAACTGTAAGAGGAAAAAGTCTATCCTGATGCTTGCCATTAAAACTCGCAACCCTTTAGAGGTACGCCTTGCAAGGCATCAGTATAGGCAAGCCATATCTGTAGCAAAGAGGGAATGGGAGGAAAATCATTGGGCCAACCTGAAATTAGCCAGTCAGTCCAAAACTAGTGAACTCTTCTGGGCTTTAGTAAGACAATCAAATGGTTGTGGTTCAGACCATCTTCCCAATCATATTACTGACAGAGAATGGTTTGACCATTTTAGCACATTGTATGCAGGGGATGAGGTTGCTGAGGGGAATGGGCACTGTGGCTATCTATTGGACCCTATGATTGGACCATCTGACTCGTTTGACCCTATAGAGAAGAACGAGGTGGTGGTGGCCATAAATAAAATTGTGCTCGCTAAGGCCCCGGGTCAGGATGGCATCCCAGGTGATTTGTTTCGGGCTAAACCTGAGCAATGGGCTACCTATTTTACACTTCTGATCAATGCACTCCTTGAGGGCTCAACGGTACCAAGTTCCTGGAAAGGGGCGGAGGTGATCCCTATTTATAAGAAAGGGGCCAGGGAGAGCCCTGCCAACTACCGCCCTATAAGTCTTATTGACGCTGGTCAGAAGGTGGTTGGCAGGGTTCTACTGGAGAGAATCCTCTTGTGGGCGTAGGAGAATAACATCATATCACAGTATCAGGCGGGATTCAGGCCATGTACGAGCACAATCGACCAGGCTTTTAGGCTGATGTTACTGCACTGGAAGGTTGTAAGCATTGGTAAGGGTGGTCTATACCTTGCTTTTACAGACCTGAAGACCGCCTTCGACCTGGTTCCCAGTGAGCGCCTCTGGTCGGTCCTGCGGGACATGGGGTTCCCTCTCCCCATTCTGAACCTCTTAGCTCGCATGCATGAAGGGAACTATGCACGAATCAGGTGGGGTTCTCAGGCTCAAAAAACAGAAAAGATCCCTGTAAATAGAGCTGTCCGTCAGGGATGCGTCCTGGCCCCTACCCTCTTTACGTTGTTTGTAAACAGGGTAGTTTCCTTCTTATCTGAAATTAATGCTGTTGCCCCCGTCCTGGCTGGTGTTAAGGTACCAACACTACTCTTTGCGGACGATAAGCTGTTGGTTTCGAAAACTCCAGCAGGCTTACAGAAGCTGCTTGATCGGTTCTGCTTGTTCTGCAAATTGAGGGGCCCAGTTATTAATATCCCCAAAACGAAGCTCCTCTATTTTAACCCCAGCAGGGCCGCCAAATCTACTCTTACCCTCGAAGGTGAGCCCTTGGAACGTGTAAAAGTTTTCGATTATCTGGGGATCAGAACTGCGGATAATCTTAAATGGCAGCCGCACATTGAGAGAATGGCCTTAAGCCATACACGGGTTACGGGTGTTATTGGGAGAGAACATCGAGCTTCAACCTCTAGACCCATTGCTCCTGCCCTGGAGATTTATGCTGCAAAGGCAATAGGCAGTGCTTTATATGGAGCGGAGCTCTGGGGCTTCAATAATGTAGATCCCCTCGTGACATCAGAGAACAAGTTCTTTCGAGAGCTTGTCTCTCTCCCTAGGGGATCACCTACTAAACCTCTCTTGAGCGATTTGGGCCGACGCTCAATCAAGGATTTGGTCGGCTTATGCCCCCTTTTATACTGGGGTCGCCTTTGGCGTACCCCAGAGCTATCTAGCTACGCCGATGGCCTAAAGGAAGTAATGAATCTCCAGGGCTCTTATAAGATCGCCTGGTTAATTAACATCAAAAAACTTCTTTTGGCCATCGGCCTAGCTCCTGCATGGGAGCTAGGGGCCCCGGTGTCCAAGCTGACAATCAAGAGACTATATTGGGCATGGGTTGACAACCAAGCTCATAGAGATCCCAATCAGGGCAGGTTGACTGTTGAGTTTCGTCAGTATAAAACAGTCCCCCGCCTTGAGCCGTACCTGGATTTTATCCAGAAACCCAGGGACAGGGCCCTCTTCATTCAGTTTAGAATGGGAACTCTTCCGGTCCACGAGCATACTCATAAGTGGAAACCTCCTAACCAAACCCCTGCCACTTGCCCATTTTGCACTGGGATAGTTGAAACTATACCACACCTGTTCTTTGTATGTAAAGCCTATTCCAGACCGAGAGAAAAATGGTTAAGACCTGTCTGTCGATTGCTAGGTACAAGGAACCATTCAACTGCCCTTAGAATCCTTCAAACGGAGCCAAACACTACGTTAGCTTGTGGGGTGGCTAAATACCTAAGCTTGGCCTGGCTGATAAGATCGAAAGCCATATGAGGATTCTGTTTTGATATTCCACGGCAAAGATGTTACTGGTTTTAGACATCTTTTTTATCTTTTTAACCAATCTATTTTAATGATATCTGTTTTACAGAAAAACTCTTCAAAGCTGATTCATGGTTTAATATCCCTTTTAATTATTCCACTGTATAATTGATTGTTAGCTCTAAACTCTTCTCATTGTTGAAAGGACATGTATTTTTATATGTGATGCGCTTTTTAAGATATTTTATATCGAAATAAAGCTTTGTTCAAACCAGTTGTATGTACAAGACCCCAAGAGTAAGCTGTCCGCTGTTCTCAGAGAGGTTGTACACTTTGGAGCAAAATCCGGATTGAGAGTGAACTGGGCGAAGTCCATAGCATTTCCACTTACCCCGGTCACAGCAGAATTTAAAATGGAGTTCCCATTGCAGTGGTCTGTAGACTCAGTTAGGTATCTGACTTCACACGGACGTGGAGATAGTGTTTAGGGAGAACTGCGGCACTGCAATCAGCAAACTAGAAGACGACATGGAATCTTGGTGCCGGCTCCCGCTCTTGCTTCTGGGACGTGTCTCCATCATGAAGATGATGGTCTTACCTAGACTACTATTCCTATTTACGAACATCCCAATAGTACTGCTGCGCACCTTTTTTCAACGATTCAAACAAACTATGATAAAACTGGCTTGGGCGGGCAAACAGGCGCGAGTACAATGGCAAGTCGTCACGCTGCCATATAGTATCGGAGGCCTAGGAGCCCCTGACTTTGAGTTATATTACCGAGTGGCGCAGGGAGCCCACATGCATAAATGGATCCACGGCGAGTCGGACATTCCATTCCTTCGAATGGAAAACTCATTTGCCGAACCTCTCCCATTACCGGCTACGATATTGGAACCCATGGACCACAGAACCGGGATATTAGACTCAATAAACGCAACCCCCCATGCATGGCACTGCATATTGAAACAGCAGGGTGGGGCTTTGCTATACTCACCGGATATGCCGGTGTAATGGACCCTCTGGTTAAATCCTTGCAGGGACAAAGGAGTTACACATGCATTACACAAATTAAACATTAAAGTAGCAGGGGACCTATTTTAGGACGGGGTAGCAAAAACTTGGGACCAAACGGTAGGAACGGCTGGCGCAGGCACATTGTTCAGAAGTTTCAATACTACAGAGTGCGCAGAGCTATGCTGGAACAGTTGGGGGAGGATTTATCTGTACCACCAGAAGTGCCGGAATTATCCTAAGTCCCCAAGACTAAATCTCCTCACAAGATGGTTACTAACCTATATAAAATATCAATGGCGCACAGGGCAAATTGATGCACGGCAGCCAGGTTGGCATGGCAGAGAGACCTACAAATAACAATAGATGAAGTTATGTGGCACTACTGCTGTATGAACACTAGGCGCATCTCACTGCATGGTAAGCACAGACTCATACACTTTAAGTATATCAACAGAGTCTATTACACACCAGAGCGATTGTGCAGGTACGGGTTGCGTGGGGAGGTAAACTGTGAGAGGTGCTATGCCCCAACAGCAGATTTCATGCATTTAGCGTGGCATTGCCCGGGAATATACGCATGCTTGGAGGACGTCTTCTGGGAACTGGGGAGAGTGGTGGAGGTGGAGCTGATGCTGGATTCTGCGGTGACCCTCCTAGGATACTCTAAAAAGCTGCCAAAGGCAATACTTAGGTTGGTGGATATGGGTCTGCTGATTGCTAAACGGGTGGTAGCATTGTGCTGGATGAGAGGTCCACTGCCAACAATAAAGCGATGGTCTCATGACATGCTGTATTGCGGCACGCAATCAGAGAATTACAGTGAACTACTCCCTTCCGGTAGTCAACCAAATAATTTTTGGGGACTGTATATGACTCACAGGCTTGGCGTGACCGAGGAGACGGTGACAGCGGAGGAGCCAAGCCAAGTGGTAGCAGGCAAGCAGAGTGGCGGAACAACTAGTGAATGATAGAATATGTGTCAGAGACTGCACACATGGTTTCCTGGTAGAGACTATAACTTACGCAGGGTGCGCAGTGTGACGAGGTGGAAGCTCAGTTGGGGCAAGGGGAGGGGGGTGGATGGGATATGGGTTAAATGGACAAAGTAAGCTACCAGCCTGATAGGGACAGGAGCAAGTTGAAGGTTATAGGCGATAACTAGCATGGGTTCAAAGGGGGACACCTGTCGTCAGAGGTTAGTGGACACAGCTCTTAGAATTACTTGGTGAGCAACAGACATATGACGCTGCCTGCCCACGCTGGGTTGTTGGCATTAAAGCTGTGTGAATTATACGACATTAGGCTGAGCCCAGCCCAAGGAATGCAGAAGTGTATTGTTGTACGATTGTATGCGTATGTGTTTTTATGCAATAAACTTTATAAAAAAAGAGACAGAAAATGAAAGAACCAGGTACAGAACAATACCATTAGAGTCATGAATTTCCCCCACCTGGTGGCACTGGGAAAACAATAAGGAGCTGTGTCCAAGTCGTTGGCCAGCACGGTCGCCATCAAGCATCGCTGGGGTGGAACCCTGCCAGACCCTCCTTTATGTACAGCAGAGGAGGTGAACAATTCAGCTGCCCTGGGTTGAGTACGATCAAACAGGTATGGAGGGCCAAATAGCCAAGAAAGGGGTTAATCCCACCACCTCTCTTCAACGTCCGTCTGCACTGTCTATCTGGCCTTCTTTTTGCAGCAGCTGGAGGAATAGCCCAGAGTGATCTTCCCGGCTAACGGCGTCATTGGGCTTGCTCTGCAACTTCTGCCAACCTCGAGAGGGGTGGCGATCACCTCGGTTTCCTTCCTCTGTCTTCCGTCTCAGTGACTCTGTATGCCTCTCCTGTCCGAAGTCGGGGACGTCTGGTAGTTTCCGTGCCTCTTCCAGGGTCTGAAGCACCCGAACCTCCTCCCTCCACACAAATTGAAGGCAAAATGGGTGACCCCACTTGTATCGTACTTTCTGGAGCTACAAGAAGTCCATGAGAGGATTGAGGGACCTATGCCGCTGGAGCATTATTGGCGAGAGATCTTTATAGAGCATGACCTTATGGCCCTCAAAGTCTATGTTTTTGAAATCTCAGGCTGCAGCCATAATTGCGCCCTTCTGGAGGTAATAGTGTAGGCATGTGAGTATATCTTGTGGCTGACCTGGCCTTGCCACTGGCTTGCCTGCTTAATGTGTCCAATCAAGAACGATTTCCTGATATTGCATTGTTGGCCCCACATGTTTGAAAAGACAAATTACAAAATTCTCCAGGCTGCCAGAAACGGCTTGTAAAGGTATGCCCTTAATTCGAATATTAGAGCTCCTGGGCCTGTTTTCCAGGTCCTCTATCTGATACCGGAGTTCCAAATTGTGCTCGCAAACGTCAGTAAATCCTGGCGGTGTCTTTCTAATTCCTTCTCCCTGGCATCCTGGTGTTGCTCCAACGAAATCATTCTTTGATCTTGCCCTTCCACTTCTTGTCGGATCCCTTTGATGTCGGAGGTTATGTCGCGCTTGAGCACTATAAAATGGCTGCGGAGGGACTCGAAGAGCTGTTCTAAGAATGCTTTGTGATGGGAGATTCATCTCTCCCAGCCTCTCCACTTCACGCCATTTCTCCCGCTTGATCTGGATCTCCCGCTTCCGAGGCCGCTTCCGTCTTTTTTGTTGCGGATTTGGTGAGCATGTCTTTCCCCGACAATTCTTTCTTCGCTGTTCGGTGGGAGGTCATGGTCACTGGCTGGCAGGTAGAGACACTTTATGGTGACTTGGTCCGCGAATATATGTTGGTGTGGTTCACTTAAATCCTGCAAGGCTCCACTTGTGTTTGAGCGTACTAAATAAGAGTTCGTGGGTACGGCGCACTGCTGGGTTAAGTTCAAAAAGGTGTTTTGAATTTCAAAGGATTTGTGGTGAGTTTCTAGGTGCACCGGCAGGTGGCGTTACTGTCCAAGAACGCTGAATATCAAATTAACGGGTTGAGTGCATTACCTCTCGTGTAGATGCATCCCTGCAATTGGGCACACTAATGATGGTTCATGGTTGAGGGGACAACCGACTCCAAAAAATGTAGTATTATTGATTCAAAAATATATATTTTTTTTATTTGATAATTTCTCAAATTTTTCGAAAATATATCCATTTAATCATGGTGCATGGTTGGTGATTCAGTTCAAGTTAACCATGCGAGCTCCGATGCATTTCGGGCTGGGATTGCCCTTTATCAAGGAGCCGTGTCAAAGGTTAGATCCCAGTGTACGGGAGCGTATGTACTTTTGATTCCGCGCGGAGTACATGGACTCCGCCGTCCTCAACTTCCCTAGATGAAGACGCCGCTTACGCGACACCAACCTCTTTTTCACCGCTCCCGTACACTGGGATCTAACCTTTGACACCGCTCCTTGATAAAGGGCAATCCCAGCCCGAAATGCATCGGAGCTCGCATGGTTAACTTGAACTGAATCACCAACCATGCACCATGATTAAATGGATATATTTTCGAAAAATTTGAGAAATTATCAAATAAAAAGAAAAAATTTTGAATCAATAATACTACATTTTTTGGAGTCGGTTGTCCCCTCAACCATGAACCATCATTAGTGTGCCCAATTGCAGGGATGCATCTACACGAGAGGTAATGCACTCAACCCGTTAATTTGAGCGTACTAAATCCCACTTTCACCTCAGCCTCACAGCCTGCAGGCCAGAGCCTTTGTTTTCTTACGGCCCGACCAGGACCTCCGTCATCCAGTGCACGGGGCCAGCATATCCCGTTTGGTAGATCAATCACCAGGGGGCCGATATGCGAAATATCCATGGATGGGATGGTCCACACCCCGTAAAATGCAGAAGGCCGCCACAGCGCGCCTTCGTCCCCTTTCAGGATCTAGGTTGCATGCACCAGGCAGAGCGTGTCCACTGGGTCTCAGACACTATCACCGCTTCACGTGCCTGAATCTTCGGGGCCCGCGCCTGCCTCCCCACCACGACGAGCGATAAGGGCCCTCTCTGCTGGTTGCCCCGGGGCCCCTTACACATAGGAGCCCACGGATGTCTTTACCCTGTCCCAAAATTCAGTCCCAAGGGCAGCCTGCCCTCGAGCGCGAGCACGAGGGCAGGCCTGCCTATAACAAGGCCGCAGTATATCCTACGGAAGGAACCACTCCCTGCAGCCCCACAACAGGTCACCAGGTGGTAGCCTGACGTGCTCGTGGCTCCTGGCCCCCGCTAACAAAGCCTTTGTTTCTACTCATGGGCGATGGCGGGAGAGGAGGGGGCGGGCCACCGTCCACCACCTGGTCCGGGCAGGATCGCACTCCGGAGGCCACCGGTACCACTGGCCTGGAGATGGGCCCATCCCTGAGGGCCTGTCACCCCACACTCGTTCCTTGCATCTATGCTGGGGCACACGTCTCTGCCCGACCGCTGCTGCCTTCAAGGCCCCCCGGCAGGGCGACCAGCCGCCTCAGGGAGGTGCCCCAATGCCTTAGATTTTGCTCCTCTGCCGTGATGCCGCTGCTTGGCCTGGTCGTCCGGCAGAGCTCCGTTGGCTGCGACTTACTTCTCCGCCATATTGGACACGCCCCCTCAATTTATCTTTCAAGGAAGTTCTAAGGACAGTGAAAGTGTCAAGCCATTCGATTGATGACACAGATACTATTAATTCAACATTCATCTGTGTCAAATATCTACTTTTCCCCATGGTAATGTTAAATAATAATACACACAGAGGGGGGGCGCGACCTGGTGGCACCTAGAATGGCCGCATACTAGCGCGGCTCCCGTAGGGAATCCCGAAGATCCCCTAAAATCCGTAATTGATCCGGCAGCCTCAGTGTCCTAGAGGCTAGATTTCCGGAGTTGAGGTAATCCGGCGCAGGGAGATCTTTGTCCGGTCTTTCGCGGCAGCGCGGAAGTGCCGCAGCAGCCGCCGATTGCCGAGGCCTCCTGCGCCTACCACACAAGGGAAACGCTCCAGGCACCGGCCTAAAGTTATTCTGTGGCCGAAAACGGCCTAACGGAGCCGGCGGTGGATGCCGAGTACAGCGGAGAGCCCAGAGGCTCCTATACCACGCGCCCCCCCACCCCCGGTAGGGGCTATAACGGCGTCCCCCGGGCACTGGCAAAGAAAATAGTGGCAGGGCGACTGAGTACAGGACGAGTGGCTGGTGGGGGCCCGGGTGCGGAGGTGGTGGCCCCTGAATAGTTGTGGAGAGAGGGCAGCAGCGCAGACCTACAGCACCTGGAAGGGACAGTTGGCGCCTTGAGTGGGCACCAAATCGGGGCAGACAGGACACCCTTCATCGGGGTGGAGCCCTGCGGACGGCAGGAGTGAAGGCTGGGAGGCAGAGAGTACTGCTGAGGGTGAGACCGCTCTGGGACAGGAGTGGACGGAGCCTTGACAGAGCAGGAGGCGCTTCCTTGGTGGGGGAGCGGCAGAGACACTGTTCACCATCGCGGGCAAGGGGGTCAGTGACGTCAGCTCGTGGCCCTTGAGAGGATCTAAGTATCCCCGGGCGGAGGGGCCCGGTGTGGAGCGCCCACGTGGAGTAAAGGACGGATGGGTACTGGCCGTGAAGAGGGGTTGTACCACCCGGAGGACTGATCTGATCGTGGATCCAGTCTCGCGGCCTGCATGAGACCCTGGGAGAGTGCTGAGCTAACGTTTGCGGTGTGGCCGGAGTGGTACCGGGGTGTTCTCGTGAGGGGCTTCCCCCCTTCCCGGCTGTGGGCCCAGCGACTCTAGAACCGGTCATGAAGCCTAAGAAATCCACGACGACGCAGACCAACACCATGGATAACTACACGGCCTCAACGGGCGGTGGGGGCGATGCCCAGACTGGGGCTCAGGCAGCAGCATAGGAGCCATCTTTAACGTCGATCATGCAGGCCATACAGACGCTGGGAACCATGCTGGAATCTAAGATAGATAAGGTATCTATTGAAATGGTGCTACTAAGAGCAGATTTGAATAAAACATTAGAGAAAGCCACTCAGAATGCGGCAGACATTGCAGAACTTCGAAGTACCACCAAGCAGTTGCAACAGCAGGTACAGCGCCTGTTCCATCAACAGAAGGCAGTCACAGCCCGCCTGGAGGATCAGGAAGGAAGGGCCGGCAGAAATAATATACGCGTGGTGGGGGTGCCGGAGAAAATGGAGGGGCCCAGCGTGGACCTGTTTATGGAGGATCTCATCCTCAAACATCTACTACCCAACGCCTCTCGAAGTTCTTTGCTATTGAACGTGCGCATAGGGCGCCGTTCCCTCCGCCGCGCCCGGGGGCCCCGCCGAGGACAATTATGGAGATCGGGATGCCATCTTGCAAGCTGCCCGACAACATGGAGATCTGCGACTGAACAACGCCACCATCAGGCTTTTTACGGATTTCACGCTGAAGGTGCAACAGGAGCGCCCATCCTTTGATGGAGTTAAAAAACTGCTGCGAGATCGAGGCATCAAATACATGATGTTTTTTCCAGCCCGTCTCAAGCTGTTGGCAGAGGGGAAGTCCTTCTTCTTTACCTCTCCGGAGGATGTGCATTCTTGGCTGGAGGAACATACAGGTGCATCGGGGGCCCCGGAACGGGGGGCGACTGGAGGAACACGGCGCCGCAATCTCCGACTTCTTCGGTTGGCTCAGCGGGGAAAGATCGCCGGAAACGCAGTGACATTCAGCCCTCCAGTTGGAATCGGTCCCGGAGTCTCTCGGCCTCGCCGGACATGGGGTGAGATTGCCAGGAGGGGCTTAGAGCGCAGGAAACAGCTGAAGGACACGTGATGTATTTTGACTTTCGTATATAGACATTGACTGTGTGCCAGGGGTGGCGATGGATATTGGCCGGGAGGCTGGCCCGTGGGAGAGAGGGCCCTTGGGACGGGGGGTAACAAATGGAGGCCCAACTTGTACTGTGTGGGAGGAGGTGAGGATGTTCAAGATATTGGGGATGGCAATGCCGGGGGACACCATTTTTTAGTGATTGCATTATTAAGGGGTATTAGGACAAGTTGTGGCTGCTAATATGTTGCACTGGGGGGTCGACAGAGGACCTCAAATAGCGGGACTAGATGGCAGGGCTCTCCCCCTAGGTTTGAAGGGCTACAGGCACTCTGCGTGTTGGGGGATGTCTGGTCATGTTGGCCAGCGTAGCAGGGTGGCAGGGAGGGGGGATAGTTCCAGTCCAGGGGTTGGGAGGAGAAGGTTGTATATGTGTTTTTCTCTTCTTTTTTCTTCTTCTGTTATGAGTTAGTGTTGGCTCCAAAGGCACTATTGGTAGGCAAGCAGGAAGTGGAGGGGGGAGGGAAGAGGCACTCGTCTCGCCGGAGGTTCGTGTTAATCATCTACAATGCATACACCACACGCACGACATATTAGTATTTTGTCATGGAACGTCAACGGGCTGCATAACAAGATAAAGCGCACCACGGTGCTCCAATACCTACCCAGACACGCACCGGGCATTGTCTTACTCCAAGAGACGCATCTCCTTGGGAATCATTGTAGGACCCTTAATAGATTTCGTTATATGTTGCAGGCTCATGCTGGTTTTACCACAGGCTCCAGGGGGGTGGGGATACTCATTAAAAACTCCCTGCCACTGATACTTGGGAGACAATGGTTGGACCCCTTGGGGCGATACGCAGCACTGACGGCTCAGTGGGAGGGCAAGATGATTATTCTATGTTCGATGTACATTCCTCCTAAGCTACACAGCACCACTCTCCCTGACATAGGGAAATTACTGCTGGAGTTGTCATCAGGGATCCTGATCCTTGGGGGAGACATAAACGCAGTGATGGGGCGGGATTTAGATAGATCGTAGACTCAACATGCCAGGGGGGGGATTTGTCAACTCCGGGACTTTGTGCATGCTATGGGCCTGGTGGATCTTTGAAGGGCACACAATCCCCTGGTTCGGCAATATACACACATATCGGCGGCTCATGGCTCAGGGTCCAGGATTGATTATTTATTCACACAGGTGGGGAGCATGGGCCTGTTCCAGGGTGGGTGTCATAGGGCCAGAGGGATATCTGATCATTCCCCAGTTGGAGTACAGCTGCGAGGTCCGGATCGAGACTGGACTAACCCCCCCCGACTGGATACTATTTTATTTAACGATCAGGAGTTCCAGGAGGGGTTCAGGGAGCGTGTAGATCAATACTTCACTGATAATGTGGGATCTGTCAGCTCACATGGCATAGTGTGGGAGGCGTATAAAACCGTGGCAAGGGATTTTGTGCAGGCGGAGGTTGGCAAACATCGCAAGGACAAATTTGCACTCATTGATACGCTAGAACAGGAACTACAGGCCCTAGAAGTAGTGGGGGAAGGGTCTCCGGGCCGGGATCAGGAGAGGCGGCATAGGAGGCAGCTCCTGGAAAAAAAGGTACGAGATTTACTTACGGACCAGGCGCATTCCCACGCCTTGGCCGTCCAGAGACGGGTGTACGACTTAGGGGACAAAGCCAATAAAATGATCGCGTGGCTGGAGAAACGGGATCGGGAACGTAACTGGGTACCGGGGATTACTCGGTCCGACGGGTCGTTGCAGGCCACGAGCAAGGGAATAGCGGAAGAATTTGCACGGTGCTATGAGACAGTTTATAGGTCGCATACTCCTCGGCGAGAACAGGAGTGCAGGGATTTTCTGGCCCCCTTGCAGCTGTCGATTTTGGAACAGGCCGACAGAGACATCCTAGATTCTCCGATAACGGTTAAGGAAGTGGAAGACGCCATGGGAGACATGCAGGCGGGGAACGCGCCGGCCAAATGGGTTTCCGGCTGAAACGTTCAGGTGCGTCTCGAGTCGATTAGCACCCCATATGCTAAATATGTTTAACGAAGCCAAACAGGTAGGGAAACTCCCCAAGGATCTGCGGTCGGTGACAATCGTAGTAATCCATAAAGCTGGTAAACCGCAGGATCTGTGAAGTTCCTTCAGACCAATATCCTTTAATTTATTTCGAGACGAAGGTGCTTGGTGGGGCGTGGCCAGGGCGCCGATGTAGTGGGAAGCGGGACTCCGGGGCTCCTCCAAGTCCGCCTCGCTCCACCACATATCCTGACCCCTGGCTCTGACCTTGACCCCCCATGCCCGCATGTGAGGATCTGGGGAGAGCTGGGGAAGTATTTGCCCCCCCCGGGAAGCCCTGCATTCGCCTGGGCGCGCTTGACGAGCGAAGAGGAGTTGCCGCGGCGGAGAGCGCCTAAAATGGCGGCTGATGTCCCTACCGGCGCTGCCTGACGGAGCGGAGGGGGCAGCGGCGAGAAGAGCGGGAAGGCAAGGGACATCGCCCTCGCACCGGAGGCTGCCCTCGACGTGGAGAGAAGTAAGGGGCACCGCTCGACATTGCGGGATCGGGGAGCGCTGAGGGCGATGTCACGACGAGCTGCCTGACTTCAAGATGGCGCCGCCCGCGTGACTGGTTGCCCGGGCTTTGCCGGCTGAAGAGACCTGTTCTGCTGTGGGGAAGGGGGCCCCGGTGTCCCGGGCCCTGGGGAGTGCGGCCCCTGATTCCCCCACTGGCTGGCGAGCAGCGAACTGAGGCAGTGATGCGGGCATAGCCTACAGTACCAATCATTTACTGCGAGGAGGCCCCCGAGGTACTTGGGAAGCGGGTGCTCTACCCATCCAGAGGCGGTGAGCCATTGTGCACCCACGTGCTTGCTGCTGCCCTGAGGTTTGCGCTTGGAGGCGCTGGCACTCATGCACTGAGGGGGAGCGCGACGAATACGGATTGGGACCTCACCTGGTGGAGGCTTGGAGGCGTTGGCGGGGCTGCAGTAAAGTGTCACCTGGACAGCTAGCAGTGGGGGTCTGATTCCTGCCCGGGGGCGCCAGCGCACCGCACACCGACCTGGCCTTGGTGACTGAGGGCGAACGACGGACTGGAGCCCTAGCTGGCGAGGACTTGGGGGACACGGGATCGAACGACTGAGGCAGGACCGGAAGGAGACCTGGGAGTGCTCACACTTATTGAAGACTACCGCTGGGCTACACGGACAATCCCGTCCGGCAGAATGGCGCGAGGAGGCAAAAAGAAGGGCTTCGACGCACTGAAACTGGACGACCCGGGTCACCTAGTGGAGGGGGATGCGTCGGCGTCTGGAGCGAGCAGCTCGACCGGCCAGCGAGATCCATCCTTGAGCGACATAATGCAGGCGATAGTGGCGTCAAGGGAAGCTCTCGAAAAGCGTATGGACACCATTGGCACAGACCTGACGCTATTGAAAGATGACCACAGAAAACTGAAAGAGAGGGTAGCGACCTCAGAGACAACCCTGAAAGATTTACCGGGAGATGTGGCTGCGCTGAGAGCGTCATTGACGGAGGTGGCACAAAAGGTCCGGGTGCTGGAACTCAGGGCTGAGGACAGTGAAGGGCGCTCCGGACGTAACAACCTACGCCTCGTGGGGGTTCCCGAAAAGGCCGAAGGAAAAGATGCGGTCACTTACCTGGAGGGATGGCTGCGGACCGAGGTGGCACCGGAGGGTCTTTCCCAGTTTTTCGCCCTGGAACGAGCCCACAGGGTCCCGGCGCGCCCTCCCGAGCCGGGGAGGCCGCCGCGCCCGATTGTGGTGCGCCTCCTGCACTTTCGTGATAGAGACCACATCCTCCGTAGAGCCAGAGACCTGCAGGACCTGAGAATAGATAATAGCAGGGTCATGGTCTTCCCGGACTTCACGAGAGACGTGCAAAAACGACAGGCCTCCTTCCTGGCGGTCAAGCGGAAGCTAAGGTCACTGCAACTGCCCTATGCCATGTTGTTCCCGGCTCGGCTACGGGTCATCGCTGGAGAACGCTCCCACTTCTTCAACACACCGCAGGAGGCTTGGAGCTGGTTGGATACTAGGGGGGAGTCGGACGTGAGCGCTCAGCCGGAGGCCTCGCCTGGCAGACAGTCCGCTGAGACGACGCCGCCGAGGAGATCTGGTTCCCCGTCGAGTTGGCAGCAGGAACGAGCTAAGGCGGTGCTGGCGGTGGCGGCCATCAGCCAGGAAGGCGCCAGCCCCGCCAGCGGCACGTTGGAGCAATCAAAGATCAGGGCTCCCAGTCCTGGCTCCAGTAGTGGTCAAGATCTCTCAGAAATGGACATCCCGGTGGTGACTCCCCAAACGGCGGACGGCATCTTTGGCTGATGTGGACGGCGAGCAGTTGGACACATTTGTCAGGTACTGGGTTGTGTATGGGAGCAGCCTTCGGACGATATGCAGTGAGATGCGGAGACCGACTAGGGCTCCACACTGGCATGTGGGGGGGGGTAGAGCGGGGGGGGTTCCTCCTGACTGTTCCGAGAGGTGCGGGGCGGGGGCAGGGGGTTTCGGACCTGCTTGGGTAGGCGTGCTGACCACCCTAGCCCTTTTCACTTGAAGTACTCTTTCGTTGCTAGAGTTTGGATGGGGTTTCCATGTTGGTTGTCTGTCCGGGGGTGTGGGAGTTGGGGAAGTTTCTTTGATCAGTTGGGGGGGGGGAATGGGGGTGGGATCCAGGCATGCCAGAGGGGTCACTGAGAACGTAGATGAAGCGCAATGGGTTCTGCAATGGAACCCGACCTAGGATACAAATGTCTCACGTGGAATGTAAGGGGGATGCACACGATGCAGAGGCGCCACAAGAGCCACTCCTATTTAGTCAGGCGGGGTATTCACTTCGCCTTCCTCCAGGAAACACACCTGCTTGACAAGGAGGGTAGGGCGCTACAGAAGAGGTGGAGGGGACAGGTCTACCACACTGGATATTCAGCATATGCCAGGGGGGTGGCCATCTGGATACGGGCGGGGGTACCTTTCCAATGCACACAGCACCTGATTGATCCGGAAGGGAGGTATGTCATGGTTAGGGGCAAACTAGATGGAAGGGACCTTACTCTGGGTTGTCTATACGCCCCGAACGTGGACCAACCTGCGTTTCTCTCCTTATTGTCCAGAAAACTGGCCCCGTTTCTGGTGGAGCCCTTGCTCCTTGGGGGGGATTTTAATAGCGTCACCGACACCACCCTGGACAGGTCGCACCCCCCCTACCCAATGCACCGGCTGGCAAACTAGCACTTGCGCGCACTGCTTGGCAGAACCGTTGGGGCCTGGTGGACTCGTGGAGGGCTAACCATCCATCGGACAGGGACTACTCGTTCTTTTCCGCTCTCCATGAGCTACACGTCCGCATCGATGCCTTCCTGTGCTCTCAGGGCGTACATACAGAGGTGGGCCACAGCGAATACCTCACGCGCACGATCTCGGATCATAACCCGTTGCTGTTGCAATTGGGCTGGTCCCGATATCTCCCGCGAATCCCTGCCTGGAAACTGCGCCCGGAGGTGCTGGAAGACCGTCTCTTCCGCACAACAATAGCCTTGAATATCGAGGACTACTTTCAGGTCAACGCGGGCACAGCGGGCTCGACCACGATAGAATGGGACGCCTTCAAGACGGTGGTAAGGGGTCAATGCATTGCGGCAGCGTCGGGTGTTCGGAGGACGTTGCTAGCGGACATTACTAAGGAAGACGGGAAATTGCGAGTCCTAGAGAGGGCGAGGCCTGAGCGACCAGACACACATGGGGCGCTATTGGAGGCGCGGGAAGCAGTGGCGGCGACAGTGGAGCGCCTCAGGTGCTTCGACTATAAGGCCTACCTCACACGCGCGCACTCGGAACGCGACAAGTCGGGAGCTCTTCTGGCCTGGCTGGCCAATCCGACTCGTCGGAGCTCGGTCATTCTTGAGCTCAGGGACCACTCGGGAGTGGCGCGGTTTGATCAGGAGGGGATCAATGAGGTATTCTACGATTACTACACGGAGCTCTACCGCAGTAGGATCCTACCGTCGGCGGAGGAATTTCAGGGTTTTGTAGAAGGCCTGGACCTGCCTGAGCTGGATAGAGAGGACGCAAAGCTGCTCGGGGGCAAAATCGAAGAGAGGGAGGTGAGGGTCGCCATCAAGAGCATGGCAAGGAACAAGACGCCGGGCTCAGACGGACTTCCAACGGAGTTTAAATCACGTATATCGACCTCCTGGCACCTAAACTGACGATGGTCTACAATGAAGCGCGGAGACTGGGCAGCCTACCGACGACCGCTGGCGAAGCACTCATAGTCCCCCTCCTGAAACCGGGAAAACAGACATGGGACAGGACAGCATATCGCCCGTTGTCCATGCTCAACCTAGATTACAAGATCTTGAGTAAGATCTTAGCAACGCGCCTGCTCCCCCACATGGCCTCGCTGATCCACGCGGACCAGTCCGGCTTCATCCCGGCCCGCAACACGGCGCTTAATGTGCAACGACTCCTGCACGTGTTGGAGGCTGACACCTATGACGGCGATGAAGCGGCGGTGTTTGCTGTAGACATGGAAAAGGCCTTTGACAGCCTGGAATGGCCTTATCTTTTCCATGTTATGCGCACGATGGGGCTGGGCGATGACTTCATAGATTGGACAGCGCTGCTATATCGCAATGCGACAGCGAGGGTCAGGACTGGGAGAATTATCTCTGAGATGTGTGTGGTGAGCAGGGGCACCCGCCAGGGATGCCCTCTCTCTCCCCTATTGTTTGCCATAGCTGTCGAGCCGCTCGCGGCAAGGGCCCGACTAGGACGGGCGTATCAGGGACTAGATGTCTATGGACAAGTACACCACATAGCTTTGTATGCAGACGACCTATTAATGTTTCTGGCGGACTCGGGTGACTCTCTGCGCGGTGCTAAGGCCCTCCTGCAATCGCTGAGTAGGGTGTCAGGGCTCCGAGTACACTGGACTAAGTCATACTTGTTCCCAGCTCGACCGCGCAGCATATGCCCACAGACCTCGGAGGGGGTGATATGGGAGGGGAGGAGCCTGCGCTACCTCGGGACCTCGATATTTCACGGATATTCTTGAGGGGAACGTCGGTTCGGCAATCAGACACGCCAGAGAGAATTTTGAGTTTTGGAGTACACTCCCGTTGTCACTCATGGGGAGAGAGGCTCTCCTTAAGATGGTGACCCTCCCACGGTTGCTTTATCTTTTTAGGACCCTCCCGATCTGGATCCCGGCGGGCCTTTTCCGACGCCTGAGATCGTTAGTAATCGGCTTTCTATGGGGGACGGGCAGACGCAGAGTGGCGCACAGCACTCTTCTCCGCCCTAGAGAGGAGGGGGGGCTTGCGGTACCAGACTTCGAACTGTACTACCTGGCGGCCCAGCTACAGTGGCAATGGGTCGCACGAACCAGGGGAGAAGGCGATGGCTCAGGAGAACCGGCGGGCCCGGTTCAGGTGTTAGCCCGGATTGTTCTGGGGCTCCCGCTGGGAGACTTCCACCTCATGCAAGAATTTGCGACGGCCCGGAGGAGCTGGAATAGATACCGCCGGAGGGGCCGCATTGGGGTACCGTACGCCCCTGAGATCCCGCTCCGATTGTGCGGGCCACTGCCGCATGGGGGATCGTGGCACGGCCTGGGGAATTGGGAACAGCTGGGACTCAAGTCCATGGGGGACCTCTATGAGGACGGAGCGATGCTGCCTTTCGACATACTAAAGGACCGCTTTGAACTATCGGGGGGGGGGACTTCCTTCTTCACGCGGCACTGACATCGGCAATCCGTAAGCACTGGAAGATGGGTATGGCGGAGCCACCACTATCTCTGGGATGCCAGTACGTGGTGATGATGGCGGGAACGGTCATGGCAGTCACGTGCCTCTACAGGCGCATGGTCTCGGAGACTGTTGCTCCTCTTCTGGCCCTGAAGGCGAAATGGGAGGCGGATCTGGCGATGGAGATCCCTGACGAAGCGTGGACTGGCATAGTGGCGCGGGCCCGCAACGGAACGCGCAACGCTAGATTTCAGCTGATGCACTTCTATGTCCTACACAGAGCCTACCTGACACCTGACAAGTTGCATAAATACTTCCCTACTCACCCGGCGACCTGTCCGCGATGCCCGGCGCCCTTGGCTGATTTCCAGCACATGTTCTGGTCCTGCCCAGAGTTGAGTCCCTTCTGGCGGGAGGTAGTGGACACCCTGAGGGAGGTCACAGAGAGGGACCTACACCTTTCCATGGCACACTGCATCCTGCACTGGTTCCCACACACATCGAAGAACAAGATTACTAGCAAGTTCTTAGACCTGGGTCTGCTCCTGGCGAAACGTGCCATAACATCCCAATGGAAAGCGAATAGGGGCCCTGTGGTGGGGAGGTGGAAGGCTGAGCTGCTCAATGGGCCAGATGTGAAGGGGAACTCCGCATGCAGGCCGCACTTAGCACAGAAAATGACACGGCGGTAGAGAAGGCCAGGGCGTGGGAGGGGCTGATTTTGGACCTCACACTGTTAGACCTGGAGGAGGAGGACACCCCGGCACATAGCCCTGCCCCGGCGGACCGCTTGACCGGAGAGGTGGCGTCCTAGGCTCCATCCTTCATCCCCCTACTTCCCGAGTGAGAACTACCAGTCTTTAGCCGGCTACTCCTGTTGGGCTACTTCGAGTCTGCATTGATCGGGATAACTGTGACCTTGCATTTGCTGACGAGCTGGCATGCCTGGGAGGGTGGGGGGTGGAGTCGGGGGAAGGGGGGATAGGTCGGGAGGGCGGGGAGGTGGAGGGGGTCGGGGTGGGTTAGGGGGTTGAGAAGCCCTTGCTTCGACATGTCTCTAGGCTACGCGATTTGGGGTGAGAGCGTGAGGATTACAAAGCAGCACTGTATTGACTAGGAAGCTGGTAACAACTGTTCAGTGGGACTCCAACATCCGCACATACTTCTCTGCTTTTGCGCTGCTCGACCTCCGGGGTGTGAGCTACAGAGCTGTGTGAAACGAATGATGATAACTCGTAAAGAGACTGCTTACCAGCAGAGATGACTCATATACTGTAACGTTATCACTATTTTTGCTGCAATAAAAAGATATTTACAAAAAAAAAACGAAGGTGCTTGGTAAGATTTTGGCCACGAGACTAGGGGCAGTTATCCAGTTATGTTATGTTATGTTACATAGTTTTTATATAGCGTACGGCTACTCGAGAGGAGTGTCCCGACGCTTTTCCACCAGTGGCTCATAAAAAGTAACACAACACAGCTAAAAACAGAAAACATAAAAGAAAAGTAAAAAGAAACAATTTAATAAAAGAACAGACTAAGAATTAAAAAGCCAAGTCTTCAGGCCCCTCCTAAACTGAAGCAGATTGGCAGTACTGCGCAATGAAAGTGGGAGCAGATTCCACAGCTGGGGAGCTCTACAACTAAAAGATCGCCCTCCGGCGCGGGCCTTCCTCACCCGTGGGACCACAGCTTTAAAGAGGGATTCCGAACGGAGGGAACGGACTGGATGATAAAAGTTCAGTCTCCGCTGCAGATATCCCGCCCCTGATCCATGCAAAGCTTTATGCATCAGGGTCAGGGATTTAAACTGGATCCGCTTCCTAATAGGGAGCCAATGAAGCGTCTGAAGCAACCTCGAAGCACGGGCTCGTCTACCAAGACCGAAAATTGCCCGGGCAGCAGAGTTCTGCACCAGTCATTGATCCACCTGGACCAATCGGGCTTTATGCCTCACAGGTCCACGTGCTTAAACTTAAGGCGCCTATTCGGGGTTCTACAGAAGGTATCTGCGAGACCCGAAGTGCCGGCAGCCCTGTTATCTCTCGATGCCCAGATGGCATTCGATAGTATGGAATAGCAGTATTTATACGCAGTTCTGGAGAAGCTGGTCTTCGGAGATCATTTTCGAGCATGGGTACGGCTGCTATACACTGACCCACTGGCAAGAGTCCGGGTCAATGGTGTGTTGTCAAGGGAGTTTCACCTGAGTCGGGGCACGCGTCAGGGTTGCCCCCTTTCCCCCACCCTGTTCGCGTTAGCACTGGAGCCGCTGGCGCACTGGGTCCGGACAGACCCCATGGTATGGGGTATAGACTTGGGTGGGGGATGGGAGGAGCGCATCTTGTTGTATGCTGACAACATTCTCCTATATGTTCAGAGGCCGGCTGCTTCCATTCAGAGATTGATGGACATCCTACGAGAGTTTGGTGCCTACTCCGGGTACTTACGGAACAGACTCCTCTGTGGGCCGGGACATTCCTTCCGGCAGTGATGAAATTACAAGGTTTGCGTCAGTGGAGCCTGATTGGTATTGATGTGCTGGGTGATGTTTGGAAACGGGGAGAAATGGTGGGTTTTGCGGACTTGCAGGCTGAGTTCCAAATGGGGAATGGGGACTTCCTACACTACCAACAGCTCAAACAAGCTCTGCACCGTCATTTGACACAAGGGGTGGAGCTACCTGAGTATTCTCCACTGGAGGATAGATTACTACTAGACCCTATGATTGATAAGGCTATCTCCCTCACATACAAGAAGCTTATCAATAACATCGCAGACACATTGGGCCCCCTGCGGGAAAAGTGGGAGTCAGCTCTGGGGATGCTGGAGGATGATGACTGGGGGGAGGCCCTGCAGTGTCCCCGAGAAGTGGCGATACGTGCCAGGTTCAGACTCGTCCAACTACGCATCCTGCATAGGTCATACACCCCACGAACGACGCAATACATAATAGGCTATGTGGACTCACACTTTTGCTTGCGGGGGTGTGGTGAAGAAGGGACCTTCTTCCACGTATTGTGGGATTGCGCTAGAATTAGGGCATCCTGGTCAAGACTAGCAGGCATCATGTCAGAAGTGGTGGGAGGGGACATGCCGCTGGAGGCCAGATGGCATGTCTTGGGTGTCACTAGTGACATCACCTGGCCAAAATGGGACAAAGTGTGGTTGGCTCTAGCGAGCATGGTGGCCAAGAGAAATATCGCAAGGTTATGGGGAAGTGATCTTGTCCCCACGGTGGAGGAGTGGGAGCGAGATCTGGACTGGTGCCAATGGGCTGAAAAAGTTATCTATAAGAGTCGGGGTTGCCCTAAGAAATGGGAGAAGGTATGGGCAGCATGGAGGAGGTACCGGGGAGAGTGGATGGACTCACAGACGGATGGGGAGCTGACCTGAGGAGAGATTGATGTGAAACGTTATATCCCATGGCTGTGCATTTAACGTCGAGGTCTTCTGATGCCCGTTCTGCACTAGATTCCCTGGGGGGCGGATGGGCTGGGGAGGGCCGCAAGGTGGTCCTAGAGGGGAGGTGGCGGGGAGTAGGGTGGGGATGATGAATATAATCTGTAGGCTTTGGGGGGGCCTGGAGTTGGGGGGCCATTAAGGATGTGTATACGTGTGTGGGAGGGGTCTGTAGTGGCAGGGGGTTTTAATGATTTTTTATTGAATTTGCAATCAATTTTATCGTATGTGTCAATGAACGTCCGTTGCTAACTGATGTGCGATGTTATGGAGCTGGTTGTTAATAAAAAGATTTTAAAAAAAAAATAATAATAATAATACACACAGAGATACAACCAAAATAGTGTAGTCTGAAGATGACAAAGCCAAGTCCCAGAGGAAGACTGACCAACTGCCCTTCGCAGGGAGCACTGTCTTCAATCAATCAATCATTACATTTGTAAAGCGCGCTACCTACCCGTGAGGGTCTCAAAGCGCTGGGAGGGTGGGAAGGGGGGCTGCTACTGATCGAAAAGCCAGGTCTTAAGAAGTCTTCTGAAGGCCAGCAGGTCCTGGGTCTGTCGTAGGCTGGTGGGGAGAGTGTTCCAGGTCTTAGCGGCGAGGTGGGAGAAGGATCTGCCGCCGGCTGTGGTTTTCCAGATGCGTGGAACTGTGTTGAGGGCGAGGTTGGCAGAGCGGAGGCTGCGGGTGGGGGTGTAGAAGTTGAGTCGGTTGTTGAGGTATGCTGGTCCGGCATTGTGTAGGGCTTTGTTATGCTGGATGACAAGTCTTCACCTCTCTGCCTTTGCTGTCAATAAGGTATGCAGGGCGTCACTTCTCCCTAAGGTACTCTAAAATGCAAGTTGCTCTGCCTTCCATGTTATCATAGTGTAGTGCATAGAAGAAGGCATTAGAGTGTTAGGTACTAGACAACATTTTAACTGTTAGACAAGTTCATTTTATTCTCAATATTTTTTGTTCAAAAAGTCTTTAATGGCTTTCATAACATACAAAAACACATGCGAAGATAGTACCAGGATCAAGAGCTGTCGGTTAGCAGATGTCCACACATTGAGTGACATGTAAGACCGATTGCATTCATAAAACCTTTTCTGTAGACAAACATGTTCACAGCCATATACGCCCTTCATACTGGTCCATTGTCCTATTACATAGCCATGTAGTGTCAAGCCATTCATGGAACAAATGTAATAACTACCGTAACCCACATAATCAAAATGGAGTGTGTGGGAGTGAGAATCCACGGGTTGTGCAGAGGTTATTCTAGTTATTTATTTATTACAAGTTTTCTTGCTGTTTTTTATAATATGTATTATATTATTTTATAATTTTTTATAACTGTGTAGTTGTTTTAGATGTAATGAGAAACTGACTATTCCTATAGTAATAAATACTTTTTACTTAAAAGTGTTCTCTCTTCTTAGTACAGAGTGTGCGATGCTGTGAGTAACACGGTGACTGTCACCATGATGCCCCGACCCCTTTATGGGATTGTTAGTAAACCAAAAACAAGGCTTCTATGTCAGTTACACATTGAACAGTGCCTTGCAGGGCTACAATAACCTGTCCTTCACATTCACCACTGGTGCACTGAACTAAGTTCAGCCATGTCACAAGTGGGTGAGAAAGCACACTTTGTAGAGTTACGCCAAAGTTCTACCTTACCCAACATAACCTGGTACTTTACATAGAACTAAGCATAAGAATTCAAAAGAAGAAGAATATAACTGTAAAGGTGGGTTAGTCTGGAGGTGAATTCTCAAGAGGTTTCGACATTATGATAATCATGGAGTCACTTAAACATCCCAGTCAGCAGGTTCATACTTTATATTGCCAGTGGATGTTTAACTGCATCTAGTGTCTGATGCCAACTGAGCTACACCCATGATCAAACTCATGACAGTAAACAAGAGAGTTGTGTTCCTTATGGTCTTTGTCAATGTATCTACTGGATGGAAGAAGTCACCACTTATAGTTGCCAAGGCATGTTTGGCAGAAAGATCTGTCTCTGAATTCTGTCCATATTCTGTGTCATTCCCCTTCATGTCTCTTATAGGACAGAAGCCTCCAGATGCCGGTGGGAGCAGGAAGAGACTCTTAGAGCTGAACCTGGCCCCAGCAGACAGGTTCTGGACATCTGCCAGGGATGGAGCAGTGAAGCTGCACATGGAAGAGACAGGACCAGCCTCTGAGCCCCCGGTCACCACACACCAGTTGTTAAGGGACACAGTCGAGCGATTCGGAGGGCACCCAGCGATGGTCGTGAAGAAAGACGGGCAGTGGAAAACTACCACCTATCTCCAGTTCTACCAGGCATGCCGGGCAGCAGCCAAGAGCTTTCTGAAGGTGGGTCCTAGCAAGCCCCACTGTTCTTCAGAGCTGGGGAATGGAATGTGTAAGGGGAGTGTGTAACTGGAGAAGAAGAGGCATTTTTGTGGTTAACAACTGACAACAAAAACAGGCCCTTTATTGATGGGTAACTATGTTACAGACAGAGGTTACAACTGTGGTAGGTACACTGGCACACACTTCTGGGCATGTGTGGCGGTGACTAATGTCAAATTGGGTAAAATGTCCACATGCTCCTGTTTTCTAAGGTCCATGCTTATTGATGCTGACTGGCTTACTAATGAGCAGGACAGGTGTCAGTCCAATAGCTCATCTTTAAAGATGTGTTTGTAGAAGGTAATGGTGCAGGGTTGGACTGTTGGACTGTGTAACAAAGATAGCCCTGGAAAAAGTCCAAACCAGCACTGCTGCCTTCCACTGATTGTTTCCATTCATTCTCTTTTCCCCCCTCGCTGTTTCTCTCTCACACTCTGTGCTTCTTCCTCACACCCTAAGCTGCCTCAAAACCCCAGGGTGTTGGAGACAGAGGAGTATGGTCCCTCCGGGGAAATGCCAGATGTGAGAAATTCCCACAGTAGCCCTGTGGTGGTCATAACCTGCTCCATAGCTTTGTGGCAACCTCTTTTTAAAATTATTTAGCTGGATATATTAAGAGGTGCAGTATCTTTGTGCTGAATGGAAAGGAAGTCTGATGCCAATCGTATCCTTACAATTCTGATTTTTACAGCTCGGCCTGAAGCGCCTTCATGGTGTTGGGATCCTGGGCCATAACTCTCCTGAGTGGTTCATTGCCTTTATTGGTGCCACCATGGCCCGGTAAGTGCCTGCTCATCACTTGCTCTTTGTACTTCTGCTTTAAGTAATCCTCACTTGCTCTTTGTACTCCTGCTTTAAGTAATCCTCACTTTCTCTTTGTTCAATGCCTATATTGGTGCCACCATGGCTCGGTAAGTGCCTGCTCATCACTTGCTCTTTGTACTCCTGCTTTAAGTAATCCTCACTTGCTCTTTGTTCAATGCCTATATTGGTGCCACCATGGCTCGGTAAGTGCCTGCTCATCACTTGCTCTTTGTACTTCTGCTTTAAGTAATCATCACTTGCTCTTTGTTCATCGCCTATATTGGTGCCACCATGGCCCGGTAAGTGCCTGCTCATCCCTTGGTCTTTGTACTTCTGCTTTAAGTAATCCTCACTTGCTCTTTGTACTCCTGCTTTAAGTAATCATCACTTGCTCTTTGTACTCCTGCTTTAAGTAATCATCACTTGCTCTTTGTACTCCTGCTTTAAGTAATCCTCACTTGCTCTTTGTTCAATGCCTATATTGGTGCCACCGCGGCCCGGTAAGTGCCTGCTCATCACTTGCTCTTTGTACTTCTGCTTTAAGTAATCATCACTTGCTCTTTGTACTCCTGCTTTAAGCAATCCTCACTTGCTCTTTGTACTCCTGCTTTAAGTAATCCTCACTTGCTCTTTGTACTTCTGCTTTAAGTAATCCTCACTTGCTCTTTGTTCAATGCCTATATTGGTGCCACCATGGCCCGGTAAGTGCCTGCTCATCACTTGCTCTTTGTACTTCTGCTTTAAGTAATCATCACTTGCTCTTTGTACTCCTGCTTTAAGCAATCCTCACTTGCTCTTTGTACTCCTGCTTTAAGTAATCCTCACTTGCTCTTTGTACTTCTGCTTTAAGTAATCCTCACTTGCTCTTTGTTCAATGCCTATATTGGTGCCACCATGGCCCGGTAAGTGCCTGCTCATCCCTTGCTCTTTGTACTTCTGCTTTAAGTAATCCTCACTTGCTCTTTGTACTCCTGCTTTAAGTAATCATCACTTGCTCTTTGTACTCCTGCTTTAAGTAATCATCACTTGCTCTTTGTACTCCTGCTTTAAGTAATCCTCACTTGCTCTTTGTTCAATGCCTATATTGGTGCCACCGCGGCCCGGTAAGTGCCTGCTCATCACTTGCTCTTTGTACTTCTGCTTTAAGTAATCATCACTTGCTCTTTGTACTCCTGCTTTAAGCAATCCTCACTTGCTCTTTGTACTCCTGCTTTAAGTAATCCTCACTTGCTCTTTGTACTTCTGCTTTAAGTAATCCTCACTTGCTCTTTGTTCAATGCCTATATTGGTGCCACCATGGCCCGGTAAGTGCCTGCTCATCACTTGCTCTTTGTACTTCTGCTTTAAGTAATCATCACTTGCTCTTTGTACTCCTGCTTTAAGCAATCCTCACTTGCTCTTTGTACTCCTGCTTTAAGTAATCCTCACTTGCTCTTTGTACTTCTGCTTTAAGTAATCCTCACTTGCTCTTTGTTCATCGCCTATATTGGTGCCACCATGGCTCGGTAAGTGCCTGCTCATCACTTGCTCTTTGTACTCCTGCTTTAAGTAATCCTCACTTGCTCTTTGTTCATCGCCTATATTGGTGCCACCATGGCCCGGTAAGTGCCTGCTCATCCCTTGCTCTTTGTACTTCTGCTTTAAGTAATCATCACTTGCTCTTTGTACTTCTGCTTTCAGTAATCATCACTTGCTCTTTGTACTTCTGCTTTAAGTAATCATCACTTGCTCTTTGTACTTCTGCTTTCAGTAATCATCACTTGCTCTTTGTACTCCTGCTTTAAGTAATCCTCACTTGCTCTTTGTACTTCTGCTTTAAGTAATCCTCACTTGCTCTTTGTACTTCTGCTTTAGGTAATCATCGCTTGCTCTTTGTACTTCTGCTTTAAGTAATCATCACTTGCTCTTTGTACTCCTGCTTTAAGCAATCCTCACTTGCTCTTTGTACTTCTGCTTTAGGTAATCATCGCTTGCTCTTTGTACTTCTGCTTTAAGTAATCATCACTTGCTCTTTGTACTTCTGCTTTCAGTAATCATCACTTGCTCTTTGTACTCCTGCTTTAAGTAATCCTCACTTGCTCTTTGTACTTCTGCTTTAGGTAATCCTCACTTGCTCTTTGTACTTCTGCTTTAAGTAATCCTCACTTGCTCTTTGTACTTCTGCTTTAGGTAATCATCGCTTGCTCTTTGTACTTCTGCTTTAAGTAATCCTCACTGGCTCTTTGTACTTCTGCTTTAAGTAATCATCACTTGCTCTTTGTACTCCTGCTTTAAGTAATCATCACTTGCTCTTTGTACTCCTGCTTTAAGTAATCCTCACTTGCTCTTTGTACTTCTGCTTTAGGTAATCATCGCTTGCTCTTTGTACTTCTGCTTTAGGTAATCATCGCTTGCTCTTTGTACTTCTGCTTTAAGTAATCATCACTTGCTCTTTGTACTCCTGCTTTAAGTAATCCTCACTTGCTCTTTGTTCAATGCCTATATTGGTGCCACCACGGCCCGATAAGTGCCTGCTCATCACTTGCTCTTTGTACTTCTGCTTTAAGTAATCATCACTTGCTCTTTGTACTTCTGCTTTCAGTAATCATCACTTGCTCTGTGTACTCCTGCTTTAAGTAATCTTCACTTGCTCTTTGTACTTCTGCTTTAGGTAATCATCGCTTGCTCTTTGTACTTCTGCTTTAAGTAATCATCTCTTGCTCTTTGTACTCCTGCTTTAAGTAATCATCATTTGCTCTTTGTACTCCTGCTTTAAGTAATCCTCACTTGCTCTTTGTTCAATGCCTATATTGGTGCCACCATGGCCCGGTAAGTGCCTGCTCATCACTTGCTCTTTGTACTTTTGCTTTAAGTAATCATCACTTGCTCTTTGTACTCCTGCTTTAAGCAATCCTCACTTGCTCTTTGTACTTCTGCTTTAAGTGATCATCACTTGCTCTTTGTACTCCTTCTTTAAGTAATCCTCACTTGCTTTTTGACCTCATGCTTTGAGTAATCCTCACTTGCTCTTTGTACTCCTGCTTTAAGTAATCATCACTTGCTCTTTTTACTTCTGCTTTAAGTAATCATCACTTTCTCTTTGTACTCCTGCTTTGAGTAATCATCACTTGCTCTTTGTTCTTATTCTTTGAGTAATCATAACATGCCCAAACTAACACTAAGCAAGGCGGGGTACTGGGACTTTGGGGCACACTTTGTAGAGACTGCCTACACATACACAGTTTCACCAACATCACCTGGGATGCCACTACATTATATTTGGTTTTTGGACTGTGGTTGTGAAAGAAAAGATGCAAAGATAAGGCGTGATGATGTCCGCATCACACAAATAGAGTTTTACATCATTCCTTGTGTGTGTTCTTGGTCGTACTGCCACAGTCAAGGGCTTGCCAGTCTTCATGTGTTGTTAAGAAACTCTTGGTTCCCTCAATTGGTTGTTAAGTTATTGTATTTTTCCACTTTTATTGTGTATACTATGACACAAGTATAGCTTCACAGCTCCTCTCGGAAGTCTGTGATGTGAATTTCTAGACATTTCCACCACAGACTAGAGTCTAATTCCGTTTTTTACACAACATGTGGTCAATGGGTTGAGTAAGTTAGTTTTATTGATCTGAGAACTGTATCAACGTGATTCTATATTTATTTGGTTGGTTGATAATCCAAGACGAACCAAAGTCATTCAAAAGGATTTGGGAATAGAGCATGGCATCATTATATTCCCTCATACGGTACAAAGGTATCTTGCTAACTGTAAAAGTATGAATTTTAGACTTTCCCCCTTTAATTGCAGGGGTTTACCTTCTGGAATTTACTCCACAAATTCAGCAGACGCCTGTCAGTACGTGGCCAGCAACTGTGAGGCCAACATCCTTGTGGTGGAGAATCAGCATCAACTGGAAAAAATCCTGCAGGTGAGATGTTCACAACTTCTTTCTGCTTCTAAGCACAGAACTCACAATGAAACCTAAAGTATTGGAAGGAGCCTTCAACAGCCTTCAGCCTGGTCATCCCGAGATCACCATGCCTGCTCTTGCACAGATTTATAATCCAAGCACAAACATTCATAGGTCAGGGCAACCTTATGATGAGGTCAACAGTATGTTCTTTAGAGATCGAAAGGATAAATAAATAACCCAGGCCTATCATCAGTGGTGATCGCTACATTTATTTTTCAAACATACTTTACTGCATTTCACAAACATAAGTATTACAATTCACCACAGAATATACCCTGCATTGGGTTGTATCAAGAAAAGATGCATATCTTCAATGCCACTGAGGAAGTAAGGACAAAGTGCATATCACAATGCTCTGATGGCATTACAGCACACCTGCAAGTAAAGGTAATCAGTCAACAACCACTTCCTCCCACCCCTATACCCACCCAAACCCTATCACCAAGATCATCTAGTTCCCAAGGGGCAAGTCACTTGTCGTTAGAGGGGTGTGAAGTGCTCTTTTGTATCATAGTCCTATGTAGTCGGTGACTAATGTATACCACAAAAGCGAATGGGAATGTCGAATGTCGAATGCCAGAGCCTAAGGATCGAAAGATCCACAATGGGTTGTCAGGTAAAAGTCAGTGTCCTCTGCCTGAACATTGAACTGCTCTGGCAAAGTATCACATATCACAGCTATGGGACGTTTCGTAGCCCACGGTACTCCTCGGGGTGCATCGCCAAGCATTGAGCTGAACCGCATTGACTAACCTCCTCGTGCCAGCTCAGTACAGTGGGCAGTATTGGGGGCTTGCAGCGACACGTTATTTGCCGCTTGGCCAAGTGTAGAGTCAAGTCAACGAAATGAGAATCCGATGCGGAAGTCTTGGATCTGGGAAATAAGCCCAGTATGTAATGCTCCACTTTGTCCCAGTGACTGATTTCAGTTAAGTTTCTGAGCGATTTCCGAACCCCCCACCAATAAGATAACTGAGAAGGGAATGCCAGCATATGCAAGAGATCAGCGTCATCAGTGCAACATCTAGTGCAGTTGGATTCAACTGGGTAAACATTCTGTGTAGTTTGGAGGGTGTCAAGTATGATCTGTGTAATAACGTAAACTTGATCAACTTGAGTCGTGTGTTGCGGGTACAACGCTAGGATATTCCAGAAGGAACTTCCATTCCTTATCATGAAATGGGCGATCCAAGTCTGCCTGCCAACGATCTTGCAACAATGTCAGCTACAAATAGGTGGGAGGGTAGACCTTTGTAGAGCCACTTACTCACTAAGGGGGTCATTAGGATGGCGGACGGACTTGCGTCCGTCCGCCACCCCTGAGTTTGAGGGACCGTCCGCATGGGCAGCGGCGGTCCCTCCATAGCAAGTAGGATGTGACCGCCACCCTGGCGGTCACATCCTGTATGTTTTACATTGCGGCGGATGCTGCTTGAAGCAGCATCCGCCGCAATGCAAAAAACGAAAGGTGTGCATTTGCATGCACAAAGCGGCAGGCACCGCGTGGTGCCTGCCGCTTCGTGCACGCAAGGGCAGGGGGGTACCATAGGTACCCCCCATGTGCACCCCCCACGCAACCTTCACCCAGGGGGCCCGCAACGGGCCCCCAAAGTGACTGTCCGTATGCTTTTCCACGGCGGAAAAGCCGCCGCGGAAAAGCATGACTCACCCTGCATCCTAATATGGCTGGCGGTGTCTGATAGACACCGCCAGCCATGTTATTGCTTTTCCGCCGTGGTCGCCTTCCGACCACGGTGGAAAAGCGGCGGACGGATTGGGAGACCCACCAGCCATCCTGATTTGGCGGTGGGTCTTTCAGGCCTCCTCGGCGGATTTCCCGCATACTCCGGGCCGGCGGTGGCTTCCGCCGGCCCGGAGTATGCAGGAAATCCGCCATCCTAATGACCCCCTAAGTGTCTTCCTGTGCCCATTTTGTAGGCCACCTGAATCAGTGCATTTGTGGTAGGTTCCACCCCCATCGGCGACCAGTACCAATGCACGTAAAGTAGGATGATGGCATGTGTAATAAATATGGCTCCGATAAGGTCCTGTGAGTGTATAAAGTCCTGGTGTGAAAGCCATTGCCCATTCTCCAAGAAGTCACCAATGGTGGAGAAACCAGCCGCCTCCGAAGCTGCCAGTTTAGTGGTTGTGGGAACACCTGTCGGGGTGGGTAAGCCACACAGAGGAATGTTCGGGGCATTAGGAGTTGCAGTGGCGTGATATGAACTGTAGTGTTTCAATATGTAAAAGCATATGAAGGAGTAGTGGACGTCCGTCTGGGGGACATTGTCTCCCAGGTAAAAGTAGTGTGTAAAGGCTCTCAGTGCGAAATTTAGAGCGTGTGTAGTATATTTATTGCAAATGTAAGACCGATATCCAATAGGAGAGCCACTGCAAGTGCGCGCCAAGGCGATAAGACCAAAATTGGGTGTGTCCAGCCCGCCGTGTACTATGGGCAGCTGTAACTTGAGGAGACTAATTCAGCATCGGCCTGAGCCTCATATTAGGTCTATTAACAAGGAATCTAAAGTCCTAAAGACAGACTCCGGAACAACTATGGGGTAAGTTTACAAAATAGTATGAAAATTTGGAATGCATCTCCATTTTGGCAAGGGCCAATCGGTCTGTAACCAAAAGAGGAAGGGTGACCCATAATTTATCTTGTGCTCTGAGCAAAGAGGTAGCTTGGAGTAGGTTCCCTCAAGCCAATTAATGTGTGATGTATAAACCTGGATATCTAAATATCTGAATGTGTGTTAGGTGACCGGTATCGTTTGTGTACTCAGAAAAATTCTAGCACATCCAGAGCATTGTGCTCTGGAATGAGAATCTGTGTGTTTTGGCATGATTAACACGTAGCCCAGAAAAGTCCCTTAACATCTGAAGAATGGTGGAGATAAGTGCGAGTTCCATTCCCTGGTCTCTGATGTATTTAATCATGTCATCCGCGTATATCGAAATGGTGTGGGACTGCAGCCCGTGTGTAATATACCAGCCTGCTACCAGCTACCTCCTGGCGACTTCTGCAGAATTATGCATTTGACGCATCTGCCACGTAATCAACCATGTACTGCATAATCTACAGATTTTAACAACAAAATTGCTTTCCATCTCAAATGGTTGAAAAGTTACTAAAAATGCAGCGACACATCTTGCTGCATGTGGGAAGGCCCTTTGGAAAGCTGGAATAGTCAACTTTCTGTTTCCCACTGCTAAATGTGGTTGTTAAATTGGTATTAATAGGGTGCAACCAGTGCCCAAACAGTGTTACCAAGTTTAAAAACGGCAAATAAAAGAAGTAATACTGTTTCAAAATGTGCCGGTTTATGCCGCATAATTTGCCTTTTCTTGCCACATAATTTACTCACCCTGCCACATAATGTAGCCCTCTCCTGCCGCATAATTCCAGTGGTCCTGATGCTAGGGTAATCCATGGCAGTGATTTTGTTCCTTGTATATTTCACATGCTTTACTAAATCTTGCATTCCCCAGGTGTGCTAGCTGTTTCCAGCATGTGTGTTTCTGTATTTCATTCCACAGCAGATTACTCTTGGATGATTCACCCTTTGTACTGAGTCACCTCCAGGTGTTTATAACAGGCTACAGTTGGGCACTTTGGAGTTGAGGATACAGGCAGTACAGATTTCACACTGTGACTGTCTGTGGGTCAAAAAGGTGTTCAGATTACATGGTCAGTCAAAATATAGCCTTTCTGCAGAGCACAAATAGCAATTGTCCTGCATTCCAGTAGTGATCCTATGCAAAGGTGTGTGAAGGAGCTACTTATTGGTCAAAACAACAAGGTGAAAGGAAAATAATGTATTTTTGTTACACATTTAACTTAAACAGCTAACAAAACCCAGTCGCGGCCAGCATGAGTCGCGGGTGTGAGGGTCGTGAGGGGTTGGTTTAATTTTAATATTAAAAAATAAAAAAACTTTCCTTATAAAAAATTAAAAAACTTTCCTTACCCGGCCCGATCCGGTCCCACGTCGTCTCTGCTTAGGGGCCTCACATGTTCCAATTGTGCCTGGGGCCCCACATATCCTAGGACTGGCCCTGAGTCTAATTAGAGATGAGAATAGTGATGTTCCCAGAGGTGAACAGAGGGAACTCTCGATGAAAGCCTACTTCCTAGCTTTGAAGGTATGAAACAGAAGTCCCAAGATATTTGCATGCCTAATTTGCATACCTGCTTTCTGGGCCTCCTTTAATTTTGACTTGTGTTAAAAAAAAAAGCTCCAATTTTTTGGGGCAGTTAACTCTGGAAGCCCCCCTCCTCTGAGTGGCCGTGAGGGTCCATGGGGGGCTCTCTGCCAGCTTTAGCATTTCATTGAGAAGCTGGAGGCTTTTCGACCTCAAACCTACCTCTGGCTTTACGTGCGCAGATTAAGATTGAAACACGACCAAACACCTTTATATCAGAAGCATTTATATGAGAGGAGAGGTTTCCACAAGGAAATACTTGAAGAAAGGTGGAGGAAAACAAACATTGGCAGGTCCAATGGGTCCAGCTATTGGATAATGAAAAGGTGTCTTCATGGACTGGGCAGGCACAGAACCCTCACGAGAGAAGTGTGACCCTTTAGTGACGTGTGGAGATGGCCAGAGAGGTTCTTCACTAGGTCTGGCTCAGGGCTGTACTCTGGCCCTGGTACAGGTGGCTTGAGGCTACTGACCTCATGTGTTACAGCAGTTTAGAGATGACGTCACAGTCAGCTGGCTGGCTCTGGCGAAGCTCCTAGAAGTGGAGCTGTTTATTCGACCCTTGACCCTGCTGAGTGAGCTGCTGCTGCTGCTTTTTTGTTGATGAGCAGTGTTTTGATTGGCTCTCCTCTGCCCCATCCATTATTCAGGAACCGCCAAGTGACATTGGCATTTCTGCCACCATTAATGTGGCAAAGGAGGGAACCAGCCCTGGTAAGGCCAGCTGCGGGCCATCGCAGGCATAGAAATGTAGGAAAAGCTCAAAACAAGCACTGGCTACTGTGGCTCACACAGGTTCTGGAGCAGAGGTCAAAGGCCCTCCGCCCTGCCGTGTGGCCAACAACACCAACTCAGACACAAACCGACGCCTCCCTTTTGGTGTGGCGACGGTAAGGTATTTTTTCCAGATGATGATGGGGTATGTAGAGCCAGTGTCATGACGCTGAGGAAACCCGTTCCAAGGCACCTGCTCAAAAACGCTGCGCCAGCCTCACCTTCCAGGCCACTGAGCACCGATCTCTTCAAGTTGGTGGGTGCTGAGTCAGCGCTACCAGGGTGGGCATGCCTGATGGAGGGTGCTGAGTCAGCGCTGCCAGGGTGGGCATGTCTGATGGTGGGTGCTGAGTCAGCGCTGCCAGGGTGGGCATGTCTGATGGTGGGTGCTGAGTCAGTGCTGCCAGGGTGGGCATGCCTGATGGTGGGTGCTGAGTCAGCGCTGCCAGGGTGGGCAAGTCTGATGGTGGGTGTTGAGTCAGCGCTGCCAGGGTGGGCATGCCTGTTGGTGGGTGATGTGTCAGCACAGCCAGAGTGGGCATGTCTGATGGTGGGTGCTGAGTCAGAGCTGCCAGGTAGGGCATGTCTGATGGTGGGTGCTGATTCAGCGCTGCCAGGGTGGGCATGTCTGATGGTGGGAGCTGAGTCAGCGCTGCCAGGGTGGGCATGTCTGATGGTGGGTGATGTGTCAGCACAGCCAGAGTGGGCATGTCTGATGGTGGGTGCTGAGTCAGAGCTGCCAGGTAGGGCATGTCTGATGGTGGGTGCTGATTCAGCGCTGCCAGGGTGGGCATGTCTGATGGTGGGAGCTGAGTCAGCGCTGCCAGGGTGGGCATGTCTGATGGTGGGTGCTGAATCAGCGCTGCCAGGTAGGGCATGTCTTATGGTGGGTGCTGATTCAGCGCTGCCAGGGTGGGCATGCCTGATGGTGGGTGCTGAGTCAGCGCTGCCAGGGTGGGCATGCCTGATAGGTGCTGAGTCAGCACTGCTAGAGAGGGCATGTCTGATGGTGGGTGCTGAGTCAGAGCTGCCAGGTAGGGCATGTCTGATGGTGGGTGCTGATTCAGCGCTGCCAGGGTGGGCATGTCTGATGGTGGGAGCTGAGTCAGCGCTGCCAGGGTGGGCATGTCTGATGGTGGGTGCTGAATCAGCGCTGCCAGGTAGGGCATGTCTGATGGTGGGTGCTGATTCAGCGCTGCCAGGGTGGGCATGCCTGATGGTGGGTGTTGAGTCAGCGCTGCCAGGGTGGGCATGCCTGTTGGTGGGTGATGTGTCAGCACAGCCAGAGTGGGCATGTCTGATGGTGGGTGCTGAGTCAGCGCCTCCAGGGTGGGCATGCCTGATGGTGGGTGCTGAGTCAGCGCTGCCAGGGTGGGCATGCCTGATGGGTGCTGAGTCAGCGCTGCCAGGGTAGGCATGCCTGATGGTGGGTGATGAGTCAACGCTGCCAGGGTGGACATGCCTGATGGTGGGTGCTGAGTCAACGCTGCCAGGGTGGGCATGACTGATGGTGGGTGCTGATTCAGCGCTGCCAGGGTGGGCTTGTCTGATGGTGGGTGTTGAGTCAACTCTGTCAGGGTGGGCATGCCTGATGGTGGGTGCTGAGTCAGAGCTGCCAGGTAGGGCATGTCTGATGGTGGGTGCTGATTCAGCGCTGCCAGGGTGGGCATGTCTGATGGTGGGAGCTGAGTCAGCGCTGCCAGGGTGGGCATGTCTGATGGTGGGTGCTGAATCAGCGCTGCCAGGGTGGGCATGTCTGATGGTGGGAGCTGAGTCAGCGCTGCCAGGGTGGGCATGTCTGATGGTGGGTGCTGAGGCAGCGCTGCCAAGGTGGGCATGCCTGATGGTGGGTGCTGAGTCAGCGCTTCCAGGGTGGGCATGCCTGATGGTGGGTGCTGAGTCAGCGCTGCCAGGGTGGGCATGCCTGATGGTGGGTGCTGAGTCAGCGCTGCCAGGGTGGGCATGTCTGATGGTGGGTGCTGAGTCAGCGCTGCCAGGGTGGGCATGCCTGATGGTGGGTGCTGAGTCAGCGATGCCCGGGTGGGCATGCCTGATGGTGGGTGCTGAGTCAGCGCTGCCAGGGTGGGCATGTCTGATGGTGGGTGCTGAGTCAGTGCTGCCAGGGTGGGCATGCCTGATGGTGGGTGCTGAGGCAGCGCTGCCAGGGTGGGCATGTCTGATAGTGGGTGATGAGTCAGCGCTGCCAGGGTGGGTGTCTGATGGTGAGTGCTGAGTCAGCGCTGCCAGGGTGGGCATGCCGGTGGTGGGCGCTGAGTCAGTGCTGCCAGGGTGGGCATGTCTGATGGTGGGTGCTGAGTCAGCACTGCTAGAAAGGACATGTCTGATGGTGGGTGCTGAGTCAGCGCTACCAGGGTGGGCATGCCTGATGGTGGGTGCTGAGTCAGCACTGCCAGGGTGGGCATGTCTGATGGTGGGTGCTGAGTCAGCGCTGCCAGGGTAGGTATGTCTGATGGTAGGTTCTGAGTCTGCGCAGCCCGGGTGAGCATGGGTGATGGTGGGTGCTGAGTCAGCGCTGCCAGGGTGGGCATGTCTGATGGTGGGTGCTAAGTCAGCGCCTCCAGGGTGGGCATGCCTGATGGTGGGTGCTGAGTCAGCGCTGCCAGGGTGGGCATGCCTGATGGTGGGTGCTGAGGCAGCGCTAACAGGGTGGGCATGCCTGATGGTGGGTGCTGAGGCAGCGCTTACAGGGTGGGCATTCCTGATGATGGGTGCTGAGTCAGCGCTGCCCGGGTGAGCATGTCTGATGGTGGGTACTGAGTCAGCGCTGCCATGGTGGGCATGTCTGATGGTGGGTACTGAGTCAGTGCTGCCAGGGTGGGCATGTCTGATGGTGGGTGCTGAGTCAGCGCTGCCAGGGTGGGCATGTCTGATGGTGGGTGCTGAGTCAGCGCTGCCAGGGTGGGCATGTCTGATGGTGGGTGCTGAGTCAGTGCTGCCAGGGTGGGCATGTCTGATGGTGGGTGCTGAGTCAGCGCTGCCAGGGTGGGCATGCCTGATGGTGGGTGCTGAGTCAGCTCTGCCAGGGTGGGCATGTCTGATGGTGGGTGCTGAGTCAGCGCTGCCAGGGTGGGCATGCCTGATGGTGGGTGCTGAGGCAGCGCTGCCAGGGTGGGCATGTCTGATGGTGGGTGCTGAGTCAGCGCTGCCATGGTGGGCATGCCTGATGGTGGGTGCTGAGTCAGCGCTGCCAGGGTGGGCATGCCTGATGGTGGGTGCTGAGGCAGCGCTGCCATGGTGGGCATGTCTGATGGTGGGTGCTGAGTCAGCACTGCTAGGGAGGGCATGTCTGATGGTGGGTGCTGAGTCAGCGCTGCCAGGGTTGGCATGCCTGATGGTGGGTGCTGAGTCAGCGCTGCCAGGGTGGGCATGTCTGATGGTGGGTGCTGAGTCAGAGCTGCCAGGGTGGGCATGCCTGATGGTGGGTGCTGAGTCAGCCCTGCCAGGTTGGGCATGCCTGATGGTGGGTGATGAGTCAGCGCTGCCAGGGTGGGCATGCCTGATGGTGGGTGCTGAGTCAGCGCTGCCAGGGTCGGCATGCCTGATGGTGGGTGCTGAGGCAGCGCTTCCAGGGTGGGCATGTCTGATGGTGGGTGCTGAGTCACCCCTGCCAGGGTGGGCATGCCTGATGGTGGATGCTGAGGCAGCGCTGCCAGGGTTGGATTGCCTGATGGTGGGTGCTGAGTCAGCCCTGCCAGGGTGGGCATGCCTGATGGTGGGTGCTGAGTCAGCGCTGCCAGGGAGGGCATGCCTGATGGTGGGTGATGAGTCAGCGCTGCCAGGGTGGGCATGACTGATGGTGGGTGCTGAGTCAGCACTGCTAGGGAGGGCATGTCTGATGGTGGGTGCTGAGTCAGCGCTGCCAGGGTGGGCATGCCTGATGGTGGGTGCTGAGTCAGCGCTGCCAGGGTGGGCATGTCTGATGGTGGGTGCTGAGTCAGTGCTGCCAGGGTGGGCATGTCTGATGGTGGGTGCTGAGTCAGCGATGCCAGGGTGGGCATGCCTGATGGTGGGTGCTGAGTCAGCGCTGCCAGGGTGGGCATGTCTGATGGTGGGTGCTGAGTCAGTGCTGCCAGGGTGGGCATGCCTGATGGTGGGTGCTGAGGCAGCGCTGCCAGGGTGGGCATGTCTGATAGTGGGTGCTGAGTCAGCGCTGCCAGGGAGGGCATGTCTGATGGTGAGTGCTGAGTCAGCGCTGCCAGGGTGGGCATGTCTGATGGTGGGTGGTGAGTCAGTGCAGCCAGGGTGGGCATGTCTGATGGTGGGTGCTGAGTCAGCACTGCTAGAGAGGGCATGTCTGATGGTGGGTGCTGAGTCAGCGCTGCCAGGGTGGGCATGCCTGATGGTGGATGCTGAGTCAGCACTGCCCGGGTGGGCATGTCTGATGGTGGGTGCTGAGTCAGCGCTGCCAGGGTAGGTATGTCTGATGGTAGGTGCTGAGTCTGCGCAGCCCGGGTGAGCATGGGTGATGGTGGGTGATGAGTCAGCGCTGCCAGGGTGGGCATGTCTGATGGTGGGTGCTAGATCAGCGCCTCCAGGGTGGGCATGCCTGATGGTGGGTGCTGAGTCATCGCTGCCAGGGTGGGCATGCCTGATGGTGGGTGCTGAGGCAGCGCTAACAGGGTGGGCATGCCTGATGGTGGGTGCTGAGGCAGCGCTTACAGGGTGGGCATTCCTGAGGATGGGTGCTGAGTCAGCGCTGCCCGGGTGAGCATGTCTGATGGTGGGTACTGAGTCAGCGCTGCCATAGTGGGCATGTCTGATGGTGGGTACTGAGTCAGTGCTGCCAGGGTGGGCATGTCTGATGGTGGGTGCTGAGTCAGCACTGCCAGGGTGGGCATGTCTGATGGTGGGTGCTGAGTCAGGGCTGCCAGGGTGGGCATGCCTGATGGTGGGTGCTGAGTTAGCATGGCCAGGGTGGGCATGCATGATGGTGGGTGCTGAGTCAGCGCTGCCAGGGTGGGCATGCCTGATGGTGGGTGCTGAGGCAGCGCTTCCAGGGTGGGCATGTCTGATGGTGGGTGCTGAGTCACCCCTGCCAGGGTGGGCATGCCTGATGGTGGATGCTGAGGCAGCGCTGCCAGGGTTGGATTGCCTGATGGTGGGTGCTGAGTCAGCCCTGCCAGGGTGGGCATGCCTGATGGTGGGTGCTGAGTCAGCGCTGCCAGGGAGGGCATGCCTGATGGTGGGTGATGAGTCAGCGCTGCCAGGGTGGGCATGACTGATGGTGGGTGCTGAGTCAGCACTGCTAGGGAGGGCATGTCTGATGGTGGGTGCTGAGTCAGCGCTGCCAGGGTGGGCATGCCTGATGGTGGGTGCTGAGTCAGCGCTGCCAGGGTGGGCATGTCTGATGGTGGGTGCTGAGTCAGCGCTGCCAGGGTGGGCATGCCTGATGGTGGGTGCTGAGTCAGCGATGCCCGGGTGGGCATGCCTGATGATGGGTGCTGAGTCAGCGCTGCCAGGGTGGGCATGTCTGATGGTGGGTGCTGAGTCAGTGCTGCCAGGGTGGGCATGCCTGATGGTGGGTGCTGAGGCAGCGCTGCCAGGGTGGGCATGTCTGATAGTGGGTGCTGAGTCAGCGCTGCCAGGGAGGGCATGTCTGATGGTGAGTGCTGAGTCAGCGCTGCCAGGGTGGGCATGTCTGATGGTGGGTGGTCAGCCAGTGCAGCCAGGGTGGGCATGTCTGATGGTGGGTGCTGAGTCAGCACTGCTAGGGAGGGCATGTCTGATGGTGGGTGCTGAGTCAGCGCTGCCAGGGTGGGCATGCCTGATGGTGGGTGCTGAGTCAGCACTGCCAGGGTGGGCATGCCTGATGGTGGGTGCTGAGTCAGCGCTGCCAGGGTAGGTATGTCTGATGGTAGGTGCTGAGTCTGCGCAGCCCGGGTGAGCATGGGTGATGGTGGGTGCTGAGTCAGCGCTGCCAGGGTGGGCATGTCTGATGGTGGGTGCTGAGTCAGCGCCTCCAGGGTGGGCATGCCTGATGGTGGGTGCTGAGTCAGCGCTGCCAGGGTGGGCATGCCTGATGGTGGGTGCTGAGGCAGCGCTAACAGGGTGGGCATGCCTGATGGTGGGTGCTGAGGCAGCGCTAACAGGGTGGGCATTCCTGATGATGGGTGCTGAGTCAGCGCTGCCCGGGTGAGCATGTCTGATGGTGGGTACTGAGTCAGGGCTGCCATGGTGGGCATGTCTGATGGTGGGTACTGAGTCAGTGCTGCCAGGGTGGGCATGTCTGATGGTGGGTGCTGAGTCAGCGCTGGAAGGGTGGGCATGTCTGATGGTGGGTGCTGAGTCAGGGCTGCCAGGGTGGGCATGCCTGATGGTGGGTGCTGAGTCAGCGCTGCCAGGGTGGGCATGTCTGATGGTGGGTGCTGAGTCAGCGCTGCCAGGGTGGGCATGCCTGATGGTGGGTGCTGAGTCAGCGATGCCCGGGTGGGCATGCCTGATGATGGGTGCTGAGTCAGCGCTGCCAGGGTGGGCATGTCTGATGGTGGGTGCTGAGTCAGTGCTGCCAGGGTGGGCATGCCTGATGGTGGGTGCTGAGGCAGCGCTGCCAGGGTGGGCATGTCTGATAGTGGGTGCTGAGTCAGCGCTGCCAGGGAGGGCATGTCTGATGGTGAGTGCTGAGTCAGCGCTGCCAGGGTGGGCATGTCTGATGGTGGGTGGTCAGCCAGTGCAGCCAGGGTGGGCATGTCTGATGGTGGGTGCTGAGTCAGCACTGCTAGGGAGGGCATGTCTGATGGTGGGTGCTGAGTCAGCGCTGCCAGGGTGGGCATGCCTGATGGTGGGTGCTGAGTCAGCACTGCCAGGGTGGGCATGCCTGATGGTGGGTGCTGAGTCAGCGCTGCCAGGGTAGGTATGTCTGATGGTAGGTGCTGAGTCTGCGCAGCCCGGGTGAGCATGGGTGATGGTGGGTGCTGAGTCAGCGCTGCCAGGGTGGGCATGTCTGATGGTGGGTGCTGAGTCAGCGCCTCCAGGGTGGGCATGCCTGATGGTGGGTGCTGAGTCAGCGCTGCCAGGGTGGGCATGCCTGATGGTGGGTGCTGAGGCAGCGCTAACAGGGTGGGCATGCCTGATGGTGGGTGCTGAGGCAGCGCTAACAGGGTGGGCATTCCTGATGATGGGTGCTGAGTCAGCGCTGCCCGGGTGAGCATGTCTGATGGTGGGTACTGAGTCAGGGCTGCCATGGTGGGCATGTCTGATGGTGGGTACTGAGTCAGTGCTGCCAGGGTGGGCATGTCTGATGGTGGGTGCTGAGTCAGCGCTGGAAGGGTGGGCATGTCTGATGGTGGGTGCTGAGTCAGGGCTGCCAGGGTGGGCATGCCTGTTGGTGGGTGCTGAGTTAGCACGGCCAGGGTGGGCATGCATGATGGTGGGTGCTGAGTCAGCGCTGCCAGGGTGGGCATGCCTGATGGTGGGTGATGAGTCAGCGCTGCCAGGGTGTGCATGCCTGATGGTGGGTGCTGAGTCTGCGCAGCCCGGGTGAGCATGGGTGATGGTGGGTGCTGAGTCAGCGCTGCCAGGGTGGGCATGTCTGATGGTGGGTGCTGAGTCATCGCTGCCAGGGTGGGCATGCCTGATGGTGGGTGCTGAATCAGCGCTGCCAGGGTGGGTATGCCTGATGGTGGGTGCTGAGTCAGTGCTGCCAGGGTGGGCAATGCCTGATGGTGGGTGATGAGTCAGCGCTGCCAGGGTGGGCATGTCTGATGGTGAGTGCTGAGTCAGCACTGCTAGGTAGGGCATGTCTGATGGTGGGTGCTGAGTCAGCGCTGCCAGGGTGGGCATGCCTGATGGTGGGTGCTGAGTCAGCGCTGCCAGGGTGGGCATGTCTGATGGTGGGTGCTGAGTCAGCGCTGCCAGGGTGGGCATGCCTGATGGTGGGTGCTGAGTCCGAGCTGCCAGGGTGGGCATGCCTGATGGTGGATGCTGAGTCAGCCCTGCCAGGGTAGGCATGCCTGATGGTGGGTGCTGAATCAGCGCTGCCAGGGTGGGTATGCCTGATGGTGGGTGCTGAGTCAGTGCTGCCTGGGTGGGCATGCCTGATGGTGTGTGCTGAGTCAGCGCTGCCAGGGTGGGCATGTCTGATGGTGTGTGCTGAGTCAGCGCTGCCAGGGTTGGCATGCCTGATGGTGGGTGCTGAGTCAGCACTGCCAGGGTCGACATGCCTGACGGTGGGTGATGAGTCAGCGCTGCCAGTGTGGGCATGTCTGATGGTGGGTGCTGAGTTAGTGCTGTTAGGGTGGGCATGCCTGATGATGGATGCTGAGTCAGCGCTGCCAGGGTGGGCATGTCTGATGGTGGGTGATGAGTCAGCGCTGCCATGGTGGGCATGCCTGATGGTGGGTGCTGAGTCAGCACTGCCAGGGTGGGCATGCCTGATGGTGGGTGCTGAGTCAGCGCTGCCAAGGTGGGCATGTCTGATGTTTTGATGGAGAGCGCATTAAGAACTGCCTGGATACGGTCTTTGCCTGGTTCCAACTTAACCAATTGAAGTGTAATTCCGATAAATCAGAGGTACTGTTTTTCGGCTGTCATCCTCACCCTGGCTGGAAATCATGGTGGCCGGCTGACATGTTTCCTCCGGACTCGGACACTTCAGCTGCGAAAAATCTCGAAATAAAGATGGATAATGGTCTCACCTTTAAGCCTCAGATTTTGGGCCTGGTCGGGCAATGTTTTGGCTTGCTCAAAATGTTGAAAAAATTCCTGCCACTCCTTTCCAACTCTCACAGGAGGACGATTGTCAAGGCTCTGGTTGGGTCCAGGCTGGATTATGCGAATGTGCTCTACCTTGGCCTCCCGGACTGCCTTCTGTCCTGCCTTCAGGTGGTGCAGAACTCCGCGGCGCGGGCAATTTTCGGTCTCGGCCGGAGATCCCATTCCACGGGGCTAATAAATTCCCTTCACTGGTTGCCCATACGAAAGCGTATTGTCTTTAAGACTCTTACAATCGCTTTCAAGGCACTGCATGGCAAGGGCGCACGATATCTGAGGAGCCTTGCGATCAGCTTCTTGGGCGTTAGCTACGACTCCGGCCGTTAGACGGGCCCGGACCGGAGGCCGTTCCTTTAAATATCTGGCGCCTAAGGCTTGGAACCCTCTTCCAGTGTCGTTAAGGAAGATGTACAACTTAATGTCATTTAGAAAAGAACTCAAGACATGGCTGTTCTGCCAATAATTCCCCGATGTCCCTGTTCTGTGCTTTTTTCTTTGGGTCCGTCAGCGCTGGGACACTCTGTCTGAGTAGCTGAGCGCTTTACAAAACTCCATTTAACATAACATAACATAACATGGTGGGTGCTGAGTCAGCGCTGCCAGGGTGGGCATGTCTGGTGGGTGCTGAGTCAGCGTTGCCAGGGTTGGCATGCCTGATGGTGGGTGCTGAGGCAGCGCTGCCAGGGTGGGCATGCCTGATGGTGGGTGCTGAGTCAGTGCTGCCAGGGTGGGCATGTCTGATGGTGGGTGCTGAGTCAGAGCTGCCAGGGTGGGCATGCCTGATGGTGGGTGCTGAGTCAGTGCTGCCAGGGTGGGCATGTCTGATGGTGGGTGCTGAGTTAGCGCGGCCAGGGTGGGCATGTCTGATGGTGGGTGCTGAGTCAGGGCTGCCAGGGTGGGCATGCCTGATGGTAGGTGATGAGTTAGCTCTGCCAGGGTGGGCATGCCTGATGGTGGGTGCTGAGTCAGCGCTGCCTAGGGTGGGCATGCCTGATGGTGGGTGATGAGTTAGCGCTGCCAGGGTGGGCATGCCTGGTCGTGGGTGCTGAGTCAGCGCTGCCAGGGTGGGCATGTCTGATGGTGGGTGCTGAGTCAGTGCTGCCAGGGTGGGCATGTCTGATGGTGGGTGCTGAGTCAGCGAGGCCAGGGTGGGCATGTCTGATGGTGGGTGCTGAGTCAGCGCTTCCAGGGTGGGCATGCCTGATGGTGGGTGATGAGTTAGCGCTGCCAGGGTGGGCATGCCTGATGGTGGGTGCTGAGTCAGTGCTGCCAGGGTGGGCATGCCTGATGGTGGGTGATGAGTTAGCGCTGCCAGGGTGGGCATGCCTGATGGTGGGTGCTGAGTCAGCGCTTCTGTTAGAAGGGGCGATCTCAGAGGGCCAGGTTGTGCTCACCCGACCACCCCAGGACCCACCTCTCCCACAGATCTTGCCGAGTCTTATCGTGAGGTCCTCACCGGGGAGGACTTTGAGTCTAGGATCGTACACACTGAGCTCACACCACACTTACGAACGGACACCACTACGTAGGATTTCAGTAACAAGTTCTTTATAAGCAGTAAAAAGGAAGTAGCACTCTTACGTACACAATGATCGAGGGATCACAGTCTTTAGCCTTTGGGCCAGTACGAGGCGTACCCTGCGCACAGCTCTCAATCATCGAGCCGGGGGATACGGAAGGTGATGGCGTACTGGCTGCTTCGCTCACGTCAGGTCGACTCGGTCGTGATGACGATCTCGATGGTCCAGCCTGACCAGAGTACTCCTCGAGCCGCGACGAGGTCAGCAGGGCTCGATCCGGAGAAGTTCCCGAAGAGCCGTGACAGCGTCAGCAGGGCTCAGGTGGTTACAGGTTCAAGCTCGAGCCGCGACAGCGTCAGCAGGGCTCTGATGGTTACGAGTTCAGCTCGAGCCGCGACAGCGTCAGCAGGGCTCCGAGGTCTTAGAGAGGACGAGTCACGACAGCGTCAGCAGGGCACTGATGGTTATGAGTTCAGCTCGAGCCGCGACAGCGTCAGCACGGCTACGAGGTCTTAGAGAGGAAGAGCCGCGACAGCGTCAGCAGGGCTCCGATGGTTACGAGTTCAGCTCGAGCCGCGACAGTGTCAGCAGGGCTCAGGTGGTTCAGTTCCTTGTTGCGAAGAGGGAGCCGCGACAGCGTCAGCAGGGCTGAGCGATGCGAGGTTGAGTTCTTCTCAGGGTCAGCCGCGATGAGATCAGCAGGGCTTCAGGTCCAAGATACAACTGCCCGCTAGTTGACGAGCGGGCCCAGATATAGTACATTGGCCCTTTGATGTCCGGACCCTCGCAGGCGGAGGTCTCATGCCCTGGGGGCTGGTCATTGGCGAGGTCAGATGGGTCCGGGAATTCCCAGATGCCCAGCGGGTCTGGAGCCAGCCCTCGGGGAGGCCAGAGGTTCAATCGAAACTGGCCCCCAGGGGAAGGCCAAAGGTGTGACAGATACCAGTCTCTCAGGAGAGGCCGGAGGTGCCATCGAAACTCCCTGGCTTATCTCACTCGGGGAGCGCTTTACCCCCCCGGCCGGGACTGGCGCGCCTTTGGGGCCAGGGTCACGCTAGGCCCAGGGAGTCAGGGATCTCGGGAAGGGAAAATAGCTGCCGGGCCTTGTGGGGCATGCAAGGTTAGGCGCTCGGAGCCGGGAGTGGAACGGGATAAGAGGGGCTGGTCGTCAGTTACGGGGTCTGGGCGTACAGGGAGCAGGACGACCAGGGTTCGGGGTGCAGGCTACACTGACGGGGATGCTGCGCAGGGAACTCAGGGTGCAGGGCTACGCTCACAGGGTGCGGAGGAACAGCGGCGAACCACGCCACGAGGCCGGGTCCAACAGCTTCCAGGGTGGGCATGCCTGATGGTGGGTGCTGAGTCAGCGCTGCCAGGGTGGGCATGCCTGATGGTGGGTGCTGAGTAAGCGATGCCAGGGTGGGCATGCCTGATGGTGGGTGCTGAGTCAGTGCTGCCCCTGGTGGGCATGCCTGATAGGGGGTGCTGAGTCAGCGCTGCCAGGGTGGGCATGCCTGTTGGTGGGTGCTGAGTCAGCGCTGCCATGGTGGGCATGCCTGATGGTGGGTGCTGAGTTTGTGCTGCCAGGGTGGGCATGCCTGATGGTGGGTGCTGAGTCAGCGCTGCCAGAGCGGGCATGCCTGATGGTGGGTGCTGAGTCAGCGCTGCCAGGGTGGGCATGCCTGATGGTGGGTGCTGAGTCTGTTCTGCCAGGGTGGGCATGTCTGATGGTTCGTGCTAAGTCAGCTCTGTCAGGGTGGGCATGCCTGATGGTGGGTGCTGAGTCAGCGCTGCCAGGGTGGGCATGTCTGATGGTGGGTGATGAGTTATCACTGCCAGGGTGGGCATCTCTGATGGTGGGTGCTGAGTCTGCGCTGCCAGGGTGGGCATGTTTGATGGTGGGTGCTGAGTCTGCTCTGTCAGGGTGGGCATGCCTGATGGTGGGTGCTGAGTCAGCGCTGCCAGGTTGGGCATGTCTGATGGTGCGTGCTGAGTCAGCGCTGCCAGGGTGGGCATGTCTGAGGGTGGGTGCTGATTCAGCTCTGTCAGGGTGGGCATGCCTGATGGTGGGTGCTGAGTCAGCGCTGCCAGGTTGGGCATGTCTGATGGTGTGTGCTGAGTCAGCGCTGCCAGGTTGGGCATGTCTGATGGTGCGTGCTGAGTCAGCGCTGCCAGGGTGGGCATGCCTGATGGTGGGTGCTGAGTCAGCGCTGCCAGGTTGGGCATGTCTGATGGTGTGTGCTGAGTCAATGCTGCCAGGTTGGGCATGTCTGATGGTACCTGCTGAGTCAGCGCTGCCTGGGTGGGCATGTCTGAGGGTGGGTGCTGAGTCAGCTCTGTCAGGGTGGGCATGCCTGATGGTGGGTGCTGAGTCAGCGCTGCCAGGTTGGGCATGTCTGATGGTGTGTGCTGAGTCAGCGCTGCCAAGGTTGGCATGTCTGATGGTGGGTGCTGTCAGGGTGGGCATGTCTGATGGTGCGTGCTCAGTCAGCACTGCTAGGGAGGGGATGTTTGATGGTGGATGCTAAGTCAGCGCTGCCAGGGTCAGCATGCCTGATGGTGGGTGCTGAGTCAGCACTGCCAGTGTGGGCAAGTCTGGGGCACAGACAATGAAGCCCTGGGAATTTCCATACTGGAAGCGAGACAAGTTCAAAATAAACAAGTGACTCTGGAAGTAAGAGATAGATCTGGATACTAACACTCTATAGCACTTGTCACGTCACACTGGGTATTTGGTGACAACATCCCTGAGCTCCGCCCTCTAAGTGAGGGGGGGTTGTAGCCCGTACCCTGACTAGCCATGGGTGAGGGGAATTGTACTATTAAAGGGACAATTCACTATACCTTGGTCTCCAGCTGCAGTAGCGCTTTTCTATAGACACAAAGGTTTCTTGTTTGTGGTTTATGTACGAAGTAGGGGAGTCAACCCTAGCTGGTCGTAGAATCTCCTCTGAACCTTCCTTGTGCTAGAGGTTTGATTTTCAACCATGACCATGCCATTCAGTATTGTCTCATTGCATTGGATTCGTTGGGCTGCTCCAGTTTACGTACTAGCAGGTAAACACGCCTACAAGGGATTTACTAAACTAAACACTTAAATCGATTCATATATTCAATCTTAACAGTCTGTCTCAATTTGCTTGTGAATAAAGATTTAAAAAAAAAACATTTGCGATTATTTCCACATGGATGAATCTTTTATAGACATAAAATATCATAGAAACACTGGTGTATATATTCAAATTTGTTACGGAAACATTTGGAAAGGGCACAAGATCATTACATAACACAATGAAACCAGAAGTTGCAGCTGTATGCCAATACATGTCCTTCCTATTAACAATTGTGAACACCTTTTCTTTAATAATTAAACAACAGTAAAAGAAAGAGGTGTCATTGTCTGAATCACAACCCGACACAGGTGCTCCCTCTGGGCCTGGCTTAGAGTTTGGCGAATGGGCTACTCCGTCACAACTGTAACAGAGATCCCATCCGCAGTGTCCTAGGGACATAGGGGCATATTACCAAGGGTGGCGATATGCAATTATCGCCGGTTTAGCTAATTAGCGATAATTCTATCGCTCTATTAGCAAGCTGCCGCTAACTGATGTTAGCGACAGCTTTTAGGCGATAGCGAGCGGTTTGGGGCCCGCTTTGCATGTCAGCGATATTTATTGTTAATGACATACAAAGTGGGTGTACCCAACCTGTTAGCGACTGAAAGCAGTCGCTATCGTCGCTATCGCCTATTAGCAAGGCAGGCGTAGCGATGGAAATATTCCCGCTATCACCAAAAACCAACGCCTGCTCAGACTAGTTCTTAGCCATGTTATCCAATGGGAGGTGGATAAGGCTAAGAGCATTTCGTCGCTAATGCGTGAATATCGCTGTATTCTCAGCGATAATCACGCATTTTGCCGGAAAATTTATCGCTTTGGAGATAAACGTTGCTAATAGCACGGTATTTCAGCAATAAATTCCGGCGATGCTCAGCGATAAAAAAATCGCTGCTAAGCCTATTTAGCGATAAATATCGCTACTTGTTGGTAATATGCCCCATAGTGCTCTTGTAATAAGATGGACCTGATAGAAATCATTTTTGTGGCAGAGCATCCCATCTCCCAAACTCCAGATCAGGGTTATGTCTTTTTCATTTCCCAGCACTGATTTCAGTCCATCACCAGTGGTTGAAATGTAAGGGTTGATCTTGGCATGGCTCAGTTGAGTAAATTCTAAATGATGTGTGATATCGTTGAATTATATCTGTTTCCTTGTATGTCCTTTTTAGGTGCAGGACCGGTTGCCTCACCTGAAGGCCATAGTACAATACAGTGATGAGGTGAAGGAGAAGAGACCCAACCTTTACACGGTAGAGTACGAACACTGGCCTGGATCATACCGCCCTCTGTCACTCAAAGTAAAGTTTTGACAAGACCAGCAAGATATGTTTTCGCTTAGTAAAACGGAGTACAACTTTTGCATCTTCGGTATTGATTTTGCGCAAATCATAGATGAACATAAAACGCTTGTTTAATAGTAAGGTGCTAATCTGAAATTGTAAAATAACATTCAATACAAAGTGTACATCAGCCACAACTCTAGTTTTTTATCCATCGGCTATTTTTCTCCTGTCCCCACGACGGAGACAAATCTCAGGTCTGGATCATTACTGTTATTCCTCATTCATAAAAACTTGGCAAGCTAGTTTAAAAGGCCTGATGATCAATGCAGCGAACCCTGTATATGCTCAGAGATTTTGGGCGTGTTTGTTATCCACCTTACCATATATTGATTTCATATGTATGGGTCTGGTAGAGAGCACACATCTGGATAACTGTAATTCCCTGCTCTGACGTAGGAACAGTTAACTTCAAGTTCAAGTTCAAGTTCAAGTTCAAGAATTTATATAGCGCACTACTCACCCAGAGGGTCTCAAGGCGCTTGGGGGGGGTTCATTAAATATCGAATAGCCAGGTTTTGAGTTCTTTTCTGAAGGAGATGTGGTTCTGTGTAAGGCGGAGGTGAGTGGGGAGCGAGTTCCAGGTCTTGGCCGCCAGGTAGGAGAAGGATCTACCTCCCATGGTGGATTTTTGGATACGTGGAACTGCGGCGAGGGCTTGATTGGAGGATCTCAGTTGGCGAGTGAGTGTGTAGAAGGATAGTCGAGTGTTGAGGCATTCGGGACCTAGTTTGTAGAGGGCCTTGTGTGCGTGGGTGAGGAGACGGAACATTATTCTCTTGTTGACGGGAAGCCAGTGGAGGTCTTTCAGGTGGCCGGTAATCTGATCTTGGCGAGGGATGTCTAAAATGAGTCTTGCTGATGCGTTTTGGATGCGTTGGAGTTTTTTTTGTACTTTGGCTGTGATTCCGGCGTAGAGGGTGTTTCCGTAATCTAGTCGACTCGTGACAAGTGCGTGGGTGACAGTCTTTCTTGTCTCGGAGGGGATCCAGCGGAAGATTTTTTTGAGCATACGAAGTACGTTGAAGCAGGAGGATGAGACGGCGTTGACTTGTCTGGTCATCGAGAGTGCGGAGTCTAGGATGAAGCCAAGGTTACGTGCGTGGTCTGTGGGTATGGGTGCTGTGCCTAGAGCCGAAGGCCACCATGAGTCGTCCCAGGCAGAGGGGGATGATCCTAGGATGAGCACTTCCGTTTTGTCTGAGTTAAGTTTTAGGCGGCTATTTTTCATCCATACGGCTACTTCTTTCATGCCTTTGTGAAGATTAGTTTTGGCGGTGTTAGGGTCTTTGGTGAGGGAAAGGATCAGCTGGGTGTTGTCAGCGTAGGAGATGATGTTAAGGTTGTGTTGACGCGCGATGGATGCGAGTGGACTCATGTAAACGTTGAAGAGGGTGGGACTGAGTGAAGAGCCTTGTGGTACGCCGCAGATGACTTCGGTGGCCTCTGATTTAAATGGGGGAAGTCGGACTCTTTGAGTTCTCCCAGCTAGGAACGAGATGATCCAGTCCAGGGCTTTTCCTTAAATTCCGATGTTGTTGAGGCGTTGTATGAGGGTGCTGTGACAGACAGTGTCGAAGGCGGCGGAGAGGTCGGGTAGAATGAGGGCCACTGTTTCTCCGTTGTCCAGTAGTGTTCGGATGTCGTCTGTAGCTGCGATGAGGGCGGTCTCAGTGCTGTGTTTGGCTCGAAAGCCTGACTGTGAGGGATCGAGGGAATTGTTGGATTCAAGGAAGGCAGTGAGCTGGCTATTAACGGCTTTCTCAATGACTTTGGCAGGGAATGGGAGGAGGGATATGGGGCGATAGTTTTTGAGTTCAGAGGGGTCTGCTGTGGGTTTTTTCAGGAGGGCGCTGACTTCGGCGTGTTTCCAGCTTTCTGGGAAGGTAGCAGAGTTGAAGGAGCAGTTGATGACATCACGGAGATGGGGTGCGATGAGGGAGTCTGCTTTGTTGAAGATGTGGTGGGGACAGGGGTCGGTTGGGGAGCCAGAGTGGATGGAGTTCATTAGGCGGATGGTGTCTTCAGTGGTGATTGGGTTCCAGGCGTTGATGTTGTTAGAGGGAGGTTTAGGTTCGGGGGGAGAGGAGAGGATTCTTCGTTGGAAGTGTTTTTGAAGCTGTTATGTATGTCGGCAATTTTGTTGTAGAAGAAGGAGGATAACGAATCGCAGAGTTCTTGGGAGGGAGTGATGTCGTTTGAAGCTGCGGTGGGATTGGTGAATTCTTTGATGATGTTGAATAGTTCCTTGCTGTTATGGGCGTTGTTGTCGAGTCGATTCTTGAATGCTGATTTCTTGGTGGATCGAATCAGTTGGTGGTGTTTGCGGGTGGCTGTCTTTAAGGTGGTCATGTTGTCGGTTGTTGGGTTTTTTCTCCATGTTTTCTCGAGAGTACGGCATAGCTTCTTGGATTTCTTAAGGTCATCGTTGAACCAGGGGGCCTTTTTGCTGTCCTGTTTGGTGTGATGGTTTTTCAAGGGTGCTAATTCGTCAGCGCTGTGAGTGATCCGTGTTTGAATTTGGTGGCAGCTTGGTTTGGGTCCGATGAGAGGGCGGGTGGGTTTTGGTTGAGCGATGTGAGGAGTTGGTCGGTGGTGATTTTGTTCCAGTTTCTTCGAGGAATATGTTGTGGGGGGTTGTGGGTCGGGGTGGTTTTGTAGCTGAAGTGAACACAACTGTGGTCCGTCCAATGGAGAGTTGTGGTGCAATCGAAGGAGATGTGTTTGCTGGAGGTGAGGATTGGGTCGAGCGTATGTCCGGCTATATGGGTGGGGGTGTCAACAAGTTGTTTGAGACCGAGATTGGCCATGTTGTCGAGAAGGGTGGAGGTGTTGCTGTCGTTTTTCTTTTCCAGGTGAAAGTTGAGGTCTCCCAGTAGGATGTAGTTCTCGTAGGTGAGGGCATGTGGACTGATGAAGTCAATGATATCTTCGCTGAATTGTTTACGGGTACCTGGAGGCCTGTAGATGAGGGTGCCTCCGAGAGTGGTTCTAGGGTCGGTGTGGATCTGGAAGTGGAGGTGTTCGGCGGAGGTAAGGTTGTCGTCGAAGCTGGTTGTGATTTTGATGGTGTTCTTATGGACGATGGCGATGCCTCCTCCTGTTTGATTGGTGCTGTCTTTTCGGATGATCTTGTAAGTGTCCGGGATAGCAATGGCGATGTCGGGTGTTGATGATGCGATCATCCAGGTTTCTGTAAGGAAGGCGACGTCAGGTGAGGCAGTGTCGAGTAGGTCCCAGAGTTCAGTGGCGTGTCTGTGGACCGAGCGGGTGTTAAGCAGGATGCACTTAAGGTGGTTAGAGTCGGGGCTGTGTTTGGGGTTATTGGATATGGTATGGATCTTGGTGCTGGTAAATTTGCAGGAGTGGCAGGCGAATTGTCCATGGGTGTGTCCTGGGGTAGCTACGCAGCATTGTGGGGTGCGTCCGGGGTTGAGGGTTAGGAGGGTGGCGACGTCGTACGTTATGCGGGCGGAGTGGGATTTGCGAGGGCCAGGGGGTCTGGCGCTGGGCGCGGTCAAGGCGCGGACGGGCATAGACGGGCTTACCTTTGGCGCACCTTCGGCGCGCATGGGGCACGACCGCTGCGCGTGAACGCTGCGTGTAAATGCATCTGACATATGTGGGGAAGTGGAGGGGGGAGGGGCGAGGGAGGATCAGCTGGGAGGCGTGTGCGAGGTGAAGGGGACGGACTCTGAGTCACAACATAAACAAAATGGCCGTAGTAACAGAAACGAAACTGGCGAGAGGCTGGGGCACAAAGCCAGAATAAAGCAGCTTTTACGCTCTAACAATGAAGCGCTATCACAATGCAAAGCAACACTTGAGAATCAGGTCAACACAGTGAGCGATTGAAAGTAAAAATAAAACTGCAATTAGGAAAAGCTTATCTCAGTATATCGCGCTTTTAAGTAACCCTGGGCGTAGTTCGCGTAGCCGCACTCCGCGCACGCTACGCGAAGACGCACTTGCACTCCGCGAGCTACACGTAGCTCCGCGGACATGCGTAGTAGCTTGCTAGACCCGTTTGCGCGCCGTTTTTCGTCTTCGGGAGCGCGGTGCGCGTGTTCGGGGCGCTGCCTGCATGCTCGAGATAGCTAGCGCGCTAAGTTACTCAAGAGGTTTGTCCCGCCCGCTTGCGTTCCCTTATTTCCGGTTCCGGGTCACAAGTAACGTGTTCGCGTTGTGTTAGACATGTTCGGGAACTCATCTTCTCATTCGCACTGCCAAAGTGCGTGATCGCGTCAAATATCGCGCAAACTTACCGCGGCGGTCGCGACGGGCGGAGCCATCTTCGATTTCACACTCTGGCTATGGTTTTGGGCCTACTTTAGCATCTAACTCCTATCTCTTCCATCCTGGTCTTTTCACTCAGTTTTTCTAACTTTCTTTACTTATTACCTATTTCTCTCTGTGCCTAGGTTTATATTTTTCATTTTATTTGTACTTTTACACCTTTTTTTGCAACTTTTCTCTTGTTTTATATTACTTCCTTCTTTTACCTTGCTTCTTCCTTCCCCTACCTTTTTGTCTTCAACTTTCCTTCTCCCCTCCACCCAGAACCATGGTGAAGGGTGCCAGCAGCATCGGCGGCTCAAAGGGCAAGGCGGCTGTGCCGAAAAAAACCCGGCTGCCTTGCGGCAGAATGCGCCCCGCAGGAGTGACGCCCCGCCAACTTTTTGGGGAGGAGGAGGTGGCCGCCCTGGTCTTTTTTATCCAGCGCCACCTCCCCTTGACTTTGGCAGCAGGCGGCAGGCTCCGGCTACCAGCGCATTGAAGAGCGTCTCCGGCGGTGGGCGAAGGTGCGCCGTGCAGTCTTCCGCTGCTCCGGTATCCGGCGTACCCACCATCAGCTGTCCCACCGCTGGGCCGACATTTTGGACCGGGAGCAGGACCTGTTGGACCTGCTTGGTGTGGAGGTTGTGGGTATTGGTGAGTGGCTACCCCAAAAATAAAGTGTGTATATATATATATATATATATATATATATATATATATATATATATATATATATATATATATATAGTTATATATATATATATATATATATATATATATATTTATATATATATATATATATTACCTACTGGCGGTCGCCAGTAGGTATATATAGTTAGGATTTTTTCTCTATGGGTTTTTTGAAAATTCTATGTCTAATAACTTTGGCGTTTGTGGACGGAATTGGCTGAAATTTTCAGGAAAATGGCACATTTTGTTTCTGAGCAGCCCCTGAAAATTTTGGGGGGGTTCGTCAAGGGGGGGCCGAGAAAAAAGGGGGGTCCCAAAACGCGTTTTTCCCATGTTAATTTCCATAGGGCGGTTGGCCTCACTTTTAGCCCGAACGGCTGAATGGATTTGCACGAAACTTGGCAAAATTGTAGGGACTGGTAGCCCGATGTGCCTTTTGTAGGTCTCAATATATGTGCTCCAGTGGATTTTGAGAAATTAACGTTTAAAAAAAGATATATATCTGTAACAGCGGACCGGTTAGCGCTCTGGTTCGCGGACTTTTCGCGCAACGGAGCTTTGTGAAGCGAAGCTGATTGGTTCTCCGGCGTCTGTCAACATTCCAAACAGTCCGTAGCGGCCGCCATCTTGTCTCTCGGTAGGATCGAGAGACAAGAGGAGGCCAAAGCGAAGGGGCAAATGACCATAAGGGGGCATAGTACATTGTCGCTCACCCCCTAGGTTTGATGTGGAGGTTTTAAAAGGGCCCCGCGGGGCAAAAAAAAATAAAAATAATAATAATCGAACAGCTGAATGGATTTGCACGAAACTTGGCAAAATTGTAGGGACTGGTAGCCCGATGTGCCTTTGCTAGATCTCAATATATGTGCTCCAGTGGATTTTGAGAAATTAACGTTCAAAAAAAGGTATATATCTGTAACAGCGCACCGCTTCGCGTACTTTTCGCGTTACGGAGCTTTGCGAAGCGAAGCTGATTGGCTCTCCGGTGTCTGTAAACATTCCAAACAGTCCGTAGCGGCCGCCATCTTGTCTCTCGGTAGGATCGAACAGCTGAATGGATTTGCACGAAACTTGGAAAAATTGTAGGGACTGGTAGCCCGATGTGCCTTTGCTAGGTCTCAATATATGTGCTTCAGTGCATTTTGAGAAATTAACGTTCAGAAACAAGATATATATCTGTAACAGCGCTCCGCTTCGCGGAGATAAAATTATATGTGTATTACCTAGCTGTTGCTTTTGTTGATTATTTTTTATTTTTTTTTATTTTTTAAGGATTGTTTATTGTGTTTCATAATTTATTAAACTTTCTAACGCGGCGCGTCATATGACGCATTACGCGACAACGCAGGTCCAGAATATAGTCAAAATGTCTCCACCAACCAGCGGACGGCACACAACCCCTTTCAGCAGGCTAAATAGTTCTGTTAAATGACAACAGAAGGGACAGGCAACAAGAACCATCAGTCAAAGAGGGGAGGGCAAGTTCTTCTCTACCGGGTCACGTTGGAGCGCTACCGGAACTGATCGAATTGGTAGTCTACAGTGTTTCTGGATGTTTCAGACTGAAGCTGGCGTTAGCATGAGAGCACCACCATTTCGTAGCTCCGTCGTGGCCATTCCACGAGCAATCATGCTAGGCGCTCCCCACCAGAAGCCTGCGGGAGTCGGGGGCCCCCAAGACTTTTGTAGAATCTTCAAGGATGAGGGGACGCTTTCGAGAATGGAGCCCAAGCTCTAGCAGACAAGCGTCCGAGTTCCAAGGTGTCGCAGGCCCATTTAGTGGACCACGCCCAAATCTGAAGAGATGGCCGCCATTTTGAGAGTCCTGTGGCAGCCGCCTATCGCTGCACCGCAAGAGCGGGAGCAACTCAAGTACATGGTGAGCGAGACGCTGTAGTCGAAAAGCGGGCGGTAAACAGCTGAATAGCGGAAGAGGCACAGTGTAGCAAAAGCGGGCTGAATGGCAAATGAAACGGAAAAGGGGTGCCCCACTACAGCGTGTCTTTAGGTGAAACGGATTGTGGGACAAGGTGAAGAATGGAAGAGTCACCAAAAGGAAAAAAGTTCCGCTTGACCCCGGGAGCCGGCCACCTATGTCGGGGGCGATCTCAGGCCACACCAGGGCAACACGACTTGGGGAGGGGGCCGGAGCCAAGCGCCCCCTCCGAGTCCGCGACATGACACCGTCCCTCGGGGGCCTCCGTCAAGCGGTTCAGGGTGGCACCGCATCACAACAGCCCCCACTTACTTTAAGAATAGTGAAGATGAAGCAATTGCAAATAGGCTTCAGACAATGTTACAAGCACTCCTCAAAACTTTGAACTTTCAGAGTGCATGAGTTGGGACAGCGAGGGGTGATTTGGTTTCTCGGACTGTTTTTCTGGTCTCTCACCACTGGCATACTTTAACGTTTTCTTGTTTCTAGGACATTAATAGGTTTTATCATTACGTTATGTTATCGTTTCTTTGTTTGTTGTTTAATAAAAGTTCATGTTCATCAGTGGCCTACTGATTTTCGTTTTCCTATTTTTTTCTTTCCAGGTTGTTTCATGGTAAAGTTTCTGTTAACAGGATACAGTGATCACTTCGTTATTATTGCATATGTCCTTTTCACTAGGGGTGCTCTCTGGTCGGGCCAGATGACGTATCTCTAGTAAATGGTCCGGGTGAAAAAGGTGCATCAATCAGTGGGGAGTAGATAGGCATGACAGATTACAACGGGGGAGAAAGGTCCGCATTACGTACCCTTTCACTACTTGCAAAGATTTTCCTACGTTTATTTGCAAACAGGGAATACCTCCAAAAAGAACTAATTCCCAAACAGTCAATGTTCGGACAATCAATCAATCAATGAGGAATGAAATAGGTACGACGTGTTAAAGGCTTGCGTTACCTACCCTTCACTATCTGCAAAGGGAGAGAGAATATTCCTATTCTTCCTCGTTTGCAGGTAGAGAAGATCCTTAAGAGAATTAACTTCGAACAATTCAATGCTCGATTGAAAAAATCAACAAGGGGTACTGTGAACACAAATGAACGCCGCTTATGTACATACGCATTGCTATTTTCAACAGGTTGTTCCTAATGTTTCTATTTTAGCGAGGTCAAAAAGAGATCCCATTAGTGGCCTACTGATTTTGCTCGATTCCTTTTGTTTTTTTACACGATTTTTCGCTATCTGCAAAGACTAAACAGAGTATTGCGACTCTGTGCTTGTTTGTAAATAGAGAATGAACCAAAGAGAACAATCAATCAAATGGAGAGAGAAGCAGGCACGACGTATTACAAAGGGGGCAAAGGGCTGCGTTAACTACCCTTCACTATCTGCAAAGAGAGAGTACTCCTAATAGAAATGAGGGGTGGGGGGCAGCATTCAAAGCAGATCAGTGTGCATAAACACAAAAATGTTTTTACTTACCATGTACTTGACATTCGACAGCTTATGATATTTGCTATTAAAAAACCATTGAAATTCACTGAAAAAACCATAGGTTATAGACCATATATAGTTAGGAATTAGCATTTACAAAACCTTGAAAATTCACTGAAAAAACCATAGGTTATAGACCATATATAGTTAGGAATTAGCATTTAAAAAACCTTATTTTACTCACACAAAACCATTGAAATTCCATATATAGTTAGTTGCACTAACTATATATCGCGCACCCGCAATCCACTGCTGATCATGTCACATATTACATCATTCATGACATGGTCAGTGACATCACTGATGACATCACTGATGACATCTCAAATGACATCACTGATGACATCTCATTTGACATCATTCTTGTGCTAATACGATAAACCTCTTCAGACTCTAATATAACCTTAGATACACTCAGTGTAAACAGACACTCACACACTGCCACTTATCCATGGAGTTACTCACACACCCAGTCAGTCATGCAAAGAAACAATCTCACCTCCATTTCTTCAACTATACAGTTAAACACACCTTACTTATTGAAACATATACTAACACATATTTACTCTCTTATACAATCCCTGATACAAGTTCACAATGATCGATACAACCACTCACTCATTCAGTGGCTCTCATGCACAGTTATTTATATATGCCAACTCTCACATGTACAGTGTTTTACATATGTACTTACTATGACATGTAGCATTGAGATATCCATTCACTCATCAATACACTCATGCACACAGTCAACTGCCCATGTAGCTGTTTCCACATGCACTCTTGAACTCATACACCTAGTGAATAAACTGCTCACACATCTATGCATAGAGTCACACACCTTCCAGCCACCCCCACACAAACTCAATCTCCCATAGAAATACTTGGGCAACCAATTAATAACACATATAGCCTCTCGTATAGCTAATGATCAACACATGCAGCAGTTTACAGAACAACAGACATAATGATGCACAAATTAAGACAGTTTAGTCACTAACCCATGCATTCAGTGAGACACATTTAATCACTCACTCATACAGTCAGTCATGCACCTACTAAATCCTTCATCCAGACACTTATACATCCACTCAAGACATATTTTAACTTTACAGAAAAGTACAGTCACTGGATGTTGTCATCAGTGATGTCATCAGTGATGTCATTTGAGATGTCATCAGTGATGTCATCAGTGATGTCACTGACCATGTCATGAATGATGTAATATGTGACATGATCAGCAGTGGATTGCGGGTGCGCGATATATAGTTAGTGCAACTAACTATATATGGAATTTCAATGGTTTTGTGTGAGTAAAATAAGGTTTTTTAAATGCTAATTCCTAACTATATATGGTCTATAACCTATGGTTTTTTCAGTGAATTTTCAAGGTTTTGTAAATGCTAATTCCTAACTATATATGGTCTATAACCTATGGTTTTTTCAGTGAATATTATATATATAGTTATATATATATATATATAGTAGTATAAATATTGTTATTGTATCTCTTTGTAAATATTGGCTGAATAAGTAACGCGATGACTGTTGCTCCTAGTTACATTTCCGATGTATTCCGGTATATCTACTGTAATTGTATGACAGTGTTCTTCTTCTTCACTGGCTCTTGCGTGTTGTTTCAACTTGGCGCTAGCTGTTGCTGTTTATTGATGTGAGATTTTCTTTATTGTAGAGAACTGAAGTTAGTTAGTGCTATTAATAGAGTCTTGTCCTTCCTTTGTCCGTCAGTGAAATAGCGGTGGATGGATAATTGTACGTAGTTTGCATATTGTAGCATTTTTTTCACGGCCTTCTCTTCTGCATGAATCGAATCCTCCTCTGGCAATGAATGCTTTGTTCTTCTTACCTCAGCCAGGGCCGGCTCTAGGCATGTGCAAGCTGTGCAACTGCACAGGGGCACCAAACTTCAGGGGCCACCGCACCAATAGATATCCTTAATTTAATAATACTCTAAGGATGGATACATATTTGCGTTGCGGCCCCTGGCATGGATTTGTTGCCTCCGGCTCTGTTCCACTTCCAAACACCCTGACTGACTCCCCCTCTTCACTGTCTTCCGTCCTCCGCCCCGATCTCCTCTTCTGGGGACCCCTACCTACGCTCCCTGCCCAGGAGGACCACCATGATACTAGAGTCACCCCTGCCTCAGCCCTCCATAGAACTGATGTCGTTTCTTTAATGAGTGGTAGGCTTGGCAGCAGTAGCATTCAGTCAGTAGCAGAACAAAATATGATGCAAGTAATGTACAATATCGTGTATCCACAGAATTTCTGCATGTCTCCTCCTTATGATCTATGTCATTTTGCTGGCAAAAATGAAAAAGAAATGACTACTCACAGATAATTGATTACCCCATTCTTGAATCTCTTGAATCAGTGGTGTTGTTCAGGTGTTACTGCCTCTGTGTTACTTATTAATCTGCAATCAGAATGTTTATGGAACATGTGATTTGTTTCCTACAAGTATACAGTCAGTGAATCCTGCAAGGCAGTAGTCATTTCTTAGATCAATGTTTGTTTCTTTTAATGTTCTAGCAGTGTTTTTTGCAATGATGTCTATGTTTCACAGCACTCAATGTTTTTCTCTTTGTTTATTATTTTTTACATGAACCACAGAACCCAGGGGCAAGCAGAATGCAGGGACCGAGTCGGCGGGTGAACAACCACGTACACAGAGCTCCTCTACTGAGGATCCTGCTGCTGTCCCCAGTAAGTCCAACAGTGCTTGTTTTTTCCTCTGTAATGTGTCTGCTTTGGCAATTGACAGCAACCAAGTATGCATCCAGAATGATGTTTGTCTAGTATTTTTGTAAACGTTAGTATACCACTACTAGTCTTGTGGGTATTCTATCTCCTATGGAGTTATATACATATTACACAACTATGTATGCACACGAAAATTGGATGTTGGTACTGATAGGCAGGTTGGACCTTACTTACACCTCAGTCACAGAACTCTGAGGAACGCACAATTCACTGAACGACAACCTATATGGCCTGAGTCATTGGTCAATTATTCAATTCACACTCCTGAACCCCAATACCAAGATGCCGAATGCTTTTAGTACACAAACCGTTACCTAAGAAACCCCCTTTTGCTCACTCACTCGTGTGAGTCTACAAGACAACAGACACTGAAAATAAACTTCAGAGTCAAAGTGGTCATACAAAAGCTTTATTTTGTTAGAAGTAAGTAAGTAACATCAATGTTTTGAAGTTGTTCCGTCAAATACGTTGAAGGGCCCACCAGAAAAAATCCAGAGTTAAAAAAGGCAGAATAAAGTAATCAACATTTGTACAGCTACTAGTGCACAATAGGGAAATGTGGCAACTATCGGAGACCTCTCACCAACGTATACTGGTCAGATATTCCTCTTTTTTTGTAAGCTATGGAAATGTCCGCTTCGTAGAAGGCAATCTTCTCATCTGCCGAAAATTAATGACAAAAGTGGTGCACGTTAGACAGTATGAAATACATTTATGCCAGTTTTATGCAGCCATGCTAAAAAGAAGTTGTAACCTGTAAGCAAACTCTATTCCACAATCCACGTAGAAAACTTAAATACGGGCCCTTTTACTTTCCCACCTCTTCAGGTGTATGCATTGAACAATGATGTGTTGCCTCAGAGCGTCTTCTCGTACTGCGCAACAAGCTGCGAGTTAACATGCGCAAAACTGGATACATTGATGTACAAAGGTTACATAGTTCACTTCCAATTTCCAAGGACTAGAGTAGCAGGACAGATGAGATGAGCTTGGGTACCATACCATAACAATGAATGCTAATATGTGTAGAGACTCTGCTGTACTATGCAATGTGGACTCCTACTGATTACGTACGTTGTACTTAACTGTTTTGAAGAACTCCATTCTTGGTGAACAAGTACAAAGGGGGCTGTGCATCCATCTAAAAAGGTGTACTTATTTTTATAGGTGCAGAACCCTTACCATCGACCAGTGCCGACGGGGACAGCGGCGCACCTTCAGCGATCCCGGCGGGGACAGGAGGAACAGAGGCACCTACACCTACACCAGCAGCAGTGGGGGGGGAGCCAACAGCGGCGGACGATGGTAAGTTACATTCAATAGTGATCTGCATTACTTGGTGGGAGGGGAAAACTTTCTCACTGTACTCTACTGGAAAATATATGATGTTACCTTTACTTGTCATTAGCATGCTAAGCATTACCACTACAGTAATGCAAGTGGCTGATAGCAGTCAAATGCATGGGTTGTTGTTAAAGCATGTAAAGGGGAAAACACAGCTGCCAGCGTGGTTGGGAGACACACCCAATACCGGTGGTTAGTGGATAGTCTCAGCAGCAGCGGTGTTTTGGGCAAACCCAAAGGCAAGGGAAGGAGGGGACGACTGGGTGCATGGGTCGTTGCTGGTGAAACACAAACCAAATAAGGTTTGTTGCGCGGTATAAAGTATTATAGTCTTTACTAGACATGTACTACTAGCTGCCCCCTGTTAATTAATGTTAGTTTGAGAGTGTTCCCGCCTTCCCGGAATCAGAGTATATAATACAAAAGGAGATATGAAAAAGACAGGTGTTCGTTCTAATGTGTGTGACCGTTGAAGTACACCCATGCTAATAGGGCAGGCATAATGCCGTGCCAAAAAGTCCAATAAATTAATAGAGGCTGTAGAATGTTCAAGATAGATGCAACACAATTTTTTGTACTCAGCTTGCTTGCTAGTGCTACTGTGCCGCCCACTATGTGTTGAATCAATGTTGTGTTCTTGATTTGCGGGGAGTTTGGATTACAACAATTCTGTTTCTTTCTTTATAGTTACTCCTTCCCAAAAACCAACAAGGAAGGAGTTGGCAGTCCGGGCCCGGCAGCGGAAACTGCAGGCAATCGTAGAGGCCTACCGCCGGCTGGTGGATCAGGCCGAGGAGGAGGAGGAGGCGGCGGCAGCAGCTGCTGCCTCTTCCAATGCCCCGGGCCCCAAGCCTGCAGGACTACGTCGCCGTGGTCAGGCAGCCGCCCGCCGCCGCGTTGTTACATCTTCGGCGGCCCCCCCACAACAACATGCATGCAAGTGTAGGTGCCGGGAATTCCAAGCGAAGATTCTCCGCCGGGTAGCGAGTAAGTTGGAGGAGGAGCGGAAGAAGCTGGAGGACGGTATAGAGGAGCGTGTGAAGATAATGGTGGACAAACACCTGAAAGCCCGCCGGCTTTGAAATGGACCCTGTTTTTTGCCCCTTTTTAAATCCTTTTGTTGGTGGGTGGGATGTGGGAGTTGGGGTGTACATTTAAGGTTGAAATTTGGTTGGGGTTAGGGGAGGGTAGGGACAGCTCTGGGTCTGGGGGTTACATTTGTTATATATTTTATTTTTCTATCATCATTATGAAAAAATAAAAATCAGACAAAGATATTTTCACAAGAAAACATTTGAAGTTCATTTGTGTTTGTTGGGGGGGTGGAGGGGGGACTGTTTCACCAAATAATGTACGTTGTGCAACATGAACATGAACTACGAACGATAAATTAAGTACTGACTGCACCTGTAGTAGTAGGGTCACAAGTGCATAAATAATTTATATTATTAAATAACATGGGAAAATTGCCCATCACGTGAGTCTGAAGTTACTAGTATACTTTAATTCCATGCACATTTGCTCAGAGTCCGCTAAACAATCCTATGCAATGCATTGCATCATTCCTTTAATATACCTGTCCTAGTTGTCAGGGAAGAGGAGCTCGTCCTCAAACTCTGTGCGTTCAGACAGAAGTAGGTCATGTAACCCAGTAGTGAGGAGGTCTTCGGACTCGCTTTCTTCCTCCGGCGCTGATTCACGTACTTGATAGTCTGGTGGTATGAAGCGTTGATTCATTTTTATCATTGTCAGCCGCTCCACGCTTTTGGGGGAGAGACTAGTCCTTTTCGATGTGACAATGGCACCAGCAGCACTGAAAACCCGCTCAGAAGAGACACTGGCTACAGGACAAGCCAGATACTTTATCGCCAGCCTGCTCAGCACTGGCCACTGTCTCCTTCTTTCATACCAATAGACCAATGGGCTTTGCTCCATGAACACCTCTGTTGTGTCATCCAGATAGGCCTGAACCATCCGCTCAATGTTCATTGGGGCTCGGCTTTGCTGGTCCTCTTTTCCCTTTGCAACAGCAACGGACTTACCCATCCCTTTCTGTAGAAAAAAAGCAGTTATGCTTTTGGTTGGGTCTGCTGAATCAGATCGTGTAGGTGCTGCTTTTGGTACTGTTGGTGCCTGCTGGAAAGCAGACGCACTGCTCTCATGCTGTGAAGAACTTGCGTCAGGAGTACTTGGACTGGCCTGGGCTGGCAGTGGCAGGCCTTTAAGTAACAGCCGTTCAGTTTCTAACTCATTAGCTTCCGCAGCTATGGAAGTTTTGTACTTGTCAACATCCTCATCTGAAAATGGAATTACTGCGCTACTGCTGACAAATAATTTGTACCGTGGATCCAAGATTGTTGCAGTTATGTAATGTTCACCTGACACAATATTGTTGAGCCTTACATTTGCACACAAGCGGTTGCCTAAGCCCTTGGCTAAGGTATATGCATCAACTTTTTGTTCGTCACCTTCGTATGTTTGACAGACCTCCTTCACCTGTTGCTCAAGCATGTACAACAATGGGATGGCTTGGCCCATAGTACAGTCCTCCCTGCTAACTGCACGTGTGAAGACCTCAAAGGGTTGTAGCATCTCTGTGATGCATTTAATGAGGTCCCACTGCCACATCTCAATGGTCAGGGCTTTAAGATTAACAGTAGGATCCCCTAATCTTCTTGACATGACATAAGCATTCAGTGGGATTTACTGCTCAAAGAGACGCTCAAGCATGAAATAAGTTGAGTTCCAACGTCTTGGGACCTCCTGGATCAGTGCTTTGACTGGCAACCTATGCTCATGCTGAATGACCCATAGCAGCTTCCGTCCTTTAAAAGAATGGTTAAAGTGCGTGCATATTCTTCTGCAGATGGCCAGTATGTTGCTGACTTTGGCTTCATTTTTCAGAAAGTCTTGCACGACTAAGTTTATGCAGTGTGCCAAACAGGGTACCCTGAAATAATGTCCTTCTCTCATTGCCTTCACTACATTACTGCCATTGTCGGTGGCAACAAAACCAATCTTAAGGCCTCTTGGTTTCAGCCATTCAAAGACCTTGTCGTTAAAGTCAGACAAAATGTTTTCAGCAGTATGACTTTTGTCCATACCAAACATGGCTATAGTTGCATGTCTGCGCGTATCATTAAAAATTCCAGCAACGTCACGGAGGCCTGAAGTTAACTTGTCTTTAACACCTGCAAAAGAGATCCAGTGTGCGGTGATGCACATGAAATCTGTAGCATCGCAACTGCTCCACATGTCTGTTGTCAGGTGGATACAATGGACAACACTCTGTTGTAAGGCTTTCCCAATCAATTCCAGCACGTCGTGGTGTAGTGCTGGAACAGCCACTCGGGCAAAATAGTAGCGACTGGGAACGTTCCATTTTGGGCAGAGGGTTGCCACTAATTCCAGAAATCCAACAGCCTCAACAAATGAAAATGGGAGAAGGTCCAGTGCTAACATTTTCGCAAGTTTGGCATTGTACAAACGTGCTACTGGGTGGTTCCGCTCGTACTTTCCCTCCTGCCTTAACATGCTAGGAATGGTAAGCTGCTTTGCATGTCTTTGAGTTATGCTAGACGGACCACCTTGCATCGCAGACTTTGCACTCCTTGGTGTTTCCAGCTGACTCTGGTGCCACTGAGAAGTTGCTGATGCGGCGGATGTGGACTTTACCACTCCAGTGCTGGCGACAGGGGTCCATTGTGTACCACTCCTAGATAGGTCATCGTCTCCCTCTTCTTCTACCTCCTGGTCAACCATGAGTGGACCTTGTACCACTGTATCCCCACCAACACCAGTGCTAACATTTTTTAAGCTTGCAAGGTGGTTCTCCCACCTGATCAAGTGTGTTTTTTTCAAATGGGTCGTTTGGCCTCCAGTCCCATAGTTTGTACCAAGCTTACCACGACTAACATTGACATGACAAATGGTGCATACAGCAATGTTCTCCTGAACTGGGTGAACCGTAAAGAAGTCCCACACTGGGGAGGTAAACTTTTGTCTCCTGCCATAGGAAGAGGAGGACCCACTGCCAATGCCGGATGGACTGGAGGATTGTGGAATTTCACTATGGGACAGCTCAGTCCTAGTACTGCCACTACCTCCTTCTGTTGAAGTGGCGCTTCTGCTGGATGTCGGATGCTGCCGGGCCTTCGCTGATGAAAAAATTGGAGCTGGTGTTACTTTGGGTGTTGAGTGTGTAGGAGTTATGCGTGGTACCTGCTCATCAGTCATTGCAGCATTTCTGGATAGGGTGAAAATGTTGGTCTCTACATCCTCTGCACCAGGAATAACGCTTGTGATGATGACAGTGTCAGACCTGTCTTTATCACCAGCAGTATCCTGCTCACCTACATCGACCTCCATAAGTTCAAGCCTGCCTGGAAACTTCCTTTTTCCTAGCCTGGTCTTCTTGGGATGTCTCTCCTTTGAATGCGCAGATAGTTGTGGCTGCCAATCCGTATCAAGGTCATCGGAAGGGATGCTTGGCGAAGAACTCGATGCACTAACCCTCCTTTCCCTTGGTGAATTCAAAGGAAATAGATCACCTACAGAAGTGGCTTCCTCTTCTTCTTGCTCGGAAGGAGGCTCTACTTCCTGAACTGCCCCGACTTCGGGAGGAACAACTACTACTATTTGGTGCGGAGATGGTGGTTGTTGTTCTTGAGGAAGTACTATTGCGGGCTGGGGTTTTTCAACAACAACTGTTGCGGGTGGTGGTTGTGGTTGTTCAACAACTGTTGCGGGAAGTGGTTGTGGGTGAACAACTCCTATTGCGGGCGGTGGTTGTGGTTGTTGAACATCTACTGCTGGCGGTGGTTGTTGAGCACTTCCATCTTGCGTGGATTGTGTACTACTTTGAGACAGCGATAAGTTTAGTTCTGGCTCAGTATCACTGCTCGCAAGCAGAAGGCTGGCTACCTCTTCGACCCTCATCATGTGCTTGGCCCTGGGATGCTGGCTTGCCCCCACTAATGCAGCTGTGCTGCTCCCAGCTTGCACCCCAGACACCGCTGCTGCAGGCGTACCTTTTGGGGTGCCAAAAAAGGTTTTGGGGTCCATACCAGACTTAAGTGACACTTCCTTCTGCTGTTCCTTCTTCTCAGCAACTTTCTTTGTGGTGGAGGACCTGGTAGCTTTCTTAGGGCCCATCTTCTTCTGATGTCAGTCAGCTCACAGCAGCACAAATTGCAGAGATGTCTGGTCAGATGAGTCACACACCACACGTGGCGTACAACTGAAGGACGTCCGTCTGGCAGTAGAACGAGCGATGGATGAAAAAACAACCAGCACCTCCTCAGTCTTTTTTTGTGCACCTACAAGTAAAGAAGGCAGAACAACATCAGTCAAACAAGCAGTAAGGCAACATGAACAATTGAAAGACACACAGGCCAATGTATAAAAGACAAAACAGAAGACTAATAATACCAGTCCAGCAGCACCACAGCTCAAAGGCCACATGAAGTCCAGAAAGAACCAATAAAGTCAAGCAGGCCTATATATACCAATATGGACAGAAAAAGGAGGATGCCTGCTGCACATGACAGGTTAATGTGCAAGGAATAAATAGCCCATGGCTAAGACAGAGGTTGTAAACCTAACACCGCAAAAACACATACAAACAAACCCCTGCCCAGACAACACATTGTTGAATGCAATGCCATACACACACATGCCCTAATGATGTTAATTGCATACACCGAATTAAAACAGCTACATAAAGGCAGCACCCCCGCTAACTACTACCTCTGGGACTCTGGCCTACTGTGAGATCAGACAGAAAGCTGGGAGTCCAATGATAAATGCACAAAGGAAGTACCTACAAAATGGCCGCCACCACATGGCCTAGCCACCACCAGCAACAAGAAAAGTAAGAGAAAAAAGAAGACAGACAATAAATGCCTATGGGAAAGGGACAATGCTTTGTTTTGTTTCACAAAGTAGCCGCACCGCTGCCCACGTGGTCAGCCCACCCACAAACAAGAAGACAGACACAGGAATTGTTCCAGGCTCCAAAAACTACAACCAAATGACAACTTCTGTTTTTTTGGGTGCACAAGAAACACCTGCAACATTTTCGAGAAACTTTTATGCAACTCGGGACATATTGTCCGCGAGAATGCAAAATCGGCGTGTTCGGCAGCGCGAATAGAAGAAAACGTCGTTTTCGCGTTCCCGAGCAAGTACATTGAGCGCGCGAACAAGACAAAAAATGTAATGTCGCGTCAAGAGTTGATTAACTTTAATGCACCTATGGCTATGAGTAGTAGTAACTCTGCCCTACTGCCACAATACAATAGTCAAAAACCTTGGATGCCTATGGCAAAAGCACAAAGGAAGGACCCACAAAATGGCCGCCACCATAGGGCCTGGCCACCAACAACAACATGGCAAAATCACAAAGGATGTATACACAAAATGGCCTCCACCACATGGCCTGGCCACCAACAACAACATGGCAAAATAAATCACAAAGGAAGCATACACAAAATGACCGCCACCATAGGGCCTGGCCACCAACAACAACATGGACAACTTTAATGTATACACAAAATGGCCTCCACCACATGGCCTGGCCACCAACAACAACATGGCAAAATCACAAAGGAAGCATACACAAAATGGCCGCCACCACATGGCCTGGCCACCAACAACAACATGACAAGAAAGAGAAGACAGACAATAATGCCTATGGCAAAGGGACAATGCTTTGCTTCACAAAATGGACACACCACACCACCGCCCAAATTGGTCACCCCACCCAAAAAAAAAGTAATCGTTACATAGAGGACAGAAAATGGAAGTGGTCAATGCTCCAAAAAGAGAAAACTACAACCAAATGACAACATAACATAAATGAGGACTTTTTGGGTGCACAAGAAACACCTGCAACATTTTCGAGAAACTTTTATGCAACTCGGGACATATTGTCCGCGAGAATGCTAAATCGGCATGTTCGGCAGCGCGAATGGAATAAAAAGTCGTTTTCGCGTTCCCGAGCAAGTACATTGAGTGCGCGAACAAGACAAAAAATGTAAGTTCACGTTCTCACACTGTGCGAAGTTACCAAAACTACCCAAGCTGTATTCCTAGGGTTACCTAATGGCAGAAATTGACAGAGTATTTAACCACACCCAAAACCAGAAATACCCCACACATAAAAATAAGATTTTCTACATCAATCCAAGCCATCCATGATTTTCACATTAAGGGTACACCACAAAAACAGTTGATTAACTTTCATGACCCTATGAGTAGTACCTATGGCCTACTGCCAGAGTAGGCCACAAGGTTGGAGGCCTATGGCAAGAGCAAAGTGGCTGGAAACATAAAATGGCCGCCAACACATGGCCAGGCCAACCACAGAAAGTTAATACAATGAACTCAAGCATGCCTACACACTAACTACATGGGGTACTAGGGTCAGATATTGGCTTAAAAATTAGAAACATTTTAAATTCCACAAACAGAAATTCCACAACAGACATTGCTATTGCATAATGAACATAATCCAATGCCATCCATGATGTTTGTTTACAAACTGGAATAAACATTTAAACACAGACTACAGAAACATGATTGGACCCATGGGTACCTCTTTATGTAGCCTGGATGCAAGTTAAAAAAAAAATACAAGTTGGGACCTCATAAAAGTACAGGCCTCCATCAATAATTTAATTCCAGGATTGAATACTGTAGTTAAAAAAAAATCAAATCAAACAAGCACAAGTCTACATCATACACACTCATACATTACACAAACTTACTTGAAAAAGAGAATTCCAATTCAAAAAGTCCTCAATAAATCCAAGATAAATCAGTAATGCAGCCAACACAGACAGAAAGTGATCCTTCCAGCTCAAAATCCAAAGGAAAGTGAGCACCACATGGACAAAGCACTGGGAGGAGCCTGGTGGACAGGAACAGGAAGTTGTAAACTCAAGAGCCCTTCCTCCTTACTCTTCAAAACAAGAGTAGAAACAAAAAGAGGGCTCCTTCCCCCCTAAAAATAAAGCCAAAGGTACAACTTTAAGGTTTTTTTGCTTTTTTTTCCTAACCAAAATGGTAATTTATTATGGTTTTAACATGCTCGCGAGTTATTCTGTGCAAGAATGCAGTTTCTGCGTGTTCGGCAACTCGATCTTACCAACAAGCATCCTCGCGCATCCTTATGACGCTATCGCGCATCCAAATGACGTTATCGCGTTCGCACAGTCGCACGGGATTGTGCGAGAGTGTTTCCAAACATGGTGGCACACGCGACCAGGAAAAAACGAACGCAGAACGAAGGTAAGCCATTGCCGCGCACGCGATAATGTTATTCAGCGCGCGAGAACTACGCTACGCACCGGATCGCGGAGTAATCGACAGCTACGCGTTCTCCGCGGAACGCGGAGCTGCCGAAACTCCGCAAGCTCCGCGAACGGAGCGTAGTTCTTCGCCCAGGGTTACTTTTAAGTAGATGAGCACTTCTCTAATGAGGGCACAGAGCGCAGCTAAACGATACCACGAGAGCAGCAAGGAGCTCACACGATGTCAGGAATGCAGCAGAGAGCTTGGGGAGCGACCGCTACTGAAAGCGCCAGGACGGTCACCTGAGCCTTTACCCACTGCTGGTACATCTGGAGGCATTTTAGGATGCTCTGGCTGGGGTCTCTGAGAGCCTGTCACAGCAGCACTGGCACAGACTACAGCTTCTGGAAGGGAGTGGTGGGGGCTGGGGGAGGCCATGATCTGCTTTCTTTGTTCATTTGGGACAGGGAGGAGAGAACATGGGGCCTCATTTATGAGGCCGTGCGTCACTTTTACGCCGCCGGTGTGTCACTTTTTGTGACGCACAAGCAGCGTAAAAAGTGTGCCTTAGTGCACCATATTTACAAAGTGACGCATCTAGGTAGATGTGTCGCTTTGTAAACCCCTGCGCTACATTATACCTACGCCAGGCATAATGTATGCAGGGGGGGCGTTCTGATGCAAGACAGGGTCATAGAAGTGACGCAGTGAAATCTAAAAGATTTCACTGCACCACTTCTAGGACACAAATGCGTTAATTTCTCACGCCTGCCTCACAGCAGGCGTAAGACTGACGCAGGCCCTTTCACATGGGGCTTGCCCCATGTGAAAGGACACATTGCTGGAGTTGCGTCACTTTTGTGACACACTCCAGCAATGCGTCACTTTTGCGCCTACAGATACATCAGAAATACTGACGTATCTGTAACTCCTTGCGCCATGATGCGTCATAATGTAAATATGGCGCATCAATCATGTCGCATTGAGAGCGCAGTGAAAAGTGATGCATCGCTGTTTTCACGCAGCGATGCGTAACTTTTCATAAATGAGGCCCATTGGTATGTATGGCTCTACCATTAGTCCTAGGCCCTCGCGTATCAGTTCAAAACAAAATTAAAGATAGATAAAAAGTAAATAACAGATGGTTTTCAACCTGGGGTTGTAATGACATCACAGGCGAAGTGTGCCACTGGCATATTTATAAGGCCACGTAAAGCCACGTTATGGTTTTTTTTTTTTTTTTTTTTTTTTTCATGGTCTTATAAATATGTGCCCCTTTCACACAGAAAACTGCGTGAAAGGGGCGTCCATGGGTGTTGCTGGGGGCGTTCCCAACATCCATGGATTTTTGACTCTGCCTCAGATTTACAGGAAATCTTAAGTCTGAGTCAGCGCCAAAACCCTACGCCTCCCTAGGGGTGGCGTAAGGAGTCACAACAAACAAGGAGAACAATCTTTATTTCTCCTTGTTTTTCCTCTTTCTACGTGTGTTTTATTGTGAAGCCCACAAAGAAAGAGGAAAAAGTCTGTTGTGGTTATTTTTGTGCAGGAAGGTGTCCCTTCCTGCACAACAATAATCATCCCCGCAACGCAGGGCAACGGCACTGCCCTACGGCAAAAAAAACATAAATGAGCCAGAGGGTTTATGTCTGCTGAAAAGAATTCCGAATGGATTACGGTACTCCTCCAGGAACATCAGTAATGATATCGAGGAGGATAATGTCAAAAACACATCAGCCCTTTAGATCATGTCCTATACGTACAATAACAAACCAGATGTGTACTTAAATAGAGCCCAGTTATGTATGAGGCCACAATATACAGAGCAGCTCAAGTCCGTGGTACCGTAAGGCGTTATAAAGTCTCTGTAGGTTACAGACAATGTTGTAGGTTGTAAGCTTACAAACCCTATGACCACTGAAGATATTTGAACTGGTGACACCTCACCAAAAAGTTCGAACTCAATTTGGGGTTAGTCATTTTATTATACGATTGGCTTAAAGAAGCCAATCATTAAACCCCCTACAGTGCCAAAACTATGGAAAACATGCATGGCAAAAATAAAGAACGAAGTATTAAGATTACAGCAAACAATACTTTTTTCCCTAAATGTGCTTTTTAAAGTTCACCAAGTTGTAACCCAATTCCTCTGTTTTTGTTGAACCCTGGAGTAACGCCTCAGCGAATTGGTTTTCTAGTAGGAATATATTCGCAATCGTTTTCTCGGTTTCTTTCTTACACTCAGAATTCTGTCTCCATACAAATTGATGAGGAAAGCCCCTTATATTATCTTTACAGTCATCCAATACCACAGTTGGTGATGCTGAGTCAATATTTATTTAATACATTCTTTCAAGTGTTTCTTAAGTTGCATTACAAATTCTTTGCTTAAGAATAAGTATCTGGGAAAGAAAAAGAGTCGCAGTCTTTGCCTTTCTCGCGATGTATCACAAGAGAGGAGAATTGGGTTGAGGTCAGAAGTGACCCTTGGGCAGATCTCCATAGTGCTTGATTCTAGAATCTTGTCTGAGACCCAGGCCATATCTATGTGTGAGCATAATTTATGTGCTGCCGAATAATAAGTATAGCCTGCTACATTTGGGTGTAATACCCGCCAAGCATCCCTTGTAGCATGTATACGCCCCAATTCTCTAATAGCAGCACGTGTCCTTCGCATCCGCTGAAAAGTTCCTCGTCTGGTAGTATCAATATCATAATTCATGATGTAATTAAAATCACCCATTACTACGTATTCTCCATCCCAGCCCAGCAACTCAATAATCACCCGATCAAAAGTAGAGGGAACATCAATATTTGAACCATATACAACACAAAACGTATATTTACAGCCTTCCAAAACTAATTGTGCAATAGCCCATCTTCACCCTTTGTTTGAAGCTGTTGTTTTAACAATTTCAGCTCGAAATTGTTTTTGTTTGAGAATGGCTACTCCTCGTATTGAAGCATTGAAATCTGAGCAGACAATTACATCGTATCCTAATTGTCTTAGTAAATTTCGATCTTTGTGAGACATATGTGTCTTCGATATCACAGCTATTTGAGGATTATACATTCTTAACTCTTCAAAAACGAGTCGTCTTTTGTTTCTACTATTCAGGCCCGCTACGTTCCAAGCTAAACATCTCAACCGACGCATCTTTGTCATTTAATACCCCCTTCCTTGCTCATTGTATCCAAAATAATCTTTCTATAAACATATTTTATACAGCTTATTCTCATGTTGTTTTTGTTAAAGTTTTTTTGCCCCCCGTGGAACCAGCCACCCCCTGACCCTCCCAACCCGCCCTTCCCTTTCCCCATCCCCTTGTCCCCTAGAGGAGGATACCCCTCTATAACCAGCTGCCGCTGTCAGGGCAGCCTTACAGAGTCACAACAGTGGTGGTCACCCCCACACCTCTAGTTCTACCTAGCAGTTTTTAGAGATTGAAAAAAGTATTGCAAAACGAAATAAATACCATCTATCTCAATACGAGAGTGGGGAAAAAATAGGCAAGATCCTGGCATATAAATTCGCAGATAACAAGGCCAAGACTATCATAAAGGTAGTCAAAGGACCTAACAATTCGATTTATAATCAGCCTGCGCAGATCTTGGAGCAATTTGTTAATTACTGCAGAGCGTTGTACATTCCGGAACGTTGTCCTGACATGATTGATATACAAAGATATTTAGATACTAATGTAGTAAAATATGGGGAGAATGAAAGATTTGATTTACTAACCGAGGATGTCACGATGGCAGAAATTAAACTTGCACTTACTGCTTTGCCATCGGGCAAAGCTGCGGGAGAGGACTCAATACCACTGGAGTTGTATAAGTCAGGTAATCAGTGTTATTGGAGCTGGAGGAAAAGCTCCTAATTCATGAATACCACACAGATTGTTTTTTTCTTTAAAATAAATAAGCCAGCTGATGAGTGTGGGTCTTATAGACCCATATCACTCATAAATACTGATGCAAAAATATTTGCTAAAATTGTGGCTACTCGTCTGGCACCACTGATGCCTAGTTTGGTATCTCCCCAGCAACATGGGTTAATTATAGGCAGGGACAATACGGCTCATGTACATATGGCTGTAACAGCATTTGATGTGGCCGAGAATAAGTCAACCCCACTCGGTATGATACTCTTGGATGCTGAAAAAACTTTCGACCGAGTGGGATGGGACTTTCTCTGGGCAACAATGACAGCATTTGGTTTCAAAGGTCAGTGTTTACATTGGATACAAGCCTTATACGATCACCTGATTGCTAAAATCAGCTATGCGGGGATACAATTTTCTAAATTTTCAATATCTCGCAGCACTCGGCAATGGTGCCCTTTGTCACCCTTGCTTTTTGCGCTATCAATGGAGCCATTTCTTTCTGCCCTGCAAAATCAACCCCGAATAGCTCCTTTTTTTCTTCGGCCTAAATTCGCTCAAAATCACTGTTTATGCAGATGACATCGCGATACACTCTACAGATATAGCGGAAGCTATGCAGGGAATAATTCAAGAGGCTCGGAGATTCGGGGCGGTCTCTGGATATAGACTGAATATTAATAAAACCCAAGTATTAATGAATTATAAATCCTCGGCTCCAATACAGGGAGCTTGTAATGTCGTTACGTATCTAGGTGTCAGAGTCTCCGCTAAGGTAAACAAAATAGTCGCACTAAATTACAAAGTCCTGATGAAAGAAACTGCTATTTCATTAAAAAGGTGGCATAAGGTGCCGCTAGGTATCACTGGTCAGATAAATCTAATAAAAATTCAGATTTTGCCAAAATTTCTCTATTTGTTCATGTCCATCTCATTACGGGTTGATAATTCTTTTTTTAAACAACTAGACGGGATCTGTAGCAGCTTTATTTGGGGGTGCAAAAAAGCACGCCAAGCAATTTCCTTGCTCAAGCTTCCATTTAACCAAGGGGGTCTTGATTTCCCAGAATTTAGATTATATTTTTGGGCAGCCTTCCTTGGTCGTCTTTGTAGTTTACTAAACTCTAGTAATGCATTTTCTTTTCACAGATTTATGTTAGGTGAAGATTCTAATATGTTTCTTTTTAGAATTAACGACCCAAATTATTTTAAAAGGGTCAAATTTAAGACCACGAGAGAAAGTGTAAAAATTTGGAGTGCCATTCTTACTACTTGCAAGACATCGCTCTATCATCCTAAACTCCCCTTGTGGGGTAATCCAGGTCTTCCAGAAATCTTTCATGATGGGGCTGGTAAGCTTTGGTCTACTTTGGGAATAAAATCCCTCAGGGACCTATATGGCTACAGTGGGTTTATGACTTTTGGAACATTGAAGACCTTATTTGATCTAACAGAAGGCATGCGGCTCAAGTATTATCAGATCCGCGATTATCTTGTTCTTAGTATGAATCTAACAGATATTTTGGATTCTGATATCTGGAATTGCTTTTATGCGGTCAAGAATAAATCATTGATTAGCAATGGATATAGAAATCTTAATTCGTACAAGGCTGATGATTGTGGGAGACTAGCGGAGAGATGGAGTGTAAGGATGGACACCAATATTACCGCTAATACTATTTCCTCTGCTCTCAGTAGCATTTATAGATCGGTACATTCTTCTAGCTTAGGGTTACAGCAATATAGAACAATATGTTCATTATATTACACACCAAAAAGGATAGCAAAATGGTCCTCAAATAATTCCATTAGTGACCGGACAAAATGCCCAAAATGCGATCTAGCAGCGGCTGATTTGAAACATATGTTCTTCTCTTGTCCGGAACTAACGGAATTCTGGTGAGGAGTTGCTCAGGTTTTGACGCAGAAACTTGGGAGGTTTATATCATTCACAGCATTTGAAGTAATGCTAGGTGGGCAGACTGCGAGTACCTGTCAGAAAAATCTAATAACTATTTTACTAGCTTGCGCCAGACTGACAATTGCTCGGGTCTGGATATTACGGAGCCCACCGTTGGTGTGGGAGGGATGGTCTCTAGTTTGAGAAACATGTGATATGGAATCTTCACTAGCTAAAATGAGAGGAATTCAATCACTACGGAAATTGGAAAAAATCTGGGGCACATTTATTTAACACCTGTTTGACATCTATGTTATGCTGCAAATTTGTATGAACAATTTAATTTTTTTATATCCTGTCTAATGAGTTCTAGAAAAGTATAGTTTATGTCCTAGCTGAGTTAGATTTTATATATATGCTGTTGGTCTGTACTTTTCTCATGCTGTTAATAACAAAATTTAAAAAAAGAAAAGAAAAAGATTACAGTAAACGAGAAATAGCACAGGTCAATTACCTGTCTGGTAACTACTAGGTACAGTGTTCCCCGCAAGACTTCGGCCACCCTTTATGATTAAGATTATTTCCTTGTGGGGGATGTGATGGAATGTTAGGAACAGTCGCTTCCCTTGTGAAATAATAAAACAAACATTTGAAATGCTATAGGTCTCACATTTACAAGAGTTTAGGCTATTGGCATCAACAGTGCCATTAGCTCAAACTCTTGCAATTGCGAGATCTATAGTTTTGCAAATATTGTTTGTGTCAAAGCGCCCCTTGCTGCACTTTCATGTTAATGGGGGCCGCGCCCCTTTCTTTAGACAAGCCACGCCTAAAAAAAGGGGTGGCGACATTAAAGTGAAACCGCGGCATGGGGGCTTTGACAAAAAAAAAAAGCATTTGTTTGTCAAGTTAACAAACAAATGTTTTTTTTTGTAAAAGTGCTAAAGAAAGGGGCCCGGCCTCCATTGAACACGCTTCATGGGTACTAGTATACAAACAAAAAATATATAAATAAATAAGCGCAGCCGCTATACTTAACACGTACCGCGCTGCTAAACTAAAGGAAGAAATAAACGCAGCCGCTAAAGTTAAAGCAAACTGCCATTAGTTATTAAAATAAAAGCGGGCGTGTGCTGAGATGTAGTAGGTGGAATAATGGCAAATTATTGAACAAAATAGTGTTCACAGCCAAGATAAAGCAGACTGTATAACAAGACAAATAAAGGTCCAGTCATTATCGGAGGTTACAAATGCAGACAAGGCGGGTCCAAGGAGGGACTAACAAACCTATTCAGGAATGAAAAGCAACGATTTTGCAAGGACGGTAACAGGGGCCAATTGAAAAGATGGACGGGAGATGGGCGGAGATTCAAGTCACTACCTGAATACAGCATGCCAACAATAGAAAGGCATGTGAATATGGCTGGCCACATCACAAGGATTGTTTCCTTGCGATGAAATTTGATGGAATGCTTGGAACTGTCTCTTCCCCTTTGAAATAACAAACAAGCATTGGCATAGCCAATTGGTCTCGCCTTTGGGACCTTATAAGTATTTAGTAATGCAGCACAATATCCTTGGTGCAACAACATCAACTGTTGCATGGCTAAACACTTATAAGGTCCCAAAGGCGAGACCTATTGGCTATCCCAATGCCTGTTATTACTATGGGCCTTTAAATACCCCTGCACCCCATAATCATAACCCACCCTTACTCCTTAAAATACCCCAACACCCTTAAACACTAACCCATCTTAACCCTATAAATATACCCTATACCCCAAAACCCAAATCTATCCCTAAACCCTAAAAATACCCCTGTACCCCAAAATCCACACCTACCCCTGAAGCCTAAAAATACCCCTGTACCCCAAAACCCAAACCTAGCCCTGAACCCTAAAAATACCGTTGTACCCCAAAACCCAAACCTACCCCTGAACCCTAAAATACCCCTGTACCCCAAAACCCAAACCTAGCCCTGAACCCTAAAAATACCCCTGTACCCCAAAACCCAAACCTAGCCCTGAACCCTAAAAATACCCCTGTACTCCAAAACCCAAACCTAGCCCTGAACCCTAAAAATAACCCTGTACCCCAAAACCCAAACCTACCCCTGAACCCTAAAAATACCCCTGTACCCCAAAACCCAAACCTAGCCCTGAACCCTTAAAATACCCCTGTACCCCAAAACCCAAACCTACCCCTGAACCCTAAAAATACCCCTATACCCCAAAACCCAAACCTAGCCCTGAACCCTAAAAATACCCCTGTACCCCAAAACCCATACCTATCCCTAAACCCTAAAACTACCCCTGTACCCCATAACCCCAAACTATATCTGAACCCTTAAAATACCCAAACACCCCAAAACCCAAACCTACCCCTGAACCCTAAAAATACCCCTATACCCCAAAACCCAAACCTAGCCCTGAACCCTAAAAATACCCCTGTACCCCAAAACCCATACCTATCCCTAAACCCTAAAACTACCCCTGTACCCCATAACCCAAAACTATATCTGAACCCTTAAAATACCCAAACACCCCAAAGCATATACCTCAGTACCCCAAAACATATACCCCTATACCCATACTTACCTTATCCAAAGATTTAAAAAAAACATGCTTTTACCATTCATGCATTTACAACGAATTTCGTTGTAAATGTATGCGTGGTAAAAGCATATAAAATGTAATGCCATGCGTTATAATGGCATTGCGGAGTCATGGTACTTTCGTAACGAAAGTATGCGGAGTGATGGTATGCGGAAAGAAAGTTGCGGAATAATGGATGTTTACCCTCCCCCGGTAAGTACATTGGTGGCACGGCGGCCCACATCTCCAGCAACATACTCATATTTTTTCACCACCCATTTGAAAAATGCACAGGTCTCTCTCATTGATGGCCAGCACCGACATACACTTTTAGACACACCTCCCGCCACAAGTTCTAGAATTGCGAACTTTAGAGCTGGGGAGCTACGTTCAAATCTCGCGATCAGCTCAACATCCTGTGATTCCAGGCAAATCGCTTTGTCTCCCCGTGCCTACCACAAATGAATGTGTTCTTCTGTAATGTAAATCTTGATCATGCCATGTTGTCGAGCTCGCGCTATATAATATTGCAAGGAAAAATAAAGCAGGGAAACTCGAGTTCACACACTACTGAACGCGCACTCTTAAGTGCATCAGCAGTGCACTGTGAATCGGAGCGTTTCACAGGCCTGTCACAGATAAGAAATGCTATCAAAACCAAATCCTACAAAACAATATACTACTGGCCGGCAGCAATTCATACCCGGACAACGTCGGGACGGGCTGCTAGTTTTACATAAAGGTAGCTAGGTGAATTCAGTGCTTGTAGTCAAAGTCTGTGTGATGCTAGAATGGTAACCCGGTGATTGCAGCGCTTGTAGTCGAGAGCTGTGCGACGCTAGAAAGGTAGCCCGATGATTGCGGTGCTTGTAGTCAAGGTTTTTGTGACGCCAGCTAGTTATAGCTGGGAAACGCAATAGGGACAACTAGGCCTTCCATCCTACTTAGGCCAATAAAACAAATAATATTAAGTTCTATCATAGTATGTTATTTACAGCGATAAACTACTACAAGCCCGTAGCTGCACACACCACATTACAAACAAAGTATTACATCTCTGTACAACTGTTGGCTTGTTTAAAATCATGTGTAAATTGGAAATTGAGGATCCACATATGATAAACAGAGCGGGCATTTAAGAAGCAAGCATTACATCCTTGTATGTATTTTTTTAATTCATATTTTTAACAGGAATCAGGCAACTATGGCTCCCAAGTATCTCATAAACCTTTGTCCATATGGACTTGTAATGCACACGTTTGCGATTGCTTTGCTGGTCAAAAACACTCTTTCGATAAACAGGTCATGATGATAAGTAATGATGAGAAAAAGGTTGCCACCTTGTGGCCGCAGGATGCAATGGAAGAAACGTTTGAAGTTAAAGGGATTGGAATATACAATAAGCATTGGCCGCGCGGCTGGGCCGCGAAATGAAATATTTAAAAATAAATAAACGCAAGCTGTGCGCGCATGACGAAAAAAAGTGTTGTGCACGTCGCGCGCGTGCTTGTGGGTGTGAGAGTAAGCTGGTCGCCGCTTTGGAAGCACTTCCAAAAGCCATCTACTAAATGTCTCGCTGACAGCGCATGCGCGCCTGATTAGCGAGACCTAAAAAGCACAGCGCTGATTCCCAGCACCATATTGCGTCTACCAAATAGACAAGCACCTTAATGTGGCCGATCACAGTGGGGAACTACATCCCCATCATCCTCGAGCCACACTTCGATGCTGTTGCAATCGCCTAGTGGAATGTGTTGATACGGGTAATTGGCGAGCGATGTAAAGCAAGGAGTTTAAATTCTGCCCGCTCAGACGCCTTAGATGTTCGGAGGCCACCAGACAGGAATTAACATAGTTGTGCACATCTTCCTGATGAAGTAAATGGGCAGGGTGAGCATTTTTTATTTTGCAATTCTGTTTTAACGGGGTTCTCAGTCACTAAAACTATACAAAAAGGCGCCGGGCTGGGTCACAAGGAGCAGAGTGAGAAACAAGATTACCCATCTTTCTTCAAAATATGATACTACTAATATCATCTCTACAAACAGGTGCCCGCCCGGACCTTCCGATCTCAGTCACAATGAGCAGAATTAGAAACAAGATTACCGCTCTTCCCAAAAAAACATTTTTTTTACACTACTCATATCATCTATGACCAATTATTGCTCATACTCCGATGATAGTTCAGGATGTCTGTGTAATTTGGCAGAAACTGAACACAAAAGAGAGTACCAGTGTATATAACTTTAACCCTTTGTGTGCCACATTGCTCATGTGTGTAGGACGGCTCCCGCCTGCCCTCGCACATGGCACAGGAAATCCCTGTGGTGCGGGCACCAGAGAATTTTTCTTTACCCGCAAACAGCCACGGGAGCTGGGGAAGAGTTTATCTTTTTATGTAACTACGGGTGGGGGCTGTCCAAAATGGGCATTCCAATGCTACCCCCCAAAAAAATCCACAGTATTTCTGCAGAAAGCTCACCAGATACCAGGGATTTTTTTTTATATCTATAGAGGTGGGGACTGCCCAAATGGGCATGCCAATGCCCCCAACCCCTCCCCCCCCAAATAAAAACCAGTCAACAGGCAACAGCCCCCAATTTGTTCCCCCCTTCGGGAGGGGGGGGGCAGAAAGTCCACTAGGCACCAGGAATTGTATTTATTTATACGTAGGGGTGGGGGCTGTCCAACATGGGCATGTCAATGCGCCCCCCCCCAAAAAAATTGCCTGCATTTTTGGTCCTGGGCTCAGCAACCATCTAGGGAAACCTACCAAACCCAGATATTTCGCAAAACTAGACACCTTGAGGATTCAGGGAGGTGCGACTTGGTTGGATCTCCCATCATTTTCCTACCCAGAATCCCCTGCAAACCTCAAATGTAGCTAATAAAATCACACTTTCCTCACTTTTCTGTGTGGGAAAGTTGGGGGATCACCGGGCCACCACAAATAATCACCCAGCATTCCCCCTTCCAATAAAAATGGTTCCTCACTTTTGTGGGTAGGCCTAATGCCGCGACAGGAAATGGCCCAAAACGTACTGTGGAGATTTTAAATTTATCGATCGCAAAATTACCTGGTTTTGAGAGGGAGTTACCTGCGTTTATGGTCCCGGGCTCACCGGCCATCAACAGAAACCTACCAAAGCCAAACATTCTGAAAACTACACACCTAGGGGACTGCAGGGAGGTGCAGCTTGCGTGGATCTCCCTACATTTTCCTACCCAGATTACCTGCAAACCTCAAATTTAGCTAAAAAAATCAAGTTTTCCTCACTTTTGTGTGGGAAAGTTGTAGGATCACCAGGCCGCCACAAATTTCCTACGACCCAGCATTCCCCCAGGACTCCCAAAAAAAATGGTACCGCACTTGTGTCGGTAGGCCTAGTGCCCGCAACAGGAAATGGCCCAAAACATACTGTAGAGACTTCAAAATTATCGATGAGGCACCTGTGTTTTTGGCCCCGGGCGCAGCGGCCATCTATGGAATCCTACCAAACCCAGATATTTCTATAAACTAGACACCTAAGGGAGTCCAGGGAGGTGCAGCTTATGTGGATCTCCCTATATTTTCCTACCCCGGATCCCCTGCAAACCTCAAATTTAACTAAAGAAATCACGTTTTCCTCACTTTTGTGTGGAAAAGTTGTAGGATCACCGGGCCGCCACAAATTTCCTACCACCCAGTATTCCCCCAGGTCTCCTGATAAAAATGGTACCACACTTGTGTGGTAGGGGTAGTGCCTGCAACAGGAAATGGCCCAAAACATACTGTGGAGACTTCAAAATTATCGATCGCAAAACTACCTGGTTTTGCCAGGGAGTCACCTGTGTTTGTGGTCCTGGGCTCAGCTGCCATCTATGGAAACCTACCAAACTAACATATATCTGAAAACTAGACACCTAGGGGAGTCCAGGGAGGTGCAGCTTGTGTGAATTTCCCAACATTTTCCTATCCAGAATCCTCTGAAAACCTCACATTTAGCTAAAAAAAATCAAAATGTCCCCACATTTCTGTGTGAGCTTTCGTCACCTGCACAACTTTCCTAGCACCCAGCTTTCCCCCCAGTCTCCTTACTTCACTTGTGTGGGTGGGCCAAGAGCCTGCGACTGAGAAGGGCCAAAAACGAAGCACTTGAGGGGATAGTACCAATGCTGTAATCCGGACTCTATCAGGAGCTCTCCGGTCGAAGTGTGCTAAAGGGCTCCCCTGCACCGCAGGGGCTGCGGGGGCATGTGTTACGCCCCTGGATAGCATAGCAAGCTCTAAGCACTATTTTATTAATATTTATATATACATTTAAGGCTGGTTCTGCATTGGACACCCGCATAAGTGGGGTATCATTTTCATCAGAAGACCGAGGGGAATGCTGGGTCATGGGAAAGTTGTGCTCACAGACAATCTCTCGGTGTTCTCAAATGCTTCCTTTAATAACAGTCCAATTAAATTTCGCATCCGTTCACAAACTGCGCAGAAAAATCACACAAGGTTAGGCATGATGGTATGTTATGATTTGCAAGGTGCTCAAATCGCATGGGGCGGTATCCTGGAACCTAAGTAAGGGAGGAACTGCCCTGACAGGGTCCTATTGGAATAGCCAGGTTTTCAATTTTTTAAGAAATTCCAAGATGGAGCTGGCGACTGTAATGTGGAACAGGAGGTTGTTGCAGGCTTTAGTAGCCAGGTAAGAAAAGTTGCGACTGCTGGCTCTTCCATCACGGGGGACGTGGCCGAGCAGGAGGATGGCATAGAAGGGGTGTCTGGTCAGGGTGTGAAAGTTGAAGTGGGTGTTCAGGTATGCGGTACCTTGCTTGTATACTGTTCTGTATGTGTGAGTGAAGATAGTGAAGAGAATATGTTTGTATATGGGGGCTAATGCAGGTCTTTGAGATGATTGGATTTGTGTATTGTGTAGAGGAAGTTTACGAGTGTGTCTTCTGCTGAACTCTGGATGACCTGGAGTCTCTTGGTGAGATGTGTAGGGATTCTGACATAGAGGTAGTTTCCATAGTTCAGTATGCTAGTGATCAGTGCTTGAGTGAAGGATCTTTGGGTGTTTAGCTGGAGCAATTAAAAATCTTTCTTGCAGAGTTTAAGGATGTAGAAGCAGAAAGAGATGAATATGGTTGACAATGAAATATCGATTTCAAGCCAGGCCAACACGATCACTAGGTTCCTTGCTGAAGGCGGTCTAGCTTTAAGGCCCACTAGGCTGCAGTTCACAGGAAAGTTTCATTTCCGAAGATGAGAATGTCTGTCTTGTCAAAGTAAAGCTTCAGGCAGTAAGTCCTTGTCAAGTTTGCGAATTTGGACATGCAGTAGGTGAACTTCATCTGAGTGATGGAGGTGTCAGAGATGGAGATGGGCATAGGATATGATGTTAAGCCGTGGGAATGGACAATATTGGCAAGCTCAGCCATGTTGATGGTGAAGAGTATAGGGCTGAGCACAAACCTTGATGCACAAAGCAGTCCAGGTTGGAGGCAGAGGAGGAGTACGAGGTCATCCTGACAGTATTGGTGCATCCAGTGAGGTAGGAGCTGACCAATGGAGTGCGAGTCCAAGTATTCCAGTGACGTGTAGGCTTTGGTTGAGGGTGGGTGAGAGATTGTGTCAGAAGTAGCCAAGAAGGATGAGTGCCACTGTAGGAGGCTAGCTTAGTTTATGGTGCACACTTAGTCAAGTGGTGAACTTTGCACTAATGAAAAATCAAAGGGGAGAGCAAGGGATCGTGTTCACTCTAGGTGAACAGAGAGTACTCCTGTTCCCCTGGTCAAGGACTAAAATAAACAAAGAGAGGAGTACCACCATAAGAAAAAGAGAAGATTTCCTAATGGGGTGTTTGACTAACAAAAGGAAGGAATTTATCATTTTGTAATAAACCCCTCACTCACCAACCTAGTGGTGACATGCTTCATCATCGGGGTCCACCCTGGTGGCATAGCGTCACCAGGGTGTGCTACAACACCTGAAGTACAGTGGAGCAGGTTGTGAATGTTAGTGCAAAAAAAGTGTTAAAAATTGTCCTGGTTTAACTTACCAAAAATATGAATTTTATTTTGAAGCAACTGGACAATATTAAAAAAGGGGTGGCGAGATACTAAGAGGGTAGTTACGGCCAGAGTATCTCTATATGTGTATTGGTCAAAAACACATATAGAGATACTCTGGCCATAACACTGTACTTCAGGTGTTGTAGCACACCCTGGTGACGCTAGGCCACCAGGGTGGACCACGATGATGAAGCATGTCACCACTAGGTTGGTGAGTGAGGGGTTTATTACAAAAGGATAAATTCCTTCCTTTTGTTAGTCAAAACACCCCATTAGGAAAGCTTCTCTTTTTCTTATGGAGGTACTCCTCTCTTTGTTTATTTTAGAACCTTGCACTAATCCAGGCAACCCCTATAAATCCGTATTTGCAAAGCGCGAACTACTCACCCTTACGGGTCTCAAGGCGCTGGGGGCCATCATGGAAATTAGGTGAGCTATTGCCCAGAGTCACATGGTGCTGAGCTGCCGCCAGAGCCGGGGATCAAACCGTGAACCCTGTGCTCCAAAGTCAGCTGCCCTGGCCGCTGCACCACACCTCTTATGGTGATTTTAGTGGTCTCTGATAATCATAGAAAGCTCTCAAAGTGGTAGCTGTGGAAAACAGCCTTCAGGCTTATCTTGAAGGAGTATTAAGCAGCTTGTTTTACCAGTTTAATCTGTAGTGTAGATCAAATTTAAAGAAACTACACAGTGTTTAGCAAAAACAAGTCTATTTATTACACACGTAATCACTAACACATTGGTATATTTCCTGCCCAGAGATTTCAACACAATACACAAGAATACAGCTGTCTCTAGGGGGAGTGCAACCCATATATTAAGAAAGTGGAATGCGAACAGCAAAGGAGAATGGGACATTTACCAGAAGACCCAGAAGAGCCCGGGACACAAGGAACTACCCGAGGTAAGTACCCAGGAACCTTATTGAGGCTGTGTGCAGATAAAGAGAAAGGACCCTTCCCGGAGGACCCTGAAGAAACACATTGAAAGACAGAAGGTTGGAGAGCAACCCCACCCACCGATGCCTCAGGCACCAGGTTATCTGCACCAGGGTAGCTGGGTGCATTAGGGTGAACTGACATCAGAACCTGCCATAGACAGCAATGGGAGCCTTCAAAGAAGATGACTCTGGAGAAGCCTGTGAAGGAGTCCAATAAAAATCCAAGGGTGTATTCTGGGAGTGAAGAACCTGCAAGGTGACAGACAGAGTCTATCCCACTCGGAGGCATGAAGACACAATGCCCACCGATGTTGGGAGAATCTGATGAGTCAACAGTGACCTTGTCGCTGCAGCGGTGAGGACCAGGCGCCACTGAGGAAGCCCAGGAGCTGTGCATGAGCTGCCCCACATCAGATGTCGGTGACTATGTGGTCGGTGTCCGGCATGAGCACCAATAAGCCTTGGTAGCTGCAACTGATGTGGAAGGCAAAAAAGGAGCGAGGTGCAAGGGACTTACAGACAGCAGGAAAGTCAGAGCAGGCCTCAGCAAGGATGCAGTGAGGATGCTGATATTGGAAGGAAGAGATGCTAGAGGCTGGAGCTTCTTGTAGCCTGAAGATCTCTGAAGTGCAGAGCGGACAAGCCTTGGCAACAGCAAGTCAACACGCTGCACAGGGGTTCGGTCCTAGCCGTTTCGATGAGGGGTAAATGCCTCAAAATTGCAGATAGGACAGGTCTGGCCTTGAGAGAGTTGCAGAGCCACCACCTGTGTTACCGAGCCTCTGTAAGTCTGTAGGACGACAGGAGCAGCAGACCGGTCAGCTACGTTGCGGTGCCTGCAGGGGAGTGACACCTTCATTCCAAGGGAGATTTCTTCAGGTGTCCATTATGCCCACAGGTCTGTTGAAGAACCTGACAGAAGCACAGAAACAGACGGCGAAGAAGACTTGAAGAACAGTGAGACCAGCAGCAGCAGGAGTCTTCATTAGTGCAGTGTCGGTTCCAGTCAAAGTCCAACGAAGTCCAAGTGTCTACGTTGTCCCAGAATGAATATAAGGAACCACCCACAGGTAAGCCCTTAAGTACCTCAGGGAAAGGGTTGGAACGATTCAGGGGTCCCTCCCGGAGGAGGGTCTCGACAGAGGGGAGAATACTCCCATGTCCTTTGTCCAGTTTTGTGCCAGAGTAGGAGCCAAGGGCTCCCTAAACTGGCTCAAACTGGAGTATGCAAGGAGGGCACCAAATGTGCCCTTTACAGTAATCTGGTGGTGCTGGCAAGCGCCCCCAGCCCAATACACTAAGTCCTATCTGGGAAGTGGTTACACCTCTCTGTGCCAGGAAACCTATTGTTCTACCATCCCCTGCTTCAACTCAGCTCAGCAGCAGGAGGGCAGACCCTCTCGTAGCTTGGTGTGGAGCAGTCAGGCTTAACTTAGAGGCAATGTGTAAAGTACATGTGCACCACTTCAAACAGTAATAAAGGGAACAACATCACACAAAAAGGATCCCACACCCAGTTATAAAAATAGAGTTATATTTAATAAATGGAACAATACCAAAACAGCAAAGATACAATTAGTAGAACTGGAGATATGCAGTTTTAAAGATTTTAATAAATATTGCGCCAAAAAGCACAAAGCGCCCACTGTAGTTATTTGGTTGCGCTGGATCGAATACCGTTACAAGTTCAGGCTGACCACGATGATGCCTGGGCCAGTTACAGGGACCAGATTAGGCCAGCTGAACAAAGTACCTTAAATTGCTTGCAGACCCTGAAAGTCTGTGACCGGGAGTACAGGGGATGTACCCTAATGATCCCCCAGTACATGGGATTATACTTCCAACACCGGAATCAGTGTTGGGATACGATTCCAACATGTTTCATACCAAACATGACGGGGTTCGGTGCAGCCACTATATACATCTCGTAATGATTGATGTCCACTATATGTATTAAAATAGCTGACAGCACTTACAAAGCCTGGGGAATCAACTCCGGGGTTTGTAGGGGTGTCCTGCTCATGAAATGGCACCCTCACACTTATAACCAAGCACCGTGCCCTCGCGACTGACGAGCCTGCCATGGGGGTGACTTATAGGTTTTACGTGCAGTGACCTCAGATATAAGTAAATGTATATCTGTTGTGAGCAAGCACCAACTCACACAGGCTGCAATGGCAGGCCTGTTGTCACAGTTTAAGTGGTCTCCCAGGGGTGGCACAATACATGCTGCAGCCCATGGAAGGCCCCCGGTCTACCTATGCCTTGGTACCTTAGTACCAGATACTAGGGACCTATACCAGAAGCCAATTGTGGAGTTACCAAAGTACTTACCATGTCAATTTAGGGGAGAAAGCACAGTTGCTGGGGTCTTGATTAGCAGGATCACAGCAGGCTAGGTCAAAAACATACTGACACCAATCAAAAAGTGGGGGTAACCATGAAAGCAGATCCTACTTTCCTACACCCCTTCATTCATTAATAGACGAACGTCATTGTTTGAATGTCATTGTTCGAGTCAATGAGGGCAGTCTCAGTGCTCTGGTTTGGTCTAAATCCTGGAATCCTCCTTGGGAGGGGTAAAAAGGCAGTTGATCTCCAAGTGGTCAGCCAGTCGCTTGCTGATAAGTTTTTCCAAGACTTTAGCCAGGTAGGGGAGAAGGGAAATTCGTCTGTAGTTCACCAGTGTCTATCGGTTTGCAGAGAGTGTTTTTCGAAGGTGCAAAATGGTGGTGGGTTTTCAGGAGTCCCAGAAGGTGGCTGTGGTGAGTGAGTAATTGAGGACTGGTGTTAGGGTGGTTGTGCAGATGAGATGAGTCCTTTGTTGAAGAGGAAGTAGGGACACAGTTTCCAGGGGGCATTCAAGTGGATAGAGTGACTGATGGTGGTTCCCAGTGAAGTGATGGTAGCTTAGCATATCAGGTTTCTGGAGTGTTTCTCTCAATGAATCAGAAAATGGAGAGAGTGTAGAGGTCTGCTTGGGGTGCGCAATTGTTGAAAATGTTGACGATTTTGTAGTGGGAGAGCTGGGTGCTGAATTATTGTAATAGAGCTGGCAGAGGGGAACGTGAATTCCTTCACTATGGCAAAACTGTTGGAGCTGTTTTTAATCTGTTAGGTGAATGCAGAATGCTTGGTGGTCTGAGTTATTTTTGGAAGATCCGAATTGCTGATTTGTATGTCATTGTTATCATGGGAGTGTCTCCAATGGTAGTCCAGCAGTTTGGAGTGGCGTTTGGAAACTTGGAGGTCTTCCATGTACCAGCTTTTCTGTGGCTTGGAACTAACAGTAGGGGCAGTTTGTGAAAGGCTTGTTAGCCTGTACAGTAGGTACAGTAGGTATTGATGTATTAAAGTTCAACATGGAGCGAGTACGGTTGTGGTGGTTTGACAGGGGTTTCAGACAGAAGTTATGGGGTCCAGACTTCTTCCAAGATCTTGTTCCAGTTTCACTAAGAGGTCTTGTGTAGTATAGTTCTTTGTTGGTTATGTAAAACATTAAGTTGCTAGTTTACTAGGGTGTGAGCCCTGGTCAAGCAGCAACCACAATCCTTGTCAGGGTGAGGCATAAACCAACTCTAAATTAACCTGTGCTCAACCCTCTCGTAGCTTGGTGTGGAGCAGTCAGGCTTAACTTAGAGGCAATGTGTAAAGTACCTGTGCAACACTTCAAACAGTAATAAAGGGAAAAACATCACACAAAAAGGAAATCCCACACCAAGTTATAAAAAATAGAGTTATATTTAATAAATGAAACAATACCAGAACAGCAAAGATACAATTAGTAGAACTGGAGATATGCAGTTTTAAAGATTTTAGTAAATATTGCGCCAAAAAGCACAAAGCGCCCACTGAAGTTATTTGGTTGCGCTGGATCGGATACACTTACAAGTTCAGGTTGACCGCGATGAAGCCTGGGCCAGTTACAGGGACCAGTTTAGGCCAGCTGAACAAAGTACCTTAAATCCTGGTGCACGGTCTGTGCTGCGTTGCTTTGTGAGGCTTCTGGTGAGCTCTGCGGTGAAGCTTGGTTGAGCTTTGCGAAGGTTCTGGGGGAGCTGGCACGTGCGGCTTTGTAAGGCTTCACATTGCGCCACTTCGGTTCCGATGGGGACCACAGCTGGGTTTGGCAGAATCACCTTCAGGCCCTCTTCTAAGGATCCAGGACTGGGGTGGCACCACTTGGGAGGGCAGGACTCCCAGATGGCAGAGTCCAGGTGCTGAGTTCAATGTTGTTGGAAGCATGTTGTGTTCCTAAGGTTTCTGAGTATCCTTTGGAGTTACTCTGGGTTCAAGAGATGCAGGTCCTGTCCTTCTCATACTGACAAGGATTGTAGTAGCTGCTTGACCAGGGCTCACATCCCATTCAACCAACAACCCAAGTTCTACAGTTTGGCAGGTGTAAGCTGAAGCGGGCGAGTGAGTGGTGGCTCCAGGTGAGGGGAGTGGGTCTGTCTACTGTGATGCCTGTGAAGCTGGCGGAGATAAGGTCAATGAGTTGTCCAGCTACATGGGTGGGTTCATTCACTTGTTGGTGAGTCCAGTTGAGCTCCAGAAGGTTGATGGTGCTGGTGTCAGTGAGGTTCTCTAGGAGAAAGATGAGGTCACGGAGAAGGATGAAGGAGCGACAGTTTAGTACCAGTGGTACTTTGAGGTCAGTGAAGGTGGTCCTAAATTTGAATCTGTAGGGTCATTGATTAAGACCCCTTCTAGGATGTTGCTGCTCTTGAAGGCCTCGTGCTCGATGTGGTCGCTGGAATTAGCTGATGAGATGGAGCAAATGATGTTTTCTTTGAGAATGTTGACGATTCATCATCTGCCAATGGTGTAGTCAAGGGCTATGGCTAATGTGATGTTCGGTGCGAATGACAGGGTGAGCCAGGTCTTGGTGAGGAAGAGTAGGCCCGTGGAGAAGTTGTGCATGAAGTCACAGACTTTGAGCGAGAGGTGTTGAGAAGAGTGCAGTGCATCATGAGGGAAAGGGAGTGGGGCTTGGGGAGTGGGCTGGGAGAGAGACAGGAAAAGCAGGAATGTGGAACAGAAGAATGCACCTTCTGTGCTGGTGGGAGTGGCCAGGGTGCACCACAGATATGAGTGTCTGGTATTCATGGCATGGAGGGCTTCAGCTGTGTGGCATCTCAGGCTTCAGTGAGTGCAGGAGCGGTGTGGATAGTGGCAGATGGACGTACTTTTGGCATGCCAGTGATGCACCCACTGCACATGTTCACGTTTCAGTTTTTAGGAATGCCGGGGTGGGAAGAGGCAAATCTTGGGGCAGCGGGCGGTGCTGAATGAGGCATGCAGCAGGAAATGTGAGAAGCAGTAGGTACTGATTTACCTAAAAAGGGAGCAAAGACAACAAAAAGCTGCCAAAGTGGAACTGAGTGAAAAGGAGAAAAAGCAAGGAAACAAGAGGCTTAGTGACTAAGTCAAAGTGGGCCAAAGTGTGAGAGAGCACAGAGAACGAGGTGAGTGAAAAAATGGCCAGAAGGAGCCAAAAGAGGAGTGAGTAGAGAGAGTGAGTGAGAGAAAAACAGGCAAACAAAAGTAAAAGGTGCAAAAAGCAATTGGAGAAAAAGCAGAGGAGAAAAGGCACACAGAGCAAAAAAGGCAAATGTTGAAACACCCAAAAGGGGCAAAGCAGAAAGATGAGGATCACAAGAGTCAAAAGGTGAAAAATCAAAGGGGCAAAACGTAGTAGTAAAAGAGCAAAAGAAGTGGAGAAAGGGAAAGAAAGGAGGGCAGACTTAATCAGATGAGGTTGAGCACAGCAGAGTCTGAAAGAGCTGGGTCTTGTAGGAGGACTGGGCACTCCTAAAGCATGACATAACCTGGTGTTACACAAGAGCCTGCTCCTCACTTCTTAAAGTCCACAAGATGCTGACGACCTGGTTTTCCAAGTAGTTCCACTAAGCAATAGGGGTCATATTAGCAAGGGCGTCTTCGCCGCTTTAGTAGCACTTTTTGCAGCTAAAGCGGCGATTTTTTAATCGCCATATCAGCAAGTTGTCGCTAACAGCTGTTAGCGACAGCTTTCTGGCAAAAGCGACTGTTTTGGGGGGCGCTTTGCATGTCAGCGATATTTATCGCTAATGACATGCAAAGTAGGTGTTCCCGACCAAAAGACCACGGAAACAGCCGCTAACAGGCCTAACACCTATTAGCAATGAGGCCCCGGTCCCGGTTAGCGATGACAAAAGTCACGCTAACCGGGGTTATCGCTGACATTTTTACACCTGCTAAATTCCTGACTTAGCAATTATCCTCAATGGGAGGTGGATTCTAAGGCTGAGTCCTCCCCTGCCTAATAGCAAGCTTTACGTTAGCGATAAAGGTTTTATCGCTGTTTCACTTGTGTTTTTGGTGGATTTCGCCGCTTTAGCTGGATTTTCTATCGCATTGGAGATACACGTTGGTAATAACGTGCTATCTCAGCGAGAGGATCCAGCGATAGACGGCGATAAAAAAATATGCGCTAAGCGTGAGTTGCGATATTTATCGCACGCCCTTGCTAATATGCCCCTAGGCGTGGCTAAACTCACACCTGCTCAGTAACAGGATACCGTCGCAAGTCAGTGACACTAGACATTCTGCATTGTGCAGCAGGAGGTTGAAGTCCACAAAGAATTTTTTTTCCATATTTGCTGAAACTCAACGTGAGCGCGGTAAGGTGATCCGGGCACTAGCTGAACTCAGCAACACAGACAGCAGTCCGCGTTCCTCGCCTAGTGAGAAAGAAGATCAGATTTTGGAGGTAACCAAAGACACTAGCTCTGTGGAAGACACCTACACAGAACTGCCAAAGGTTAAGCCAAGAACGGTGGACGAGATAATCTAATGGCGATGGTGACAGGCTATGAAAAGCACCCAAACCGGCGAAAAGAGCCTGCTGTGTTTGCAAGGTCGTAGCCTCCATGTACTTAACAGGGACTGTACCTGGGGTTTGTATTCATTGTGATGGGGGGACCGAGGACTGGGGAATCTGCTCCAAGACTGTGATAGTAGGCCACCCTACTTAGTGTTTTGAGGGTGCACCCGAGTTTGGACGCCTGTTGGTGTCCAGTTTGAATAGGGTTTGTTTTTATGCCTTTCCTGGGGTACATGGGTTTATATTTCTTTTGGGAAATGGGGTTCACAAGAAGGGAAGGGCGTACATGGTGGGTCGAGTTGGGCATGTCAACATCCAAGAGGAAAATGATAGTTAGAGTATTAGCAACCCCTGGTAGGAAGCGGGGAATCATTTGAAACAACAAATGACACTCCCCCCGTAGAATATAAAGTGCTCACATGGAATGTGAGAGGGATGCACTCCATGGTCAAATAACATAAGATATATGCCTTCTTGGCCAGAAGGGGAGTGCAGATTGCCTTATTACAGGAGCAGAATTCCTCCACCTGTTTTGGAGTTGCCCACACCTGGGGAGGTTTTGGAAAATGATCAATGACATGCTGACCGAGGTATTAGATAGGGAGGTTCACTGTGCACTACAACACTGCCTCCTCCATTGGTTCCCACATACCTCCAAGACTAAAGTCACAAGTGGGTTCCAGGAAGTGGCACTTCTTCTGGCTAAAAGAGAAATAGTTCAGAACTGGAAGGGACAAAGGGGGCCTGATCCGGAAAGCTGGAAAAGGGCGCTACTAAGGTGGTCGGACTGCGAAGGGGCAGTTCGAACTTGAAATGCCAAGAGAGGGAAGAGCTCATCAGAGTCAACCAGAGCCTGGACGGCGCTAGTTGGGGAACTGAAAAATTGAACTGCCCACCAGACAGAAACCCCTGAGGACAATAGTTGATTAAACGCACCTCAAGATAGAATATAGGAGAGACCTACGACAACGTGACAAGAAGAAACAGGTCTCCCTATAGCTGGGGGAGAGAAGATTAGCAAATTTGATTTAATTTAATGGTTTGAATGGATAAAATGATCTGTTGGGGTCAGACAATGGGATTGAGAAGGAGTGAACCATACCTCCTTCAGTTATTTTAAGACTAGTACACCATGACACGCCTGCGGGTGGAGATGGACGGGGGGAGGAAGGGGAGGGGATGTTGTTCATAGTAATTAACGAGTTACCCGGTGACTGGAATTTATCGACCTAGCCCAGGCGAGTTGAAAGTTTATCACTAGTCCTGTTGCATACTGTAACTGGGGATGGCCTAACTAGTACATCTCACAGCAATGAGGAACATTACTCAGGAATAATTGGCTGGGCACTGTAAACTATGTATTTGAGAGAATATGCATTGTAGGTGCTGTACGGATGTATGTATAAACCAATAAAAATCTGTTGCAAAAAAAAAAAAATTAAGCTTAAGCTTTTGGAATACTAAACTGACAGCACTGAGGCTAATCTGAAAGGCACACATGGACAATGGTAGGACCCAAACACAATAGTGAACAGTGAAGGTGGTTAGGAAGCATGAGTCATTTGATAACATTATTTGGTGATATATGAATCTCAGCTGTATTATAGTGAAAAACCTGGCGACATTCAACTGTGCAAATATTTTTAAAATCTATGGCAGTGGGTAGAAATCAATTTTGTTCTTGTCTAAAGACCTGCAATCTACACAGATTGGAACCTCACCTCTCCTCTTTTTGGTTACTACATTGGGTGATACTCATTCTGCAGAGTCAACAAGTTAAATCACACCCTTGTGAACCAATTGATTGATATGTTTTTGTAAGTCATCTCTAATGCTAAGCACAACATTGTGTACATTGTGGCAAATAGAAAGGCATTTTTCTTTAATACAATTCAAAGTCATAACCCTTCATATACCTCAGCTGATCCTTTGTGACTATATGATACGTTAAAGGTTCCTTTCTGCCAAATCTATAAATGAAATGGGACACTCAGTGCCCGAACTTAGCAGCATTCTAAATGCATAATAGCCCTCCATCCCAGCACGTTGTAACCCTTTTTGGCAACATAAATGTTTGTATAAATCTTCCTGTCCACTTACTTTACATTCTCTCAGAAATACCTCAACATGTCTATTTTTTTACTTCAAAAGCAATTCTTTTAAATTCAAAACTCCAAGAACTATTGTTACTAGAACACAAAAATGAACTGCAACCTTTAGATGAAAATCACCAATTCCAATTTCGCATTTTTTATCACCTTTGTTTTCTACAGTATTACATTCACGTACAGCAGTATCAACGTACAGCCCTTCTTTTCAACTGCTGGCCTCACATCTTGCACACTACTATTCGCGGTAAGAGTTTTGACCACCTTTGTAGGCTTTTGGAAAATGCCCAACTTTGCTGCACTTGTTACACTTCTTGTTGGTAGCTGAGCCTGAGTTGGAATTTGCAGTGTGAAATTTAGAACTACATCTGTACACATCCTCCTTGCCAGGTTCTCGTCTCATTTTCTTTGTAGGATAGCCTAGATGTTTCAGCTTTTGAAATGAGAGTTAGAGCAAAAACTGCACTCACTAAGACTTGTTCCTGCTTAGTTCTTTCAATTACAGCATTGAACAATCTAATCCTTAAGCAGTTTCTAGTGCTTCAGCTAAGCCTAGGATTTTCAAACATAGCAACTGCTACCAAGTCTTTCTGTAGTAGCAATGTACTACAATTTGATCTTTCAAATAAAACTCAAGTGTGCCATTGAATTCACATGGCACTGCTAGAATACATCATTCAGTAATATAACTGTTATAAAAATACATTTGGCAACTTCTTCCTGGTACAGAAGCAATGTAGTTTGCCAACAATAGTTGGCTGCTCTGAAAAATGTAGAGAACGTCTCTCCTCTGCTTCTACTAACTCATTCCACTGCCAAAATCTTACATGATCTGGCATTATCTATGGAAAATGGTCAAAAATCCTTTGCCCCTCAGTGTCTACGAAGCTGTAATAAATTCAGGCACCCCATCTACTGGTTGGCTGGCGTCATGCAGTGGTAGCAGAAGGGATATACTATTTTATTATAACTTGGAGAGGCAGTATTAGAACACACCTTGAAAATACCAGTATATGTAAGGTGGGACAATAAGTTCCATAAAATATAACAACCAATAGAACTTTTGTTAAGCAGACCGAGTGCACTAACTGAATTTAGTGATGTAGGGCTTGATTACGATGGCGGTGGGACCGCCACTGTCAGGCCGTCGGTGGTGGTCCCACCGCCATCGGACCCTGTAGCACCGCCCACCGCATTATGATGGCGGACAGATGGAGGGCGCTCAGAGAGACCGACTGCTATGCATCTGACGGTCTAAAGGAGCCCATCGGACTGTTAGAGGGACGGCAATCTTCAACAGTTGCAGTGCCCGCTCAGGCACTATCGTAGAGATTACAAAGTTCCTTTCCACCAGTGTTGGTGCGAAATTACCAGCTCGGTTTACCATACTCACATGGGCACATATACATTCATACCTTGAACCTCCTGCCTATCAGAATTTTTACTTATGCCTGTACACCATGACTTACCAAATCCTTGTCACCCGTGCTCTAAGTCCTAAGGATCGAAGGGAGGGTCCTGGCTTGGCCGCCGAAGAAAATGGACGCGTGAGCTCTGAGCTCCGTAACGGCCTTCCCCGATTATCCTGCTATACCTTCTCCTGTTGGCCCCACTGAGTCGGGCTTGACCACATCCCCACCCGCGGACGTTGCGGTTCGATCTGGGGCGGTGAGGTCGACCCGGCAGCGGTGTGGAGACGCGCCGCACCCGAGCTCTCCGGACAGCGCCGGCCATCTTTGCGGCCTGGGCTACCTGCTTCATCCCCGGCATCGATTACGCGGGTGACCGACTTGCGGTGGGGGCTGGCCGGCCGCCGGCTGCCACGAGAGTCGGAACTACCGCTTCGCGGCCGATCAGCGGCGGCGGTGGATGGGCCGCCTCGGTCTGGAACTCAAGCGGGATTTGATCGAGGGTGCCCACAGGTGAGAGGGCTGGACGTCTCCTGTGGCTGCGGGGGCCTGCTGGACACGGGATCGGGGAGACTCCCTGCTCATGCTCTGGGGACGCTGGGCGGCCCTGATCCTGCAATACCTCACTGAAAGTGCTTTGCTGGCATTAGACATTTGTCCTGCGGAGCTGGAGTGCCCTACCAATGGCTAGAGGACTGAGGGGTCGGCGCTGCGGGCCCCTGAAGCGCCGGGTCCTGAGGTGCCTTACCGGTTGCCGCTGACGTGGGGAGCTGAGGCCCGATCGGGGTGCCTGAGAACATAGCAAGGCCTAGTCCCGGGGGGCGGCTCTTTCCCGGCGTGCAGAGACATCGACCCCCCCTGGCTGGGACTGGAACCACCTACAGCTGGCATCGCCGCACTGCGGAGGACGCACTGACTGTCGCCTACCAGATCCCTGTTCCTGGATCCGGGGGGGCGGCTCGACCTCGGGGCCTGCTCGTGACATCAGCCCTGAGCCGCGTGGCACGCCTGCCCGGTGCTGGGAGTGGGGTGCAGGACCTGGAGGCCCACGATGGCGCTACCACGTGAGCGACCGAGGGAGTGACCCTTGGGATTACAGGATTGTGCTCTGGCCCGCCAGCGCGGCGTGAACTCCTGGTGGATCTGATTGAGGGAACACCCAGCACCCGCTGACCGAGGGCTAGGACCAGCTGCTGCCATGGGGAAGCGCCTAAAGCCTCCTCCAGACCCTGCGGAGGAATCGGCGAGCAGTCAAGACTCTGCGGTGACCGGTGGATCGGTGGCGGGCCTACCACAGAGCCAGCTGGAGCAGATCTTGAAAGCCATCACCGACACCAGAGAGGCCTTGCACCACGACATCGCTCAGGTATCCACGAGTTTGGGGCTCCTACGGGCGGACCACGGCAAACTGGCGGACCGGGTCAAGCAGGCTGAAGTTCGGTTGGACACACTGGAGCCCACGATCAAGGCATCTGAGGCGTCTCTGGGGGAGCTGCAACAACGGGTGCACCTGCTGGAGCAGAGGGCGGAGGATGCGGAGGGACGCAATCGCCGCAATAATATACGCGTGGTTGGCCTGCCTGAAAAAATTGAAGGGTCGGACATGTTGGGCTATCTGGAGACCTGGCTGCGTGATGTGGTGGTCCCGGAGGGTCTGACGCCGTTTTACACCCTGGAGCGTGCCCACCGGGTGCCGGCCCGCCCTCCGGCTGCGGGTCGGCCTCCTCGGCCGGTGGTGGCGCGCTTGCTGCACTACAGGGACCGAGATATTATCCTGCAAAAGGCGCGAGCACTGGGGCCCTATCAAGTGGACAATGCCCATGTTTCCATCTACCCGGACTACTCTCTTGAGGTTCAGAGGCTGTGCTCAACCTTCCTGGCAGTCAAGAAGGCTCTTCGTGAGGAGGGTATCCGTTATTCTCTCTTGTTCCCAGCCCGCCTGCGGATCATGATGGAGGGCAAATCCTCCTTCTACGATTCTCCTGACGAGGTGTGGGACTGGCTGGAATCGTACAGAGCCGGTGCGGATGCTCCACCGACGTCTGGGGAACTGCGGAGCGCTGCACCGAGACCTAGGCGGAACAGGAGACCCAGGAGACGACCACCGAATGCTCGGACCCCCTCCGTATCGCAAACTGAGCTGGAACGCAAGGAGGCCCTCCGGGCGGTCTCTACCATTTCCAAGACAGTGGAGTCGACATCGGCAATGGAGTCGAGCTCCCACAGGGGCTCTGAGGATGCGGCGTCGGAGGGTTTGGGCGGTGGCGGCCCCGTGCCGCCCCATGTCACGCCTGGGACTGCAGATGACTTGCGAAACGAATGATCCTACTGCCCCCCCCCCGAAGTGGTATTGTATATGCTGAGGTGTTCCTGAACTGTATCTGGGGTGGAGACTTGTACCCGGGCGGGCAGGGAACTGTTGTTGTTGGGCGGCTGCCTCGTACGCTTCGTGGCTCCTGCCATCAACGAGGTGGGGATGTGGGACACCTAGGACATACTGGGGCAGGCCGGTCGGGCGGCACCTGTAGCTCGCGGTCTGTTGGAAGTAGCGGCGCCCCCCCCCCCCCCTATCTCACACCTATTGTGAGGCTCTGGTAGTTACCAGAGACTGTTTTTCTTGGGCTATTGGCTTTTGGATGGGTTTCTACAGTTTGGGGCCAATTCTGGGGATGGGTGGGGCACGGTTTTGTTGGGTGGTCTTAGCAATCAGGTTTTTGGGGTGTTGTCAGTGTGCCTGGAGTTTTTTCTTTACTCAGAACTGTACTTGCTATTGTGAATGGGGACCTTACCTGAGCTGAAGTGTGTGACCTGGAATGTGCGGGGACTAAATTCCATGCTGAAACGCCACAAGGTGCATGACTATCTTGTTCGTTGATCCAGGTAGCCTTCCTGCAGGAAACCCATATTGACCAGGCGGAGGGGCGGGCTCTGCAGCGCAGGTGGCGGGGACAGCTGTTTTATACTGTGTACTCGGCCTTTGCAAGGGGAGTTTTGATCTGGGTGCGAGCGGGGGTTCCCTTTCAACCCTTGGCGACTGTGGTAGATCCTGAGGGGAGGTTTGTGGCTGTACAGGGCCGCCTGGATGGGAGGGACGTGACGCTCTGCAGCGTCTACGCCCCGAATGTGGAACAGCCCCCCTTTTTCGCGCGATTATCCGGGAAACTGGCGACAGTCCTGGCTAATACGGTCCTACTAGGGGGGGATTTTAACTCTGTATTGGATGTGGAATTAGACAGGTCTCACCCACCATTGGCGCAAGCGGCAGCTCACAGGCTAGCGAAGTGTAGGAGAGAGTGGCAAAGTAGCTGGGGCCTGGTCGATGCATGGCGCACTCAACACCCTACCGAGAGGGATTTTTCCTTTTACTCCCCCCCACATGCACTGCATGTTCGCCTTGACAGCATTCTCTGCTCGCCGGACGCTCAGTGCTTAGTCCGCCACAGCGAATAACTGGCTAAAACGATATCCGATCATAATCCTTGCTTGGTAGTGATCCAATGGACGCGGCAACGCCAAGCTATCCCGACGTGGTGGTTGAACCCATTGGCCCTGGAGGATGCAGTGTTTAAGGCTGCTATACGCACTGGGGTGGAAGGCTATTTCGCTGCTAATGAGGGCACGGCATTGAGTAGGGCACTGGAGTGGGACGCCTTTAAGGCGGTAGTTCGGGGAATCTGTATATCGGCTACCGCGGGAGTACGTAAGACCCTCCTGCAGGACATCGCGCTAAGCGAGGATCGCTTGCGTGTGGAGGAACGACGTAATCACACGAATCCGGAGGCTCACGGAGTGGTTTCGACCGCGCGGGAGGAAGTTGCGTCAGCGATGGAGAAGCTACGCTGCTTTGACTATAAGGAGTTCCTTGTTAGAGCTCATGCTGAACGTGACATGGTGGGCTCCCTGCTGGCCTGGTTGGCTAATCCTGGGACCCGAGGCACTCCGATTGTAGCTCTGGCTACCCCGGAGGGACGCATGGTTTACACTCAATCGGAGATCAACACCCAATTCTTGGTATATTATGCACACCTCTATGGGAGCGAGATCCCAAGTGCGCCTGGGGAGGTCGATGAATTCCTATTAGCGGCGCGGCTTCCCCGGCTCGACCCGGAGCACGTGGACCGCTTGGGCGGGGATATCTCCGAAGGAGAGATACGTGTGGCTATTAAGCACATGGCTCGCCGCAAGTCCCCTGGCACGGATGGTCTACCGATTGAATTTTATGCAGCCTACGCGGATGTGTTGATACCGCCGTTGCAGGTGGTTTATCGGGAGGCCTGGGACGCCGGAACTCTACCCACGACCACTCGCGAGGCTTTGATGATACCCTTACTGAAGCGTGGCGGCGATGCTAGCTCTCGCTCGGCCTACCGCCCACTATCCATGCTCATGACAGATTACAAGATTTTGAGCAAGGTTCTCGCAACGCGGCTTCTGGCTCAAATGCGCACCTTGGTGCACTCCGACCAGGCGGGCTTTATTCCCAAGCGCACCACCGCCACCTGTGTGCGTCGGCTGCTTCGGGTCATGGGGGGCAATGTTGACGGCCTCCCTGGTGCCGCTGTCCTCTCGATCGACATCGAGAAGGCTTTTGACAGCGTTGAGTGACCGTATCTGCTCCAGGTACTAGGGGCCTGGGTGAGCGGTTTGTGAAGTGGACTGCCTTGCTTTATGCCGCGGCCACTGCTCGAGTCAAGATGGGTACTACCATCTCCGCCACGTACAGGGTTGGTCAGGGGACGAGGCAGGGATGCTCCTTTTCCCCTCTACTATTCGCGCTCACTATAGAGCCTTTGGCTGCTCACGCCCGTATGGGCCGGGCTTATGAAGGCCTTACTCTGAGAGGTGACACCCATTACATCTCCCTCTATGCGGACGACTGTTTGCTGTTTTTAGCAGACACTGACGATTCCCTGCGTGGGGCCGAACGCTTGCTCTTATATTTTGGCCACCTTTCAAGACTACGAGTCAACTGGGGGAAATCTTGTCTCTTCCCGCTGGCACCAAGGGCGGATGACTCCCAACCGGAGGGCGCACTGCGGTGGGAATGCCATTGCCTCCCTTATCTAGGTACACACATCTATCATTCGTCGCTGGCCCTCCTAGAGGGTAACATCGCCAGAGCGATCCGGAGTCTGCGAGGCTGCATGGGATTCTGGCAGATGCTACCTCTATCGGTCGCGGGGCAAGTGGCGTTACTGAAAATGGTAGCACTTCCCCGTTTATTATATCTGTTCCGCACTCTACCAATATGGATCCCGGCGTCGGTTTTTAGCAGACTCCGCTCCTTAATCTCCGGGTTCATCTGGGGATCGGGTAGACGGCGCATTGCGCTGGCCACGTTGATGCGTCCCAGGGCAGAAGGGAGACTTGCGGTCCCGGATTTTGAGTGGTATTATCTGGCGGCGCAGCTGCAGTGGCTTACCCAGGCGGTGGCCTTAGAATACCGGGGCCCGGAGGGAATACAGGGCAGACTGTTTCCCAGACATGTCATCTCCTTTATAATCCTGGGCCAGAAGCTGGACCTTACCCAGCTCACCCTGGAGGAACGTACACTTCGTAGCTGTTGGCTTCGTTGCCATAGGCGCTCCGGCACCGCTTGCCCATATGCCCCTAAGATCCCGCTAGGGATGTGCACGGCCTTCCCGCATGGAGGAGACTGGTCTGCGCTGGCGACCTGGGAGGAGCTCGGTTTGCAAGTGATCGGTGATCTCTACAAAGATGGTTCGCTGTTCACATTCCAAGAGCTGCGGGATGCTTACGACCTTCCAAGAGGTGACTACCTGCTGCACGCCGCACTGGTGGCCAGTATTCGGAGACACTGGAAGGGAGGGCACGCCGAGCCACTGACAACCGAGTGCTGCCAATATGTGGTCATGGCGGCTGGTACTTACAAGGCCGTCACCTGCCTCTACCGGAGGCTGTCGACTGAAGCCCTACGGCCCATGGATAGGCTGAGAGCCAAGTGGGAAGGTGATATTGGACGACCGATTCCTGAGTCGACGTGGCCGCAGCTACTGCGGCGGGCATGGAAAGGCACTCGGAACGCCAGGTTCCAATTGATCCAGTTCTTTACTCTACACCGCGCGTACCTAACTCCAGTTAAGATTTCGCACTATTTTGAGGGTGCATCATCGCTCTGTCCTCGATGTGGGACAGCAGAAGCGGACTTCGCACACATGTTTTGGTCCTGTGGTGCACTGACTGGTTACTGGGAAGCGGTGACGACCTGCCTGAATGCTGTCACGGACCGGCAGATAGCCACGGATATGGGCGCTTGCCTATTGTTATGGTTCCCTCACACCCCCGTACTCATGTTACTAGTAAGTTTTATGATTTGGGCCTGATTTTAACCAAACAGGAGATCGCCATGCACTGGAAATCTGCCCAGGGACCCAGCTACTTGCGTTGGAGGGCCACTCTGCTACGATGGGCGAAGGCAGAGAGCGTGTTGCTGCTGCAACAGGCCAGGCGCCTAGACAATGACAAGGCCTTAGAGATGGCTAGAGCGTGGGAGGCCCTGGTGGTAGCGCTCCAGCTGCCTGAGAGCAAATTGAGTGAAGATGAGAGAGCAGCAACACCGTAGGAATGATATCTTAGGGGATACCCCACTTCCAACGTCGCACACAGTTACCACAAGTAAAACAGGGGTTCTGAGAGATCGGATCCCCCATTGACATGCACTACTTACCTTTTTCCTATTACTCTTATCAGGGAAGTGACTCTTTGTTGGCTAACAGCTTATTGAGAGAGGACAACGGCACACTGACAGGGGGGGTGGGATACGGGGCGGAAACTGTTTCGGGGATTGTTATATATAAAAGGCTTCATGTAAGAGAGATACTATCATCCTGAATTGTCATTTATCGCTGCATTATTTTGCCGACTGTATTAATCTACTATCGAACTTGATTGCCAATAAAAATTGTTTTTACAAAAAAAATAAGGATCGAAGGGAGTTAGCATAATAGGTAAAGAAATAACATTTGCCTTCATAAAATAACCACAGACTCAGAGAAGTTTTAAACGCTTTATCTATGCAAAGTTTTGTGAATAATAGTCAAAACAAGTGCAGTCAAAGACTTTTCGAGCAAGAAAATAATAATCAAAGCAATGAGCTGTAGGAATACTACGAGATTATATCTAGACATTGGTACCTGGGTAGGGTGAGAAAGGGAAACGGTACATGGACATACCACACATATATTTACCTAGAATGGTGCGAAGACCAACCCTGGCCACGGGCTGGGACAAGGGAAATTGCCCCTTCTAATCAGGTACCAACATGACAGGACAGGTGCAGATCAGGACAGGTATCCTCAGATAAGTGCAATGCCAGCATCACACCACGACTGGGTGATCGATACTTCTCCCTCAGCAAAACCCCGATTCTTCTGACAGAGTGCTCGACCAGCCCTCTGCTCTCGATTCTCCTTCAGCATATGTTGGGTCAGTGACAGGTCTGTGACAAGTCAGACAATCTAACTAACTAAGCCTACCCTAGTTATACCATTTCCAGAGTAATGTACCACCCCCCAATGTTGCCAATTCGTGTCTTCCCTTCATTTGATTGTTCAGAAAGACGAGGAGAGGTCATCACACCATGCCAGTATGAGATCATTTCCATTCGATATAGTTGATCAATGTTCCCGCCCATAATTTACTTTCCCATGGATTTTATTCCACCCAGCAATATTATTTCATTTAATTAACAATGTTAATATAATTTGCAAGTTGTCTTCCACTTTGCAGGTCACAGGCGCATCGTAGGCAAGACTGTCATTGGCATTGGTTGAATGCCACCGCTCGAGGTCTCTCAGCACTTTTGGTTCATGCGCAGTGCGGATTCAATATGGCGTTACAAGTCACCCTTCAGGCCCAAATACGAGCTATTAATAAAGTCAAAGAGAGACAAATTAGAATGTGAAAATAAATGAATGCACTGTATACCACTTAGTCCTCTTCTAGCCTCATTACTTTATTTTAACTATAACATTAATAGTTAAGCAGAACGAACAATGTTTAGTTCAAGGTACAGCAGGTGCATTAATGTGTGGGTAATGAAGCGGCTATTTTTGGCACTAGTACGCAGCTGCAGAAATTCCCACCAAAAGCAGAGATGCGTCACACCACGTAGATGTGGCAGACGCATGCGCAGGACAGTTCCTGCGTTTTCAGCGGCCATATTAGGTCACTTGAGTTACTGTTAGTAAAAGCACATAAGCAAGCTTCCCCTAGATGCTCGAAATGTCGTGTGGTGCGGTTTTAGTATTAACAAAAAATGTTGGTTAATAAGTTGCATGTTATTTCGAGAGGATTGAGTCAGAGCAAGTTTCTTTACGTATGAAACCTTGCTCCATCACCAGCCATTTCATGGCGGTTAACCCACCATGAAAAGGTAGGTGGAAAGGGACTTTGGGGGACCCTAGTGGGCCCTCCTTCCCTCCTGGACCTCTGGTATGGAGTCTGGGGGCACCTACGATACCCCCTAAACATCCCTGCAGCGTGTGGCAGGCACCACATGGTGCCTACCACACGGTGTAGGGATGTTCACAAACATGCCTCTTAGCATTGAGGAGTGTGCTGCAGCCCCTTGTCGGGCTGCAGCACAAGCGTCAATGCTGAGAGGCATGTTTCCGACCGCCTCCACGTAGGTCGGATCATAATTCCCCTGGTGGGACCGCTGACTCCCTGTTGGCCGATCCCATTCCCGACAGATTGGCGGTTGGACACTTGTCTGACCACCATCATAATCACAGTGTATGCTGCCGTACTGTGGCACAGTTCGTTCACGGTATCTGAGTGCTCAGTGACTATCAACAACAGTACACCCATCTCACCCCCCGCCTTTCATAGAGGCTGTTTTCTGCCAGGGATTGTGACGTGGTACAATCAAGAAAGCTACTAGGGAGCAATGCTTCAGGAAGAAATGTGGTTCCAGGACTTACTTCACCACGCGCACCGGTAACACTCCTGCCTGACCTTGCCGGACTTCACATTGTTTCTTGTTTGGAGATTAGGCATGCCAAACACTGCCTGCCCCATAGTTTCCATCTGCAACACGCCCTTGTCCTGGACCAATAATCAAATAGGATGACATCTGATATCCTCTGCTGGTCTATGCATGGAGTAGATGCCAAAGGGTTGGTGCTTACTGCAGACTTGTGATATGTGTAGTAACAAGAGTTACTGCACTTTATCAGGCCACCACTAATGTGTTAACGTGTGATTGGAGGGGTAGTTGTTTTCTACTAAAATTATGTTCATGTTTGCCTGCTATCTTGGAACTGAGTTTGTGTTGTCAAGCACTCGCTGGACCTCATCCATAACAATAACTGGAGTGCCAACCTATCAATCAAGAATGAGGTCGAACAGGTCCAGTTGCTAATGAGTATTTCAGTTGTATCTCAGTTGCTTCTGTGAATGGTCTTTGAGTGATTGATGATCCCACATTCAGTGTTTCATTTCTTGATTTCTCTTTCTGTGTTTTCTTTTTATTCCAGTGATTACCTCTTGTTTGCGACAGATACAGTGCTCACTCTTTCAGTTCGTCTATTACTTTACCTTCTTTGATGTTTTGACTCCTACTTTCTGTCTGCAGTGGGCTGAGTTCATGCAGCTGGGATCAGAAATTCCTGATTCTGAACTTGATGACATCATCGCCTCCCAGAGGGTCAATCAATGCTGCACTCTGATCTACACCTCAGGGACAACCGGTCCACCCAAGGGGGTGATGCTGAGCCATGACAATGTGAGTATCAATGTGGAAGTATGTGTCCTTGTTTGAAAATACTAATGTAGCAAACAGAAATGCAATGTAATGCAGAGAGTGTGCTGATTAATATTCAGCACTATATCTGAATACCGGCTATGCTCCCCACCTCACAACATCAATAAACTGCACACTAATGTACAAGTTCAAAGCTCTGGGAATAGGAATTTTTGCTTCATCTCTAGAGTCATTGCTAGATATTGGCATCCTGCCCATTGTAGACAAGCAGCGCAAAAGTATTATACCCTATACATCAAAGACGCATGGAGACTATTCTCAAGGTTGTTGACCACAAATGTGCAAGAGTTCGCCAGTATTCCTCTTTATAAAGCTGAGCATACGGTCAACTATCCCAGCGCTGCTCCCAGGTACACAGCCATTCCAGAATTTCAGCATTGTGATACAAGGAATTCAAACAAATTAATTTTCAAAGTGGTTATCTTAAAATATGGCATGGAGCTGACCATCCGTTGTCAATGCAGAGCTCATCTCGTATGAGACTTGGTCTGAAACCCCCTGTACTGTGATCCTGTTAATGTTACCAGGTTAGGGAATACTGGAGCAGCCCAAATGTTCTGGATAAACCTGTCCGGCGATGGGCTGGGTGCGATAGCCGGACCTTGCACAGGGAAGAAGCCAGAGGAATATGAATTCTGAATAGCCTATGAAAAAGATGAGCTACTGAAGGAATATGAAAGGCCCCAGCAGGACCGACAGACCTCTTAAATATAGACCAAACTTACCATAAAAATATAGGGGAACATAGACAGATTACTAGCAGGATTCCCCTGCTCATGGTATACCAGCACATAGAAGCTACAGAAGTGGACCTTTTACAGATGTTGGATGACCCATTGCCGCTCTTAAAGGTACTCCTTTCCCCTGTGGCCTGGTCCTTAATTCATTACACAGAAGACTGCAAAGAAAAGATGGTAGACTTCCTATGGTCCTCTAATTAACGTAAGAATTGAACTTGGTATAAGTAGCGGGTTACTTGCCTCATACATTACCAGATACATTGGGAGGACTACCCCCCTCCCTTGGATCTCTCCCCTTGCCAGCTTTTTCCCTTACGTATATATGCTCATTGTTAATCTCGACCTTACAAGTAACTATGCTGCCATGCTCTAATAACTGTGTAACCTTTGTAATGATGTAACTTGAAACTATGATCTGATACTCATGTAAAGCGCTCTGATACCTCCGGGTCTAGCCAGCGCTACATAAAACCTTTAAAATAATATAAATAAATTTGGAGCAAACAGAGACTGCTACGGAAATGTGAAAGTAATCCTGAGCAAGTGCTGATATATTATTCACGTATTTTGTTAGACGAACGAGATCCTTCGTAATTGAGACTCCTTTGTTAGACGAGCGAGATCCTTTTTAATAGAGACTCCAAAAGATGGGCATTTAAAAGAGACGTTGTTTGGTATTTTTATGCACATTTAATTGTAAAAGGCTACTTCTAAACACCTCAGCCCAGCCAACATGTGTTTCACCCAATGTGGCCCGCAAGCCAGGGATCTCTGAAGGCGTTGTTTTAACCATCATAGGCATCTCAAAGGTATCTGGTCATCCAATAGAAAATGTTCCTCAAATTGGACTTGCAGTCTTTATTTGTAAGTAACATTCAGCGTTCCGATTAAAATATCTTCGAGTCACCGTCTTTTGAAACTTCTCTAAATCCGTCGGCGTCTGCTATGGAAATTATTTTAGACAACAGTGGTCCCTAGTGAGGAAAGAATAAAGACCACGGGCAATAAATATAGACACAATCGTAACTATATTAGTTGGACATGTCCAGCCAGACAGAGGTCTAATATTTACTTAGAAGTAGTAGAGACAGTAGTAAAAAAACAAATACAAAAAATGGCACACAAGCCTGTGACCTACTTAGCCAGTAAAGTACATTTACAAGGGAAGAAAAACGAACAACAGGGGGCTCAGGCAAAGCTTGTTGGTTTGTTACACAAAGACAATACACAGTGTCATGAGAACAAATTGCAGAAAACACCTTTACCGTAAGTGAGTGAAAAGATTTTGACGTATAAGGTGTATTAAAGTGTCAACTGTGTTTCGATCCTTGAAGAGAATGTGCGGATCTTCATCAGGCCATTATAATTCATATCTGTAAGGTAGAGCCTTATTAACCAGCCAACGTGGATAGAAGGCTTGGCGGAAGAGCGAGTGCTGCTACAATGGCGTCTCCAGAAGTGTGTTGTCTTTGTGTAACAAACCAACAAGCTTTGCCTGAGCCCCCTGTTGTTCGTTTCCCTTCCCCTGTAAATGTACTTTACTGGCTAAGTAGGACACGGGCTTGTGTCCCTTTTTTTGTATTTGTCTTTTTACTACTGTCTCTACTACTTATAAGTAAATATTAGACCTCTGTCCGGCTGGACATGTCCAACTAATATAGTTACCATTGTGTCTATATTTATTGCCCATGGCCCTTATTCTTTCCTCTCTAGGGACCACTGTTGTCTAAAATAATTGATACCCAAAGTCCCTGGTCTACTGTTTTTGGGTTCCCTTGTTGCTTCAAAATATGCTATGGAAATGGCTGAATGTAAGGTATGTGTTTGCACACAGTCACAAAATAACCAACATTATTGTATCAGTAAAGAAATGAAATTCCTATTAAAGTGAAACTGGTTCTTATATGAGACTACTAGGTTATGATGCACAATGCTGGTCAGCTGATTCAGATATAACCTAAATAATGCAATGTTTATATTGTGTGACAGCACATGAAAACACAAAAAAGTGTTAACAAAATCTGGTTGTAGAAAGGCACTCTAGGACATCAGCTTAATCAGCTAAGAAAAGTCATGGACTGGTTGTACATCAAAGAGGGATGGGTTTTCATATGGTGACTACACACTGCAGAGTGAAAGAAAACTATAACCTAGTAAAATAGATTTAAAATATTTTATTAATGACAAAGACTTCATAGCTAAAAGGAGTGTGGGGTTGAGAATGCTTCCCAGTTAAATGTCTATGGAGAGTTAGAGGGCAGAGTAAAGATATAGGGCAACAGGGCTTGTCCAGTTCTCTCTTTGCCAAAACTACCACTGAGGTGAAATATGAGTTTTTGTTAGGTGCAATCAAGAGTGCAGTGCACGAAGTGCAGAAATGGTAACCATTTGGAGAAGAAACATATCTTCTTTTCGTCTTTATACACTTTGTTAACGATTCCATATTTCAAAAACGCTTTCCCTACTAAGGTGGAATTGAGTTTGACTTAGAGTTGGAAAGTGGGTTATTAGTAGGGGTAAATATGCATCTACTACTGGCAATAAGGCCACTAACACAGTCTAGGGCTCGGTATTAGTCTCAATAAATTATTCCCATGCTCAACCCTGGGTAGTTTGGCTACAAGCAGGCAGACTTAACTCAGGGAGACACGTATGTAAAGCATTTAAAAACAACAATTCAGTAAATAATTAAGACACACCACAAAAAAATAAATCCAACACCAACATATAACAAAAGGGAAATGTTTTTATCTTAAAAATTACACCAAAATAACAAGAATTCAATGTAGGAAACCGGAGATATGACTTTTTAAAGAATAAACGCTTTTAAGCACTCAGTTACCTTAGGAGTTTTTGACACAAAGTTGCTCAAAACTTCTGGAAATGCTTCCTGAAGTTCTTCTCGAAGGTCCAAAGAGTCCAAAACACAGTCAAAGGGTCTGGAAGCTCCAACATGGTCCTGGAAAATTGAGGACCACAATTACCACAAAGCACCTGGCCAAACCCTTAAAAGTCCCCTGGATCCACTCCAGACTGGGGTCTCTTGGTAGATTGATGTAGGTGTGCTCTCTTAACCTGTAGCTTGCAAGGAGTCTACTCTTTAACCCTTTTGAAGCAAGGCACCACCACAGGACTCAGACACTTGTGTCTTACGTGACTCACAGTATCGTGCAATTTGCAATCCTACAGGTCTCACATTCAAATGCGAGACTTATGGTATTGCAAACAAATGGCAGACAATGTCCCAACTTTGAAAGTGAAACTGGGTGTGTCGCGCCAAATGTAAGCAAATTCTCTCCAGAACTTGCAGAATGTCGGTGGTACACATAAGGTTACGCGCCTTGTACCTGTTTCCAGAAATAAGCACAAACGTCAACTGCTTTTTGCACACCTTCGTGGGGCCAATTTGTTGACTTGAAAAATGAGAGTAAGTGTGGCACGGCGCACAGCAGGCAGGGACCACTAAAATTAAGCAATTCTATGGTGGCGGTGTGTTTTGCGTAACTATGGGTTAGCCGCATAAGCCCTTAACTGCGAGTAATCTTCAAAGTTTATCGAACATTGATTCTAGTTCAAACTGACCAGAAGTTACTAAAAAAAACATGGCTGACTCTTACCTGGTATCGGAGTCCATCGGGGGCTGCAGCGCGTGATCACCGAAGAGCAGCCGGGCCATCAAGGACTTCCGCTGCTTCCAGAGGGCAGGGCAGCTTACGGGAGCTTAGTGAACAGAGGCAAGTCACTCCCCACGCTGCCGAGTGATCCCGTCCCGGGGGAACAAAGAAAAATGCCAGCAGCGGCCCGAGTCTGCCCAGCCCATCCATTTCCTCGATCCGGTGGGCACTAGTGGAGATTCGGACCGGATCCATTAGTGCGGAGCAGTGGTGAGGCGGTCAGGGTGGAGGATGCAATTCCGGCGACTGGCAGGGACGAGTACAGGCTCCGGGAGACAATAGGCATAGTAAGTGGGTAACCGCTGCAGCAGAGTGTCCGTAATGCAAAGCACAGCGCAATTTGCACCCACCACTGATCGCACGTATAAAACTGACACCAGCTTGTGTTGAAGTTAAAACAAAAGAGATCCATCAAAAAACAACAGACAGAAAAACAAATGCACTAACACCAGTAAAGGGGCCAATAGCCATAGGCGTGCTCAAGAGGGGAAAAAGGAGGGACATAAAACACGCTAACCCAATAGCAAGTAAGACATTTTAAAAGACACACTCAAAAACAAATAAAGCATATACTGCATGTCTCAAAGAGCCAGCGCATGTGCTGCCTAGGCAAGACCTAAAAAGTATGAAAAATAAAAGAATTCCAGACAACCACTTTTAAAAAGGCAAATGACTCTGTAAGTAGACATGCACGCAGGTCTCAGGAAATCCTTCAGCACATGGGTGATTCCGCTCCTGATCCACAAAGACACGCGGATGGAGCAACTGGGGGCACTGGAGAGTGCACAAAAAACACGTGAACGAGCAAGGAGGTCCCTGCTTGTGCCCCGGGGGAACGAAGCAGTGCGTGGCTCGATTGGAGCGTGAAACTGCCCCAAGCACACCCGGCCTGAGCAATGGCTGAGCCCTTCGGTAACTGCAGAGTGGGACATCCCTCAACGGAAAGAAAGAGCCCACAGCAAAATAAACAAATTAGGCAAGCGACCCAAGTGAAACTACATTTACCCACCATTGCCAACTAATATTACCCCATTCAAACTGACTACCCTCACTACTTAAATCAAGTCCCCTTCGCGCAATGCAGCTGCAACCTCTCCACTTGTACTTGTTCTCATGTGCACAACGACCAACTGGCAATCTGCATCGACAAGGAGCGCAGCCTCATTTCAGAAAACAACGCACTCCGGCTGCAGGTGACGGAGCATGAGGAGGTGCTTTTTCGAGAGCTCACTGGCCTGCGCCAGCTCTACGAGGCAAACTTGCCCGACGTCTGGCACATACTTGATGACATGGCAAGGGAGCTCGCACAGATAAAGATTGAGCTCACGCCAGCTCTACGAGACAGAATTGGCCGACGTCTGGCACATGCTTGAGGACATGGCGAGGGGGCGTGCACAGCTAAAGATTGAGCGCAGCACTCTGCGTTTCAGGCACAAGCAACTCCAGAACAGATTAATTGTTTTTACGAGAGCAGCGTGTGCAAAAGAGATGTATTTTAAACATGATGCATCTTTGTGCAGTTAGCTTTCATGCAAATGTGGGTGTTGAGGGCAATGGGAACATATTCAGAAAGTTCATTGACGAGGTGCATCTCCTCCCTTTCCTACAGCTGTGAAAGGTTTGTGGGGCTGAGAGGGGTTCCTGTTGTGCTGCCTCTACGTGAGCTTGAGTGTGAGCACTGCACCGGCATAGAGGTGGCCATGTTGCCAGGCTGGCATTAACACTGGTGGGGCCCTGTGCGACAATGTTTGTTGGCGCCCCCCAATGACCACCTCTGCCAAGGATTCTCTCACTAGCACCCTTTAACAGTGCTCCTCAAGTCTCCATAATCGCTGTCTCATTTAGTTTTATGGCACCACTCATACCAGTGTAAGGTGTTTGAGCACTTAACACTACACACACATTGCACAGAGACAATCATATGTGTGTAAATCAGTGTATAGGAAATGTTACATCAGGCAGGACTACAAGGTGTCGTGTAGGCATGACATGTCATTGATACTGGTAGGCAATATAGTTTAAGAGTCAATATCCTGGAAAAGCACACATTCAGAATTTAAAATGTAAAACCATTGTTATGGGTTCTCTTTAGTACTAAGAATTGTTTTCTACCCAAATGAACCCTTTTGGGACGATTAGGATAATGAAAAACTGTGAAAAAATAACATATAACTCTAACATATACCTTGCGGTTTGCATGCAGCTCCTTGATGATTAATAGCTCAATGTTATATTAGAATTTTGACTTATAAACAAAAAGTAACAAAAAGAGCTATTTTACAGAAGCAGTAACCCACTGACCTATTTACATTATATGAACTCTGTGAACTGCATGGTACACGTTCTTAGCAGCAGGCATTTTAACCCTCTGCTCTGCCTTTCCATGAGTCAAAATTTCCACTAGACAAACCTCCGGTCTATTTTCAGGAAGACTATTAATCACAGGAGTTATCTTAACATTTTAATTGATGCCTGAAAATTGCTAGAGGCCAGGAATGCAGCAGCAGGTGCTTTTAAAATGTTTATATCCTTGCAAAAATGACACCCCCACCCAAGGTCAGCACCCAGTGCGGTGGCACCGATTGCACCGCCCTAGAGCCGGCCCTGCATGTTGCCACCGGGAGGAAAGAGGCTGCAGCGGTAACTGAAGGGGATGGCCCCAGGAAATGAAAAGCACAGCAAGCATGTGCTCTGAATCTCTCTGCATGATACTTTCCTGGGGGAGGGAGCAAGCAGCGGGGAAGCTGCATTATGTTATGTTATATGTTATGTTATATGTTATAAGCTGTTTTGTAACGCGCTCAGTTACTACCGGAGTATCCTGGCGCAGTATACCGCTGGGGAACCCGTCCTGGCTTTCCCTGTGGGATGGTCCCTACTGGGAGTCCCCAAGGTGAAGCCAGGCATCCCCGGCGTTGATGGGGCCGTTGTGGAGATTAGGCAAGCTAATGCCCAGAGTTGCCGAGTGGAACCCCTGATTAGAGTAGGCACCAAAGCGAGAATTATCAAGTCCGCTGACCCTGGTCCACGACCCTGCCGCGTCGGGAATTGAACCCTGGTCCCGGGCCAACTCCTGTTTCCAGGTCTGCCGCCTCTAACCAGTGAGCCACACCACTCCACAAGTAACAAGAGTAGGAAAGTAAAGGAAGAGTGCACCTGAACTGACAGATAAGCTCTCCTGTGGAAGGCTACTGAGTAGTTAGGCATTGCTCTGTGGGTGGTAACTAAATAGAGAAAGGCTGGCAAGGAGGGGCAACTAACCAGTAGAAACCAAGATATTTCGAAGAGCAATCAAAGTAGCGAATAAAAGGCAAAAGTGGAGTTAAAGCTGAATACAACAGGTCTCGAAGAGACAGCATAGGCGCTGCCTAGGCTCAAACTAATAAAGACCTCTCGGAACTCGAAGGGGTTGAAATCCCCAAGGATCCGAAGTCTTTGATTCACAGTTGTTGCTGTGACTGTTCCACAGCTAACAGCCACGTGCAGGCCCCCCCTGTTAGTTGTTGAACATTCATAGCAGTAGCTGAGAAAGGTGTCTAAAGTCAGCTCATGTTCTCAGGCTGCAGTTAGAGTACCTTGGAAATGATAACAAAACAAAGACATTGCGAAGCCAGGGAGGTGAGGCGTCGCTGAGGCCGTTGCTGCATCTGTTCTTTACTGCTATACAGGTCATTGGCATGCCGGCGTTCAGGACGGTCAGTTGTACAATGGAGGTAAGGTGTTTCTGAGGCAAGTGAGGCATCAGTTCCTGGAGGAGGTGCAGAGTCGTTGAGCCGCTGACACCCAGGGATGTTGCAGGGCACAGGGGAGGTGATACAGCGTTGATGGCAAGACGTCTGTTCTGATAGCTGTGAGGTGTCAATGGTTAAACTGCGATGAGGCAACTTTACGGTATCGATGCCACAACACGGGGCCACTGGTGCTGCCTCTGAGTCAGGCGTCACGGATGTCTGTGAGGCGGTGCTTAAGACTCATGCTGTGGAGGAGTTTCGGAGGCTGGTGTTGGGGTGTGCATTGTAAGTCACGGTTGTTGCGTTGAGCAGAGACCACGGCTTTGCTGTAGGCAGCGGCACTGTGTCAAAGAGAGACACCAGAACCAAAGTCACACTCAAAGTCGATGTGGTGGTTTGTCTTTGTTTAGCACAGGAAACTCACTTCCAAGTACCAAGGAACTGGATTTGGCACCTCTTGGCAGAGTAGGGATCTCAGCAGAGGAGCACAGGTGTTGCAGGTGAAGCATTGAATGGCCCTGAGACTACTAACAGGAGGCATGCTCAACTCAAGCCCTTGGAAAAAGTTTGAAAGCAGGATGCATAGAGCAAAGTGTAATCCTCTAACTTCCAGACAAGAAGCAGCAAACAGCAGGCCAATACAGAAAAGTAAGCAGTAAAGTGACAGTCTCTCCTGGCAGTACAACAGCCCTTCTTCCTGGCAGAATGTTCTCAGTCCGGAAGTGTTCTAAGTATATCTTGTCGAAGGTCCAGTACCTATACCCGTTTTAGACTTTGAAATAGGGAGATTTCAAAGAAAGGTCTTTGTAGTGCACAAGACCCTCCCCTTCCTGGCCCTGGCTCCAGACACACTACAGGGTGGTATGCAGCTCTTTGTGTGGGAACAGGCAAATCCCTATTCAGGTCCCAAGCTCCGCCCCTCCATGCCAAAGATATATGAAATGCATTCAAATGTCACTGTTCTACGCTCTGTGGTTCCCTATTTCACCATTACTGCTCAAGTTTTCGGGACATGCGACTTAAGTGATATGGTAGTAATATGGTGCTGCATGCCTGCTAAAACATGCCCCTGATGTCCCGAATGTAACTATTGCATTATACTTGAAATATGTAGTCTTGCTATAATTGTGTGCTACCAAGGATTTATCCACCTGTTGTTTTTATATTGTGCAGGGACAAGAGAGATCACTATGCCAGACTGGCTCATGTCTATATCATGGTTATCAGAAGCCGTAATGTTTGTTACACAAGATGAAAATTATTAAATAAAAGGTTTATTAAAAAAAGCCCTTTTCAAGTGCAGGTATCAACTCCTCCCACCACTCTAGCTCAGGAAGACCTATCGGCCTGGTGATGGGCCATAAGGATATGCAGGGCATACCTCAGCTCCCTTTGTGTGTGACTGTTTCAAGTGAACTCACAAAGCCCAACTGTCATCCAACCCAGACATGTATTCGTGGAATAGGCAGAAGCACTGAATGGTTAAAGTAGGAAAATTCCAACTTTCTAAAAGTGGCATTAACAGACCTGCATTTTAAAACCCAACTTCACTAACAGATGTGTTTTTAAATTGTGAGCCCAGAGAGACCAAACTCAAACTTTTTATCTGTGACCCAGGCCTGAACGTATCCTCAGGATCTAACCAATGCTCTTAGGGGTCCACCTCTCGACAGCCCCAAGTCTGGATATACAATACACACAGACTAAAGGATGGTCAAGCGGGGGAAGGGAAGGATGGGGACAGCGGGAGGGAGACCTGTGAATACAAAATAACAGATTACCACCTAGACCTTTCTGAGATCTCCCTACTCCCTACATGCTCAAATGTACCTATACTTCTACTGACCTGTAGAGGAAGAAAAGGTTTCTGGCTGACATGGTTGCTGAGCATGTAATCACAATTACTTACACATATACTGGAAGACACAAAAACATATATGAGGCCAACACCCCAGCATACCTGTTTAACCTCCCTGTATTTGTAAGTGTAACTTTCCCTCCCTACAAGCGACACCTATCCGTGCTATAGTAGAAGGAGGGCTTCTAGATCAGAAGGATCACCTGCCTTAGTTCACCCCTGTGGAGGTAAAAGTAGAAGGTGCACGATACTGTGAGTCACGTAAGACATGAACATGAGATGCAAGAAAACTCAGAAACACCATCAGTAAACTGTGACCTGCGTAGTTAAGCAAATCAATTAACTGGATCCAGGGAAGACTTCAGATATCAACATAAGAACAAAGTTGAGAGTTCAAAATCACTCTCTCTATAACTCTAGCCCAACACTAAGAAGGCCAATGGATTCTTCCCTGCATGAGCCCAATGTCCTGAACTCGCCAACAGGGAAGACAAAATGAGAACCCCCCTCTGGCCCCCACGAGGAGGAGCTTACAAGTGTATGGTTGAGCAAAGGTCACTATAATCAAAAGCACCTCTATTTCCCTCACAAGAGCTCTGTGGACAACTGGTACAGTGACGAGAGCACGCCAACGTAGGGAAAGAGGGTGCCGAACACTAACACCAGTTGTGCTCTGGATAAGTACGGATAAACCTTCCTGGTACTCCAAAAGGATAACAACACAAAACGGTGCCTAATGGCACCCTTACCCGACTAGGTATACTGCAGAAAAAGCCAGCGTCCGAACCGGACTCCCAGGAATAATCGGCAGTGTCTTCTGCCGCTGCCTTGCCTTATCCCGGGTCTCCCGGTGTCATGTGTCGTGGTGCGCCTGACTTCAGACATCCCTCGACGCTGCCGGGAAATGTAGTTCTCCCAGGAGCCGATCATCAAGTGCCTGTGCGTGCGGCGTTACCGTGTCCCCTGACAATCTGCTCCCAATTGGAAAGTAGACTTGTAAAATGTTGTAAGGCAGCTCCAATGCTAGAATGGGAGAGATAGTCATTGTTGTAGTGAAAGTGAATTTTGAATCTTTTTGATTTACAAGCTCTAGGCACACACAGTGCACTGTACTAGGGACTTATTAGTAAATCAAATATGCCAATCATGGAGAAACCAAATGCCAATACATTTTAGACATAGAACACATACACCTTTGCAGTGGTCAGTAATGTAAAGTGCCCCAATTCCTAAAACCGGCAAAAATGAAGTTCAGCACACAGTCAGAAACAGGAAACCAGAAGCCAAAAGACAGGGGGAATCATGCCAAAAGATGCCAGGTCTTACATAGAGGTTAAAGGAGATATAGAGTGTGTTTATCTATTACAATTACCTGTGGTAGAAGGGGAGTGGGTGATAGTTCAGGTATCAGACCATGTGAGGGACTGGCCTACATTGTCTAAACTAAACATAAAATGTGATGAGTGCCATAAGAATAGGGTGGGATTGTGCATGTGAAGTTGAGGAATCACAACTGAATTCTGAATGTAGTCAGCTGATACAGTGAAAAGGTCCACCGTAGTCAAATATGCAGAGCATTGCGCGGGCCATGAGCCATGAGCGCACCAAGAACTGGTCCTTTATGATTATGTTTAATATCCTGCTTCTTTTATTCCTTTATTGTCTTCCAATTCTGCCTTACCTTTCTTTGAGTCTTTTATCTCTGCATTATCCGTTTGTTTTCCCTGTATGGTTGTCTGAATGGCAAAGGAGATAGAAGAATGAGAGACTGATAGTGAAGCATGTGTAAGTGTGAGAGAGTGTGAGGTGTAGAAGTAAAGGTTGTATGGCATTACAACGCGGGCTTTTACCCCGCATGCCATTACAACACGGGGATTACAACGAAAGTCGTTACAACGACTTTCGCTGGAGGGCGCTGGATAGTGGAATAGTTTAATTTTCTATTCCAACTCCAGCCCACGTTGACAGTAGGGAAGGTGTTGGATAGAAAATTAAACTAGTCCCTGTCCAACAGCGCTCTCCCGCGAAAGTCGTTGTAACGACTTTCGTTGTAATCCCTGCGATGTAATGGCAGTGTGGGGTAATCCCCCCGTTGTCATGGCTGTTCCCCGAAGTAAACTCTCGCCTTTCCCAAATACTGTGAAAATATTTAAGAAGTTGCTTTTAGAGTGCATAGCTATCTCTTGTAGCTCCAGGTGGGTGTTACCTACAAAGTGAAATAACCTGTTGACAATCTTAAACTGTTGTTCCCATGAAATCTTCAGCTACTCAAATTCTGCCTTTCCTTCTCTTTGTGGTGTTTAGATCACATGGTTAATTAAAATGTTCTGCAAACAGTCGGGCCTTCAAGAAAAGCAGATTGTTGTCAGTTACCTGCCACTAAGTCATGTGGCTGCACAATTCTTCGACATCTGGCTATCAATATACCTTGGAGGGACCACCTACTTTGCAAATAAGGATGCATTAAAGGTAATTTCTCAGCTTAACATCTGTACGTGCTGTGATCAGAGATGTACTGTGTAATGTATGAGTGTCTAAGCTCCCACTTTTGCTCACTCACAGTGAGCCATGAGGACTCGATCACTACATTTTGGTGGTTCACACCATGAAACACCTTTAAAAAAGAAGGCATGGGCGTGGCCAAGATGGCGAGCTGAACGGACGCGTTCACTGCGAGCTCCTCCACCCTCAGGCCCCTAACTCATGAATAAGCACTGGTCTCCCCCCTGGATCGCACCTGAGCACTTACGGACCCCCGCAACCTCCGGTGGCTCACTGGGGGGCGTCCTCCCGACTCCCACACGACACCTGAAGGACCCCTGGGAGCGGCGACTCCCAGACGGCAGCCATTACGTGTGCCTCGTGGATGGCCAACCAGTGAGGTGACCCGATCCGAGCCCGGAGCGGACCGGGGCTGAGGTCGCCGAGCAGCGGACCGCCAATTGCCCGCAGCGACTGCCCTACCCAAGCGCTGGAAGGCTGGGAGACCGTCGCCAGCGGTGGAAGGCGACACCAGCCCGTGATCCTGCTGGACCGGAAGGCGTCACGCGAGGCCGGGGACGCGGCCTGCTGCCGTGGCGCTCCGGACCTCTGCCGCAGACTAGACAGCGGCGCCAGCTTATCATCGTCGCACTCCTGGTGGTGAGGGGCACAACGAAGCCCGAGCGGCGGGGACGGCGCGTTTGAATTCCAGCGTTCACAGCAGCGAGGGGAGGCGCCGGAGGCCGGGCCGGTGCGGAGCCCGGAGGCCTGAAGAGCTGGGCCGAGGCGTTGCTCTATCCGGACGCTCCACCCAGCGGACCCTTGCATTCCCGCTTCGGGCCCCGCAGTGTCGGTGGGCACCGGAGTCGGTGGGCGACTGGGGTGAACCGGGCGCTTCCCGGGTGTGCCTCCCGGCGCCTCCGGGGCCGCGGCCTGCGGTTGGGGGAGACTACCCCCCGCTCCACACTATCTTGCAGACGCCCTGACGGCGGAGGACCCGCAACAGCACCTCCTATAGACTCTGTGCCTCTGCCCTGAGCCCATTAACGGGGGTGACGCGAGAAACTGTCCCGGATGAATCAGGGGAGCGTGACTAACCGCTCCGGAAGTGCAACTCTCCCGGGAGACCGGGGGACGTCCTACAACGGGAGCCGCCGTTCCCCTGGTCCAGAGCAGTGAGGCACCGACTTTCGCCCCCAAGAGAGGACAGGCGGGAATCGTGTGGCAGAGCGGAGGACCTGAACCGCTGACCACCAGGTACGATTTGGCACTGGTTCACGCCAAATTTCGCCAGCTGTCGCGCCAACCCGCATCACAGTGGAGAGGCCGTCTCCACGTGTGCTTAGTGGATCACCATTGGGAATCGACAGGGCCTGCGACGCCACGGACTACCTTGGAGGGGGCGAGTGGAGAGAATCGGTCACTTGGTGCAGACGCACTGCGCAGGGCCCCAGCGCGTGCGGCCACGGGAGTGTGGTGAAACCACAGGGCATCGCCTGAAGGGTCCGGGCAGCGGCGGAGGGGAACCACGGTGCTCTTACCACCAACGGCCTACCGGAAGGAGGGTCTATACCCGGCACAAGAGGGAGTCGCTCTGAACCTCACCGATTACAGGAGTGCCCACTCCGCTTGGACTCTACTTGCTTCACGTCTGCCCTCAGACGCGGCCCAGCAGGCAGGACGATACCGCTCACGCGTCAGTTCCCTCGAAGATGGCTGGCAACAGAGGAGCCAAGAAGGGCGACCGAACGTTGCCTGAGATGCTGAGTAGAGGGTCGTCGAAACCCGACAAGGGGCAACATTTCCCGGGCCCTTCGAGGACACCGCAGGAAGCTGAGGACAGAGAACCACCGGTCACCAGATCCTTCTTGGAGTCGCTCTTCAGCTCCCTACGAGATGACTTTCAAACGCTGAAGCAAGAAGTGGCCGGAGAGGTCAGAGAGGTGCGGAGGGAGGTGGACACCCTAGGTGAAAGAGTAGCTACGATGGAGGAGACTGGTCACTCCAGAGACGTGGAGATCGAACATCTGCAGCAGGAAGTCCTCTGCCTGCGTGATCAACAATTGGACTTGCAGGCACACAATGAGGACCTGGAGAACGGTTCCCGCCGCAATAATATCAGAGTCCGAGGAGTGCCATCCAAAGAGGAAGGGGAAGACGTCGCTGCGTACCTCCAGTGCATGTTCAGTGAAATACTGGGAGAAGCGGAGGACTTTCCCGTCAGAATAGACAGGGCACACAGGGTAGGTCTGGCGCGCCGAGGTTCGGCGCCACCGCCGGACATCCTAGCCTTCCTGCCGGACTACCCGCTTAAGGAGCGAATTTTCCGAGAAGCGAGGAAGCACCAATCACTGCACTTCCGGGGGCACCCGATCGCACTCTTCCAAGACTTATCGATGATTGCGCTTCAGAAGCGTAAAGCATTTAAAATTGCGACTGACTTTCTGAGGAGCCATGATACGCAATACGCTTGGGGGCACCCTTTCCGACTTATCTTTCGCTGGAATGGCACATTACATCAGCTCCGCTCCCTCCAGGACACCTGCGAGGTATTGGGCATCACCGCGTCCGACGAACCTCCATCGACGCCGCGTCGCAGACGCTCCACCAGGGACGGCTGGCAACGAATTCCGGACCGCCGGCCCTCTGCCTCTTCCACCCGTCCAGACTCACCCACCATCCGGTCCGGCATAGCCAGAACGGTGCAGGAGGCAGCCAGGGACACGAACACCAACACTGCCACGCTGACGGCTTGAGTTGTCTCCGGGGGGAGATGGATACAGCCTTACCATGATGCAGGTTTGGGGGTTATGGGGGGGGAGGGGCGGGCGGGAATGCGGTGGCTGGACGTCCACTACTTTATTCGACCACGGTCTTGTCCTTGAAGGACCGGACTGGGACTATGAGACCTTGGGACTCCTTGCGGGGCATGGGGGGAGAGAGGTGGGGATTGTTGGGAAGGGGGGTTTTCGTTTCAGATGTTTGGGGACACGAGTTGGGGGTTGTTCAAGGGCTGTTGGGGGGGGGAGGGACCATCCAGTGTACTAATCACACACACTTTACCCAGTCGCTGCTCTTCTGCTACGGTCACACACCTTAGTTTGCATGAGCCAGGAAGCTGCACGCACACATACATTTCCTTCTTGGCCTTGCTGCCTTTTGTACCGTTCTGGGCGCCTATGCGCCCCACCTTCTACGGGCGGGTTCCACATGCCTTCTACCTTAATTTTCTTTATGCTCCCTAACACTTTTAAGGTAGTTACCCAGAACGTCAGGGGTCTGAACAATCCTGTCAAACGGCGAGCGGTGCTCTCTCTCCTTGAGAATACACATGCGGACATATGTCTCCTTCAAGAGACGCACCTGCTGCCGCAAGACACACATAGGCTGCGTTCCCGTAAGTTCCCATCACAGTTCTTCTCATCCAGCACCACTAAGACGGCGGGGGTGGCAATACTGGTGGCCAGTCACTTTAAAGGGGAGGTCCTCCACAAACTCACCGAACAGAAGGGTAGACTGTTAGCGTATCGGTTTAGGATCGGGGGTCTTATTTTTACAATTGGATCCCTGTACAGCCCTAATGAACGACAGGAATGTTTCCTACAATCGGCAGTTGAGGATATCACTGCCTCGCAAGATAGGCATGTTATTATCGGAGGAGACTTTAATATGGTCTTTGATTCTGCTACGGACAGGTCGGCACAGCGCTATCCGCAGGTCGGGGAGTTCTCGGCAGATTGTAAGGGGTGGCTAGCGGAGGTGGGTCTCCTTGACCTCTGGCGTCATCTGCACCCCGCAGACAGAGACTATTCGTACTACTCCCAGGCGAACAAGACGTACGCGAGGCTAGACCACCTGCTGGTCACGTCTCCGGTGCAGGCGCTAGTCTCGGGATCGGACATGGGAGTATTGTCCCTATCGGATCATGCTCCGGTCGAGGCCATGTTGAGTTTGCCTCCGGCGGCTCTCCCCCCCCGGACGTGGCGCCTACGTGACACCCTGCTGCACAGGAAGGTGGTGGTGGATCGTATTGAGGGCGCAATCCGGGAATTCCTGACGCACAATGACAACTCTGACACCACCCGGGCTACCCAGTGGGCGGTCCTAAAGGCGGTCCTTAGGGGGGAATTCTTAGCAATCTCCTCGGCCGAAAATAAAGAGAGGCAGGCTAAGAGGGAAGAACTCACCGATAAGGTCCGCGAGCTTGAACAGATCCATCGCAGAACGGGGGCACCTAGAATATGGAGGCAGCTCAAAGGGGCAAGAAAGGCCCTAGCGGCTCTGGACTTGGACCGAGCGGACTACGCCGCACTCCGGCTGCGCCACACCTTTTACACAGGGGGAGACCGTTGCGGCAAGTTGCTAGCCAACAGACTCCGAGTGGCGCGCCAGAATCAGCTAGTGAAGGAGATCTATAGCCCTACGGGGACGGTGGAGACTGAGGATGCCCACATCGCGGCCGTTTTCCGCGGGTTTTACGAAGATCTCTACACTGGGGAGCCGCTGGATGAACCGGCTGTAACCGCATATTTAGATTCGGTCACCTTGCCCTCCCTGGACCCCCTGCAGGCGGAACACCTGGACCGGGATATCAGGATAGAAGAGGTGATCTCTGCCATCGCCAGGCTTAAACATGGCAAAGCGCCAGGCCCGGATGGGTATACCACGCTCTTCTACAAAACGTTTTGCACGTCGCTGGCCCCTATCCTTACTTGTCTTTTCAACTCGTTTGCTGCACCGGGGGCCATCCCGCCTGATCTTTTACGGGCTTCCGTCACGGTAATTCCCAAACCCGGGAAAGACCCGAAGCACTGTGGATCTTACAGACCGATATCTCTTCTGAATGTTGATCTAAAATTGTACACGGGGATCCTAGCCGCTCGCCTGGCCCCTCACTTATCCGGTCTTATTGATCCTGATCAGGCCGGTTTTGTTCCGGGGAGACAGACGGTTGACAACACAAAACGGATCGTCCACCTGCTTGAGAAAGCTTCCCGGATCCCGGGGGAACGAATGATGTTAGCGGTGGATGCGGAGAAGGCGTTCGACCGAGTGCACTGGCCTTACTTGGAACAAGTGCTGGTGAAGGCGGGCGTAGGGGACAAATTCCGCTCCATGATCTTCAACTGCTACAGACGGCCGACTGCAGTGGTTCGCGTGAATGGGTACGCCTCTCGTGACTTTAACATCGAAAGGGGCACTAGGCAGGGATGTCCACTCTCGCCCCTGCTCTTTGCTCTTTATATGGAGCCGTTCGCCCAACGGGTGCGGGACAACCCGGCGGTGGCGGGGGTGCGGATGGGAGGTTTTACACACGCTATAAGCCTCTACGCTGTCGATGTCATCCTGTCGCTTGACGAGCCCCGGACGGCCCTACCGGCCTGCATCGAGGAGCTGGCCTCCTTTGGTGCGGTCGCGGGGTTTAAACTGAATATGGGGAAGTCAGTGGCTCTAGATGTCTCCCTTGAACCAGCCACTAGGACCTACCTACAGGGCCGATTCCCCATAATTTGGTCGTCGGCGGCGATACCCTATCTGGGGATCCAGATAGCCCCCACCTTACCGGCCATGGTGTCGGCCAACTACACGGCACTGGGTGCTAAAATCAAGGAGGAACTGGGCCGTTGGAATCGCAGCACCCTCTCCTGGTTGGGCAGGATAGCCGCTGTTAAAATGACGGTTCTGCCGCAGGTGCTTTATCTGTTTCGGGCCCTACCGCTCCAGCCGCCGGTTGGGTGGATCCCGCAGCTACAAGCGGACGTTTCGCCCTTTATCTGGCAGGGGAAGAAACCCAGAATGCGTAGAACCTTCTCATTATTGGCCCCTGAGGCGGGAGGGCTGGGGATACCTGACTTTCGTAGGTATTTCCGGGCGGCGCAGTTACGCTACCTCGTGGAATGGAGTAGGTGGGAGTCCGACAAGCACTGGCTCTTCCAGGGTCAGGCGGTGGCGGGGCGGCCTTTGCAGGAGGTCCCGTTTTTGCGCCGGATTCTCCGGCCCAAGAATTTGTACGCCTCCTTTGTTACGAGAGTGCCACTGCGGGTCTGGGATGCCACTGCCACCACATGCGGCCTCACCTCCTTCCCGTCGCCGCTCACGCCGCTGGTGGACAATCCAGACTTCACCCCAGGTATGGAAAGGGGAGCATTCGCATGCTGGAGACAGGCAGGATGTAGAGCCCTGTGTCATCTGTACGATCAGGAAGGGGTGATCCCCTTCACGCAGTTTCGCCAGGAGTTTTCACTTCCTGAGACTGAAAGGCACCGCTATATGCAGGCCCGTCACTGGGCTCTTCAGCCGCAGGTGAGGGAGACAGCGGATAGGCGCTTTTTACCTTATGAACAGTGGCTGCTTACGCGTACCTCGGACTCAAAATTGATTACAGATCTTTATAAGTTACTACAACCTCCGTCCACACATTTAAATAACCCGGGGAGAGAACGATGGGAAAGGGAGTTGGGGAGGACACTGAGCCCTAAGGAATGGGAGAACATATCCTATAGAGCAAGGCATTTGGCGTACCATATGGGTCTCACTGACACATTGACTAAGGTTTCCACCTATTGGTACTGTACACCAGAACGGGTTCACGAATTTGACCGTAGCAAGGAGGCCACATGTTGGAGAGGGTGCGGACACCGAGGTACACTTACACACATTCTATGGGACTGCCCACTCCTGGAAACGTACTGGAAGGATGTGCCGGACGACATTGATACGCATTTTGGCATTGAACTGCCGCGCTTCCCCGCTTACACCTTGCTAGGGCTCCCGAATGGGCTGATGTACCCCCTTAGATCCCATAGGGGTAGGCAGATTGCCATTGCGCTGGGCTCAGCAGTTCAAAATATCCTGATACATTGGCGCACTGCCACGATACCCTCTGTCACGGGTTGGCTCCATAGATTGTGGCATGTGTTGGGCATGGAGAAGTTGTCGCTAACAGTGGCGGGGATACAACGCAATTTTCTGAGCTTTGGCAGCCATTTCATTCTTTGCTGCTAACAGAATTCAAGGAAATTACCTGTCCCAAGTACCTCCGCCTCATGCGGCTCACGAGCCCAGCAGCACAAGCCCCGTGACTTGAGGGGAGACCCACTTCCCCTGCAGGAGGTAGCTTTGGTGTCCACCTTGGATAGTGTTGGTGCACTGGACGTAGAATGGGGAGGGGGAGGGGGGGGGTTGGGATCCGGGAGTTGGGTTGTTGGGGTCCTGGGCGGGAGTTGGAAATGAAAATGGTATCTCATACTGTGACACTGCATTCCAGGTATAGCAATGGGGGACTGGTACAATACACTGCATCTAACAGTTCCAGTTGGAGCTGGGGCTCTATCCGCATGAACAGAATGTCCCATGATGATGTAAGTTGGTCCTTGTATGATGTGCTGAATAAAATACTTTAAACCTAAAAAAGAAGGCAACCCCGATGCTGCCACATTCTGCCTTAGCAGTATATGCTTGAAGCATGCAACCTCCAGAGCCTTCATATTCTATACTTATCTTACCCATGTAGGAGATATGGGGCCATATTATCAAGAAAGGGCGATACATTATCGCCGCTTTTATCGGCAGGAAACTACTGCTAAAGCAACGATATTGGCTTGATAATATGCCCTTGTGAATTCCCATAGAAGCCCAGGCTAACACCAGAACCTGGGCTTCTATGGGAATTCACAAGGGCATATTATCAAGCCCATTATCGACGCTTTAGCGGCAGTTTCCTGCCGATAAAAGCGGCGATAATGTATCGCCCTTTCTTGATAATATTGCCCATGGTGCTTTTCCCAGCACACGTTTTTTACGTCTTGCTTCACAGCGCAGCAGATGTGATCAGCACAAAAAGAGCTTTAAGAAGCAGCACTGAGATGGGCTTTGGTTTTGTCCAATACTGATCTGCCGCTGCCCTACAGAATTTGATTTGCCAGAATTTCGGAGCTTCAACTGAAAGAGTGTTTGTCGTGCACAGATCACGTTCAATACACTTATGTGGCACACCAGTTTTCATGTGTGTGAGCCTGAATGGCTTATTGGGGGACAAAGTATGTCAGATGCCATCAGTCTGATCTGTTTATTATGAAAAGGTATGACAAATGCTGTACCCAATTATTTATGAAGAAGAGCATGCGTTAGAGATAAAATGCCTTTATGGGTGGGTTGTTATTACACTGTGCTCAAGTCTGTTCTCCCATGGATAGCCAGATTGCAATAGTAGGAAGAGGGCTTTGGTTACCCCTCTCCAAGACCAGCTTTTTAGGTCGAGCATTCGAGACCTCTTCTATATACTTTAGTATATACTTATATGTGTATGTACTTTGTGGGCTCTGGAGATCAGCCCTAGGACTTGTCTGCTTCCGCTTAGGGATTTTTTTTTCTGTTCAACTGCCTCTATTTAACTGTCTTGATCGAAAACGACCAGTGGACTTCAGTAAAATACCAGAATAGCGTTCAGCTGAGGAACTTTCTTTTTTAATTTTTCTGGCAACTGCCTCTATTTAACTTTCTTGATAGAAAACGACCAGCAGAGGTCAGTAAAAAAACAGAATCACTTTAGCATTCTCCAGATTCCAGTCCATAGAAATTGTCTTCACGAGCAACCATGGACAATAATATTGTTTTTAAATCTGGTGTTTTCAGTGATATGACCACAGAAGGCCCTGATTTTCTATTAAAAACACAGCTTTGGACCATACTATTTCCTGCTGAAAGGCAATATTTCTCTCCAAGTGTTCCCATACCTGGCGTGTCACGCAGTTAGGTGCTTACTTTCCCTCCATATTGAAGAACAGTAGATGTTTCAGCACCCAGGCTAATGTTCTGCATAGCTAAATACATATAAGGTCCCAAAGGCGAGACCAATTGCATTGCAAATGCTTGTTTGATATGTTATCGTTTTTTAACCCGAGCTTGACAGAGCAGTTGTCCGCCAGGGTTGATGTGGTGACCAGAAAAAAGAACTGTAAGAAACTCCGTGCAAAAGTTGATTTGTTTTTCTAGCATTTGTTTCTTGAGCGTTTTTTAGGTCTTGCTGATCCAGCGTGCATGCGCTGTCAGCGAGACATTCAGTAACTGGCTTTTGGAAGTGCTTCCAAAGCGGCGTCCAGCTTACACTCACGCGCACAAGCATGCGCAATCTCTTTCACTTTCGCGCGCGTGCGACTCTCTCCCCCAGTGTATATCTTCATCTACCTTGCTTCAGACTCTATTGCAGGCGCTTCTCATCTCTCAGACTCTTCATTCCCGGCCTGTCTCTCACGATTGGACTCTCTGCGCCTACGTCTCTCTCCATATCCCATACACTTTCATTCACAGACGCACAGTGTGTTTATTTCAGCTGCTTGCCGTTGCAATGAAACTAACACCTACTTCTGGTTGAAAAGAACAGTCTCGATGCCTACATGTTTTCTGTTTAACTGCTCAGCAGATAGTCGTCGCTTCCCATGCCCTGCTGGAAAAAAATGCATTCCATGTAGTTGTTTTTTCTCTCCTTTTGGACAATCTGTGCCTGGCAAGGCCATGTACTTACCTTGGAGGAGGTGAGAGAGGCAGCGAGCACTCGCCAGAGAAATCAAACTAAGAATGTGTCTTGTCAAGAATTCCTTTCAGATGGAGACTGGCCCACTTCCTAAAATAACAAGCACTTGCAAAGCAAATAGGCCTCGCCATTACTTTAAACAATTTCTAATCCACGGAGTCTGCTTGCTTTTTTGAATTACCCACAGAAAACACCACAGCTTGTCAAAGTCAATTGAAGAAATACCTACAATCATGTGTGTCTCTGTGAGCTGCTCGCCAGAGGCTCACCCTGAGAGTGCTGTGCTGATCTGTCCACTTGGCTGAAAAAGGGCGCTGCTGAGTTTCCAGACTGCAGAGCCTAAGACGTGTAATGCATATACCAGTGGTTTCAGCAGTTGTTATGTATATGAATATCTGAAATGTCGGGTTCTATACCCAAGAAACTTTTTTCAGCTTTGTTCCTGTGTTTGTGCAGTGTCCCGCACAGAATTAGAGTCGGAGTTAAGGTTGTTCACCTGATTTGTACATGAATGTGTCTGCTGATTGGCTACTGGGCATTCTGTTATGACATATATGGTTATGCTGGAGCTTGAGATTTATCGTTTTTTATGACATCCTTATGGTTGATATTTATTTTACATGACTTCTATTAAAACAAGCATTGGCATAGCCAATAGGTCTCGCCTTTTTGACCTTATAAGTGTTTTGCCATGCAACACTTGATGTTGCACCAAGGATATTGTGCTGCATAACTAAATACTTATAAGGTCCCCAAAGCGAGACCTATTGGCTATGCCAAGGCTTGTTGCTTTAGGGCTTTGGGGCCTGGCCCACCAATCTTTTCTGCAGGACGGTTAGAATGCATTGACTAAGTCCTATAAGCAGCTCTAACACTGCCTGGCCCTTGCTCTGAGCATTGTAATGAGGCCACCGCTGTCACATACCCAGCTTCACCTCACCTACACAGCCCTTAGATCTCACAGCAAGACTGTGCCAGATGTGCAGCGGTAATGTGGTCTCACAGGGCGATGAGTAACAAAGCCGTGCGTGATGCTGTTAGTGTTCCATTTCCGGCAGTCCATCTTCGATGTTTATTTGATGTTGATTTTAACCTTCCCACTGCCTTCCACGGTCGCAGCCTTCTTGTCCTCAGCGCCATGAAACCGCTTGGTGTAAGTGCGCTCTAGATATATTTTAACATAACATAACACATTTGAAGACACTGCCTGCCAGGGAGTGTGAAGTGACCTCTCTGACGAGTGAGGGCGAGGCATGAAGCGTTAAGGCTTATCATGACTAAATGCAGCCAGAAAATATTTGTGAAATTATTTCCATATAAATGCAGCTAATATAAATTGTGCATGCCATTAATCAGCATCTTAGCATTGCTTGTGGTTAAGCGTTTTTAGCAATGAAAGATGTCAGTGCCAGTAAATAAAAATATACTTTGAAGAGTTACAAACATTAATTTCTTTCATAATTGTTTTATCGTTTATTGTATTTGTCTTGGCAGTTTGCTGCACATAATTTGTTTTTATTGGCATAGAAAAAGTAACAGCCGCCACTTTTTCGGAGGTCTGAATGTATTCTTTTAGTGACAGGATTTCGTTCCTATGTACCATTATATGTTCAGCAGACTTTTTGCCAGAATTGTTCAGTTTCTGTAGACTCATGGATACATTCAAGGAAAGATGGTGTGGGTTTATTATTTAATGTGTGTGCTTTCTACACCATGCACAGCTATTCATTTAAGTTCCGTATTCAAAATCGTGCTCATGTGGGGCCAGCAAACAATAACAGAAGAAACTGATCTACGACGGGGGAGTAGTGTGGAAGGTGACAGAGGGGTCACCAAGTACATGATTTTTGTTTTTTAGCTAACCCTGCCTTACCCCCCATGAGAGAGATAGACTGGCTGACTGTGATTGCACTCCTGGTGCAATTCACAGTAGATCTGCCTTACTGCTCACAAATGTCACCAGCTGCCACCGATTTGACTGAAGAATAAATAGTTGCTTTAGTCTGCCTATAAAGTAGTTTCATTGCTCATAACTAATAACATCAAGAAAGATCTCCTCAATGATCTAATTTCTCACTCCTGCCTTCTCACCAAAACCTCCCCTTTACCCCCAAGTGCAACACAACAAATCCTGTCAAAGTTTGTTTTAAAAAACGACGCAGCATGGTCATCCTTTTACACCTATTCTGAAGATGCTATAGGCAACTTTCTCAATGCCCTGAAGCCTGCCAATCACCTCACCGACCCTTTTTTTGTACAACAAGGTTTGGACAGTGGACCACTCCTATTTCAAGCACCAATCCTAATATCACCAAAAAATATATTACTGATTCTTAGTAAACTAGCGTGCAGTTTTCAAATGCCCTCTGTCCCCAAGAGCATATCCAAAAAATTTGAAAAAAGTCTATATTTTTGTTATAGATGAAAAAGCACCGCCGCGAAAATAAATATCCACAATTTGTTGGAGAGTAATAAATCGTTGAACAGTTCTCATAAATACAGGCGCTGAATCATGGAAAATGATGAAAAAATGAAATTCAATGTTCTTTTAATAGTCCATATAAACACCAGCCAACGCGTTTCGTTCTGTTAACCAGAACTTCTTCATGGCGCCATCAATTTCAAGACGTAGAGTATTTCCAATCCGAAATCCTCATCCGAGGTGTATATTTTTTATGCTGGGTTACCTCACTACAATTGACCCACACCGTTGAGTTTTATCAGGTGGTTTTCGAAGTTTGGAGAGAACTTATTTGTTCGATATTGAGCAAGGTATTAACCTTTTCCGTATGAGAAAAATCTCTTTCACCGCTTGACGATGGTCCCTCCTCTATTCCTGTTTCGAATCCCAAAAAGATATCACCTTATGGCAGTTGCCCGTAGGGTCAGTACATCATCCCACTTGTGGCGTCTCGAGTTTCCGACGCGTGTGTCAATCCAACTATGGATTTCTCATACGGAAAAGGTTAATACCTTGCTCAATATGGAACAAATAAGTTCTCTCCAAACTTCGAAAACCACCTGATAAAACTCAACGGTGTGGGTCAATTGTAGTGAGGTAACCCAGCATAAAAAATATATACCTCACCGACCCTCTCTCCGCAAAAGCGGTTAAAGAACTTACCCCATTACTTCTACCTCTCTGGACCAAAATCATCAACAGTTCACTTCTACAAGGTTGCATCCCTGGCTCCCTAAAGGTGGGGCAGGTGTATCCCATCCTTAAGAAACCCACAGCTGACCCCACGGACCTAAACAATTACCTTCCTATCTCCAATATTCCCACCCTGGCCAAACTTCTGGAAAAATGTGTTCACCACCAACTGACAAAACATATTGATCACTTCAACCTTCTTAACAAATACCAATCAGGCTTCCGTGCAAATCACAGCACGGAATCAGCCATGACACACGTCATTGATGATGCACTACAAATACTTGATCAAAACGGAACATGCCTCCTTATCCTACTAGACCTCTCCTCAGCGTTTGATACGGTCAAACACAAGAACTTGATAGATCTGTTGAATCACAGAATGGGTCTATCAACATCAGTGCTTAAAATTCAAGATCAACAACACCCTGTCCAAACCCGTTCCAGTTACGCTAGGAGTCCCACAAGGTTCCTCGCTATCCCCAACACTTTTTAACTTATTCATGGAACCACTCACCAATCTGCTACAAGCTTTCAACGTGCAATTTCACATGTACGCTGACGATACCCAACTGTACCTTAAGATCAACACCCTTGACGGCATTAATCTGCTTAACACTACTCTTAAGACCACCCAAACATGGCTGGCAGAAAATCACCTCAATTTGAATGCTTTAAAAACTGAATTCCTCCTAATTGCCCTATCCGCCAAAGTCTCCATAATGCACAATTGGATCAAACACATTACAGCATTCAACGTTCAACCAACCACTGTGGATTCAGCTAAATCATTGGGTATAATGCTGGATTGCAACCTCAATATGCAGAAGCACATTAGTAATGCAACAAAGGGAGCAAATTTTCAGATCAATACACTAAGGAAGCTGAAACCCTTCCTACCTGCCAAGGACTTCAAGATGGCAGGTCAAGCTCTAGTTCTACCTCGGCTGGACTATGGAAGTGTCTCGCTATGCGGTCTCCCCGAAGCCACTACAGCTCCCCTAAGAGCCTCTACCAATGCGGCAGCGACACTCATCAGTGGCTTGAAAAGAAGAGCCCACATCTCCCCTGACGTAAAATCTCGAAACTGGCTGCCATTTGAAGCCAGAATTCACCTGAAAATAGCATGCATGACCCATAAGGCCTTACATCACAGTGCACCCAGCTATCTCACACAAAAACTCACAATATCCGGTGGCATAAGATCCAAAAGAAGTGCGGAAAACCTCCTTCTGAAGACACAAAAATTCAACAAGAGAAAAACGTATAAACAATCCTTCTCAGAAATGGCACCCCGGATTTGGAATGCTCTTCCCCCGGAAATAAGACTGAACCCCTCCTCCTCATCCTTCAAATTGGAAGTAAAAGGCATCCTTATGGCAGAATTCACTTAAACAAAGTCCCATGTTTCCTTTAGCAAACTTTTCAACCTAATCAATATAGTGGCCACTACTATGCTTCATTAGTCCACCCTTGCCATGCACTTTATTGTTTTGCTTTTTGTCTGCTCAGTGTAGTGTTATATATTTGACTTACTTATCCTTATTGTACTACCATGACTCATCAGGCCGCTCCGGTTCCGCATCCTGTTTGATTTGCTTTTTTCTTTTGCTCTACGATGTTACGTATTTTGGTCCTGCATAACTTTAATGTATGATATAACTGAACTCATTTACTGTAAAGCGCTCTGATACCCCCAAGGGTCTTGTCCGCGCTCTATAAAACTTTCAAAATAAATAAATAAATAAATAAATTGTTAAAGCAGACCCCAGGTCAAATACAGTAGGAAGGGGTTTGTATGGTGTGACCATATGATCAACACAGTAGTGTAGTGTCCTGCTGGACACGTTCTAGTGTTTTGCCTAGTGCTAACCCACACTTTACACCCACCCACCCACCACAAGCATCACCGATCAGGTGACCCTGCTAATAAAAGGGGCCGAGCACATGTGCCAGTACCCAATTACACCGTATCTGTGTGGTCTTTTACCCAGCATGTGGGCCTAGGGCCCAAGACACCACAGGTAGGAAGGGGTTTCACACTGTGCACTCTCTCACATGTATTATAGGAAGGGGTTTTACATTGAACTGTGCTTACCAGATGCTGGGGAGTCTGTCTCCTCCTCTCTGTTGGGAGTCGTTGCTGGTGGTATTGGGGCTTTCTCTCTTGTTTGTTTGCCCACATATTTTTGCCTTGACCAAAGGTCGGCTGTGCCCTACTCTGGTGGGCGTGGCCTGTTGTCTGGGCTGATTTCTACCCGCCAGAGGTTTGCTGTGCCTTTCTCCGGCCAGGGTGTATGTCTGCATGTATGGCGGCTGCAGCGCCTCTCTGGCAGGGGGTGGTGCTTGTCCCCATTTTCTCTATGGCCCGGGGCCAAGGGTGCTGTCCTGTGTCTCCTGTGGCCCACATGGTGGGGATGTGTCTGCTCGCGGTGCTGCTGACTTTTCCCTGACTTTGTGCTGGTTTTCTTCTCCCGGCCAGAGGACGGCGGTGCCTTTCCATGGTGGGGCAATGTTACCAACTCTCTGCTTCGATGTCAGTGGTGTTCTGGGGAGTGTTTCTGGCTGGCGCCGGCTTGTGTATGTCTGGTGCGCCAGGGAGGGGTGCATTTGTTTGGCTGCTAGCAGTGCCGCAGCCTCTTGCGTTGCTTCTTCGCTCTGGTTTTCATCCAGCCGGTGGACTGCAGTGCCTTCCCCAGCCTGAGTGGGTGTTTGGGGCCTTGGCCCTCTGGGTGTCGGCACTTTTTCCTGTGGTGCTTTTCTGTCTGTTATATGTGGGCCCACTCGCAGCCCTCTGCTGTGGCTCCCTGTGTCTGGCTCCTGTCTCTTTCTTGGGCTTGGCTTTCATGCCAGGGGTCCCAGTCCTGCCACAGGGGTTTGTGAGGGCTTGCTCCTACGGTGGTTTGTCGGCCTCTGGTCTTTGGTGTCAATGGCGTCTATGGGTGGGTGCCTGGCACTCGTTCCAGAGGGGGTTGCTTTGCTTCATTTGGCCTTTGGTCTTGCAGGATAGTCTTTGTGGCATTCCCCTGTCCTGGCCTATTCATCTGTGTTTCAGCAGATCCCTTCTTTGTGGGTGATTGTCTGTGGCTGCTGAGCCCTCCCTGCGTCCTCAGTCTCCTGTCTGCCCATGTCGGGCGGTGCTCTGCTCAAGGTGCAGGTTTGGCTGTGCAGTGGTTTCTGTGTTTCGGGGACTCCTTAGCATATGGCTGTCCCTGGACTTGTGCTCTGCAAGTCGCTGTGGCTGGATAAGCATCTCGGTGCAGGTTCTGCTGACTTTTTGGCCCTTCTCTTTCGCTTGTTGTGGGGTGCTGGGCCTCTTAGCGTATGTGGTGGGAGTCTGCTGGAGAGGGATGCGGGGATCCTTGCCATTGGTAGCTCTCTCCCTTTGGGTTGGATTTCCTATTTTGTTTTGTGTAGCTGTGCTATGTTTTTTGTTGGGTTGTTTCCTGACCTGTGGCCTGTCCTTTTCCCCTTGCCTGTTGGTTTCCCTCTGGGTTCTGCCTTGGCATCTGTGATGCAGTGGTTGCAGGCCTGATGATGCTTTTTCAGGGTGTGTCACCCAGGCTGCTGGGTTCCCGTGATGGATGCCAGGCGATGTCTCGTGACTGCCCATTCTCCTGTGTTTCTGCTCTTACTCTGTTCTCGACTTCCATGGGGCAGTAGTGGTGGGTGCCTACGGGGGTGGGTGTGCTCCTTCCTGGGTCCCTGTTGGTGCTTCAGTGTCTGTTTGCGCATCACTCTGGGGGCTTCTTTGTTGTAAAGTCTTTCCCCCTTTGATATGGCAGTGTACTGTGTCTTCTTTGGCTGGTTAGTTGGTGGGGTCCCGTTGTTTATTCTTCATTCCTGATTGTTCTGTCATGACCCACCTGTTGGCTACTTCTTGTTCGGTACTGGGGCTTTTTGCCTTCTGTTGCGGTGGCTCGCTGGTGTGTGGTGGCCTGACAGTCCTTTTCCTGGCCTCTTGTTTATGCCTGGTCTGCCTTGCTCTGACGGTTGGGTATGTTTGCCGGGTTACAGTGTGAACTTGTCTCGTCATGTGGTCTTCCTGGGTGTTGACTCTGCAGTCCCTGTGGAGGTATATGTGGCTTCCTCCTCTGCTATCCCGGCCTGTCGCTTGGGCAGGTCACAATCTGTTTTTTTCGGGAGGGAGGGCTTCCTTGCTCCTGGTTGGTCTCCGGTGGTTTGGGTGCTTTCACTCTCCCTCTGTCTGCTTCGGTGCCTGGTGGGCTGTGTTTTGTGGCTTTCCGTTGTTCAGTTTGGGCTTTGTCCTCTTCGGTTCCATGGTGGGGTGGTGGTCTCCGTCTCCTGCTTCTCCCATTCCTGGGTGGTTGGGGTGGCACTGTGCCACGTTCCTTCTCCTTGGTTCCTTCTTGGCCCCTCTTGTTGCCTCAGCTTCTTTGGGTCAATGGGGGTTGGTGGGGCGTCTGTGGCTGCTTTCTCTGTAGTCCTGGCCTGCCCGTTCCTTTAGTTGCTGGTTGGCGGTTGTGGCTGGTCCTGGATCCTTTCTTACTTCATCATTGGGGGTGCCAGGCTGTTTGGTGTCCGGTTGTTTGGTTTCCCAGGATGTCTGGCTTGGTTACTCGCCTGGTCCTCCCCTGGTGCCTTTTCTCACTTGCCTGGGTCCCCTGGGGTTTTCCCGTGTGCAGTTCCTCATTTCTCTTCCTTCTTTGGGGCGGTTTCTGCCCAGATGGGGTTGGCGGGTGCTTTTCCGCCATGCTGTGGGTCCCTCGGGCTGTGCACCTGGCTTGGGTTGTCCAGTGGGTTCATGTCCTGTGATTGGTTGGTTGCGGTGGTTCGACCTACTGGGGGCCTGCCTTTCCCACTAGTGGGTGTGATGGTTCATTTGGAGCTCCTGGCTGCTCCTTCCTCGCTTCCCTGGATGTGGCATTACTGTCACAACTGCCATCTGTGGAACTTTTGGATCCCAGTTGGAGTTTAGTGTCGGCCCCATATCTAGTCACCTGTTCTGGGGTGCCTTCTTTCTCCCGTTCCTCGGCAAGGAGCCCCTGTTCCACTGGGTTGGGGTCGAGGTGGGAGCGGGAGGGGTGTTTGCAGTATGCTCTGGGGTCTTCGTGCCTACATTTTTTTGCTGGTTGCAATCCTGCGCATCCCCGTTTGTCCGTGTCTTCTGCAGTTGTTGAGATTCGCTGTGCTGTCTGGGCCTTTCTAGTTACTGCCATTTGGGCTGTTGGCTGTTTACTGTGGGTGCCTGGGCATGGGTTGCTCTGGTGACTGTTCTGGTGCCTCCTTTTTGCTGATCCTTGATTTTGTCTGTGGATGTGGGGGGGGGGGGTTGGTTTGAGGGTAGTTGCCCTGCAGTTTCCTTGGCCCGTGGGCCTCTTGGTGGCGTCCCTCTGTTGGCAATGTTCCAGGGTTCTGGTTCAATGGGATGGAAGTCTGGTTGTTCTGCTGCCTCTGACCTTTACAGTTGCTTTGTTTACTCTGTTGTTGGAGTTTGTGGTGGGTCTGGTGTCTCCGGTTTCGTTAGTGGCTGTGGCCCTGTGATTTTGTTTTTTCCTGGTGCCTTGTCGGGCGTTTCTTGGTTGGTTGTCTTGCTGGTGGGGCATGGTGACCGCCGGTGCCTTTGGCTCTCTGGGCTTCCAGACAACATAAAACAATACAAACTGGTTTTGGTTAATACATAAAAACAACACAAAATCAATATAATCAATACACAACTAACTACCTATCTTAACTAAACCACTACTCTGCTACCAAAGAAATATTGATGGCGCGCGGAATTACCTGCTCAGTTTACCATACTCACCTGGGCCGATAAACATACACACTTTGAACAGGTAGACCTCCTTTACCTTTTGCCTATAAGGATTTTATTCACTTTAGGATTTTTACCTATACACATTGTCTTACCAATCATTGCCACCTGTATTTAAAGTCCCAAGGGATCAATGGTGTTAGAATAATAGGTAGAATATAAAATTTACCTTCATAAAATAACCACAGACTCGGGAAAGTTTTGAACACTTTATCTATGCAAAGTCTTAAATGTCAGAGTCGATACAAGAGCAGTTAAAACCTTTTCAATTAGAAAGATAATAATTAACGCAATGATCTGTAGGAATATTATGAGATTTCTTTTAGACATTGATACCTGGGAAGGGTGAGAAAAGGAAACAAAACAATGACATACCACACAGATTATATTTACCTAGAATGGTGTGAAGACCAACCCTGGCCACGGGCTGGGGCAAAAAGAGGGCTCCTGAATAATCCGGTGCCAACAGGACAGGACAAGTACTGAATCAGGACAGGACCAATGCAGATCAGGACAGGACAGGTGCATATCAGGACAGGACCTCAGCTAAGTGTAACTCCAGCGTCACACTCCTCACTCTCTGCGGCTAACACTCGGACCCCAACTGGGTCTTCGATTCTTCTCCCTCAGCAAATTCCCGATTCTTCTGACAGAGTGCTCGACTAGCACCTCTGCTCTCGATCTCCTCCAGCATACGTTGGGTCAGTGACAGGTCTATGACAAGTCAGACAATCTAACTAGCTAAGCCTACCTTAGTTATACCATTTTCCAGGGCAATGTACCACCCCCGAGTGTTGCGAATTCGTATATTCCCTTGATTTGATTGGTCAGGAAGGCGAGGAGAGGTCATCACACCACACCAGTGTGAGATCATTTCCATTCAATAATGTAGATCAATGTTCTCGCCCATAATTATACTTTCCCATGTACTTTTATTCCACCCAGTAATAAATGTTTCAATATTGTATACAATGTATTCGATCAGTTCATATTTTCTTCCACTTGTGGGGTCAAGCGGTCATCTTCCCATGAATATTACAAGTAAGTCAGGACTTGGCTGCTTGTCAATAGCAGCGTGTTCAAGGATTTATGAGTTCCAGTGCGCAGATGCAGCATTTCTAAAATGGAGTTTTGAATCACCCTTCAGCCCAAATACGAGCTAATAATAAAGTCAAAGAGAGACAAATTACTTTATTTTAACTATAACATTAATAGAAAGTTAAGCAGAACGAACAAGGTTTAGTTAGAGCAGGAGCATATGCTTTAGCATGTGAGACATGAAGCGTCCAACTTTAATACTAGTGCTCAGCTGCAAGGATTCCCACCAAAAGCGAAAGACGTCACACCACGTAGATGTGGCAGATGCATGCGCAGAGGAGTTCCAGCGTGTCGGCAGCCTTATTAGGTCACTCGAGTTACTGTTAGTAAAAGCACATAGTAAAGCTTCCCCTAGATACTACAAATGTCGTGTAGTGCAATTATTAGTAATACAAAACATGTTGATTAATAAGTTATACGTTATTTTGAGAGGGCTGAATCCAAGCATTTTTTTTCGTACAAAACCTTGCTCCATCAATACCACCCCATCTCCTTACTGCCAACCTACTGAAATCTCATGTTGCACAGGAACGTAGTACTGATTTGTATAACTCTCAGTTCCTTGGCCCTAAGCAAGCAGGCTTTTATCCTAAGCATAACTATGATACTATTCGTTATTGATGACCTTAGGAGGGACTTGGACATATGCCGAAGCTCAGCCTTAGTCCTGCTTGATCTGTCCGCAGGCTTCGACGCGGTGGACCATACTATCTTGCTCAGCCATCCAGGGCCTGCAGATATCTCTGAAAATCAATTCATTGTACCATTATTTAAAATCATTATAATCCCCTTAAAGATTGGTGTGGTTGCCCATGGGAGCCAGTCGTTGTATTTAGCTGAGTCCCACTCGTAGTAATTAACTGCTTTTTGCAGTTCTCCCACAGCCTTTGGTCATTGCTCCAGTGGTTCTCACAGCTCTGACGGGCCAAACAGTGCTCTTTGCCAGTTAGTGTTTCTGTGAGGCCCTTCAAGGTAGGGTGGGCTGCAATCAGTTGAGATCCGCCTGCTGTTAAAAAATGCAGAGCTGCAAATCGACAGTATTTGCCCATTAATCTGGGCGACACCCAGCATGCAAAGAAGATGGAACATGCAATTTGCTGGTTTGCTTCCTGTGGTCTGTTTGCTGGTGTGGAGCACTGCTGATCTGCTGACCTCAAGTATAAGTAGGGGAGCTTTGCAGATGTCCCTCAGCTGACTGCAGCGACCCAATCACTGTTCTGAGAGATGTCACAAAGCTGCTATCGCGAAAGGACTCCCCATTCAGGCAGCAGATCATGGCATCATTGCATGTGTGGATCCCTAAGGGGGCACAGCCAAATTCTTCTGTGTAGGAGGAGCAGATTGCAAATGCAAATGATGTGAGCAAATCATTCTGCTCCCGCCATTCGCCATTTGCAGTCTACATTTCCAGATGTCTTCCCTTTCCCCACTTCCATGCCAGTCTACTTTGAGCAGGATCAGGCCAAATCTTAATTGCATGAGGTCTAATTCCAAGTCATTGGACAGTGACTGGGATCAGTAGGTGGGAAGTAATCCTGGGCCGTGTAGATTGGTACCCTAGCTGCCATGTGCTTCACCCTCAGCGCCTTCAGCTCTTGATTCAGGGATATCAACTCTGCTTGCTTTAAAAACTATTTTTGAATGTGTTTTCTGCAGAGGTCCATTGCCCATATTTTGAGCACATCTAGGCCTATTAGCAAGCTATTCATGTACTGGTTCCAGTTTGAATGTGTCCTGTTTATCACTGGCCATTAATACACTTTAAGGAGCCAGAGGGGCCTGCTTCGCTTTCTCTCAATAGGCAAGAAACCTGTCATTTGATACTCAATCAATCAGAGTACTTGTAAAGCGCGCTACTTACCCGTGAGGGTTTTAAGGCACTGAGGGGAGAGGGGGTGCTGCTACTGCTCGAAGAGCCAGGTCTTGAGGAGTCTTCTGAAGTGGAGTAGGTCTTGGGTTTGCCGTATGTGGGTAGGGAGGGTGTTCCAGGTCTTGGCGGCGAGGTAGGAGAAGGATCTGCCTCCGGAGGTCGTTCGCTGGATGCAGAGGACAGTGGCAAGGGCGAGGCTGGCGGAGCGGAGCTGGCGGGTGGGGGTGTGGAAGCTGAGTCTGCTGTTCAGGTAGGCTGGTCCGGCGTTGTGGAGTGCTTTGTGTGCATGGGTGAGGAGCTTGAAGATGATCCTCTTGTCGACGGGGAGCCAGGGTAGGTCTCTCAGGTGGGGGGTGATGTGGCTGCGGCGGGGGATGTTGATGATCAGTCGGGCGGAGGCGTTTTGGATGCGTTGTAGTCGTCATAGGTGTTTGGCTGGGATACCTGCGTAGAGTGCGTTGCCGTAGTCCAGTCTGCTGCTGACGAGGGCCTGTGTCACCACTCTTCTTATTTCGGTCGGGATCCACTTGTAGATCCTGCGGAGCATGCGGAGGGTGTTGCAGCAGGAGTAGGAGACGGCGTTGACCTGCTTAGACATGGAGAGGGAGGAGTCGAGGATGAATCCTAGTTTGCGTGCATGGTCGGTGGGTGTTGGTGCTGTTCCCAGTGTGGTCGGCCACCAGGAGTTGTCCCAAGCTGAGGGGGTGGCTCCGAGGATGGGGACCTCCGTCTTGTCCGAGTTCAGCTTAAGACAGCTGCTCGTCATCCTATCAGCGACGGCCTTCATTCCCTTGTGGAGGTTGGTTTTGGCGGTGTGTGGGTCCTTGGTGAGGGATAGGATGAGCTGGGTATCATCGGCATAGGAGATTATCGTCGGCATAGGAGATGATGTTGAGGTCGTGATGGCGGACCACTTGTGCGAGGGGGGCCATGTAGACGTTGAACAGCAGCGGGCTGAGGGATGAGCCCTGGGGGACGCCGCAGATGATGTCAGTGGCTTCGGATCGGAAGGGCGGCAGGCGGACGCTCTGTGTTCTGCCAGAGAGAAAGGACGTGGTCCAGTCAAGGGCCTTCTCTTGGATTCCGGCTTCTAGGAGGCGTGTCTTTAGAATGCGATGGCAGACCGTGTCGAAGGCGGCTGACAGGTCCAGGAGGATGAGGGCTGATGTTTCGCCGTTGTCTATTTTACGCCTGATGTCGTCTGTGGCGGCGATGAGGGCTGTCTCGGTGCTGTGGTTTCATCTGAATCCTGACTGGGACGGGTCCAAGATGTGGTTGTCTTCCAGGTGGCAGGCTAATTGCATGTTGACGATTTTCTCGATGACCTTTGCCGGGAACGGGAGCAGGGAGATGGGCCGGAAGTTCTTGAGGTCCTTGGGGTCCGATTTGGGCTTCTTGAGGAGGGTGTTGATTTCGGCATGTTTCCAGCTTTCCGGGAATGTCGCTGTTTCGGAGGAGATGTTGATGACCTTCCGTAGTTGGGGTGCGATGGCTGCGTCTGATTTGCTGAATACGTTGTGTGGGCACGGGTCTGACGGGGATCCTGAATGGATGGAGTTCATGACCTTGTGTGTCTCGTCGTCGTTGACGTTGGACCAGGAGGTCAGGCGGTTGGCGCTGGTGGTGTTCACAGGGGAGGTGGAGTCTGGCATTGTCGGGGCAGTCGTGGTGTGAAGCTGTCGTGGATGTTAGCGATCTTGCGGTGGAAGAAGATGGCTAGTGAGTCACACAGTTCTTGTGAGGGCGGGATGTCATTGACGTTTGCGCTGGGTTTGGAGAGTTCCTTTACGATGCTGAGGAGCTCTTTGCTGTCGTGTGGGTTGTTATCCAAGCGGTCCTTGAAGGAGGATCTCGTGGCTAATCTGATGAGGTGGTGATGTCTGCGGGTGGCGTCCTTGTGGGCTGCGTGGTTGTCCGGTGTACGTTTGTGGAGCCATGTCTTCTCCAGTTTCCGGCATGCGCGTTTAGAGGTCTGGAGCTCATCGCTGAACCAGGTGGCTCTCCTGTTGGCTTGACTGTTGGAGGGTTTCTTGAGCAGGGCGAGGGTGTTGGCGCAGTCATCGACCCACTGTCTGAGGTAGCGGGCTGGGGCTTCTAGGTTGGTGGGGTCAGTGGGTGGGTTCTGGGCGAGGGTGGTGATCAGCTGGTCTTCGGTGACTTTGCTCCAGCAGCGGGAAGGCAGCTGTTGGGTGCGGTGGTGCATGGTTGGTTTCTTGAAGGTGAAATGGATGCAGCGGTGGTCGGTCCAGTGTAGTTCGGTGGTGTGGTCGATGTCGACGTGGGATCCTGTGGAGAAGACGGGGTCCAGCGTGTGGCCGGCGGCGTGGGTGGGTACGGTGACGAGTTGTCTGAGGCCGAGGTTGGCGAGGTTGTCGATCAGGGTGGCGGAGTTGGCGTCGTTGTTGTTCTCGAGGTGGAAGTTCAGGTCCCCGAGGAGGATGTAGTCCGTGGAGGCGAGTGCGTGGGTGCTGGCGAGGTCGGCAATGGAGTCGCTGAACTGAGCCCAGGGTCCGGGGGGTCTGTAGATGAGTGTTCCTCTGAGGGTGGTGTTGGGGCCGGTGTGGATCCGGAAGTGCAGGTGTTCGGTGGTGTTGAGGGTGTCGTCTGCGTGGGTGGCGACCTTGAGGGTGGACTTGTGGGCGATGGCTATTGCTCCTCCAATTCCGTTGGCGCGATCCCTGCAGGTGATCTTGTAGCCGTCCGGGATGGCTATGGTGATGTCGGGCGATGAGGAGTCATTGCACCAGGTCTCGGTCAGGAAGGCCACGTCTGGGGCAGAGGTGTCGAGCATATCCCAGAGGTCAACGGCGTGTTTGCGCGCGAAGCGGGTGTTGAGGAGTATGCAACGGAGGTGGTTGGGTCCCGTCCTTGGGGGTTTGGTGGTACTGTCGCAGGTAAAGCTGCAGGTGCGGCAGGAGAAGGATCTGTGGGTCCATTTCGGGGATGCCTGGAAGCAGGTGTGGTTTTGGCCGGCATTTAGTGCGTGGAGGGTGTTGGCATCGTAGTGGATTCTGGTGTTGTGGCGTCCGCGGGGTCCAGGGGTTCTGGTGCTGGGCGCGGTCCAGGCGCGGACGGGCACAGACGGGCTTGCCACCGGTGCGGCCGCTTTGCAGCCTGCATATGAGGGGTCTTGGAAGGGAGGAGCAGCTGTGAGGCGGGAGCAGGGAGGCGAATGGGTGTGCAGGGGGCGGGCCACAGGGAAGCAGCGGCGGGAAGGACCGGATCGGAAGTGGCGGGGAGGCAGGGGGAACCGGCGCACAGTGCAGCAGGGAGGCAGGAACCAGGTGACAAGCAGCGGCGTGGGGGCGACCTGCCTGCGAGCAGGGTCAAAGGTCACTTGTGTGCATGAGCCTATCATCTTTCCTACTTGTGCTGTGGTTATTTTTATGGGTTGCTTGCTGGTCTCCATGCTAACATTCGTGATCTGCAAGGTGGCTAGGGCTTCAGTGTTATAGGAGTCCTTAATATTAGCTTCACAATGTGTTGCTGAGATATAAGCAACTTCCGCATGCAGTGTGGACCGCTCAGTGCCATTTATGCATGCCCAGAACGTCCTCTGCTTATTTGATCTGGGGATTTCATGTGCTTGCACCAATTTCTTCACTTCTTCCTCCTGATATTTCGCATATAGCAGTTTTCTGTTACACCTTCTTATCCTGTTGACTTTATTTCCCATTATTATGTTGTCATTGCTCTGACATTGTTCTCTGAGGCCATTTTCAAAGGCTCAAAAGCAGGTTCGATGAAACCCTGTAAAACTGTGGGAGATCCCAAGAGGGGATCGTATGAGTAACCACTGTTTCCGAAATCAGAAACTCTTTTGAAGATAACGTACCAATGAAAGAATAGGAAGTAAATCCACTGATGCCACGCATTGAGATGATAAAGTCGAAGAAGCAAATCCTTTCTCAGATCTTAAAGGGATCACATGAAACAGGGTCTAAACATACCAAGACGAAAAAGTTTCCCAGTGCTTTGCACAGGCATGAAGTGTGTGGAAGCCAAGCTCCTGGGGTTAAGGTCAGCATTGCGGGCCAATGATCAGCACAGCACAGGAGCTGCACCACCAGCGACACTGGGGCGGCCGAGTGCAGGGTGCCAAGGAGACGTCGGAGGCCCTGTCCTTTTGAATGGAGACATTTGGTTCAACAAAGTTGCTGCAGGCTCGGACAGGGAGACTTGCTGAAGGTGATCACTTGCTGGAGAGGTAAGTTGGAATCTTACGGGATGGCTGGACACCATCAGTTGGGCCACCTAAGGCCGTGGGGTGTCTGGTGATGGGGCGGCTTCTGGTATTGGGTTTTCTTACCTGCTCTGGTCACGGTAGGGGGAACCCTTCAGATTGAGGCTGCAGGCGTCGTCTTGAAGCTTGAGAAAGGTCGGGATCATCAGATCCCAGGTTCGGATCGCTGCGGAGACCTTCTCGTGTTGGGCCACTCAAACTCGGGCCGTGGGCATCGGGTGCAGAATCACGGAGTTTCCAGAATCTGGATTCTGGTCTAGGAGTCTTTGTTGAGCAAATCCAGTGCTCATGGGAGACAGAATCTGTAAGGTTTGCACAGGGCTGGTCCGTTGGAACCTAGGAGGGCTGCTGGACATGCCGGTTTCTTAGCTGTATGCAGATCGGAGGAGCACAGGCCCGTGGAGCTGGTGCCAAAGCAGTAGTTGTCCTCTTCGTCCTTGGTCAGCACAGCCCTTCAGTCCTTCTTTGTTTCTCGAATCTGAGGAGGCAAGGTTCAGGGTGGCCCCTAAATACTTGATTTAGGGGTGTTAAAAGGGGTGTGCAGGTCAGGACCAATGGGTCCCTTCCTTGGGGTGGGCACACCCCCTATTGTGCCACCCTCCAGTGGGAGGGGGCATTGGCTCCTTCCTGATTGGCTGGGTCCCCTTATCTTCAAGATGGAAAGGGCTGAGATGTGTGCTTCATCTCGCCTCCCCCACCTGAGGGGTGGGTTGGCAAAGGTGGGTACACCTCTCCTCCCATCTTAGTTTTCCTGCTGATTCTCCTGCCCAAAGTGGGGGCAGAACCTGTGGGAAGGCAGTTGCTAGGGGTAGCAAAAGGAATAGCTCCCAAATGCAGCAGGCCTTTGAAGCATCCCCTTCGTGGACCCATCCCATCCTAGGGGAGGAGGAATGACACCTCTGCACAAGATGGGCTTTGTTTCTGCACCAAGACAGCGAAGAATCTCTCCTCAGGGGTCCAGAAACCTGTCTTGTGGTGGCAAATGACAGGCAGCCATTCATGAACCACACCAGGGCTAATCGTTTTTCAGGAGGCATCTCTAAGATGCCGCTGAGTGCATTTACATTAAACCCCACACTTGCATCAGTGTGGCTATAATATGGTGTTAAGTTTTCTACTAAACTTGCCATGTTTTAGAAAAGCCATTATGGAGCTATGGAGTTCGTAATGACCAACTCCCAGACCATATACTCTTTATGACTATACTACACTTACAGTGTCTAAGAAGGACTTAGACAATGAGTGGTACAAGCCTCATGCCACTGTACCCTCACCTGAGGCTAGAGGGGTCGCTTACCTAGGCCTCAGGCAGTGGGTGGGCATTGCTCACAGGGATGGACGCCATGTTGACTCTTCACTTTTCTCTGCACCAAAACACGCATCCTGTAATGACAGTGTGTGGGTGTTAAGGTACATGGCCTCTAAGGGTGGCACAATAGGTGCTGCAGCCCTTAAAGGCCTTCCCTGGTCACAGTGACCTTGGTAACCATGGTCCCGTTAACAAGGGGCTTACCTGTGGTGAGGGATGTGCCAATTGTGGGTACAAAAGTACAGTTTTGGGAAAGAACACAGGCTCTGAGAGCCTGATTGGCAAGGTCCCAGGGCACATCAAGTTAGGCTGTATCAGATGTCAGGCAAAAACCATTCAAACAAGCAATGGCATAGCCAATAGGTCTCACTTTTGGGACATTTATCAACATAAAAAGGTAAGAAAGTGCTAGATAAAGTTGACGGTGGACAGATTTTTTGAATAAATACACATGCCATGGAATTCTCATAGTGCTCTCCATGTGCGCTTTACTCTGATGTCAAAAGTTGTGCTCAGCTTTGTGATTGCTAGAGGTATTTCTACTGCTGCTATTTTTCATGTAAATCGCAGGACAGACCGCTATTCAAATTATGTAGCAATCACCCCTCCTAGGCGGGGCCATTAGATCTATCAAGCAGAGTGCAGCAGAATTATTTGCTGACATGTAAAGATACTCTAGCGCCTCGATTTCTTCGCCCAAATCAAGTCCTCATCTCTTATGTGATTCAGAGTATATTCGTATTCTTCTCTTGACATGCAAAACCGTGTGCTGCCCGCTTGCTCCAGCCGGTGTCTAACCCGCTCTGTTCCCGACTGGAGCAAGCGTGCCGCGCACGGTTTTCGCATGCCAAGAGAAGAATACGAATATACTCTGAATCACATAAGAGATGAGGACTTGATTTGGGTGAATTACCCGGTTGTAGAAGCGAAAGGAACCATACTTCGGAACAAGCGAGAGAACTAACAGAACCCCTGTGTGGGTTGCAATTAACACCACATAAAAAGAGCTTTTACTTGGAGAGAATAGCCCTGAGGAAGTCGCGGGATCAAACCCTATAGCGACGAAACACGTGTTGGTTGCGGCCGAGAGAACCAGAATAAAGCTTGAACAAACAAAAGAACAAAGAAAAGAATTGTTTTCTATTTATTGTACTATTGTGTTTATATACCACTAAGAGGGAAACCGCCATTTTATTTCAAACGTGTGCTAGGGAGGAAAATTTTTAGTTTACATGACATATGAAGACGATGTACACCATGCATAATGTGTTTTGATTATTGTTTGTATACAGTATGACTCTGTGTCCCTTTGTCATTATCAAAATGTTAATAACGTTATTTATAATGTAAAAAAAGAAATGAAAAATGTGATGTGTTCATGTTGCGTTTTGGGCCGTTTCCTGTTGCGGGCCCTAGGCCTACCCACATAAGTGAGGTACCATTTTTATTGAAAGACTTGGGGGAATTCTGGGTGGATGGAAGTTTGTGGCCCCACACAGATTCCAGAACTTTCCATCACAGAAATGTAAGAAAAATGTGTTTTTTTTAACATAATTTGAGGTGTGCAAGGGATTCTGGGTAACAGAAACTAGTAAGAGCCACACAAGTCATCCCATCTTGGATTTCCCTGTGTGTCTAGTTTTAAAAAAATGTGCTGGTTTACTAGGTTTCCCTAAATGCCGGCTGAGCTAGGGTACAACATCCACAGCTAGGCACATTGCGAAAAAAAGAGTCAGTTTTCACTCGACACGTGTGATGTGTCCATGTTGCCGTCCGTTTCCTGTCATGGGCACTAGGCCTAGCCACACAAGTGAGGTACCATTTTTAGACTTAGGGGAACGCTGGGTGGGTGGAAGTTTGTGGCTCCCCACAGATTCCAGAACTTTCCATTACAGAAATGTGAGAAAAATGTGGTTTCTTTGACAAAGTTTGAGGTTTGCAAGGGATTCTGGGTAACAAAACCTGGTGACAGCCACAAGCCACACACATCAACCCATCCTGGATTCCACTCAGTGTCTAGTTTTAAAACATGTATAATTTTGCTAGGTTTCCCTAGGTGGCAGCTGAGCTAGTGTTGAAAATGCACAGCGAGGCACATAGTGAAAAACGGTCGTTTTTCCCTGGAATAATGTGGTGTCCATGTTGCATTTTAGGCCGTTTACAGTCAAAGGCACTAGGCCTAACCATACACGTGAGGTACCATTTTTATTAGGAGACTTAGTGGAACACAGAATAGTAGAACAAGTGGTATTACCATTTGACCTTTTATGCATTTCTGCCTTCCAAATGCAAGTCAATGAGTAAAAAAAGTCATTTTGAAAATGTTTTAATTCACATACTAGTATGGGTACCCTCAATTCTGGAGATGTGCACATAACTGCTGCTTCTAAACTTTATATTTTGTTCCCATTTCAGAAATTCATAGGTTTCCTTGATACCTATTTTTCACTCTCTACATTTTACCAAATGCATTGCTATATACAGGGTCCACAATGAAAAATCATTGCAAGGCGCAGCTCAGTTATTGGCTTTGGATTCCTCAGGTCCTTGATATACCTACAAGTCCTATATATCCCCACAACCTGAAGGGTCAAGCGGACCTAAGGGGGTATTGCTTTAAAAAATCAGGCGTACTTAGAAGAAGTTACAGGTCAAAACGTTGGCGCACATGGCTATTTTTCTTTACTTAATTTCAATCGTTTTTTATTTCAACTGTTAATTTCTATAAGAAAAGCTTAAAGGATCCACACAAATGTTCCCTTGCTAATACAGAATGTTGTCTACTTTCCATAAATGTATAGCTTTCAAGGATCCATTATTGCTTTCACACCCATTTCTACCACTAACTGGAAAGAGGATGAAAGTACAAAAAAAAAGGAAAAATAGGCTATGTCCCAGTAAAATGCCAAAACTATCTAGAAAATGTTGGTTTTCTGACAAACGTCTGCCTGTTCCTGAAAGCCAGGAAGATGGTGATTTGAGCATCACAAACTCATTGTTGATACCATCTGCAGGGAAAAAAGCAGGCGCTTTCTTCTCCAGCACTTTTGTTCCATTTTTCAAATAAATTCCCAAATGTAGCTATTTTTTAGTTAATTTCTCGGTCCTTTCCAGGCGAATCCACAAACCCTGCGTACCTTTAGAATCCTCAAGATGTTGGAAGAAAAGGGCACACATTTGGAGTGAATACTTTATGTGGACAAATAGTTACAGGGGTCAAAGCATTAACTACCCCAAAAATAAAAAATAAAAGGCTTAGCGCAGAGGGGCAAAAGGCTTAGCAGCAAGGGATTAAACAGTATGCCTGTATGTGCAACATTTACAATTAAAATACATAAATTAGAAAAGACTAGCAACAGTGAGGAAAGAAATCGGATGGAAGGCTGATAATGTACAAATTAGAAAGTGAATGAGGAATGATGATTGTAACTTAATAAATGTGAATGATGGTACCATACTGAAACGTGAAGCACGGCTCCCATGTACATAACAATTTATATAACAAATTCCTAGGTGGAGGGAAGTTTAAATACTAGTGCGTTGGGGTAATACCCAAAGTTATCATAGTTTCTAGTGAAAACTCACCTCTGGAACATGGCCAATCTCCCTTAAAAGGAAGCCCAAAATCAATTCACTATCCTACCAGAAAAAAGCCCAACTGCTGGTCAACATGGAAAATTGTAAAGAGAGTAGAAAAAAGGTGAAAAAAACAATACAAGCAACAAAGCAAGAGGCAGCAGTAACATCAATGTGGGCATTAAGAAGTGGGAGGGAGGATTGCTATATTAAAATGTAAGCAGCAATGGCGCCAAAGCTAAACACAGGTAAACAGTAACAGAGCAGGAAACCTTGAAAGAAAAAAACAGTCCCCCATAGAACAGATAAAGAACCATAGCGTAATGATACAGTACTTAGTCCCTGCAAGGTGGGAGGAGCGGAAGAGAAAAAGGAGGGACAAAGACAGGACGGAACACTAGCAAGCAAGGTTTTTTAAAGAACACTGACATAGACAAATGAAAAGCAATGGTATGAAATGGCCGGAGGTGAACTCCACAAGCCATATACAACAGGTCACTTAGCAAAAGCGCATGACCTTTCTAGGATCGACCTAAAAAACAAGTGAGGGAGGGGCCTTTAGTACTACATTAGGGTGTGGTGTAAACACAGAGGACGTATTAAGTAGTGTCTGTTTTAGGCATCCTAAGCCTTATTCAGTTATGATTAGGTATAACGCGAAAGACTGCGTGGGGGAAGTGGGTGTACGCTGCCAGCTTACCATTTAGGAGACGTAATCCTAGGTTGTTAAAAGCTATGCTGATTTCTTTCCCATGTTTATATGTTTTTTGGAATTGGGCTTTGAGATCTGGAATACTCCACATTTGACCGTCAAGCTTCTGCCAGATATTGTTGGGCTCTGCGGTTATTAGATTGGCATGGAGGTCTCCCATTAGCAGCCATAGTGAGTCTGTGTAGGTCTCTTTGAGGTTTCTCAGCTCCAGGAGTAATGAAGCTAATGTTCTTTCATGTCTGGGCTTTGCTGGATGTAGAGAGATAGTTCCTATTGGCACATAAATGGATAGCTTCGCATCTAACTAACAGAACTCAGTTAGTACAATTGACCTCATTTAGGGCAGCGAAGGTTACATTTGATAGTGCAGTTTCACAAGGCTCAGCCCTCTAGCATTATAATAATAATGATAATAATAAAAATAATACAGCCTTTTATAAAGCGTGATCAGTTACCTCAACCGGAGGTGTCCCAGCGCTGGGTGGGCTACGAAAGGCAACGTGGTGGGACAAGACCCGATGACTCAGCCTATATGGGAAAAGAGCCAAGTCTTCAATATCTTCCTAAAACCAGTTTCGGAAGGTGCCAGCTGTATAGCCGGCGGCAGAGTGTTCCACAGCTTAGCAGTGTTGGCCGAGAAGGTTTTACCACCCAAACACGCCCTTCTGACTCGAGGGACGAGTAGTTGAAGCATAGAGTTGGAGCGTAAGAATCTTGCCTGTGCATATCTGGGGAGTCAAGCTATTAAATAGTTAGGGCAGGTTCCATGCAAGGCTCTAAAGGCCAAGGTCAGAGCCTTGAATGTGATCCTGCTTGCCACGGGTAGCCAGTGTAGCCTACGCAAATGCGGAGAGACATGTTGCTTGAACGGGATAGCTTTATCAGCCTCGCAGGCGCATTTTGTACGGTTTGCAGCTGTTGGATCAGATATTTAGGAAGGCCCAGGTAGAGGCCGTTAGCATAATCCAGCCTTGAGGTGATCATGGCATGGATTACCGTTTTTCCGCATCCTTCTGGTAGCAGCAGGAGAAATTTTTGCAAATTCCTCAGTTTGCTTACGCACCCTCCGACGACTTGCTGGATGTGGGGTGAGAAGGATAAGCTGTCGTCCCACTTCACCCCCAGGTTTTTTGCCTTTAAGCTGGGGAGAGGCGCTGGGCCCATCTCAGATGGCCACCAGAGCCCCGCAGCGGGTCGAGGACCTTTCCCGAAGAAAATCACCTCGGTTTTACCCGCATTCAATTTCAATTTGTTTGTGTTCATCCAACTTGCTACATCGCGGAGGCACCCCTTGAAGTTTGCAAAAGCTGCCTCCGACACCTCAGAATACGGTAAAACAAGTTGGGTGTCATCGGCATATGAAATTGCAATCAGAGTGAAGAGTGGGGCTAAGTAAATATTAAAAAGCAGCGGGCTGAGTGTCGAACCCTGTGGGACCCCGCAGCCCAGCCGTCTAGGTTTAGAAGTGTAGGCGCCAAGCGCCACCTTCTGTGATCTGTCAAACAGATACGAGTGCAGCCACCCGAGCGCCTGGTCCTGTAGGCCTATCTCCGCCAATCGATGTAAGAGTCTGCCGTGGTCGACCGTATCGAAGGCGGCCGATAGATCCAGGAGCACCAGCATAGCAGATGCCCCTGAATCCAACGACCACCTGACTGACTCAGCTACCTCGATCAGAACGGTCTCGGTGCTGAAGCCGAGCCTAAAGCCCGATTGAGTTTCATGCAAAAAGTTTTGTCTTCCGTGAACCTATTCAGTTGACGTTGGATCAATTTCTCCAACATTTTGCCTGGTGCCGCCAATAGCGAGATTGGTCGCAGGTTGCTGAGATCCTCCGGATCCCCATTCAGTTTCTTTTTCAGAGGAAGAAGCGTAGCATGTTTCCAGCATGTTTCCAGCAGTCAGGAAACACCCCTGTGGAGATCGACATGTTCCATATATGCCGGAGAGTGGGTGCAATTGAATCCGCCATCAGACTCCAGAGCTTTGCAGGGCAAGGGTCATCTGGCGACCCTGATTTGCAACGCTTTATTTCCTGCAGGGCCTCAGGCAGCGAAATTGGCTGGAATTGGCATAGGGACACAGGGGGAACACTGGCCTCAGCCGTATCTGCCTTCATAGTGGGCCTAGACAGGGAAAAGGTACTGTACACTTTCTTGATTTTATCATCAAAGAATTCTGAAATGTTATCACAGAGTGTCACAGAAGGGACAACCTCCGTCTCAATGCATCTGGGTTTGAAGAAAGACTGCACTATTTTAAAGACTTCATTACTGGAATGTTCTGCTTGTTGGATGGAGGTAGCGATAAAAAGTTTTTTGCCATTTTTATTGATTTTTTAAGCTTGCGGATGGCTGCCCTGTAGCGGGCCCTTGCCAATTCGCAGTAATTCGCCCTCCACAACCGCTCCAGCCTCTTGCAGGTTGACTTTTCTGCCCTCAGCTCCATTGAGAACCAAGGGGCCGAGGGGGATTCCCTCCATGACAGTACGCGTTTAACTGGAGCAATAGACTCCACCATGTCATCCATTATATGTTCAATATTTACATTCAACCCTTGATGGAGGAATTGACTAATAGAGGGTGTCGGATTTTAAATTATGCTGCCAACTAGCAGATCTTACTGTCTTGACGATCAAGCTGCACCTCAGTCCCTATTTCAAGAAATGATGTGCTTTATCAGTGGCTGGATGAAGAGTAATTATTTAATGTTACATTCAGAAAAAACTAAAATAGTTGTCTTTAAAGGTAACCCTCTGTCTTGGTCCAGTGTTTACTGGTTCAGTGACATTGGACAGTTACTTGTTCCCAAGCTAGCAGCAAACAGCTTAGGAATAGCAGTTGACCAATAGCTTTCTTCTTTAAGACTACAAATGAATCCTATTGTCTCAAAATATATTTTTTTCTACATATCATCAAGAAACTACAAAAAAATTATTCTGCTAAAGAGATGAGGGAGAGGTGTGGCACAGGGGCCAGAGCGACTGACTCTTGAGCTCACGGTTTTATCACCGGCAGCAGCTCAGCTCAGCATTATGTGACTCTAGGCAGTGTCGTGACCTGGACAAAGGGCACTAGGACCCTGGACCACGACTGGCGGGAGGGGGCAAGAACCCGGACAACAGTTCCGGTCAAGGGATGAAAAGGGGCAGACACACATGAACCGGGCATGGGACAGGACATGGGGAAGCACGCTGTAACGAAGTTGATTAAACAGACCTGATCAAAGTTAATGACTCCTGTCGTGCTTCGAGGCTGCAGACACGACAACTGGCGACGAAGGTGTGGGAGCAGAATCGAGCATGTGTCCGGTGCCCAGCGGTAACGAAATACGGAGCCAGGAGCCCTCCCTGGTCCATGTGGCCAAGCAGAATGTCGGCGCGGGAGGCCAACCCAGCCGCAACAGGACCAGTCAAGGAAGACGGGGAAAAATCATCCGGCCGGTAAGAGGCTCCCCCGATATCCTTAAAAACAAGCACGAGCGCAAGAGACTTTGAAAGTCACGCAGGAGATCTCGCGAGAGTTGCAGCGGTCATCTTAAAGCCAGGCAAAGCGGCCAATCGAAATCGCGGAAGACCCGGCAGCCATTTTAAAGTCAGGTGGGAACTGGAAGAGTCCGCGATCTCGCGAGACTTGGGCGGCCATTTTAGAATCAGGCAGTTTTGGCCAATAGGAAGCAAAAAAAGCCCAGCGGCCTTTTTGAGGTCAGGAAAACAGACGAATACAAAGGAAAAAGAAGGATAAAAAGGGCAAGAAGGGTCAAATACATGAAATAAAGCGAAAGAAAAAGAAGTACAAGTGACAAAGACAGAAATGATGAGAAAGGAACAAGGGCATGAGTGGAATAAAGCCCAAATAACAGGAATATAAAGCGACGGTACACAGAACACGAGAAAAGAGCTCAAAAGAAGCCAGTGAAACCACAGGAAGTAGTGGAAGCAAAGCAAACAAAGACGAAAGAAGAAGAATAAAGCAAAGATAACGCAGAAAAAGAAGAAAAAAAAACAAAGAGAACGAAAGAAAAGAAGAGGCGCCACAGGCCCCAAAATGACTGAATAAAGGAGCGCGAAGCAGAGCGCTCAATACCGCAGACCCCTCCCGTTCAACTTATCTGAGCCACAAGTGGGATGGGAGCGATAGATTCGCAAGTTTGAACGTTACATGCGCATCACGGATGTAACAGATGCCAAGCAATTGGATCTGTTTCTAAACCTTGTAGGCGATGAAGTAAACGACCTACTAGTGACACTCCCGGATAAAGAAACGACAACATAAAAGGGCTAATAAAGTGCCTCTCAGACAAATTTGATCCACAAAGAAACATTGATTTTGAGAGATACACCTTCACAATCGCATATCAGCACACAGACGAATCCCTTGATGACTTTGCGACAAGACTACGCAAGCTGGTAACACACTGTGAATTTAACAAGTTCGACAACGAACAAGCGATTAGCCTGCGCATCATCGAGGGGTGTCGTGACAACCAATTCCGCGCACGAATTCTGAAAGAACCAACCTCGCTGGAGAAAATTCTATCGTTGGTGAGGGCCGAAGCGAGGGCGACGGTGGAAGCGAAGCAGATGGAGCTGGGTAAGGAACGGCGAATGGAACAAGCAAACCGCATGGTAGGAAGCAGCCGCATGAACACCTGGAAGAAGGGGATTAATGAGCAGACGACAAGGAAACAACAAGAAAAGACATGCTACAGATGCTGACTTGAATTCCCACATACAGGCGTGTGCCCGGCAATGGGTCAGACATGCAGGAAATGCAACAGGACCGATCACTTCGCAAGCGCATGCCTGGGAGTGCAATTCAGAAGTGAGAGGGGAAGACCGGGAAGACCGCAAATGCTAACAAACAGATATGCCAGGCACATGGAAACGACAAACCGCAGCTCATCGGCTGAATCTGAAGGAGAAGCGGTGGAAGAAAACGTAGAACGGCTATACTTAATGTCTGATGCCATTGCTGTGTCCGCAGAAGAAGACACGGGGCGAGAAAGCATCCACTTAATGGAGAAGAATCAAGTAAAAAAAAACTGAGACCGTGACCATAGACATGGGGCAACACAAAACGCACTTCGTGCTAGACAGTGGAGCCATATGCAACATCATGTGTGAATCCGAATATGAAAAAATGGAAGTAAAGAACATGGGAAAATTTACAGAGACACTGATATATAAAGGCCAAACAAGCAAAGAAGACATACATGTACTAAAGCGTGACATTCCAGCAACATGCCTACTGAGTAACGTCACAGCGCAGGTAATGGGCCTCCTCGCAATGACATACCACATGTCAGAGAAGAAGAACATCCTGCGAGATTATCCCGGAATCCTACATGGATTAGGGAAGCTAAAAGGGCGACAAATAACACTGCACATCAATGAAGCAGTAAAACCAGTGGCTCAACATCACAGGCGAGTGCCAATACACTTGCAACCGCAAGTGGAGGAAGAAATACAAGCATTGCTAAGTCAGGACATCCTAGAGCCGGCAGTGGGACCAACACCATGGATGTCACCAATAGTGGCAGTGCCAAAGAAGAACACATTCAAAATTCGCATCTGTGTTGACATGAGGATACCGAACACAGCGATTGAACGTGAAAGGCACCCTGGACCACACCTCGACGACATGATCAGATGCCTGACAGGAACATGCCGATTCTCAAAGCTGGACCTGTGCAAATTTTAACATCAGCTAGATCTTGACCCTCAGTCCAGATATATTATAACATTCTCCACGCACATGGGTCTATTTCGCCACAAGCGACTAAGTTTTGGCATCTCGTCGGCGGCTGAAATATTTCAAGAGAAAATAAGGCAAGTAATAAGGCCGGTAAAAAACAGCCTGAACTACAGTGACGACATTCTGGTGTTTGGTAGATCGGATGATGAACATGACAAACCATTGCAGGACGTATACTCTCAGTTGGAACAAGCAGGGCTAACGCTGAATGAAGACAAGTGCGAAATTGGGCGAGACGAACTGGTGCTCTTCTGACACATCTTCTCCAAAAAGGGAATGCGACCAGATTGCAGCAAAGTGGACACGCTAGAAAAAGTGAAAAATCTGAGCGACGTTGCAGAAGTGAGGTCGTTCCTTGGGCTTGGCAGCTACTGCGCAAGATACATAAAAGACTTTGCCACGGTAAGCACACCGCTGAGAGAACTGACGAAACAAGGCCAGACATTCACGTGGACAGAAGACTGCAACAAAGCATTTGAGGCCATCAGACAGGTAGGGATAGCGGTGGACCATCTTGCGTACTTAGATCCTCTGCTTTGCAAAGAATCGACGGTGGATGGCAGCCCAGTAGGGCTAGGAGCAATCTTGGCACAGCATAGGCCAGGCAAAGAATCCCCAAGAAGTATAGTGGCCTACGGAAGCAAAAGCCTGTCGGACGTTGAGAGGGCGTACTCACAGCCGGAGAAAGAAAGCCTCGCAGTAGTGTGGGCATGTGAGCACTATCACATGTTCATATATGGGAAACCATTTACCATCATAACAGATCATCAGGCCCTAGTAACGATCTATGGAAAGCCTAACGCGAAAATACCACCCAGAATAGAGAGATGTTGCATACGACTGATGGACTACAATTTCAAAATCATACACAAACCAGGGAAAGAGCACAACCCCGCAGACTACATGTCGCGGCACCCTCTACCGCAGGCACCTGAGGCAACCTCTATAGCGGAGGAGTACCTGAACTCTGTACTAAAACATAATACTCCGGCATCTATAATGATGGAGGAGTTGGAACTAGAAACAGAGAGGGATGCCACAATGCAAGCGGTCAAAACGGTAACAACACAACTGAGGTTGAGGCATGTCAACAACAACAGCATCATGGAAAACTGAGTGATCAAAGAGGAAATGCTGGCATTCAAAAGGATTCATGAAGAGCTCTCAGAGACCAAAAACAGAATAATAATGAGAGGGACAAGAATAGTGATGCCGAGAACTCTGTGGAGACAGACAGTGAATTTGGCGCACGAAACACATAGAGGCATGGTAGCAACAAAGAAACTGCTACGGGAGAAAGTGTGGTTCCCAGGTTTGGACAACATGGTGGAGGCCACAGTCGCACACTGCCATATCTGCCGAGTGACGGGGTAGCCAGCAAAACCGGAACCACTACAAATGTCAGAGCTCCCGAGGGCAGTGTGGACTGAGCTAGCAGCAGACTTCTACGGGCCCCTGGAAACAGGAAACTAGCTGCTTGTAATAATTGATGAGTTCTCCAGATTTCTCATTGTGCGAAAAGTATCGTCAACATCAGTAAGCGCTACGCTGCCAACTATGGACGACGTCTTCGCGGCGTGGGGCTACCGGCAAACTCTAAAGACAGACTCTGTGCCAAGTACTAAGAGACTATAGAAAAACTCCTCACAGCTCCACAGGACGGTGTCCCGCTGAGCTAGTGCTGGGCCGATCAAGCAGGACGAGGCTACCGCAGCTGGAAGCAGCAGCAAAGCAAGAGCAAAGCAGCATTGCCACCAAAGATCAAGAAGCAAAAGCGAAAATGAAGACATATGAAAATGCAAGGAGACACACCACTCCGGCGCAACTAAAGCAAGGAGACACTGTGGAGGTGCGGCAGTTGAGAAAATCGGACAGCCCGTTCTCAAAGGAGCCGTTGACGGTGACTGAGGTAAAAGGGCCCATGATAACAGCAGGACGCTACCACGTCACACGAAACAGCTCACACTTCAAGGAACTCAAGATCATGGAGGAGGACGGAGGAGCAATCGCAACAGGAGGCATGAGACAGGATGAGGGCATGCAGATGGACAAAAGAGAAACACAGCAGAGAAGTGGGGGCAAGGAACGGGACACCAGTTCCGGCCAAGGGATGAAAAGGGGCAGACACACAAGAACCGGGCACAGGACAGGAAGTGGGGAAGCACGCTGTAACAAAGCTGAATAAACCGACCTGATCAAAGTTAATGACTCCTGTCGTGCTTCGAGGCTGCAGACATGACAGGCAGTAGCTCATGTAATCTCCCCGACAGCCCCCAGCGCCTTGAGACCATTCGGGGTGATTGGTTTGCGCTTTATGGCAGCTATCACCGGCAGCAGAATAGATTGTGCAAAATAGCATCTACCTTGGGCTACCAAATTGTGATACTGCAAGACTGCTACTGCTACTGCTTCAGAATTCAGTGGCCAGACTGGTGTTCAAAGCCCCTCACAAATCACACAATATACCTCTTATAAAACGGGTCCGCACTACCATAACAAAACTTGAGGGGGCCTCCCTGCAAGGCACGTGGAAGGGCCCGCTCCGGGCTCAATCAGGGGCTCTGCAGCCAGAGTACTGTGCTGACGGGGCCCCCTGAAGCTTGGGGGCCCCCGCACCACGGGGGCTCCAGGGGCCTGTGTTACGCCCCTGCGGGTCCGTTGGTTTTTACTGAAGCAGTTTATTCCATTTAAATTTTGATTTAAGTCTTTAGGGTTTTAAATGTGTTGGCCCCGGATTATTTGACCAGTCAAGTGGTGAGATACTACATGAAGAGGGATCTCTGGGGCATATTAACAAGCAATAGCGATAATTATCGCTATTGCTTGGTTAGAGACAAAATTTTACCGCTGAGCTGCGGCGATTTTTACCGCCGATAAACCTTGGTATTACCAAGGTTTATCGCAAATGCGATAAAAAACGGCCGCAATGCATGAATATGGCTGAAAAGTCAGCGATATTCATGCATTACCGAGCTAATGCTCTTAGCCATGTTATCCACCTCCCATTGGATAACATGGCTAAGAACTGCTCAGGGCAGGTGTTAGCTTTTGGAGATATTCACGCTTAGCGCGAATATCTCCAAAAGTTGGTAATAGGAGATAGCGATGTTAGCGACTGTTTCCAGTCGCTAACATCTTGGCACGCCCACTTTGCATGTCATTAGTGATAAATATCACTGACATGCAAAGTGGGGCCCAAGATGGTCGCTATCTCCTACTAGCTGTCGCTAACTGGTGTTAGCGACAGCTAGGTAATAGGGAGATCATTTTATCACCGCTTTCTTGGCTTTTAAAGCCAAAAAAGCGGAGATAAACCCCCTTGATAATATGCCCCTCTGTTCTTCTACAGCCAACATCCTGGTGGTGCAGAGATTCTGCAAATCAAGAGTCAGAGATTCCAGGTTCTTGTTATTACCCCAACTCCATTGAACTCCTTCCGACCACATATTCAGCCCCTCCCTTAAAACCCCAAACTGAATTGAAAACATTGAGGATTGCTTTAAAAACCTGGCTCTTTAGGAAAGCATTTGAGTTGCACCCATAAGTTTGACCTCAACTTTCAGTATATTCGTCTCTCTCTCAGGTTAGCGCCATGATACTCCTGGGTGAACAAGTGCGTTTATAAATATTGGATCAGATAACATAACTGAAACCTAAAACAACACAATGTTACAGATTTTATAGCCTCCATATGTTCCCCTTGTACTTCTCCTCTCCTTCTTCGAAGAGCTGAATAAACTACTTCAATTTCTGAGGAAAGGCAAAGGGCCAAGAATTTTACTAACAAAACTCTTAACTTCTGAAAAACATAATCAATTTTCCTGAATTCAATATAAGATTTACTCAAGCATAACACTGAGGGGCATATTATCAAGGACAGGCATTAAAATGATTGCCGCTTCAGCGGCAGAAAACGACTGCTAAAGCAGCGATAAGCCCATTATCGCCGCTTTAGCAGCAGTTTTCTACCGCTAAAGCGGCGATAATTTTATCGCCGTGCTTCATAATATGCCCCTGAGTACTCTGTCCTAAAGACAAAACTACCTACCCCCACCCACTTTCGGGTACATTAGCTCATTTATTGTTAGTGCAGGTGTTTTCTTGCCACTTTCCTTTTTGTTTTAGTTTAAATTGAGATTGTTTATGTTATACAGAGCTGGCCACCAAATACCAGCTCCTTTTGAACAGGCTAAGAATATCTACAACAGATTCAAATAATTAACCAATGAAGGAGATGTTATGTAATAATTGGGACAAATGGTGGATACTGCAGACAGCTCACTCTGTGCTTTCTTGAACTGCAGGGCTCTGTGGTTGACACCCTGAAGGAGGTGCGACCCACCGTCTTCTTTGGGGTGCCACGAACTTGGGAGAAGATTCAGGCAATACTGGAGGACATGCAATCCACCTCATCTTCCATGCAGGGGTCCATCAGCACTAGGACGAGTAATCCTGGCATGGAGACCAACCTCAACCAAAAGAATGTGTAAATCACCTTTTTGCGCATGCGTGTCAATTCATCTCTCATTAAGAATGCTGTGAGGAGATTTATTAATACATGGGAAGTTTCTGTAATAGTCAGGCATACTGAGGAGCTTGAAAAGTCACAGGAACATGAGTGATAAAATTCAGTGGGACAGATAAACCAAAACAAGCGTATCCGTGTTCCCATTTCATTTGACACAAAGCTTCTAGGTACATTACTAATTAAATCATTCGTACATGGGGGAGGAGCTACGCTCGTAACCAAGATGGCCGCATAAGCTCCCGGCTCCGCCGACCTCCGCCAGAGGCTCATGAATCCTGACTCCCATCCTGATTTCCCGCCGGACTCCCGTGCAAGTGAACTGCGCCTGACTCGAAAGGTGCAATCCCGGAATTTCTAGCTGCTCGGACGACAAAGATAGGTCGTGTGCCATTCTTGGCCTACCCCAGATTTGAAGCCGGGGCCTCGAGTTTTAACCCGGCCGGGTTAGAGTTGAACAACATCGGCCGCGGACCGTGGGCGGTTCCGGTCTCCAGAAGTGGCGTTTTTCATCTCCCGTTATGGATGGTGATTTGGTGACAGCTCTACCCAGCAACTACGGTGGCCTATTGTACCGACTATTTGTTCGGGGTTCCGCTGCCCGGAGGCCCCGTTGAGCCCCCGGGGTTTTCTGGGCTCGGTTCCTCATGGGCGGCGACGGTACTGCTATCGTGCTTTGGACGTGTTAACAGCGGTTTCTACATTGCTTCTGCCCTGTGCCCCGGAGAAGTCGACCTCCGAGGTTCGGACACCCGCCCGGTCGCTCCTTGAGGGGCGATGGAGCGGACTGAAACTACACCGTCGCTACGCACTGTAATGGCCGCCATTTTGGAGCTCCACCTACGATTCACCGCCACCTTCCAGGAGATGATCATAACTGTTGATCATATAGGCTTGGGACCGGATTCCGGCCCTTTGTTCCTGGAGAGCCGAGATACTTCTTCCGCGGAGAACGCCTTGATTGTTACCGAGGACCCTATGCAGAATACCGACACGGAAATCTACTGCGAACCTAAGATGGCGGCGATCGAGCCCGAAAGAACTGGACGTTTATTTAGCCCTATGTCGACCCCGCCCGAGATGGATGTGACTATCTTCGTAAGCCATTGTGACTTCTCCAACTTCTGTCGGACTACACCTTTGCCTCTTTTTGTGAGTGATCAAAACTGCTTTGCTGATTTATCGCTGGTGGGCAGTGGATTTGCTTTGACTTTTGGACTCTGTGGCCGTCTATCTTGTTTTCCCTCCTATCGAATTGATCTTGACACTCTACTATTTTCTATTGATCTTGTTGTGATGGCGGTTCGGATGGACAGAGCCTGCGTGGAGAAACGCAGCGACCTATTTGTACTGGACGGGGTCATCATGATGGACCGTGAGGGTTTGGGCTGAACTTGATTGGACTTTGATGCACTGTTTCTTTTGTCTTTGCTGGGTGGTATCTGTGGGAGCGAAGGCCAGATGTGAATCTGATTGTCTGATTATTAGTCTGATATGCTCGGGACGGGATTTGCTGCCTCTGCGGTGCCGGGGGTCGGGCGGGATGGTCCTTTTTCTGTTTGCGGCTCCCCTACGGACTGTCTCTTGATTTGCTAAAATTTGCTTAACACTACGGTAGGGGGTGTCTGCTTTTGGCGGGGGGATGGGAGTCCGGGAGCTCGTATCGTTTTGCAACATTCTCCTCCTCCAACTTTTTCCCTTCCTTGGGGTGTAGTTTAGGGGGCGACAGACACGCTGCTAGTGGGGTTAGGTCGTAGCCATCTGCAGGGGTGTAGGGTGAGGGGTTGTGTTTTTTTTTTTTTTTTCCTTTGTTATTTTCTATGACCATTCTATTTCCCTTTTCCCTTCTTCACAAGAGATGTGGCGTATTCTCCTGATTTTTGCCTAAACGTATCTGGGTGTCATATGTCTGCCTCGTATATCCTGTACTCCTGGTGGGCGGGTGCTGTGGGGGGGTGCCTGCGGTCATTGCTATCTAATTGTTTTGCTTCTGCTTTACGCTGGTATTGATTTCTTTGCTGATTCTGACTGTACGGTATTTCTTCACTTCACTTGCCCGTCCACAGCTGTGTTGTATTCGTTTATGACACCCGATATGTATATTTCTCCTCTTGTGTTATAATAATAAAAAGATTAAAAAAAAAAAAAATCATTCGTACATGTAACTTCTGTTGTCACAGTTAACAGCAGTGGTGGGCTTATACGTCAAGAAAGCAAGAAACTTCTTGGCAAAGTAGAAATAAAGTCATGGTAAGCAAAGAGGCAACTTGTGTAAGTTGTGACTGACTAATGCAATCAGGGAATAGTACCTTTCTCTCACAGGGGAGCCTGTGAGGGTGTTCGGGGAGGCTGGGCTCCAGATTTGTCCTCTCTTACTTTGGCCACACGTTTTTAGGTCGAGGCTACAGCGCGCATGCACTGTCTGCAAGACCTGCTGTGTTCACTTACACCATGTTATTCCAGACTGCTGCTTGCCATTGGTTCCCTCCATTGCCCCTCTTAATTGCTGCATCCTGACTCGTTCTGGTAGCCGGTAGCTCACTTCCGTTCAAGGCAGAGGAACACCGTACGATTATAGTCTCTTTACTGTGTCATTGTTAATCTGTTTTTTTTTTTGGAGAACTCTTTTCTTTTTCACTGCATGCACGGTGCAGCCTTGTCCCACTGCTGCCTCATTCTCGCGATTTAGCATTCAGTGTTGCCTCATTCCATTGCTGCCTAGTGCCTGCTTTAACCAACTGTTTTAATTCCTGAAGCAACTATGCAAGAGTCCACAGTATGTACACAAAAGGCGCACACCTCAGTCGTTCATGGTGACATCAATGCAATACCTGATTATTCTGTCATTTATAGCCCTGAAACCAGAGCGGCGCACTAGCTTTTTGCCCAATTCCCAGCACACTTGCTTGGGAATTTAAGATTAGAATTAAACGAAGGGCAGCACTTGCCCATCGGGTAAAGAGTTTATAGAAGGAATCAATAATGTAGGATTATTTATGCCGCATGAATTGAAGTACTATAAAAAATAACATAAAGGGCTATACTTACCAATAGCTCCTATCCCATTATCAAATAATCAGTCAGTTGGCAGTGAAGAAAGTTCAATTGTTTATTAAGCAAAATACTCTATAAAGGAGCCTCTCCAACCCTCACCCAACCGGTGCGCGGAGAAGACTGTTGGCTCGTATTCAAACATGAGGTTATATACTTTTCGGTTCAACACATATATTCACTGTAAAAGGAAAAACACCAGTTGGCCCTCGAGCTCCAGGGAAGTACCATATATGGCACACATGATCAGTACAAAGCTTAACTATTTATTACTGGGAAGGTCAGGAGGGGTGACCCCCTTTCGTCTTGGAGCCCGGGAGTGTAGGCACGGTGCCTCTAGGAATGCGCTTATCACACCCGAAGCCAAATGCGACCTTGAGTCTCAGGACAGTCGAGAAAACAATCTAAGTTCAGCTCCTGAGGCTTGACAACCACCGAAGATTAACACGTGATCACAGCCCTTGTGCGAGCATAAGTTCGAAAATGGCGTTTGTATGGTTCTCGGCCTGCTCTGTTAGCAGCAGTTACGTAAGGAGCGAATAAACGCTCTCCTCCTTGCAAAAGCATGTATATATATCAAGCAAAATAGGGCGCGTATAGATACATCATGCTAACATAATATAGGTCCAATACTCCTTATGCATGGGAAATCGATTTTTATCCCTCAGAACGGCCCTTTTAACATGATGTAGCTAACAAAAATAGCTTAATCTTCAAATATTCCCTCATCAATCAGTGGGGAGTGAGTCCATTGTCTGTCTGTTCACAGTCTGTCCCCGCACATCAAGACATCAGGGGTTCTTCTATATCAGGTCCAAGAAGCGCAACTGACCTGAGTATATCTGCTCATAGTGCGTATATACAAATGATTCAGCCCAACGCCCCTAAGAAGTCACCACACTCTTGCCAGCACACTTTCTTCATTATTTGATTTTTCCACTGTGAGCCCAGAAAGGGTATATATGTTGCTCTCTGTCCCCTGGCTCCCTTCCTGTTGTGCTCGTCCTTGTACTCCACTCCAATACCTACATTCACCCTCCTCCATGTTGCTTTCAGGTTAATCTCCATACCCTTCTTTGTGTTGATTTTAGGTTAAATCTCACTCTTACTCCCCTCCACCTTCAGCTGCCTCCACCCCCATTGAGTCAGCAATACAGCATTGCTGTTGGAAACACATGTTGTAAATATTAAAAGGAAATGTTGGTCTAAAGTAAACTTTTGGCTGCAGGGCATTGCGTTATTTAATCCTTTAAATTAATTACTACTGAATTATCTTTTTTATTCCCTAAACATTTGCATGTTGTCCAAGAAGAGTCACTTACATGTATACTTACATGTATATTTTGACTTTATTTTTTGTTCAGTCCGAGATAGCCGCCTGCTACACTTCTGTGAACCCCAGCCGCGAAACTGGTTTTGTTACATTCTGGCCTGCTAGTTTCTGCGTCTGTCTCTACCAATCTCTACTGATGTTGGCTCCAGGGCTTGTACCATAATAAAAAGTGAATTTAACACCACACATGTACCCAGCATCTTACAATAAACATCAAAAGAAGGACAACATGAAATGCAAATAAAAACTTGCTGATACCTAAAACATAACTTACTTTGTTCCACATCACAATAGGGCACTTGCTCCCTGTTTTAATTAATTACAGAGGCCTCATTTTAATTCCTTTTTCCATTTGTGTCATTTTTTCGTTTCCACCTCCCCTCCCTTGTAACCTATTGCCCATTTTCTGGTTCTCCAGCGCCACAAATCTATACAAATGTCATAGCCAATAGGTCTCACCTTTGGAACCTTATCAGTATTTAGTTATGCAGAACAATATCCTTAGTGCAACAACATCAACTGTTGCATGTCTAAACACTTATAAGGTCCTAAATACGAGACCTATTGGCTATGCAAATGCTTGTTTATTCATTTGTTGGTTTTAACTTCACATCTTTCACATGATTAGTCCCCTCTTATTTTGGCCAAATGTTTTTAAGGTTTCTCACGCTCGCAGCGCCGGAATGTTAGACACGCCCCTCAGATCGAGAGATATTTAAATTGCCTCATTTTGCATCTGTGCCGCTGACGTGCCAAAGACAAGCCCATCTGCACCCGTATCGCACCAAGCACCGGAACCCCTGCCGGTTTTACTCCAGACAGATTCATCAGAACTACCTATTCCAATATGGAACTGTACACACTTAACTCTGGTAAGCAAGCCCGTACTTAGGTGCAGGTCCAGAAAGGTTTTTGTTCTAGGGCTGGGGCGCACTGCCCTATAGTGACGCTAATACTCAAAGGAGTAGAACTTCTGTGGAAAAGAGTGAGGTGCAAAGGGGCGAGGGGAAAAAACCTATAACCCCTCAGTAGAGTGACAATCTCGATTGGCACTGTAAGAGTACAAAAACAGAAAGCCCATGCACACTCTAAAATGAGTTAAATGAAATTCAAGCATAAATCAAATGTAGTAAGGGAGACAAAAGCATGGAAAATACATTTGCAGTAGTGTTTCTTAACAATAATAACAACAGGTTTGTCCTTGGAGTGAACTCTTGAACATGGTCTTGATCATGCACCTGCCGCCATACATCAACAGGGACTAACAACGCAAAAAATAGCTCTATGTCATCTAGGGTCATAATGGCTGAGGAAGCCGCTTCTGTGAGTTCTTTATAATAAGCCGTGGGATTCTTACGGGGGTCAGGTAGTTGTGATTTTAGCGAGAGGAAATCACTCCTCTTCCAGGGGGTGTAGGCCCATTGTTCCTGCACTCGTGCTTCTACACGAGGTCTAGTCACCTCGTTCCGATAATTTTTTAATTCCGGTATATCAGGATGAAACATATATAATAACATATATATAATAACAACAGGTTTGTCCTTGGAGTGAGGTGTCTTTAATGTTCAGACACATGAAGAACCAGCCGACACGTGTTTCGTCGTGTATGGCACAGTCTGCCTACGACTCTTCAGGGCTGTACAAGATTGGAAGAAATCCGAAGGTCGCTTAGTCGGTGATAATTCCAACCCGACTGGGCTCTGGACCGTGAATGGATGAATGGTTCAGGACAAGTTCCTAAAACTCTTGCTGGTGAATCAAGATAAGATATGCAAGGATATAGAAGGTGGTGTTGCTTCTGATCGTTGAGAAAGAAAACGCTGTAAACATTGTTGTTAGGCGAAAATGCATATAGAACCCATCTGTATTGGGTGTAGAATAGGTAGGCACCAGGGACACAGGCTGTTAGGCGGGTGCATCCTGCAGTTGTGTCTTCTTGTGTGTCGGCCTTGTGCACTAATTGTAATTTTCAGTTATTGGCACTGGCTACATCGCAATAGTGTCAAACGCTTCATCTAACTAACGCCCCAGGCAATGTATCAACTAAATTAAGATGTGCACCTCTTAACGTTCTTTCCCTGGTTAAAAACACATGGGAACTTGCTGATTGGATAGGAAGCTACCAGCTGGACATTACTTTCTTGACGGAAACTTGGACCAACAATCCTCTAACCCAGAGATCATAGTTGCTACCCCGGTGGGCTACTCCATCTTCAGACTAAAGCATTCCAGCAAAAGGGGTGGAGGGCTCTCCATAATTTACAGAGACTGGTTAAAGGTTAGGTTTGAACCCACGCCAGGTCTTGACCTTGAAGCATTATCTTTTACTTTTGAGTTAACAAAAAAAGTAATTCAGAGGATTACTGGTATATCGCCCTTCAGGACCGAGGGGTTGTTTTCTAAAATCCATTGGTGCACTTCTTGAGGACGGTGTCTGTAGCAGTAATTATACCACCTTAGGGGATTTTAATTTTTACCTTACTCTTTCATTCCATGCAATAAAGCACATGTCTATAGGCTTCAGCACAGAGTAATACAAATCCATCAATAAAAGCATTTTGTCTTTAACCATGCCATTCATAATAAGTAGGTCACTGGCTTTGTTATAACATTTCATAAATAACAGACCAAACCTATGAAATCTGGCGTGCCTTTCCCAGTGAGCTGAGGAAGCCTTTCCCATTGGCTTTACACGTTACCCAACATTAGCATATCCAAGTGCACATGAAGTGGCAATCATCATGCATTCAGATATAAAATTACAAATATGTAGAAAAATAACAATTCACACCTAAATGCCTATCGACTTTAACATATGCTTTTCAAAATATATATGCCAGGCCTTTATCATAACATTTCATAATGAACAGATCCGTGATGGCCAAGACCATTGATTGGCCACTATAAATACATTCTTTTTAGTAGAAGCACACCTATTCGGCTCAATCAAATCCTATACTCAGGGACCAACATGTGGGTGGAGCCTAAGCCCCTCTCTCAGTAGCACTCTGAAAATTATTTTTTGTTGATCACTTAAGGTAAGTGACAGTTGCACTATCAAGCCAGACATAAAAATCCATGTTGGTTAATGGCTGTCCTCCTTCCACCTGTACTGCTGCCAGAGAAATGTTTTAATTATCTAGTTATATAAGTCTCTTTGATAGCATTACCATGTCATGTGTGTGCTCCTGAAAGTACAAGATCAGGCAGCTGGATAAACAAACACAATTATCACAGCTGCAAGAAGGGCAAACACTTTTATGTGGAAGAACATAACTTCTGCCCAATCAAAAGATGTACTCCTGGCTCCCAACATGTGGGCAGAGCTACAGTCCCTCTTCTGGCGATTCTCCCATAAGTGTCTGGCCACAGCGGCACTGTGAAGCCAGACTTTAAAAAGTCTGTTGCTCAACTTGATCCTATTGCTGGTCTACTTAAGAAGATATTACGGACTCCTTCATAACTTTGGAGAGTTGACAATCTTATAGGAGCTGCAACAATCACTCCACCCTCCCCGAAGAGAACATTAGTTCAATCCAGTAGGTCCATTGTAACTGGGGAGTACGGTAGAGCATAGCATAGGCAAATCTACTCCCCAACACACATATTTAAGTACAAACTGGTTTCCCTCCAAGTAAAAAGCCAAGTACAATAAATAAGTCACAGAATATGCACAATTCTTTTGTCTTTTTTTGTCTTGTTCACGTTTTATTCTGGTGTTCTCGGCCACAACCTTTTGCGTTTGAGGTTTTGTGCCTAACTGGCGGAGTTTAGTGGATCTCCACACTCTTTAGCACCGTAAGATTCATACTTTGATAATAAATACAATAAGTGTAACTAAATCCTGTGGCACCATAAATCAATATTAAATAACCACTCCCTTCATATTGCTACCAATCTGAGAGCATAGCATAGCTATCAATGAACTTGTTTGATCACCTCTTGTTCTCTCAAATAATTACTCTCCTACAACTAATCACTAATCCCCAGCCTTCCGCCCATTATTAATCTTTTTCATCTTTAACTGTACTGAGCCAGGTCCCCTAACCTTGAGTCAATCATCAAACCCCTTCCAAAGCTGGTGCCACAGTGCTCCTGGATGTCTCTGCTTCCTCTCCCACAGCAGCTGGTCTCTGCCTCCAGTACTGAACTAACTTCCTTCTTTGTGATTTGGACCTTTATAAACACCCATATATATTCCTTTTCTTCATCTCCCAAGGTGACATTGCCCCTGTTCTCCATGAGAAGATTTGTTCAGTGGAAATGAAAGATGAAGCAGATAAGGTGGCCTTCACCACTTTTGCCCCCATTAGTGTTTTCAAAAATGTAAAGAAGTGGAAAATCTGATAAATGTTTCCTGCTTGATGTTTTCCAAGTGTAATGCGTTGTAATGGTTTTCGTTGTAATACTTGCGTTGAAACAGCATGCGTGGTAAGAGCATGCGTTGTAACGTCATACATCCGGCAAACCTCAGCAAGTTCTAACCTTTTATAGAACAACCCATGCAGAAAGAGAAGATAAAACAGTCTAGAAAGCAATGTATTGCCTGAAAAAGCCAGTATGAACATAAGGTGTGGTGTCATACATGATGATGGGTATCAGGCTACATAGCCAACTCTCTCTGAAGCCCTGGATGGAGAAGTTTTTGTTGATATTTAGGTTTTTCAGAGAGGGTTGGATGGAGACCTACCTATTTTATGTGTTAAAGTTGGTTGATTTACTGCCCCATCTTCTTACCCGCCTGCTCTTTCTGTTACAGCAATGACTGGGTGGCCGCTGGGAACCCACTGGCTGATCATCTGGTCTTACAGAAGAAAAAGGCTGACTTGGGCCTTGATCGATGCATTCTGCCTCTTGCAGGTGGTGCTCCCACCCAAAGAGAGACCCTGGATCTTTTTTTAGGACTGAATTTTCCTATTATAGAGCTTTACGGCACGAGTGAGAGTTCTGGGCCAAATACAACATCTGTGGCATGTGACTACCGCATAACAAGGTCAGTACTAGCCAATGGTCATCACTGCTTCATGTAAGAGGCTTTTTAAAGCCAGTGAGAGTATGTCTTAAGTGTTGTTTTCCCTAGGACCAGCCTCCTCCCATCTCTGTTTAGCAGCCTCTATGGTGCTTTCATTACCGCCCGACTGCTCTGCTTGTAACCTACCCGGATACTAACAAAGGTGGTGCTGTATGATTCCCACCCACATCTTTGATGATCACTAGTTCAATCATAAGCATTATCTATTAATGTTCTCTTCTTTAACTTTTGATCCAGCTGCAGGTAAGTATGTATGTGATGTCTGTAAAACACAAACCCCACCAAAAGGCAGGGGGTGATGTATAGTGTCAAAGGCACAGTTAGAGTCAATGTGTGATTGAAGCAGAAGGGAGACAGCCATGACAACGCGGGCTTTACACCGCGCTGCCATAACGACGCTGACATCACAACGCAAGTCGTTACAATGACTTGTGCTGGAGGGCGCTCTTGGTAAAGGAATAGTTTTATTTTCTATTCCAACACCTTCCCTACTGTTACGTGGGCTGGAGTTGGAATAGAAAATTAAACTATTCCACAATCCAGCGCCTACAGCGCAAGTCGTTGTAACGACTTGCGTTGTAATGGATGCTTTATAATGGCAGCGCGGGGTAAAGCCCGCGTTGTCATTACATACATCCGGCTAGGGCAGACCTAATGACTTTGGGGAAGTTGTTCAGATCCTGAGTTCATAGATGGAGAAGGCCTGTTGCCCTATTTCTTTTTTGTTGCAGCTCCAGGCTGGTAGTATTCTGTCGGTTTGTGTGCAGAGCCAATGACCGTGGTGACTTTGTCAATTAGATAGGCAAAGGTGCTTATCCAACCCTGCCATGTGACCCAAGATGCCCCTGCTCAAAAGCCCTGGTCCACAACCTTCTTGATGCCCACAAATCCAGGAAAGTGAAGGATTCCCAAATGGAGTTGTGGTTTTGATACCACCCGGGCCATGGTTAGAGGAAGTGGGGAGAGGAAGCCACACCTCATTGCAAGCTCTCAGCAGTGTCATCTATTTTGCTGGGAAAACTACTGAATGGCTGTTAATTCCTGTCCTGCTGGACCTCTCATGTAGGTCCTGTTACACATCTCCTGTCTGACACCTCTGTTCTGCCTGTGCCTGATGTAGCAGGGGATTGATGCAGTGCTGGTTTGTCTTGCAGAGCATTTTGCATCTGTGGATTTATATTTATAGGTTCATACTCAGTAGAAACCATACCAGTTGAAGTGTGCCTGCTCCAATTGCACTCACAGTAACTAGTCTAATGTACACATACAATAAATGATTGCCCTGTTCTAGACAAGGTTGATGCTTCAATTCTTCCCTTTGTTCAGGAGAGGAGTGAGCAGGATAATGTTGTCATCCAGATTAAAGAGGGAATATCAGATGTTACAACGCAGGGCTTCATGGCTTTATACCGCATGCCTTTACCTCGCGGGCATTACGAGTTGAATTTTACAATGCGTTGTAGTACCACACGAGGCTTTACAACAGTATCACGTTTTCCTCCCTTCAATTTTCCAAAGGAAAATTAGAAACAGCTACAGCTAAAACGGCTGAACGGAATTACACCAAATCTGGCAGAACGGTAGAATCTGGTACAGAAAGAGTGCCTTTTGTGATTTAGTGAGAAGGTGCTCAATAGTATGTGAGAAATTAAGGTTAGAAATGTATGTCTATTTCGTGCCGCAGTGCATCCGCAGACCGAACAAATCTAGAGCGAAGATATGATTGGCTACCACCACATCAACAAAGATGTGATGGCAGCCATTTTAGGACTCAGGGACGTAGTCACCTGTCCTGTAAGAAAACTTAAAAAATCATATAGGGGCGGGGGATAACCTGTACCCCTAGGCCTGCAAAGAGGGTCCCAGAGGGCTCTCCTTGGGGACAAAAATGTAAAGAAAAGATTATCAGCGCGGTGGATCACCTGATGATCCGCAGGGCCCAGGGAGTTGTTTTTAATTTTTATAGGGGAGGAGGGTGCGCAGCCCCCCTCCTCAAGCCTTATATAGGCCCTTGAGACTCAATCCACTGGTGCTGATCTTTAAACTTTGGGGAGTGGGGCATCTCCCAGGGCCCAATGAGAGCAGTGTCCTGAGGACCCCAGCCCCCGGACATTGCTGTTTCATGCCCAGGAGAGTGTGGGCAGTCTCGTCTCTGCCCGCACTCTCCCTGGCAGGAAACAACATTGATAGCACTCGAGCATGGAAAAATGCAGCTCCCGCAAGGCATGAACAATTTGAAAGAGCCGGCTCCCACCAGCACCACAATGGGCGCTGGTTGGGGAGTCGGAGAGGGACCTGGGGCTCCCGGCTCTGCTCCCACCACAAACCCCAGGGCACCCACTTGAAAACAAATCTGAATAAAAAAATTGTCCAGCTGCCACCACAGTGTTGACTGGGGCTCCCCCTGTGGCTCCCAATACCAACATGTGTTGTGGATGCCCGGGTGGGCACTGGAGCACCCACTTTAAAGAAACAAGTACCAGTCCCTGCCGGCACCCAATATGGGTGCTGGCTGGGAGCCAGCAGGGACCGCTAGGGTCTTGAGACTTCCCCTGCGGCCACCTACTTATAAAAATACATTTTTAAAATGTGTGGATATCCTGGGTGGGCAGCGGGTCACCCAAACAATTAAAAATGAATAGGGGTAAGATCAGTACCATAGACCAGGTGTTTAGTTTTTGTTGTATATATTGGAAGTATGTGCTTATCAGGAAGGGTTGTTTGTATGTCGCCTTCGTGGATTTGAGGGCGGCTTTCGACCTTGTTCCTCGTAATCTGCTTTGGAGGTCACTCAGTGAAGCTGGTCTTCCTGGACGCCTCCTGGCCCAAATAATCCATCTACATGATGGGAATCATGCCAATATTAGGTGGGGACCATGCGGAGAACTGACACGTGATATCCCCATAGAGCGTGGAGTACGCCAAGGATGCGTCCTGGCACCCACTTTATTTTCGCTCTTTGTTAATGATATCCCTGATTATTTGAGCAGTTGTGCCAGCGATTCACCAAAACTAAATGGGGAGTTGGTGCCGGCGTTACTTTTCGCGGACGACACCATCTTGGTATCACAAACAAAGAAGGGTCTTCAAAACCTCCTGAATTCCTTCAGCACATACTGTATGAAGAAGGGCCTAGAGATAAACATGAATAAAACCAAATGTATGGCTCTAAACCCACCTAAGCCTGATAGGGGGACCTTAAGTTTGGATGGCCAAACCCTGGAAACAGTGGATAATTTTCCCTATCTGGGTGTAGTGTTATATTCAAACCTAACTTGGAAAGACCAAATTGAGAAAAGTAAGATGTCATATGCCCATAATGTTAGACCAATTATCAGCAAACTAAAAAACTGCTCAAGTAAAAGCATTACTCCTGCACTTGAGCTATTCAAATTCAAAACACAGTCTGCTGCCCTTTATGGGGCCGAGATATGGGGGGCTTGGTCGAAAGATAGTTTCTATGGACCGGATAATAGATTCATGAGATCAATCGTAAGGGTCCCTAAAAGCACCCCCTTGATTCCACTCCAAATGGATTTGAATTTCAAAAGAACTGATAATTACGCTACCTTAAGACCACTAATGTTTTGGGTACGTCTATGGTCCACCCCCGAACTAATTGATTATAGGAAAGGACTCCAGGAGATACTGGGCCTTGATTCTCTGCATTCCATTGTATGGCTTAAGCATATAAAAAAATGGTTCCTTATCCTGGGGTTATCACAGTTTTGGGAATGCCCGGAAGGGTTACCATTTAATGCAAAACTTATGGTGAAACACATATTTTGGTCCTTCATCTCAACCCGTCTAGTAAACGGTAACAGTATTGGATCCCTTACCCAAAGCTTCTTACAGTTCAAGGAAGAGCCCTTTTTCGAGACTTTTCTGGATGAGATTGAGCCTCCGCTCGCTAAGTCTCTATTCTTGAAGTTGAGGTATGGGAATCTTATGACAAGCTGCAATGTTGAACGCTGGTCTAAGAAAAATGGGGATGGGGCTGACCCTATACATGGGAAGTGTGCAATGTGCCGAGGCTCGTATATGGAAGACGAGAGACATATCCTTTTCTTCTGCTCAGCGTACGACAAAGCAAGAAAAAAATGGGTTAAAGCCTTGTGCAATATCCTAGGAATAAGAACATGCTCACAGGCGTATAGGATTGCAAAGACAAATACCCTACAAATTGTCGTATTTAGTATTAGCAGATTTCTCCTATCAGTTTATTATTCAAGAAGGAAGGTTGGTCAACCGCTATGAGTAGCTAAATTATGTAAATATCCCTCCAACTAATATGGTGTATGATTCTGCCCCTTGATAAAAAATGCAATTGGTGACAAAACTCCTTTATCATGTATTCACGTATTTTTACTATTTGTTGGAAATGGTCTTAGTATTTTTTAACAAGATGCATTTTAAATTGTATATGTAAAATATATGTTGTAGGTTGTTTGTTTTACATGTATCTTTTATGGCTGAACAAGTCGAAATAAAGATCAAATTGAATTGAAAAAATGAATAATAAATGACCGCTCATTGTTTAACAAACAAAACCATTGCTAACATCACAGCAACATCTAAAATGACATCATTGTCAACACTGTGCAAGGTGGAGGTTCGAGGTATAGTTACTTCAGATAACGATATCTGATGAATTTCAGTGGTTTTGTTTGTTTAACCCATTTGGTGTGTCGGACACGCACATGGCACTGGAAAACCCTCTGGTGCGGGCACCGTAGGGATTTCATTTATTCCAAAACAGCCTCAGGGAGATGTTGTTTTGCGTTTTCATTGAAATGACCATCAGAGCGCACGGAGCGCTGGTGTAATTTCACTGAAAACGAAAGTGAAATGAGCCAATGGGCTAATTTCACTTTCCCTGCCTACGTGCTTGTGGGGCTATTTCAGCCCCCGAGCACGTAGGCAGACGGGAGAGGTATCATTGAAAATGGGAGAATCTCCCCTTCCCATGGGTACCACTCCCTAGTGTATCCCTGGTTGGGGATCACCACAGGAGGGTGATTCCCCAAGCAGGGTTCCATCCACTAGATACCAGGGAGGGGGAGCGACCCCTTGGGCAAGGGCCTTTGCTCCCCCCAAAGGTTTTGGGCATATTCAGTCTTTCTGCCCCCTCCCCCCGGGGTGCAGAAAGCACACTAAGCACCAAGGATTTTCTTATGTACATTTAGGGGTTGGGGCTGTCCAAGGCAATGCTCCCCCCAAACACATTGGACAGTCATTCTGCCCCCCTGGAGCCAGATGGGAAACATTTCCCACGATCTGCCCCCCCCACCCCTGGGGGGGTAGAAAGCCCACTAGACCCAGGGATCTCTTTTTTAATAAAAGAGGGTGGGGGCTGCCCACAATGGGCAAGACAATGTCCCCTCCCAAATGTAATTCCAAACAGTCTTTCTGACCCCCCCCACTCCCCTGGGGGATAGAGAGGGGTGCAATGGCCCCAATCTGCCCCACCCAGGGGGAGAAGAAAGCACACTAGACACCAGGGATTTTTTTTATGTAAAGTTAGGGGTGGCGGCTACCCAAAATCGGCATGCCAATGTCCTCAACCCCAAAACAAACTGGACAGTCTTTCTGCCCCCCAGATGGGGGCAATGGCCTCCAATCTGCTCTCCGGGTGCAGAAAGCCCATTAGACACCAGGGATTTTTATTTTATATGTAGGAGTGGGGGCAGTAGCGGCCCGCACAGGTAAGAGCTGTGGGGCAAGGCAAAAGTGGGGTGGGGGTCCTGGAAGTCAACAGACGATGGGATAGGTAATATTAAATAAATAAATAAATAATGCCACTTACTTTGCACTGCAATGTAGCAAGAGCAAAGTAAATGGTTTTATTATTCAATATTACTTATGACGTCGTCTGTCGACTCCACCAGCCCCCACCCGCCCCACCACTCTTACCTGTGCGATCCGCCACAGGGTGGGGGCTGCCCAAAAAGGGCAAACCAATGCCCCCATCCCCAAACACACATGGGACAGTCTTTATACTGGGGGGACAGAAAGCCAACTAGGCATGAGGGACTATATTAGTTTCTTAGTGTAAGGGCTGGGGGCTGCCCAGAAAGATCCTGCCAATGCCCCCACCTACCCCCCCCTCCCAAGAAAATGGCCACAGTCTTTGTCGGGACCAAAATGCAGGTGCCCCCTTGCAAAACCAGGTCATTTTGTGATAGATAGGGGGCGTTTTTGGTCCCGGGCTCGGAGACCATCTAGGGAAACCTACCAAACCCAGAAATTTCTGAAAACTAGACACCCGAGGGAGTCCAGGGAGGTGTGGCTTGCATGGGTTTCCCAATGTTTTCCTACCGAGAATCTCCTGCAAACCTCAAATTTAACTAAACAGATCACATTTTCCTCACATTTCTGTGTAGGAAAGTTGTAGGATCACCGGACTGACACAAATTTCCTACCACCAGTGTTCCCCCAGGTCTCTTGATAAAAACGGTACCTCTTTTGTGTGGGTGGGCCAAGTACCTGTGACCGGGAAGGGACCAAAACATATTGTGGAGACATCAAAATTATCTATCGGAAAGCAACCTGGTTTTGCAAGGGGGTCTGAAAACTAGACAGGTATCTAGGTTTCAGAAATGTCTGGGTTTGGTAAATGTAAATGTAAATGTAGTTGAGCTTATATAGCGCACAGCTACCCGCAGTGGGTTTCCCGGCGCTTGCTTAGGGAACCCATCCTGATATTCCCCTGTGAGATAGCAGGGTATCCACAAGGTGAAAGTCAGGCATCCCGCCGCGAGGGGCCGTTGTGGAGATTAAGCAAGCTGTTGCCCAGAGTCGCAGAGTGTGAACCCGTGAGTCGAGGAGGCACCGGGGCGAGAATTGTCGAGTCCGTGGAATTTTTAGCCCAAGACCCGCCGAGGCGGGGAATTGAACCCTGGTCCAGGACCGATCTCAGCTTCCGGGTCTGCCGCCTCTAACACCTGAGCCACACTTCTCCACTGGTGGTAGGACTCCTTAGATGGCTGCCGAGCCCAGGATCAAAAAAGACGGTGACGGATGATGTGTCGGAATGAGGGGGGGATGAGGTGACGGGGTCCCTCGGTGTGCCAACAGTGATAATTAAGCAGCACCATGTGGTAGCGATGTGTATGATGTCACCGACGTTGGTTACAATCCATAACGCTCAATGTAGATGCCATGTAATTGTGATATGCCCTGCTTTCTTTCTCAATAATTTTTTTTTTTTTTAAAAGACCGTGACTCCCTTGCAAAATGTTAATGTTAATGTTAAATGAACTTGTACCGCGCACAGCTGCCCCAGCCAAGGGGCGTCCCGGCGCTTGCTGTAAGAAGTGTGTCAGTAAAGAGTGATAGTTCTGTCACAGTGAGGTCGTTGAACATTAGCAGAAAAGGTGGGTTTTTATCGCTCTCCTGAAAGGTAGAAGTTCTTCAATTTTTCGAATATGGATAGGGAGTCCATTCCAAAGTCTTGCGGCGAGGTGTCTAAATGACCTACCGCCCATTCTTGCCAGTTTGAAGCGGGGTACTACTGCCAGGTTCTGTCCTTCTGAACGCAGCGTATGTCGAGGACGTACAAGGTCTTTTTCAAATTGATAATTTTCAAATCTCCACAGTACATTTGGGGCCCTGACCTGTCGCAGGCACAATGCCTACCCACACAAGTGAAGTACCATTTGTATCGAGAGAATTGGGGGGAATACTGGGTGAGTGAAAGTTTGTGGCTCCCCACAGATTCCAGAACTTTCCATCACAGAAATGTGAGTAGAATGTGGTTTCTTTGACAAACTTTGAGGTTTGCAAGGGATTCTGGTTAACAGAACCTGGTGAGAGCCACACACATCACCCCATCCTGGATTCCCTTGGGTGTCTAGTTTTAAAAAACAACGACATGTGTGACTAGATACCAAATTGTCACATTGTCTGTGGTGTTTGTCAGAGTCTGAAAACTGTTCTTGCATATGCACCTTCGCATTAAGGCCCCTTTTAGAATATTCTCCATAATATTCAGAGCACAACATCAATACAATCTCTTCTGTGATGTTCCAGGGGTGCACATAATAAACGCCGGCTGTGCACTTCACGTATGAACCCAAGCCACAATCAAAAGTGTGAAAGGAAGAGAAGTTCAATGAGACACTCAACCGCGAGCCAGCTATGCCATCCAGGCAAGCAGGATCTGGGAACTAGACAAGCCACGAGGAGGAATTTAGAAGGCAGAGAGCTGCAGGCAGTGCTTGGGGTCTTATTGGCAGACTGATAAAGTCAGTGCACTACTTACCTGTTGGTTTTGCCCAGACCCCAAGTACTGGGCTGGCTCTCCTGAATGTGGAATAGGCTGTGGGGCCGGATGGCCCGCAGCCCGGCCAGCCTTCTGAGAGATCTTGTGTGTGTCTGCGGCTGGCTCAGGAGAGCCTGTACACTGACGTGGCCCCTCCCACCCTACAATGAAGGAACTCGTCGTCTTCCAGGTCAAGAGTCCCATGTAGGGGATCTTCAACTGATCCCTATGAGCACCACAGCACAGCACCCAACAGACCCCGGTACTGACAGACATGGCGGTGGCTCCCCCCACATACCCAGCGCATGGGCCAGTCTAGCCCAGATCGGAATCAGGATGGAAAAAAATGTCATCAGATGGAGCAGAGGTGGCAAGGGCAACTTGAACTTTACCTTCACCGTAGTAGTCAGGCTAGCAGAAGCATTTGTTCAAAATCAATTGATGTGGGCAGACGGACCTGAAGATGGCCAGAGGTACAGTGTTGCTCAGTCTTTATGTTATTATGTTTTTTTATGCTATGCTTAAATTACTAGTTACTGCACAGCTCACCACACATTAACCCCTTGGCTGCGGCGGTAATTCCGCCGTGGCGCTAGGGGTGATGGGGGGCCGCGCGGCGCCGCCATGCTCGTGACGGAACCACTCCGTCACGAGCCACGGGCACGCTGTGCTTGCGACGGAGTGGTTCCGTCAAGGCCCCGCCCGCTCAATAAAACGCCCACGCAGGCGCGGAATTGACGCCGCGTAGGCGGGGTGGCCGTGCCGTGACGGAACCACTCCGTCACCAGCACAGGGCGTCCGTTGCTGATGACGGAGTGGTTCCGTCACCAGCACAGAAAGAGTTAAGGATGGTGGGAACTGAAAGTCTCACAATGGGGGTGGGGTGGAGCAGAGCTCTGCGGAATCTCACTGAGTTTTTTTACAACTCAGCGGAATTCTGCATAGTGCCACTCCTCCCACCCTTGCTTTCTATGCATTTCTGCCTTCCAAACGTAAGACAATGTGTAAAAAAGATGTCATTTTGAAAAATATCCTCTAATTCACATTATAGTATGGGTACCCACAATTTCGCAGATGTGCAAATAACCAGTGTATCTAAACTCTATATTTTGTTCCCATTTTAGAAACACCTACGTTTCCTTGATACCCATTTTTCACTCTTTACATTTTACAAAATGAATTGCTATATACCCGGTACACAATGAAAAACCACTGCAAGGCACAGTTCTGTTATTGGATCTGCGTACCCCGGGTTCTTGGTGAACCTACAGGTCCTATATATCCTTGCAACCAGAAGGGTCCAGTAGACTAAACTGTATATATGCTTTAACAAATCTGCCATACTCAGAAGAAGTTACAGGTGAAAATGTTGGCACAAATGCCTGTTTTGTGACTCAATGTCAATATTTTGTTTATTTCAACTGTTAGTTTCTATATGAAAACCTTGAAAGATCTACACAAATGATCCCTTGCTGAATTCAGAATTCTGCCACTAACTGGAAGGAGGCTAAATGCACAAAAAATAGGAAAATTAGGCTATGACCCAGTGAAATGCCAAAACTGTGTAGAAAAATGTGTTTTTCTGACAAAAGTCTGCCTGTTCCTGAAAGCCGGGAATATGGCAATTTAAGCACCACAAACTCTTTGTTGATACCATTTGCAGGGAGAAAAACAGATGCTTTCTTCTGCAGCATTTATTTCCCATTTTTCAAAAACTAAAATCAAAATGTAGCTATATTTTGGCTAATTTCTCGGTCCCATCCAGGGGATTCCACAAACCTTTGGTACCTTTTCAATCCTCAGGATGAGGACAAAATGTTACAGAGGCCTAAGCGCAAACAAACCCAAATAGCCAAATAAAAGGCTTAGCACAGGAGGGGGTGGGGGGGGGCAGGGGGGAGGCCTAGCAGCGAAGGAGTTTAAATGGTGTACTGGTATATTTTAACTGACATTTTCACATAACTATAACTTGCCTTTAGCCTTTGTTTTTTTCCAGTGGATATATATAAATATATACATTCACTGAATAAAACAAGGATTAAAGTAACGTTATAGTTAGGTGAAATGTTCAGAAACAATGTAACTCTAAAAACCACATAAATTCACCAGTTATAGTTATCGTGCCCTAATGTAACTATAACTCGTGCATCAGCCATGCAGTTTTCTCAACAATCATTTTATTTGAAATCTTGCAGTGATATTATCAATGATGTCATGAGGGATATAATATGTGGGGTAATTAGCAGTGCATGGTGAGGGCGCAAGTTAGGGTGGGGTTTCTCAGTGAATTTCTAGTTTTTTTAATGGGAAGCAATATTTTGTTACCATACGTAAGGCCAACTCCTGTGCACAGTGAAGGTTTGGCAACCACCCCATAAGCAGCCAATCCCACACTGCACAACCTATGAGAGGGTTTTTGTATAGCGCAACGTTCACTCCAGGGAGCATCTTGGCGCTTTTAAGGACATCAGGAGAAGGATTGACAGGGGAAAGAGGAGAGAGAGGGAGACATCTAGAGGCTGATGGGTGTGCATGGCTAGAGGCTGGTCACAGAGTGACCAGGCCCTGTGGCCAACCCACTGGAAGACAGCCTACCCGCTGCAGGCTGCCAACCCCGTGCCGTGCAGAGCCGGGGCAAATATATACAAATTAATGAAAGAGGGGTGTGCATCTCCAATTCTTAATAGGCCCAGGGGACTTATCACTGGGGCCCAATTCCATTGAAAAGGAGAGGAAGCCATGCGCCCCCCTCCCCGAGCCTCATTAGGCCACGGGACCCCATTCCCCAGGGCCAAATTCGATAAAAAATAGAAGGGGGGCCGCTCGCCCCTCTGTCCTTAATATCTATGTTTCAACCCTCTTTCTGGATCACTGGCTTAAACTTTGGACCGAGTCCTTACACTATCTCATTTGGAAACATCCTTAAATATGGAGAGGACATATCTAGCTATCCTAATTCTCCTAGCCTCTCAGCAAATGTTACTTGTTTCTACCTTCGATGAAAGCCGGGACAGTGTTGCTTGTCCTCGAGGTTCCAATGTGATTTTTCTACTAGCCAGTCACAACATTTGTTAATTCCCAAGTAGCTACCAGGTTAGGGACAACGTTTTAATTATTTTGAAGCTTTTATCTCATTGAAATGCTAGTGGAATGACTTGCAAAATATTTAAGAATGACTCTGTAAAGCCTCTGATTGCAGCCCACTGTACAGATGACGTAGATGGAACTCCACCCTGTAGGAAACCTACCCTTAAGATTTGAAGGTTCTAAAAAGGGTCACATGAATTTGCTTCTAAACCCTTATCTTCACACAACTTCCTAAAGTTTGATCAATGTTTGTCAAAGGCCTCCTAGAAGTCAATTGCTGCTTCTTTCATATGTTCAAAGTGCTGTAGGGCAAGCCCGAACATGCTGTTACTTTCTGAAACACACCTTCCTTGCATTAGGTGGAATGTTAGTGAAGATGACATGTAACATAAATTTGCTTCTCAAGCCTTATCCACACACAACTTCTTTGACTAATGTTTATTTAGGATGTATTCTTTGTTCTGCCCTGTCTGTTGATGTAGCTTTTTGCCAGCTGGTTGTGAATCTTGCCTAGTACCGACTCCCCTTCCAGATGGTGAGTAAACTTCTGAAGTTCATACCAAATGGCAAAAGACTCTTTCCAGTTCAAGGAAGGTGCCTCTTTGTTTGTCAACATTTCAGCTTCAGTTCCATGTCTCCCAGTGCTGCTCTCCAGCCCCAGTGGCTCACAGCCCTGGTTACTCCAGCAAGTCCTCTGTCAGCAGCCACCACTGCAAGTCCTGTTACACCTGCAAGACTCCGGACTCGCATCCGCGTATTACCGAGGCATCGGAGAGCAATAGATCTGAACATTAAGTACTAATGGGCATAAATCACATTGGGAATTATTTCTAGCAGTACTAGGTCCAATCATGTTCGGATGTATGACGATACATCGCAAACTAAAACAACGAGTGCTTTTACAACGCGGTTTTTAGTTCGCATGTACCGTCACAACGCATTTTTTTACAACACATGGCATTAGTTCGCATTTCCTTTGAAATGCATACTATATGCCTTTACATCGTCCTCAACTTTCCCGAATGTATTTACATCGCTAAATATCCCCCAAACACTAACACACTACCCTACAAACACACAGTCCATAGTAATACCCTACAGTACACAATTTAAAACTACCCCAAAACAGTACTCAAAACACGACCCTACCCCCACGTACAGTCTGTCCCGGACCTGCTTACACAACCCTTAAGCCTAAACCAATACCATACACTACAACCCCCTGACACTACCCTAAGCCCTAAATTCTAAAACACTAGCATACACTACAACCCTCTTACACTACCCTAAGACCTAAAGTATTAAACACTAGCATACACTACAACCCTCTTACACTACCCTAAGCCCTAAAGTATTAAACACTAGCATACACTACAACCCTCTTACACTACCCTAAGCCCTAAAGTATTAAACACTAGCATACACTACAACCCTCTTACACTACCCTAAGCCCTAAAGTATTAAACACTAGCATACACTTCAACCCTCTTACACTACCCTAAGCCCTAAAGTATTAAACACTAGCATACACTTCAACCCTCTTACACTACCCTAAGCCCTAAAGTATTAAACACTAGCATACACTTCAACCCTCTTACACTACCCTAAGCCCTAAAGTATTAAACACTAGCATACACTAGGCCTAGCGCCTACACTACTACCACCTGAGACTACACTAAACCCTAATCCCACTTACTTCTCTCCTTCCTCGTGGTCCGTTCCCGTTCCCAGTGTCGCCGAGTCTCAGATCCCGGTTCCTGTCTGCCATTACATCACATGCGTTTTAAATGCGCATGCGATGTAATGGCCCGCGTCGTAAAGTCTACGTGTGGTTACGTTGCATGGGTTGTAGCGCATGCGACGTAACGGCCTGCGAAGTAACAGCCGCATTGTAATGGCTGTTTCCCGCCATGTTCTAAATACAGCAGCAATATGCACATTTGGGAAAGATTCAACCCAACCCCCCTGCACCCCAATGCGGTGCAGTACGATGTCCAAACAAGGCCCACCCCAACAATTAATTAGAAGTCAACACCACACAGTTAGGAGTCGCACCCAGGGTTACAACGATATCAAAAATAAGTACACACACTGAATTAAACCGGATTTTAGCAGCAGGTAATGCTTTTCTAGCAAGGAATCAGGCATACAGTAAACTGCTGGCCAGTGTCGTGAATCACAGGCTGTTCACCTGCTGTCACTCCCACACACTCACTTCGCACCGCTATGCGGTACAATAGCTATCAGGCAGGGACATACAGCACACGCTCACACATATACGCACCCAGCACCCTAGTGCAATGCCACTGGTACCCAGTAGGTCAACCTGTGACACACTGCAAAACCCGTAGCCCAAGCCTTCCTCCACCCACCAACTCACTGACTATCCTAAACCCCTGCTGCTCGGAGGCACCCTGTCCTCCCCCCAGGCACTAGGCCGCATGCAGGCAAAGTCACTCTTAGTGAGGGTCCCAGGGAAGCAGGTGGGGTAGGCAGTAAGGTCAAGTAGGAGGAAGTCGGCAAAAGGGGTCTGGCAGCCACTCTCGAAGATGCCCCACATGATGCAGAGCAGGAATAGACTGAGGGCAATAGTCGGTCACACCCAAGGACCTTCCTGCACCTGCCCAGTTCTGCCAAACATGGGGGACATGCGGAACTTGGATTTCACACACCAGACAAAGCGAAAGCTCCAGAATTCCCTTCCTCAGAAATTGGACCCCTTTATGTGGCCGTTATATAACTACAGATATTGACCTCCACGAACTTGAACTACGCATCCCAGACTCCCGTGAAAGCCCCGGAATTCCTTTTCCCAGCAATTGGATCGATCTATACGGCAGTTTCGTAACTAGAGATAGTGATTCTACATCTCCCTGGGCCAGCGGCTCAACTATTCACTCCAGGATCCTGACCCATGTGACGGATTCCTTACCTACCATGTGACCATGCTTTATTGATGAGATATACTGAACGGTGTACATCTAACTTATCTGGCTGCTATTCAATCTGCAAAACTCCACTTCCAGTGAGTCCATATTCCCCTTGACATGAGATTTATTGCCCCTCCTGCATCCCTGTCCTGATGAAGACCCTCTAGCAAGGTTTTATCCTACGCCTGCATCAATCTGGGTCGAAACGTCGACACTTTTTCCATCCCCAGCCTCTTTCCCCATTTATCATTTGTGATTTTGTTTTGATAGGCATGAGTTTGTTAGATTAATTTATGAATTTTGATTATTAGCCTGTGTTAATTACTTATTAGTAATTTTTCATTGAGGTCATAGTGACCACTGTTTTGTCAGTTATACAGTTCCCTCACCATCCAATCACTACCCTTCCCTTTCCATCCAGTTAGGGGCACCATTTATGATTTAATATTGATGTATTTTATGAACAGCGTTTTATTGAATAATTTTGTACACGTTGTGATTAAAAACAATGTTGCGATATCTTCTTTGAATCTAGTTGAGATATTATTTACCTTGGTTCATTTGCTTTAGTATCTGGGACCACTTTGTTTGCATCAAACATGGGGGACACGCAGGTTCTTTACCCGCTTCTGATCATTCCTGGAAGCGTTCCTCCAGCCCAGCCAATCATTCTCATCCCCCAGACCCTAGCCAGGCAATACTACCTGCCACCTCAATGTCTCTGGTGAGGCCGGGTGAAGAGAGGGCCGTTGGTACGCTGCGCTGAGGGCCAGAAAAGGAACAATCGAGGAATGAGGAATGAAGCAGACATGGGCCCTCAAAGGAGGAGGCACCCCGACAGGTACACGTCGATCAGAGTCGCACCCAAGCAATCCGGGCACAATGACTGGTGTGCTATGATACGGGTCACACCAGACCGATTCAGTCACACACAACTATGAGTTGCAAAGTCAGTACCTCACTGGAAATGAGGCACAACGTCCGGTGCACAGTAATCTTGGTCACATCAGACAATTCGGACACAACTTTGAGTGTGCAATGATACGAGCCTTACCACGTGGCTCCAGTCACACACACACACAGTTGCAATTCCGTACCTCTCTGGAAACGAGGCTCAAAGTCCAGTGCACATTGATATGGGTCACACAAGACAGTTCCAGCCATACATGCACAGGCGCATGTTCAGCAATACCTCGAGAGATAGAATGAGGCACTACTATGAATATACCTTCATCTCCTAGGCTGACAAACTGTGAATCAGACACCACATGCAATGAGCATGCAGCCGGCGTATCTCACAAGAGATGTGGCACGGTTAATAAAGAGGGTCATTTTGGATACCGTAACATGTGAATCCGCTCACCACCTACAAGATGCTTGTGTGCCACGCTCCCCACAATGTGGGGGCCACACGCATTCGATGCAGGCAAGACATTGGGGCTCCACATGAGACAATACGGTCTTCAGGTACTATTCTTAGTTCGACACCCATGCCATGCTACCTGTTTGATTCCAGTTGGTGATGTGGGCACTTGAGAAGGCACCGCTCTCCAGGTGTCACAGGTAAAAGGTGTGGGTCCCTTGCAGTAGATTGTTGATGTCCCTGAGACCTCCGAAGAATAGGAGGCAAACTTGACAAGCCATTGGATAGCACACTTAAGGGCGTCACACAGCAGCAGGTAGTTGGGGCCACACGCATTCGATGCAGGCATTGGGGCTCCACATGAGACAATACGGTCTTCAGGTACTATTCTTAGTTCGACACCCATGCCATGCTACCAGTTTAATTCCAGTTGGCAATGTGGGCACTTGAGAAGGCACCCTCTCCAGGTGCCACAGGTAAAAGGTGTGGGTCCCTTGCAGGAAATCGTTGATGTACCTGAGACCTCCAAAGAATAGGAGACAAACTTGACAAGCCATTGGATAGCACACTTAAGGGCATCACACAGCAGCAGGTAGTTGGCCCAGGCCAGTCACTATTCACGAAGGACACACCGCTCCTTTCAATGGTAGTAATCCTCTGGCAGTGTACACCACATTGTACTAGGTTCTCCAGTCCCACATCCCCACATTCTTTGCTGAAGAATGGCATCCGTAGTTATACTACAGTGTGTTTTTGAAGTTGGAGGTGGTTCAAAGGGTCTCTCTTTACCACAGATGTCTCCTCTGAATCTTTAGTCCTCTCTGCCATGAGTCCATGGAATGCAGATACTAATCTTTAGTGGGCCCATGATTTGGATCTAGAGGTCAAGTGTCAAACCTCTCCATCCAACCTTTCCATCTCGGCCCGCAAATGGCAGTGGCCTGTCATTCCCCTTGCATGCCCAGTGTTTTATACCTGTCACTGAGGAATGCTCAGATCTGCTCCCCCAACCTCCTGTGTAGACTAGAACGAAGCACAAACGCCCACATTTTGGTAGTGGCATTTCCAAGTGAATCCGGACCAAGTCACCTTTACCACTAGAAAGGGGTTGCCACTACGAAAGAACCATCGGCGGCTTGAGCCTGCTTCTCCTCCTGTGGTTTGCCATTAATGACTTCTACCCGCGCTTTACTCGGCACTTGAAGTCTAATTTTATGCGAATGTGTTGACAGAACACCTAGGGCAATTAGCGTTGTCGAAGACTGGGGTGCTGTAATCGCCAGCTGCTCTGCGGCAGACTCGTTGCATCAAGCAGTCCTCAGCAAGGAGCTTCGCATCACTGAACTGCCTCTGAGAGCGGAACGCGAAGACGGAGCTCTCAACTCAACCGATCACCTCACACCATACCAGGCGCATCACAGTTCAGAATCCCGGCAGAGTGGGAGTTTGGGTGCAGATTGAAGTTGTAGTTTGCAACTCCCCCCCTGCCGATGGCTGGTCGCGTCTCTCTGCCACGAGCGGCGCCTGCGAGCGCTTCTGCATCAGACCTCCGAGCGCGCTGATATGCCGTTGAGGATCCTGAATGGCGCCAGTGTGTGGGTGCTCGATCTTTGTCCTGCATGCAGCAGGGTGTTTACATCCCGAAATAGAGTCCCCTGCTGTACCGTAACTTTTTCTTCCGAACGCTGCCTGACCTCAAAATGGCGGATCGGGTCCGTCTTAGACTTTAAGCCTTCTAAGGGCCTGCAATCCTTGATCTTACCTGGCACTAACATCTCTGGGCCTCATCTGGCATCCAACAAGAGGGTTCGTACACTTCGGACGGAATGCTGCAGAACCCTTGGTGTTCATGGTGACCGACGCCTGACCCCAAAATGGCACCCACAACAAATCAACAATTCAAGATGACCCGGGTGATCTAACGCTGCAGCCGGGGGTCCTCCCTCATCAACACAGCTCTGTTTTTCTTCTCCTGGCAAGAGCTCTTCAGTGAATGTCATGATGAGTCGTTGCTCACCCTCCTACAGCCTCTGCGTTCATTTACTAGTCATATAGAGTATGAAGTTGTCCGCCATTTCTACCAGAATTGTGTCGGCAATCTTAATGGCGTTTAGAGTATCCTACATGTCTGATACTTACCTCGTTTTCATGGCTGCATCATTATCTAGATCAACTAGTTCCTATTGCAAAAGAGAGGGATATATGAGACGCCCCGCCTTATCCGAACATGGCGGCCGTCTCTCCCTTGTTACCTCCCCGCGACAATACTCTCCTCCATGAGAGACTATCAGACACTGACTCTGGCCTTTTGCTGCTCCTTGTTTCATCAATCACCTCCCGTCGAACTACAGATATATTTGGGGATGGCTAAATGTAATAGTAAGGTCAATAGTCCCCTGCCTGACCCCAAGATGGCTGCCATAGTAGTCCCCTCCACGTTTTTACTTCACTGGGACAATAATTGAAGATTGACCAGACCGTGAACCTATCCCCTAACCTGCTTACATATCAGGACTTGGAACCTTTGGAACTTACCCCCGACTTTAGCGATTTGGCCGATGCCCGGGGGAGCTACGAGAGAGCTAATGAGGAGATTGGTTTTGGACTCACCCCCCCCGCCGTCACCTACCCAGCCGGACCTTGGGCAGATTTTCCCCTCTTCTCTACATCCTATATTCCTCCTTCCCCTTTACCCTATCCCCTTACCCTTCCTTGCTCCATTTACCTTGTCCCCTATGTTCTTCAAATGCTTTTCTTGATACTTATGTAACTTGTCACTGATGAAAAATTGAAACATTATTGTTCCTCATGTAAAACACTTGCTCCTATTCCCTCTTGCCTGAATCTCTCCCCTTACCTTCTACACCGCCTAGCCCCTTGTCCTTTGTGCCCTTTGACTAAGCACTCCTTCTCCCCTTGTTGGGGAAAGATCCAATATTTATACTCTGGAATCTCAGCGATCCTGCTGAGAGAGTCCACAGCACCAAGAGAGCCACTCACAGCTGAGGTATGGTATGGCATCCCTTGCCAATGCACTCCCTCTCCCCTTTTTGGGGAAGGATCCAGTTTATAGGCCTTGGAGTCTCAGAGACCCTCTGAGAGAGTCCACTGCGTAAAGGGAGCCTCTCGCAACAGAGATGGAGAAATTATACCACTTCCCCTAGGATCACAGCTTACTGGACTTGGACGTAGCTTTCACTCGTCTACCGGTCTGTGTCCCCTTCGCCCTCCCCCTCCTCTTTCCATGCTGTGTCTCTCACACTCCCATCCTCTCTCCCTCCTTCATTCTCTGCCTACTTCCCCCGCTCCTACACCCGCCCCCTAATCTCTCCCCTTGCCTACTTTTTCCCTTTCATATATGTGCTTATTGTTTTTCTCAACCTTACAAGTATCTATATTGCCATGCTCTAATAACTGTGTAACCTTTGTAACGATGCATCCTGCAACTATGATCTTATACTCATGTAAAGCGCTCTGATACCTCTGGGTCTACCCAGCGCTATTTAAAACCTTTAAAATAAAAAAATAATAATAATAAATGTGCACCCCAGCCCGTAATGGTGAGCTTCCCCTCTGTTGGGACCATTATCTGCACCACTGTGCACTTCAGCCTGCAGTGGCAGGCTGTATGTGCACCTAGCGACACCGTCAGTGCAAGTGTGCACCTCAGCCTGCAATGACAAGCCGGCCACATAATCAGGGGCACCATTGTTGCAAATACACCACTACCAATCTGCAATGGTAGGCCAGATACCAGTTCTACATCACCACATGTGCCAGTGCACTTGCAGGATGGGCATCAGGTTACCACCATCATAGGTGTGAGTGCGCACACGCACCGGACTGCACGGCCAGACTGGACACATGTATGTCCAACATCTGCTGACTTTTGAACAGTTTTGTTAAGTTCCGGACAATCTAGCTTTGACCCCAAACTGAATTTGTAATAACCAAGCTAAAACAGTGGCTCTGTTTATATATGTTTGTTAGCAAAGAATTCTCCTCTTGCAAGATGAGAATTTGAGCTAAAAGTGTGTGCTCTTCCTAGTTTGAGGCATGCATGTGCACCACAGTGCACTGCCTGAAATGGGCTGTCGCCTCAAATCGACATCCACACAGGAGTCCCAGGAACGCCAATCCTCATGCCAGTTCAGCACATAAGCTGAGAGTGCTCAGAGAAGCAGCATCAAGAAACAAGCATTGGCAACACCTATAAGGTCTCACCTATGCAAGAACTATTGGCTTTGCAAATGTGCTTTAGCCATTTTGTTCACCAGCATGAGTGGAGTGTTGAAGAGTTGAGTAGAGTCTTAGACTAGAGTGGAGTTTCATGGAGTGTCAGAGTTGTGTAGAGTGGCGTGGAGGGGCACAGAAGGTCATAGAGAGTTGTAGAGTGGAGTGATGTAGAGCACCATAGAGTGTTGTAGAGTGGAGTGGCGTACAGTGGAGTACCATGCCGTGGAGTAGAGTGACAGGGTGGCATGGCATGTAGTAGAGTAAAATGGCTTAGAGGGAGTTGTGGAGAGTGGAGTAGAGTGTGGTAGGGTGGAGTAGAGTAGAGACTCGTAGACTGGCATAACGTGGAGTAAAGTTTCGTAGAGTGAAGTTGCAGAGAGTGGAGAAGACAGAGTGGAGTGGCATAGAGTGGAGTAAAGTGTCGCAGAGTGGAGTAAAGTGTCATAGAGTGGAGGAGCGTAGAGTGTATGGGTAATGCGAGGGTTAGAGTGTCGTAGAGCGCAGTGGCATAGAGTCTTATAAAGTGAAGTGATGTATATTGAAGAAGCATTGAGTGGAGTAAAGTGTCGCAGAGTGGAGTAAAGTGTCATAGAGTGGAGGAGCGTAGAGTGTATGGGCAATGCTAGGGTTAGAGTGTCGTAGAGCAGAGTGGCATAGAGTCTTATAAAGTGAAGTGATGTATATTGAAGAAGCATAGAGTGGAGTAGAGTGTTGTAGAGTGACGTGGAGTGGTGTAGAGTGTCACAGAGTGTAGTGTTGTAGAGGGGAGTGGGGAGGCCTAGAGTGTAGAAAAGTGGCATGGAGTAGTGTAGAGGGAATTGTGAACAGTGGAGTAGAGTGTCATAGAATGGAGTGTCATTGATTGGAGTAGAGTGTAATAAAGTGTGGGTTGTAGATTTGTGTAGAATGTTGTAGAGTGGAATAAAATAGAATGTGGTAAAGTAGAATGTCATAGAGTGCAGTGTTATAGAGCAAAGGGACATAGAGTGTCGTGCAGTGGTGGGGCATAGAGTGGAGCTGTGGGTCTTAGAGTGGAGGGGCGCAGAGTAAAGAGGCGTAGAGTAAAGTGGCATAGAGTGGAAGGCATAGTGTGGAGTGTTGTAGAGTGGTATAGCGTAAAGTGGTGTAGAGTGTCATAGAGTAGAGTATTGCAGAGTGGAATGAAACAGAGTGAAGTAGCACAGAGTGGAGTGTCATAGAGTGTAGTAGAGTGTTGAACAGTAGAGTGGCGTAAAGTGGAGTATGCCTGGTATGGTAGCGCACTGCCTTTACAGACAACACATGTGTAATTGAAATGACCATTACATTTGCACAGACCGTTTTACTGATAGAACTATACAGAGCACAATAATGTGTGCAAATGGCATCACCTAGTGTATTGATGTGTTCTGATTGTATTAAAAGATTTTCTTCCACCACACTTCAGAATTACAAAGAAAGTGCTGCATTTGTGCTTTCCTAATTCTGATATATTCAGAAAAAAACTTTCCTTTCCCACCCCAGTATAGAGCAAAAATTTCACATAAATCCTCTCAATTTGAAGTAAACTAAAGAAAAGTAAACACCAAGCCCCCAAGCAAGGCAGAGCCTCACGTTTGACCTTTGTCTTTGAATGGACAGCAAATGTGACAAGATAAGAACAAAATGTAAAGGCCTGTTTACAGAAAGCGAGCACTCGTGGAGGAATACAAGGAGCGATGGTGAATAGGCTATGCTCCACAGAATGGGCAAATGCATGCTAGACATCTTAAAAACAAGCATTTGCAATTCAATAGGTCCCGCATTTGCGAGAGTTTAAGCTATTGGCATTGTAAATGACAATGCCTTTTATTTATCTGTTTTTCTAAGTAACACATAAATAAAAGACATGGTCATCCAGGCTCTCAGCTTTCCCTTGCTGCACTGCTTTAGGGCCCAGTCATCCGCACCGTGCACGGGGAGGGGAACCGTTAGCCATCCAGGCAATGAATGCATTACTGAAGGAGGTGGAGGAGGAGGAGGGGAGTTGTGAAACACCAAATGCCCCCTCTTAATGTATAGCCCCTGTGTAGGAGTGAAAGAAATTTTAGACCAGTCACCACCTTTGCTCGAGACAGTAAAACTGTATTGCCACCAAAAAATTGTTTGAAACACCCACGACCCTGCTGGGGAAGTATCTTTACTTTGTTCATATAATCATGCTGCAGACCTGGGAGCAACAGGCTGCATTATGGTGGAAAAGAAGAGATACGCATCAAAAGAAAAGCGAGGATATCATTTGTTTTACATGGTACGTGGGCCACTGCATTTATTTCTCGACCCTGGCCCGAGCATTTACTTCCCTGTGCCCTCGTCTTCTATTTACTTCTCTGTGGGTGTGTTAGATTTTAGCTACAGCTTATTCTTTTTTCAACCAAACCGCCCCTTGTGAATGGTAGTGATTGTAAGTGTGAAAACAAACCCGAACTAGTCCCAACTGGAGGGGGGCCGGAGCATGTCTCTCTCCTAGTTAGTCTCTCTGCTTGGCATTGCCATCGATGAATACAGTAGAAATAGTGTTGAACAGCCATTATCAAAAGCTGCAACTTGCCACTTTAACTTAATTTCATGACATCTGTTTGTGCATTAAAACTTCTAGTTCAATGTGCAGCGTGGCGCAGACATTATTGACAGCATGTAGGCTGTCTTGGGGCATAGCACAAGTTCAATTTTAGCCCTCGTTTATTTAGTAGCATAACTTTTTTTTGCGAGCTTTAAATAGCACATAGGCCCCTCCGTGAGATATATATTTTTTTAAAGCAGAGAAAATGATTATTTTACTGAGCTCGCATCCGAGCCTAGGCTCCCTCAATAGATATGACGTCAAGAGTCGATTCCCTGCTCTAACTCGTATGAAAACAAATGAAGTTTACATCCTTGTCCAGCAGATGTGGGCTTCAGGCTTGCAACTTGAACTAGTACCTCACTAAAAATATGTGCAGGATAGGTATGTTGCATGTATGAAAATCCAAGGAAATACCATCTTTAGTTAGTACATTCCCGACATTTTCGGCCACATGCATCATTGTAGGATTTTGCATTTCCTAAATTGCGAAAATTAAGGAATCGCAATTTAGGAATTGCAAAATCCTATGCATCAAGAATTCCTAAATTTTTGGGGGATTTTTTAATTTTCGGAATTTGTGATTCCTTAATTGCGAATCGCAATTAAGGAATGGCATTACATTGATTCCTATGGGCCTAGAGGCCCATAGGAATCAATGCCGTTTTGCATTTCTTTTTTTTGGAATTCGCAATTTGTTGATGCATTGCAAGGGTGCAGAGGGGGGTCCAAAGGACCCCCCTGCACCCCTGAAATGTATTTTAAAGTGCATGTTTCACACACACATGTCCAAAGGACATGTGTGTCTGTAACATGACACTTTCCAAAATGCATTTTTGTGCTTTTTTTTAAGAATTTCGCAAATTAACACGAGGTTCAACCTCGTGTTAATTTGCACTTCCTATTTCAAAATTTGCATTTTTTTAAAAATTGATGCATTGCATTTAAGGAATCGCACAAATGCGATTCCTTAAATGCATTTGCATTTTTAGGAAATGCAAAAAAAAGCGAATTTTGAAAAATTGTTTCATGCATCCCAAAAACTTATTTAGGAAGCACAAACGGCCGAATTTACCGATTCGCACCGTTTGCACTTCCTAAATAGGTTGATGCATGTGGCCGTAAGAGCTCTTCCTCTCGTTTGTCGGTGCGCTCTGAGGGATGCTTATGGGATCCTCCAACTGCCAATAATCAAAATTATTTTTTTAGAAAGAAATTCAGAGACAGAATTTATTTTGGATTTTTCGGAATATTAAGTGCGTGGTGCGAGTGCAAGGATCCGAAGGCAGGGATTTCTGAACTGTTTCCACCACGCCTAAAATAACACTGATCATGCTCGCGCATAGACCAAATTTGGAAATTTCAAGAATTTGCGACGGCTGGCTTCTGTGGCCCTTGGATGAGTGCGAGACATACTTTATACTGTGTTCTGCAGATTGAGCTTTTTAATTTGATTGTGACTTTCAAATGGTGCCGGCTAAGACACATAAGGGCTGAGGTAAGCTAATCAAACTTTCAGGTGCCTGTCAGAGGTTGTAAGTGCATGATCACTATCGCTCTTTTTTAGCTAGTTTTTTTTTTTATCAAACATCACCTCAAACGCAGACCAGGATAACAGATATTAAGAAAATCCACGTTTGTTCAAGTAGGGCCTTACATCTTTCTGTTGTGGGCTGGGTCCTATGAATGACAGAGAGGGCCTGGAGTTTACCCTGATGCTCTGAATCCTGATCTCATTGATTGACTGCTGGCAGCAGGGAGGATCCAGGGGGCCCAGTGTGGGCAAAGGCTAGTTGCTAAGGCTAATGTGTTTTAGTAGCTCAGCTAACTTGCTATGGCTGTTAATAAGTAAAACGTATGCTTCAATTATTCTAAGCTACCTGCACCCCTGGCCTTTAGTGTACTGAGTCTGAGAACTGTGGAGTCGCACATTCTGACTCTGCTGTTAGTGCACTTTAGTTAAATGACTGTTTACAGTTTCTTGTTGCTCAAATGGGTGCAATCTTTTTGATATTTATGTTTCCCTCATCTTCATCGTGTGACATTGCCCGCGATACAGTGTATGTATGTATGTATGTATGGCACACTTATAAAGCGCAGCTGTCACCCGACGGGTATCCTGGCGCTGTGATCATTCATGGCCTGTACACGAGAGAATTTACATTAACAGACAGCTACAGTGTCCTTGGAAACAGGTGAGTTTTTAATCCCTTTTTAAAAGAAGAGGTCTCCCAGACTACGGAGAGCCAATGGTAGCGCATTCCACAGCCTGGAGGCAGCATAACCAAAGGAACGGCCGCCCATTCGAATCCTTCGGATTTTAGGGACTGCCACTAAATAAGCCGCAGCCGAACGCAGAGGTCTGGTAGGAATATACCAGGAAAACAGTTCCCGCAGAGAAGTCGGTCCCTGGCTATGGAGAGCCCGAAAGACCAGACACAAAGCTTTAAATTCCACACGCTGGGAAATGGGCAGCCAATGTAGATCTTTAAGTGCCGTTGAAGAAGAGTCAAGGCGCCATCGAGAAAGCGCTAGTTTTGCAGCGAAGTTCTGAACCCGCTGCAATTTACCCAACAAGGTAATAGGAGCCCCCAGAAGCAGTGCGTTGCAGTAGTCGAGTCTGCTCAGAATGATACTCTGCACCACTTCTGGTCTAGCATGGGTCGGGAGAAATGGAAGAATCTTCCGCAGCGAGCGCAGCAGCGCCATGCAGATGGACACGGTTTTATTTACAAAACCATCCAGTTGTAAGTTGGATTCCATCATCACTCCAAGATTGCGGACCGAGTCAGATGAAGATACCGTGCCCTGAAAGGAAGAGGGCCAGAAATCTTGCGGGAGAGGACGCGGGATGCGATCTACTGAGCAGTGGAGCACCTCAGTTTTGGAAATATTAAATTGCAAAGAGTTGTTACCCAGCCATTCCGCCGTGCTAACCATGCACTGATGGAAGGTCTCCAGCGACACTGCATCCTTACCCTCAAAGGAGAAGATAAGTTGGGTGTCGTCGGCGTAGTTGGTGACTGCGATGCCAAAAGATTTGATAAGCGTGATCAGGGGACGGAGATAAAGATTAAAAAAGGATGGGACTTACGGCCGAGCCCTAGGGAACCCCCTGCTCCACCCTTTTGATGGAAGACTTAAAGGGAGGCAGGGCAACTACCTGATGTCTATCCGCAAGGTACTAAACCAGCCAATCCAGGGCCCGGCCTGCCACCTTCTTCTTCCAGTCTCCTGATCAGGATACCATGGCTGACCGTATCGAACGCTGCCGACATGTCGAGCAGCACTAAAAATGCAGCTCGGCCTTGGTCGGCACGCGAACGAAGGTCGTTCAAAACAGTCACCAAAGCTGATTCCGTTCCATGGGCTGGTCTAAAGCCAAACTGCGTCGAGTCCAGGTAATCATTTGTCTCCAAAAAACTGGACAGGTGTTTTGTGACCCGTTTTTCCAGGACTTTAATTGGGAAGGGGAGCAATGATATAGGTCGATAATTTCCTGGACAGGAAGGGTCCAATGATTCCTTTTTCAGTAGTGGAGAAACTACCACAAGTTTCCAGTTTTCCGGAACCAGGGCAGAGTCAAGAGATTGACAGCAAACTGCATGGAGTGGAGGGAAGAGTTCCTCTCTAAACAACTTCCAGAATTTATGCGGAAGCACATCAAGGGGGGAGTCAGAGGTTACTCCATCCGCTAGAGAGCAAAACTCCAAAAGGGAAGGGAGAGGAAAACTATCCAACCGGGCCTTCCCATTCTCCCTGTCCAAAGTGGGTAAAGAAGCAGCCACAGGTACCTGAGGATTCCAATTACTCAGGATAGTCGCAATTTTATCCTCAAAGGCTTTGGCCAACGCGTCACATAACAATTGAGAAGCTGGAGTATCTGTTATGACGCAGGCCGGGCGTGAAAGGTTTTTAACGATTTTAAACAGGGCCTGAGCTTTATTTGAGGCTGACAACAAAGTCTCTTCTAGGAACTTAGCTTTAGCGCACTTAATCTGCGACTTATAAATCGCTAGTTCCTTTTTAAAGAGAAGTTTGTCAGATTCAAGGAATTGCTTTCTCCATGCTCTCTCCGTGCGTTTATATTGCAATTTTTGCTGTAGCAGCTCCCTCGAGAACCAAGGCGTTGCATTTTTGGTTCTATCCCGCGTTTTCCTCAAAGGGGCCAGAATGTCTAAAGAGGCGGTAATTTGCCAGGAAAGAGAGTTATAACTTTCGTCCACATTTTTCCCCAGTTTAAAACTCCCGGTAAGCAGGTTTGGCAGGCGAGAATACTTCAAAAGCCTCGACCACTGTCTACCAGTCTTTGCCGTCCCCGGTTTGCAAATTTTTTGACAGCCCCCTGTAAGAGCCATGGAGAAGAGAACAAGGGCGTGATCCGTCCAACATTGTGGTAAAATGTTCTCAACGGTCACCTGACTAGGGGCAGCAAAGATAAGATCCAGAGCATGGCCCTTTTGATGGGTTTGATAAAGGACTAACTGCTCCAGTTGAATATTGCAACAGGCCTTGGTCAGATATTTAAAAGCCCAATCTGTTGGTCCATCCGGACACAGATTAAAATCTCCTAAAACCACCAGTCTAGCATGGGAATTGGAGAGATCATATATCAAATCCGTGAGTTCTGTCACGGCAGACAGAGCAAAGGCCGGGGGTCGATAGCACAGTAATCCGGTGTAAAGAACCCCACTCTGACCCTTCAGGGAGAACCCCATAAGCTCACAATCAGGGATCTCCTTGATTTCCAGCTGAGAGAAGTCCAACGATTCCCTGAAAATTAGCCCTATGCCTCCTCCTCTCACCCCAACCCGTGGAATATGTCTGAGCTTATAGCCTGAAGGGCAGGCTTGGCCCAACTCCACTGTGCTGTCAGTCTTGGTCCTGGTTTCCGTAATGAAGAGAGCGTCCAGGTCATGTTGTTCAATAAGTAGCGCTATCTCCATGGAGTGCTTGCACAGATCTCACATTTAGCAAGCCACAGGATAACATTTCCTGACGTCCATTGGATGTGGGAGGGTGATGGCCAGGTAAAGCAATAGACTTCAAACTGAGGAGCTCCTCTTTAGTATAAGTTATAGAAGAGGAGTCCACACGGGCAGCATTACCAGGCACCAGCGCGACCTTGTCGCGAACGGGCGCAAACGGGCTTACCTCTGGCGCACCTTCGGCGCGCCTACGGCGAGCCCGCTGCGCGCCAATGCTGCGCGTAGGGTCCATGTATTCTATTTATCAACGTAAGCGCAGGAGTCCACCGATGCGAGCCTCTAGACCGCCAACCAAGATGGCGCCTAGTCAACGGCCCGTCCTCACTAACACTCCCTCACCCAATATGGCGGCTGACGCCGCGAGTCGGCTCTCACAGCAGCCCTGCTATCTAAAATCCCGCAAAATGCGAGTGCAACCACGATTACAGTGCAGGTAAGTCCTACCATAAATAATGAGCCACTAAAGTAAATAAAATTCGAGTGCGCGTGTTACAGCGCGAGCGTGCAAAGTGCCCAAAAGATTAAAAGATTTTAAAAGCTGCCAAATGCAGTAGCGCGCGTGTAGGTTCCAGCGATCTACCTGAGTGTGGGGAAAAGCTCCTTAAATGCGGGCCAAAGCGCGGGAGTCCACCGATGCGAGCCTCTAGACCGCCAACCAAGATGGCGCCTAGTCAACGGCCCGTCCTCACTAACACTCCCTCACCCAATATGGCGGCTGACGCCACGAGGCGGCTCTCACAGCAGCCCTGCTATCTAAAATCCCGCAAAATGCGAGTGCAACCACGATTACAGTGCAGGTAAGTCCTACCAGAAATAATGAGCCACTAAAGTAAATAAAATGCGAGTGCACGTGTTACAGCGCGAGCGTGCAAAGTGCCCAAAAGATTAAAAGATTTTAAAAGCTGCCAAATGCAGTAGCACGCGTGTAGGTTCCAGCGATCTCACTCATAGTGTCACTCATAGTTGTTGAAAATTCACTCATAATTTCACTGACATTATGAAAATGTCACACATAGCATTCTGAAACGTTGGCAGCAATGCAGGGGATCTTCCTCACATGTTTTTATGTGTCCAATTAGCACTTCCACTCTGGCCAAAAATCCAAGATCTAGAATAGCAACCCCTGAGTTATTGACTTCTTCACAACCGCACTAGGACTTCATGCTAACCAGAACGCACCGCGCCGGGACCCCAACTCAGCTTCCTAGTTGATCTCTTTTTGTCCCTTGGCACAAAAACAATTTTTTCAGATTGGAAATCAGTTTCTGTTAGTCCCTATGACAAATGGTGGAACTTACTTTTCCTCGATTAAGTGCACGGGCAACACATTGTACTTCAAAACACACAGTTCCTCAAGCTCAAGACGATTCTAGGTTACACACCAAATTTCTACAGGAACAAAAACCCCCATAGACCTCCCCACTGCCACTCACCCTCTTATGATCCGGACCAGTGTCATACCATGTGAATAGTTTATAGCTGCTGGGAGGAGCCACCCTACCTCTGCCTTTCTTTCTATCTATCTCTCACTCTCTCTTTCCTTCCTTCTTCTCTTTTCCTCTATCTCTAACCAGCAGACTATTGCATGCTGTACAGCCCATTCCAATAGGTCCATATACTACCACCCGGTAGTTGCACCTAAACTCTGGTCTGTCCATCTAATCAATATTCCTGAGTCATGTATTCTACTTGGCAACCACCATTTTTCTTATGCAGGCCGCACAGACCATAAGGTCACACCAATCTTTCCTCCATTCAACCTTAAAGACTGCACCAGTACACTGCTGCTCATGATGCCGCCTTCATGGATCCTTCCATTGCACTACTTATTGTACCTATTATGGGTTTTTTCTGCATCTTATATATTGAGTATTGTTTTGTTGTATGATTACTTTATATTCCAATTTTGCATAAAATAAAAGTTTCCTTAAATCAAAAATGAGCAATCCAATTTAAGTATTTCCACCATACCATGCAGCTACAATCCAGGCATGCCCATTTCAAAAAAATGCTTTGTTTCAAGGAGGGAGGGGCAGATGGTGCTGCTTTAGGAGTTACTGATGCCAAAAAGACTCCTGTCCCTTTATCTCTACCAGTAGTGCTTAGAAACACCTAGAATGCTACACCCAATCTGAGCAGGAAAAGGAGGGATGCGCGTGCTTCCCAATGTACATAATCCAATTCAAGGTAACTGGTGCATCTTCTCATGTATGTATATGGGACAGGACTATTGCAGTGGGAGAAAATGTGCCTTGACCTACGTAAAGAAACATCCCCAATTATGCTCTATATTATATGTCAATCAACTCAGTGGATAAGACCAGGTCACTGCATGGGAAATACCACCATTGACCTAAGAGATACAGCTAACTACTGTAAGCTCTGTGTCCCAATCTTATTTTTGTATTATGCGCCTACAGCTGCGGTAAGATGGTCACAGGAAGCAGGACCCGGATCCATACGCCAGATGAGGATGGCAATGGGGAGATCTGCCTTAGGGGGAGACACGTCTTCATGGGCTACTTGAACATGGTTGAAAATACAAAGGAGGCTTTGGATGAGGAGGGATGGCTACACTCCGGCGACATTGGCAAGTTGGACCAGGATGGCTTTCTCTACATAACTGGAAGAATCAAAGGTGAGTGCTAAATTATTGACGTACTGTTTTGTAGCACTAGCCAGAAACCCACAAAAGAGCTGATGAATCCTTCCTAATAGAAAAAATATTTCCAGTAGTGATAAACAGATCCACTGGACAGCGCCTATATATTGAGATGGAGCTTGAGAAATGGGAGATAGTGTTGATCCCTGCACTCCTTGGCAGGCGCCTCAAGGTGCCTTCCATAAGGTACAGAGATTAAAAGGGGGGCACGGTAGGCGCCCCCTCAGCCCCCAACCCGAGGCCGTAAGGGAAAGGGGGCCCTGCTAGGGGCACCCAAACATGCTTCCCGACAGGGTTTCCATGTCGGAAAGGCTGGCATGGAAACCCTACCAGAAACTGTGCATCGTAATACGGACGGCGTAAACCACCATCCATATGGATTACGGGTTGGTTCCAACTGGCCCGAGCCTATCGGAAGCCAGCTGGAATGACAGGCCAGTTTCAATTCTGACCGGCTGTATCAGCCGGTCGTAAGTGAAACTGACTATGCCCGTCGTAAAGCCTCCGACCTAAGACCCCTTTGTGTGAAGTCTCTGCTAGATATCCAGTTTGGGGGGCGCGGCTAAGGAGCCAACGCGGAGATGAGAGCTCCGTGCCAACCCCGTCAATTATCCTGTCTGGGGGCCCATTTCCCTGCTGAAAATGCGCCTGGTGGTGTGTAATGCCTCTCTGTAGGTGTCAGCGCTGCTTGTTGGCTGAGGCGAAGCTGCCACAGAGGATTGGAAACTGTATTGTGGCAAGAACCCGGTCACACAAAATGGCGCTGGGTCCAGCCGCGATGGGAGGCTCTGCAGAGGAGCGCGACTGACATCTGCCGAGACGGCGGAACCGATCGCTGCTGCCGACTGTCTAGCACTGAGGAGATACTGGTGCTCGCTGAGGAAGGGGAGGCCGCGGTGAATTTGGAATGGCGGCGGCCACGGAGTGAAATGGGGCTTCCCCCCCTCCCGCACCTCTCTTCCCGGTGGGGCGCGAAGCGCCCGGGGTTGTAACAGCTGAGGAAGGAGGCACAGAGCGGGACCTCGGTGCATTGTGGAAGGGATCTGGGGGTATCTTGGAGCAGATTTCCCCTGCCTGGGGTTGTAAGCTGAGCAAGACATGAACAACTCGCGATCTCAACATAGCCTCCATTTTGTGACTACGGCGGTGTGGCGCAGCTGCAGAGAGAGCGGACCTCGGGGCAATCAACCACTGGCCTGGGGGCTGGTTCTATGGTGAAGAGACCCTTGTGACTGTGGAGCTGGTAAGCCGGGCTGGGCGCTGGCACGCTGCGCAGTGTACCCCGGGACAGTTAATTGGGGACTTGGGGGACTGTCTGAACTACTACCAATGTGGAGTGGGGAGGCAGCGAAGAGTCGGAAGCGGAGGCCCTGGGGCGAGAAGAGAGTCACCTAGTGTGGATCTTTGAACTGACTATTGGCTATAGAGGGGTCCGTGGAAGCTTTGTCCCCGGCAGCCTAGGGATAACATATTCCAACTCACAGCTGAGGACACACTCACCCAGTGTGGTGCCAGAGCAACAAGCAGAGACTGCGATCCATAGGTTTGGACCAGAGCACTGGGATTGGAGACCCTGGACAACAGCATATAGCTGGGGGATGTTGCGGACTCTTTCCCGGGACTGTTGCTTTTGAAATAGGGCTGGTTGCATCCATTGCCTCAAGACACAGCGTGGAAAAGTGACCCTGAGAGTGGACCCGCCTGGGGGACCAAGGGACTGGTTGAGCGCCTCAACGGACAGAGCCACGACTGGTAAGGGGAACACGAGGAGTTCCCTGAGAGCATTGAGGACTGCGGGGTGGCTGGCCTCTACTGAGAAGTGAGGGGGCTCCTAGCAGCTAGGAGCATCGGACAGCATTACTGGATACTAGAGAGGAAGTGATTGGAAATCATCGTGGTCACTGTCCCTGGGAAGAGGACTATTATAGGAAAGCCGTCGGGTAAGCAAGGGGGCGCACCCCCGGAACAAGAAGAGGAGGCAATCGATGGCCGGAAGACAGAGGCATTGGTGACCCAACCTGAGGGGCTGGCGTAGCAGCAAGTGGAAGTTATACTTAAAGCCATCACAGATACTAGAGATGCCCTTAAGCAGGACATAGCGCAGGTATCAGTGGGGCTGGTCCTTCTCCGAGCAGACCACGCTCTACTCTTCTCCACTTTTCTGCTTCTGACCTTTGCCCTCACCTGTCCTGGCCCTTTAGTCCCCCCGTTCTATCTGTGAATTTTTCCCTCGTCATTTGAGATCTAGCTATTTTGTCCGACGCCCGATGGAGCTACCTGGTTTAGCTATAGGAGAGACAGGTCGGGGATTCACTCCCTGGACGTCACCTACCCAGTCGGTCTTTTGACAGATTTCCTTTCATCTCTCTTGTCGTCTCCTCTCGCTTCCTCCCTCTTTTTATTTCTATCCTTCTCTCCTCTCTCAATGTATTAAGACTGACCTTGTCTGTCTGATGCCCAATGGAGCTACCTGGTTTAGCTATAGGGGAGATGGGCCGTGGATTACCTCCTTTGGTCGTCACCCACCCAGTTGATTTTTAGACAGACTTCCTTTCGTCTCTACTGTTGTCTCTTCCCTTATCCTCACTTTCTCACCTCCCCTACCCCCACTACTTCTCTCTCTCCTTTCTCTCCTCTCCTATTGTTTTGCTGATTGTTTGATATAATGTGTAATTGTTGATATTTTTCTGTTATATTGTTGAACCACATTGTTGCACTTCCTTTCGTCTCTCCTGTCATCTCCTCCCGCATCCTCCCTCTATTTATGTCTCTCCTTCTCTTTTCTCTCAATTTATCAAGACTGAACTATTCTGGCTGATGCCCGATGGAGCTACCTGTTTTAGCTATAGGGGAGATGGGCCATGGATTCCCTCATTTGGTCGTCACCTACCCAGTCGGGCTTTAGACAGACTTCCTTTCGTCTCTCCTTGTTGTCTCTCCCACTATCCTCCCTCTCTCACCTCCCTCTATTTATGTCTCCCCTTCTCTTTTCTCTCAATGTATCGAGACTGAACTATTCTGTCTGATGCCCGATGGAACTACCTGGTTTAGCTATAGGGGAGATGGGCCGTAGATTCTCTCCTTGGCCGTCACCTACCCAGTCGTCTCTTCCCTTATTTATTTATTTTATTTATTTTATTCAAATTATATAGCGCATTATAACCCAGGGGTCTCTAAGCGCTTTGTCAGGTAGCACAAACAGATTCCAAAGGGCCCTGCCGGGAATTATAGCCCCACCCAAGCCTTCTGAAACAAAACAGTTTTCAGCTTCTTCCGGAAGGACATCAAATTAGATTCCTTCCGCAGATCCGTCGGCAAATTATTCCACAGTGCAGGGAGGGTATTAGAGATGGCACGGCCACCCACTGTGGCTAATCTGAAGCGTGGTTGGGTAAGAAGAAATGCTTCGGCCGATCTTAACGCCCTACCCGGTGTATATGGAGTCAAACGGGTCTTGATGTATCCTGGGGCCTTGCCATAAAGTGATTTATGTACAATGCAAAGCCCTTTAAAGAACACCCTCTGCCTCACTGGCAACCAATGTAGCTCGCGCAGAAGTGGGGACGCATGCGAATTCCTAGGTTTCTTAAAAATGAGCCTGGCGGCATCATTCATCACCACTTGGAGTTTGTTCAAAAGTTTTTGGGGCAGTCCTAAATACAGCGAATTGCCGTAGTCCAACCTTGATAGTATCATTGCGGATACCGCCTGTCTCAAGGTTGAACATGACAATAATGGTGCAATTTTCCTGAGTTGTCGGAGAAGTCCGACACAGGTTCCTACCACCGTGATGACTTGCTTCCGCATGGATAGTTTGTCATCCAAATGGATGCCTAAACGTTTTACCGCCACTGCAGGTACTGGAGGTGGGCCAAGTTCTCTGGGCCAGAACCCATCGTGCCAGGGACTACCCGCTATGGTGATTGGTAGGACCTCTGTCTTGTCAGGGTTGATTTTTAAGGAGTTCAAAGACATCCAATTGGCTGTATGCTTAAGGATGTTTTGCAGCCTTGCTGACGCCCCAGGAACCTCATCCATTTGGATGATGATTTGGGTGTCATCAGCGTAGTTATACACCTGACAATCCATTTGATTGAGGAGAGAAATCAGCGGTTGTAGGTATATATTAAATAGAAGGGGTGACAAGGCCGACCCCTGTGGCACTCCACATGAAGTTGGCGTTGCAGTGGAGAGCAATTCTCCCAGCTGTACTCTTTGTGTCCTTCCTGACAGGAAAGAGGCGAACCAGGCCAGAGCTGTGCCCTGGATGCCGAAATCCCTCAACCGCGACAGTAGTTGTTCATGACACACGGTGTCAAACGCCGCGGAGAGGTCTAACAACACCAGGGCACCAGGTATCTTCCTATCTGCCCTGTTCCTGAGCTCATCTAAAATAGACAACATGACCAGTTCCGTACTGTGATTCGCACGGAATCCCGATTGATTCAGTTCCAACAGGCCGTTCCTTTCCAGATGGTCGGAAAGGTATGACAGCACATGCTGTTCTAGCACTTTGGCCAGGAAAGGAATCTGAGAAATGGGCCTGAAATTTTTCAGGCATTTCACATCTGCCCCTGATTTTTTTAGCAAAGGAACTAGGAACTTATCCTCCCTCTCTCACCTCTCCTGCCCCCTCCACCACTTTTATCTCTCCTTTCCCACCTCTCCTAATTGTATTTCCTATCTTTTGATGTATTGTGTAATTGCTGATCTTTTTCTGTTACATTGTTGATTCTCTTGTAAAGTGCTCTGATACCTTCGGGTCTAGCCAGCGCTATATAAAACTCTTTAAATAAATAAATAAATAAAATAAATAAATACATTTGGAGGTACGGGATCCAACACACAAGGCACTTGAGACACAGATGGGAGAAGTGCACCATCGCTTGCAACTCTTGGAAAAGAGAGCGGAGGATGCTGAAGGGCGGAACAGAAGGAACAACATACAGGTGGTTGGCATTCCGGAAGGAGTGGAAGCATCCAGTGTGGTGGACTATCTGGAGGCCTGGTTGTGGTCTGAAGTAGCCCCAGAGGGGCTGTCCCCTTTCTTTACCTTGGAGGGGCACATAGGGTGCCGGCACGCCCGTTGAATCCTGGGAGGCCACCCAGGCCTGTGGTGGCACGCTTGCTTCACTACAAGGACAGAGATCTGCTTTTGAATAGGGCACGCTCCGTAGGCCCTTTCAAGGTGGATAATAGTAGTGTGACGTTGTTTCCCGACTATACCTTTGATGTGCAGCGACAGCGATCCTCCTTCTTGGAAGTCAAGAAAACACTCCGCACGGAAGGCTTAAACTATTCATTGATGTTTCCGGCATGTCTAAGAGTGGCCAGGAACAGTAAAACCTTCTTCTTCAACACTCCTGAGGAAGCAAGTGACTGGCTGGAAGCCTACAGGGCGGGACAAGGAGAAGCTTGCTGAGGACTGGGGGGTGCCGCAACCACAGCGTTCAGAGAGACGGCGGCTCCGTTCCCAAAGGCCAACGATATCTCAGACGGAAAAAGAAAGGTCAGCGGCGCTTAAAGCGGTGACGGAGATATCTCAACGCAGGGACCAGAATCGAAAACAGCGTCCGACTCTGAGAAGGATTCGGAGGATGTGGCCTAGTGGTCTAGTGTTCAATTTGCTTACTTGGAAACTGGAAATCTGGAATCTAGCGTGGCTCTGACACAGGATGCCCTTTTGAGATGATTTCCTAAAGATCTGAAAGTGAGGAAGGAATTTTCTTTCTGCACTTAAGTGTCTAATGCTTCAAATACATGAAAGGGTGAATTTGTTATGAGCGATCTGAACACGCCTGTTGTGTTTTGTAAGTCATCTTCTGCAGAAACATTTTAGGAGGGGGGATTTTGTTCTTCATTGAACTCCTAATCGCTATAGTACAGGGGAAAAAAGGACGTATAAGAAAGCACAGATTTGGAACAACTCAGTTGGGAGTAGAGAATTTTAATGTTCACCACAGCTGTAGCAAGGCACAGAAAAGAAAAGCAGGTAAGTTATCTTAGAAAGCAACTGAAACCAATACAACATACTCAGTAAACCAGCAAACATTTGAAGCATGAGCTAGCTATTATGTATGCACCATAACAATTAGCAAGTTGTATTTTTTAATAAAAATCAAGTTTAATATTTGTCATTTGCACCAAAAATATTTTCTTTAAAAACAATCTGGCAAATAGAGTAGTGCTTTGACATACTCATTTTCATCATACATTTTGGTATCCTGCAAAATGTGTTGCTTTCACTGAGAGAAGCTTTTTTATCAAGATGGCTTCTGTGTTATGTTATGTTATGTTATGTTACTATAACTTGATAACGCTCAACAAATCATACCCTAAGGTATATCTCGGCGCTTCGCCAGCACAAAACAAGTAACCAGAGACTAGAACAGCCATGTTTTCAAAATGTTACTGAATTTAGTGAAATCTGCACAACGAGGGAGATGCAGTTGATTCCAGGCAGTAGGGACCATAAAGGAGAAGGCTCTACCACCATATCTCACGGTGCAAACACGGAAGACCATCAGAAACTCCTTTTCGCTAGTTCTTAAAGTGTAGGAAGGCCGGTAGCAATGCAATTTATCTTTTAGCTGGACAGTGAGACCCTTTGGAAACTCCTCCACCATCACAGCGTGCCAGATAAAGAATCCTAAGGAACTAACGACCTGCAAGATAGTACAGGGAGGACAACTCGTGGAAGCCTTCCAAGTGAGGACTGGAGTCTGCCAGGGTTGGTTGCTCTCTCCTTTTCTCTTCCTGCTTAACCTACTCTATCATACCCATCTCTAGATGCAAGAGTAGACTGACAGCCACATCAGCACAACTTGATCTCAACATCCACAGGGAAAAAAACACAAAGATCCTGAAGGCTAACATAGCCAGTACAACTGCAGCCACTCTTGCAGGTGATGCAGTGGAAGAGGCGGAGGCTTCACCTACTTGGGCAGTGTCATAGGCAAGCAGGCCGAACAGATGCAGACGTCAAGAAAAGAATCAGCAAAGCAAGTGCCTCCTTCATTCATCTAAAGAAGATCTGGAGCTCCAAGGACCACCACCAACGTAAAATCGGTTCTTCTGTATGGAGCATAAACTTGGAGGACAAGAGTGACCACCACTAACAAAGTCCAGACCTACATCAACACCTGTCTGAGGAAAATCCTCCAAATCCACTGGCCAAGCCCCATCAAGCAAACATTACATCTGGCAGCAAGTTTTCCAACTCCCTCCTCATGAAGAAATCATGGGGCTGGATAGGTCACAACCTCCACAAGATCACAGTAAATACCCCCAGGCAAGCCCTGACCTAAAACCCTCAAGGGAAAAGGAAAAGAGGAAGGCCAAGAAACACCTGGTGCTGAGACCTTGAGTCTGACTGCAAGGAGATGGGTTACACCTGGAGTAAGATTGAAGGAAACGTATTGTCAAGTCTGGGAATTGCTTTTTGTAATTGTACTGTCAATTGCGTATATCTGAAGCGTGTTTCTTAAGTTAAGATTTAAAAAAAAAAAAAAGATTGAAGGAAACACCCATGACAGAGATGGCTGGAGATTCCTGGTTGATAGCCTATACCCCAGGAAGGGTAGTAGGCATATGTAAATCATTTGTGTATGGGGAGCCAGTGGAGTTCCGTCTGTTGTGATGTGATGTGAGCAGAGTATCGGAGGTTGGAAGGGCTTCTGCTGCCAAGTTCTGAATCATATTCATCTGGTGAGTTTTTTATTGACCCTGGCATAAAGTGTTTTCCCGTAATCGAGCTTCCGTGTTATAAGGTTGTGTTTGACAGTTTTCTGTGTGCTGATTGGGAACCATTTGAAAATCTTCTTTAGCATCGTCAGAGTTCTAAAGCATAAGGGGATGACAATGTTGAATTGGGAGGTCAAGTTGAGTTTGTTGCCGATGACCAGTCCTATGTCTTTGGGCCATCAGGTGGAGTTCCACAGCAAAGTGCTCTTCCGAATAATCAAGATTTTGTTCTTGTCTGTATTCATCTTCAGAAAGTCATTTTTAGGCAATTTTAGTCATAGATTCATTTAACTTGATCCAGGTACTGGTTGTCTTCTCTGTGAGCTAGAAATGAGTTGCGTCTTGCCAGCATAAATGAGGATGTTGATGTTGTAAGAGCGGATGATGTTGGCTAGAGGAATCATGTATGCATTGCAGATGGTCAGGCTCAGGGAGGATCCTTGCGGAACTCCGCAGATGAGGTCATGGGCATCCGAGGTGAATGGTGCTCTGCTGACTGACTGGGTCTGTCCAATCAGGAAGGAGCACCTCCATGGGAGTGCGTGTCCTTGGATTCAGATGACATGTGGGTGTTGGATGTGGATCGGGTGGAAGACCATATAAAAAGGTGCGGAGAGGTACAGGGGGATGAAAGCCACTTCCTCCTCCACCCAGAGGCATGAAGATGTGATCCGTTGTGGCGATGAGGGCAGTTTTCGTGATGTGGAAACCAGCCTGAGAGGTGTTGAAGAGTTGGTGGTCCTTGAGGTATTTGGTGAGGTGTCCGTTGATGATTTTCTCTAAGACGTTGGCCAGGAATTGTAGCAGGGAAATTGGTCTGTAGTTGGTAAGCACTGAAGGGTCAGCGGAGTATTTCTTCAGCAATAAAAGGACAGTTACGTGTTTCCACATGGTTAGGAAGGTCACAGAGGAGGTGGAGGGATTAGGAATTGGTGTGAGAAAGGCACTGATGGGTTGTAGTCCTCTAGAGTGGTGGGGGGAGGGGTACGATGGGAACTCTGAGTGGATGGACTTTATGGTGGTACCAGTTTCTTCAAGGAGGAGATGATGGGCCATGTGGTTAGCACTGGTTCTTTGGGTAAGATCAGGAGGTGTTTTGTGAGGTCTGTAGGGTTTGATTGCAGATTGAAGTTGCTGTAAATGGCTGTGATTTTGTTGTTGGAGAATTGAGGGAGATTGTTGCAAAGGTCTTGCGAGGGGGTGATCAAGTTGGAGGATGCAAGTGGTGAAGTGAAAGCCTTCACAATGGTAAAGAGTTCTTTGCTTCTGTTGGTGCTGGCATCCATGAGGTCAGCCAGAGTAGCGTATTTGGTGGTTTGGATCATTTGGTAGTAGCGTCTCAAGGCGTATTTGAACATCCTCCTGTGAGCATTGTCTAGACGTATTCTCCATTTGTGCTCCAGTTGTTTGCAGAGGAGTTTCATCAGTCTGAGTCCCTCTGTGTACCAACTGGCATGGGGTCTAGATCTTGTTGTATTGTTGTGTTTGAGGTTGGGCAGGGAGTTGCCACAGAATGTGATCCAACAGTTAAAATGCTTGTTGCAATTTTGACATGCTGGTCTGGCAGTGGTGTATGTGCATTGGATTGGGACGAGTATGTGGTCTGTCCATGAAACTGAGGTGAGCTTGTCGACTTGAATGATTTTGGATGTGGTTGAAAGTGGTGAATATAGGGTCTAGGAGCTGTCTCGTGAAGTGGTAGGTCCCTTTATATGTTAGGTGAGGCACAGGCTTCCAAGGTGTTTGATGAGTGCAGTCTTTCAGGAGGAAATTCATGTCTCCAAGTTGTATATAGTTGCTAGTGTCAAGGACAAGTGGTGCACTGAAGTCAGTGATGATGTCGGTGAAGTTGTTGTCTGGTCCTGGAAGTCTATAGATGAGAGAGCCGTTAAGAATGAAGTTGCGACATTGAGGTTGAACAACAGGTGTTCCATGTTGGAGGATGATGTGTCCATGGAGGTGGTGCAGCTGATTGCGTTCTTAGGGATGACAGCGAGTCAGTCTCTTGACTTGTGAAGTCTGTCTTGCCTTTGGGGGTGGGGGTTAATAGCTGTGGCAATGTCAGGTACCAGTGTGGGATTCATCCAGAATTATGTAAGGAAAAACAGGTCTGCGGCATTGTCATGCAGCAGGTCCCAGATCTCTGTGGTATTTTTAGTGAGTGGGTGCTGAGGACCATGCATGTGAGTTCGGAGTGTTGTGTCAGTGGTTGCAGGACTCTATGAGTGTGAAAGAGTTCCGATATACTAGTGCCCGTCTTGATTTGGACATCTGGGTCTGTATGTACTTAACTGGTCCAATTCACAAATCCATTGACCAGACCCATGGCTTGCATCGTAGCATATAAAAAGTCCCACTGAAGGGAATCAAAGATTTTTTCAATCTTGATGGCAAGGACAAAGGCCCTGCGGAAATCTGGAGGGGTGGGGGTGTTCCATTAAATACTTGTATTAATTATCTAATATTAGGCATTGTGCTACGGCCAGGAATAAAGCCAGTTTGAACAGGGTGGACAAGCTTGCTAACCTAGGGCAATAAATGGTTCTTTAGGGGAGACGCTTTGCGGCGAGGACCTTTGTGGGGCACTTTGTGAGAACAGGACTACTGGTCCCAGGATACACGGGGCCAATATCACCTGCTACGCTCCTGCCCCGCCTTCCAACGGCCGTGACTTATTCAATCTCCCTTCCCGCTCCGCAGAACGCGCGCGGGCGCGCACCGGGCTAAGCCCGGTCAAAGGGTGAGCCATCTGTAGCCGTCAGGGGCCGAAGGAGGCCGGGCTGGGCCACCCCATTTAGCTCTCCTGAAAGCGAATATCTGGGACTCTCTTTTCTCACCGATGTGGTAATTATTACTATCTTATTCAGTCAAGCTAGGCCCTATAGTGTTTTGTCTTTTGTAGACTGTCTATAGAAACTTGCTGTAGGGCCCTATTATCTTTTACCAATTATTTTATATCTTTTAAATTAATTCTTAATCTAAATTTGAGTGTTTGAAAACATAATCTATTTAGAATTTACGTCGAGCACTATGGGTAAATCTAACCCCCCAATTTCTCGCCCCCTTACAAGGCAAAAAGCGGCGACGACCCAACCAGTGCCGAGCCTAACTGCCATTGATAAAATGCTCCAAAAAACAATAGGGGTGGTTGTGTCGGCTATAGAGAATACTGAAAGACGTCTCTCACTCACTCCTGCTATCCCCCCCCCCTTTGCCTACTGGCGATCTTTCCTTAGCCACTGTTAATTCTCCAGATTCAATGTCAATATTAATGCCCTCTTTTGTTGAGTTACCATGTGCACAGATTGTGCCAGACGATAGTGTCCCTATCAATCTTGCATCGTCCCCAGCCCCCTAGGCAGGCAAAAAGGCACCGAAACCCCGTTGCAGAACTAAGAAGTTGAAACCTGCTAAAAAAGTACCTAAGAGATTTCTACCTATACCTGATCCTTCACAGCCAGAGCCAGACCCCCTTTTTTCCACTCTAGCACCACCGGTCTGGGCTACCCATTTATTAATTAATCTCCAGGCCCAAATGGAACAGCTCATCAACTCTCACTTTAAAACCCTGCTAACTAGTTTCAATGATAAATAACAAAGGTCCAGGTGGAGTACAGCTACCGACTTCAACTGGGAATAATACTGTGAAAGTGGCTTTAGGGACAACTAAGCAGGCCACTAAAAACCACAGCTCAAGTGAAGGCGTCTGTTTAGATAACCTGGCACAGGATTTGGCCCCTTTAAATACGCAGAAACGTACCAGAAACGTACCACTCTCAAGACTGTTTCTGGCACAGCTATCCGACTTAAGGTGCTTCCAGATACAGCTAACCTGATCCCCCGAGATCCACTTCTTACCGCAGAAGCCCCTGGAAAGCAGCGGCCAGAACCTGGTAGGGCTCTACATAATCCCACTTCGAAATCTTTGGGGACTGTGTAATTGTTAATTTTAGGGATCCTGGAGTGGTTAACCACATCCTAGAATATGGAGGTCCCTTCAACATGGGTACAATTAATACTCTCCACCTGGGGTATTTCTATTCACGAGTTCCAGCACCGGGCGGGCCTGTTCTAACCTACCTCCATCAGGGTGGTCAGGAATTAGAATACAACATACCTGTAGCCAATAGTTACAGTGTCTTGAACAATGTAGATTGACTACCCCTTTCTTTGGGGCCCTATGAAATGGTCTCTAATCTAGCCAGTAGCCTTGTGGTGGAGGGTGTGAGTGATGAGGTGGGGCTATCCAAGTTGGCTATTAGGAATAAGGTGGATGCTATGATAACATTCCCACCAACCCTAAATACCAGCCATACAGGAGTTGGTATGGAGTTGGATATTCATACTTATATAGGACCCCCCCCCTTCTACTACAACCACCACTGTTAGAGCTGAGACTCATAGATACTCAATTGGCTCCTGGAATGTAGCTGGGATGGGGTCTAAGCTAGACAATCCAGATTGGGGAGAGTTGATGGGTAGGTTCGACTTGTGTTTGTTCCAAGAGACCTGGCTGTTGTCTGCCCCTGCTAGGGTGGGCTTCGCAACATTTTATTCACCGGCTGTGCAGTGCCCCAGGGGAAGACCATCGGGGGGGTTGTGCACTTGGGTTGCCTCACATTTGGGGTGCTCAGCTAAGGTAATAGATTCCCACTCCCCGGACATTCTTTGTATTGCACTCAAATTTTTGGACGGTTCGATGGTGGTAGTGATTAACATATATTTACGACCTACACCACACCAGTTGGGTTCATCTATGCTAGAGGCCCTCGAGGAACTTCTTCTATTATTTCTCCCACCGACCCATAAAATTATCGGGGTGATTTTAATTGTTATTTTGAACCGCTTGCCAGGATCCCTTCTGTAACCTCAGACGAGGACTCCACTTGGCATATCCAGGAGTGCACCATGTACCCGGTAATGCGCATATCGCCTTTGGCTCTCCAGATTAATAAGCTGGCAGTAACCCACTCCCTCATGGCCTGTAATGGTAGACTCCCTCCCGATGTACCCGGTAATATAATAGCCGGGTACCTATAATAGACCGGGGAAAAGCACAACCATTGATTGCTTCTTGGTTAATGTGGAATTCTGGGCCCAAATGAGAGCCTTTATTGTTATCCCAAAGGGTAGATAGTAACCACAACCTTTTGTCACTAGATCTAAACTGTACACTGGGACACCAAAATGAACTGGGGGTATTGGAGACTCTTACTAACTCGAATCTAGTTACAGCAGCGGGTGGCAGACGCATTAGGTGGGCGAAGGTCGCGCTAGCCCAGATAAACTAGCTGAGTTATACCAACATGTTGCATGCTCCTTAGTAGAGGCTTGTGACCTCTTGGGTCCAAACTATGACCTGCCTTATTTCCAGGACTTACAGCATATTCATAATAAGCTCCTCTCTACTTTGGCCGATTACTTTTATACCACTGATAATAAGCGGCCACGGGTAAAAAATCAGGCCCATTGGTATAATAAAAATTGTAGGGCGGCTAAAAATGCCCTTGTAAAGGAGGTAAAATCTGGGTCTCTGTCGAGCATTAGAACGGCTAAACAAATCTATAAAAGAATGATTACGGAGGCTAGGTCGGAGTGGGAGGCTCTAAGGTGGGAAAGCATAAAAGTAGCTATGGACGGACGCGAGTACAGGGCCTTTTGGAATCTAGTTAGATCAGGATCAGCAGACCTGCCATAATTCCTAACCTAAGTGAAGAGGTCTGGCTAGCCCACTTTAAGCCCCTCTATTCCCTCACTGACCCAGCACCTCCAGTAGATCTAGCTCCATTAAAGAGTACATTTGGTCTAGCTCCTCCGGATGCAATGGGTCTTGATTGCCCACCCTGTACCTTGCTCGAAATTCTGGCGGCCCTTAAAAGTTTGACTCCTGGGAAAGCTCCGGGCCTTGATAGGATCCCTGGAGATCTATACCTGAAGGTATGGGCCCGCTACATCTGGCTATACTTAAATGCCATTCTACAGGGCATGGAGATCCCCCAAACCTGGGGGTCCATTAGGATGGCGGACGGATCGCCACCGCCATGCAGGCGGTGGCGATCCGTCCGCCATCCTTGCCCGTCTGCCACCTTTCTTCCCCCTGCCAAATTACAATGGCGGGGGGACAGTGGTGGAGGGGAAGACTGTCTGCCGCTTTTCCACTTGATATGGTGGCGGTGTCTATCAGACACCGCCAGCCATATTAGGATGGCCTGGGAGGAATGCCTTTCCGTGGCTGCAATGCCGCCACGAAAAGGCATACGGTTCCTGCTTTGGGGCCCGTTGCGGGCGCCCAGGGTGAAGAGGGGGTGGGGGTGCACATGGGGGGTACCTATGGTACCCCCCTGCGTTTCACAGCACAACATGGCAGGCACCCCGCTGTGCCTGTCATGTTGTGCTGTGATACGCACAACAAGCATTTTTCACATTGCGGCGGCCGGTGCTTTAAGCACCGTCCGCCGCAATGTTAAAAATGCGGGATGCACCCGCCACTGTGGCGGGTGCATCCTAATTTGGGGCATGGTTCCTCCGCCCTTGTGGCGGACGGTACCTGCCCCCGACAGGATGGCGGACGGACTTTGATGCAGAAATCATTCCCATCCATAAAAAGGCTTCCCCTCTCGACCCGGCCAACTACCCCCTCATCAGCCTCATCGATGTCCTCCAGAAACTATTTGCCCGCTTTTTACTGTCAAGGTTGCAGAGTTGGATGGATGAACATCCCATCTTAACCTCCCTCCAAGCGGGCTTTCGAGCAAAGGTCTCCACCATCGACCAACTGTTTAGATTACAGTTGGTCAACTGGAAGACGGTATCCTTGGGGGCGGGTAGTTTGTACTTGATCTTTGTGGATCTTCGATCCGCATTTGACTTGATCCGGAGGGATAAGCTTTGGGCAATATTACTAGAGATGGGTGCCCCGGTTTATTTGTGCCATCTATTTAAACGTATGCATCAAGGTACCTATGAAGGGTGAGGTATGGTAGGAATGGGGAGCTTTCGGATCCGTTCCCAGTGGAAAAGGGAGCTGGCCCCCACGCTCTTCTCTCTTTTCCTTAATGGGCTGATCGAACATCTAATGGGAGCGAGGGATCTAGATTCACCCAGTTTAGCAGGCCGCAAGATACCAGCCCTGATGTTCGCTGATGATACCCTTCTGTTATCAAAATCTTCCATGGGTATACAGCGAACACTGGAGGCGTTCTGCTCCTTTTGTAGATCGAGGAACCTGTAGATTAACCTCTCCAAAACTAAGTTTATGGTTTACAACGCCAAATCATCCAACTGTCCCCACCCCCATTTGGATGGCTCGGTGTTGGAATGAGTGTCTACCTTCGACTACCTGGGGGTAACATTAAGTGATAGAATGGATTGGGGGTCCCACATGGCTAAGGCAAACCTGAAGTTGGCCCAATCCTCTGGCGGTATTCTAAAGGTTTACAATGAGAGCTCTCTTAAATCATTGGGACCGCCCGTGGAAATCTACAAAGCCCAGGCGAGAGGTGTAGCGCTCTACGGTGCAGACCTTTGGGGTCACGTCTGCGCTGTCTCTCTATCCTCTACCGAGAATAGTTTTATCAGGCGCCTTTTGAGACTTCCTCAGAGTACCCCTCTGACCCCATTACGGTTAGATCTAGGCTTGGCTCTTATACAGGAGATCATCTCAAACCGTCCCCTGCTGTACTGGAGGCGACTTTGGTCCACCCCCGAGCTCTCAAGCTACAGGGAGGACCTAAGGGACCTTCTGTCCATAAGGGGTGTGGGGAAATCCCCTGGCTAAAGTACATTAAACAGCTCTGCCACACACTTGTTAGGGGAGACGTGTGGTCCTCTCCTGAGGAAACCTGTGTCTTGACTACCAAGAGGTCGATGAGCCTCGTACTGAAGCGATATTGAACGGAACTTACATTAACGAATCCCTCTTTGGGTAGGCTGACTAATATTTTCTTGGATATCAAGGTTATTCCCCATTTTGAGAAATTCCTGGATGATATCCGGCCCTTACAGGCTAAGAAACTATATGTCCAGTTCAGACATGGAACACTGCCATTAAGGGCCGTGACAAACAAGTGGTCAAATGCTCCTCGTACATCGAGTTCTTGCCCAGGGTGTGAGGGTAGTGAAGAGACGGATCTGCACGTTATGCTCTTCTGCCCTTCCTACTCCAAGGCAAGAGCTAAATGGATCATTCAACTTTGCAAGTCCAGGGGTCTCAGGGATTATAGGGAGGTATTTAGAATCTTGAAATATGACACCACCCCCCTGATTGTGTTTGCGACTGCTAGATTCCTACTGTCTATGTGGTGCACAAGAGGCGCTAAAATCAAAAATGTCAAACTGCCTCTCCTGTGTTAGCATAAATACTGTAATACAGAAGGTACCCTACAAATAATTTGTCCAGGGACTGTCCATTGATTGCTTTATCTTGAATTGTATAGGTCTTTGCTATGTTTGCATCATTGCATCCTTTTTAACCATTTTATGAACTTATGCCGCTTTATGAATGTACCCTACTGTTGCCTAGTGACTTGTTTTTATCTGCATTGTGTATATATGTGCTTTTATGGTTTTTAACTGATAATAAAGCTTTTTTGACTGACTGACTGGTTCGTTAGGACCTAGGTCACAGCTTTCCAAACTGTGTGGCGCGACACATTACTGTGTCGCGCCCCAGCCGTAGGTGTGTCGCGCGATGAGATGACTTCTGCCGGGAATCGGCAGAGTCGAGCTGCAGGGGCTTGTGAAACAACAACAAAGCCCTATTAACATGCGCAAGGTCTTTAACGACCTGTGAAGTGCTCGGGTGCGGCTGTGAACGGTCCTGGGCTGCCACACACGATGGGGGGGTGGGGGGATGAGTGGGGGCTGAAGCCCTCTGATGCCAATGGGGGTGGGGGCTGAAACCCTTTGATGCCCACCTCATCTCCCGTATAAGGCAACCCTCCGGGCACTCATGACCACTGAACACATACAGGGTCCCGTCTCATCCCTCCTATAAGGGCAGCCTTGGGGTCACTCATGACACGTTCACTGCTAATCCCCCCCCACCCGTCCTCCTGTAAGGACACTGGGGTCACTCATTGCCCGTACAGTGCCGTTGCCCGCCTTACCGCTCCTGAAAGGGCAGCCAAGGTTGGTCAATCATGGCCAGTGAGTGGCATGTACAGTGCCCCATAGCATGTCATGTGTGGGCAGGGTGGGGGGACGTGCATAAACTGACCGAGCCTGTGTGGAAGCACCGTGGGTTCACCCATGCATGCAGAAGATGGCTTTTACAGGCACTAATCTACTTTCTCTTAGTCAGTCATCTATGAGCAATAATCCACGCACCACATGATGCATCTCCTGCAGGAGGGTCCAACGGTCCAGCGTGGGCGTGGCTGCTGAACGCGGTCCGTCACCATGTGTATCAGAACGTGTTGTTAACCTGGCTCAACACTCTCCAATAATATTATCAAGCCAATGAAAGCGGAGGTGTCACTCCTGCAGGTAAAGCCAGACGTTAGGCCGAAAAGCTACATCCGGGTCAGCATTCGGCATCCAATTCGTGTTTCTAAGCACTTCCTAGCCTGTGTAGGGAAAGGTGTTGATGGACAGAGAATAAGATGAAAGGATTTGCTAAAGATCACACAGTTTGAGCAAGTGTGGAAGGCAGGATGAAACCACGGATTTTCATGCCTTGGTTTCATCCTTGCTTGCTATTTCAGATGTTTTAAGCCCTGATGGACTGCAGGGAATAAAAGATTGCCTAAAAGAGGCTGCGCTTTAGATGACATCTGCAGAAGTATGATTGGGGGAGGAAGAAAGGAGATCCTCAAGGAGTAATTCTAAGAAAGCAATTACGTTAATAAATAATGGTAGAAAACATCCTTTACGCTTTACCATGCAGCTTTTGTCAAACTTTTTTTGTTGAGCAAACTAGAGCCAAAGGTATCAGAGCGCTTTACATGAGCACCAGTTGTGTTACAGACGGACACTTGCATTTGTGTGTGTGTGTGTGTGTGGCGTTGTGTATGTGTGTGGGGGGGCTGTGTGTGTGTGTGGGGGGTTGTGTGTGTGGGGTGTGTGTGTGGGGTGTGTGGGGTGGGTTGTGTGGGGTGTGTGTGGGTGGGGTGTGGGGGGTGTAGGGGTGTGTGTGGGGTGTGTGTGGGGGGTTGTGTGGGGTGTGTGTGTGGGGTGGTGTGTCTGTGGGGTGGCATGTGTGGGGTTGTGTGTGGGGCGTGTGTGGGTGGGGTGTGGGGGGTTTGTGTGCGGTGTGTGTGTGTGGGGGGGTATGGGGTGTATGTGGGGGGCTTGTGTGGGGTGTGTGGGGTGGTGTGTCTGTGGGGTGATATGTGTGGGGTTGTGTGTGGGGTTGCGTGTGGGTGGGATATGGGGGTTGTGTGGGGTGTGTGTGTGGGGGGGTGGGGTGTGTGTCTGTGGGGTGGTGTGTGTGGGGTTGTGTGTGGGGTGGTGTGTCTGTGGGGTGGTGTGTGTGGGGTGTGTGTGGGGGGGTGTGTGGGGTGTGTGTGGGGGGTTGTGTGGGGTGGTGTGTCTGTGGGGTGGTGTGTGTGGGGTTGTGTGTGGGGTATGTGTGGGGTGGGGTTGTGTGTGGGGTGTGTGTGGGGTGGGGTATGTGTGTGTGGGGTGTGGGGCCTGAACCCACCATAGGTGGTTCGGGCTCGCTCGCGGTGCTTCCTCGCGTTACCGTGTCCCTGAAATTTTTTTCACAAAAAGGTGTGTCACCAACATGAAAAGATTGGAAAGCTGTGACCTAGGTTAATATCTTGTAGTCCACATTGAGCATGGATTTATTCTTTATATCTCTCCCAAACCTGTTAAAACGATGGCAGATGCGGCGTGCAAACAAATAAGCCGCTGATCTTACATACACAACGGCCGTTGTGGGAGAGATATAAAGAATAAAATAGTATTTTTCTCTTCCATCTCCTTTTAAATCACACTATCACTTGCACTGCACTTCCCTTTGATATCATTCTCCATCATAAGGTCCAGTAGATACACTGTCCATAGAGGTCTATACGGATTTTATGTCAAATCACTCACCTAATACATCAGTAGGTTTGAGTGTGTAAGACAATCGGATTATCCAAATGATGACACTGGCCACAAAGGGCAGTTGATGGAGATCTGTCTTTTCCGTGTGGATCTCTATGGTTATCTACATGGAGGTCAGCTGTTTTGAATGAAGGTGGGAACATTCCCTTTCTGTACCTCAACGAGCTTCTCCAAGGAGGTGCTCTTATTTGAATCTGGTCTCTCTGCTCTCTTTTCACTTTCTCACCGTATTTGTAATGACCACCAGATTCTTGTGTATAGTCCATATAATACACAAGCCCACTCCACCTCCCTTGCAGTGCACGCCCCTCCCTCTCTGTGAGGTGAGTCTCCTGTAGGAAGCCTACCTGTGCACCTGATTGATTGATTGATTGATTGATTGATTGATTGATTTGTAAAGTGCAACTGTCACTCTGGAGGGAGCATTCTGGCGCTATGCGTAGAGGGTAAAGAGGACACAGGAAGACATAAGAAAGAATGATGTGTCTCATTTAATTTAGTGAGAGGCAGAATGCATTGGTGGACCCAGGAGCCACGTCCTAAGGGCTTTCCTAAAATGAGTTTCTGTCAGCCTCAGTTGTATTGGCATGAGGTTCCATGCAAGGGTTCCTAGGACTGCCAGAGGTTCACCTCCTTTTCATTTACACCTGTAGGTAGGGGGGCTTGAGGAGGATTCCTGACAGTGGTGTAAGGGGAACATCTGGCCGATAGGTATGTTGGTACTGAGTTTCTGAAACCTATGAAAGGGATTAATAGTACCTTAAACAGGATCCTTTGATGACTTCTGCACTTAATGTAGCCCTGCACATTATTGCTTTTACTAGGATAATTTAAGCCTCGGATAATCCATGTGAGTAATGTATTGTCTCCTCTGGTGGACGTCATCACTGACATCACTGACATTTTTTTTTTTTTTTTTTTTTGATGACACAAAGAATACATCATAGGCACGCCCCCGCGGGCCCCAGGACCAAAGCACACGCATACAAAGAAAACTGAGCTCCATTCCCAAATAATAGGAAACAAGGAAAACAACAACAACTACAAAACGCAGCAGCAGTGAAACTCAGCACCTGGGACAAACACTGCATAATGTGTCGTCTAAATTATTGAAATAGTTGGACAAGTAGGCATTCATAAAACGGGCCACAATGCCAGGGCAAAGAATGCCAATGGGGGAGGAGTGCAAGGATGAATAGCCGAGCCGGTGTTACCTCCCAGGTGACCTGCCCGCCCTAACTCTGTGGAGGATGCACAGAGGACTGTAGGCCCATCAAGGCAGGACACGCCAACTGGCCTAAGAGCAGCCTCCAAGAGTTATATTAATTTGTCCACTGGGCCCGGAATGACGTTGGGGAGGGGCGTGGAAAGAGTAACAAGGGTACTCCCAATATTATTTTCAGGTCTAGAGGAGGGAGTAGCAAACCAACAGCAAACTAGAAAAACCTCTTAAAGGACCTATATTGCTTTACAACTCGGCATTGATGCTCATTAACAATTTATAAGGGATGCAGACATTTCTATGAAATCATTCACTTTGAATTTTTGATTTGATTTCTTCAATTCTTTTATTTTATATCATTCTTATTTCATTTTTCTCATTTTTTAGTGACAATATATTCACAATCATTTTTAGTATACAGTGACATAATACATTAAATATAAAAAAACACAAAGTTGGTTTATTGCTTGTCTGGAACCCCAAGACTTTGTTGCTATCTTTCATACCATCAGTCATACATACTCAATCACTCATACTCTCTATCTAGACAAAACTATCACAACAAACACAATGAAAAAAACACAGTGAAAAAAGGTGAAAACAATTATTTTGTGTCCTTTTGTAGATTCCTCACGATGTTGATTTAGTATTAGGGGTTGGTAGTCTTTTCACTTCATATTTTTCTCTTACTCCCCATATATAGTTGTGACTTATGTGAGGGTCTCTGATGCGTACGGCGGTTGGGGAGGGGCGTGGCCTGGTAAGACGGCAGCTTGAATGCAGTTCCCGCTGGCTCCCATGCCACCGTCCCAATCCTGCATCCTTCCTGCCCTCTTGCTGCTTACCAACAGCAGCGGCATGAAGATCTTGGCTCTCGCAGGCCACTGCCGGCCGTGAGCTGGAAAAACAGTGCAAAAGGAGGCCGGAGTCGATGATGGTGGCGAGGGGCCCCAGGCCCGCCATACTACTGCCTGTGAGGCCTAGACGGGCGGAGCATCGTGCAGCGGGGGGGATCACTGCTGTGAAGACGGGCACTGTTGGCCCAGTAGGATCGCCCCCTGGGCTGGGCCGAGTGGGGGGGGTACATGGTGTTCCCCATGGACACCAATCGGAGCGTGTGGTGGGGGGCGGGCGCTCTCACCCTGAAGGCGGCCCAGACAACTGTGGCAACCCAGACTTTGCATGCACACCGCCGCGGCGCCGCTGGCTTACGGACACCTGGGCCTTTAGTGGGCAGAGTGAGTCCGGCGATGACCGCGGGACAGGCTGTGCCTCGGCCCGTGGTGGGCCTGCAGACAGAAAGCTCCTGGTTGTGGATGCAGTTCCAGCGGAGAGGCACCCTGCAGGATTCAAGGAGGTGATTTGAGGCCTGTGCGATGGGTGCCCATCGGTGACCCTGGCGAGGAGTTTGGCGAGTGTCAGAGAGGTCTCTGAAGGTAGGATCCCTGGGCAGCAGGAGTGGGGTTGCCCCGGGGAACATGGGAGTTGCAGTGACCTTGTGCTGTGGTTGGGAGGAATGCCCCAGTGACTGGCTCTGGCTCCCGTGGCCTGTGCCCTTGACTGTGAAGCATCTGGGCCGGTGGACAGTGGATGACAGCCCTACCTGGCGTGCCCTCGGAGACAACTGTGGTTTTTGGACCTTGTTACACTGCATGTGAATCTGGGACAGGCTGCTGTGTACTTCTCACATATTGTGGGAGTAGAGCAGTTGCTGGAGTTGAGCTAGGATTTGTAAGCCACTGAAAAAGAGAAGCCTCCCCAATCGCATTCCAGCAAAACCAGCATGCAGGACACCACACCTGGGCAGCCATCCCAGAAGATCACCAGGCAGGGTGGCACAGACGTTGGCAGTGCATCCTCAGAGCACTTGGGTGAACCCTTGCATGCTGACTTGCTGGCGGCTATCCAAGGCTACCGAACAGCACTTGAACATAAAATTGAGGCTGTCTCCATAGACCTCAATTTTCTTCGGGCCAACAAGCGGAAAATGGCTGACAAGGTGACAGCTGCAGAGAGCAACACCGAGTATCTCTACAGGGGGATGTTTCCGCCCTAAAGCAACAAATGTCTAAGATGAATCCTGTTACACTGGAGTTGAAGTTTAAGGTGGTGTGGAAAGCTGGCTCTGTAAATACTATACGAAAGTAAGGTATAGTGTGCACAGAGTCCAGGGAACCCCCAGAGAAATAGCAGAGGCTAAATTAGAGGATCTCTAACAGCTTTCTTTGTGTTAGTGTGGGCGAGCAGTTAGGATTATCAGAAGGGTAAGTATTTATTGTATTCACCCACTCTACGACTGATTACACACACTCAGAGACAGAATCCACACCAATTGGTTAAGTATAAAAAAAGGTATACTTACGTTTTATTTCTAGAACCAAGCAGGACTTTGTACAGGTAGGTAAAAAGTACTTGCATTTGTTATATGCTTTGAAAACAGTTTAAATTACATGGAAATTACTTTTGAGTTACTTATGGATTACATCGACTACTCAGGTGATATGCCTATCATACTGTGGATCCTACAATACAAGGTAAGTAAGACGTTTTCAGGTAAGCAATATAGTTCATTTTCTTTAATACAAAGGTTCAGCTTGACAACATTTTAAGGAACAAAACTTTCGTCATGCCAGGATGGGTGGCCAGTCACTTTCAGTCAAAGGTTGGCAAAGGTGGGCACACTTCTCCTCCTAGCTTGGTTTTCCCGCCGATTTTCCCGCTCAAAGTGGGGGTCAGAACCGGTGTGAGACAGTTGCTTTAGGCAGCAAAAGTACAGACAGCTTACAAAGGTGGCAGGCCTTTGAAGCTTCCCCTTCGTGGACCCAGCCCATCCCTGGGGGTGGAAGCATGACACCTCTGCCAAGGATGGGCTTTGTTTCTGATCCCAGAAAGCAGAGGCCCTCAACCCAGGGGTCCAGAAACCTGTCTGGTGTTGCCAAATGATGGGCAATCAGGAACCACACAGGGCTGACCATTTTTAGGGGCCATCGCCAAGATGCACACTGAGTGCATTTTACATAAAATCCCACACTACCATCAGTGTGGGTTGAATATTCTGAGAAGTTTGCTACCAAACTTCCCAAATTCCAGAAAAGCCATTTTGGAGCTGTGGAGTTCATAATGACAAGCTCCCAGACCATATACTCTTCATGGCTTTTCATAGCATCTTACAATGTCTAAGAATGGACTGCTCCTGCCACTTTACCCTCACCTGGGGTCTAGTGCACCCTACTAGAAGGGTGACTTACCTAGGCCCTAGGTATTGGGTTGCTGGCATGGCACACAGGGATGTGTGCCATGTTGACTCTTCACTTTTCTCTGCACCAAAACACGCAGCTTGCAATGGCAGTGTGGGTGTTAAGGTGCAAAGTGGCACAAAGGGTGCTGCGGCCATTAGAGACCTTCCCTGGTCACAGTGCCTTTGGTACCCATGGTACCTTTTACAAGGGACTTAACTCTGGCCAGAGATGTGCCAATTGTGGATACTAAGGTACAGTTTTGGGGAAAAAAACAGGCACTGGGAATCTGATTGGCAGGGAACCAGGGCACATCAAGTCAAAATGCATCAGATGTCAGGTAAAAAGTGGGGGTAACCATGCAAAAAGGGGCACTTTCCTCCAGGTGGAAAATGTGGAAGGCATCTTCTGTTGCAAATACATTTGAGTGCTGGGGTTCCCAGAGAGGGTAGAGGGTTCCTCTGCAGAGGTATTCTTGGAACCATGGGTCAGATAGAAGCTCCGACCACAGGGACATTTGGATTTCTTTGTGTTGGGGTGGGCTCACAGGGCCCGGGTATTTCCCCTTTCACCGGATGCCCCCTTTGAGGGCCATCATAGCTAAAAATCTGAACTCCAAAGTCGGGATTAAATACTGTGATGTGCCAGAGAACAGGAAGTGTCTGCATTTGACAACAGTAAAATAGCCATACATCTTGATTATACTAAGAAGGTACACAGACAGCATAAATTGTTCCTTGCTGTAAAACAAATATATGCTGTTGTATCCTTTAAACTGAAAGTAATTTCTCCGGGAAAAGCACATTTCTTTGAACATCCGGACGAGGTCTGAGAGTGGCTGATAATGCGAGAAAACTCCAGCTCACTGGCGGGGGCCCAAGGCTGTTTAGGTTCAGGTACTTGTTTCTGGAGGGTCAGTCCCAGAAGGGGCTGTAAGAGGATGACAGACTAGATGCACCCCGAGTCATGTTCCAGGAGGATAGCACCACGCAGGTGCCGGTTGCTGACATCCCGCAGTCAATTGAGGGGATGCCTCTGTTTCTTATGTCTGCCAGTTTGGTCCCTGACATCCAATATGTTGCTACAGACAATGCACCAGAAATTATGTTGGCTGAAATGATACCGGGCTAGTCCCCATGCGTACTCTTACTTAACTTCACTGTGTGACCTTAGCCTAGGGGACAGGAGATGGACTGCCTTGAACAAATGCATCCAAATTGCAAAGTGGCTTGTAGACGGCCTGATGGGACACTTGTGGTCACACAACTTGACTCTCTGATGTGCATTTTCTTTTTTTAAATATATATTTATTGTTTCAATTATTCAAGAAACATGTCTATCATACAACAATGACAAGAGTTCGCACTTTGGTAAGGCTAGTTTGTTGAGTTTTCTTATCTCTGGTGTCCACCCTTGTTCTTAGTACAAGTTAGGCACATAACATCGTGTATGACCCCCTTGTATTTTTTAAATGCCCTCTTTCCCCATCTCATTCACTCCCTTTGTGTCGTGAGCCCATCTGGTCTCCTCTAGTAGTGCGCACCATCGGTAGTGATTTGGGTGTTGTTGTTGCTTCGTGTTAGACCATAGTAGTTCATCCAGCTACTCCATGTTTTAGTAAATTTCTTGGTGCACCCTCTACTCTTGTTTGTCACCTTTTCCGCTGCCATGTATAGGTCCATGCCACGTTTCCATTTGTGTAGTGTCAGAATCTCCTCTGTGCCCCGGTACTGTGCTATGTCCGGTTTCGCTACTACCAATCCTAGTGACCTAAAGAGTAATTGGGGTCTAGGAACATGGATATTGCATGGGATTCCCAGAAGGATGAATTTCGGGTCTGCTGCAAGAGATATTTCTAATATTGCATTTAGTTATTTAATTATCTCGTCCCAGTACACCTGTATATGGGGCACACCCATAACGTGTGTAAAAAGTTTCTTGCAGCAGCTAGACAGCGCAAACACTAGGAGGACTTGGGCCATCCCATTTTATGTAGTGTTACTTTGTCGTAATAAGCTCTGTGGAGGATTTTAAACTTGATGAGATGGAGTCTGATTTTTATTGCAACCTCCCTAGGGTGCCTCAGGGCCGCTTCCCAATCTATCTCTTCTATTTCCCCCAGGTCTCCTCCCATATTTCCTTCAGTTTACCCAGGGTATCAGGCATATTATTGTGAATAGGTGAGTGATACTGCCTTAGTGGAACATTCTTCCTGCAGCATTCTCCCTTCAAGTGGTTCATACTCCAGTAACTCAGTTTCCCTTATTCCCTCTGCTTCCCATGCATGGCGTAGTTGGACATATTTGAGGAATTGGGAAATATGGAGTTTAAATTCAGTTTAGAGGGCAGAAAAGGATTTGAACTTTCCCCTTACGGTATATTGTACAGCTAAGCAAATCTATCCTGAACATAATATGAGCAATACACAACACCAGTGTCCTAGTGGTCCTTTCCCATACCTCTATAGTTACTCGCGTTGCGGGAAGCAGCCCACGAGTCCCTTTCTCCCCATACAGAAACAGTATAAACGTGTGCGGTGTCAGGGTTTCCCTTTCAAGTCTATATGTGGGATGGTCCCATGTTGTATGTACCCATTTGTTTATCAGGGTGAGGTGGGCCGCCCAGCAGTATACTTCAATGTTCGGAAGTGCTAAGCCCCCATTATATGAGTTGCAGTATAACGACTTTAAGGCAATTCTTAGGTGTCCATTCAACCACAGCAGTCCTCGAAATTCAGATTCTATTTCCCAGGTTATCGTACTCAGGAGAGGGTGATATGTGTTCTGGAGTGCATTTACGAATTAGGGCAGGGAAATCGTTTTAAACATGGCTGCCTATCCCATTATGGTGAGAGGAAGTTCTCTCAATCTGTCCGCATCCTTTTCAAAATTCGATATCACCCGCAGAATGTTATGGCTGCGACAGACCTCTGCATGAGGTGTGAGCAAGACCCCCAGATATTGGAAGCCTTCCGCAGCAATATGAAGGTCTCTAGGCAATGGCGGGCATTCCGTAATTTGATTTGGGCTGTATAGTATTGATTTGTGCCGGTTGACCTTATAGCCCGAGGACCAGTCGTATTTCTCCATTAATTGGAACACTGTGGGGATCATTGTGTCTGGTTTAGTAACAAACAGGAGACCATTGTCTGCATATAGTATATTTGTTCCTCCGTTTGCCCTTTCTACCCTTGTCACTGTCTCAGAACTGCTTGCAGAATTGGGAAATAATGTTAACTCATCAATTTGATCTTAAACCTCCCAGGTATCTAACCTACAGGAAAGCAAAAGAAAGGATGACCTGCAGCCAAGAGAGTGTAGTAATAAAGCAGGCCTTCCAAATGTTTTTTTTTACTAATCACTAGACGTATTAGCAGTAGCTTTTCCACTTTGAGCCACCAACAGGAAGCCCCTGCACAGTGTGTGAGGCAAATATGTTTTATTTATATAAAAAAAGGTGGTAAAGGAAAAGTAATGCAAGGTAAATCGTAAAACATGGCATATTGTTAAAAACCTAAAAGAAATCATTGTTTGCAAATTGGCTTTGTACCATAAATGTAATAATGTGTTTGATAGAATGTACCCATGTAGGGTTTAATACTTTCATGTTACCTACTTACTAAACTGCTTCCCTTTGAACGATCACAAGGTCATGAGCTCTTCACATAAACAGAAAACGACCCCAAAGGTATTATCATGCCCAGTGACCCCAAAAACCCGAACAGTCTCAGGATGACAGAACCCAAAACAGTGTGACTTACTTCCATGACAGCCCCCCAACCTTAAAATCTATGCACACTTGAAACCTCAAAACACTCTGTACTTGAAGCATCCATATGATCCATAGTTTTCAATACTGATCTCAAGCTGCAACTTAAAGATTGTGGGGCAATGGGAACAGAAAGCCACACGCATCTATCCTGTGGTGAGTGGGTGTGCTGAAGGCACCTGTGTCCTATGGCTGGTCTAGTCATTGTGGGTGTGTCCTCTCTTGCATGAACCTACATGTGGAGCTTCTATCAGTGTGTACAGCTGGTGATCAGCAGGACCACCTCTAGCCCCAGGTACCAGCCGTACTCGCCGCCCAGGCCCTCATTCTGGCTCACTTCTTTGTAACATAAACATCACTGGCGTAGCAAAAGCAGTTTCTATTTCTACTGCATGCTGCAACGAGCCAGCCATCCCTGCAGCCGCCCAGATGTCTAGCAGTAATGGCACACCCAGACGCATCCCTATGCTGCTGGCTTGCAGTTTCCTAATAAGGCTGGCTCTCATCCCACTCCGGAGCCACCTGCTGAGAACCTGCAGGTGCTGCTTGGGGGCGCACAGTACTGGGATGCTGGGAACAGAGGGCTTGGGGGGGGGTCTGACTTGATTTAATGCGAATGAACTTGGGCTGCTATGGGAATTCACAAGGGCATATTATCAAGCCCATTTGTGCCGCTTTAGCGGCAGTTTCCTGCCGATAAAAGTGGCAATAATGTATCTCCCTTTCTTGATAATAGGGCCCCTGCTGCATGTCTAGCCTTTGATTCTTGGTAAAAATCCTAGGATAATGAAGCTGCAGCAGGGAACAGCCTTGTTGTATGCATCGTCTCAAGAGAATATACATGTGATGATTCAAACGATGGGGCAAACAGGCCAGGATCACACTCCCTTCCTTCAAAGACGGTCAGTTTCTGTATCAGGTAGTTTGACATGAATGAGTCTTCATATCTTTATTGGAACAACAGAAATATGATTGGTGCTTATCTTTGATTGCAGAAATGGTTATCACAGCCGGTGGCGAGAACATTCCCCCGGTCCCAATAGAGAACGCTCTGAAGAAGGAGGTGCCCATCATCAGTAACGCGGTGCTAGTAGGCGACAAGAGGAAGTTCTTGTCTATGCTGGTCACTCTGAAGGTAAGAAAGCAGAGCTTGATCATGCTCAACAATGAAGGTAAACAGGAACCTTGAACCATGCTGGTCACCCTAAAGGAAGGGAAGGACAGCTCAGCTGGTCACACTGAAAGAATGTTCATGTGGATCAATCTGAAGTTTGGAGGGAAGGGATTCACATGTTGATCTCGCTTAAGATAACATGGAACAACATAGCTATGCTCATCGCTTTGAAGGAGACTGATATTTAATCCATGTTGACCACTTTAAAGGAATGCAATACGAGCTCCTCCATGCCAATCACTTTGTAGGCACAGAGGGAATTTAACCATGCTCATTACTGTGAACCAAAAAGAAGAATTGACCACTGTGAAGGTCTGAGTGGAATGACTGCTTGTGAGAAATTGGGTTGTTGGGTGATTGGGGCAGAACACTGCTCAAGTAACAGCCACAGTCCTTGCCAGCGCGAACCACTAAAAGTCACTAAATTAAACTGTGCTTAACCCTCTGGTAGCTTGGCACAAAAGCAGTCAGGTTTAAGTCAGAGGCAATGTGTGAAGTATTTATGCAGCACATAAACAGTAATGTAATTAAAAGACAACACAAGATAAATCCCACACCAATTTAGAAGAAAAAAAAGTACATTTTAATAAATTATTCAACACCAAAAATCCAATCAGTGGAGCAGGAGTTATGAATTGTTTATGTTTAAGGTAAAAACTAGCACCTAAAAGTTCAAAGCGCTAACAGCAGGCATCTAGTCGCACGAGACCCGGCAATGTCAAACGTTATGGCTGACAGTGATGGAGCGTGGGTCAGATTTAAGAAGTGGATTGAACCCGGTCTTCACTTACAGTAAAACTTAAAAAGAAATCTGGAAGAAAATGTCTGAGTATGTAAAGTTCAGCAGGGCAAGAAGGCTGGCATTGTCCAGCAGGGCAAGGCAACTGGCAGTGTCTGAGGAGGAGGCCTCATCATCGGGGAGCTGCTGGACTAAGTCGCACAGAAGATTCCTTTATTCGGACGTAGTCTTTTTTTTGGCAATTGAAACTCTCCAGCAAGGTGAAGCTGCAGGCTGTACCTGACAAGTGATCCACAAGACCAGATACCCGTTCTGCGAAGAGCCCCTGAACAGGATTTGCTGCTGTGGAGAAGAACTTTGCGGTCGCTGCCAGAAAGTGAGGCCGGCCGGTATTACACCTTGGGTGGATCAGTGAGCAGGTAGGTCTCCTCTCGGTTCTCGAGCACTTTTTGGACAAACATATTTTAAGTACCAAGTTTTAGATTTGGACTATCTGGGCACCTTTAGCACAACTTCCAAGGGCCCAGGACTGGAGAGGCACCATTTGGAGGGTCAGGACTCACTAAGGCAGGGTCTAGGTGTGATTTCAAGATGTTAGGAGCCTTATGAGGCCCAAGGCTCTGCTCAGGAGGCCAACCAACTAGCCCTTGAAGTCCTTTCTGCAGTTCCTGGGTTAAAGGTGAGACGCAGGGCTCGAAGAGCAGGGAAGACCCCTGAGGCTCAAAGCAGGCTTCAAAAAGCAGAGCAGTCATTCTTAGTGCATACAAGCAGTCCCTTTGAAGTACACAGCAGGCAGTCCTCTGAGAGGCCTTCCTCTGGTCCAGAAGTGAACTGAAGAGTGGGTCTGAGATCCTATTTCTATACCTGGTGCCTTTTCAAAAGTAGTTGGATTTCCTGTCTCCCTGCCCTGGCTCCAGCCTGGTTACAGGCACAAAAGGCTAGTGTTAAGTTCTTTGTGCATGAACAGGGCCCTGACAATTGATGCAAAGGTGGCACTGTGCACAGCCCCTACCCATCCTGCCAGTAATAGCCCATTCAGGTACACCTAGTCCCTCTATTATGTGACTGTCTGGGAGGAATATACAAATGTATTATTTGTTTATTTCTGTGATCACTTGGTATCACACACAAATCACCCCGAAACGAGCATCTCAGCGCTGTGCAAGAGGAAAAGGAGAGAATCTAATATAGCCAAGTCTTAAGCCCCTTCTTCAAGGAAGTGAAGTCAGGACAGGAGCGAAGGCAAAAAGGAAGTTTGTTCCAATGGCAGGGAGCAGTGCAGGAGAATTATCTGTCCCCATATCTTGAGCTGCAGATGTGAGGAATCACCTTCTAAAAGGAAGATAAGAATTTAATAAGAGCAACAGATAAGCTGGCCGTGCCTTATGTAGGGCTTTGTGTGTCAAACAACAAAGTTTAAAGGTGACACACTTTATAATAGGCATGCAATGAAGCTTTCTAAGTTATGGAGAAGAAGGTGAGCGCGAAGGAAGGCTACAGTTGAATTGAATTTGTTTTTTACTTGTTTCAATTAATTGTCACAAAAACCAAGCTCTTGTTTGATCTTACTCCAAACATCAACATACCATTTTATCTAGTTAGTTTCGAAGTGATGTGATGCAAAGGAAAAAGATTAAAAACCATCAAATTGGATATGTGTTCCACAAAAATGTATCTTTCATCAATGGGCTTTTAGCCCAAGGCTTGGCTTTCACTTAGGAGTCTGTGGAGTTGTGCAAAGTTTGCTATCCTTGCCAGTTCCATTGGGATTTCCAAATTAAAAAAACGTTCCATTGCATCTGAACAAGTACGGGAGATCCATTTAAAAGCGCGGGAGTTGGCAGTTTCCATAGTATTCGCCATGGCTCCAGGAAAGACTAATTACCCATAAGAAATTGAGGGCAGTAGCTTAGCTTTTATTACATTTCGGATTGCCTCAGTAGATGGAGTGTACAATTTGGTGTTAAGTTTGCACATGGTGTACGTCACCGCCTTGGCCTTTGCTTCTATGTAAGAAATTTGTTGGGGGGGCTTACGGTTACTCATAAACCAGACCCCATGTAATTATACTTGGAGGTGGTGGTAATTTTCAAGTTGCCCTGTCTCCAGTGATGTTTAAGTTTGTTGGCATACCTTCCAAAGATCACCACCTTTGTTTTGTGATGTTGGCCACTAGCTCAAGCGGTAATAAAAATGCTTAATGCATCCAGGGCTTTTTGCAGCCCCATCTTAGAGTAGAACCATATCATCTGTATACTGCATTAAAAACAGTCTAGTCGGGGCGTGGCTTGACCGGCGATGTGAGCAGACGCACGACTGCGGAGCTCCCGCCGCCGTTGGGCCTATCTTTGGCAATCAAAGCGGATTTCAGGGTGTCCAGACCCGCCACACACCTCCCCGGTGCCCCTGACCAGCTGGGCAGTACTTTTAGGTGTGAAACCTCCGTGCTCCGCCTGGTGGAAGGCAGAAACGAGCGGTCGGCTCACTCCGGGCGGGACCGGCCGGTCCGTCCGCCATCTTGCGACCCTGCAGGGAGCGGCCTACTACGGAGCCTAGCGGACACTGGGACCATCGGTGGCCACTGGCTGGAGCTACCCCCGCCCTTCCCACACGGAGAGACTACCGCGCCCTCACCTGTGGCCGCTGCGGTGAGACGGGGTGATTGGGCTGGGACCCCTGAGCAGCTTCTGTGTCTGGTGCGCTCCGGCTCCCGCGTTTCGGGGCGGAGCTGGAAGGCAGCGGGACCCGCTACCTGGTCCCAACGAGGGTCGGAGGCACTTCTGATCTCGCCTCCCCAGCGTGCGGCAGAGGGGAAGCGGTACTGCAGAACTGCGGCGGGGAAGATTGGAGCGGAGCTCTGGTGCGGACGGTGCCCCTGGGGCACTTTGAAAAGCGGACGGCGCCAGCCAAGCTACGACCCGCGCGAAGGCACCGTGTCAGCGCGACACTACAGCGGCTCATCCCTGGGGGTGAGTGAAGGCTTGGGACTGCTGTGGGTGGCACTGTCTGGTGCTGGCCCCCCCCTAGGGAGATAGTGACCTCCTCTGACTACGAGCGCTGCGTGGGTCCCCACTGCTGAGAGGGGTCTGTTCCCTGGCCTGACCGGCCTCCTATCCCTGAGGCATACGGAAGGACTGATTCACGTCGGTGCGTTTGAAAGTGAGGTACCGTGATCTGGAGATCCCTGGGCTGCCTGCTCTGCCACGGGGGTGTGTGTGCTGGGAGCTCCTTGCTGCGGGGAGTGACGGTACGGAGCCCGGAACCCCTGGATGCGTTGAGACTTCGCGCAGGTGCTCCCCCCCACACCCCCCTCCTACCTTCGCTTGCGCGGCCTACATCGGGCAAGGGCCCTGGCACGGCCTAGGCGGCACTCTTTGGCCCGCGCGGAGGATGACACGCACGAACAGGAACAGCAAGGCGGAACCAGCGCCGACCCCCAAGGGGAACCCGGTGACGGCCATGTGGGGCAAGGTGGGAGTGCCAGCGGCCAGTGGAGGCCCCCCTGCGGAGATGGCGGATTCCCCCCCGGTCACACAAGCGTTCATGGCCGCCTTCATGACTGACCTTAAGGCTGAGATCGGATCCCTGAGGACGGAGGTCCACTCCTGCATCACTGAGCTCCGGAAGGAAGTCATGGAACTGGGGGACCGCGTGGACAGCTTGGAGAGAACCGCGGACACGCGCACCGAGGACCAGGAACATCTATGGCAGCGCGTAGCGGCCTTGGAGGAACAAAATATTGAACTCCAAATCAAGCAGGAAGACTTAGAGAATCGGGGTCGACGAAACAACCTCCGCATCCGCGGCGTGCCACTCGGAGAAGAAGGGGAGGACGTAATGGACTTTGTGGCACAACTCCTCCACGAGGTGCGGGGCGACGAGGATGTATCACCTCCCACACTAGACCGGGCTCATCGGGTGGCGGCGCCTGCGGGGAGATCAGGGCTTCTCCCGGACATCATCACGCGGGTGCATTTCTTTGTGGAGAAGGAGGAGATCTGGAAGCGTGCTCGAGACAAGCCGGACCTGCAGTACAAGGGCCATAAGATTCAGCTCTTCCAAGACTTAGCGCCCAACACCCTGAAGCGACGACGCGCTTTTCGCCCAGTAACGGAGAAGCTGCGGTCCATGAACATCTCATATCAGTGGGGCCACCCCTTTGCACTTATCTTTCAATGGGAGGGGAAGCGTAAATCCTTGCGGTCCTACAACGAGGCGGCGCGGCTCCTCAACATTGCAGGCTCTCCTCCGGGGAGCCCCTCTAGACACCCTCCAAGCAAGAGGACACCGCTTGCCCCGGACTGGACCACAGTGCCAAGGAGACAGCGAGCGTCGCCTGTTGACGCACCGACAACCAGCCAAGCCAGACAGGATGTCATCGCCCACATTAGAGCGCTAGAGGAAGCGGAGATCGACCATGCGGGACGCTCCCCTGCGAAGCGGCCCTCTACACCGTGAGATGGACAGCACACATGTGACATGCTACTCGAGGTACTGTTCCCTTATACCCCTCCGGAGGGCAAGGGATGGTTGTGGGGCGGGAGGGAAGTTGCTTGGACTCCTGATCCCCTTGTGCTGGGCCTAGGAGGGTGGGGGCTCCATGCCTCCTAGTATTTCTGGCCAGTCATGTCCCACCAGAACTGTCTCCTGGGGAGTGACATCCCGATGGACATTCAAACCTGTGGGTGTAGGATGCCCTACTTTGGGGACAGTGTAATTTGGCCCAGTTGGCCACACCTTAACGGCCTAGGCCGTCAGCCCTACAGGCTGCTGAAAGTTTGGCTTCTTCGTTTGACTTTCTTTTTTCTCTTTTTTCTCTCTTTCCTTCCTTTTTCTGTCTATTCTGAGGGGCTGGAGGTGGGGGTGGTGGGATGGGCGGGGGTGGGCCCTCTGGGTGGGGCTCAGGGCCGGTGGGTGCTCTGCTGCGCGTAGCTTTGCGTACCACCCTCAGGGACCCCCAAGATGATGAGTGATATAGCCAGACCCCTTAAGATTTTATCACTCAATGTTAAAGGCCTTAATTCACCTAATAAGCGCCAACAGCTCTGGCACTATTTCCTGCAACATGACCCAGACATCATTTTCATACAGGAGACCCACCTTCTCCAGGCAGATACAAGGCGCATGGCGCACCCTAGGTACCCCCTCCAATACTGGGCTACTGCGGATACGAAAACGGCAGGGGTGGCAATTTTGTGCAAAGCTGGCATCAGGCGGGGTTCTGACAAGCTCTTCCGGGGTGGTGACGGTCGCTTCCTCAAGGTGTCGGTCGAGGTGGGTTCCCGCCGTCTTACGCTGTGCAATGTGTATGCGCCCAATCTGGCACAGGATCGCTTCCTTCGGGATCTTCTGCGTGCTCACGTCCTCCGGGGTGGACCCTCGATTATTCTAGGGGGCGACCTTAACCTGGTATGGTGCCCTATGATGGACCGAAGTGCGAGCTCCTTTCATGGAGCAGGGGCGATGTCCTCGGCTCTACGCAAACAGATAAGCGATTTGGGTCTCTTCGACGCGTGGCGCTACTTCTCCCCCGAAAAAAGGGAATACTCTTTTTATTCTGGTGCTCACCGCTCTTATTCCCGCATCGATCATATGTTCGTATCTCACGATTTGCTTTGTGATGTGATGGATGTGGAAATGTCGGACATATCCATTTCGGACCATGCACATGTGGAGCTGCTTCTTAGAGATCCGCGGAGCGGCCCTCCTGGGAAACGGAAATGGCATCTGCCCCCATACCTCCTCAGAGATGCTGCGTCGGTTGACGACATCCGCATGGCCATTACCTCCTACTTTGAGTTCAACGATCTGCCGGAAACGCCGTTCCCGGTGGTGTGGGACGCCTTTAAGGCTACGATTCGGGGACATATCACCTCCCTCGAGATTGCGAGGGCAAGGGAGAGGAGAGCAGTGGAGGAGGGCCTGGTGACGGATCTGCGGGCGGCGGAGGCGCAGAATCAAGAGGAGTCCACTCTAAGGACGAGGAGACGCCTGGCTAATCTGCGGGGGCAATTGCGCATGCTACGGGCGGAGAAAGCTCTCTTGGCACTAAAGCGCTTGCACTTTGACGGGGGGGATAAAGTGGGGAAACTTTTGGCGAGACGACTGAGGGTCAAGGCGGCCAGATCCCACATCGCAAACGTGATGCTCCCAGACGGGTCCCGGGCGATGGAGACTAAAATGAAGGCGTTCCGAGACTACTACGCCTCCTTGTACGCGGCGGCTCCACCGGCCCCTACCCAGTCAGAGGAGGTTCTGGAGCATTATGGCGGGACGAGCTTACATTCCGAAGCGGCGGACAGGTTAGAAGAGCCACTCTCGCTTGCTGAGGTGACTGAGGCCATCAAAGATCTGAATTTGGGGAAGACGCCGGGCCCGGACGGCTTGACGCTCTCCTTTTACCGCCTTTTTCAGGGGCAATTAAGTCCTTATCTTCTCAGACTCTTTGCCTCCTTCGATAATGGCCAGGGTCCCTCCCCGGACATGGGAATGGCCGAAATAGCTCTAGTCCCTAAGCCTGGGAAAGATCCGGCGCTCTGCTCGTCCTATCGCCCGATTGCGCTGCTTAATACTGATTTTAAAATTTTCACGAAGGTGCTGGCTAAACGACTTGATCCCCACATGCCGGACCTTGTTGACCCTGATCAAGTGGGCTTCATTCGGGGCCGTCAAGGGGCAGATAATGTGCGGAGATTGGCGCACTTGGTGGGGAAGGTGCATCACTGGCATATTCCGGCATGCCTCCTGTCATTGGACGCTGAGAAAGCGTTTGATCGCGTGGACTGGGGGTTCCTCCAAGCGGTCCTCTGTAAGATGGGGCTCGGCCCAAAGATGATTGCCAGGATCATGGCACCTTATGTTGCGCCGCGGGCACGGGTCAGGGTGAATGGGAGATTGACAGAACCGTTCGCCATTGGCAGAGGGACGAGGCAGGGCTGCCCTCTTTCGCCACTGCTGTTCGCCCTGGCGATTGAGCCGCTGGCGGATTTGATCAGGCGAAACCCAGACATTCACGGCGTTCAGATGGGGGGGCAAGTCCATAAGGTGGCGCTATATGCGGACGACCTCATCCTCACTCTCACGGAGCCCCGACAGTCCTTACCGGCGCTCCATGCAGTGCTCTGCTCCTTCGAAGGCGCCTCCGGCTTGAAAATTAATCACGATAAGTCGTGGGTACTTAACCTTACGATCCCTCAGGCCGATATTCCTCCCCTGGAGCGACTGTGCCCCTACCGATGGACGGACCAACATATCCGATACCTCGGTCTCTCTCTGACTCCCTCATTGGAGGGTTGGTCGGCACTCAATTGGGCGGAATGCCGCAAATCTGTCCTCACTGATCTGCAGCGGTGGAGGCCTCTTATCCCCTCTTGGCTGGGTAGATTGAACGCGATCAAAATGTCTATACTACCCAAAATACTCTACCTGTTTCAATGCCTTCCTACGCCTATCCCACTGCCGAAGATTAGAGCCTTGCAAAGGGACTGTACTAAATTCATTTGGGGGGGCAAGAGACCCCGCTTCTCTCAGGCACTCCTTATGACCCCGCGAGATCGTGGAGGACTGGGATGCCCGAATCTGGTGGACTATTATTGGGCCTCTCACTTGCGGTTTGTGATTGAGTGGGGTATTAGGCGGAGTGAGAAGGGGTGGCTACATCTGGATCGGGCGGTCACAGGTCGCACCATCTGGAATCTGGCCTGGACCCATAGGGCGGGACGGTCCCCTAGTGCTTATTTGGCGATCCCCACGAGGACGGTTCTGAACGTGTGGGACAAGGTGGCGGTACGGAAAGGCCTGACGACTTTCCCCTCACCACACACCCCCATAGAGGATAACCCATGGTTCCCGCCGGCCAACCGCACACCCGCCTTTCGCAGGTGGACGCGAGAGGACTGCAAAGTCCTTACGGATCTCTTTGATGGAAGCTCCGTCAAGTCATTTGCCCACTGTCGGGAGGAGTTCCATCTTCCCCCAGAGACCGAATTGCAGTTTCTACAGCTGCGTCATTGGGCCTTATCGGATGCGGTATACCCAGGGGCCACCCGGGCCTTCACCCCGTTCGAGCGGCTAGCCCGCTCGGGTGCGGGCACGACTGGCCTTATATCTAAAATCTACCGAATTCTGCAACATCCACATACTCCCCCTGCTCACCCGTATCAGCGGCAATGGCAGGAGACTCTGGGCACTGATATCGATCATGCACAATGGACCCGCCTCTGGAGGGATGTCCCTAAGATATATCGCAGCGCGTCACAGCAAGAAAACGCGTATAAAGTAATGACGCAGTGGTACTACACGCCACAGCGCCTGCACAGGATGTTCCCCTCTGTGCCGCCCGGTTGCTGGAGGTGCCATCATGTGCCTGGAGACTTCTTACACATCTGGTGGACTTGCCCCGTGATCGCTATCTTTTGGAAGGAGGTGCTGAGCCACATTCGGGGGGTGCTGGGATTTCCTCTGCCTGATGCTGCTAGTACAGTATTGCTGGGGTTCAAACCTGTCGACTTGCTGGCCCTGACCCGCAGTGACTGGACCATAGCGATGCAAATGTTGGGTGCCGCCAGGCAACTTATTGCCCTGTATTGGAAGAAGGTGGAGGCTCCCCCTCTAGCTATATGGTTTGGCAGATTGTGGCAGGTCATCACTATGGAACTACTCTCGGCTAGGCTACAATCTCGCACGACCCGCTTTGATAAGGTTTGGCGACCACTAGTGACTTACCTTTGCAGGAGCGAATATGCTAGGAATATGCCCCCGGCGCTGCGAGCATTGCAACTGGTGGAGGATGCGGTGCTCCCCTTTACCCCTCGTAACCTGTGACACGGGAATGGGCTTTCTGTTGGATGCTCCGATGACTGCGGCCCCCCCCTCTCCGGGCTCTTCCGCCCTCGCTGCTCTGGCTGTCCCCCCTAGCTCCCTCTGCTCTTCTTCTTTGTTCCCTCTAATCTTTGTCTCTACTCTTTTCGCTGCCTTCTGATAGGCTTCTGGTTGAGTGTTGGGCCCCTAAGGCCTGTTGTTTGTTTCTGTTTGTATTGTTCATACCTGCCCGCCTCTCGGGATGATGTATAAGGCGGGGTATCACTGGGGAGTGCTGGACTGCGCTTATGGACCCCCCTTTTGAGCGACTTACTGAGGATCTGGACTGACCTTGATGTACATGTCGACGAGTATGATCGGGGGTACCAACCCACACAGAGTCCACACAGAGTCCACACCACGAGTTATATAACGCGGCCGGCCCCATGGGGGTTGTAGGCTTATCGCTGTGTCAAAGTGACCCTTTTATTATGTGTGTCTCGGAATGAGACTTAATTAAAAGATGTTGAAACAAAAACAGTCTAGTCTGCACAATTTTTGGTGCATGCAAGTTGGCTGTTGATATTGAGTTGCTCAGATCTGCAGTGTACTAATTAAAAAGTAGAGGTGCCAATACGCAGCCTTGTTTAAGTCCTTGGTCCGTAAACAGCTTTTTTGTTGTTGTGTTCTGCTTGACACTTACCCAAGTTTTGGAATAAAGTGCAATAATGGCATTCAGCAGCATACTTGGGATCCCCCAATTTTGTAATTTCAGCCAGAGTAAATTCCTTTTGACACAGGAAAATGCTCCAGAAAAATCCATGAGAGTGTGCTGTCTTGCATCAGTAGCTGGTTGGATTAGGTAAGCCAGAACTAAAATATTATACAGTGTTGAGGCTCCCGCCCTGAAACCTGATTGGTACACCAGTAATATTCCTTCATCACTGACCCAGTTTTGCAATTCCTGTAGAAGGAGACTTGCGTATGCCTTTGCCTCAATATCCGCGCCTGGACGCCTCAGGGCAGCAGCCGCGCTGAATAAAAATTATTTTCATTTCATTTCATATCCAATAGAGCTGTCATCCTATAGTTGCAAGAATTTACAGTGTCACCTTTTTTTGTGTATTTGTTGTAGTAGGGAACCTTCCCAGTCTTCAGGAATTGTTGCGTTATTAATACAAAACTGGCACAACGGAGTAAATATAGTTGCCCAGAGATCATAGTCCTCTTTAAATAGTTGACTTGGTAGACCATTTGGGCCCGGGGCTCCATTACTTCTGATTGGTTCCAGTAGTATTCTGTTGGCTGCTACTTCCTAAGAATGGTTGATTATCTGTACAGGTTCTGGTAGTTGGCTTACAGTACCGTTTTTCACATGGTTAATCCATGTATGACTTGAGACTCCATTTCTTCGGTCGTGGCCGTGTCCTGCAAGTGTATTAATATGTTGCCAAGATTCCGATTGTCTGCTTTGTCTTAAAAGACTGTGGACTTATAGCCATTGACTTTCTTCATGTTGTTTTTTAAATTGCCATGTAGTTCTCTTATATTTGTAGCTAAAATCCACTTACGATGCAACGCTTCAGCCCCACAACCTTTTATGATAGCGCTTTGCCTGTCTCAGTATTCCTTTACTTTGCAATATCTTGGTGCAATTGGGTTGACAACTTGTTCATAGAGAGCATTACGCATAAATACATGATCAATAGTTGATTTAGGACTAGGCGGAGTGTGTTTTACTCTGGCACGGATAGCATCTTCAACAGACCTCAATTGATATGCGTTTTAGGGACCAAGCTGGGTCCCTAGGTAGATTAGATTCTTTATCTGTTGCCAGGTTATGAGTGTTAAAGTCGGTGAACAACCGTTACAACGCAACTTTTACAACGGACTACTTTTACAACGCAACTTTTACAACGCAAGAACCATTACAACGAAATACCATTACAACGCATTTTTTTACAACGCAATACTTTTACAACGCAATACCTTTACAACGTAAGTATTGGTAAGTATATTATTATAGTAAAAATGTTATAGGTTTGGGTTTTTGGGTAAAGGGGTATTTTTAGGGTTCAGGGCCAGGTTTGGGTTTTTGGGTAAAGGGGTATTTTTAGGGTTCAGGGCTAGGTTTGGGTTTTTGGGTAAAGGGGTATTTTTAGGGTTCAGGGCCATGTTTGGGTTTTTGGGTAAAGGGGTATTTTTAGGGTTCAGGGCCAGGTTTGGGTTTTTGGGTAAAGGGGTATTTTTAGGGTTCAGGGCCAGGTTTGGGTTTTTGGGTAAAGGGGTATTTTTAGGGTTCAGGGCCAGGTTTGGGTTTTTGGGTAAAGGGGTATTTTTAGGGTTCAGGGCCAGGTTTGGGTTTTTGGGTAAAGGGGTATGTTTAGGGTTAAGGGTCAGGTTTGGGTTTTTGGGTACATAGATACAGGGTAAAAATAAATTAAAAAAATATTACATTAAAATAAATTATATTAATTTTAATTAATTACATTAAAAAAATATTATATACTTACCAATGCTTACGTTGTAATGGTATGGGTTGTAAAAGTATTGCGTTGTAAAAAAATGCGTTGTAATGGTAGTTTGTTGTAATGGTACCTGCGTTGTAAAAATTGCGTTGTAAAGGTATGCGTTGTGAAAGTATGCGTTTTAACGTCATACATCCGTTAAAGTCACCAGCCATTATTATCCCGCAATTTGGATAATTAATAAGTAAGACTTCTAATGTGTCAACCAGTTCCTTACAATATCGAGGGCTTGCATTGCAATTACAATGCGCGTTTAACAGTGGATTCGCTGTTGAGAGCCATTCATTTTCAAGCCTTGCAGGTGCACGGCGTGCACCATTCCAGGATATTATTTTTAGAGCCTTGTCCATTCCACATGTGGGCCTATTATATATCTTAATGCTACGAGCAGTTTGCTTAAGGCTCTTCCAGGTTCGTCGCCAGCCAGCTCCAATCACTTGTACGGTGTACATCCTTTGCTCCTTCAGTAATTCTGCCTCCTATTACAGATCAGCAAATTATTTGGGGGTTTACCACTGGCGTCGTACCCATTAATATGGACTCACTCTGTATCTGTGTTGTTTAGGTCTCGCCTAAGCAGCGCGCATGCGCTGCATAGGAGAGCGACCTAATGCCATCGGCACAGCTTTGGGGGCAAAAACGTGCATGTGTTGCATTGCTTGTAATGGCAACACGTGCACGTCTGGCGATTTCCTTGCGGGAGCGCGCAGCACCATATGGTTGCATGCTCCCGCAAGGGAATCGCGCAGGCCCCCTCCCCTGCTGCCGCGCAAAGCGCCTGCTTGTTATTTTTCCCACTGAAAAACAAAATTGTACCTTACACTTCATTTCATGAAGAGGACGTTGTTTCACTATTTCTCAGTGAAACAGTTTTCTCTGTTTGAGCCTCTGCCTCTTTGTGATCTTTCTGCATGCCTTTCCAAATATGGGTAGGCCAGATTTTACTGTACATCTTTCAAATACAGATATACGTGTATTTACTATTTTTGTCACTTCAGAGTATGGCTTCTTGTTTTCACTTAACAACCATAAATTCTGGAATTCACTATGACTTATTTTGTCTTCATGAACTTCAAACTCTTCTCAACTATTGGGTGCTCACAGGAACAGTCTACTTCACCCTGAAATGCCAGTATACTGCTGACATTTCAAGTGACACTGTAGGTACTTTGTTAATGTATTTGAGAATCCCAATAACTTCGATGCTTCTGTAAGACAGATTGGTAAGACACTGGCCACCAAAATCTCCAAAATGTGAGAAAAAGTACTCCTGCTCTCAGCCAGCACCTCCCCTCCATCTTCAGGCAGCGCAGCGCTCCTTGGTAGGGAGCTCTACAGCAGTGACATGTGTTTGCCTCCCCCCAGACCTCGCATGTACTCCTACTGTCAGCCAGCGCCTCCCCTCCATCTTCAGACGGCGCAAAGCTCTTACGTCTCACATTTAATAAAACAGGTTTCATAAGCAGGATACATATCAATCAGTGAATGTATGTATTATGCACGCCCGACATAGACGGCCAAACAATATATACAAAATAACAAACCTTTGACATAAAATGTCACACTTCACTGATTAAAAGAGAACACAACAATAAAAGACGCGGGCACATGGCTGAGAAGCAGTTCTAGAAAGCGAACACATGAAGGGTCCATTCACAAAGGCTGATCAGAAGGCGAACATTATTGAACCACATAGGGAATTAAAAAGTCGCCAAATTAGACAAGTGCTTGTCACGGTGGCCCACAGCTGGGAAAGTGCTGGGGTGGGTGCAGAGGTCTTGAAGGGTTAACTCTGGCGGGAAGATGTTACTGCAGCCAACCGGAAGTGCATCAAGTGCTGGAACATATGGATCGTTTATTTACCAACCGGGACTCCCCTATCCATCAATTAATCGATCAATCAGGATTGATAAAGCGCTGTCATTCACTCAATATGGTATCCAGGCGCTTGCAGGTCCCGGGGGCTCACTCGAATAAATACAAGCATTTCAAAGGGACCCTGATACTGCTGCTTTTTTTACAGCTGACCAGGACATCATCTGCCTAAGACGTCACAGACATATTTATAAAAATTAATTTACAAATAAAATGAATGACTCAGTGGCCCTACTAAGCTGCATCCCAGTTTCGTTCTATTTTTCTTGTAGGTTTTATTTGCCTGTAGTGACAATACCAGAGTCCCGAAAGTATAAGGTACACACAGGCAGTCCGGGTTGAGGTGGGGCGTCTCTTGCTGCTGCTCAGTACCAGGTGCTGTTGGTCCCCCAGAGCTGCCTTTGCATAAAAAGACAGAAGCTAAAACAGCAAGCATTGGCATAGCCAATAGGTCTCGCCTTTGGGACCTTATAAGTGTTTAGCAATGCAACAGTTGATGTTGTTGCACCAAGGATATTGTGCTGCATAACTAAATACTTATAAGGTCCCAAAGGCGAGACCTATTGGCTATGCCAATGCTTGTTTTTCATTGGGTTGTCCCAGTAGCATATGTGGATATTTTTCCTCTTCACGTTCCTGTACGTGAATCCCCCAGTTAGTTTTCTTTTCTGCAATGATCATTTGTGCTAGAGCACTGGTTTTCCATGTGACTATTGTTGATTCTTTTATTGCGTTGTTTCTCCGGGCCCTAAATTGTACTCGTATTAGATCTTCTGTCTTAAGGTGTGTTAGCTGTGGAATGTAATGAATAATTTGTCAAATGTTTGCCCTGTTTAATATATTCGTGCTTCCTTGGGAGATGAATTTGTATGTGAATACTGTAATATTATTCTCTGGTTTCCTTTTTGCCTGAATCCCAGTCCTTATATTGACTACATATGTTTCCAAAGCTTGTTCATTTATGGTATTTAGGCTGGTGTGCGTGCTCAGTGGTCTGGCCCCCCATGGCCCATTTCTGATCATTTGAGCTGACATTGTTCTTGTACTGTCCAAAGTAGATGGTGGTCGTGGAGTGCCCTTCATCCGGGTCTGGGGCCCTATCCTCTTTATATAATAGCCTTAATGGCCCGCATTCAACAGTTGCCTTTGTTTCAGTTACTATTACCAATAGTGAGAAAACGTCTGGCAAAGAGCTAAGGGGCATGATTACAAGGGCTTTATCTCTGCTTTTTTGGCTTAAAAAGCCAAAAAAGCAGAGATAAAACTATCACCCTATTTACAAGAGGGCGCTAACATGCCTAATTGCATGTTAGCACCCTTTTTCCCAACGCCTCCCATTGCCTCTCTAATGAGATGCAAAGTGGGCGTCACTGGGCGTACCCCAGATGGACAACCTTGCAAATATCCCTGATGTTCACATCGCAATATTTACAAGGCAGCCCCAGCATTTTAGCACCTGTTTTCTCCAAAAACTAACGTCTGCTAAAATGCAGACTTACCTATCCCCAACATTAGGGTGGATTAAGCTGATACGACCCTGTGGGTCGTATTGGCAAGGTTATCGCCGTTTTACAGGGTACATCGCTGGAAAACTAGCAATGTTCCCTGCAAAACGGCGATAACCTCGCTATCTCTGGAATTGTTATCGCCCTGGAGAAATGCGCTGTTAATAATGTGCTACCATGGTGATAAATTCCAGAGATAGCCTGCGATAATAAAATTATCGCTAAGCACGGGCAGCGAGAATTATCGTTGGCCGTTGATAATATGTCCCGAAGTTTCTCCACTAGGGGGAGACATGAGCACTTCACCGAATGCTCTAATCTGTCTTCATTAGCTGCTATCTCAGTTATGGTTGCTGCGGTCGCCTGCATCATGTTCATTTGAATTTCCATTTTTTGCGTCTGCCATGTGAGAGCATTAATTGTGGCAGTCAGTGTTGTGTTTATTGAAGATAGGAGGGAATTTTGTTGAGTACACCCGGGTTGAGGTGTATACTTTGTGTTGCCAGATGGATGGAAGCCGTCTGGGTCCCCCTCAGGGCTCTTACCTCCCAAACCCAGGAGGGGGGAAACTCTGATTGAAATGATAAGGCTGCAATATTGAAGGGATTTGTGATGGAAACAGGTCACCATAAAAGCAACCGCCGTGACCCTGGAAAAGATCATCGCTTTTTCCTTCTATGTTATTGATAATATCATGGGGGGAGACCAGTTCTGATGATATTTCGATGACATTGAGTTGTTCATGCCCAATCTCTTTCTCCGGGGAGCCCTGTCTCGATGGCCAGTCAATTTAACCTGGGAATGAGGAGAGACTGCACTGTCCAAATTCTCCATGTGATGGGAGAGATGTTTTTGTCTCTGTTCTTCTACTTGATGTTATAGGGAGTTGTTACACAACTGTCCCTTCATAAGTACTCTCAGCGGGGTGGATGCTGGAGTAAAGTACCTGCAAATTGATGCCCTTGGGCTAAGTTGCGCGATAAAAGATTCCTTCCATTCATTCATTCATTCATTCATTCATTCATAACATAGGGGGTTGGCAGTGCAGCGGGGTTTAACACACGCAGGGCTTGTGTGTCATGGCCCATGTGTAGGAAGTTTTACTGATAGGTGTTTTAATATCTAGTCTCCTTTTTGTCACTATCGACCACTGTCGTACACTTGTTTGTATTTTTTAAAAAGGTTCTTATCCAGGGAAAGTCCTAAACAAGCATTGGCATAGCCTATAGGTCTCGCCTTTGGGACCTTATAAGTGTTTAGCCATGCAACAGTTGATGTTGTTGCACCGAGGATATTGTGCTGCATAGCTAAATACTTATGAGGTCCCAAAGGCGAGACCTATTGGCTATGCCAATGCTTGTTTAATTTAGGTCTAGAGGTACCCAACTCCCATTAAAGGAAATTTCCGAGGGTATACCCAAATATTTGTATCTCTTACCTTCTGTATCCCAGCAGAAAATCGAGCTATGATTTATATAAGAGCTCCCACATTTTTTTGGTTGAGTCTACCCTGGTTGATCAAGTCCTTTTAAAATCCTACTGAACGTAGTAGCCCTGAATAGGGTCATAGACTAAAACCAACCAAACGTGTTAACTTGTACAGATAGATTGAGCTGTGAATGGGATATGTATGTAGTATAAAAGATATGTATGTGTGAATGAGTGGTATGGTTGTGTTAGTTCTCTACCTGGGAGTGAATAGATTGTAATGTGGAAAACATATTTTGTATTGTAGATCTTTGAGGATATTATATATATGTATCTTTGACAAAGTTTTATGTTGAAAACAATTATGTTAAAAAAAGTATCAATGAAATACAGTAATATTAAAAAAAGTCAAAAAGTGAAATGTATGTGTTTTTGAATTTTGGTTTTGCCCATGTTTGAGTTCTGAGTCTGAATCGTATGATACAAGAGATAGGTCACGAGGGAGTTACTTTATAGCGTTTGTCTGCCCTGGTTGTACCATCATCCCTGGGTGATGATAGGTGCAGATGGTGAAGCGTGCCACTATTAAGTGGGTGAGGCGTCTACTTCAAATTCTTTGGATTTCCCCCATGGCTGTGTCTTCTGGCATGCTGTGGCCAGTGTCTGTGTTATGCTGTGTAATATAATTTGCTGCTGTGCTGCTTGAGCAAAGTGTCTGGAAGTCTTCACCATTGTGGAAAAGCTGCTAAATCCGCACTCAATCAAAACATTATTTCCTCCCCAAACTATGCAAATAGTTTGCACATTTTTTGCTAAAATGTTCTTTCAGTTCCCAGAGTAACCATCACATGACTCCCTGACTACCCACAATTCTGCCTCACTCTCTTCCTCAAGAGTCTCTTTTTCAGTTTACTCCCCTAACTGATACTCTTAAGGTCATATTAGTCCAATTTCCGTAGGTTGCCTGATCTCCATGTACCCTAGCCCTTGGAGCCAACATTTTCAGGCGCATTTGTACCTCTCTCTGCCAGCCTGCTACGATGGTGCTGGTGTGTCTGCTGCCATGCTTAGGTGGGTATTTGGCGAAGACGGATGGTGGATGCATTTTCCTCTGTGTTGTGATGGGTAGATGGTTGGGGCACAGTTTCTATTGCAGCTCGATTGTGCAGTATTTATGTGCAGTGGCCAGATGCCGGCTAGCATGTTTCCGTCGGCGGCCCTGTTAATTTCACTTCCTATGTATGTGGGATTTAGCATGGGCATTATCAGGGCTTTAAGTGGGCCGGGTCTCACCGGTGCTGAGCACCGGCAGTTTTTTTAAGAGGGCCTCGAAACGTGTCTCCATCGGGCTCTGTGTTGTGCCCTGGCACCGGCGGACTGCAGTGACAGCGGCACATGGATGTGCGCTGCCACACTGCTCACTTCTCACTAGTGTGCACTGCCACACTGCTCACTTCTCACTAGTGTGCACTGCTCACACTGCTCACTTCTCACTAGTGTGCGCTGCCACACTGCTCACTTCTCACTAGTGTGCGCTGCCACACTGCTCACTTCTCACTAGTGTGCGCTGCTCACACTGCTCACTTCTCACTAGTGTGCGCTGCTCACACTGCTGATTTCTCACTAGTGTGCGCTGCTCACACTGCTCACTTCTCACTAGTGTGCGCTGCTCACACTGCTCACTTCTCACTAGTGTGCGCTGCTCACACTGCTCACTTCTCACTAGTGTGCGCTGCTCACACTGCTCACTTCTCACTAGTGTGCGCTGCTCACACTGCTCACTTCTCACTAGTGTGCGCTGCTCACACTGCTGACTTCTCACTAGTGTACGCTGCTCACACTGCTGACTTCTCACTAGTGTGCGCTGCCACACTGCTCACTTCTCACTAGTGTGCACTGCTCACACTGCTCACTTCTCACTAGTGTGCGCTGCCACACTGCTCACTTCTCACTAGTGTGCACTGCTCACACTGCTCACTTCTCACTAGTGTGCGCTGCTCACACTGCTCACTTCTCACTAGTGTGCGCTGCTCACACTGCTGACTTCTCACTAGTGTGCGCTGCTCACACTGCTGACTTCTCACTAGTGTGCGCTGCTCACACTGCTCACTTCTCACTAGTGTGCGCTGCCACACTGCTCACTTCTCACTAGTGTGCGCTGCCACACTGCTCACTTCTCACTAGTGCGCACTGCCACACTGCTCACTTCTCACTAGTGTGCGCTGCTCACACTGCTCACTTCTCACTAGTGTGCGCTGCTCACACTGCTGACTTCTCACTAGTGTGCGCTGCTCACACTGCTCACTTCTCACTAGTGTGCGCTGCTCACACTGCTCACTTCTCACTAGTGTGCGCTGCTCACACTGCTCACTTCTCACTAGTGTGCGCTACTCACACTGCTGACTTCTCACTAGTGGAGAAGTAACGGCATGACGTCATGCCAGGTGAGCGTTGTGGGGGAAGGGAAATCCTTTAGAGAGTCATTTTCTGTCTGAATTTCCCTTCTCTTTTTGAAACTCGGAGCAGCAACATTGTCATGGTGTCACCATTTAAGTCGAAGCTTTTTCAATATTATATACCCGTCATAGTTGCTGCTTATTTATCTTATTTTGAAGAACAGTGGTCCCTATATGGAATTAATACACACAGAAAAATAATAATCATATACTTGATAAGTAATATGTCTTCTGCCCGTTTGGACAGGGTTTATTTATCAATGAGTGCATAGATAAGGTTTTTTTTGGAAGAATGTCAAGCGGGCACAGCCGTGACCCTCAACATACAAGACAAAAACAACAAGGAAAAAATGTGAACAAGGCAAGAAAATAAGTCTGCATACTTGTACATCAGTAAAGCAGGCACAAAATATTATGAAACCGCTCCATTGCAAATTTGTACAGAAATAGCTCGCATATGGGGTTTTTTAAAAGGTCGACGACGTTTCGATGCCTATAGAAATGAGGGCATCATCATCAGGACAAGGGTTAACATTATTGTTGTCTTGCGCGAAAGCAATATATAATGCCTTTAAGTTACATTTACTTTTACAACCATATTTACAATTGGGAGAAAAGAGAAAGAAAAAAAACAACAAGAATTAGGATAAGTAAAGGCATGTATTAATGATCCTATTATTTACAAAAAGTGAAATGCTTCTTGGTGAAGCCCAGTGGTGCGTGAGTTAAAACCAAAGTTTTCGACGCAGTGACTGTTACCGGCGCAGTGACTCTAAAACACGGGAATTGGATGTGAAAATAAGTGATTTCGGTCTTTAAAAGGAATTCTTATGGATCCAGAGACTGAGGCACCTTAATCAAAGCATTAGTCGATTGCTAATGGTCTGGGGTGCAGATTTACATGCATGGCAGTATTTGGGAAAGTGAAGCAGAAGTGCACGTAGGCGCAAGGGTAGAGGGATGTTGACGTGCTGGTGATAAAAGAATAGTTGCAGTGTACATACTTCGTCAAAACAATGACGCTGGCCGTTTAGGAATAAAAACGACAAAATCGGAGGATCGATTGATCTGAAAATGAAACCGGAACGTTAAAACAATTGAGGGTGCGCATGCTGGGCATCTGAATTAAAAAGTGCGGGTGTTGTTTACCTAATCTGTCCGATGGTTTTCTGCAAATGTGGTAGATTTCAGCAGAAAGGTAGCGAGCCGGGACTCAGTAGCTTCAATGGCAAAGGAGCGCGATGGCTTCCTAACACGGGCAAAAAAACGAGGGTCTCAGTAAAGTACCTCGATTCCGAGTATAAGGAATAAGGGTTTAGGTCGGCTATTTTACTTACTAGAGGAGTGCGGCGGCACTGCTGCGGGTGTGGCATCCAGTGAGCAGTGAGCCTAGCTTCCCGGGCTTTTGATGAAACTGCGGTGAGGTAAACAGTGTTGAGGGACTGGCTGGCTATTTGTGAAGGGGGTGTTTTTGGCGGCCATCTTAAAGTGGTGATATTAAACTAGCGTGAGCATGCAATTTTATTAAAAAGGCGGACATGAAGATAACAACCGTACATTTCGTTATTATGGGCATATGAAAGGAATATGCAACAAGGACTACCCGTCCTTAATCCAAATTTAAAAAAAAACATGTCAGACAATAACGTATGTGCACTTCAGTAAATGACATAAAGGAGGATTTTACAACAGGGATGTCCAGTCCTCAATCCGATTTAACCCATTCCGAATGCTGTTGGTCCGTAGGATCCAGTGTAGTTCCGCTTTGTTTAGTAATTGGGCCATGTCTGCCCCCCTGGGGGGGGGGGTTTGATAACCGTGATCACTTTTCAATAAAATTGCATGCTTACGCTAGTTTAATATCACCACTTTAAGATGGCCGCCAAAAACACCCCCTTCACAAATAGTATCCGTCAGCCAGTCCCTCAACACTGTTTACCTCACCGCAGTTTCATCAAAAGCCCGGGAAGCTAGGCTCACTGCTCACTGGATGCCACACCCGCAGCAGTGCCGCCGCACTCCTCTAGTAAGTAAAATAGCCGACCTAAACCCTTATTTCTTATACTCGGAATCGAGGTACTTTACTGAGACCCTCGTTTTTTTGCCCGAGTTAGGAAGCCATCGCGCTCCTTTGCCATTGAAGCTACTGAGTCCCGGCTCGCTACCTTTCTGCTGAAATCTACCACATTTGCAGAAAACCATCGGACAGATTAGGTAAACAACACCCGCACTTTTTAATTCAGATGCCCAGCATGCGCACCCTCAATTGTTTTAACGTTCCGGTTTCATTTTCAGATCAATCGATCCTCCGATTTTGTCGTTTTTATTCCTAAACGGCCAGCGTCATTGTTTTGACGAAGTATGTACACTGCAACTATTCTTTTATCACCAGCACGTCAACATCCCTCTACCCTTGCGCCTACGTGCACTTCTGCTTCACTTTCCCAAATACTGCCATGCATGTAAATCTGCACCCCAGACCATTAGCAATCGACTAATGCTTTGATTAAGGTGCCTCAGTCTCTGGATCCATAAGAATTCCTTTTAAAGACCGAAATCACTTATTTTCACATCCAATTCCCGTGTTTTAGAGTCACTGCGCCGGTAACAGTCACTGCGTCGAAAACTTTGGTTTTAACTCACGCACCACTGGGCTTCACCAAGAAGCATTTCACTTTTTGTAAATAATAGGATCATTAATACATGCCTTTACTTATCCTAATTCTTGTTGTTTTTTTCTCTCTCTTTTCTCCCAATTGTAAATATGGTTGTAAAAGTAAATGTAACTTAAAGGCATTATATATTGCTTTCGCGCAAGACAACAATAATGTTAACCCTTGTCCTGATGATGATGCCCTCATTTCTATAGGCATCGAAACGTCGTCGACCTTTTAAAAAACCCCATATGCGAGCTATTTCTGTACAAATTTGCAATGGAGCGGTTTCATAATATTTTGTGCCTGCTTTACTGATGTACAAGTATGCAGACTTATTTTCTTGCCTTGTTCACATTTTTTCCTTGTTGTTTTTGTCTTGTATGTTGAGGGTCACGGCTGTGCCCGCTTGACATTCTTCCAAAAAAAACCTTATCTATGCACTCATTGATAAATAAACCCTGTCCAAACGGGCAGAAGACATATTACTTATCAAGTATATGATTATTATTTTTCTGTGTGTATTAATTCCATATAGGGACCACTGTTCTTCAAAATATGTAATGCCCAAGGTCCCTATAAATATACCTTAAGGGTTCCCTTGTTCTGTTGAAATATAATTAGCGCAATCGCTGGATTGCAAGGGATTCAGGTAATCCCAGCCCCTTTTCTCTCTCAAGTGGGCTCACCGTGTCCTGTGTATTACCTTTCACACTCTATCTTCTCTAGGCATGTCTGATCCCCACCCTCCTATGTATGACTTGGAATACATTAATAAAATCCTAGGGGGTCCTTCTCTCCTTTCTGACCCTACTGAAAGCCCGTCCCCATCCAGCTCTTCTCTATCTGATGATTTAGAGAAACTAAAGAAAAAAGAGGTTCGTCTACTCCTAATGATTAGACTTTTGACTGATTACCTAAAATCCAACACTATTCCACTTGGTCTACAAGTGCGCAACGTGCCTGGGGTCTTCACCACCAATCCAAAATATCTAAAGGGGTTTAGTTACATTAGTACGACCTGCTCAAGGCACTGGATGGTGTTAGGAATTGAAATAGCGACAGAAGAGCTTCAACAATTGAGCACTGAAATAACAGATCTAGAAAAGCAAATTAAAGACAGCAATACTGGATCAGAAACGAGTAAACTCTTAGAAAAAATAAACAAAACTATAGAAGAGTTTCACAAATTCGAACTCAACAAAAAACAAATTAAAGTAAAAAAAGATATCAAGAACTATAACCAGGAAAGAACATATCCCTACCTCACCAAAGATTACTATACTAATCGCCCCTATAGCGGCCCACAGCAACAGAGACCGTGGGGTAGATTCAATAGGAGACAACAATACGTAGGATTCTCCGACACCTCAGCTGACTCATCTGGCCACTCTGATCAAAGTGACAGCCCAGGACCCTCAAACAGAAATTTTTTAGAAGGGGGCCGAGGACAACCGAGGGGCAGAGGAAAAACATGGTCCAAACCACCGAACCCCCCCGGGGAACGCTCTACACGCCGCCAACATTACAGGTGGTAGATATACCAAACCAAAATGCCAATGATTTTTTAACTAACACTTCAAAAACTGGTCTCTTGCCGATCTTTAATCTTACAGACCATATGCTATCCAGCAATGAAATATCACTCCTCAGCAAAGGTTTGTCATTCGTACCCACAATACGTCCTAACTTTCAGGAAGCTCAAACTGAACTATTAAGGTTCTTCAGAAAAGTACGCCTAAAAAGCTTTTTCAGTCTTAATCCATCCTTACCTAAGAACTTTAACACTCCGTTCAGACCTCCCTCAAAATTCTCCCCCACAGCCAACATGATCCCAGCGGAGATTCCAACATTTGAAAAACTGGTACTCAAGGACCTATCACACCTTGAAAATAAAAGGTCCTACATCCCATATAACATTACTCTAGATGAGAAAAAAGCGATCTCAACCTTGAAAAATAACCAGACTTTGATTATAAAACCGGCAGACAAAGGGGGTGGAATAGTTATTCAGGACAGTGAAGCCTACAAATCTGAAGTACTACGACAACTTAATAACGTCGAGCACTACTGTAAACTCCCTCGGAACCCCACTAATGAGATTCAAGACCTTATCTTAACTGTCACTACAAGGGCACTTGACTCAGGATTCCTTTCCAAAAAAGAACATGACTTTCTGAATACCAAATCCCCACGTACCCCGGTGATATACTGTCTGCCCAAGATTCACAAGAACCCTCAATCGCCACCGGGCCGCCCGATTGTTTCGGGCTGTGGGTCAATCCTTGAGCCTTTAGGTCATTACATAGATTACTTTATCAAGCCCTTCGTCCCTGAAACCATTTGTTACATCAGGGATAGTATGGCCATGATAACCCTCATTGAAGAGTATCCCTTTGACCCCACATCCAGCACTATGTGCACGCTGGATGTGGAATCATTGTATACTAATATTCCACAATTTGAATCCCTAAGGGTAATTGAGAAGGTTCTTGAATCAAGAGCACGCCCACACAATGTACCCTCACTATTTATCCTTGAATTACTCGAAATTTGCCTCACCAGGAACTTTTTCCTTTTTGAGGGACAATTCTATGGTCAAGTAAAGGGTACGTCCATGGGAGCTATTTTTGCTCCAAACCTAGCCATTCTGTACATGGACCATCTGGAAACCAGTACCATTCTGCATACGTCTAATCCTTTCCACGGAGGAATTTCTCTGTGGAAAAGATATATAGACGATATCTTCCTGCTATGGAATGAGTCCCCTGAGAACCTCCTAGCATTTCAGCATTGGCTTGACAACAATAGCGGAGGCCTCCGCTTCACTATAACCACCAGTAAAGATTCAATCCCATTCCTTGACTTGCAAATAAAACATAATGAAGGCCGTTTAACTACCACACTACACCGCAAGCCCACTGAGCGGAATACACTGCTCGAATATACCAGCCATCACGCTAGGGCCTTACGCGACTCCTTACCCTTTTCCCAGTTTCTCCGGATTAGGCGTAACTGCTATTTTAGGGAAGACTACTTCTCTGAAGCAAAGACCCTAAGCAAAAAATTAAGAAGCAGAGGTTACCCACGTAAACTGGTGCGGAAGTCACTCAAAAGAGCCTGGTACTGCCCTAGAGAAACCCTTCTTGAGCCTAAACTAAAAAATGAACAGGACAAACTCATATGTGTCACTACGTTCTCGCCAGTGTCCAACGCCATAAGAAAAAGTGTTCTAAAGCATTGGCCGGTTCTCAATGCTGGACAACTAACTCTAGATAAGCCTATGTTTGCCTTTAAACGTGCAAAAAATATCAAAGATCACCTAGTAAGGGCAGCGCTCCCATCACCAACACTGAAAACAACGATAAATGATGTGTGGGGGCTCCCACCTGTTACTGGTCACAACAAATGTGGTGGGTGTATGTATTGTGATACCACTATTGAAGGGAAAACGTTCACATATGACAATATCAAGTTTGAGCGAAAGTCCTTCTCTAATTGTAATTCTGCAAATTTAGTTTATGCCATCTTTTGCCCTTGTGGTCAAATTTACATTGGACAAACCAGCCAGAAAATTAAACTGCGTATTGGCCAGCATCGGAGCAGGATCAAATGCAAGACAGCAAATGCACCCCTCGTGGAACATTATTCTGCAAATGGACACAACGAGAATGACCTACAATGGACAGTGATCACGGTTATCAAACCCCCCCCCAGGGGGGCAGACATGGCCCAATTACTAAACAAAGCGGAACTACACTGGATCCTACGGACCAACAGCATTCGGAATGGGTTAAATCGGATTGAGGACTGGACATCCCTGTTGTAAAATCCTCCTTTATGTCATTTACTGAAGTGCACATACGTTATTGTCTGACATGTTTTTTTTTAAATTTGGATTAAGGACGGGTAGTCCTTGTTGCATATTCCTTTCATATGCCCATAATAACGAAATGTACGGTTGTTATCTTCATGTCCGCCTTTTTAATAAAATTGCATGCTCACGCTAGTTTAATATCACCACTTTAAGATGGCCGCCAAAAACACCCCCTTCACAAATAGTATCCGTCAGCCAGTCCCTCAACACTGTTTACCTCACCGCAGTTTCATCAAAAGCCCGGGAAGCTAGGCTCACTGCTCACTGGATGCCACACCCGCAGCAGTGCCGCCGCACTCCTCTAGTAAGTAAAATAGCCGACCTAAACCCTTATTTCTTATACTTGGAATCGAGGTACTTTACTGAGACCCTCGTTTTTTTGCCCGTGTTAGGAAGCCATCGCGCTCCTTTGCCATTGAAGCTACTGAGTCCCGGCTCGCTACCTTTCTGCTGAAATCTACCACATTTGCAGAAAACCATCGGACAGATTAGGTAAACAACACCCGCACTTTTTAATTCAGATGCCCAGCATGCGCACCCTCAATTGTTTTAACGTTCCGGTTTCATTTTCAGATCAATCGATCCTCCGATTTTGTCGTTTTTATTCCTAAACGGCCAGCGTCATTGTTTTGACGAAGTATGTACACTGCAACTATTCTTTTATCACCAGCACGTCAACATCCCTCTACCCTTGCGCCTACGTGCACTTCTGCTTCACTTTCCCAAATACTGCCATGCATGTAAATCTGCACCCCAGACCATTAGCAATCGACTAATGCTTTGATTAAGGTGCCTCAGTCTCTGGATCCATAAGAATTCCTTTTAAAGACCGAAATCACTTATTTTCACATCCAATTCCCGTGTTTTAGAGTCACTGCGCCGGTAACAGTCACTGCGTCGAAAACTTTGGTTTTAACTCACGCACCACTGGGCTTCACCAAGAAGCATTTCACTTTTTGTAAATAATAGGATCATTAATACATGCCTTTACTTATCCTAATTCTTGTTGTTTTTTTCTCTCTCTTTTCTCCCAATTGTAAATATGGTTGTAAAAGTAAATGTAACTTAAAGGCATTATATATTGCTTTCGCGCAAGACAACAATAATGTTAACCCTTGTCCTGATGATGATGCCCTCATTTCTATAGGCATCGAAACGTCGTCGACCTTTTAAAAAACCCCATATGCGAGCTATTTCGGTACAAATTTGCAATGGAGCGGTTTCATAATATTTTGTGCCTGCTTTACTGATGTACAAGTATGCAGACTTATTTTCTTGCCTTGTTCACATTTTTTCCTTGTTGTTTTTGTCTTGTATGTTGAGGGTCACGGCTGTGCCCGCTTGACATTCTTCCAAAAAAAACCTTATCTATGCACTCATTGATAAATAAACCCTGTCCAAACGGGCAGAAGACATATTACTTATCAAGTATATGATTATTATTTTTCTGTGTGTATTAATTCCATATAGGGACCACTGTTCTTCAAAATATGTAATGCCCAAGGTCCCTATAAATATACCTTAAGGGTTCCCTTGTTCTGTTGAAATATAGCTTATTTATCTTATGCAACTAACAACCATTGACAAAGCCAATAGTCCTGACTTCTTGCAGGTATGAGGCTACTTGTTGAATGATATATTTTGATGCAATGACAGAAACAGCAAAATACAAGTCTGTATATAAAATAGGGACCCAAAAATCAATATCATATTTAAAAACATCAATTGAGACCCCATCTGGGCCAGCAGCATTTCCATTAGCGTTACTTTGTGAGGCGGATGTGATTTCCTCTGGAGTTATAGGCGGCGATTCTACAGGTTCCACTAAAATTATACTGCCATTATTATGCTTATTTACTTTCACAGCATCAGGATTAAAAATGCTCTCAAAATGCGATATCCAGTCCTCCGGAGGAACTACAGTATTGATTTTTAGTGTAGCATTTTCATTAAAAAATGGATAGTTAATTGATTTCCAGAAAAAGATCGCATCATGTGTTTCAGGGGCCCGAATTAATTTCTTCGAAGCCTCCTCACGGATCTCCATTTTCCTTTCTTTCAGGGCATTTTTATAGGATTTACGCAAGAAGGTACTACTTCCGCTATCCCTAGGTCTTACTTTCAAAGCCTTTTTTAGGTCCCTATTTAGCCTTGAGCAGACTCGATTGAACCATCTAGGGTTGAAATCAGGAACATTCTTTCTCTTCTTAGTAGTTAAATCACCCGCTATTTCTGTAGTTATATTACAAAGCGCCGCAATAAATGCTGAATTTGTAGAGGAACTATCTGAACATATAGCTCATTCTCTCTGTGTTTTCTCCCTAACATGTTCCATACAAGAGGTGGGGGTCAACCCCTAACCACCTTATGGAAACTCCATTGTTAGCCTGAGTCCCAATATTTGTAGCCGCTACCTTCCCTCTTACTTTAGGTTTCAGGCTAAGCCTCAAGGACATAACTATGATATTCCATGAGAAAGACCATATACCAATATTATCAAAAATGCAAAAAAAACAAGTCTAAGGTGACCTTGCTTCAGAGTTTTCAAAGGCAAGTCATATTGCTTTAATGTTGTATATGTGGACATCACAAGCACATGATCCGTGATTAGCATTAACTGGTCATGACCTTCAACCTACTGGCAGAAGGAAAAATTATGTTTGAGGTGTGGTCTTTCAAAAATCACACAGCTGAAGGCACAGTAGAACAGATTTCTTCGGTTCCTCATAGTGTGAAGACATCTTTCTTGGCCTGACAGACAAACATATCAGATATATGTGGCAATTTTTGCAACTTATGATGACCAAAGGCGTAAGAGAAGTTAGATCAGTGGACACAATTTTTGATAAGTCTGTGATATTAGTACATTTTTCAGAATAGTCCTGCAGCTGCTGATGTATTGAAAGACATGCAGGTCAAAAATAACCCACCTGAAGAAAATGTAAAAATGGAAGTGGTTACAAGATGGAATAACCTTTATGAGATGAAAAAGAGAATATTTGAGCCAGATATTATTATTACTATCAATTCTTGTATAGTGCATAGCTACCTGTATGGTTTCCCAGTGCTGGAGGACATTGGTTAGTAACCTACTTGAGTTACCTAGAATAGCCATGTTTTTAACTAATTGCAGTACAAGGTCAGGGTGTTGCAACCTTTGATTGAAAGTGTGTTCCAGAGTTTGAGACCGATAAAAAGAATCACCGGCCACCTATGTGTGAGCGTCTGAATTTAGGAACTGAAAAAAGTGACTGGTTACTAGAACGCAGTGTACGAGAGGGAGGTAGGGCAGAGCTAGCTTTTGTAAAAATGCAGTGCCTGTGTGGCTCTTGGTCTTGTGCATGAAGCAGAGGGCCTTGAAGTTGTGGCTCTTGGTCTTGTACACGAAGCAGAGGGCCTTGAAGTTGATGCGTTGATCCACAGTGAGCCAATGGAGATCTTGAAGGAGGCCAGATACTGAGGAATGTTTGGGAAGTCGGATTGCCATTATCACTGCATGGTCTACAGCATTCAAAAGCAGGGCACGGTCTATTCTACTGGGAATAACTGCACAAGAGGTAGATAAAAAACTTAAAAGAAATGTTAGACATTTTGGAGCCATTTGAATTTCCACAGAAAAATTCTTCTGACAGTCAAATGCAACATGTTCCTTGGTGATTCTATTACTATTACTAATTGAAATGCAACGATCTCTGAGTGAAATAGTTGAACATTACACTCTCCGAGCAGTAGAAGGTGACATTCATAATGGCAATATAAGTGATGCCGATGCTGCTAATCCTGCGTAAGAGAGAAGCCACCACATACATAGATTTGTAATTAGATTGTCCTGTGCAACTGGAAATGAACTAGTATTGTTTGATCTGAAAGCATTGAAAAGCATGGCAGTATAGGTAAGGCAATCATACTGGAACCTAGTTTCAAAACATATGGTTTTCAAGAACAACCTCAGCCAATATACGTGTTTAGGAACTGGAACTAGAAATTCAGCAGATGGTGGCCATAACAACTTCTTCCACAAAAGATTGAGTGTGGGCCTCCACCACCCAAAAAAGCCAAGATCTGACCTCTGGAAAGTGATTGTGAAAAGAGGAATCCGAAAAGACAAAAAAGAATAGACCTTATCTGAAGTAGACGAGTAAGTACATCGCTGAAGATATTAGGGATGACGCAACGGATGTCTTTTTATGGTGGGGGTCAACTCCACCAAATGTCATCTCCTTCCACAGTGAGCCCTGAAGTATCTCCGTTGAACCACAAACTCTGTTCCCAGTGTATGGCTGTTCAGCAAGACTGGCGACATCATTAGTAGTAGGTGGGCATGCCTACAACCTGCATATGTTGAAATGCTGACCTTAATACAACCAAACTGCTGCAACGGTTTTAAGAAATTACAAACACAAATTATTTTCTTACTTTTAAAAGAGTTGTGGCTTCTTTGTACACTTATTTAGCGCAACATATGTCTTTTGTGTGAGTTGCAAAAAAATATTTTCATGGTTCTCGTGGTTGTTTTTTTTTCTGGGCTTGGCTCTTATTCGGGCCCTTAAAACCAAGCCGGACCCCTGGTTCAGCTCTCCTGATGAGTACTCGGAAGCACCCACCTTTTTTTGTTGGGTCTATGCGCTAAGGTTTCAGGGCCAGGCAGCATATAGGCTGCTATGCACAGGGTTGAACTGGACAGTATTTTCCCCAGAACACCAAAATAAATGTGGCCTCCATTAGCGAGTCAGATAGCTAAAAAAAAGTGGCTCACATTTGCAAATGAGGGCTGCTTTTATCTTGTAAAGACACTCTGTATAAGTGTTTTGCAAGGTATGGGAGACTACATGCATTTGTGCTGTAATATCAAGGAAGACCAACACTGGAAAAACACCCTTGCAGACCATAAATCATACCTACAAACAGACAAAAAAGGCTCATACACACTCATCTGGGAATGGTGGCTCAGTGGAATAATGCATTAATGCATCCACTGCAGGGGGTCTGTGTTCGACCTCATGGTCACAGGTTCAAATCCCAGCAGGTCTACTCATCCGTCTACGGTCAATAAAATTAGTGCAGTTGAGCTGAGTAACAACAAACATCTGTTATTCAGCGCCAAGATGCCTACGGATGAATGTTCCCTTTACAGATACATATGTTATGTTATCTGCCGTACCAGCCTTTATGGCATTGCCAGATTGTCCTATAGGCCAGTCTGTCCAAAAGGAAAGACAAAGAAAACCTAAAACTCAGCCACTATCCTTTGCAAATATCACTGTGTCCACTGTAGGACAAGTCATTCTGCGCTTACTCTCCCAGCCACAAGTATGGTATCTCCCCAGGGTAGAATCAGTTGCCACCAAACACTCAGTCTCTCCATTGTGGTACGAGGCGGTGACAGTTGTCACTCTCGTGGCCGGTTTCGGAATATATTTTGGGTGTACCTCTTTGGGAGCAGACATGTGTGCTTTGCTGGTGAAGGTCCCCGTTAACCGTGGGTCACGCCCAGTGACCTCACAGATTGCTGGATTCACTGTCAAAATGGACTCCAGATGGACATTAACCAGGGTGAAAGATGCACAGTTTCCTAGCCGTGCAAGGTAAGTAATCTCTGCACGCGGTGATGGGGGATATATCTTTTGTGTTATTGAAAGTGTCCAGCAGGACACTACAATATCTATACATCACCATATTTATTGATTTTGTGTTGTCATTCAGGTTTTTCCGCACTTGTACTTGCTAATGCTTCTCTGCTACAACCCAAAGGTCTCCGGCACCCAGGCATAGGTTGTTGGTTATTACGGACCAATCAGGTGCAGAGTGTTCCTCTGCAACAACTGAGGTGCCAGTGATTGCTAATTTTTTAGGCGGGAGATGATGTAGTAAATATGTAGCATACTTTTGCCTAGGTGTGTGGCGTGGTTAAAAAAGGGTGTGGGCCGGTCTCAAAGGGGAGAGGGATAGCCCCTTTGGACTATCTGGAGGACCGACCTGTCTGACGTGACTGTCTACCAGTGGTGGGGCTGATGGCTGATCTTGCCATCAACTGCCTGCCCATGATCTAGAAGGGCAAGACTAGGAGGGTTTGGAGGCTGAGGCTGCAGGGGGTGGTGGAGTGAACTGACCTCTGGACGCCCGACCCACAGGGTAAGAATGAGCATGCCCAAGGCCGTGCTGCAGTTGTAGAACTTGCACTGTCCTGTGGCTGGGGTATGGCTAGCGTGGCTGAAACACACCATGGGAGTTAAAGGCTTGGACCACCAAGCTCACTGGGGAAGGGTGGCTGGTGAGGAAGGTTGGGTTGCCCGGAGAAGGGCAGTGGCAGCAGGCAATTATCCTATTCACAGGAGCCCCTGCGCTGTGTTTGGACCAGGTACCCAATAGGACATCTGTAAGGGAAGGGCCTTGTTAAGGGTAGAAAGGACTTAGCAAAGGAGACACCTGGCTGCAAGACCTCTGTCAAGCTATTAGTCCTGACTGCCACCAAAGGGGGCTGAAGGTCCAGGATCTCAGCCGCCTTTCGCACCTCCATGGCAAACACTAGGGGCCCGATTCACAGAACTAACTTAAGACAAAATCTTAGGGCCCGTGGCACTGCCCAGGAGTGGAGTGGGGGGGGAGGTTGTGGGGGATACATGCTTCCGGGTGGGATTCTTGGTTGGATATTTAGCCTGTGGGCACGATCAAGCGGCTGTAGTGCGACCTTGGGGGGGTTGGGGTTAGAGAGGGAGGATGGGAGTTAGGGGGGGGAATCTTATATCTGTTTTCTTTTATTATTCAGCATGTCTTTGTTATGCATCCTGAGCTTATGTCTAACAATGTAGATTGCATGCATGTTCGCATATGTTTTATTTGGCACATGTCTCTGGATTGCAGAGCACTGCGTTGTGATTGCTTATTCACAAATAAAATATGTTTAAAAAAAAATAAAAATCTTAGGGCCCGAATCACAGAACTAACTTAAGACAAAATCTTAAACTCACAACTTTTGGCATTCACTGATTGCACTTACTGCTTTTGGTATTCACAGAATGAACTTACTACTTTTGGTATTCACAGAATGAACTTACTACTTTTGGTATTCACAGAATGAACGTACTACTTTTGGTATTCACAGAATGAACTTACTACTTTTGATATTCACAGTATGGATTAACGACTACTAACTTTACGTCCGCACTCGGGCCGGAAATTCAGCACCCGGAGCGGAATTTCCGCTTATGAGCCGGTATCTCCGCTTACAGTCCGGAATCTTCGGGCCGTAATACACACACTGTGGTTGTTGATCATTTTCCTCAAGGGTAAACACCTGTCCAAGTACTTACCATCCAACACCATGTATCAGCTGATACACTGCAGCCAATCTCAGCCCCACAGGATGTATAAATGCAGAGCAGACACAGACAAACCCTTTCAACATGTCGCTGAATGTGTTTGTTGCTCTGCCCCTTGCCATGCTGCAAAACTACTTGAGGAGGTGGAGGAAAGCAGAGAGGATCGTCAGACAGAGGATCAACCTATTTGGAATGTCCAGCCAAGATGTAAGGGCCAGGTGCCATTTCCCTCCAGAAGTAATCTTGGATATGGTATGTGAGTGGGAGCAGGAACTTGACTCTGTGACCTGCTGCTCCCATACAATAACAGCATATCTGAAGATCCTTTCTGCTCTCCATTTCTTTGCCACTCGGTCTTTCCAAAGGGTCTCCAGTGACCATATGGGCATTTCCCAGGCAAGCCAGTCGCGGTGCCTGCATCAGGTACTGAGATGCATCACTGCTAGAACCCACAACCACATGCAAATGCCCCATACACTGGCCAGGAGACAAAGGGCAGCACGAGATTTCTATCTCATTGCACACTTCCCACGTGTGCTGGATGCAATTGATTGTACACATGTGGCCCTTCAGCCACCCCATCGCATTGCACACATCTTCTGCAACAGACACTGATGGTATTCCAACAATGTGCAAACTGTCTGTGATGCCAGTGGGAGGTTCATTGATGTGCATGCAGTGTTCCCAGGCAGTACCCATGACAGCTTCGTATTCCGCATGTCACCTCTCGCCCGGCGGAAGGCTGCAGGAGAATTTGGCAACATGTGGCTACTGGGTAAGTACCAAGCACTAAAAATGAGGGATAAGTGTTATTGAAATGTCTGAATGCCACACAACATTAACCATTGTACCATAAGAATCATAAAGCTACATACATGGCCCAACAGACACTGCATGTACTAAAGTATAATGTAAGTAATGTTTATTGTTTAGTTAGTTAAAACCATAACAATTTTGAACAACAAAAAAAAAAATTAAAAACAGGAATTGACCATACAATCATTTCATCTCATCATGGAGTTCTAAAAGTTCAATGTTATTAAAAGTTCAGTGCAATGGGTTAATCCCTCGTTAACCGTTCATCCGACCCTTTCAGCACAGCTTTACGAAGGCTTTAAGAAATTTAATCAGTCTTCCATTCAATGGGGGATCTGAGGGGTTTAAGCACGCCATTATTGCAGCTCTACAGGATCTTATGCCTCTTTCATTAAAGCTTGATTTTAGAAAGATCGCTAGTTCCTCCTGGAGTTTTTTGCATATGCAAATTACGTGGATGAAATCTTCTTTGTGGGAGTTGCACAGCCGACATGATTTGGGGCCTGCATGCAACCAAGCAGGCTGGTCAGCCAAATGAGTTGCTTTTTTACATTTATTGAAAAAGTTTCACTCAGGTATGTAGCCGGGGCAAGAAGCTTGTAGTGGTTTATCACCATCCAGGCGTGCGACCTTGATCTAAAAGTATCTTTGTCGTTTAGGGATGATTGGGTTTCTTGAGACTTTGTTTAAGGCTTTCTTAAAAGTTTGATACGGCAAATTGTTGTTCCATAGCTCCGTTGTGCATGTACTTGTTATGGATTTGCGGAGGTATTGATTGAAAGGAGAGAATGTGTCCCCGTTTAGTTCAGACCAAAGGGCTTCATTATTTTTGATGTAGATATGTTTAGCTGGATACGATACCAAGTTTTCACTGTCGCGTACATTCTGCCTATGTCTTCATTTATTAGGCCGAATTCAAGGCGAACCTGGGCTGGAGAGGCCGACCTTTGTATCTGGAACACTTTTTTGTAAACGGAAGCTATCAGTTGATTTAAGAGCTCCCCATCCTCACCGTGGAAGGCAGCGCTGGCATATGTTAGTGTTGGCAGGGTTTTTGCCTTCATTACGGCTAACAAGGGTTTATAGGAGGGGCCCTGCAGGCTTTTAGATAGTAGGCTGAAGGCAAATATTAGGGCACTAGCTCTCTGGGTCATGTACCTTTTTTGCTCCGTGAGGTTTCTTGAGTTATCCATATAGAGGCCAAGGTATTTGAATTTTTTTACCTCTTCTAGTTGGTTTCCGTTGAGCCAGATTGACTGTTTTCTTCTCTGTTGGCTCCCAATCACCATTGTTATGGTCTTGGATATGTTTATTTCTAGTTTGTTTTCTGAAACGTATGCTGACATTTCGTTCAGGCTTCTTTGGAGGCCGATCTTTGTTTGGCTCATTAGCACCACATCATCCGCGTATGAAAGATGCGAGAGTCTCAACTCACCAAGTTTCGGTCAATGGGAGTTGATGCGGTCCAGCCTTTGAGAAAGATCAGATAAAAACAGATTGAAAAGGTGAGGGGCCAGGACACACCCTTGTTTTAGGCCTCTATTGGTTGTCAGCTTCCTCGATAGTCTTGACCCGTCTCCTATATTGATCCTTAGCCAGGTGTTTGAATAGAAAAGCAATATGCCTTTTAATAGCCTTTCAGGGATGTCCCAGGCTCGCAGCTTTTTCCACAGCAGGTGACAATCGACGCTATCGAAGGCAGCTTTGAGGTCTATAAAGCAGAGGTATAGGTGATGTTTCCTCTGCCTGCACTTGTTTGCAATTAGTGAAAGTCCTAAGATGTTTGTCGTTGTCCCTAGGCCTTATCTGAAGCCCGTCTGATTGGCCGGGATGAGATTATGATTTTCAGACCATGCCTTGAGATCTTCTAGGACCCGGGAGGCGTAGTATTTGGCCTCAACATCCAGCAGAGCTATTAACCTGTAGTGAGCTGGTTTTACTCTGTCTCCTCCTTTAAATATAGGGGTCAGAATCAAGCCTTGCCAGTTTACCGATATCATTTTTAAGTTCTCTACTTCTTGGTACAAGATTGAAAGGTAATCACCCCAAAACGAAATGTCGTGCTTAAAAGTTGCTTGAGGGATTCCGTTGGGGCCTGGCGCGCCGTCGTTTCTGCCTTTCTTTATTATGCGTCTGACTTCCGCACTTGGTGAAGACGGGTAACTTGTTATTGCTGTTACGGAAACATTTCCCTCCGATGGATTTGTAACAACCTCTGCCTGCTCCTTTTTTTGGGGGGCGATTACGGAGTCTACGGCGCTGAAAGTTTCTATGACCCTTTTGGGCTCGCCACTTCCCACATCTGGATCCGGAGAGTTTCCCACTAATGTTTCTTGGGAGGATGTTTCCATAAACCTCATGGATAAGAATTCCACCCACTCGGATTCTTGAATATTTGATGATAAGATTTTGGCTGGTCGATTCAAGTTGTTTATGATTACCCAAAATTGTTTTGAGTTGGGTTTTTTTGAGCTACAAAGGAGTTGGGCCCAGAATTTGTCGTTGCTCTTTCTTTTATCATCCCAGAGATCTTTTTTGTAGCGTTTCCTGAGCTGCCTTACCCTGTCCCATGCCGCATTATCGGGAACTGTTCTTTTTAACATCCTTATTGATTTTTTGAGGTTATGTTTCAAGGCTCTCAGCCCTGCCGTTGAAGTTTTTCCTAGGTCAGTAATATGGCTAAGATTGTTTGTCTGTTTTTGTCCAGATGACATTAGCGTAGTTAAGTCCGCTGTGAAGTTTTCCCATGCTTGGATTTTGTTCTGGGTACCAGCTTTACTTGCGGATAACTTCTTTTTTATTTTTAACTGTAGTGTTTCCATTGTATCGTTTGACCATTTTAACCGTTTTAGGTCAACTGTGTGAATGTTGTCTGCAGCTGATACATTTACCTGGTGTTTAATGATTTTTAACTTGAAGTGTACCAGCTGCTATGAGTGGTCACTCCTGGTCGTGAATTCTGGGAGGCTTGGCATAAGTGATACTGAGATCGCTGTGTAGTCCAGTCTTGATCTTGTCTTTCCCCCATGGAATGTGAGCTTAGGGGGGAAGTCGTCTGGAGTTCTACCGTTAATTACTCTTAGCCCAAGAAACTCTAGGGCGTTTACCAACCCCTGGCCTGCATGGTCCACTTTTGGCCTCGTAGGCTGGAATTGATTTGGAACATCAGTAATATGGCTAAGATTGTTTGTCTGTTTTTGTCCAGATGACATTAGCGTAGTTAAGTCCGCTGTGAAGTTTTCCCACGATTGGATTTTGTTCTGGGTACCAGCTTTACTTGCGGATAACTTCTTTTTTATTTTTAACTGTAGTCTTTCCATTGTATCGTTTGACCATTTTAACCGTTTTAGGTCAACAGTGTGAATGTTGTCTGCAGCTGATACATTTACCTGGTGTTTGATGATTTTTAACTTGAAGTGTACCAGCTGGTATGAGTGGTCGCTCCTGGTCGTGAATTCTATCGAGAAATGGGAGAGGCTTGGCATAAGTGATACTGAGATCGCTGTGTAGTCCAGTCTTGATCTTGTCTTTCCCCCATGGAATGTGAGCTTAGGGGGGAAGTCGTCTGGGGTTCTACCGTTAATTACTCTTAGCCCAAGAAACTCTAGGGCGTTTACCAACCCCTGGCCTGCATGGTCCACTTTTGGCCTCGTAGGCTGGAATTGAATTGGAATGGACCAAAGTATGTTATCAGTTACTAGAGCTTCGTCCTCGTCCGGGGTATAAATTAGATTTGAGTTAAAGTCTCCTGTGAGTATCAAGTCCCACAGTGAAAATGTACTCCGGATGTTTGTAATGATTGCGATTAGTTGTTTATTGTGGGCCATTTTTTTCCTTGCCATGGGATGTGCATATGTATTTATCAGGAGGACGGTCTTTGTTCTCCTGGCCGGCCCTGATGTCAATTGAATCAGTTGTATGTTTGGTCCTTCTGAGGCCATCTGTTCGCTTTTAGTCTTTAAATCTGTAGAGATGTATACTGCCAGGCCCCCTTTTGGCCGACCAAAGGTTTTGGTTTTAGTTGCTGGAACTGTATAGTGAATGTAGTTTGCCAAAGGAAGAGCGTCTATTGCCCAAGTTTCATGCAGAGCTATTATATCGTAGTTTTCCCATTTTTTTGGGTGTTCTCCGTTCCCCAGCCATTTTTTTGCCCCTGTGATGTTCCATGATAGCATCTGTATGTTTCTTGGGTCTTGAGTTGCTAGACTATTTTCTGTTGGTCAGTGTGAAGAGTTCGAATTTAGCACTCCTGGGAGCCAACCCCAGTTGTCCTTAGCCCTATCCATACCATTTGGCTGGTTGTTCAGTGGCTCCCTTTTCTGTGCTGTAGAGACACTTCCACCAATTGCCCCTTTGAGGAATGTTTGAGTGCTCTGCGTGCAGTCTTTTCACCTTTGACCATATCCGATTCTGGCGTTAGGGTTGTTATTCAGAGGGCCAGGGTAGCGTGATGTTGCTGGCTTTAGCAGTTTAATTCCCCAAGCTTCAAATTGCGCCTTAGAATCCATGATATGCTTAGAGTCTACTTCAGACTGCCAGGTTGTTAGTGTTAGCTCCTTGCATTTTTGGTGATCCGTTCCTATGAATTCTACTGCCAGTAGGTTCGCTGAGGTCAAATATTTTAACGCTGGAATGTGGGATGTTAGTTTCAGCATATTCCCCCTGTTCAGTATGTCATGGGGCCCTTTTGAATCATATTCTGGGATTAGCAGTACTTGGCGTTCAGTTGGGACATTACAGTGGCTTGTCTGTGGGGTTGGAGCTTCAACCTTATTTCCAACCTTGATGTGCTTTCTATTGTCTATAATTTCAACTTTTATGTTGACATGTTGGGTCTCGAGCTCCGCCGCATGGTCTTCGACCTGGAGCTTATCCATCTCCCGTCCTGGGCTAAAGGATGTTCCTGCTCCCGGATGCACATTCTTTCGGTTTGGCTCGCCTTCTGGTTTCAATTGGGGATTTCTGTAGATTTCCTCCATTCCATTGGTTCCACCAAGACCGAGCATTTGGTCCCTTGGGGTGTCAATTTTTAGGCCATCTGTCTTGCTGTCTCCGCACTTTAGGTTCCCCATGTTTGAGGTTTCTTGGTTTGCGGGCGCCAGACTTGGTTCTCGCCATCCTTCCCCGCAGACTTTCTTGGAGCCATGGTCCGTTTCTATTTTGTGTTCTCCTAACTTGTTTGCTGCTTCATTACCTAGTGCTTTGGCCACAGTGCAATTGGGCGCTGTTGGATTACTGGTCGTAGTTCCTAGTTTTTCGCGGCTACTTATGTCTTCTTTGATGGCATCAATGCGTTGCCCACTTTTGTTCGTTGAGCCTTTAAAGCTTTTGATCTTCGTTGATTGTTGAGTACCGGTAGGATTACCTACTAGGGTGGCTTTTTTAAGTTGCCCATGTTTGTTATCTCCTTTAGGGCCATATGTATCAAGCCTTTTTGGATTCGTAAAGGCCGGAATTCGGCGAATTCTGGCCTTTGCGAATCGCAAAAGGCTGTTTAGCATTTTTTGCTATTTATGTAAAAATCGCATCATAAGGAATCGCAAAAATGTGCGATTCCTTATTTTGCTATAGCATTTAAGGAATCGCAATTTTGCGATTCCCTAAATGCTATGTATGATGCAATTTTCAATAGCGATTTTAGCCTAAGAAATCGCAATTTACCACCAACTTTCTATTGGTGGTAAATTGCGATTTATCATAAAAATTTACAAATTGGCATTTTTAAATGTGGCATGGGATGCACATACATGCCCATAGGGCATGTATGTGCGCCATATGCACACACATGCTGATTTCAGGGGTGCAGCAGGGTGTCCTTGAGACACCCCTGCACCCTTGAAATCAATCTCATTCTGCGAATTCACAAATTGTGATTCGCAAAATGAAATGCATTTCACATTCATTCCTATGGGCCTCCTGGCCCATAGGAATGAATGGGTAAATATTCCTTATTTGCGAATTCGCAAATTGCGAATTCGCAAATAAGGAATAATTGGAAATCGCAAAAAAATAGCGTTTTTCTACATACATACCATTTTGCGATTTCTAAATAGCGATTCCTTAAAAATCGCTATTTAGAAATCGAAAATGGTGATGATGATACATATGGCCCTTAATCTCTGCTTGTTTATCCTTTTCTGCTAGTTCTTTACTCGTGATGCTAGCAGAGAGGTCTTCTGTTGAGCTAACCGAGGCTGTTGTTGTGTTATCAGTCTTTGGTAGGCAGAACATCGGATAGATCTTAGTTGTAAGCTGCTCTGTAGGTGGGGCCATTTTATTGCGTGCTTTCCTATCACGTTTTTTTTGTTTGCGAGATTGTTTTCGATCTTTATTACTTATTCTCTCCTGCTTTTCTGTTTTGTCGTTGTTAAGAGGTTCTGGGTTTGAATGAACTTGGTTATTTTCTATTTTATTTATTTTTAGTTCCTCTTCTTTTTTTTTTTCCTGACCGCCCAGAGTAGATTTGTTGGTTTGAATTATTTGTTCAAGGAGTGTGGGCCAGAGGCTTAATTTGTCAATTATTGGGCTACATGCGCATTGGACAGAATATTTTGCCTGTGCTCTTGAAATCCAATTGTTCATGTTATCCAGTTTAGTGTTAATTCTCGCTATGTGTGTTGCTATGATGTTCATCAGGTCTATTTGAATGTCCATCTTGTCATTTTGCATGTTAAACGCAGCTATTGTGGTCTGTAATGTATTTATTAGAGATTTGGATGTCTCCGAGAAAACATTTTCATACCCGACTGCCTCTCCTTGTTGGCGCTGCGATTTTGATGCATGAGTCTGCTTTAGATCATGGTCTTGGTTGAGCTGGTAGGTGTTATCATTGAGCTCCTTCCAAGGGTTGTTGATAGCGGTTCCCAGGGTTATTTTGGTTCCCTGGAAACATCCCTGTAAGGTTGTGTTATTTTGGGGATTAACATGGTGCGTTCTGCCCGTTTGGTCGATCAGTTCAGCAGTAGTTATTTGCGTGCAGGCTTTAGTTGTTGGTGAGTTTCTTTCAATTGGCCAAACAATGTCTAGGCCTTCTTGGTCGTCTTGCTCCCGCTGGTGGACCTGAGCGGCTGTCTGAAGCCTTGTTAGTCTTTCGTTGTTTGTTACTGGCTTTGGGGTAGAAGATGTATGGACCCCTTGGGCTGTGTTAAGAATTGTTGTAGGGGAATAGGATTTATCCCTGAAGCTTAATGCCCTTTGGTCGGTGTTTGTTGAGCCTACGGTCTGATTCAGTTGATCAGTATGTTCTGTTTATTCTGAGTTTTCTTCGTTAGTGTTGAGTGCAATGCCCTGGTTTTTTTGCAGGTCCGCTTGAGTGGTGCCTGAGCTCAGGCGTATGTCCTCATTGTGTGACGTGCCAGGGCTGGTTAGTTGAACAACTCCTCCATCAGACCAGGGTTTTCCTCATTCTCAATTGGTTTTGGAAGCAACCACTTTTTTATGGTACCCTAGTCTTTTTGTGCCTTGTTTTTTCCGTTCCCTGGCATAAGGAGTGACTGGGGAACTAAAGGAGACTTAAGGCCTGGGATCTCCGCTGATGTGGAGTAAATGGCTGCTCCAGGGTCTTTGAGCAGTAGTAATCGATCGCCCAGCGCAAGCTTTCTTTTGGCGCCTTCCTTTATTTCTCTAAACATTGTTGATATCGGTGATATTAAAGGGCTTTTATGCTTGTTAGCAAAAACTTCTGTTTCTGTGTTTGCACCTTGTTTTTTTTTTTTGCTTGTCGCTCTTGATTTTCTACCGATGGGGGTTGTCTGACTCTCCCCAATCTCATTTCCCTGAGTTGGCTGTCTTCGTAGGACCGGCAGCAAGCCCCCTTAGGGCGGGGCCTGGAGCCATATGTGTTTGGCACGGGCTCTCTTCACCTTTTCCTCCTCTTGTGCCCTTCTCGTTGTCCTATAGCCTTCCTGTCCTCCCGTGTGGTTTGAGGTCAGATGTACAGGTAAGTGCCCACCTTAGAGCACTTGCAGCCCACCAGTACCCACTGCTAATACCCACTGCAGGTACAATAATCCTTCGGGCTCCTGACTCAATGGCCGAAGGAAGGGTCTAGTAGGATCTAGTAGTGTTAGCAGCCCGCTGCTCAGGGTGACACAGCCGCAGTACCTTTTCCATCCTTTCCCCTCCACTCCCTCAGGTCACTCCTCCCGCGTCCACAGCAGTTAGTCACTCCGTAACTCTCAGAGGGGGGTGGGGGTGAGGGGTACTCGGCGGGTATGTGGTAAAAGGGGGTGTTTTGGCACTGTAGGTGCTGCCCACCCGTTAGCTCTGCCGTTAGTTCTAGCAGGCTACTTGCTGCGTGTTGATCGTGCACCTCTGTTCTTCCTCACAGTGTCGTGGCTCGGCTCAGAGCCCCTGCTCCACCCCCAATGCACTCGAGGCTCACCTGAGGGCAGGCGTCCCCCGCGCCACCACACACTCTGCCTGCAGGTCCGTCCCGGTCCATCTGGGTGGTTGCGATAGCCGGAGCCGTGGCTCGGACAAACTCATGGCTCACAGAGACACTGGGGCACTGGGTTACAGGAGCGGCTGAATCCGCTGCTGGCTGGCCGCCGCCCAGCTACCGCCTAGCTACCGTCCTGACAGTAGTGTTTTTGAAGGGCGGGGAAGCGGTGCCGGAGCCTGGTTGTAGCCGGTGCGGGTGTACCGATTTTTTTTTTCCTAAAGAAAATGTCGGCGCTGAGCTGCCCGCTACTCCTCCTTACCTCCCTGCCGCTGCTGGAGCGGTGCGGCGGAGGTGCGGCCCCCGGTCCGGCCCGGTGCTGTGGGGCGGGAATTAGAGGGAATCAGCTGCTGGCTGCGGCTCCGGCTCCCGGCCTCCTGGCTCCCGGCACCTGGCTCTCACTCTCCACAACTATCTCAGCTGCAGCTCAGCGCGATCTCCGCCTTGCTCCACCTCCTGTGCTGGGACCAGTGTTCAACACCAAATGAGATTCACATATAAAGTATAGATTATGTCCTGTGCAAATCAAAAGGGAAATTTAACCAACTGCTCTTTCTTCCCTCCTCAGGCGATGCTGGGTATGCACTCTCCCCACATCTCCACACCCCTTACAGGCGTGCAAACCCTGTACCTCAGCGTGGGTACAATAGGGCACACATACGGACGAGAGCCATCATAGAGCGCACTTTTGGTTTGTTGAAGTCACTATTCAGATGTCTTGACCGTACAGGGGGTGGGCCGCTGTACTCCCCTGAAGTTGTGTGACTAAAATCCCTCCTGAGGCGGAAGCTGGGAGGTTGCTGTATCGCTTACTTTGTGTATATTAACCATAATATCAGCTTGATTTAATAAGCTTTTAACCTGTATCATCAGCTTGATTTGAAAAGCTTTTTATTTGTTCGTCCCCCACCCCCATTGCTGTGTTATTACCCTCTTACTGTGTTGCCTCACTTTGCTCATTCATCCCGGCACCTCAGCTTGATTCGCTAAGCCTTGTTCTATTTGTTACCATCAGCCCCCATTTCCTTCGCTACCCGGGCCACCCTCAGCTGAGCATAGACGCTGAGTCGGCAGGTCCCGGGCAGGCGAAGCAACATAGCGGCCATATTGGGTGGGTGGAAGCGTTCTGACGCGGTCCAGTTGCCGCATAAAAGGAGCAATTCCCAGCCGGCTCGACACTCTGTTGTGGGACTAAAATCCCTCCTGAGGCGGAAGCCGGGAGGTAGCTGTATCGCTTACTTTGTGTATTGTAACCGTAATATCAGCTTGATTTAATAAGCTTTTAACCTGTATCATCAGCTTGATTTGAAAAGCTTTTTATTTGTTTGTCCCCCACCCCCATTGCTGTGTTATTACCCCCTTACTGTGTTGCCTCACCTTGCTCATTCATCCCGGCACCCCAGCTTGATTCGCTAAGCCTTGTTCTATTTGTTACCATCAGCCCCCATTTCCTTCGCTACCCGGGCCACCCTCAGCTGAGCATAGACGCTGAGTCGGCAGGTCCCGGGCAGGCGAAGCAACATAGCGGCCATATTGGGTGGGTGGAAGCGTTCTGACGCGGTCCAGTTGCCACATGAAAGGAGCAATTCCCAGCCGGCTCGAGACTCTGTTGTGTGACTAAAATCCCTCCTGAGGCGGAAGCCGGTAGGTTGCTGTATCGCTTACTTTGTGTATTGTAACCGTAATATCAGCTTGATTTAATAAGCTTTTAACCTGTATCATCAGCTTGATTTGAAAAGCTTTTTATTTGTTCGTCCCCCACCTCCCCATTACTGTGTTATTACCCTCTTACTGTGTTGCCTCACCTTGCTCATTCATCCCGGCACCCCAGCTTGATTCGCTAAGCCTTGTTCTATTTGTTACCATCAGCCCCCATTTCCTTCGCTACCCGGGCCACCCTCAGCTGAGCTTAGACGCTGAGTCGGCAGGTCCCGGGCAGGCGAAGCAACATAGCGGCCATAATGGGTGGGTGGAAGCGTTCTGACGCGGTCCAGTTGCCGCATAAAAGGAAACGGTCTTGCCTCCGTGCAGCGGATGCGTACAGCGGACGCGCCGGATCGATGCGGAGTCGTGCCAGAGTCCTGCCAGTCTGCGCCCGTCCACGACCAAGACGCGGCCGCGGCCAGAAGCACCGCCAGTGCCGGTGATGGTTCACTGACCTCCATCACATATGGTAGGGAGACTCTACTCAGACTAAAGCCAACCCATTGTACTATTGGGGACATTTTGCAGCCAGACCATTTGTCCTCACTCTATCCGTGCCTCCCTTGTAATTCGGGAAGGAAAATATATTATTTATTATTTATTTGAGAATTTTGTAGAGCGCGCAGCGGCCCCAACGGGGCGTCCCAGCGCTGAGAACTCTGAAAATAGAGGTCATAGGGTCAGATGTCCAGTTTTTAAGAGGAAAATAGATGTGTTTTCAGGGATTTGCGGAAAACTAATTCTGTCTGGCAGGTGCATAAGGCTAGTGGAAGTTTGTTCCAGCGCTGAGAGGTACAGACCTCAAAGGTTTTTCCGCCTGCCCGAGATCGTTTAAATCAGGGGGTTTCCAGGAAATGGAGGGTATTGGACCGTAAAGTCCTGGAGTTGGCATAGGGCCGAAGGGTGTTTTTGAGATGTGCTGATCCACTGCCTTTTGATGTTCGAAAGGCCAGTGTCATGGCCTTGAACACACATCTTTTAGCTATGGGCAGCCAATGCAATTTGCGGAGGTGAGGAGTAATATGGTGTCTGGCCGGGATTCTCTCCACCAGCCGGGCGGCGGCGTTTTGGACCGTCTGGAGTTTATGGCAGAGGCCCGCTGTGATGCCAAGGTAGAGGGCATTGGCATAATCAAGGTGGGATATGATCAGTGCCTGGATCACAGTCTTACGGTAGTCCGCCGGCAGGTAGTTGATAAGGCGTTTTATGGTTCTAATCTTGGCGAAACAGGAGGTTGCTACTGTGTGTACCTGATTTTTAAAGCTAAGCTGAGTGTCCCAGCGGACTCCGAGATTTCTCACCGAGTCTTTAGGGGTGGGAGCTAGGCACAGGTCTTCTGGCCACCATATACTAGAATCCAGGGGGGAAGGTGTATTGAAAAAAAGGATCTCTGTTTTTCCGGCATTGAGCCGGAGGGAATTGGCATCCATCCAGCTCGAGATGTCCCTGAGACAAGATTTCAATGGATCAAAAGCTGAGGCGGAATGGGAGTCAAAAGTAAAGAGAAGCTGGATGTCGTCGGCGTAGGAAGTAGATTTGATCCACGTCTGTGCAATCAGCTTGGCCAGGGGGGTGAAATACACATTGAAAAGGAGCGGGCTCAGGGAAGAGCCCTGTGGGACTCCCCATTTAAGCGGTCTGGCAGGAGAGGAAAATGGGGGAGTGAAGACCTGCTGTGTGAGGTCCAAAAGGTAGGATGAGAACCATTTCAGGACAACACGGCCCAACCCAAGGTCCTCCAGTCTTTCCAGCAGGATTTTGTGAGAGACGGTGTCGAATGCTGCCGATAGATCCAGCAGCACCAACACCGCCCTCGACCCTTGGTCAAGCGTCCACCTCACCGAGTCAGCCATTTCAATTAGGGCCGACTCGGTGCTGTGGCCCGATCTAAAACCGTGCTGGGAGTCGTGGAGAAGCCCATGTGATTTCAATGTATTTTGACAACTGGGAGTGTACCAGTCTTTCCAAGATCTTAGCTGGGGCAGGCAAAAGAGAAATAGGCCTGTAGTTAGTGGGGTTGTCTGGGTCCAAATTGGGTTTTTTGAGGATGGGGACTAAGGAGGCATGTTTCCATTTGGCAGGGAAACAGCCCGTTCTGAGGGAATCGTTCCAGATGAGATTAAGGTGAGGGTTGAGAAGGGATGCATGTTTTTTATATTGCTTATATTGATTTGCATTTGATAAGTTCGGCCATAGAATCTGCTTCTGATATGTTACCAAATTCGAGTAGGGTGGGCTGCGGAAGCGAGAGGGTAATGAGTTCCTTTTTTCGCCCTACAGTGTTGGGGAGGGGGAAGGAGGAATAGATAGCCTCAATTTTATCCTCAAAGAATTTAGAAAGTTTGTCGCAAAGCGACTGAGAGGCGGGCTGAGTACGAGTCAGCGCAATGGGGTTTGTGAAGGATCTCACAGTGTTAAAAATTTCCCTAGGACCATTGCTGGCAAGTTTGATTCGGGATGCCAGAAAATCACGTTTGTGTTTTTCGCTCATTCTCCGGTATTCTTTAAGGGCTGATTTATAAGTGGTTTTGCTGTCCAGGGAGAAGTTCTGTCTCCAGAGGTGTTCAAGGGATTTACAGGAGGCCTTTTTCTGCCGAAGCTCATCAGAGTACCAAGGTGCGGAGGGTGTCGCCCTGTAGGTTTTTGTGGGTTTGATAGGAGCTAGGGCGTCCAAGGCCTGAGTAATCCATGAGTCCAGGTGGTCAATCTGTATGTCCGGATCGGACGACAGACAGGGAAGAGAGTTTTTTAGATATCCCAGGAGCGATTCAGGGGTTATGCGACTCCAGTTTCTGCCTGATTATTTAGGGATGATAGCGGGTCTGACGTGGCAGAGAATGTCGATCTCAAAAGGGATGAGGAAGTGGTCTGACCATATAACCGGGATGGGAGTTGTGACCCGGATAGATGGTAGGTTAGAGCAGATCAGATCTAAAGTGTGACCAGCTTTATGCGTAGGTAGGGTAATTATTTGGACTAACTTGCAGGCAGCTAGCGTCGAGATGAAATTGCTGCTGTGTGAGCAGGATTCGTTATCGACATGGAGATTGAAGTCTCCTAAAGTAAAGTAAAGTCCACATTTGTAAAGCGCACAATCACCCGTAAGGGTCTCTAGGCGCTGGGGGCCGTCGGGAAGATTAAGCGAGCTATTGCCCAGAGTCACATGGTGCTGGGCTAACCTGCCGCCGGGGATCGAACCGTGGTCCCCAGATTCCAGCATCAGCCGCCCTGGCCGCGGCGCCACACCTCTCCCTTTGGACCTAGGGTGGTGAAGTTGGCGTAGCATGAGCTAAGCTGAGTGAGATAGTCCGTCAATGCCAGTAAGTGAGAGACATTGGAATGAGGGGGGCGGTAGATAAGAATTCCAGAGCAAGAGGAGCTCGGGGAAATTTGAACATTGAAGGGGAGACCTTCAATACTGTCAGTTTGATCAAATGGGGGGAGGGTAACCGTCCATTTGGATTTATGAATTAACGCAACACCACCCCCAGATTTACCATTGGGTCTGTTTGCACAGATGATGTTATAGCCCTCCGGCAGTGCGAGGGTGATGGCGGGATTCATGGTGTCATTTAGCCATGTTTCGGTTAAGAAAAGCAGGTCCCAGTCGTTGTCCCGAAGGGACTGCCAGATGTCAATGGCGTGTTTACTCAGAGATCTGCAATTGATCAGGGCAGCTCGGAGGGTAAGGGGGGATTGCGTTCCGGCGAGGGGGGGGAGTTCAGGGCGTGAGTGATCCTGATGGTGTAACCAGGAGCGGGAAGGGAAAAATTACAGACAGTGCAGGCATGGGCAGGGCCTTGAGCGTCAGAGGAGGGGAAAAGGCAAATCGCGCACTGGGGGTGTTTCAGAGACAGCAGCTCATTTCGGGTGTAAGTAGCGGTGGTATGGCTGGTGGGTCGGGGATGACTACCGGCCCCGGTCGCGTCCTGATTGCGGACGAGCGCAGACGAGCTTGCCTTAAGCGCGCCTTCGGCGCGCCATCGTCGCGCCCGCTGCGCTCGTCCGCTGCGCTTCCGGTACATGCACATATTTATGGGGATGTGAAGAGGGGGGGGGTGTGGCCTCGTAGTGGGCGTGGCCAAGCCAGGGCGTGGGAGATGGCGGTTTGTGAGAGATCGCCGATTTTAGCCTTTCCAGCGCTCGTTTTGCTGGGGAAAGGGGTGCCTGCACACAGTAGTCGTGTGACAGGAAGGGTAAGTGCAAATTTAAAAAAAGAGTTTCCAAATTACAATTTTTAAAATAACAGTGCTACAAACACAATCTTTCAATCTGCTCCCGGCTGTGCCCCAGGAGTTTTGCAAAGTTGTCTGCGCGCTAGCGAATCAGCGCGCCTTTTAAGACATTCAGCGGGGGGCGTGGCCTCATAGTGGGCGTGGCCCAGTCAGGGCGTGGGAGATGGCGGTTTGTGAGAGATCGCCGATTTTAGCCTTTCCAGCGCTCGTTTTGCTGGGGAAAGGGGTGCCTGCACACAGCAGTCGTGTGACAGGAAGGGTAAGTGCAAATTTGAAAAAAGAGTTTCCAAATTACAATTTTTAAAATAATAGTACTACAAACACGATCTTTCAATCTGCTCCCGGCTGTGCCTCAGGAGTTTCGAGACTCATTGCCCACTCCTGCAAGTGCCTGTTCAGCCTGCCCCGGCTAGTAAAAACCTGATACTCAAGGCGGGACTGATTAATTGTCGCTCCTTGGTTAAACATTCTTTAGACATAGCCCAGACCCTGATGGATAACAAGTGGGATCTTCTCTTCCTGACGGAAACTTGGCTTGGGGAGGAATCTAATCCCGCCCTGTGTCTGGCAATTCCCCCTGATTATAAAATGTTATGTGCCAACAGACAGAGTCACAATCATGGTGGTGGTGTCGCAATGTTAATGTTAATGTTATTGGGATTTATATAGCGCTCGGTTGCCCCAGCAAAGGGGCGTCCCGGCGCTGCGAGCAAAACTAAAAACAGAAAAAAAGAGAGTGCCAAAGGAGAAGAGGTGCGGTTACTGAAAGAGGTGGGTTTTGATGGCTTTCCTGAAAGCCAGAAGGGCCTGCATACCACGGATAGTTTCCGGGAGGCTGTTCCAGAGCTTGGCAGCAAGCAGGCTGAAGGATCGACCGCCCATTCTGGCAAGATTGGTACGGGGAATGACCACCAGATGTTGTCCTTCTGAACGCAGTGACCTCCCAGGAATATACTCCGTCAGGAGGGGGCACAACATCGGGGGGGAGGCGGTTTTAAGGATTTTGAAGGCAAGACAGAGTGCCTTAAACTGAATCCTTTTTCCCACCGGGAGCCAGTGCAGTTTTTTCAGAGCTCCAGCCGCTGAGGAGTGGCGGGGGAGACCTACCAACGCTCTGGCGGCTGCGTTCTGCACTCTCTGAAGTCTGACAATTTCCGCCTGGTTAGCGCCCAATAGGAGGGAGCTGGCATAGTCCAGCCTAGAAAGGATGGTAGCTTGGACAATTACCTGGCAGGTGTGACAGTTGAAGAACTTCAGCGTGGGTCTTAAATTGCGCAGGATGCCGAAGCAGGTGGCTGCGACTTTTTTGGTATGGTGAGTGAATTTCAGTGCTGAGTCGACCCAGACTCCCAGATTTTTTACACATTCCTTGGGCTTAGGCGGTTGGCCTAGAGTATCAGGCCACCAATTACCACCCCAGGCTGCGGTGTTTTTCCCCAAGAGCAGTATCTCCGTTTTCCCCGCATTGAGCTGAAGGAAGTTCGCCGTCATCCAGTTGGTGATGTCAGTAAGGGTCTGCTTGAAATGATGGGCCTCCAGACCGTTGTTACCATTGAGAGCCACCACCAACTGGGTATCATCTGCGTAAGATACTAACGTCAGACCACTGTGTTTAACCACTTCTGCTAGTGGTCGGACGTAAACATTGAACAGGGTGGGGCTCAGTGATGACCCCTGAGGCACCCCCTGTCCAATGTTGTGCTCTTTTGAGATGTAAGGGGGGGTGGACACTTTAAAGGATCTGTTGGCAAGAAAGTCTTTAAACCATCCCAGGGCCGTACCTGTGATTCCAGCTTCCTCCAATCTCAACAAGAGGACCTCATGTGACACCGTATCGAAGGCAGCACTGAGATCCAACAGGATCAGTGCTGCCGTTCCGCCGGCGTCAAGAATGGTACGGAGGTCCTCTGTAACACTAAGCAAGGCTGTCTCGGTGCTGTGACCAGCTCTAAACCCGTGTTGGGAGTCATCCAGAATGTTATTGGATAGGAGGAAGTTGGTGAGGATGGTGTTAACATGTGCTTCTATGATTTTAGCAGGCCAAGGGAGAAGAGAGATGGGCCGAAAATTTTCAGGAAGGGTAGGGTCCAGGGTGGGCTTTTTCAAGATGGGGGATACCCATGCCTGCTTCCATTTAGAGGGAATTTTGGCCGTAGAAAGAGACCGGTTAATAATATTCCGTATTGGTTCCGTGACAAGCTCATTGGCTGCACAGAAGGTTTAGGAGTATTAGGGGGTCGGCCGGGGAGCCAGATTTTATTTTTTTACAGATATTATAGAAACTCTCACGTTCTAGTGTGGGGAGGGAGGACAGACAAGGCCTACTAGGGTCTAAAATAGCGGAAAACTGAGGGGAATAGGGGAAGGTCTGGCAAATTTTCTTTATTTTGTTGGTAAAGAAATTGGCCATGTTATTACATAGGTCTGGAGAGGTGGCAGCAGAAATGGTGTTTTTTTTTACAGTAAGGTCTTTTAAAATTTTAAAAACAGTTTTAGCGGCATTAGTGCTACTGTTGATTTCGGTGGAATAATAAGCCGCCCTTGTTCTACAGACATGACGATGATAGGTTTTTTGTAATTGAACATAGTTATGCTTGAGGTTGGTATCATAATTTTTCCTCCATCCTCTTTCCGCCTTTTTACATTCCTTTTTCAGGGTGGCTAATTCTGAGTTGTACCAGGGGCTGGCCACGTGGGCACGAGCATCTATAGGGTTCAATGGACTATCTCTTCCTTCCCTTTTACCCAAATCGAATCCATAGAAGCATTACCATTTTGTATCAAACTGGATTCTAACATATATATACCGCCCTCCAAAATCTAAGACATCCTTTCTTCCGGTCCTTCTGGACTTTGTGCTCCAGGCCTGTTCCCGCTATGCGAACTTCACCTTGCTCGGTGATTTTAACATCCATGCGGAAAATGATTCTGACCCGATTAGCTCCAATTTCCTTTCCACCCTAACAGATGGCGGATTAATTCAATTGATCGCCTGCCCTACTCATAGGGCCGGTCATACACTTGACCTCATCTGCTCCAACCTGACGGATATTTCTATCAACGATCCTTACCCAGTTATTTGGTCAGACCATTTTTTTATTCCCTTTTCCATTCCTTTAAACCACCAGGACAGACCCTTGTTACCAGCCAAGACGGTGGGCCGCAACTGGAGTAAGATCTCTCTGGACAGTATAGCTACTCATCTCTCTACTACTGCCCCCATGGATGGCCCGGATTTGGACACCAGACTTACTAACTTCAATAGCTGGATATCTTCCGCTATTGATTTCATCGCCCCCATGTTTATTTTTCCCCCCTGGCTGAGCTTATATCTCAGTCAGGAATTAAGGCAACTTCTTATGCTGATGATATTCAGCTTTTATTTTCTTATGAAACTCTTACCCAAACGACATTTGATCCATTAAAAAACTGCCTCCGGAACATCGCCCGTTGGATGGATGACAACTTCCTCTGGACTTGACTCTTCCCCCTCCCCCAAGGACTCGGTAAAAAACCTACGGGTCAGATGGGACTCACGTATCTCGTTCCACAACCAAGTACAGACAGTATCTGCTGCCTGTTTTTCAAACATCCGGATGGTTAAGAAATTCATTAATTTCCTCCCTAGTAACACCAGGAAAACCATTGTACAGGCACTAATAACTTCACACTTAGACTATGCTAACGGCCTGTACCTAGGGCTCGCTTCCGGTTTGTGCTACCGACTTCAGACAGTCCAGAATGCGGCAGTCCGACTGGTTTGTGGCATTTCTCTCCGAGAACACATTTCACCACATCGACGCAGTTTACATTGGCTTCCTATCCAAAAGAGGGCAGAATTCAAAGCCCTCACTTTGGCACATCGTGCTATCAAGGGAAAAGGATCTGTCTATCTTTCTTCTTGCCTCCGTCCTTATAGAAACGCTAGACATCTCCGGTCCAGCTCAAAACACCTGTTGTCAACCCCTAAATTTAAAAAAGCCCGTTCCAGAGAAAAAACTTTCCAGGTATGTGCCTCATCCCAATGGAATAAACTCCCGATTTCCATTCGGATGATTCAGGAGGAGATGCCTTTTCGGAAAGCACTGAAAACCTTCCTCTTTTGTTAAAATCACTGATGTAAGACACAGAAAACCTGCAGAAGCGCCGGGACACCCCGTTGGGGTAGCTGCGCGCTATATAAAACACACTAAATAAATAAATAAATAAGATCACATTAGTCTGTTGTGTTTTGCACAACATTGCTTTAATGCATGGCTTACACATACCTCTGGAACGTCGGCTAGCTCTGAATCTTGGAAACCGTGACATTACACATAACCGAGGTCAGGGTATGCAAGTCCGTGATCAGCTTGTTGCCATGTTTTTCACATGAGCAACCTGTAGTGTCATGGACAAAATGTGGTTTGCTATCTGTTGTAAAAGATGAAACTTGGAAAGACACAACTGTGTCAATATATTCCATCCTGAGACTACTTTGCAAGCCACACTCACCGTATGTAAATCACGGTTATTGAACAGTAGTCAAAAGGTTGAGCATGCCTCAGGTCATGTGCCCATGTCAGCGATCAGTGTAGTGGATGTCCCTAAACATTCTATTCACGCAGATGAAAAACGATACATGTTCTGAGAGACCTACCTGGTCCTTATGCGGATGGGTCACTCAATCACAAAAGGCCATAACCATTGCAGTCTCAGGCCTGTGCACTCAACAGATTTGACTCCCCCACAAATGATGGACCCACAACATGAGTGATAATGTCATGGGTGAATCAGGCACCATGTGTCTGTGATATACAGCACTGCTCTACCCCAATTTTACGTAACACATCACACAACTCTTGTAATGAGCACTCAATATGGACTACATGTACCATAATGCAAAGTAGGAGAAAACGAAACTGGGGTTTGATGTTGTATCACCCTTCCCCCCCCCCTCGTCCGCACAGAAATTTAATTAAATGGTCTGTTTCCCCTTTTCTTACATGTTCATGATTTTAACCTGCACTGCCATTTCAGGTTTTTCCACAACAGAACTGCAGGATGGCAATGGATTTGATTAGTGATTGTGGATGGATCAGGATGAATACAAAATAGCTGCCAACAATTTCCTGTGATGTATTTCCTGTCTCCCACTTCCTGTATAACAATTCCTGTATGAAATAATGTGTTCCGGGTCAATTTCGGAGATTACGGGCCAAAACCGTAATTTCTGGTTTTGGACCGTAATGCGCAGATGAAGACCCGCCGCTCCGGAACCGGAAACTACGTTTTCGGGCCGTATCCTCCGAAATTAATCCGGAACACATCATTTCATAAGGGAAATGTTACCAAGGAAGTGGGAGACAGGAAATACATCACAGGAAGTTGTCGGAAGCCATTTTGTGTTCATTCTGAGTCATCCTCTATCACAGATCAGATCCTCTGCCATCCTGTTGCTCTCATTAACCTTATTTGTCCCAAAATGGCTGAGGGTTTAGGAGAAAGCACCCCCTTTCACAGAAAGGGAATTAGACATCTTGGTAGAGGGGGTGCTGGCCAGATATCCTCAGCTATATGGGGACCCTGAATACCAGCTGAGCACTGCAGCCCAGGCCGGGCTATGGGCCAACATTGGTGAGAGCTGCAGTGCAGTGGGAGTCCACACCAGGAGTGCTAGGGCATGCCCCAAGCGCTGGGAGGACCTAAAGCGCTCGACCCGGCACAAGGCTGAGGAGCTGGTGGGCCAGTCTTCCCAGCACCATGTGCATCGTCCTCGCCTCTCCCCACTGTACAGGAGGGTCATCCGAGTAGCTTGGCCGACCCTCCATGCTCAGCTGGAGGAGCATGAGCAGGAGAGACCTGGTAAGTGCATCCTATGCCAACTGTGTCTGGGAGTATGATGTGATTAAAGACAGTGCTGTACCATTGTGTGTTCCATGCCTTCATTCACCTATACCATGTTCATGCAGCAGTCATCAAGAATAAAAAGGCACACTGTGGCATATGGATTGTACAGGGCAGAGTGCATTTTGGGAGTAGTTTCTTCCTGACAACTGGGTAAATGAGCCACACTTGTGCATTTGTGTTGTAATTTGCTTTGCCAGCAACACTACCAGTGAACCAAGGGAATCATAACTGATGTGTGCATTGGATGAGAAATGGTACAGACACTATCCAGTGTTTGTATGGCAGGCCAAACGGTTTTGGATGCCTTCTCTTGCATTGCATTTGTTGAGTTTGGGTTCTAATTGAGACAGATCATCATGTGCCATGGGGTCAAGACGGACTTTGAGATCCTTGCCTCACTCCTAAGTGTTTCTAAATTTGCAAAGTGTGTCCACTGACACACGTCTTACCCTCAGTGGCTTGTATGCCATTTCACCTGTACAGGTAGCTGTCACAACGGCCCACCACTGGTCACCGGTGTACTGCACTACCTTATCAGTCACCAAAGCCAATATGTGGAACTGGATTGTTTGATTTTGTGAGGGTACATCAAAAGGCTAGACTCACAATGTAGCTAAACAAATAGCCCAGACCCATGTGGATGTGTGACCCACATTCGGCATTTGTCTTGTTGCATACAATGCTATACAGCAGATGACATTTGTCTAGACATCTAAGAGCTGCGACTATTTATTACTGGGAAATTTTGATTAAATCTGGACTCTCTCGGTTCCCCTTTGGTGGACTGTTTTTTTAACTTGCACATGTAGCAGTGACAGGACACACCAATCACAAGAATGCCAAAGTTGAGGGTTGGCCAATACTGTTGTGTAAGCCACAAATATTCATGTGAGATGTCCATGTCAGACTCAATTCAGGAGATGACAGTGAACATACATGTACTGTAAGCTCATAAACACTGACAACTGTATAATGTGGTCAGAGGAAAACAAAGTCTGACCTTGGCTCATCTATGTGTCCGTCCTGAATAAAACAACCACTACATCATGATTTTGCCTACATTTCAGGAGGCACAGCTTTGCCGAATGGCCAAACAGTCCCACCCGGACTGACAAGGAACACAGATCTGGTGCTACAGCCCAGGTGGAGGCTGTGGACATTGGGGGGAGAACCCCGACACCTCTGGCCATGGTGGAGTGCTACTCTTTCCCTGACTATTCACCTGTGGGTTCAGTCGAGGTGTCCTTGGGGCAGGCCAATACACAACCTGGCCTGCCATCAGCCCCTCCCTACCTCCAGAGGCCCCCATTCCACCGGGGACTCCAGCTGCATCCCCTGCAACCAGCCCTCCTCATCGTAGCCGCCTGCTCGACCACAACAGCAGCTCCCCACCTGAGGCACCACATCCCTCCACTCCCACCCAGGCCTCTTCCTGTGACTGTCCCAGAGGACTTGAGGTGGATGTGTGAGGGTCAGCCAGACATGCCCCCTTGCATCATGCTGCAGATGTGTATGGAGATACGCATGATGCGAGCGGAGGTTGTCGGAACTCTGGCCACCCTCATCACCAGCGTCTATTCCCTGGTCTTAGCCATGTCGTCTGTTGTTTCCCAACTCCCTTCCCATACCAGCGTCAATGTCTCCCCCTGTCTGTTGGCCCACACTGTTTCCCCATACCCCTCATGTGTCACAAACCCATGTAGTGCCTGTTCCTGCACCGACCAGCCGTGTGTCTGCATCAGACTCGAAGATCTGGACATTGTGGTGTTATAGGATGACCAGAAGGACAATTGACTTTTTTTTTTTTTCAAAACAAATTTTATTAGGTTTGGCAGTTGACAGCACAATAGAAATAATCCACCGCTCCCCTAGTAGCAGAGAGGCAGTGGGCATAGCAAAAACAGCAGAATCAAATACAACCAGCTAATATTTCCCCAGTACCCACCCACCACTAACCCACCCGGATCCCTCCCCCCCACCCCGCACGGTGTCTGTATTGTCCATCTAGAGGAGCTTAGCAATCGTAGACGCTGCATGTGAGCCACGTCGCCCTAAGCCAGTTCAGACGCGGTCCGCGTCGGCAACCCGAGGCTCCGGGGGGTCCAGCAGAAGGCCTCTGTAGTCAGCCCATTTCTTCCAGATCTTATAATGTTTTGCAGGACACCCCCTCGCCTCAAATATCGGGCGTTCTAGTCCCATGTTAAAGTCCAAACCTCGTTTCCACACCTCCAGCAGTGGGGCTCTAGTAGCCTTCCATGCTCTAGCAATGTCCCTCTTGGCCACTATGAGGCCCAATAGGAGCAAGTGCCGCTTGTACAAATTCCCCCCCACCTGTTCCATGACATGAAGAAGGCCTAACTTCGGCGAGCGGGGGAGCTCCCAGCCCAGCACCTCTTCCAGGCAGTCCCACACTCCTGACCAAAATCTCCGCAGTCTCACGCACTCCCACACCGTGTGAAGAAAGGATCCCACAGCACTGCCGCACCTCAGACATTCCGGGGAGGCAATCAATCCCGCTTTCCACAACCGTTCCCTCGTATAGTACGCCCTATGGAGGTATTTGAATTGGATAAAGCGCAGGCGCACTGCAATCGCAGCCCCCCTAGGGGCCTCCAGGGCCTCCCTCCAATCCTCCTCTTCCAAACTCCCCAACTCTCCTTCCCACACCAACCGCAGTTTGTCACGGGAGGGGGAACAATGGGTGACGAGCGTCTGGTATATACTAGAGATTTTTTTTGTGTCTAATTCCCCCATGAACAATTTAGCCTCAAGAGGACTAAATTCTGGCAGTGAAGTCAAGTTTGCTAAGGTAGGGGTCAGGGCATGTCGGAGCTGCAAGTATCGAAAGAATTGGGATTGGGGCATATCATACTCATCTCGCAGAGCCTGAAATGACTTGAGGACCGGGCCCTTCATAACATGACCCAGCGCCGAGATGCCGATCGCGTCCCAGCCATCAAAGCCCCGCAGGGAAGCCAAAGCCGGTAGCCTCCCATTATGCCACAGCGGGGTTTCCCCCGTCAGTCTGTTCCACCATCCCATACGGCGGAGGGCGTCGCGCCACACCCGGAACACCGTCTGTGTGACTGCCGGGAGTCTTTTGCGGAGTGCCGCCGAGTACAATATCGTATGTAGCGTGTGAGGGTCCATAAGGTACCTCTCCAGGGCGTAAGTCGGGTCTCCGCGATCCCCATACCACCACTCATTGAGGACCAGCAGGTGTGACGCCTGGTAATACGACAGAATGTCGGAGGCCGCTAAACCCCCACAGTACGTCGAGAGGAAACATGTGCGGAGCGCCACCCGCACTGCCCCTCCCGTCCACAAGAACCGGCCCAACACTGAATCCACCTGCCGAAACCATTGCCGCGATATCGGGTATGGATAATTTTGAAGCTGATAGAGGAGGCGAGGCAGGGCCACCATCTTAAAGATGGCCGAGCGTCCATATACATTCAGCGGCATCCTGGACCATATTTGTGTGTCCGATCGTATTCTATCCCACACGGGTAGAACATTGCGGGACCACGACACCCCTGGCATGTCCGTCAGAAAGACACCTAGATATTTAAGGCCTCCCTCCGCCTCCTGCAGGGCCGAAGCCCAAGGACCCAAGGCACTCCTATCTCCCAGGACCCACAATTTGGACTTCCGTACGTTCAGTGTAAGGCCGGACACGTCGCCGAAGATACGCATTATGTCTAGGACTCTGGGACCGGATCTGTTCAGGTCCGTAAGAAAGAAAAGGACATCATCGGCATAAAGCGCGATTCTGTCAGTCGGTCCACCCACCCATTCCACACCACGCAACTGCGCATCTATCCTCACCCAGGCCGCCAGTGGCTCCATCGCTAATGCAAACAGGTAGGGCGAGAGGGGGCACCCCTGCCGCGTGCCCCGACCTATCAGAAAGGAACCGGACACCGCGCCCGCAACCCGCACCGCCGCTGTCAAGTCAGTATAGAGTAAGTGAATGTAGGACAGAAAACGGGGGCCCGAAGATATGGCCAGCTCAGGGAATCAAACGCGCTATCAATATCTGCCAGTAATAGGGCCGCCGGTATATCAGCCGCACGCGCCGCCTCCACCACCAACTGCGCCCTGCGAATATTATGTCTAGTCGCCCTGTGGGGCATAAAGCCGGCCTGGTCTGGGTGGACCAGGTCCGATATATAGGGAGAAAGGCGTTTCGCCAGGACAATTGACTTTTTGACTGATGCATCTATGTGGACAAAAATGTATTTTCCCCTTGTAAATAGACTGGTTTCCCTGACGCTCCCTGACATGTTATATTTTTGTTGCCCAACCCCTATCCAAGTTCCCCTCTCCATCTGCATTAAGATCATCATTTGTTTTCCTTTCTCCCTTCCAAACGTACGGTTGTTCTAATGATCTAACATAAATATGTTTGAGGAATCCTACTTACTTTAACTTGTTTGACTTCATTGTGAATGTCTGGTACAGAAAATGGACATGTGTCTGGTGAGTCCTCTGTATTGCACATTATGGGTTGTTGCAACGATGGGTGACACGTGTTCCTGTGTCACACACACACATATCTCCTCACATCTCCAGGCCACCTACATCGTTATACAGGACATGATACACAACAGAATCTTACTTGGGAAGATCTTTACTTTTTCTGTACACATATTCACAGTGGCCAATCCAATTTTGGGATGTTGTCAATGGTGATCGTGCTTGCGACATCGCAATTTTGGAGGTGATGATCGCTGTGAGGGATCAGGTCTAGCTTTACGCCTACGTGTATTTGGGTGTTGTCCATGTGCCTGTACAGGGTGACCTACATGTGCAGGGGCCGATGGTGTATGCACAGTTGGTGTTTGTGCCTGGACAAGAGCTGGTTGTGCAGGTGGTGGGAGTGCCTGTTGAGGGGTTGCTGGTGGTTGTGCAGGTGGTGGGAGTGCCTGTGCAGGGGTTGCTGGTGGTGGAAGTGCCTGTCAGGGGTTGCTGGTGATTGTGCAGGTGGTGGGAGTGCCTGTACAGGGGTTGCTGGTGGTTGTACAGGTGGTGGGAGTGCCTGTACAGGGATTGCTGGTAGTTGTGCAGGTGGTGTGAGTGCCTGTACAGGGTGCCGGTGCAGATGTGTACCTTTGCTGTGGTCCTGGGCAGTTGGTGGTACAGGTGTGTGGATGTGCTGTCCTGCAGGCAGATAGGATGGCTCCCCTCCCTGCTTTGACCATGAAGGGAGACTTTGGATCACTTTCAACATGACCTCCATTATCTTTATGGCCAAGATATGGTGTCTTGCGCTCTTCTCCCTTTGGATGGATATCATGTCTCTCATATTCCCGGACATGTCCTGCCAAGTTCTATCCATCCTATCCAAAACATGGCTCAGTCTGTCCACCACCTGAGGGAATTGGACCATGTCCTACAGGGACTTAGGCATGTCTGACAGGGTAGCCCCTATGGCACAAATGTCCTGCCTCACATCTGCCTGCTGTTGGAAGAAGTCCTGCTCCCACTGGCCACTACAGCCAGGTGCAGGCCCCCTCTGCAGGTGTCTGCCTTGGACGGGACCAGCAGGTCCAACAGCGGGGGGGTGGCCGGTGGAAGCCTGTGAGCAGGAAAATGGTGCCCTGGGGATACCTGCACCACAACAGGGTTGGTACCTCCCCCAGATGATGGAGAGAATGCCGGGGATTCACTGTATAGGAAAGAGCGTGTAGGAGAACCACCATCTGGGTCCTGGACGTGAGGGCTGTGAGGGAACGATGTCTGTGTTGGTCGGCGTGAGAGCCGGGGCTGGTTCACCCTATGCTGGGGACAGGCAATTGTTTGTTTTGGAGGAGGCTGACGAACGTTGCTGGGCGGAAGATGTGACTCCATGAATGATACTGGCAATGTGGTACGATTGCTGTTGATGGCATCCAAATCGTCATCCCGGACTGGATGGACATATAGTCGACATCCTCTTCCAAGTCTTCATCCTCAGTGACTTCCTCCGCCTTTTACACAGTTCTTGCTGCCGACATAACTGCCTGGAGTATCAGTAGATTTTCCCCTCTGATTCCCGTCGGCCCACACTGGTTGTAGGTCTGTCATCCTCATCCTCTTCATCCACTGGAACACAGAGGTTGCAACCGTGTTAGTGATTGATCTGGTATTACATGTGATGCAACAGAAGAGTTGGATTAACTGTACTTTGCATCAACAGATGAGGATCATGTGACCTGGTTAGTGTACCAATACAAATGACAGCTCTCACCATAGCACTGAGGTGTTAAACGGAGATGTACATTATACAAGCAAACTCATCAACTCCAGCCACAACTTTCTGTCCCTTCGCGATCACCCCTGTTCTCAAATGCTGAACCTGTCTACTCATTGATGTTATTGACATGGTTGTCCACGATCCAGCAGCTGTAGAGGGAAGTGACAAAATTCTCAATGATCAGCATTACTAATTGCCAAACATGCACATGTGACACTCATAATATGTATGTCACTTTATAAACAACATCTGCTGATTCCATACAGAAGGGGATCTTGATCTCTGTCATGGTTTAGTAATCTAAGCTAGTGACACACTTTATGCCTGAATTACCTCATGGACGGGTGCGAGAGGGTTTCACTGCTGCAGCCAGGATGTCATGCGTTCCCCGGGATGGTGTGCGTTGCACTGGTGTCATCCTGTCAGCAGCTGTGATGAGACATACTTGTCCATATTTCAGTACAACAGATGGTAGCTATGAGCTAACATGTCATTCTCAATAACCATTGACTGGATAATCCAGGACAATGTACGGCATGTTTCCCTCATGGGCTTTACATGTGGGCCCCTGCTCACATGTCGTAGTTGCCAGCTGTTACCTCTACACAGCACTGACATCAATAAGATGACACATCAACAGACAAACTTGTATGAGAAGGTTACTGAAATTTCAAGGAAGGGGATAAATGACTCCTCCGCATTACACTGATTACACATTCACCATTAAGACCAACAGGTTTCGTGAGTGTAATGTTGTCTGTTAGCAAGTCAAAAGTTGTTCATGTGTGAGATGTGCAATAGTCAGGTACATAATGTTTGTCATTTGTGCTTCCCTACCCAAGAAGTCACAAAGCTCATTTCTGACTGAGAGAACACAGATTTATTATGTCTATCCTTTGAGTGTCCTCTCTTTGCATACCCTAATTCCAACCCTGTAATTCACTATTAGGACATGCTACACACACCAGGGCATGTCCAACCTTATACTTACCATGCACCCTGCCTTTGGGCCTACCATAGGGGTGCCTAATATGAAGCAAAGGGAAGGTTTAGGGACTGGCAAGAGGGTTCACTGGCCAAGTCAACATGGCAGTCACAGACTGCACACAGGCCTTGCAATTGCAGGCCTGAGACACACTTTACAAACTGCTTCTGTGGGTGGCACAAACGGTGCTGCAAGCCCACCAGCAGCATTTGACTCACAAGCCCTGGGCGCACATGGTGCACATGGTGCACTGTACTAGGGGCAGACGGTAAATCAAATAACCCAATCATGGAATCACTAATCAATACATCAATTTAACATAGGGAGCACTTGCACTGTGGAACTGATTAGCAGTTGCACAGTGCCCAAAACATATAACCAGCAAAAACATATCAAAACAGAGGAGGCAATCCGTCAAAAATGGAAGGGAGACTCACGCCAAGGATGTCAGGTATAAGAAGGGAGAAGGATAGAGCTTGTCCATGCTCATTACTCCGAAGATAGGAGTGGAGAGCTTGTCCATACTGATCACTCCTCAGGTAGAATGATACAGCTTCTCCATGTTGGTCACACCTGAGAGAGAAAAACAGGGCTCATCTGTGCTTATCACTTCTCAGGTAGAAGAATAGAGCTCATCCATGCTAATCACAGTAAACCAACTGTAAATCTGTCCATGCTGATCACTCTAAAGAGATGATGGGAGAACATGTCTATAGTAATCTCTCTAACAATGAGAGGGCAGAGGACATCCATGTTAACCACTATGAAGGAAAATGGGGGGTCAGTTATATACTTCATGACTATGAGGCTTGGAGGGAAGAGATTTCCTCTGAAGATATGATGTCACTATGACGTAATTGGGGAGAACTAGTCTATGGTTCCGTTAAGTTCAACAGGAGATATTGTCCTTGTTGATTCATCTAATTATAAACTGTAAACTTGGGCATGATAATCAAGCAAAGATCATCATTGTTGATTGCTTTGAGGACACTTGTCTATGCTGACAAGCCTAAATGGTAGCTAGGAGACCACCTGTGCTGATCACTCTATAGATGAGTTGGGAGTGTGAATCTGTGCTGATCACTTATGAAAGGTGGGGAGAGATTATGCATACTCAATGCTCTGAAGCTAGGGAGGGGTGTTGGAAGAAACACCAAAGGAGAAATAGGCTCGGAGGGTTCATTGACACCTTTCCTGACAATTCAGCCCAACACACTATTTTACCCACCCCAAACACTGTTCAGTTAACATTTAGCTTTAAAATGTATACATTTCCATTTTACACAAAACGAGTGCATGTTAAACACTATTGTTCTAAAACATCTTCAAATGATATAGACTCATTATTGTGCCTCGAATCTGAAATCAAGAGATTTCACACAAATTTCTCACTTGAGCCATATAACTTCCCTCTTCCCAGTCGCGTAAGCGCACTGGACAAGATGGCCGCCTCCCGATAATTCTCTCGTTTTAGTCCACATTTTTGAAAAATTTTAACCCATTTTCAGGCTTTCTTATCTGCGCAGGGGGTCATAATTTCATCTCTGTGGCCAGTGCTTCATGTGGAGGTTGTAGTTGAGCCTTTCTGTTCAGTTTGAACGGCTTTTGGTTGTCCTGTGCTTTCCAGTGAGCTGTCCTGAGGAGTGCTGCAGGAGTTTCCTGTCAGGAGGGCAGTGACATTTCAAGGAAAGTGCGAGGCTGAGGCCTAAAACACACTCACTGCTAGTTTTAGCTGTTGCACAGTCTCCTCCTTTGATAATTTCTTGTTTAATTTTATTTTCTTCACATTTCAAGTGAGTTTGACGTCTTTTATACATATTTTGCAAGGAAGATATTAATATGGAAGGAAAGAATATGCTTATTACAACTAACAAACGTAAACAAACAATTTCTCCTCCACCAGTGAAGTAAAAAATTGTGGCTACCAATGAGCCTTCTTTAGTTACTTTATTGGAAGAATTACAAGCAGTACGCTCTAATACAGACAATTTTGATTTGGAAATAAAAATATTCGCAAGGACATAGCTAGTCTTTCAATGAAAGTCTCCAACAATCACAGAAAAATTCTGGATAATAAAGCAAAAATTGGCACTATGTTGCCTCCCACTGCAAAATGGAGCCCATGATTACTCTATTCCTTGAATTAGAAAATCGTAATAGGCAGTATAATTTGTGCATCTTTAATTTACCAGAAGGTGTTGAAGGTAGTGACATGCAGGCTTTACTTGGAAACGTTATTTCCTGGTCTTTTACAGTTCAATCAATCAGTTAATCAAGTTAAAATTCCCAGAACAAATTGAAATTGATAAAGCACGTAGAATTCCTTCTCATCGTAATTCAAGCAATGTTAAACTGTGCCAAGTCATTTTTAAAGTCCTCCGTCTCCATCATCTGGTACTAATCCGGAAAGCTGCAAGAGATTCAAGCTTTGATGGTTAATGGAAGTAACATTTTTATACATCACGACTTCACCAAGGAAACTGCTCAAATTTGCAGAGAATTCGGTGACCTTAGAAATCAACTAAGAAGCGTTGGCTTTAAATATGGTCTTTTTGATCCATCAATGTAGGAGAGTAGGGTCTGCTATCCTATGGTCACCCCAAATTTTTGCTTTTTGCTTCACTGGTTTTCGACTACTGAGGCTGTGGGCCTGCTGATCAGACCCCCAGCCTGCTGTTCTCTCACTAAATTACTGACACATGTGCTATAGGCACATACCAATTGGAAATGGACTCCTTGTCAGCCCCTGTATAATGCACTATAGGTGCCCAGGGCATAGGGGCCACCAAGGCCTACCAGGGGCTGCAGCATATCTTTTGCCACCCCTGGCTGGTTCTTAAATTGACACAACTGGCTGATCACTCAGCTGGGGTAAGGTGGTGTAATCACCCCTTGCTTAGATATAGTATACCTATATCTAAACCTATATCTGGACACATGTAAACCTGTGAGCCACTCCTATGGAAGGCCTCATCAATCCTGGAGGCAGAGTGCGTGGTTTTATGTGAGATGGAGCTCTAGCATGAGCTGAGCCTGTCTGCAGCTGTCGGGAACAACTCCCTAAGCTGTTTCAGGATAATGCCATACCATATACTCTTAAGTGCCTTATAATCCTCGCGGTTAAATAGCAACTTTGGTTTGGCTTTATCAAAACATGTCGTGTAAGGTGTCATACGATTTGGAATACTATCCCCTCGCCAGTTCTGGCGACGGGGATAGCATTCCACCCCTCTAGAGGGGTAAGACATGTTCCTTTACTGTAATGCGGTTAATTTCTCCAAAGACCTTAGATCCACAAAATGGATGCCTCTGCCACAGACAAATGTCTGGACCCCTGCAGCTGACCGAAACTCGGCCAAATGGGTCCTGGACAAAGGGTTTCCTGTCACAGGAGGGTGTCACCGCCCTCCAGACAGGAGATAGTGGATTGTAGCAGGGAGGTCTGAAAGAAACCAGACACTGCCTGGGGCGCACAAGGCTGCCCCTTGCATAATCCGGCCAAACCGGTTCTGGGGCACTCCAGCCCTCGTGCCAGGGCGGCCTGGATCAAAGGAAAGGGGTGTATCCACCCCCTTCCTGGGTCCCACCCATAGGGGGGGACCTAGCAGGTAATCACGCCCCCCAGATTGGAATAAGAGTGGGAGCAGTGCCAATGCACATCAGATTTCCTGGAAGAAACATTAGAAACAAAACTCTGGACGCTTGGACCTCCATCTCAACGTGGAAGCCCGAAGAATCTCCCTTGTGGTCAAGGAGTGACCACCCTGCAGCAGCAGGCACCATCCAGCCCTCGACGTCTACTTTGTTGCAGTTCCCGCCGGAACTCGAGCGACTGAGATCGACGAGATCAAGCTTGCCTGCCTTCCAACAGCCCGATCCACAGTCCCTGCAGAGCTGAGACCCGTGGAGGCGACCGGAAGCGTGGGGCACGCCATCTTGAATTGACCACGAGACGCTGACCGTGCAGCCCACGAGTGACCCTCGAAGCTGTGCACCGGGGTTTGAGAAGCCCCCACCCTGAGCTACTCCTGAGCCGAAGTTCAGCCCTCCACACTCGACGAGTGCTGCGTGGGGCCCTTCTGCTCCATTTGGCTCAACGCGTTGGCCCGGTCACTTGCCCGCTGGCTAGTGGTCCCTGTGCCGACGAAACTACAAAGAAGACTCGTGAATCTGGTTGCTCCAGATCCACACCAGCTCCCCTGAAAAGGAGCCCCGACTCTGACCTTCCTGGTCCGAGTGAGAAGCAATCTTCTGATCCCGCGTGGATTGCTCTTGCCAAGTGTTGTTTGCTCCAAACTTGAAGCCGACTGCACCGACGGTGAGAGCCTGCGTGGGACAGATCGTGACCTGCTCCTGGACGTCACAGATGCCCCAGAGCCCACGTGACAGCGGAGAGAAGCTCCTCGACGACCACCTGATTGCGCCCGACATTGCCTGGTTCCGTCCTGGTTCCACCCTGGTCACTGCTGAGTGACCCAGACTCTGTCCCCTCTGCTTTCAGGTACCCTTCGACTTGAGTCCATCCTTGGACTCCACCGGACACTTCATCTTCAACCCCCCTGCAGCCCTTTCAGCTTCAAGCACCAAGAGCCTGCGTGTCAAAACCCGACGCCACTTCGACCCTGTGCACCCACTTCCTGTGGGTGAGGTAACTTTGCTCCGCCGGTGTTCCCACACCGGTGCACATCTCTAGGGTCTGTGTGTTAAGTTTTGTCCCTCTAGGTCCAGCGGAAGTGTCCTTAAACTTTAACTTTATGACTTTTACGCACCATTGGTTAACATTGGTGCATGCGTGCGCTTTCCGCACATCTCCCGAATCCCGAGGGCCATTCCCGACTTCAGCATTGCTTGTCCTGACTGCTCCCAGCGATTCCCTAGGCCCTAGGCCTAACCACTGCTCGAGTGGCATCTCTTATACCACTTGTTTAGTATATGGTTTGAGTGGCCACCCGCCCTCATCCATAATTGTGCAACTTGTATGTTTAAACAGTGCTTTTGATTTAACGCTTGTGCCCCTTTATTCATAAAGAATACTGGGGATTGTTTTTAGTAATAAACACATATATTTTTATAATATATACTTGTGTGGTGTCCTTTCATTTGATATTACAGGATTGTATGTGGTAAAACAGCTCGCTTAACACGACCTCTTAAGTTAAGCCTTTAGGCTGCTTAGTCCATGCTACCCCTAGGATAGCTTGTCTAATAAGGTTGACTTACAACCAGACACCATAATGGATTGTTTGGTCTGATAATAGGTGGTTCCAGAATTGGAAACATCACCTATCAGGCCAACTTCTCACATTGGTGAGCAGCGGTGCGGATTTGAGCTTGCTGTTGTTTTACCATTGCAATCTTTGTATCAAATTGAAAGATCACATCAAGTACCTCTAGGTACATATAAATCAAAAGCTTAGCATATTAAGTTCTACTGAACTTAGTAGTTGTAGATTAAAGGGATTAGCACACCCTGACTACAACTCACTAGCAAGGTACAGTAGGAAAACACTTAGTGTAGGTAAGTGCACCACTTACACCTCACTAGCAGCCATGTCTGACACAGGAAAAGCCTCAGGGTCTACTCCTGTGACAGTTGACCTTACCCAGGCAACTTTTGGATATGACAAACTAACCCGAAGAGACTTGATTGCCTTGTGCAAAGCAAGAGGGTTAAAAAGGGGCAGAAGCCCAACCTGCCAAATCCTGGTAGAAATCCTAGAGCAGGATGACTTAGAAAGGGCAAAGGTAGCTTCCCTAGAAACAGGAAATGGAGGGAACCCCCCTGTAACTGACCCCCCTCAGGAGGAAGATGAGGAAGAAGAAGAGGAGGAGGAGGAGGACTCAGAAGTTGAGGACTTAGAAGATCAGGATCAGAGGGGTAGCCAGGTCCCAGTTGCCAGGCTTAGCCAGGCCAACTTAGACCTACTGGGGAATGGAGAGGGCCAGCACCTCCCCAGATCCCACAATGTTATTCTCCCAGGCAACAGAAGAGTGAGATCTCCCTCAGGGGATTCTCATATTTCTAGTGCCTCCAGAGAATCACAGAGAGGCATGACTGCTTCTCAAAAGCTAGAGCATAGGGCCAGAATGAGGGCTGTCAAACTCCAGATAGAGAGGGAGGAGGTAGCCTTGGCTCAAGCTAGACTTGCCTTGGCAAGAGAGCAGAAATTAAGTGGCTTAGATGCCACTGGTGGCAGCAAATTTCCAAGAGAAAAAGACAGGGGCTATGACAATAGAAACCTGACAAAAATGGTGCCCCCCTTTAAAGAAGGGGATGACATCCACAAATGGATGACTGCTCTTGAGAGAGCCTGCATGGTACAGCAGGTTCCTGAGGATCAGTGGGCTGCAATTTTATGGTACTCCTTTTCTGAGAAAGGGAGGGACAGGCTCCTCACAGTTAGACCTGAGGATGCCAAAAATTACACTGTCTTGAAGAGTGCTCTTATTGAAGGGTTTGGCCTAACCACTGAGCAATACAGGTTGTTGTTCAGAGACACCCAAAAAGCACAGACTCAAGACTGGACTGATTTCGTTGAGTGTGCCACTAAGGCTTTGGAGGGTTGGTTGCAGGGAAGTAAAGTTTCAGACTATACAGGATTGTACAATCTTATGATGAGAGAACAGATCCTTAATAACTGTACAAACCAGCTGTTGCATCAATACCTTATTGACTCTGATCTGACCTCTCCCCAAGAATTGGGAAAGAAGGCAGACAAATGGGTCAGAACAAGGATTAAGCAGAAACCCCAGAACCAAGGTGGTGACCAGAAGAAAACAGACCAGAAGGGTGGTAATCAGAATCAGAAAGATAAAGAAAAAGACCAGAAGTCTTCAGGCCCCCAAACTAATAGTAAGGAGGGTGGTTCCCAAAATGGAAACAAGAAGAAGAAGAACAAAGGTCCAAAGACACCTTGGTGTAATACCTGCAAATCAGTTTCACACTGGGGCAGTGAGTGCACCAAGGCAAATCCAGTTCCCACCACTACAGCTCCTAAAGCAACTGCAACCCCAAGTACAGTAAGCAGTGGTGGAACACAGTCCAAGGGTGTAGCTGGGTTGACCCTGGGTATTGAAGTAGGATCTGGCCTAGTCAGAATCCCTACACAGGCAGTTCTCCTGTATGATGTGGACATTGAGTTGCCCACTGCAGTAAGCCCCAGTAACCTGGGCAAATACAGGCAGACTCCCTTAATTAATGAGAAACTGGCTCAAGCCTACAGGGACACATGTGCCAGTGTCACAATGGTGACACCTGACTTTGTGGACCCTGGGCAGATTGTACTAGGTGAGAGCTACCTAGTGACCAATGCAAGCAACTCCACTACTTCCCATAGTGTGGCAGTTGTGAACTTCTCCTGGGGAGGGGTTGATGGCCTAAAGAAAGTTGTGGTGAGTGCAGACCTACCAGTAGACTGTCTGTTAGGCAATGACCTTGAAAGCTCAGCATGGTCAGAAGTGGAGTACAGGACTCATGCAGAAATGCTAGGGATTTTAGAGCATGTCCTTGCCATGACAAGGGCTCAGGCTAAGAAGTGCCTTCCTGAACCAGTGGTGGATCTTGGAACAATAGACCAACCACAACCCAAGAGAAGGAGCAAGAGAGGAAAGGCTGAGCCTTCCACCTTGCCCCAGGTTGAGGATCAAGTTTCAGAGGAAACTGATTCTGCAGTCCAGGAGGAGACTGTCTCTGAGGAACTTGAACCTGACCAGGTTGAGTTTCTGGGGACAGGGGGACCCTCCAGGGCAGACCTGAGGCAGGCTCAATTAGATTGCCCTTCCCTTGAACCCCTCAGACAGCAGGCTGCTGCTGAGGCTGCTGGGGATGCCCAAGGTACCCATACTGTGTATTGGGATGATGGACTCCTTTACTCAGAGGCTAGAGACCCCAAGCCTGGCATGACCAGGAGGTTGCTTATACCTCTGCAGTTTAGGGGGTTTCTTCTTACCTTGGCCCATGATATTCCCCTTGCAGGACACTTAGGCCAGAACAAGACATGGGACAGGCTTGTTTCACACTTTCACTGGCCTCACATGTCAGAGGATGTCAAGGAGTTTTGTCGCTCCTGTGTCACTTGCCAAGCCAGTGGTAAGTCAGGTGGCACAACAAAGGCCCCCCTAATACCACTACCTGTGGTGGGGGTTCCCTTTGAAAGAGTTGGAATTGATATTGTGGGTCCAATGGACCCCCAAACAGCATCTGGGAACAGGTTTATACTGGTGGTAGTGGATCATGCCACCAGGTATCCAGAGGCTATTCCCCTGAGGACCACCACAGCACCTGTGGTGGCAAAAGCCCTCATTGCAGTTTTCTCAAGAGTGGGCTTCCCAAAGGAGGTGTTATCAGATAGGGGCACCAATTTTATGTCCAGCTATCTGAAAGCAATGTGGAAGGAATGTGGAGTAAACTATAAGTTTACCACCCCATATCATCCACAATGCAATGGGCTTGTGGAGAGATTTAACAAGACCCTTAAAGGCATGATAAAAGGATTACCAGAGAAGCTCAGGCGGAAATGGGACATTCTTTTACCCTGCCTGCTCTTTGCTTACAGAGAGGTCCCACAGAAGGGGGTTGGCTACAGCCCTTTTGAACTTTTGTTTGGCCACCCTGTGAGAGGTCCATTGTGTTTGGTGAAGGAAGGATGGGAGTTACCTCTCAAAAAGCCCAAACTAGACATAGTGGACTATGTACTTGGTCTCCGCTCCAGGATGGCTGAATACATGGAAAGAGCATCCAAAAACCTGGAGGCCAGCCAAGAATTGCAGAAAGCTTGGCATGACCAAAAGGCTGTACTGGTAGAGTTCCAACCAGGACAGAAGGTGTGGGTACTGGAGCCAGTGGCTCCAGCAGCACTCCAGGACAAATGGAGTGGACCCTATCCTATCATTGAAAAGAAGGGAGAAGTCACCTACTTGGTGGACTTTGGAACACCCAGGAGCCCTCACAGGGTAATCCATGTGAATCGCTTGAAAGCATTTGTGGACAGGGAGGACATGAGCTTGCTCATGGCCACAGATGGGGATCAGAAGGAAGAGAGTGACCCTCTCCCAGACCTGCTTTCTCAGAACCCTAATGATGGTTCAGTTGATGGAGTAGCCTTGGCAGGCAGCCTCACTGACCAGCAACAGGTGGACTGCAGACAAGTTTTGCAGGCCCACAGGCATTTGTTTTCACTCACACCCAGCCAGACTAACTGGTGTACCCATGTAGTGGACACTGGTGACAGTCTGCCTGTGAAGAATAAGATCTACAGGCAACCTGACCATGTCAGGGATTGCATCAAGGCTGAGGTGCAAAAGATGTTAGAGCTTGGAGTGATTGAGCCATCAGAGAGCCCATGGGCCAGCCCAGTAGTCCTTGTGCCAAAACCTCATACCCAAGATGGAAAGAGAGAAATGAGATTTTGCGTGGACTACAGGGGTCTCAATGCTGTCACTAGGACAGATGCTCACCCCATTCCAAGAGCAGATGAGCTCATTGACAGATTGGCTTCTGCCAAGTTTCTGAGCACATTTGATCTGACAGCTGGCTACTGGCAAATCAGATTAGCTGATGAGTCAAAAGCCAAAACAGCATTCTCTACCCCTAGTGGACATTATCAATTTGTGGTAATGCCCTTTGGTTTGAAGAATGCACCTGCCACTTTCCAAAGGTTGGTGAACCAAGTCCTTACTGGGTTGGATGACTTTTGTGCAGCATATCTAGATGATATTGCTGTCTTTAGCTCCACCTGGGAGGATCACCTGATCCACCTGAAGAAAGTTTTGGAGGCCCTGCAAAAGGCAGGCCTAACTATCAAGGCCACTAAGTGCCAGATAGGGCAGAGTAAGGTTGTATACCTGGGCCACCTAGTAGGTGGAGGCCAGGTTCAGCCACTGGAGAGCAAAATCCAGGCCATACAGGACTGGGCTCCTCCAGTTACCCAGACACAAGTCAGAGCCTTCTTGGGCCTGACTGGGTATTACAGAAAGTTTGTGAAAAACTATGGGTCTATAGTGACACCATTAAATGACTTGACATCCAAGAAGATGCCAAAAAAGGTTCAGTGGACAGTTAGCTGTCAAAAGGCATTTGATGACCTGAAGAAGGCCATGTGCTCTGCACCTATCGTGAAGAGTCCTGACTACTCCAAACAGTTCATTGTTCAGACAGATGCTTCTGAGTTGGGGGTGGGAGCTGTGCTCTCACAACTTAATCAAGATGGTCAAGACCAGCCTATTGCTTTCATTAGCAGGAGGCTGACTCCCAGAGAGAAACGTTGGTCAGCCATTGAGAGGGAGGCCTTTGCTGTGGTTTGGGCATTAAAGAAGTTGAGGTCCTACTTGTTTGGAACTCACTTCCTGGTGCAGACAGACCATAAGCCCCTCTTATGGCTTAATCAGATGAAGGGTGAAAATCCCAAACTGCTCAGGTGGTCCATTTCCCTACAGGGGATGGACTTTACAGTGGAGCACCGCCCAGGGACTGACCATGGTAATGCAGATGGTCTCTCCAGGTACTTCCACTTAGAACATGAAGACTTATCTGGTCAAGGTTAGTTTAATGTCCCTGCGTTTGGGGGGGGTTGTGTAGGAGAGTAGGGTCTGCTATCCTATTGTCACCCCAAATTTTTGCTTTTTGCTTCACTGGTTTTCGACTACTGAGGCTGTGGGCCTGCTGATCAGACCCCCAGCCTGCTGTTCTCTCACTAAATTACTGACACATGTGCTATAGGCACATACCAATTGGAAATGGACTCCTTGTCAGCCCCTGTATAATGCACTATAGGTGCCCAGGGCATAGGGGCCACCAAGGCCTACCAGGGGCTGCAGCATATCTTTTGCCACCCCTGGCTGGTTCTTAAATTGACACAACTGGCTGATCACTCAGCTGGGGTAAGGTGGTGTAAGCACCCCTTGCTTAGATATAGTATACCTATATCTAAACCTATATCTGGACACATGTAAACCTGTGAGCCACTCCTATGGAAGGCCTCATCAATCCTGGAGGCAGAGTGTGTGGTTTTATGTGAGATGGAGCTCTAGCATGAGCTGAGCCTGTCTGCAGCTGTCGGGAACAACTCCCTAAGCTGTTTCAGGATAATGCCATACCATATACTCTTAAGTGCCTTATAATCCTCGCGGTTAAATAGCAACTTTGGTTTGGCTTTATCAAAACATGTCGTGTAAGGTGTCATACGATTTGGAATACTATCCCCTCGCCAGTTCTGGCGACGGGGATAGCATTCCACCCCTCTAGAGGGGTAAGACATGTTCCTTTACTGTAATGCGGTTAATTTCTCCAAAGACCTTAGATCCACAAAATGGATGCCTCTGCCACAGACAAATGTCTGGACCCCTGCAGCTGACCGAAACTCGGCCAAATGGGTCCTGGACAAAGGGTTTCCTGTCACAGGAGGGTGTCACCGCCCTCCAGACAGGAGATAGTGGATTGTAGCAGGGAGGTCTGAAAGAAACCAGACACTGCCTGGCGCGCACAAGGCTGCCCCTTGCATAATCCGGCCAAACCGGTTCTGGGGCACTCCAGCCCTCGTGCCAGGGCGGCCTGGATCAAAGGAAAGGGGTGTATCCACCCCCTTCCTGGGTCCCACCCATAGGGGGGGACCTAGCAGGTAATCACGCCCCCCAGATTGGAATAAGAGTGGGAGCAGTGCCAATGCACATCAGAGTTCCTGGAAGAAACATTAGAAACAAAACTCTGGACCCTTGGACCTCCATCTCAACGTGGAAGCCCGAAGAATCTCCCTCGTGGTCAAGGAGTGACCACCCTGCAGCAGCAGGCACCATCCAGCCCTCGACGTCTACTTAGTTGCAGTTCCCGCCGGAACTCGAGCGACTGAGATCGACGAGATCAAGCTTGCCTGCCTTCCAACAGCCCGATCCACAGTCCCTGCAGAGCTGAGACCCGTGGAGGCGACCGGAAGCGTGGGGCACGCCATCTTGAATTGACCACGAGACGCTGACCGTGCAGCCCACGAGTGACCCTCGAAGCTGTGCACCGGGGTTTGAGAAGCCCCCACCCTGAGCTACTCCTGAGCCGAAGTTCAGCCCTCCACACTCGACGAGTGCTGCGTGGGGCCCTTCTGCTCCATTTGGCTCAACGCGTTGGCCCGGTCACTTGCCCGCTGGCTAGTGGTCCCTGTGCCGACGAAACTACAAAGAAGACTCGTGAATCTGGTTGCTCCAGATCCACACCAGCTCCCCTGAAAAGGAGCCCCGACTCTGACCTTCCTGGTCCGAGTGAGAAGCAATCTTCCGATCCCGCGTGGATTGCTCTTGCCAAGTGTTGTTTGCTCCAAACTTGAAGCCGACTGCACCGACGGTGAGAGCCTGCGTGGGACAGATCGTGACCTGCTCCTGGACGTCGCAGATGCCCCAGAGCCCACGTGACAGCGGAGAGAAGCTCCTCGACGACCACCTGATTGCGCCCGACATTGCCTGGTTCCGTCCTGGTTCCACCCTGGTCACTGCTGAGTGACCCAGACTCTGTCCCCTCTGCTTTCAGGTACCCTTCGACTTGAGTCCACCCTTGGACTCCACCGGACACTTCATCTTCAACCCGCCTGCAGCCCTTTCAGCTTCAAGCACCAAGAGCCTGCGTGTCAAAACCCGACGCCACTTCGACCCTGTGCACCCACTTCCTGTGGGTGAGGTAACTTTGCTCCGCCGGTGTTCCCACACTGGTGCGATTCTCTAGGGTCTGTGTGTTAAGTTTTGTCCCTCTAGGTCCAGCGGAAGTGTCCTTAAACTTTAACTTTATGACTTTTACGCACCATTGGTTAACATTGGTGCATGCGTGCGCTTTCCGCACATCTCCCGAATCCCGAGGGCCATTCCCGACTTCAGCATTGCTTGTCCTGACTGCTCCCAGCGATTCCCTAGGCCCTAGGCCTAACCACTGCTCGAGTGGCATCTCTTATACCACTTGTTTAGTATATGGTTTGAATGGCCACCCGCCCTCATCCATAATTGTGCAACTTGTATGTTTAAACAGTGCTTTTGATTTAACGCTTGTGCCCCTTTATTCATAAAGAATACTGGGGATTGTTTTTAGTAATAAACACATATATTTTTATAATATATACTTGTGTGGTGTCCTTTCATTTGATATTACAGGATTGTATGTGGTAAAACAGCTCGCTTAACACGACCTCTTAAGTTAAGCCTTTAGGCTGCTTAGTCCATGCTACCCCTAGGATAGCTTGTCTAATAAGGTTGACTTACAACCAGACACCATAAGGGATTGTTTGGTCTGATAATAGGTGGTTCCAGAATTGGAAACATCACCTATCAGGCCAACTTCTCACAATCAATTATGAGAATTTGGAAGGATGGTATCTCAAAATCTTTTCAACACCCTTGGGATCTTCATGCTTTTTTAGATCAGCATTCTGATATCCATGCAAACATGCGTCACTTCTACTTAATTCATACATTTGAGTATTTCTATTCTAAGTCTATTTGTTGCTATTCTGCATGAGGGCATTGTCTAGGCTGGTCAATCTTGCATATGCGTGTGTGCGATTTTAAAATACTATTTATGTTTCTATGTTGTCTTTTTTATGTTTGTCCTTGTTTTTCCTTTTTTCCCCCTCTCATCTTCTTCTGGAGTTGCTCTTTAATCCATTAAGCTATATTTTTTCTTTCTTTTTTCTATCTTCTTTTTTTGCTGTTTATGTATAATATTAATCAAATTAAAAATGTTTCGTTTAATGTGTCATGGTTCTGTTCCAAACTCTCAGGGTCGGCTCAAGGCTTAAATGGGTCCACCTCTCGATCATCTCAATTCTGATAGCAGTGATAGCACAGAATTTTAAGGAAGATCAAGCGAGGGAAGGTAAGGAAGGGAACAGCAGGGAAGGAGACCTGCAAGGCAAATAAACACCATAAGGAATCATGACAATAGACTATCTCAAATAATAACCTTCTCCCTTTAATGCATCAGAATACCTGTAAAGAAAATATCTGTAACTGTCATTCACTGGAAAAGAAGAGTACATTCCTTCATGTCCTGATACTTATTTTGGATAGCAATGCAATAAGATTTCAACAAAACAATAAGGCCTTGCTTCAGAGGGGAGTGGATGGGGGCAGGGATTGACCCAATTCACACCATATCACAAAACCCTTATTAAATAGGAAAGGAAATATAATTATTCTTAATCATGTGCTCTTCTGATTCATATTCTTGCACATATTGTAACCATAGAGCATTTATCTCCGGAGTAGTATTGATGATTCTGCTGTTATATTATTTCATCAAAATAAGTGGCGTTTGGTTTGTTCTGAAAATCCTATAGTCCGATTACACTCTAAACACAAGCTTACTATAACAACGAGATAGCCTCAGTTACCACAAGGTTCCATGCGGTGGCTTACATCTATTCAGGTATAGATAACAACCCAACATCTGCGGACAATCGTAGATTCTGTAAAAGCTTTTTTCTGTGATCCAAAGTAGCTTCTACTCCAAACAAAAGGTGTTTCCAAATCATGCGCCCAACGATAATGATTGCACAGTAGCCAAGCGTATGTAACCATTTGGTCAATTCATATCTGAAACAGACTTTCTTTTCGGTTCGATACATCTAGAAAATTTAGATATTTATAAAGCTCAGGTGGTGAACATGTCACCCCTACCACAAGGCACTGTTCTAGCAGGACTTGTAGTCCAAGGTCTGGTGAAGCCACGATGATCGGAATAAGTAACAAGTGTCGGTCGTCTGAACCCTTCTTTTTTTTTTTGTAAATCTATTTTATTGAGTTTTAAGTTGCGGTACAGCATACAAGATCAGGCACTGTTGGGGAAACAGTCCAGCATTTATGGCTCAGTGCGTACATATATTAGATTAACCGTCCATGTCTAACGTAGAAGGCAAAATTGTCAAGGTCAATGTTTACAGGTACTCTTGCGAGTTTGCAGTAGCAACCAGGTGCATGAAGGAAAAGTGGATAATGCAAGTGGATAAGTACACACAATATTCACATCTTTAGCCTGTACATTAAGAGTCCTCTGAATCAGGAATATTGGCGAGTGTCTATTGCCATATGCCACTGCATGTATTTTTTCATTGATTCTGCAGGAATGCTGGTGTTCAGTTATAATTGAGGGCCAATCATAGATTCATAATTAAATTACAAAAATTGAGAACTGCACGTATAACAGGGAAGGGAAAAGATAAGTAAAGGGGAGGGAATGCACCACACATGTAACCAAACGTATAGCCCGTACCTCCCCTCTTTATTTCCATGTACAGAATTACCCACAGCTCATGCAGCTAACAACGTCCGGCTGGTCGTCTGAACCGTTCTTTATCCATCCGGTTCACAACGTCATCAATTTGCGCGTTGGCTAGCAAACGCTAAGCCAAATTGGGAAATGTAGTACCCCTTTGTGCCAATCTCTCGAGAGCTGCGTGCAGCACCAAACCTTTGCTGAATACTACTCCACTGTTGCCCCCACCAACATTACCGGGAGGTACTTTCATGTTTAACAGAGGACCATGTCCTCAATAATGTTCCCAAGGGGTCTAGCCGATCATAGTGAACCATAATGTTAACGGGTTACAATATCCTGTTAAAAGAACTAAAGTTTTAGATTATTTAACCAGGTATAAAGGTGACTTTGCCTATTTCAAGATACTCATATAGATGATACAGTTTTATCATAAATGAATAAACGATGGGTGGGTAATATTATTTCTTCTCCTGCAGTTTATAGGAAGAACGGTGTTGCTATCCTTTTTACAAAAAAGTTAAACGTTCATACACTATGTAAATGTTCAGATCTAGAAGGTTGTTATATTATAGGAAAAACTAAAATTGATACTACCATTTTTCATATATTTAATGTCTCTTGTCCAACCAATGATAATCCTACATTTTGGTCTATCTTTCCTTCTGAAGTGATTACAATAGGTAATGTTCCACTTATTATTGGTGGTGACTTTAACTTAATATGTGAATCCCTATTGGATAGATATTCTCAAATGAAATATTGTCTGCCTAAAGCTTTTTTGCTTTTAAAATCCATTTTTAAAATCAACCAAATTGGTAGATATTTGGCGTCTACATCACCCAAAAGAAAAACAGTTTACATTTTTCTCTGACCCTCAAAATTCGTACTCTTGAATTGATTATTTGTCAATTTCCCGTTCATTAATTCAATCATTTTAAGATCCTAAAATTGATATTTCTGACCATGCTCTTATTTCAGGGGTTTTACAACTCAGTGCCACCTAACAATCCCACTCTTGCTGGCGTATGAATACGAATGTTGTTCTTAACAACAAAAATAAATCCACACTTCTGTCAGCATTACATGAATATTTCTCTTTCAATCCAGAAGGATCAACTTCACATGTAAATTGTGGGGATGCTTTTAAGCTATATGTCAGAGGGGTAACTATATGAATTATGGCACATGACAAAGCTTTTCACGCTAAACTTAAAGAATTAAAGAAACAAATAGCAAAATTGGAACGCCTCTTTATTTTGTCTAAGGACAATAAATACAAAATGCAATTAAAATAATTTAGATACGAGTTTAACTCTTTGTTAAGCAGAAGAGCCGGTGTACAAATTTCCAATAATAAGGCTAAACTTTGTTTTAAAGCCAAGAGATCTGGTCGAATTTTAGCAAAATATTTATGCATTAAAAAAGATAAAATTCAAATTAATGCACTTCATGGCTTAAATGGTAAATTGGCATTATTAGAAATTGTTAATGAATTTTTGATCTACTATTCAAAGTTATATAGTAATCCCCCAGTTACAGATATGTTTAGTATTAATAATTTTTTACAAGACTACGGCTTACCGAAAATTACCCAGTCAATGAGAGAAAAATTGGATGTACCAATCACATTAGAAGAAATTAATTTAGCTATTATATCTCTTGTAATGGGTAAATCATCCGGGACCGGACTGTATACCTGCTGAATTTTATAAAGAATTATTTTCCTTACCTGCTGCCTCATTTACGCCTCGTATAAGCTATAAAAAATTGAAAATTGCAAAATGTAATGCTGGTTTTGGTTCATTCGATTTCTTTAATTATCAAAGTGTTTATTTTAAAACAAATCACCTTTTGGTTCATCAATACAGAGTTTAACTCTACACCTTCATCGCTTCTCATTGAGAAAGGTTTGATATCACTGTTTCCATTACCTACGTTACTTATTATTTCTTCTTCTAACTCTTAGTACATTGATCTCCATTACTAAAATCTACAAAAGTAAAATTACAGGATTTAGATTCTCTATTTTAAAAATCTATCTCTCACACCTTAAATATGTCCTTATGGTATAATCCTGTTATAAAACTTAATTGAAACATACCATTTTGGCAATATTGTAGGGCAAACATTCTGCCAGCTACAACTTCACACACATGGCTAGATCCTAGCTGCACACTACGCAAGTCCTAACTTGAGGGACGGTAACATATGTGTGGGGGCCCCAACCCAAGCAAATACTGTAAATACCCAACCTAGCAAATACATACTGAACCTTCCACCTGCATCCTGCCCATTTGTTTGCATAGTTGCAGGTGTACACACACTTAAGAAAAACCAAACTGAGACATGGTACCAACTCCGCAATAACTGCGTTGACTGGTTATCCAAACATAAGTGATACAGTGTGGCTGACGCAAATAATATCATCATGGTTCGTAGGGTAAGCTGGGTTGGCTTCTCTGTCAAAAACATCGAGGGGACTCTATTGTTGTTAACTTTCCAAACCCTGCAATGGCCAAATCCTTACTAAAGGTACAGGAAGATACATGCATTGGCCCCAGTAATATTTGCTTGCTGCCGTTGGGATATTTTTATAGACCAATTGTTAGCCTACAAACGAATGATGGTGCACCCTTACTGTGGCATAATAGGTTCCTGCCTCTATCTACTCTAGATGCCCAAGACTGACTTGCACCCATAAGGTTATTAAATGAAGTCAATAGTCTACTTGATGCTTGTCAACCGGGAGGTGCTCAAATCCAAATAGGACTGGTACCGAGTATAATTAGTTGGAGCGTTGCCGGCCTGGCGTCTAAATTGAATTTACCAGATTGGATTGAAATAGTTGAAAATCAGGATAATATAATGATGCAGGAAACCTGGGCCACCAAGGATCTCCACTTAGAAGGGAATGTTTTAATATTGCTGTGCCGGTTCCCAAGGTAGGGCGTCCATCTGGTGGACTTTTAATATGGGTGGTACTGTAAATGTTTTCGATACACAAAATTCTAATCTACAAGCACTGATCTATACAAGGGGAATCTCCATATGTTTAATCAACTTTTACAACAATGATTTTTATTCTGTGCCAAATGTTAATTTTAATAATTTGTTTAATTTTATCTTAACCCTACGAAACCTCAAGGCTTTTTCTAATGTTGTTGGTATTTGTGTGGTGGGGAGATTTTAATGCCAGGATTCCAATGGGCAACAACCCAACAATATTCCCGACTACCAGTCTGTCTCGGTGTACTAGGGGACAGAACTATTTGATTATCTATATAATCATAAACTAGTTAACCGCATGGATATTGCTGCCGTCCCCGATAAAGATAATCGCATTGAACCGACATATAGAGGCAGGGGTTGTGCCTCTACGTTTGATTATGGTTTTATTTCCTCCATCTTAGAAGACTGTTTGTTAAGTGCTGAGGTCATGCCGACCCATCATGGCAACCACAATCCTATTAGAATATTATTGAAAATTGTTCCTAAGCCTGTAAACAATAAGCAGTGTGGCGCTAAGAACTTGTTACCCTCCACAGATAATTTGAGATTAGTTTGGCGGGGTATTGATAATAACAAGTTATTTGTCAATATGTTAACTGCTTACTCACCAGTTGTCGACACTTGTTTGACATTTAAAGACCATAACCCGGATGTAATCGGTGCTTTTACCCAACTGTGTGAGGGTAGTAAACGGTTGTTGTCAAGGCCTACTACGAAACCTCGAACGGGATCGAGATGGTTTGATAGAGTCTGCTCATTAGCTAACAGAAAGCTCCGCAAGGCACTGTCAACAACCCCTAGGGACCTGGCTCTTGTTAAATCTCTGAGACACCATTACAAGACAGTAATTACATGAAGGAAAGATGAAATCCTAAAGAATCATTGGGATAGCTTAGCGTGTAGTGCATCTTTAAAAAATGGAAATGGCTTTTGGGCGGCAGATAAGAAGCTTCTGACATTGGGACATCCGCTGACCGCTATTACTTGCAATATATCTAGCGATTTATGGGTGACTCATTTTTCCAAAATCTACTCGGTCCCAATTGGAAATGAGGATTCATATGAATATCATGCTCCTACCCCAATTGATATAACTTTGCTAGAAATGGAGGATGCAATCCAACAAAGTTTGGGTAACAAAGCCCCGGGCCCTGATGCGTTGTCCATTGATCTTATTAAAACCGAACCAGATTTTTGGACACCTCTTTTATTGAATGTATTCAATAATTTAACGTATGCAACAATTCCGAGTACGTGGTCCATGAGTATCATTGAACCCATTTTTAAAAAGGGTGATCGTTCTAACCCCAGCTGTTACAAACCTATCTCCCTCATCGATAACACCCTGAAAATCCTGGGTAGGATTCTCTATAACAAGATATGGTCATGGGCCGATGTAGATAAGATTTAAAGGCCGTGTCAACTGGGGTTTAGAAGTAAAGTAGGCACTAAACCTAAATTTGATTATCGGCAAGTACACTGTTGCAAAAGAATCCCCTATATATCTCGCCTTTATGGACCTTACTACTGCGTTCCACCTCGTCAACAGGTCACGATTACGGAGTATTCTTTTAAAACAAGGCCTGGAAGAAGCCCTAGTCCACTTTTTAGCGTATTTGCACAGAGATCTGCATGCCCGGGTGAGGATCAGTCAGGACGGGTACGTACCAAGTCACATCAAAATTGATAGAGGAGTTAGACAGGGGTGCGTTCTAGCACCCCTTCTTTTTATTCTATATATTAATGACTTACATGACTCACTAGTAAAACTCACTCACGATGTCCCGAGAATAAATGGCAATACACTCCCCGCATTATTGTATGCGGATGACGCGGTTTTAATGGCACGCACCGAAATGCCCTAAGCATTTTAGTATGAGGTTTTGTAGATTTTATGGCTCTTTTAGACTTAAGGACTCATTTAAAAAAATCTTTTTTAATGGCTTGCGGTCCGATAAAGCGCTCTATTAAAAAAATCACTGTAAATTTGGATAGTTTACAAAGCACTTGCACTTTTTCTTATCTTGGCTCAGTTTACGCTACTAATGGCTCCTGGTCTGACCACGTGGCACACAGCAGAAGTAAGAGTTGTCATGAAGTATTTACACAATTTTGGGTCTACCCCAACCCAAAAGGTCTGAAGTAGTTTTAGCCCTTAAGAACATTTTTAAACTACAGTGTGCCCCCACTGCAACCTATGGAGCAGAAATTTGGGGTTTTACCAAATGTAGTAGCATTCAAAGTGAAGAAAACAGACTATGCAGGAAACTTTTGGGAGCCCCGGTGTCCTGCTCTGTATATGTGTGCCAGAAAGAACTGAAACTCCCCTATATTGAAGATTATATTAGGGCGCGTCCAGCACTGTTCTGGGTTGCAATTTGGAAGAACAGCGCAGCAACCGTCACCAGAGACATAATAATTGATTGTCTTAGATGTGGGAGGGGACATATCATGGCTCGCTGCAGTAAAAAATAGCCTTACGAGCGTGAACCACGTAGGCATCTTTTCAAACCCAATCCAATCCGAGTTAATTAGTAAAAAGGCGATACAAGAGGCACTATATAAAAAGTATAGTGATGAAAGGCATCAGAGAGAGATCAAGAAAACTTCAGTTGAAAGGCATATGCCCATAGAGAATTGTTCTCACTTGCTTCCCAGATACCTTTTAAAACCTATAGGACACTGGGAAAGAGGGCTGCTATTTCGCTTACGGGCAGGCACTAGGAAATATTTATTATGTTTCCCTCTGGGCTACATTGCTGATCTTGATGCACTGCCCTGCCATGCAACGCAAATACTAATCAAACAATGCTGCATTTTTTATTCTTTTGTAGTTTCTATTCTAAATTTACAAAAGGCTTTTTGATACCTTTTTTTTAGAAAACGCACCATTTTCAACATCAGGGCAGCCTACACGGAAGTGTTTAAACTACAGGAAGATTAATTAATTTTCCGCATTGGTTCATTTCTGAAGTCAGCTGTACTGTCAGGCAGAACTATGGGTACTCAATGAAGGTCAGCAGAATTGCATATTATCTTTGTAATGTTGATAAACGCACCCTATCGATTTTGAATATATGATACATCCCGTCAATTGTTGTCCATTTTAGTCATTGTTATAAACGAACTGTACCTCTTTGCCTTAATATGTCTTTATGTATGGATTGTCTTTCTTCTTTTTATTGTGCTTTTATGGATATTCTATATTCAAATAAAGATATTTTGATTTGAATTGAAATGACTACTTGCTATCTGCTGCTCTAAAATCAGTTACTGCCAATTGGAAAAACGAAAATTGTCAATTCATTCATGGTGGTAGTGGATAATTTGTACCAGAAACGGATCTGATCTGACTGTGTTGGGTATTGTTCACAACACATCCACTTTTCCATCTTTTTGGAAACCAATTGATAATTATACAGCATTATACTATTAAGGGTTTATCTTACATAATAAATATAGTTTGCTGGATTTTATTATGTGGCTCTGTTATTATATGCTTGTTAAAATAGCTACTGATTCCCCCTTTTATTTTCTTATTTTTAGTTCCTATTATACTGCAATTTTCATTGTATAGATAAAGGCATTATTATATTGGATTATTATAAATTTCAATTTACCTCATCAGTGCTCTTTTTGTTTGATCTATTGCCTTATCATAAATTCAATAAAATATATGTTGAACACAATAACTTCCCTCTTCCCACTTAGTGTCATCTCTACATAGCAATATGACCATTTAATATGTTTTTGCATAAAAATAATAACTTTTCAGGGATAAGTATTTTCTCAATAAAGCACAATTCATGGAAACAAAACAATTAAAAATGCAACATAAACAAGCTCCACTTTGACATGATCCTGTTGTATCTGTTTTCAGAGTTCCACTGATCCAAACACACTTGAGCCCAAGGATGATCTGACTCCTGATGCCATCCAGTTCCTCCAGCAGTTGGGCAGCAGCGCCACACGGGTATCTGAGGTGGTGAGATCCAAGGACCCAGCAATCTACAAGGCCATCCAGGAGGGCTTCAACCGAGTGAACCAAAAGGCAGTTTCCAATGCTCAAAGGGTGCAGAAATGGGTCATATTGGAAAAGGATTTTTCTGTTGATGATGGAGAGCCAAGTAAGTACCCACATTAGAGTGGAGAGATCAACTGCAGTATACACAGTAATGGGTCACCACTAGGGGAGTACCCATAGTATGTAATAGGAGAATTTATGAAAGCAGAGTGATTAACTGTACACATCTCCATTTATGGGAGAGAGCTACCTATGAATCCACAGTATCTAAAGGGGAACTTCCATAACAGCCTAATTATCACAGGGGAGAGTTAGCCGAGTACCCACATGATAGCCGAGTGATACTCCACCTAGTGATGCTAGGTGAGTACCCACAGTGTGTAAGCAAAATATATATAGATATTTTTGAGACATACTCCATTGCTGATGCAATGTGAAAATATTTATTTCTTAATTCATTTATTGATTTACAACAAGAAATTTGGCAGATGAGTTTCGGCAAGTCTGCCTTCAACTGGACCTTATACTAGTGAAACGTTATGTCCTAGCACTAGCCCATTCTTTGAATCAGTCCAACTTTGCTGTCTGTTGAAAAAGGAACTGGAAAACAAACATATCCCCGGAGGCTATTAATCATTCTTATTAGTAATTCATTCAGGCATAGTCTCATTTTGATAAACAGCTTTTATCATCCATGCTATGTTGCAATAATACAGGCTTTCAATCAAATATAATACAAGACACAAGCATGTATCATCTAGTGATATCATAGAACTAAAATTCAAGCCTGGCTTCAATGTTGTGTCCCCAGGGGGACCTCTGTTCCCAAGAGCAGTATTAACCTTGATTTAGTCCTGCTGAGTAGCTTCATTCCTCAATTATTTTCTTTGTCATCTTTTTTATGTTTTTTATACTGCAATATATCAATTCATCAACATGTTGTAAATGTATTTCCTTGGAAATGTTTATCTATTGCTAATGTTGAGTCCCCATTTCCACTGGATCTCAGATATTGCAATATTCTTAATTGTATTATTGGTGTAGGTGGCTGGCTTAGTATATGGTGCACACTTACTTAAGTGAAGCACCTTGCATTAATCCCGGCAACCCTTATGGGGATTTTAGTGGTTTTTGATAACCGTTGAAAGTTCTCACAGTGGTAGGTGTGGAGAGCAGACTCCATGCTGATTTTGAAGGAGTGATAAGCAGCTTGTTTTACCAGTTCTAATCATGTAGTGTAGGTTAAATTAAAAAGAACCACACAGTGTGTATATCAAAATAAGTCTATTTATTTCAAATTGGTATATCTCGGACCCGGATATATAATCACAAATACACAATAATACTTCAATCGCAATAAGGAAAGTAGCGCAAAATACAGTGGTCTCCAGGGTGAGACCAAACCATATATTAGGAAAGTGGAATGTGAACTATAACCGATGTCAGGACTTTTCCCAGGAGACTCAAATGAGCTGGGGACACAAGGGGCCACCCAAGGTAAGTACCCAGGAACCCCACGGAGGCTGTGTGTTGAGTGAAAACACAGCTGCTGTCCAATAGAAGTCAACGGGAAAGTTGCTGTTGCAGTTTTGGAGAAGAAGGACCCTTCCCAGTGGACACTGAAGTAATCCCATGGAAGACAGAAGGTTGGCGAGTCATCCCGTCCGTGGATAAACCATTAACCAGGATACCTACACCAGGGAAGCCGGGTGCATAGGTGCAAAGTGATGTCGGAAACCGCTGTAGTCCACAATTGGGGACCTCAGGAAAGATGCCGCTGGAGAAGACTGTACAAGAGTCCGGTGGAATCCAAGGGTGGATTCTTGAAGTGAAGAACCTGTAAGCATAGTGTCTATTTTATGCCACTTGGAGGTGACCAGGAGGCACGGAACAGCAATGTCCACCAATGACCGACTGTTCAGGAGAGATGACAGTGACCATATCACTGCAGCTGTGAGGACCAGATGATGATGAGGAAGACCAGGAGCTGTGCACGTGCTGTCCCACATCAGAAGTCGAGACCAAGGGAGTTGGAGTCCGGCAAGAGCACCAACAAGCCTTGGCAGCTGCAGCAGGTGTGGAAAGCGAAGAAGGAGCAATGCTGAGACTAGCAAGGTCCAAGGGACTCAACACAGGCAGGGAAGTCAAAGCAGAGCAGGCCCTGGGCAAGCAGGGGAGCCCACGGGAGCAGAAGACGACCCTCAAGAAGCAGGCCCACAGTGCAGAGGATGTGGTGAGGACTCTGTACTTGGCAGGAAGAGATGCTGGAGGCTCTAGCTTCTTTTAGCTTTTAGTCCTGGAGTGCAGAGCCAACAATCCATGACAACGGCAATTAGTCAAGGTGCACAGGGATTTGGTCCCAGCGGTTCCGACAAGGGATACTGACCCAAAAATTGCAGAGGACAGGTTAGGCCTCGAGGAAGTTGTGGAACCACCACCTGTGTTGCTGAGCCTTTCAAAGTCCGTGGGACGTCATGAGCAGCAGACCGGTCAGCATCATTGCGGTGCCTGCAGATCCAGGGGAGTGACTTGTTCACTCCAAGGGAAATTACTTCGGGTGTCCTTGATTCCCATAGGTCTGTTGAAGATCCTGGAAGAAGCACAGACAACGATGAAGACTAGTAGAACAGCAAGACCAAAGCAGCAGGAGTCTTCCTTGATGCAGTCTTGGTCCCAGGTGAAGTCCAGCGAAGTCCAAGTGTCCAGAAGGTCAAAGAGAAACATGGTTTCAGGCTTGAGTTTTTTCCCACGACGAATCTGAAGAGCTACCCACAGGTAAGCCCTTACATATCCTAGAGAAAGGCTTGGAACGACTCAAAGGTCCCTCCCAGAGGAGGGGCTGGGCAGAGCAGAGGATTCTCCCATGTCCTTTGTCCAGTTTCACGCAAGAGCAGGAGCTAAGGGACTCCCTGAACTAGTTCCAACTGCAATATGCAAGGAGGGCACCAAATGTGCCTTCAAAGCAGTCTGGTGGTGCTGGCAAGCGCCCCCACCCTCAACCCAATACACTAAGTTCTGTCTGGGAGGGTTGTATGTTGTTACAACGCATTCCGTTGCAACGCATGCCTTTTCCACGCATGCGTTACAACGGAATGCTTTTTCAACGCATAACCTTTACCACGAATATTCCTTTACCACGCATACCTTTACAACGATTTTCGTTGTAAATGTATGCTTGGTAAGGGAATACTCCTGTTAAAGGTTATACCCCTTACGTGACTCCCCATACCCAATCCTTCTTATTTTTACCCCTTCCCTTAACCCTTTTAAATATATATTTTTTATAATACTAAAACTCCCCTTACCTCTTCACGTCGTCTCCTCTCCATGTTCCGTGGTGACGTCCTACGTCGTTAAGAGGAGCCGGAAGTTTCTTTCCGTTTCCTCTTAAACGACGCCGATTGCCTGTATTTCTCGATGTTACTTCAGGTGAGTTTTTATTTTTGGGGGGAGACCCCCCCAAGCCCCCTTTTCTAATTTGTTCCTTTACCACACTTGCCTTTACTACGTATCTCGTAGTAAAGGCATGTGTGGTAAAGGCTTTCGTGGTAACCACGCATGCGTTGTAATGATTGTGTGGTTAAGCCTTTCGTGGAAATGGCTCCGTTGTTGTGGCTGTTTCCCGTCTGGGAGGTGGTCACACCTCCCTGTGACAGGAAACTTATTGTTCTACATTCCCCTGCACAAGCTCAGCTCAGCAGCAGGGGAGCAGAATTGTGTCTGAGGTCGGCATCAGCACTAGCTTGTTGGCAGACCTTGAAAGGCTGTTCCGGGAGTACTGGGAGCTTCCCGGAGGAGGCCACTGTGGATGTAATTATACCTCCAACACCAGAAATGGTGTTGGAGTATGATTCCAATTTGTTTGATACCAATCATGCCCAGGTTCGGCACAGCCTCTACATAGTTAGCCATTCCATAATGACGAATGGCCACTATATGTATCAAAATGGCTGGCTGCACTTACAAAGCCTGGAGAATCAACTCCGGGGTTTGTAGGGGTGTCCTGATCATGCAGGGGCACCCTCACACTTATAGCCAAGCACCCTGCCTTCAGGACTGAAAGGCCTGCGGTAGAGGTGACACAGTTTTTAAGTATAATGACCTCAAATATAACAAAACGTATATCTATCAAGAGAGGTGCAAGCACCCACTCACACAAGCTGCAATGGCAGGCCTGTAGTCACAGGTTACGTGGTGTCTCATGGGTGGCACAATATATGCTGCAGCCCAAAGGAGCTTAGAGTTAGACTAAAGGTAAAGAAACAAGCAGAAAGAGGCAGAATAAAGGTAAAAAACAAGCAGAGAGTGGCAGAATAAAGGTCAGTAACGAGCAGAAAGAGGCAAGATATAGTTGAGCAACGGGCAGAAAATGGCAGAGTAAAGGTCAGAAACAAGCAGAAAGAGGCAGAATAAAGGTCAGCTACAAGCCGAAAGAGGCTAAATAAAGGTAAGAAATGAGCAGCAGGAGCCACATTAGAGGTCAGAAACGAGCAAAAAGAGGCAGAATATAGGTCAGAAATGAGCAGCAAGAGGCAGAATGAAGTTCAGAAACGAACAGCAAGAAACAGAAAAAAAGGTCAGAAACGAGCAGCAGAAGGCACAATAGTCGTCAGAAATGAGCAGAAAGAGGCGGAATAGAGGTCAGAAACTAGCAGAAAAAGGCAGAATAAAGGTGAGAAATGAGGGAAAAGAGGCAAAATAAGGTCAGCAATGAGCAGATAGAGGCAAAATAAAGTTGAGAAACTAGCGGAAAGAGGCAGAATAAAGGTCAGAAACAACAGAAAGATGCTGAATAAAGGTCAGCAACGAGCAGAAAGACGCAAGATAAAAGTGAACTATGAGCTGAAAAAGGCAGACTAAAGGTCAGAAACTAGCGGAAAGAGGCAGAATAAAAGTCAGCTACAAGCAGAAAGAGGCTAAATAAAGATAGGAAACTAGCAGCAAGAGCCAGAACAGAGGTCACAAATGAGCAGAAAGAGGCAGAATATAGGTCAGAAAAGAGCAGCAAGAGGCAGAATAAAGTCAGAAATGAGGAGAAATACTCAAAATAGACGCCAGAAATGAGTAGAAAATGGTAAAATATAGGTCAGAAACCAGCAGCAAGAGGCACAATAAAGGTGAGAAACGAGGGGAAAGAGGCAAAATAAAGGTAAGAAACAAGCAGAAAGAGGCAGACTAGAGGTCAGAAACAAACAGAAAGAGGGATTACAAAGGTGAGCATCTAGTAGAAAGGGTCAAAATTAAGGTCAGAATGGGCAAACTAAAGTTCAGCAACGAGCAGAAAGAAGCAAAATAAAGGTGAGCAGCAAGAGGCAAAAAAGGTGAGAAATAAGCAGAAAGAGGATGAATAAAGAAGAGAAATTAGCAGAAAGAGGCAAAATAAAGGTCAGAAAATAGCAGAAAGATGCAAAATAAAGGTCAGAACTGAGCTTGCTGAGACCTCGTCAGAGGTTCGCCTCCTTTCTCTACCATTCTGCACAGGGACCTCGTGGCGCACTACTGGTTGGGGGATAGAGTCACCTTGGCTGCTGAGGGTCGTTGGCAGCCAAGAACCCCTACTGTTGTTACAAGTAATTCCCCCACACTGGAACTGCTGATATGTCGGAGGCTCTGTCCCCTTTCTCAACCACTCTGCACAGGGGCCTCCTGGTGCACTACTGGTTGAGGGATGAAGTCCCCTTGGCTGGTCTTTGGGGCCAAGTTACCCAATTTTTGCCACAAGTGAGTACCCCACAGCCAGACTGCTGAGACATTGTCAGACGCATGCCCTCTTTTTCAAACACTTTGCACAGGGGCCTCCTGGGGAACTATTGGTTGGGGGATGAAGTCTCCATGGCTGCTGAGGGTTGCTGGGGGCCAGGAGCCCCTATTGTTATGACAAGTAAGTCCCCTACAGCCGAATTGCATAGATTCGTTGGGAGTCCCCTTCCCCTTTCTCAACCACTTTGCCAAGGGCCCGTGCCCACTGGCACACCAGAGTTTGCAGCGGCGGTTTGTCGCTCTCACCTACGGCACAAAAATAATTCACTCCATTGCAGAGTTTATCGCATTCTCCATGGAAAGCAGAATTGGCAAACACTGCAAACTCAGCAACCGGAGAAGAATTTTACACCAAGGTGCTTTTACCATTCACAGACGCACTCAGAGACTCATGCACTGACACCCAGACCCACTCAGACACGTACGGACCCACTCTGACACACACAACCACTCAGAGACCCACTCAGACAATCATCCACCCACCCACTCAGAGACTCACACACCCACTAACGTACCTCTACAGCCACTCACAACCCCACTCCCAAAGGTTTCAGTTAGGAAATACAATACAAATTCAGCAGGTATAGTTACCTGAGCTAACTGTAACTTACGCTCCCGCAATGCACTGCGTATGGCCTCACATATTACATCACTCATGACATGGTAAGTGGCAGCACTGATGAAATCTCAAATGACATCACTCATGACATCATCCAGTCATTGTTTCAAAAACAATTTTGAGTTTTATCGAAAAGAGGCTTATTTGGGTTGTTCGCGATTAGCACCTGTAACTTTTTGTCCACATAAGGTATGAACGCCAAATTTGCGGCCTTTTCTTCCAACATCATGAGGATTTTAAAGGTACCCAGGGATTGTGGATTCCCTTGGAGGAGACCCAGAAATTAGCCAAAATACAGCAACATTGTTTTTTGGGGTGATAAATGTGGGGAAAGTGCTGCAGAAGAAAGTGTATAGTTTTTTCCCTGCAAAAGGTATCAACAAAGGGTTTGTCGTGCTGAAATCACAACCTTCCCAGCTTTCAGGGACTATTCTACACAGTTTTGGCATTTTACTGGGACATAGCCTATTATTGCTACATTTTGTGCATTCAACTTCCTTCCAGTTAGTGGTAGAAATGGGTGTGGAAGCAAGAATGCATACCGGAAAGTTATACATTTCTGAACAGTATAAAATATTGTGAATTCAGCAAGGGGTCATTTGTGTAGATCCTTCAAGTTTTTTCTTATTGAAATTAACAGTTGAAAGAAAGAAATATAGAAAATGTTTTGTAAAAGACAGCCATTTGTGCCAACATTTTCACCTGTAATTTCTTCTAAGTATGACAGATTTTTTATAGCAATATACTGTTACACCTGCTGGACTCTTCTGGTTGTGAGGATATATAGGACTTGCAGGTTCACCAAGAACCCAAGGAACCGGAGGAGGAGCTTCGCGCGCATCCGAGATGGCCGCGTGAGCACAGGGCTCCCGAGGTCCCTCACTGCCTCCCGCATTTATCCTGGATAATATCCTGATTTGATGGAAGGTCTTTGAAGACACAACCCGGCTGATGTACTAGCAGGTTTTTGGATCGGAATCGGACACAGGGTCCCCGAGTTTTGCCGTCCTGAACTTTGTGGCCTTCTCCATGGAACAGCCTGGACCTTGAGTTGTAGCAGTGCCCAGGTCGTAATTTAACAACAACGGCCTGAGGGGATCAGACCACAGCCTCACTTCACTTTCGGTTTCGTTTCTCCAGCGCACTGTCACCTATCTGCGGTGTGTCTGTGGAACGGACGAGCTCCAATGCTAGCTCATTGAGCTTCGAGCTAGCGACTGTTTGGCTGTGGACTCAAATTGGCTCAACTTTGCCTCCTGTATTCTTGTGTGTGCACTTTAAGGAGCCATTTGGACCAGATCCCAAGCCTCCCTCCGGGGTACCTGGCTCGCCATGACGGGCAAGCCTGAGAGTGAGAAACGGAAAGTCAAGACCACCACCCGTGGAGGTTCAACTCAGACAAATATCATGAATCGCTACACACTTTCCAAAGGATTCCCTGGTGGCGCGCCTAAGACCCGGGAGGTGGCTGTCGACGATCCTACTGTGTTGGCGGAATTAACGTTACAGGACGTGATGGGCGCCATTGCTGGTATTCAGTCTTTCATTGGCCAACAGTATGAAGCCTTGGCTATGAAGTTGGACACGGTGGCTATTGATGTTAACCTCATTCGAACTGATTTGGCCAAGACGAACGAGAAGGTGAAGTCATTGGACCTAAAGACATCCAGCCTTACCACGGATGTGTCCGACTTGCAAACAGAAGTGCGCAACCTTAGATCTGCTAATGACTTTTTTGCTCGTCACTTGGAGGATTTTGAAGGCCGTGCACGGCGCAATAACGTGCGTATTATTGGGGTTCCGGAAGATTCTAGTTCACTCGCCACTGATCTTCGAGTGGAGGACCTCATTCTTAATCATCTTGCACCCAAAGTCCTGAGCAAATTCTTTGCCATCGAACGTGCACACAGAGTGCCAGGGGGGCAGGCGAAGCCCGGTTTTCCTCCCCGTCCGATTATTGCACGTATCTTCAACTTTAGAGATCGCGACGCCATTTTGCAGGCGGCACGGACGAGCGGCCCTACGCAGTTCGAGAACGCTGCTGTGAACTTTTATCCGGATTTTTCTCAATCGGTCCAGAAACAACAAATGGGATTTCAAGGGGTGAAACGGCGACTACGAGACATGGAACTAAAATACGCTATGTTATTCCCGGCCCAGCTGCGTGTTGAATATGACAATCGAACATTCTTCTTTGTCAGGCCTGAGGAAGCGAGTGATTGGTTGGACACTTTGCCGGCTCGCCGTGCTGGCCAGGAACATACTGGTGGTGCTGAGGGGGGACTGATGGACCAAGGATGATTATGGTGCCTGTGTCCGGAACACTATTCCACGTGACCAGCTGAGGCTCACTCGTATCCGGTTAATACCTCAAGTCCATACAACGGCCGAACCGCCGTATGAATACTGACAACAGGCATTACCCGCCTTTTGTCGACCGATACCTTCGGTCTACTCACCGTATCCTAGTGCAGATTTTTTCAACTGCGAGAACTTACACCCGGAACAGGAGCGGTCTGGAATTATCACCGTTCCCCCGACAACATATTTACATACAATAGTGCAGCCCTGAAGAGTCATTGGGTTAACACCCTTACTGACGAAACACGTGTCGGCTGGTTTCTGTTTTTGTTGGATCTCCTCTGAATAGGAGTAACAGCTATACACCAATTAAAAAACAAGAATGAAAATTGGACACTATTGCGTGATCTTATCCATTCAGAACATTTAATTTGATTACTCATATCATTGAATTTGTTGTGTGCGCTTGTCTTGACATCAGCTGAGGCTCACTGACTTCTTTGATCATTCCATTCGTATTTTGGGGGATAGCGGGGCTGGCGGGACCCTTTCCTCCTCTGGGGTTTTCTTTGTGTAGATTAGTTCTTTGTTTGTAAGTGTTAGGGCGACAGGCATACTGCAAATTGGGGTGGCTTTTGAGTCGGTGCAGGGTGGGGGGGAGTTGTGTTGGGAACCTTGGGGGGGAGGGAAGGTCATGTTTTGGGATTGTTTGTCTTTTCTTCTTCAAGGCAAGGTACTTTCATTATCTTCGACATTGGTGTGATGCTCGTTTTGTGATGGGAGTTCATTGTGGATCTGGATGGGGGTAGAGGGTTGAGGGTATTATGCTGGAATGTGAATGGGTTGGGTGATCGGATAAAGAGAGGGGCGGTTATGCAGCTGTTGCGGCGCCTTTTGCCTGATTTTGTTTTGCTACAAGAGACTCACTTAATAGGAAATACTTGTCACGCTCTTAATAGACGGGGTTATCGTCTTGCTGCCCATTCCGGATTTACATCTAGTTCTAGAGGAGTGGGTATTTTGCTTAGGGTTTCCCTCCCCCTCGAGATTGATGATGTGATCCTTGATGCCAGGGGTCGATATGTTGCACTTGTTGGACGGTGGGAGGGAAAACCAATTTCGTTGGTGTCCGTGTATGCCCCCCAGGCTTACAATCCATGACATTTACGGACCTGGGGCGGATGGTTCTGGGTCTCCCGGAGGGTGTTCTGATATTGGGTGGTGATTTTAACTCCGTCATTTCTGGCAGAATAGACCGATATCCGCCCCGAGATATTCCTGCTGCGCAAGCCTGGTTGGGTGACTTCCTGGAAACATTGGGACTTATAGATTGTTGGAGACTAATGCATCCAGAGCAAACACAGTTTACTTTCCATTCGGGAGCTCATGGTAGTCTTTCTAGACTGGATTATATCCTGATACCGGCTGCCCTGTCCCCCTCGATTGGAGAGATTAGACACTTGGCCCGGGGTATATCAGACCATTCCCCTATTTGGTTTCATTTTAATCTTAGCATTGGTGCCGAAGGGAGGGTAGCCCCGATTAACCCCTGGTATCTTCTTAATCCTAAAACTCGCACTGAATTGATTAAATCATTTGATCTGTATTTTACTGAGAATGCTGGTTCTGTATCCTCGCCCGTTTCATTATGGGAAGCTTTTAAGACTGTGATCAGGGGACAGGCATTGTCTTTGGTGGGGTGTGCTAAGAAATGTAAGAATGAGGCAATTGTTCAGCTCGAGACTGAAATCACAGACCTGGAGACTGCATTGGAACGTGGGGCGTCTCGAGAAGCTTTACATGTCCTCCGCCTTAAACAATTAGGATATAAAACTTTGGTTACTGATGCGGCAAAGACGATGAGTAGGGAACAGCAGGGACGGCTATATGATGTGAGTGATAAAGCAGGAAAATTGATTGCCTGGCGGGACAGAAGGGAGAGAGCGAGTCGAGTGGTTCCGGTGCTTGAGACATGTGGTGTGCGTGTAACGGACCCTGTTGAAATTGTTGAATGCTTTGCTGATTATTTTCGAGAGGTCTATACCTCGGTGTCCAACAGGCCCGAGGAGGATTCGCAGTTGTTGCTTCGAGATATAGCACTGCCATGTTTGTCAGAATCGGATCGTGACTGTTTGGATGCCACGCCCTCAGTGGATGAGGTGGCTCTCGCGCTGCGCTCCCTTCGTTCCGGCAAGACTCTGGGTCCCAATGGCCTTCCTGTTGAACTGTATAAATTATGCCCTGTTACTCTTGCTCCCTATCTCCGTGATATGTTTTTTGGTGCGCGAAACAGTGGCTCCCTCCCCAGAGATCAGCGTCTTGCGACTATTGTGGTGATCCATTAAGAGGGTAAACCACGGGATCGCTGCTCGTCTTATAGACCTATTTCGCTCTTAAATGTGGAGCCCAAGATCCTCGCCAAACTGCTTGCTGTGGTACTGAAAATTCTGGACCTGTGTCATAAACATTGTCGTATCATGACGATTTTGATATCAGCAGACCGAGAATGACTAGTAGACTATGCACACGCATTTTCGTCATATTCGAGTGACGAAATCACCCTGAATTCTGAGTTTTCGCCCTGAACCCTCGGGTTCCATTTTGTATACGGCAGCCATTTTGTGATTGCCCTCACATAGGCCGGTGACTAAGGCCAAAAACAAATCTGAAGGACACGTACACCTTTGCTGACTCCTGCACGACCTGGGCAAGCTGACTCCACTGCCCAAGGCCAAACCTGTTCGGTCAGTTCCTCTCCCAGAGGCCGGTCGAGATAGTATCAAGGCACAACATGCCATAAACCCTTCATCGCACACAAACCCTTCCTACTCTTACACACACCTGCCTCTGTTTCTTTGTTTATGACCTGCTTTACGAGGAGGAGGCGCCCGTTTTTATTGGGGTTTCGTCGATATCTGATGAAAATACTGGGCCTTGCCGGGTAATTGATTGTGGGCTAAACAAACTGAAATATGGGCTTGTCATCATGACTCTGCTTTTCCTTTGTATTGAAAATATGCGAATGGTCAACTGTAAAATAAGGAATGTTTGCCTGAAGCATAATATTTTGTATAAAAAGAGAAGGCTGGCTTTGTGAGATTGAGCAGTCTCCTGAGAATATACACCGTGTTGTACTTCTAGGACGCCTGTTACTTGGTTGCAGCCAATAAACTCGATCTTTGACTACACCTAGAAGACTCTGAGTTTCTGTAGTCTGAAACAGGAAGGACCCAAAGTCTTAGGGTGTGTCCCTGGCACCGCTGGGTTCCGAAAAACCCAGTACTTCATTGCTAATCGTTTGATTACGGTCATTGGCGACCTGATTCATCCGGATCATTCGGGTTTTATCCCGCACCGTAACACGGCATTAAATCTGCGATGTTTGCATGGTGTTCTCGCGAGGGCCCCGCCGCTGCGTGAACCGGCCATCTTGGCGTCCTTGGATGCCACGATGGCCTTTGATACAATCGAATGGTCTTATCTTTGGGCGGTACTCGCCAAATTTGGATTCGGCGCTGGTTTTATTGGTTGGGTCAAACTCCTGTATGAAATGCCACTGGCACAGGTGGTGGTTAATGGCTGTGTCTCCGTGCCTTTTACTCTTGGGAGGGGCACGCGGCAGGATTGTCCGTTGTCCCCGCTCCTCTTTGATTTGGCGTTGGAGCCACTTGCCGCTTGGCTACGGTGGGAACCTTCGATGAAGGGTATACGCTGGACGCCGGAATTCGAAGATCGCATCTCCTTATACGCGGATGATATTTTATTATACCTTACATCTCCCCAAAAATCGCTCAACGTAATGTTTGACGTACTTAACTCCTTCGGGAAGAACTCGGGCCTCATTATTAATTGGTCGAAATCCTACGTTTATGTACTTGCGGGGGATGTCCCTCGCTTGCCGCGGGGCTGTCCCATCCAGTTGTCGCAGTCTGGCTTTCAGTACTTGGGTGTGTTTATCTCGTTGGATCCGGCGGTTCGCTATGAACGTAATTTACTCCCCCCACTCCAAAGGTTGCGCTCCGATGTAGCGCGTTGGCGTAAATTACCGTTATCTCCCCTAGGGCGTGCGGCCCTTTTTAAAATGATGTCCTTACCGCGGTTCCTATACGCACTTCAGAATATTTTTGATGTCATCCCGTCGAAATATTTTCGGGAAGTAGAATCGTTGCAGAGGCAATTAATATGGGACGGACGTTCACGCATTGCTCTTCCAAAATTGACACTTCCCTGGTATGATGGCGGTATAGCGCTCCCGGATATTCGTAGGTATTATTGGGCCTCCCACCTTGCTGCCATCAACCACGGGATGTATGGCCCGGCGTTGAATCCAGCATTTGAAATGGATAAGTGGCTGCTACCGGGTGGTGATTACTACAGGGCGCTTTATTCGGGACCCTCCCGTTCACAACTCTCGGGACCTACTGCTATAGCCGTGCGGGTATGGCATAGCGCGACGGCGACTATGGGCTGGAGTGATAAATTAACTAGTGCAACTCCGCTCTATGCCTCTGCGAAGTTGGGTGGCCTATGGAAGACTAAGGGATTTGATAAATGGGACACGATCGGTATTAGTAAAGTGCGTGATCTCTGGGTTAAAGGAGGGATGAAGCCCTTCTCGGATCTGCAAATAGAGTATAAGCTGAGTGACAGGGAAAAATGTTATGTCCAGGTGCGCCATGCTCTGAACTCTGTGTTGCCAGTGGGTAGTGATATTCCGGATTCCTCCCCCCTCGAAGATCGTATATTAGACGGTTATGTGCCAGACAGTACTATCTCGCTGTTCTATAAGAAAATGATTAATGACCGATCGAGTCTGCTCGATCACCTTCGTGAAGCCTGGATTGCTGATGGTATTGAACTGGATGATGAGGACTGGCAGTCCGCGATCTCCTCTCCCAGGGAGGTGGCGATTCCGGCCCGCCTCCGTCTGGTCCAACTCAAGATCCTCCACAGAATCTATGTCAACCGGTCCCCGTCTGATCCATATGGGCTATTCCACGGATGGCATGTGTAGGCGTGGGTGTGGTCTCCTTGGCACCTGTCTCCATATCATATGGGAATGCCCTGCGGTGGTGCGATTTTGGAAACGTATACATGAGGTGATGGATGAAGTAACGGGTGTTGTGATGATGCTGGAAGCCCGACAATGTTTATTGAATGTGTGGGGTCCAAATGATTATGACGTGTCGCAGCTTCGGTGGGTGACTCTGGCCAATATGGTTGCGAAGAGGGATATTGCACAGTTGTGGGGGTCCCCGAGGCCGCCTACAGTGACTGCTTGGAAGGAGAGTCTGGACTGGTGCATGTTCAGAGAGAAGACAGTGTATATGGCAAGAGGCAGGCCCAAAAAATGGGGGAAGATTTGGAACCCGTAGAACTCATACCGTGGAGATATCTGTACGCCCCCACTCACTGCTATTCCTAGTCCTTCCCAGTCGCCCTGACCTACATTCCTTCTAGCTGTGGTATATTGTGCTGTTCGTATTCTATTCTACCTTTGGCGCCCTCCCCTTGTCTGTATTCAAAGAATCTTTTCTCCTGTGATTATGTATCTCCCGTCCTCCTTGAGCGCAGACCTAATGGCTGTATTATTACTGTATTGCCTTGATTGTATGTTTGATGTGTTGTATCCTTTTGTTTTATATAATAAAAAGTTTTTTAAAAAAAAGAACCCAAGGAACCCAGAGCCAATAACAGAGCTGCGTCTTGCAATGGTTTTTCATTTTGTATCGGGAATATAGCAATTCATTTGGTAAAATATAAAGAGTGAGAAATAGGTATCAAGGACACCCATGTATTTCCAAAATATGAATAAAATATAGAGTTTAGAAGCAGTAGTTATTTGCACATCTCTGAAATTGTAGGTACCCATACTAGCATATAAATTATAGGACATTTTTCAAAGTGACTTCTCTTTTTACACATTGTTTTACATTTGGAAGGCAGAAATGCATAGAAAGTAATAATAAGAGTTGCTCTACAATTCTGTGTTCCCCAAACCTCCCGATACAAATGGTACGTCACTTGTGTGGGTAGGCCTAGTGCCTGCGCCAGGAAACGGCCCAAAATGCAACGTGGACACACCACATTTTTACAGTGAAAACAGACCCTTCTTTTGCAAAGTGCCTAGCTGTGGATTTTGAACCCTAGCTCAACCGGCACCTAGGGAAACCTAGCAAACCTATGCATTTTTGAAAACCAGACACCCGGGGAATCCAGGATGGGGTGACTTGTGTGGCTCTGTTACCCTGAATCCCTTACATACCTCAAACTTTGTAAAAAAACAACAACAAAAAACAGATTTCTTCACATTTCTGTGATGGAAAGATCTGGAATCTGCGTGGATGATAAAATTCCACACACCCTGAATTCCTCGAAATCTCACGAAAAAAATGGTACATCACTTGTGTGGGTAGGCCGATTGTTCGCAACAGGAAATGGGCCAAAAATGCGATGTGGACACACCACATTTTTACAGTGAAAACTGATCCTTTTTTTGCAACGTGCCTAGCTGTGGATTTTGAACCCTAGCTCTGCCGACACCTTGGGAAACCTAGAAAACCTATACATTTTTGAAAACTAGACACCCGTGGGATCCTGGATGGGGTGACATGTGTGACTCTCACCAGGTACTGTTACCCAGAATCCTTTCTGTGACAGACAATTCTGGAATCTGCGTGGATCCACAAGCTTCCACGCACCCAGCATTCCCCAAAGTCACTCGATAAAATTTTTACCTCACATGTGTGGGTGGGCCAAGGGCCTGTGACTTGTAAGGGCTAAAAACATAGGGATTAAGGGTAACGCACAGCAAATTCTAAGAGCTACATTAAAACAAAATACATTTTTAGCCAATTCTGCATTGGAGAGCCACACAAATGAGTTATCATTTTACTCGGGAGTCCAAGGGGAACGCTGGGTGGTAGGGCATTTGTGCCAGCACAGTGATCCTACACAAAATTGATTGGAAAAGTTGATTTTTTTCAGGTAAATCTGAGGTTTGCAGGGGATTCTGGGTAGGAAAACGTTGGGGATCCATGCAAGCCTCCCTGGACTACCCAGGGTGTCTAGTTTTCAGAAATGTGTGTGTTTGGTAAGTTTCCCTAGATGGCCCAAAGCCCGGGGCCAAAAACCCAGGCCCTCCCCCTTGCAAAACCAGGTTGTTTTGTGACAGGTAATTTTGATGTCTCCACTATACGTTTTGGGCCCTTTCCTGCCACGGGCACTTGGCTCACCCACACGAGTGAGGCACCATTTTTATCGGGAGACCTGGGGAAACGCTGGGTGGTGGGAAATTTGTCAGTCTGGTGATCCCACAAGTTTCCCACACAAATTTGGGAAAACTGGATATTTTCGGCTAAATTTGAGGATTGCAGGGGATTCTGGGTAGGAAAACATTGGGGGATCCACACAAAGCATACCTCCCTGGACTACCCCAGCTGTCTAGTTTTCAGAAATGTGTGGGTTTGGTAGATTTCCCTAGATGGCCGCCTAGCCCGGGGTAGGTGACCCCCATGCAAAACCAGGTTGCTTTATATTAGGTAATTTTGAAGGCCTCACAGTATGATTTGGGCCATTTCCTGTTGCGGCCACACGGTCTACCCACACAAGTGTGGTACGATTTTATCCGGAGTCCTGGGGGAACGCTGAGTGGTGGGAAATTTGTGCCAGCCTGGTGATCCCACAACTTTCCCATACAAATTTGGAAAAACTGGATTTTTTGGCTAAATTTGAGGTTTGCAGGGGATTCTGGGTAGGAAAACATTGGGGGGTCCACGCAAAGCATACCTCCCTGGACTACCCCAGCTGTCTAGTTTTCAGAAATGTGTGGGTTTGGTAGGTTTCCCTAGATGGCCGCAGAGCCCGAGGCAGATGACCCCCTATGCAAAACCAGGTCGCTTTATGATAGGTAATTTTGAAGTCTTCACAGTATGATTTGGGCCATTTCCTGTTGCGGCCACACTGTCTAACCTAGACAGTGTGGTACCATTGTAATTGGGAGTCCTCGGGGGACGCTGGGTGAAGGGACATTTGTGGCGGCCCGGTGATCCCACAACTTTCCCACACAGAAAAGTGAGGAAAATGTGATTTGTTTAGCTAAATTAAAGGTTTGCATGGGATTCTGGGTAGGAAAATGTTGGAGAGCCATGTAAGCCACAACTCCCTGGACTCCCCTGGGTGTCTAGTTTTCAGTAATGTCTGGATTTGGTAGGTTTCCCTAGATGACCGAGGACCCGGGGTATTCTGGGTAAGAAAACGCTAGGGGATCCATGCAAGCCACACAGCCAGCCAAATCAGTACACGCACACCACCAGCCAAGCGCCATCCATGCACACCGTGAGCCAAGCGCCATCCACACACAACGCCAGCCAGGCACCATCCATGGACACTGCGCGCCACCCATGCACTCCGCCAGCCAAGCAGGGTCAAACTGGGAACAGCAACCAGCCCTAGCAGATTGCTGCTCCACCGGCCCTGGGAGGGGGGCGTGCTAGTAAACAGCACCGCTCCCGCCTTTCTTTCTGGGGCACGGTATTGCAGCACTGCTACGGCACCTCCTGGGGAAACGCCCTGTGCCCGCAATGGCCAGTCGGACCTGCAGCCAAGCACCATCCATGCACACAGCCAGCCAAACATCAGTCCACATGCACCGCAAGCCAAGTGACACTCCACAGCAGATTAGGGACTATTGCCCCCATCTGAAAGTCTGTAGCTAATTTGTATGGGGGTAGGGGCAATGGCATGCTCATTTTGGGCAGCCCCCACCCCTAAGTATAAATAAAAAACAATCCCTGTGTGCCTAGTGGGGTTTCTGCCCTAAGGGGGGGGCAATCGGGGGCTTTTGCCCCATCTGCCTCCCAGAGGGGGCAGAAACACTGTGGAATTAGGCGGGGTGGGATTGATATGCCAATCTGGCCACAATATGCTAAAAACAAAAAATCCCTGGTGGCTAGTGCACTTTCTGCCACCCCAAGGGGGTAGTCCCTGAGTACGTAGAACGTGAAACTGAAATGACGTCAGCGCAACGTGCGCGCTGATCGTCATTTCAGAAAAACCAAAGATACAGCCTCTGGAGTGGGGAATCACTTCCTCAGCTCCTGAGGCTGTTGAGTGGGGAAATGGAAATCTCTCTGGTGCCCGCATCAGTGTTTCTGCTGCCACTGTGCTGCCATTTTCAAGGTCTGCGACCCACATCTTAACCCCAAACAGTATCTCATAAGAAGTCCGACCACCAAGGGATTTTCTTGGCATATTGTTCAAAGCCCTCTGGGCCCCATATAGGTTATGGACACAGAGCCTAATACCCTTGCTGTTAGAGACTTCTTTAAGTCCCAGTTTTCCCTCTACACAATCTGGTTTCACTCAGGATGGTATGCAGACGAGAAACGCAGGGTCACATCCAAACTTCCCATGACCTCTTTGTAAGTCCTAGAGCTAAACGCCGGACCCTGCTCAGAATGTAGTGTTGTCAACTGTGTGTGTCCCAATGAAGGCTTGCAGATTCTTTAAAACAGTTTGGGCGTCTGCTGATCGCTGTGGCCATAACCACTGGAATCGAGCGCAGGAATCCACTGCCACCAAGATGTACTTCTAAGCCCCGTCTGATGATAGGGGGTCGCAATGGTCCAAATAAAGACAAGTCAGAGGCTTGTTCAAAATCAAAAGAGGTATCTGAGCTGGACGCGCTACGGTGGAACCTTTCATCTGTCGACAGATGTTACATCTCAGGACAAAATCCTTGGTCTGTTTGTAAAGACCCGGCCACCAATAGCATTATTGCAATAGTGAAATCATAGCAGCCTCCCCAGCGTGGGAAGAAGTCAGACCCTAATTTGCAGCCAGTATTATTCCTAGTCTGCCATCACTGTTCGGTATTACTCTTTCCCCCACTCCTTGAATCCGAGCATACAGTTTGTTTTGTGCATCTAGCTTGTAGGATTACTTGAGTGGAAAGCCTTTCGGCAGGTGTGTGTCGTTGGGCACAGTATTGACAGCCACGTTAATGTCTCTATTCTCGTAGTTTAACAAGTTATTCTAGCAACTGCAGCAGTGCGAACTGTTGCATTTGCAGCTTCATCAGCCAGTTAATTTCCTGCAACGTGAACGACAACACTGATTACTCAATGTATGAATGGCATGAGCCTGTGGCAAGCAAATTTTCAGCTTCGCCGCCTATTCCCAAAGCAACTTGTACTTTACTGTGCAGCCTTTCGAGTCCCTGAATCAATTCTGGCTCCAATAATGAAGATACTCGTTATAGGACTACACACAATAATATGAATCACACACTATGATTGTGGGGAATCCAGCAACAGTGTCCTGTAGTGCCAGTACTAGAGCCTTAAGTCCTGGCATCTGTACTGTGCAGTTACCTAGTGACTGCATTTAGGTTTTTTCATGAAGGAACATTCCCTTGTGCATACAGCCTTTTATGACTGCGCATGCGGCTGAATATTGGTGTTTGGTCCCTACAGCAGGTTGAGCAGAACCATCAGTGTAAATTATATAGTCATAGCGATCCAGTGGCATTATTTCATTAGGTAGAGGATATTCTTGCTCATGCTGCAGAAATGCTTGTGTTTGTAATGTAGGGTCAAATCTGTAGTCTACATCTGTTGGAGTGAGGGAGTTTGCCCATTGTATCCATCTTGGATGTAGAGCTTTAGCATTTGGAACACTTGCGCTGGTGCCAGTATCAGGGATTTGAGTTCTGACAGGTGCGTTGATACAGTCCCCCAGGGACTGTGTGTGTTTTTCCAGGACGGAACTTTCCTTCATGCATGTGCCCTTTAACAATTGTGCATGCCGCAGAGTATTGCTGTTTTGTTCCTAAGGCAGGCTGGGCAGAACCATTGGTAGAAATTATGCATTTATATCGATCTAGAGGCATAATTTAATTTGGCAGAGGATATTCTTGTTCGTACTGCAAGAATGCTTGTGTTTGTAATGTAGAGCTGACTCTGTAAACTACATTTGTTGCAGTGAGAGAGTTAGCCCATTGAATCCATCTCAGATGTAAAGCTTTAGCATTTGGAACGCTCGCTTTGATGACTGCCTCTAAGTTTGGTACCGGGGTCATGACAATTATGCCTTTCCCCTGCGCTGGTGCTCTCTCTCTCAATACGCCCGTCTGTACTACTGTATTTTCTCCATGGATGCAAAACCCATTTCGGCGTTTGTGTACAAGTGTGATTTATATGCAATAGATACTGTATCACCTTCATTGAAAGTGATATAGGTGTACCCGGTTGGTCCAGCTACTACACGGATCACAAGGTTATTTGTGTTAACACATGTATGCAAATGTTTAGAAGCTATCATGTCAATTTGTACTGAACATCAATCAATCAATCAATCAAGACATTTGTAGAGCACGCTACTCACCTGTATGGGTCTCAAGGTGCTGGGGGGGGAGGTGCTACTGCTCAAATAGCCAGGTCCTGAGAAGCCTCCTGAAGGTTAGTAGGTTTTCCGTCTGCCGTAGGAGGATGGTGAGGGTGTTCCAGGATTTGGCGGCGAGGTAGGAGAATGATCTGCCACCGGAGGTCGCTCTTCGGATGCAGGGGATGGTGGCGAGGGCGTGGTCGATGGAGCGGAGCTGGGAGTTTGGGTTGTAGAAGGTGAGTCATCTGTTGAGGTATGTTGGTCCGGTGTTGTTGAGTGCCCTGTGTGCCTGGGTGAGGAGCTTAAAGGTGATCCTCTTGTTGATGGGAAGCCAGTGCAGGTCTCTCAGGTGGGGTGTGATGTGACTGTGGTGAGGGATGTTGAGAATCAGGCGTGCAGAGGCGTTCTCTATGCGTTGCAGTCGTTTCAACAGTTTGGCCAGGGCTCCTGCGTAGAGCGTGTTTCCGTAGTCCAGCCTGCTGCTGACGAGGGCCTGGGTGATCGTTCTTCTTGTGTCGGTGGGGATCCACCTGTAGATCTTTCGGAGCATGCGGATGGTGTTGAAACAAGAGGATGAGATGGCGTTGACTTGCTTGGTCGTGGAGAGTGTTGAGTCGAGGATGAATCCCAGGTTGCGTGCGTGGTAGGTGGGCATCGGTGCTGCTCCCAGGGCAGTCGGCCACCAGGAGTCGTCCCAAGCTGAGGGGGTGGGGCCGAGGATGATGACCTCCGTCTTGTCCAGGTTCAGATTCAGACGGCTGTTCTTCATCCATTCGGTGACGGCTTTCATTCCTTTGTGGAGGTTGGTTTTGGTGGTGCGAGGGTCTTGTGTCTAATGGGTCTTGTGTCTAATGATGCACTGAAAAATTAGGTCTAATGTCGTAGAATGGTTTTACCCTTTCTGCGTAATCCAAAATGTAAGTTCTGCCAACATTTTAAGAAACTAAAATGGATTGTAGGTTTTTGAAGGTTGGAGCAATGCACATGTTTAAAAAAACATGCAGACAGGCTCTTGTCTTACTTGATATTTACAACAAGGGGTGGTGATGGACAGAGTCTCTGAATTAAGCAGAATACTCTCACCCAGTCAAGAGATCAGGGCTAGATCCAACACCGTTTTTTAGCTCATTGCACCATCCCAGTTTCAGAACCTGGCTGTATGCAAATTAGTCTGTCCCTGGCCCAGTGCATCATGGGAACAGGGCAGACCAGACTACAAAAGCCCATTCTTACACTGGGAAGGAAACAAGCTTCCGGGGACCGGTTTCTGGCATTTCAGCCGTCTTCAGCCCGGCTTGCTTGAATCCTGATGGTGCAATGAGCAAGGGACTCACATCTGAGTATACCCTTCCACGCTTAGGGTGGACAAAAATATTTACAACAAGGGGTGTTGATGGACAGAGTCTCTGAATTAAGCAGAATACTCTCACCCAGTCAAGAGATCAGGGCTAGATCCAACACCGTTTTTTAGCTCATTGCACCATCCCAGTTTCAGAACCGGCCTGTATGCAAATTAGTCTGTCCCTGGCCCAGTGCATCATGGGAACAGGGCAGACCAGACTACAAAAGCCAATTCTTACACTGGGAAGGAAACAAGCTTCCGGGGACCGGTTTCTGGCATTTCAGCCGTCTTCGGCCCGGCTTGCTTGAATCCTGATGGTGCAATGAGCAAGGGACTCACATCTGAGTATACCCTTCCACGCTTAGGGTGGACAAAAATATTTACAACAAGGGGTGGTGATGGACAGAGTCTCTGAATTAAGCAGAATATTCTCACCCAGTCAAGAGATCAGGGCTAGATCCAACACCGTTTTTTAGCTCATTGCACCATCCCAGTTTCAGAACCTGGCTGTATGCAAATTAGTCTGTCCCTGGCCCAGTGCATCATGGGAACAGGGCAGACCAGACTACAAAAGCCAATTTTTACACTGGGAAGGAAACAAGCTTCCGGGGGCCGGTTTCTGGCATTTCAGCCGTCTTCGGCCCGGCTTGCTTGAATCCTGATGGTGCAATGCGCAAGGGACTCACATCTGAGTATACCCTTCCACGCTTAGGGTGGACAAAAATATTTACAACAAGGGGTGGTGATGGACAGAGTCTCTGAATTAAACAGAATACTCTCACACAGTCAAGAGATCAGGGCTAGATCCAACACCGTTTTTTAGCTCATTGCACCATCCCAGTTTCAGAACCTGGCTGTATGCAAATTAGTCTGTCCCTGGCCCAGTGCATCATGGGAACAGGGCAGACCAGACTACAAAAGCCAATTCTTACACTGGGAAGGAAACAAGCTTCCGGGGACCGGTTTCTGGCATTTCAGCCGTCTTCGGCCCAGCTTGCTTGAATCCTGATGGTGCAATGAGCAAGGGACTCACATCTGAGTATACCCTTCCACGCTTAGGGTGGACAAAAATATTTACAACAAGGGGTGGTGATTGTCTTACTTGATAGCTCATATCCCAAAAATAGGACATCGAGATGGGCAATTTAAGATTTTTTTAAATTAAATTTGTAGCCCAGGTGAACAAACCCAAGAATTAGGTTGTTAACTCTAGCCACGCATTCCATTAACTCATCGTTCGCCAGATAAATATCATCTACGTAGGACAATGCCTCTTCATCAAAATTTTGAAGTAACTCTGTCGCTCTGGCTGAAAATAGCCTGGCTATTCTTATACTCCTGTGGTAATCAACAAAATTGGCTGTGAGAACATAGCACTGAGAATGCTGTCAAATATCTCCTCCCAGGAGCTATATTTTGGCAAAAAAATTAATTTGAGATATTTAGTGTTGTTTTGTATTTTTTCCGCACAATGTTATTTATCAGTGTGGCATTATGTGCATTTTGTACTGCAAATGTGCATGTGGAAGCGTTTAAATGTCTGTAGTCTAATATTAGACGTAAGAATTATCGGGTTTCATTACGGGAAACAAGGGGTTATTTATAGATGAGGTGCAATTTTCTATTACACCCTGGTACTCAAGTTGATCTAGGATCTCCCTGACTTGTTTCTTACCTTCATGTTTTATTGGGTACTGTCCATGAGGTTGAGGAATGGATTTTAATGGAATTTCGTGATGCGTCCTACCCAACATGATTGTGAAAAAGTGCAGGAGCTAGCGCTAACGCCCACTCCGGTGTGTATTCATTTTGAACTGATTCAGGTACAAGGTCGGAAAAAGCAGGTAAAATGACATTTTCCGCCATTGGCCACTCCATTTCGAAAACAGGTGGCCAATCCTTTTTAGCCAAAAGAATATCGTAACCATATGTCAGATTCTCCCAAGAGAGACCCTTACTTTGCATAGGTATGCCCCCCTCCATTTGGAGCGTTATTTCGTATAAACGATGTGGGACACATACCCTGGTATCGGGTGTTTCCGCCGTGATTAGCTCACTCAGCGCTATTGTGACTTCTGCCGGGCTGTCCAGGATTGCCACTGCCCATTCCCCGTTCAGGAGCAGAGACCTCAGTTGTCTGGGCATTTCTAATTTTGATGCCAGCTACTTCTTCTTTTTAAACTAAGGTTTAGGAGTCTTTTGTTTGTATTCCTGTTTAATGTAGTCTGAAGTGCGATGTGTCTCTCTTTTTGGCTTGACTCGCTTTTCCAATCTGTGCTCTGGCCATCTATCTCGCTTTCCAAATGTTTATCGGATGACCCCTGAAAGTAACGAGAGGAACGTGTATCAGTATCCTGATACCTGTCAGACTTCCTAATATTATCACAGATTCTCAAATTGAATTTTCTTTTGGCGTGGTCTTGGTGAGGGGACCCACCCTGTGACTGTGTTTTGTTTATTTTTTTGTTTGTTATTACATTTCTTTTTGGAAGAATCGGGTGTTTGCTTAGAGTTATCCTTTTCAGAATTGCTCTTAACTATTAGTTTCCCAGGTCTGGCTCCCAGATTATCTCTACCCAGTGAAGCATATGCTTCTTCAATAATCTTAGGCAGTTCTCTCTCTTGCTGTGCATGAGTGAATTCCCTCAGGCGTTGGCATATAGCCACTGCAGCTGCCTCCCCTTTTATGTTACTTAACATAATGGAAGATACTTGATCAAAATTGAAGTTTCATTCCCAGGTCCAGGGCATGCTCTGCGCCGAATTAATTCTGCATTTCTTTCAGTACATCTGGTACAACTGGTATTGAAGGGTTACAATGAGTTCTGGTATAGACGGCAGCGAAGACTGTACCACAAGAGGCACAATCTTCTATCATGGGAGCCATCCCCATTGGCAAGCAAATTGTTAATATTCTGTGTTTCTGCACTATCCAGAACGAGATTTTGTTCCCGACTGGTAGGAATCTTTTCCATAACTGCGTTCAGCTTTTGGGGTCCGAAAGCCATAGGTTGTGCAGCATGAGCAGGTTGATCTGTCAGTGTTCGCATTATGAACTGTATGAGATTCCTGTAAATGTTTACTAAATCTCTATAGAATGTATGCATTCCTACTGCTAATAAAGTAGCAATGTCTGGATGCGGTGTATAAGAAGCGAAGACTGGGTAGGTGGCTCCTTCTTTACTGAGCAGATCGAGCCTCACATTTTCTGTGATATGGGATAGGGCGTCTTCAAACCAATGAATATGCTCTTGGTAAGTTAATGTGTAGAAAGCATTCTTCTGGTGGGTCATCTTCAATGTAAGTGTGTAACAACTGTGTACATGCATCTGCAGGCGGGAATTTAACACAAGAGTATAATACCTCTGTTCTGAATGCTTCGTGTGCCTCAACCAAGAAGGTATCGTCTCCACCCATTGCTGGGAGGCCATGTTGTAACAGTTTCATAGCAACTGCCTGTTTGCAATTCTCTGTAATGTTTAGAGCAACTTCCTGCTCCTCAATGTCCTCACACACTTCTCCATTTAAGGACATCGTGAAGAGAAAAGTTACTTAATTAAATGAATTTTATATATGATAAGCACAATGCGGGAAACTTTTAATCCTCCAAGCTTGAATAACCTACAGCCAGTCTGTAGGATCTGCATGTCTGTTGGTCAACATAAACTTGGGGTTTGGTGCCTAGACTGATTCCGGGAAACCCCACAGAATATGTTGGCCTATAGACAAACTACCTCACAGTGCTACCATAAGCCCCCTTAACCTTACCAGGGTGCCAATGGGTTCTAGCAACCTCTGAACAGGGCAACCCTAATCCCTCAGTGATCGTGGAAACAGATGAGAACCTTTTCTGTTTCCAGTGGGATGTTTTAAATGTTTTTACTGAACCAACGTTATTCTTGTATAGAATACATGTGCTGCAATGATTAATAGACAGAAGCAGATAAAAGTGATTACAAGCACCAAAAGTGTAAACAGTAGCTATAGTTCTAACATGGTGCTAAGACAGTGACTATATGCAGGCATATAAAACAAGGCAGTAATAGTGCGTACTCCTACTATGTGAACCCTACTCTGAGTGTACCTAGAGTGTGTGTAGGTGTATGTGTGTGTAGTACACTTGTAAAGCGCACAGCTGCCCCAGCAACGGGGCGTCCCGGCGCTGTATAACTCTGGGGAACCCGTCCTGGCTTTCCCTGTGGGATGGTCCCTTGCTGGGAGTCCCCAAGGTGGAGCCAGGCATCCCCGGAATTGGTGGGGCCGTTGTGGAGATTAGGCAAGCTTATGCCCAGAGTTGCCGAGTGGAACCCCTGATTAGAGTAAGCACCGAAGCGAGAATTATCGAGTCCGCTGACCAAGGTCCACGACCCTGCCGCGTCGGGAATTGAACCCTGGTCCCAGGCTGACTTCTGCTCTCAGGCCTGCCGCCTCTAACCAGTGAGCCACACTACTCCACAGTAGAGTCAAAAATCCCCCAAAGGGATGATCTAAACCCATTACCTGATGAGAGAGAATGTAGGAGCCAATCTAAGTCACGAACTGGACACCCCCTGATGGAGATGTTAGACCCCTGCATGGTGAAGTCTAAGCATGCAGGGAAACTGTGTCAGCTGAAGTGCCTCCTCTCCTAATCTATCGGGATGCGCATCTGTTTAGAATGGAAAGTCATCTTGCGATGTGCGTATAGTGTTGTTATGGATATGTAGGTAGCCCTGTTGCCTCACGAGTGAAGATAGAGACAACATTCGTACATAGTGCGAAAGGAGACCTTGTATGTGATGTTCAGGGCATCGTGATAATGTTGTGCATAGCTAGATGTGTAAACAAGTTTAGTTTCAGAGAAACTAATCCAACATTGGCGGGCGTTTCGGGCTCAAGAGCCCTTGATCACACATATATATATATATTTTTTTTTTTATTTTTTTATATATATAATCCATACAAGTCGTTTGTTTTAACGAAAAAAGACGGCACTCAAAAGTCTCTCATCCAAGTGCAAGTTTTATTTGGCAGACCCCCTGCCCCCTTGACAAACGCGTTTCACCACTCGGGCTTCGTCAGTGTCAACCAGATTAGAGTGAGAAACACCATTTTATCCCCACCTTCCCCTCAACATAAAAAGAGGACTAAAAAGTTATTTTGCCTTAGGCAACGGCCATCTTACAATATATGACAATACATTGCATATTATTGATAAAAATTTCCCAGGGCGGGAAAAATGGTGCATATAAAGTGCTCGTGCAATTAAAAACATTTGAATGACTGAAATAGCAATTCAACAATTTGATTAATCACATATGTACATTTTCCCGTGGGAACAACGGGAGGGAGAAATATGTATATGGTTGCCATATCCATCCCCTTTGAAATATAATCCTGTATATAGTTTTGTATTTACATCTTATAACCATGTTTATGGAAAACAAAATGTCAGGCATATTATTTATCGATGTTATGCATCATACCCGTTGCTTTGTCCCTCAATGTGTGCATATGGTTATGCGATTATGTTCTCTTGCCCTGTATTGGCATTGATATTTTTTACACTACTCCCTGTTTTGCTGTTTTGCCCTGTATGGGCAAGTATTTCCCTATAGCCATATTATTTACAATTTACATGTCTTTAGAAAAGAGAGAACATATAAAACGATGGTGGCCATATAGATGTGTATCTCCACGTTTTTATCATTCCCCCCTATCCTCCGGGTTTGTTTGTTTTACATTATCAGAGGTGTCTCGTGGCATCGGTCGCTTTCACTGGCCAAGCATCATTTTCTTTTTTCCGTCCATTATGGATAGACTTAATCCAAGTGCACCCATAGCTCCTCATCGTTGTTTAAACCTCTCGGTTGCATACTTTGAAGGTCAATAATATATCTGGATACCAATGCTCTCAAAGATCGTACTTTGTCGCCTCCACGTTCCTTTCTATCTAGTTGGTCAATGAGAAAGAATGACAATAGGTCCCTATTGCTATTGTGGTGCGTTTCAAAGTGGCGTGCCACGGGGTAATTTTTGTCTCTGTTGGTTATGGCACGCATGTGCTCCAGGATACTCTTTTTTGCCGGGTTGATCGTACTCCAGATGTATCTCTTGGAGCACGGGCATTCCAGACAGTAGATCACATACTCTGAGTTACAGTTGAGTAATTTTTTGATCATTCTCACGGGGCGTGGGTCGTTAAGTCTTCCATCGTACTTGGTCTGTTTTTTACTATACTTGCACGCCTTACAGTGCATGCAAGGATAGAAGCCACATATAGATTTTTTATTTGAAATTTTAGGGGAGTCTACAAAGTGACTGTTGGTCAGATGGTCACTTAGAGACTTGCATCGTCTATAAGTTATAGAAGGTCTGGGGGGTAGCATCTTCCTCATCACCGGATCCGTTTTCAGGATATGCCAGTTCCTGTTGAATATTGTTACCAACTCACTAGATCTCACATTGTAAATGGTTATCATTCTGGTTGTTCCCTCCGTTTCCACCTCCTTGACTTTAGTTTTCATTAGATCTTTTCTTTCAAGGAGGTTAGCTCTATTTACTGCACTCGTTAGTGATGCTCTCGAGTACCATCTGTCTTGAAATCTGCACACAGCTTCATCCCTGGCCTGTGAGAAATCTTTCAAATCAGAGCAATTTCTCTTTAGGCGGAGTAATTCCCCAAAGTGGATGTTTCTTATCATACTCCTCGGATGATGGCTTCCCGCATTCAATTGCCCGCTGTGGGTTTCCGATATAATTTCGGGTGTAAAGAGCTTCCTCTTACGAAGACCTCTAGGTCAAGATAATATACAGATGTATCGCTGATAGTACTAGTAAATCTCAAATTGAGATGATTGTCATTCAGCACCCAGATCATAATGTGATCCAGCCATTTTTCATTGGTCCCCCCCCAGGCCACGTGCTTCTCCCACCAGCCCACGAACAAGTTCGCGTAGCTGGGGGCGAAGCACGTGCCCATGGCGGTCCCCCTGGTCTGTCTGTACATGTTCTCTGCAAATAAGAAGATGTTATTGTTGAGGCAAAACTCCGCCATCTGCAAGAGCATACAGTTGTCTCGATGGTATTTGATATCCTTCATACCAAGGAACCATTTTATTGCAGAGACACCATCCTGATGGTCAATACATGTGTATAGATTGGCGACATCAAGGGTAATCATGAGCATATTTGACTCCCACTCTATGCCGTCAATCAATCTTATAAAATCTTGGGTGTCCCATATGTAGGAAGGCAGGTCTCTCACAAAGGGGGCCAGGTAGGTGTCTATAAACCTAGAGGTGTTCTCCAGAAGACTTCCTATCTAGGAGACAATAGGTCTCCCCGGTGGATTTTTTATGTCTTTGTGCACCAGGTGGTAAAATGTGGGAATTATTGGATGTTCACAATGCAAATACTCATATTCGCTTTTATTCAGCATTCCCTCATACCTCCACCCCTCCAGTAAGCTATGATAGTCAGTTGTGCACTTCACAAAGTCTTTTCTGTTTTTTTTTTTTTTAAAACTCTTTATTCGTGACTGTAGCAGTTATTGTACATTACATTCAATCAGTACACATTGTATCAGTCTTTTCCTTTTTCTTCAACATTAACTTTTGGTAGCATATCTTCCAAATTCACCTTCATCATGTTTTACAGTTCTCCGGGTATTACTCCATTACAGCGTTTAAGTGTCTCACATGTGACTCCTATATTCTGCTAAACCCCAACTACTCTTCCCTTCCTCCCCTCCCTCCCCTCGTCTTCTGGTCATTCTCTCACATACACTCTACATGTCGGGTCTGTAAACTTCCGCCTTTTCAGGGAGTGTTACAGCTCGTAGGCTAGGCTATCCATTGCATCTTTTAGCCGTGCTCGAGTATTTTGGCAGTTCATTGCTGTGTGTGTGTGTAGTCATACCGCTGGGTCTTGCGGTATTTCTAGGTCAACCTCTCCCAGTTCCATCAGTATTTGGTCCCATTCCTGCGCTATGGGGTATTTGCGAAGACCCCTTTCCCCCTCTCCACGCAGCGCTGCGATTTCAGCTTTGCCCCATTTCAGCAAGTCAGATCGCCATATTTCTGCACCTGGGGATCTGGGCGATTTCCACCTCATAGTAAGCACCCTGAGTGCCAATAAGAGTGCTAAGTCCATAAATTTCAGTTGTGCTTTACATGTTTTGGGTCTTTTCCTGTGCCCTAACAGACAGGGTAGTGCCCCTCAGGGATCTGCAGTGCTGTTACAGTGTGCAATGTGGTTTTGATCGTCCCCCAATAATTACGTATTTTCGGGCATGTCCATAGCATGTGGAGGATGTGTGCCTCATCCTCTCGACATCTTGGGCAGCAGTGCGTAGTGGCAGGGAACATCCTGTGGAGCCTCTGGGGTGTGAGATATGTCCTATGGAGAATCATGGCCTGTATGAACTTGAACTTAACGTTTCTAGACACTCTCCTATGGTGGCCAAGGATGATTTTCCATTCCCCGTCCGTCATGGGTTCTCCTGTGTCCGCAACCCAGATCTCCCTGAGTGTGGTAAGGGGTGACGCTACATGTTCCCTAATACCCACATATAGCCATCTCACCAGGTGTCCCCCCGTTCCCATATAATGCAGGAGGTGTACTAATTCATGTTGGTCTGGTTTCGTGCGTTGCAGAGCCCAAGCGCGCCGTATGTAATGTGTCACCGAGGCATGTAAAAGGTATAATCGCGGTGGGGCTCCTGTGAGCTGTACAAATGAGGCATGATCCAGTAAAGTGTCATCTCCGATCAGGTCTCCTACTCTATCCACCAAAGCCTCTGTCCAGGGACGCAGTCTGCGTTGTGTCAGATTCCCTTGCGGCGTAGGGAGTCCCAGAAGGGGGATGTTATCCGCATAGGAAGTGGTCCCTGCTTTGTATGTCAGTGCCTTCCTCCAGCAGGTCAGAGCCACGTGTAGTAGGGGGTGGCAGTCTCTGGGGATCCTGGCAGTGGGTAGGAGGAGGGGGTGGAGATCCCCGCGTGCCAGCTTGTCCGTCGTGTAAGCGATATCATGTAGGTCCCTGCCCGCCACCCATCGTGTCAACCATTGGAGTTGGCTTGCATAGTAGTAACTCCATAGGTTTGGTACGCCCAGGCCTCCCTGCCTGGTGCTCAATTGCAATTTTTTAAGGCTAATTCTTCTCCTCCCCGAGCCCCAAATGAGGTTGATCAGTAATGTATTTAGTGTGGTAAAAATTGGCTGTGGGAGTAGCACCGGCAGATTCACAAAATAGTACAGTATCCGGAGAAGTAGTACCATCTTCGAGACCGCCACTCGTCCCATTACAGAAAGGGGCAGGGAGGTCCAAAAGTTTACACTACCTCGGAGGCCATTGATTTCCCTTTGGACGTTACCTTCAATCTGGTCTTCCGAGTTCTGGTACACATTTATCCCGAGATATTTAGACGTGGTCGGTGCCACCTGGATTTCACAGGCGCCTAACTGTATATGGGAAAGCTGTTGTCCTTCCCGGAAAAAGAAACCCAGAGGTTTTCCCGGGTTTATGGCTAAGCCAGATATAATCTTGAATCGTTCGAAAATAGTCGCCAGGTGTGAGTGGTCCCCACGTAGGCTCCGGAGAAACACCAATATGTCATCTGCATATATAGAGACCAAGTTATTGGTGTCCCCAACTGGTATGCCCTCCTCCGCAGCTCTAGTTCGGAGCGCAATTGCCAGGGGTTCCAGCGTCAGCACGAACAGCAACGGCGACAGCGGGCAGCCCTGTCGGGTGCCCCTGTGAATGCCATAACTGTCCGAGGTGTTCCTTCCTGTGCGCGCCCTAGCTGTCGGGCTCGCATAGAGCAAGCGAATCCATTTTATGAGGGCATCTCGAAAGCCAAAGCGGCGTAGGACTTCGAACATGAAATCCCACGTCAGGGAATCGAATGCTTGTCGGAGGTCTAGGGCTATGCAGCCAGCATGTGGTAAGTCCTGGGGGGTAGTCGTCATGAGGGCGTGGAGTCGCCTCGAGTTTTGTGAGGTGCTCCTCCCTGGGAGGAAGCTACACTGGTCAGTGTGAATCAGGCCAGGGAGATGATTTTGTATCCGGAGGGGGATAGCTTTACTAAGGATTTTATACTCCGCGGAGAGCATAGAGAGGGGTCTATAATTACTCACGTCCAGGACATCCCTACCGGGTTTCGGAATAGATATCACCAAAGCCTGCATGGTCGTGGCACGTAGGTGGCCAGCTTCGTAAGCAGTTTTATAAACTTTCTCCAGGACGGGTGCTAGTATGTCAGAGTACGTTTGATAAAACTCTCCAGGCAGTCCATCCATACCCGGAGTCTTACCCCGGTTAAGAGTGTGGATTGCTACTTTTATTTCCTGCTGCGTTATGGGTCAAGCTAGAGCAGCCTGGACTTCCCGGGTCAAGGGTGGGAGTGTTAGTTCTCCCAGGAAGTCCATCATGTCGTCCCGGGCATCTACAGAGGGAGGGGCATAGAGTTTCTCAAGGTGGTTCCTAAACACAGTGTTGATTTCTAGTTGTGTGTGTACCTGTGTGCTTGTTATATCTCGAATGCTCGTTATCGCAGGGCTCTCAGGGGCGTCTCTGATCAGGCGAGCAAGTAAGGCACCGGATCTATCCGCTTTCGTTTGTTGGCGTTTCAGATAGTTTCCATAGTCTATCACCCTTAGGGTTTCCAGGAGTTCCGCGTGCTCAATGTTACATAACTGTAGGTCATCTCTGCCATCAGGGTCCAATCCTGCCGCAGTTTCGAGGTCCCTCAAGCGACTCTCTACTTCACAAAGTTTACCGTGAATTTCCTGTCTGGCTCCTACTAATCGGCCGATAGCGGCCCCCCCTCACCACAGCCTTCATTGCGTCCCACACTATCAAGTTCGAGGAGGTAGAGTCCCAGTTTTCATTGAAGTAGTCAGTCAAGGTGTCGGAGAGGTGTGTGCGGAACGGGCCGTCCTCAAGTAGTGGAGGATGGAGTCTCCAGGTAGGAACTGGTGAGGGTATCTTTCCCCAGTGTAAGTCAAGCGTGAGTGGCCTGTGGTCTGAAAATGTTTTAGCAAGATAGTCCGAGGAGACACATTTGGTCGTCAAGGAGTTAGAGCAGACAAATCTGTCCAGTCGGGTATGCAGGTTGTGCACTGGAGAGTAATATGAGTATTCCTTGTGCGTTGGATGTAGTGTACGCAAGATACCGGTCATTCCCCATCCCTGAAGCCATGTCCCAAACGACTCAGACAGCTTGTATATCCCTGTCGCCTGAAGGGGGGGTGCGATCTGTCCAGGTCCACATCTAGTATCATGTTCCAATCACCACCCAGCAACCAGGGGACATTCACCCAGTCCGCCAACACCCGGCCCACTGCAATAAGGAATCTATCCTGGTCGAAATTCGGGGCGTAAATGCTACCCAAAACTACCACTATCCCATCCAGAGTGCCCCTCACCAGTACATAACGTCCTTGTTCATCCGTTCGTCTTTCTAGCTCCACGAACGTAGTACCGTGTCGTACCCATATCGTGGCCCCCCTGGAATTGGCAGAGTATGTTGTGGAGAATATAGTCCCTCTCCATTTCTTCCGTAGTAGGAGTGCCTCGGACTGTGTTAAGTGCGATTCCTGTAGGAATACTATGTGTGCCTTTTGGCGAAGCAAGAAAGCGTGTACCCTGTGTCTTTTCTGGACTGCCCCTAGCCCTCGCACATTCCAGGTAACCAGCCTATATTTCCCTCTCTTGTCAGCCATATCCCAGTGTAGGTGTCGGAATGAGTTTCCTTTTATGTTGCAATATGTATTTCTTCAGTGTCGACCAGAAGACGGTACCCTCCCTATCCCAATCCCCAACTCTTGAGGCGCAGCCTCTGAACCCTGCTGTGCCAAACAATAAACTTTGAAACAGAACTAAACAAATTGCTGTGCATTGTGGGGGGTCGGCGAAGCATGACCGTGTCCAAAGGGCCATACTCGTTCTTGCCGTCGGCTCAACGGCGCCGCCGGGAGAGTCATTTTGGAGCAGTCTAGTAGTAGCAGCCGCGTTTTGCAGAGGGGGGGAGAAAGGGAAAGGGGGAAAGAAGGGCGGTCACTTCTCCATACATATAATAGTCTGCATCCGTGTATCTTAGGAGTGTGAGAAGTGTGCGGGTCTCATCCCATGAACAATATATAGAAAGAGCTTTTCTCCCCTCCCCATTTTGGGACCATAAGTTACACACCATCAATAGAGAAACACATATGTATCTTGCTTGTAGGTCCCCTCGCTCAGCCCACTGCCCCGCTGTGCCAACAGGTTATACATAAAAGGATACCAGTTCGATCTGAGGTTTCAGGTCCTGTCCATATGAGGAGTTATTCTAGAGCATTGTCCAGAAGTTCTGCCGCCGTCCCGGGCGTTACAGTCGGGAATAGCACCATACTATTGTCCGAGTCCAAGTGTACAGTGCTATCTTCAGTGTCCGTGTTGATTGTCTCTCGCTCCTCTCTGAAAGAACCCACCTGTGCAACAGCATCTTCCTGTCCTTGCTTCTGTTGGTGGGCAGTAGGTTTATGCCATCTCAGGTCTTTACTTCGGGCGCCGGACCTGTCCTTCTCGCGAACTGAGCCTTCTCTAGATCCAGTGGCCGGTGATCCCTGCGCCGAGCCCAGACGCTCATCAATATCCGTCACCTCCATCCACTCTTCCACGTCCGCGGGGCTATCAAAAAAGTAAGTTTTGTTATCGTGGATCACCTTCAGGCACGCAGGAAATAACAATGCGTAGCGGAGTTTTGCCTTCTGGAGCCTCTTTTTAACTTCGTAGTAGGAGGACCGCTGTTTCTGCACCTGGTTAGTGTAGTCCGGATACAGTGATATACGTTTGTTCTCGTACTCTATGGTTGATTTTATTTGGGCTTGACTTAGTAGCACGTCCCTGTCTCGGTAATTCAGAATCTTAACGATCAGTGGTCGCGGTGGCTTTCCCGGTCTCGGTTGGCCAGTAGGGATCCTATGAGCCCTTTCTACGCAGAAGAACGGCGACAGTCCGTCGTAGGCAACATTATCTCGGAACCACTGTTCCATGAATTCCATCGCGCGGGATCCCTCACTGCGTTCCGGAAGACCAATGACGCGGATGTTGTTGCGTCGATTGCGTCCTTTGGCATCCTCTACGCGTTCCATCAGGGATTTTACCTGGTGTTGGATTTGTTGGATGGAGTCCGTGTGTTCCGCCACCGCCGGGGCAAGGTCCGCCAGTGTCAGTCCTGGTCTTTGACTTTATCCGGCAGCTTCTCGTGATCAGCTTTAAGTAAGGAGAGGTTAGTGGTGAGGGTGCCCATCTGTGTCTCCATCGCAGCCCTGGAGTCTCTGATCTCTTTGAGTATTAGATCTAGTTTGTTATCTTGCTGGGCAGCTGAGAGGGTGGAGGTCAATGTCAGTGGTGTAGAGCCGCTTGGGTCCGCATCCATAGTGGGCCCCGTGAGTGCCCCATCCTTGCCCTCCGCGGCCTTCGTGCCCTTCCGTACCATGATGAGCGCCGGAAGGCCCGTGTATTGTCGGGATCACATCGTGGGGCGAGCCGTTGTCGCCCGCTGTGTGTCCGTCTCACAAGTGCTTGCCCCGCTGGTCGCCTGTATCTCTGATGCCCCCGTATATTCGCTCTCAGGGCCCCAGCGCTTCCGTGGGGGAGCGTCTCCCACCTGCCCAGGGCAGTTGCAGTTGTCCCCACCGCTTCCTCAACCCTAGCCAGGGTCTGCGTCGGTTTTCGGCGTCCCGGTCTCAGCAAGAGCAGTGGGGGGGAGGGCGGGAGGGGGGGGCGAGACAAAAAAAGGGGGGGGGGAGAAGGCCGGTATCGCCAAGCTGCGTCGACTACAGTACCTCCGTGTCTTCTCCACTCATCGGCTCCAGTCAGGGGGCTTCAGTGTTTGGGTCGGTTTCAGGGCCGTCCTCTAGCAGCTTTCAACCTTCGGCGGCAGGCCGTGCCCCCCAGCTGTCCCGCTCCGGCGTCCAGAAGCCGGCGGCAGAGGTGTCGGGCCCCCGGCTCGTGTTTCTGCTTTCCCGCTATTAAGCGGACAGGCATCTAGAGTTGTGCTGCCAGGCGGGTTTTAGATTGCTGCGGCAAGCCTCCCTCAGCGTCTCCAGCCCAGTCTGCACTCGAGGCCCCAGCTTGCAGCGTGGGACCAGGCCTCGGGCCTCTCCTCCACCCCGGGCACTGGTATCTGCAGCCCCTCGGCTTCACTCACCCACGTCCATGCGGCCGGGGTTACAACAACAGGGATCGGCCACCGGCACAGAAGGCCCCGCTCACCGCAATCTGTCTCGTCCTGTGCCCCGGGCACACTCCACACTCGAGGCCCCGGCTTATGTCGTGGCGTTAGGCCGCAGGTTCTCATACACCGTTCTCCTGGGCTCCCCGTCTCCAACCCTCAAAACTTGCAGCGTGGCAGGCGGGGGACCTCAGCAGCAAGGTGCGGTCGTCAGTGCGTCCAAGCGACCCCACTCGTCTGCGCCCGAGGTCCCGACCCGCAGCCCGGGACCAGGCTCCGGGCCCCTCCTCCTCCCCGGGCACTGGGATCTTCAATTCCCCGACTTCGCCCCCCACACCTAGGCAGGCGGGGTTCCGACAACAGGGGCCGGGCTCCGGCGCAGGACGTCCTTCTGCATCGCAGTCTATCTCGTCTAGCGCCCCGGGTTCAATCCACACTCGAGGCCCCGGCTTGTGGCGTGGCGCTAGGCCTCAGGATCCCTCACGCCGTACTCCAGGATCCCCTATCGACAAACCTCCAAAACTTTCAGTGAGGCGGGCGGGGAACCTTAGCAGCAGGATGCTGTCGTCTGTGTGTGAAAACGACCTCTCGTCGCGGCCAACTGGATACTTATCTCCCGGCGGCACCAGAGCTCTAACAGACTCCGTCCGCCATGGTGGCCTGCCAGCCATGCCTTCCCAAAGTCTTTTCTGTTAATGATAATATAACAGTTCTTGTCCTGAAGTTGTCGCAGGGCTTCTTGTTTGTATTTAGTCTTACTGAAGATCACAATATTCCCCCCTTTGTCTGAGGGTTTGATCTCAATTGACGTGTCCTCCTTTAATGATTTCACTGCTTCCCATTCCAGCCGAGAGATGTTAGAGTTCTTTTTATTAATTTCCAGATTTGTGTTGGTCATCTTTTCCAGGTCCTGGAGGATGGCATCATTGAAGACGTCTATTGCGTCGTGTGTCGCTTGTGGTAAGAATCTAGATTTCCGCTTCAGATTGCTGGGATCTATGACTTGCACAATCTCCTCTCTTTGTAGTACCTCTATTGAGTCAGGAAGGTCCCCTGCTTCTGCCAATTCGTGTGTTGTTATGAGGAGTGATAAGTCATTGTCCCTGAGAGTGTTACTAGGGGTCCCAGTTGATTCAGGCGGCTTCTCCATTCCAGATGGGGTTTTCGAGGCAAATATTTTCTGTATTTTTAACTTCCTTACGAACTTAAAAATGTCTATTCTCGTTTGCACTGGATCAAATTTCGCAGTAGGGCAAAAAGTTAATCCTCTTTTCAAGACATTCTCTTCGTGGGCAGTCAATTTTCTCTCAGAGAGGTTTACTATGGTTTGTTCGTCTTTTACCATCTTCCTCTCCCACCCTTGCTGCGAGTTACCATTGGTTGCGCCGCCTGCGTGTTTCCCCCTGTCCCTCCTGCCCCGCCTTGTTTTCCTCTTTTTTGTTGGGGTTTCTGTGGCGTTTGGGTTGTGGTGCGTTGTCGTGTCTCTTTCAAGACCTGATATTCGTCTAAAAAAGGGACCGCAGTCGGGGCAACTGGTCCTTTCTTTTTGCCTTACTCGCTTCTTGAAGATTCGTCTTCTGACACAGAAGCTTCCGATTCAGAGGTTACAGTTTCTATTGTACTGGAGGTCCCCTGAGCAAGCCTCTTCCTTGTTGTGTCGAACTTCTTCGCAAAGGTTAGTATTCTGCCCGTCCGGTAATCCTGCTCATCCCTTTGGAATTTAGTTTGTTTACGTTTCTTTATCCCACTCTCATAGTCCTTTAGTCTTTTCATCATTGCGTCACGTAGATCCTCAGCCATTTTAGTGTCTTTCTCCTTGCTGATCAAATCCTCCAGTCTCTGTATCTCGGCGAGGGCTTTATCTCTGTCGCTCCAGGCGTATTTAATTAGCATCAGTAGCATTCCTTTGCTCATATCCGCCATATATGCCGCCCAGTCTTTCAGGAGTTGCGGGTCGGCATTTTCATAGGAGGGTATAGTAAAAATTCTAAGCCCCCTTGGGACCCTGCTACACTCCACATAGCGTTGGAGCGAGGTGGCCTCCCACCATTTACGAACCTCCCGTTCTTGTGTTCTTTCAAGTTGCTGGAAAAGGACTTGCAGATTGTTTGCAGGTGCCTGTAATGATGCACCTTCTGTTCTTATCACAATTGTATTTATGCTCTTGAAAATGTCAGCAGCCTCTTTCTCTCTTTCCGCTGTTAAAAAATAATATATATATATATATATATATATATATATATATTCACTGAAAAAACCATAGGTTTCAGGCCTTATATAGTTAGGAATTAGCATTTAAAAAAACCTTTGAAATTCACTGAAAAAACCATAGGTTTCAGGAGTTATATAGTTAGGAATTAGTTTTTAAAAAACCTTTGAAATTCACTGAAAAAAACATAGGTTTCAGGCGTTATATAGTTAGGAATTAGCTTTTAAAAAACCTTTGAAATTCACTGAAAAAACTATAAGTTTTAGTGGTGTTATAGTTAGCTGGACATTTTACTCATACAAAACCATTGAAATTGCTCCTATATAGTTAGTTGTACTAACTATATTTCGCGCACCCGCAATCCACTGCTGATGATGTCACATATTAGATCATTCATGACATGGTCAGTGACATCACTGATGACATCTCAAATGGCATCACTGATGACATCACTGATTACATCATCCAGTGAATGTGGTTTGCTTCGTTATTTAAATATGCATTATATATATAGCAATTTACATTGAAGAATGAGTGGATATATATAAATAAATATTTGGATGGAGGATTTAGTAGCAGTGTAATTGACTATGTACTTGACCAATTTATAATGTCTCACTAAATATAGTGGATAGTGACTAAACTGTGTGAATATCTGTATCACTTTGTCAGTTGTTGTGTAAACTGATTCTACAGTTGGTTACTAGCTATGTGAAAGTCTATATTAGTTATTGATTAGTTAACTGAGTATTTGTATGGGAGTGTGAAAGTGTGTGTGGTTCGGTGGGGGGGGTGTGACTGTCCAAAGATGTGTGAATAGTTGATTCAGTAGATATATGAAGTTAAAACTACATGTTCTAACAGTTTGGGTGAGGGAATCTCTTTATGGGTGTGGTGATGAGCAAATATATTTCTCAAAGGTACAGGTCCAACAAACTAGAAAAATAAAAGGCAGTGTATGTGTCAGTTGTTGTATATAAATAAGTATACATAAGACACAATGATTGTGTGAGTGACTGTATGGATAACTGTATACTTGTAATAATGATTTTATAATTCACTAAGTATGACTTACTATCTAAATGAATAGAAGAAGTGGTGTTTGTATAAGTGTTTTGCTAAGTAAATATGTAAGTATGATCCATTGTTTGCATTAGTGAGTAGGATGACTTCATATGTGAATAGGATGCGTGCTGTTGTTTAATGTCGATATAGATGTATAAGTATTTTTGATAGTGTTCTATTGTTCATTTACAGCATGTATGAGTGAATCCATAGGTAAGTGATTAGATGTGTGTATACATCTATGAATCACTGAGTGGATTTTTAGATACTTGTATTGCTGTGACAATGGATTTAATTATGATACTCTGTATTTTACAAACAGTGATGAAAAATTGTAATAGTGTATGAAAAGGTGTATGTGATTGTCACGTGGAAGTCATCAGTGATGTCATCGGTGATGTCATTTGAGATGTCATCAGTGATGTCACTGACCATGTCATGAATGATCTAATATGTGACATCATCAGCAGTGGATTGCGGGTGCGCGAAATATAGTTAGTACAACTAACTATATAGGAGCAATTTCATTGGTTTTGTATGAGTAAAATGTCCAGCTAACTAAAGCACCACTAAAACGTATAGTTTTTTGAGTGAATTTCAAAGGTTTTTTAAAAACTAATTCCTAACTATATAACTCCTGAAACCTATGGTTTTATCAGTGAATTTCAAAGGTTTTTTTAAATGCTAATTCCTAACTATATAAGGCCTGAAACCTATGGTTTTTTCAGTGAATTTCAAAGGTTTTTTAAATGCTGATTCCTAACTATATAAGGCCTGAAACCTATAGTTTTTTCAGTGAATTTCAAAGGTTTTTTAAATGCTAATTCCTAACTATAACTGGTGTGTAACCTATGGTTTTTTCAGTGAATATATATATATATATATATATATATATAAAATTTCTATGGCAAAATGAAACCCCTCATTTTGTTCCTTTTCAAATTAAATGTATTAAGTGTTACCACTTTATTCCAATCAAGATGACTTCAGGTGTGCCATACTTTTGTCATAAGTAAGACTGTTAGCGTTCTAGTTGTTCTTTAGAACACTCTGGGACATTCTGTCATTGGGCTATTGTTGGGATACATCTGGCTGATATTTGGGCTACATTTGGGCTCTTTTGTCTCTGGTGGCCATCCTGGGAGACTGCATATCAGAATTTTATTTAATGAAATATAAGAGGATTTGAGAAGTCACTCAAAATGTGCCCTAATTTTTCTTTCTTCAGCACTAATCATAATTTCTATGGCAAAATGAACCCCCTCATTTTGTTCCTTTGCAAATTAAATGTTTTAAGTGTTAACACTTTATTCCAATCAAGATTACTTCAGGTGTGCCATACGTTTGTCATAAGTAAGACTGTTAGCGCTCTAGTTGTTCTTTAGAACACTCAGGGACATTCTGTCATTGGGCTATAGTTGGGCTACATCTGGCTGATATTTGGGCTACAGTTGTTGTTTTTTTTCTCTGGTGGCCATCTTTGGGCTACATTGGGCTACATTTGGGCTCTAACATATATATAACCCAATGTAGCCCAATATATATTTTTTCAAAGTTAATTTTCGTAAAAACCACTGGAGCACATATCTTGAGACATAGCAAAGGCACATCGGGCTACCAGTCCCTACAATTTTGCCAAGTTTGGTGGAAAACCATTCAGCCGTTCGGGCTAAAAGTGAGTCCAACCGCCCTATGGAAATTAACATGGGGAAAACATGTTTTGGGACCCCCCTTTTATCTCGGCCCCCGCTTGACGAATCCCCCCCAAACTTTCAGGGAAGGAGCGGAGCGCCGCGAGGCAAAGTTAAGGAAAATTCCAGGAAGATTCCTCAACCGGCGCCAAAGTTATTCCCAATAGAATGTTGCGATTTCCCTATGGAAAACAATCCTAACTATATATACCTACTGGCTATCGCCAGTAGGTAATATATATATCTCAGGGCTCGAAACATCCACTCGCATTTGCGCGCCAGACTCAATTAGGGCAAGCTATTTTTAGGTCCTACTTGCCCTTTCTGGCGAGTAGGAAGACAAAGTGACTTTTGACCTCTGTCTCTGAAAGCAGAGGAAATGTGATCAAATAGCAAGATTTAAAGGCATCTTTATTGCTCACAAAGTGAATGAGCAATAAAAATGCCTTTAAATCTTGCTAACTTGTCACATTTGCTCCGCCTCCAGAAACTGAGGTCAAGTACATTTCAGTTAGATCGAGTATATTTTTAGGTTACTAGACCTCAAGGTCTAGTAAAAATTAAATGATTGTTCAAGGTATATGTATAAAAGAGAATCCTTGCCTTGGGCTGAGATTTTGATTAGGCTGCCATTGTTTGTATTCCACAGATAGCTGTGTGGCCATATGGACGTGATAAACACATTTGTATCACGAATGAGAGGGCCTTGCACATAATGACAAGGCAGTGTGATAGTGTGCTCACACATTTCTTTGTGTCAGCAAGGTTGGTGTTTCATAGAAACTAACCCAAGTGTCACAAATGCAAATGTGTCTCAAAAGTCAATGTGAAAAAATGAAGGCAGCTTTAGGAAAAAGACTGTGCATATGTAAAAATGGCACTATTTCCTACCAGGCCTAACCCGGGCACACGACAGTGGTGATGAGTCTAAAGAAATCAATGGCTACCTCCTTGCAGATGCGACATCTGGAATGGTTTTGGCGACCTTTCTTTCCTTAAGCTTATACACAGTTGGAAGGTCCCTAACATTCTCTCCACAAGCTCATGAAGAAAATGAAACACTTTCTGATTAAGTGTTTCTTTGGTAGCAACAATTCCACGATGACCAGTAGGTTTAAGCTTCATTACTCACTTTCGCAGTATCACAGTAAACACTAGTTTCTTGTCTTTTAATGAAAGTCCTCTCTGATGACAAATTAGTTCCTCAAGAGCATTTCAAAATGCTTTCGAGCGGGAAACAACCTTTACAACGCAACTTTTACAACGCAATACCATTACAACAAAACTTTTACAACGCAATATCCATTACATCGCAACCATTACAACACATGACACTACAACACATACCACTACAACGCATGTCATTACAAAGCATATCATTACAATGCATTCCATTACAACGCATACTACCTTTACAACGCATACCATTACAACGCATAACATTACATTGCATGTATGGTAAGTATTGGATAGTGTAAGGGTAAAAATTACTATTCTAACTCCAGGGGGTGCAACAGTAGGGTAAGTGTTGGATGGTGTAGGGGTAAAAATTACTATTCTAACTCCAGGGGGTGCAACAGTAGGGTAAGTGTTGGATAGTGTAGGGGTAAAAATTACTATTCTAACTCCAGGGGGTGCAACAATAGGGTAAGTGTTGGATGGTGTAGGGGTAAAAATTACTATTCTAACTCCAGGGGGTGCAACAGTAGGGTAAGTGTTGGATGGTGTAGGGGTAAAAATTACTATTCTAACTCCAGGGGGTGCAACAGTAGGGTAAGTTTTGGATGGTGTAGGGGGAAAAATTACTATTCTAACTCCAGGGGGTGCAACAGTAGGGTAAGTGTTGGATAGTGTAGGGGTAAAAATTACTATTCTAACTCCATGGGGGTGCAACAGTAGGGTAAGTGTTGGATAGTGTAGGGGTAAAAATTACTATTCTAACTCCAGGGGGTGCAACAGTAGGGTAAGTGTTGGATAGTGTAAGGGTACTATGCGTTGTAATGATATGCGTTGTAATAGTTTGTGTTGTAATGACATGCGTTGTAGTGGTGTGCGTTGTAGTGTCATGCGTTGTAATGGTTGCATTGTAAAGGTTGTTTCCCCAGTCCTATAGCAAGAAAGAAGTGCACTGACACAAAGGATGCTTAAAACACTTTAATAACAATAATACAACAATTACACCATTGCTGTTTCCAATACAATAGCACCAAATGCACCCGCAGAAGCTGAATGAACCAAACATATTTGACAAAGGTAAGACAGGACGACTATGATGCCACCCGATAAATGTCATGAAAGGATACCCCTCCGGCCTCGGCCCAAGACACAGCTACTGCCCGACTGCACCTGCCTTGAGTATCAGGAGAGTAAACACTGACTTGTATGCCTGAGATATGGCTTATGAAACCCACCTGCTAAGAGTCTGGGTGGAAACCGTGTTCCCTTTGTGGGCTGTGCCACAAGGCAAAGTTGTGCATTATTATACTTAAAACAATAATGCCTACTTCTTCCATTCACTCTTTCACAGGACTAGCCAGACAGACAATACATCTATCAGATAAAACCACTGAGGGGATGAGGGCTTGGTTATTAGCCCAATAATAAATAAAGTCTCAGACACCAAGCTTGATTCAAGCGAGGCGGCCTCTTGGCTTTATACTTCTAATTAGCTACCAAATATACAAAGATGGTGTTTGTGCCGACCGCTGTGTTCCATGAAGGGATACAACATTATTTGCTGAAAAGATACCTTCCACACAGGAGTTAACACATCATAATGTTGATGAACTAAGCTCACGCCCTACAGATGTTTTTCTATTCTTGTTCATAATGTATAATGTACGCATTACCAGAAGCCTAGAGCCTCTCTAAGATGAGAACAGCAACAACCATAGGGCGACTGGTTTACAACATACAGGGATCTCACCGAGAGCAGTCACAACCGGTCTGGGTCCGAGTGCAGCTTCTACTTCGAGGTAGCTGCAGGGTAAAGCAGAGGGTGTTGGTGGCTTTGATAATCTGGGGACTGGGGTGCAAAGAACTAATGTAAACTCAAGTACAGGAAAGTATACAAGAGAACTATTGTATGTTGTGGTAAAATATTGTACTTGCATTTAAATCTACCCGGTCGGTGTAACAAAATATTCGGGCGTGTGGTAGTCTTCTGAAGCCATCTCAAAACGGTTAGTGCTTGGTGAGCAAAATAATGATGGAATAAACCCAGATCTGTGACTGGGGGTGAATGTTTTGCCATTGTGCAACTTTCCGTCCATCATCTTGTATGTTTTGCTGTTCACCCTATGTGGGAAGGGTATGCCCAGACGTGGGTCCCGTGCTCACTATGCCACTGGAGTCAAGCTATCCTGGCTGAAGACGGCTGAAAGCCAGAAACCGGTCCTAGGATGCTTGATTCCGGTCCAGGGTAGACATGGCTTGGCAGTTCGGTCTGGAAGGTTCCCATGAGGCACAGGGTCAAGACTGATTTGCATATGGCCATGTCTGAACTGGGGTGGCTTGGTGAGCAAAATAACAATGGATTAAACCCAGATCTGTGACTGGGGGTGAATGTTTTGCCATTGTGCAACATTCCATCCATCATCTTGTGTGTTTCACTACATTGTTATGTCACAAGAGCACAAGTCGGCAGCTCTGGCCATTAGGTCCCATCCAGAATGAATCATGCACAGCAAAGGAGAACATTAATAATGATGACAAGTGTTGTCATTGGTTGAATGACTAAGCGGAGTACAGCAATGTATCTCACCTTTATGACAAGGCGTGATAGATGAAGACTTCCCGGTGCACCCTTGTCGTGGTGCTCCATTAACATTTACTGCAAAATAAGCAAATAGGACAATAACATACTAAAAAGTGGAAAGTACCAGCGTGGTTAGAGTTCATGCGCTGCAACAATATCCCCGACCAGCTTCAGCGCCCAAGGCAAGTATCGCCCCACTTAGAGGGTCTTGAGCTGTTAGGAGCCCGACCAAATTCCTAAACGCTTTAACGTGCTGAGTTGCAAAGGCATTAAATAACGCGCTACAAAACCACAGTGATTACATGTGGCAGGGGAACCCCTGCTGCATCAAACGCCTACTTATAAAACCGCAAAATCATTCACTGTGTGCCAGGGTGGAGTCCGACATCACGAGGGTGAAGCGTTACATTACTACTCACCGGTACACATGTGGTGTTTGTTTCACATTCCGGCACCTCTTTCCTCCATTCTTAAGCGGGGAGACCCGGCCCTGAGGTCCTGCAAGAAGAAGACATGAAGCGGCTGATTTGGGGAAGAAGCAATCTGAAAGAGACACGTTAGTATTAGATTCCTTACCTTAGAATATCCCCAGGCGTCAAACTGGATCCGGAAACTTTTGCGTAGCAGTACCCTTGCGCGTCGGTAGGCGTCGTCTGCGGCTCCGCGTCCGTCGTGGGCGCCGTGATGACATCGTCGGAGTACTTAGACGCCGCCTCCGCGTGCTGACGTCAGTTCTTTTTTCCGCGCCAGCAAGCGCAGATCTGGAAAAAGCAGTAACCCTAGTCAATTTTTGACTAACTTTTTTGATCACTTTTTGATTGTTCTCGAAGTCTCTCGACTCCGAACGGGGCCGTAGAGATGCCCGGCTTCAAGCACTGTGATGATTGCGACCGCCTGATGTCGGTCACGGATCCTCACCACGTGTGTTTATCTTGTTTGGGCGTCGACCACGACGACAAGGCCTGCTCCGACTGCCGGGCCCTCTCTTCGAAAGCCAGGCACCTCGAACTCCGGCAGTCGGTCCCGCGCCGTGAGAGGTCCCGATCCCATGGGAGGTCGAGGGACAGGTCGCCGGCTCGGAGCCACCACAGCTCCGAGAGTAGGCCGCACTCCTCCGGGTCGAAGTCGTCGTCAGGTAAGAGGCACAAGAAGTCCAAGCGGCGTCATTGCTCTTCGGACTCCCCCCGACACTCGCGCGATGCGGCCGGGGGTTCGGGTGACACCACCCACGTGGCTCCGTCGGAGTCGCGGGCGCCGCGTGCAGCTCCACACCCTCCGGTCCCTGGGCTGAACGCGTCACAGGAGGAGATCGAGCGCTTCCTCATCGCCATGAGGAAACTCTCTCCTCCGACGGGCTCCGCGGCGCCTCCGGGCCCAGCGGACCCGTCTGGGGCCCCTAGCGGGTCGGCGGCTCCGGCCCCGACGCCGTTGGGTGCTTCGGGCCCGGCGCCGAGGGGTTCAGTTGTTCCGGCGCCGCCGGCGTCTTCGGGCCCGGTGCCGCAGGACGCCGCTGGACCTCCTTCGGGATCTGGTTCGTCGCCGGTGGATCTTACGACCTCCCCGGCGTCGGACCCTCAGGTGTCGCCTCCGGCGCCGTCCTCGGGCGGCGCCGTCCCCGGTCCTACCTTCATTCCTGTTCAGCCGTCGGACGGCCCCGATGGGCGCCGCTCCAGACGTCGTTTGGTGAATTTAACTTTTACGAACAGGCCCCATTAGTTGAGAGCCCTGAGTTTCAGGAGATGGGTGATGAAGAGAACTGGGAGGGGTCTGAGGACCCTCTGACCAGAGAGTGTCAGTCTCATGAGGACTGGACAGGAGACCTTGGGGAGGCCAGTGGCCTGGACACCTCTCCAGACACTGGTTTTATCTCCCCTCCTACCGTGGCTTCGGAGGAGGGGGTAACCTATAGTGTGGTGCTGATGGGGGCTGCCAAGACCTTGGGCCTTGAGCTCCCCGTCACTGCCGTGAGGACTAATCTCCTCACTGAGGTCCTTAAACCGCAGTCAAGCTCGGCCGAGCCTCTGCTGCCCTTTAATGAGGCCTTGACCGACGTTCTTCTGGGCACTTGGTCCAGGCCCGCTACGGGTTCGCCCGTAGATAGGAACGTGGCCAGACGCCACCGCCCAGCTCCGGGCGACCCATGTTTCCTGTTCACCCACCCCACCCCCGAGAGCCTGGTCATCCAGGCCTCTAATTCCCAGACCGCGTTCCCGTCCGCCCCGCCGGACAGGGAATCCAAGAGGTATGAGCAGTATGGATAGAAGATATTCTCATCCCTTAGTCTGGGTCTGCGGTCTTCCAACACCGCATGCCTCTTGGGCCGTTACACCCACTCTCTGTGGGATACGGTCGCGGATGTGCTGCCAGAGTGTCCGTTGGAGGTACGGGCCAAACTCGGCCAAGCCCTTGTAGAGGGCCGGGACGCAGCCAAGTATTCCATTAGGTGTGGGCTGGATACCACCGACTCGCTAGGCAGAGCGATGGCAACGACGGTGGCGGTCAGACGCCACGCCTGGCTGAGGTCTGCCAACTTTTCGGCAGATGTCCAGAACACACTCATGGACATGCCGTTCGATGGCCGTCGCCTCTTTGGCGACAAAGCAGACCATGCGCTCGAGCGCTTTAAGGACTCCAGGGCTACGGCCAAGTCCTTGGGCCTCTCGGCCCCGGGCCAGCAATCGGCTGCTTATCACTCCTTTCGTGGCCATGGAAGGGGTGAACCCACACGTGCCGCTAGCCACGCTCCGCAGGGCAATACCCAATGCGGTGGCGGCCGTGGTAACCGCCGTCCAGGCGGTAGGGGTCAACGGCGAGGTCAGTCCACACCTTCCCCTGCAGCATCCGCCTCAAAACCCTCCTAGTCCGTGCTTTCAGGCCCATGTGACGCCAGTGGGGGGCAGGGTTCGCCATCACCACCTCCACTGGCGCACTGTCACTTCGGACAGGTGGGTGCTGCAAATCGTCCGAAGGGGCTACTCCCTCCCCTTCGAGGCGACCCCTCCAGCCATGCCACCGCAGAACCACCGTGTATCGGGGGATCATTTGCGACTTCTGCAGGAGGAAGTTACGGCCCTCTTGGCCAAGGGGGCCATCGAGCGCGTTCCTGGGCCAGAAGTAGGGTGTGGTTGCTACTCCCACTACTTTCTGGTACCCAAGAAGGGCAAAGGGGGCCTACGCCCTATCTTGGATCTATGGAACGTCAACGGCTTCCTCCGGAAGGAGAAGTTCAAGATGCTGACACTGGCTCAGGTCCTAGCTGCCCTGGACCCAGGAGACTGGATGGTAGCTTATTTCCACATCCCCGTCCTGCCGGCACACCGGCGCTACCTGCGGTTCACGGTTGGCCACGAGCACTTTCAGTTTACCGTGCTCCACTTCGGCCTTACCAGCGCCCCACGGGTGTTCACAAAGGTGATGGCGGTGGTCGCAGCTCATCTGCGCAGGTTAGGGGTTTCAGTCTTCCCCTACCTCGACGACTGGTTGCTGAAGGCGGGCTCGCCCCAGACAGTCGTCGGCCACCTCCAGACTACGGCAGATCTCCTGCACCAGCTGGGGTTCTCCATCAATGTGCCAAAGTCACACCTGTGTCCCTCTCAGAAGCTCCTCTTCATCGGAGCGGTTCTGGACTCGGCGCAGTTTCGGGTTTATCCACCCGAACAGCGGGTCCGGGATATTCAGGCTCTGATTCCCATCTTTCAGCCGTTATCCCGGGTCTCGGTCAGGTTGACGCTGCGGCTTCTGGGGCTGATGGCCTCCTGCATCCTTCTGGTGCATCACGCCAGGTGGCGGATGCAAAGATCGATCCTCAAAAGCCTCCCAACCTAACACAATTGTACAATATACTACTCCACGTCTGCCACCACAGAGGATCACATGCCAGACGGGGCCTGAGGTCGGGGGTGAGGGTTCTGAAGAACCGTCTAGAGCCGAAATCTTGAAGGCTATTCAGGGATCCCACGCTGCCCTGGAGCGACAGATAGAGACTGTCTCTTTAGATGTAAACCTACTCCGGACTGATCTCCGCAAAGTGGCAGACAAGGATTCAGGCGCGGAAGGCAATATTACCCAATTGCAGGGTGAGGTGGCCTCTCTGCGAAAAGCAGTTACGCAACTTACATCTACCACCCACGCACTGGAGAGACGTGCCGAGGACGCGGAAGGTAGGGCCCGTCGAAGCAACATAAGGGTCCTGGGGGTACCGGAACAATTGGAGGTGGGAAACACTGAACGCTTACTAGAAACCTGGATCCGCACTCACCTGTGCCCGACTGGTTTGTCCAATGTCTTTATCGTGGAGCGGGCACATAGAGCCCTTGTCTCCCCCCTCCCCCCCCCCCCCCCCCCACGCCCAGGCGATCCTCCTAGGGCCCTCATTGCAAAGTTCCTGAACTATAAGGACCGTGACTGTATTTTGAGAGCTGCGAGGGAAACAGAGTCCCTAACAATTGAGAACAGCCGTGTGTCAATTTACCCTGACTATACCCAGCAGATACAGGAACAAAGAAAATCCTACCTAGGAGTTAAACAAAAACTCCGTGAAATGAAACTCCAGTACATGCTTTTATATCCAGCCAAACTTAAGGTGCTCTCCCAGGGCCGTGCACACTTCTTCGAGACACCTGCGGAGGTATGGGAGTGGCTGGAGATTAAAGGAGATGACCTGCCCCCGGGTGAGCATGGTGGCCCTCGTGAAACTTGGGGCACCAGACCACCGAGTAGGCGTCGAGGTAGAGGAAGGCGCCGATCTGGATCCCGTGGTTCTCCTGAGACTCGAGTTACAGTGAGAGCGGATGGCGCTATTCGTATGGAAACGTCGCCGATGAGAACGGGACCGAGGTCACCTGGGGCCCTTGTCCCTGGTGAGATATTGGTCCCGGACACCTTGCAGGAAACACCGCTTGATACAGAATCTACAGCCCCGGTGGTCCCGGAAACTGCCCTCTCTGAACCAAGGTTGGAGTAAATTATTGACTTGAGTTGCATATTGATGTGCGTGCTGTTGTGCTCCGATTTGGGGGACCTCATTTTGACACTTTGGTAGTCCGCCACTGCTTCTCATTGACACTGAGGGTCTAGGATAACTAGCCACATCGGAGGGCTTGCGACCAGTATGGCCTTGGATACGGGGTGGGAGTGGGGAGCCAACTTTCTTCCTGAGTAACGTGTTGCCCGTGCTAATTGCTGATATGAGAAGACATGCCCGGGAACTGTACTCGGACCACTGGGTCTTTCAGGGAGCTGGGGGGGAGGGTGGGTGGGTTTGGTTTTCTGTGTGTGAGTGTGTGTTGAGTGAGTTGTATGGGGTGGCTGTGTACGTCCTGGCACTGGCAGGGGAAGGGCGGGGTGGCGTTTTCCTTTGTTGCTATCCTTTTGCTCGTGGGTGGGGGGAGAAGCTGTTTTTGCAAAAGTTCCGTATTCCGGGGTATTTGGGGGGTGGGCAGGGGTTCATGAAGAGGTTGTTACTGGCATCATATACATGTTGAATCCGAATTATGTGTGGCCCCCTGACAGGGCTACCCCTTCCGGCCTAACTGGGGTGGTGGCCGAGTGGCGACAGGTCATGTTGTACATATATTGTGGCCCGAACGGGCGTAATCATCGACCATGGGCTTTAAATTCTTAACTTGGAATGTGCGTGGTTTGGGTACTTGCACCAAGAGACACAGAGTCCTCTCCTTCCTTAAACGACATGGGGTCTCGGTAGCCTGTTTACAGTAGACCCATCTAGACGAAGACGGCGTGCAGCGGTTGTCCAAGAAATGGAGAGGTCAGATCTTCCATTCTTCCTTTTCCACATATGCCAGGGGGGGTCCTCATCTGGGTGGCCCCAGGGGTTCCTTGCGCTGTTCAGTATATTGAGGCGGACGTTGACGGCAGGTATCTATTAGTGCGGCTTAGATTAGATGACAAGGAATTAATACTCCTTAATACCTATGCACCAAACACCGATGATCCGGCCTTCTTCTCTCAAGTCCAAGATCTTGTAGCTTTGGATCTGGATGCACCCCTCCTCTGGTTCGGGGACTTTAACTGCGTGTTACATCCTGAACTAGACCGTCACCCACCCCGATCGGGCACTAAGCCCCGTATGATGGTGCGTCTTAGGGAAGTGATGCACAATCTTGGGCCGCTAGACGTGTGGCAAACTTGTCATCCTGTCCAGAAGCTCTACACGTGTTACACTCCGACGCATGGTACCCATAGCAGGTTGGACCGCATCCTGGCGGCTAATCTCACCCCATCTCTTACCTTGACGGTTACACATCAGACCCGATACTTATCGGACCACGCCCCAGTAACGTGCATGGCGCGGTGGGCTGATCGAGCTGCCCGTGCCTGGCGAATGCCCACTGATATTCTTCAGGACCAGGTGGGTAAAGACCATGTGGCGACATCACTGTCGGACTACGTAGAGCTAAACTGGGGTGGCGAGGATCTGCCCTACTCTACCAAATGGGAAGCCTTGAAGGCGGTGGTACGTGGAGCATGTATGGGCCTCACTTACGGGGTCCGAAAACAATTGTTGTCTGAACTGCACGATGCGGAGGTTGTGTTTCAACGCGCCCAGTCCCGCTCCGATCTGGACACATTAGATCAACAAACAGAGAAGGAAGCTCAGGTATCGATACATGACATCCTTACCCGCCTTGACAAATTTACGTTGGGCCAGTACAGGCAACGTCTCCACCGCGACGGTGATAAATCTGGCCGCTTACTGGCTTGGATCCTTCGCCGTGAGTTCGCACCTGAAAGGATAGTTGCTCTGCGGAACTCGAGCGGTGTTATGGTCCACTCCGAGTCCGATATCCTTGAGGTCCTCCGATCCCACCTGCAGATCGTGTATGAGGCTGACCCATTGGTTACAGAGGACTCTTATAGCTCGCACCTGGAAGATCTGGACCTCCAAACCCTGCCAGAGGCAGCGGTGAAGGAACTTGATACTAAACTGACACTGGGGGAGATCAGCGCGGCGATAGCCGCCCTCCCCCGCGCTAAGACCCCCGGCGGGGACGGATTCCCGGCCGAATTTCATCACTCATTCGGGGACGTTCTGGCTCCCCTCCTGTTGCAAGTTTATGATGAAGCTCTAAATACTGGCACCCTTCCGCCCACCATGAATCAAGGGGAAGTCTGCATGATTTTGAAACCGGGCGGTGATAGTAGTGATCCCGCGGCATTCCGCCCTATCACCTTGATTAATACGGATGCAAAAATCCTTACTAAGTTGTTGGCCACTCGCCTCGCCCCGCACATGACTCGGTTTGATCCACTCGGACCAGTGCGGATTTATTCCGGGGCGTAATACGGCGATGAATCTGCGCCGCCTAAATCATGTCCTACATGAAGTTCGAGGAAGAGAAGGTCCTCATGTGTTGGTGTCAATTGATTTGGCTAAAGCCTTTGATACCGTCCATTGTGGGTATCTAATGCAGGTGCTCCAAAAAACGGGGTTCGGACCGGGATTTCGCAATTGGATTCGGGTGCTCTATGGAACGCCCCGAGCCAGGGTCCGGCTAGGTTCGGCTCGCTCGGAGGAATGGCCATTGGAGAGAGGCACCCGACAGGGTTGCCCTCTCTCCCCTCTCCTGTTCGCTCTCGCGATCGAGCCCCTCGCCGTATCCGCCCGCGCTGAGCTACAGCAATGGGGGATAGCAGTGGGTGACACTATACATGTGGTCTCACTCTACGCTGACGATGCACTGTTCTATCTGACCTCCCCCAATGAGGCCCTCCCCGTCTTGATGCGGACCCTTGACCGCTTTGGTGCAGCCTCTGGGTTGCGTATTAATCTCAATAAATACCTGGTCTTCCCGCTGACGGGTTGTATTCCGGACCCAGGCGTGGATCTGTCGTATTTGGGTCTGCGTTGTGAGCGGAAGGTGTTTCGATACCTTGGCATTCAGGTGGCCACATTTGATGAGGCTTCGCTGACTTACAATGTCGACAGAGTACTCCAAGCTCTCCATAAATCTGTTACCTTCTGGAACACACTTCCTCTCTCTCTTATGGGGCGATTGGCGATCGCCAAAATGGTGATGCTCCCCAGGATTTTGTACGTTTTACAGAATGCCCTAAGTCCATTGCCCCCCCGAGTGTTTCGTACACTTGACTCGCTCCTTACCTCCCTGGTTTGGGCGGGCGGGCGCAGTAGAGTAGCGCTACGCACAGTAACACGGTGTTGGGAGGAGGGAGGCCTAGAGGCCCGAGATTTGACTTGTATTATTATGCGGCGCAGCTTCTCCTAGCTGCAAAGTGGTTCGCTGATGAGGAAAATTGGGAACTGGCTCTACTGGCGGGTACGGCGAATGAAAAGGCTCTGAGGGAGGCCTTGATGCAGGGTCGTGGCGCCGATAAAACTCTGCCCTATGTGGTGCGTCACACAGCAGGAATTTGGCAGCAGTTTGTTGAAAGGGTACTGAGGAGGGCTCCGTTTCATAGGGAGCTCCCAGTTTGGATCTTGGCCCCGGTACTCCGGTTGGAAGAGAACATGTCCTACCGAGAGTGGCGCTGTGGCGGATGCGAGACTCTGGCGGACCTCTACCAGGACGACTTCTTCGTGTCCTTTGAACGTGCCATGGAGTCCTTTGAGCTAAGTGGGGGACAATACCTCCACTACAGAAGCCTCCGGGACATAGCTAGAACAACGTGGCCCCAATACCCGGAAGCACCTCCACTCACCTTTACTCTCGACATTATTTTATCCTGTGGGAGAGGAAAACGGCTGATTTCCCTGCTCTACTCGGCCATGCTTCGGGACTCGACCCCCCCGATCGCACCGGCTTAGGCGGCCTGGGAGGCAGACTTGGGGGTGGGGATGGAACCTGAACAACGAAAAAGAATCGGACTCTTGACCCGTAAGGTCTCTTGCAATGCACGTTTTAAACTTATACATTTCAATTTTGTCCACCGCACCTATATGACCCCTGTATCTCTGAATCGCATATGAGCAGATAAACGTCACAATTGTCCTAGGTGTGGGGCGCAAAGAGCGGGCTTTCTCCATCTTGCGTGGGAATGTCCCCTGGTTCATAACTTCTGGAGGGAAGTGGTGGCCCACATTGCTCGAGCCGCAAACATCAGAATTCTCCTAGACCCGCTCCATTGTCTCCTGGCACTAGTGCCCAAGCCCAGAAAGAAGAAGCTGTCTTATAAAATCTTACAGCTGATGCTGGTTTTGGCGAGGAGGCGCGTGGCTATCACTTGGATGGGTCAAAGAGCGCCCGAGATTTTCCTCTGGCTGAGGGATGCTAGAGAATGGGCCCTAGCTGAGGAGACGCACATGCAGCGCACTCGCAGAGATGGGAAGCTACAGGATGATCTGCTTGCTTGGAGGATGTTGTGCATAGAAGGGTTGGCAGATGATGATTCGGATGCCACCAGCGCTGAATTATTCACTCCGGCTGAATCGGAGTCTGAGTGTGCTGGGGAGGGGGTTGAATTGGAGAGTTTGGACCCGGTGTGAAGGCCCTACGTAGCCGCGCAAATATTCCTTGATACGCATAATTGTACATAGCTGTGATTCCCACAGGTCCTTACTGTATTGCAATGACTGTGCCTTAGCCTCACATAAATGACCTGCCTCGTTAAACTCTGTACTAATGATGCCATAGTTGGGGAATTTGGTTTTTGTTAAACGTTAAATAGAATACTTGCACAAAAAATGGAAAACTAGCGAATACAAGGATAGTTCCATATCCTTAGGGCACGGATGAACTTTTTCCTTTTTTACATGCTTTGTTCCTACGCCGCCCAGCCTCCGGGATGTGGCCGAATATGGCTGTGTATTGTCATAGAAACTGCATGTTATCAACCTTTGCATATAAGTGGTTTGGATGACCGTGTAACCTGTGCCTTCTTATAATTTCGCAATAAAAATATTAAAAAAAAAAAAAAGTGTAAGTGTGCAGGAACTTAAGCAAAAACAATAAGCATTTGCAATGCATTAGGTCTCACCTTTGGGACCTTATGTGTAATTAGCTATGCAGCACAGAGGCGCACCTATAGCTGCATTTCGGAGGGTGGGGGGCAGGGGCAACGGAAAAGTTTGGGGGAGGGGGGCTAATTTTTCCAGGGATAGTCAGAGTAGAGATGCAGGGGCTCTAAGAAGGGGTGAGAAAACAACCAGGCCTCGTTACTAAGTAAATGGTCTTTTAAAGACCTGTGATGTACTCGGTGCGGCTCTCTGTGTGTCCGGGAAGCTGTCTCAGCCTGGGCTGCCACACATGGGGGCTGAAGCCCTTTCAGCCCAATGGCCGTTGCGCGCCTGGTGCAGGACATTAGCCTGGGTGCTGAAACATCTACAGTTCTTTGAAATGGAGGGAAAGTAAGCACCAAACTGCGTGACACGCCAGGTATGGGAACATAGCGAGAGAAATATTGCCTTTCCGCTGGAAATAGTATAGTCCAAAGCTCTGTTTTTAATATAAAAGCAGGGCCTTCTGTGGTCATATCACTGAAAATACAAGATTTGAAAAAAATATAATTGTATAAGGGTGCTTGTGGAAGACATTTCTATGGACTGGAATCTAGATAATGCTAAAGTGATTCTGAAAAGAAAGTCCCCATGCAGAAAGCAATTCTGGTATTTTACTGACCTCTGATGGTCGTTTTCTATCAAGACAGTTAAATAGAGGCAGTTGAACTGGAAAAAAAAGTCCCTAAGCGGAAGCAGACAAGTCCTAGGGTGATCTCCAGAGCCCACAAAGTACATACACATATAAGTGTATACTAAAGTATATATTAAAGTATATATAAAGTGTATACTAAAGTATATATTAAAGTATATATACTAAAGTATGTACTAAAGTATATACAAGAGGTCTTGAATGCTTGACCTAAAAAAACAAGCAGCGGCACATCAAACAAGACATGAATTAATCTCTACTGGGCATGCAACAAGTTCTCTGCAAATGCATCATGAACTGCAACAATGTTGTGACAATATATCAACAATGTATAGATTACAACACAACTTTTGATCAAGTGCGCTTTGTGTTTACAAATCTCACATATTGAAATGCAGTGAATCCAAATCTCTGCACAAAAACATAGCCAAGGGCAACTTGGTAATATTGTGTTGTTACAGCATACTTAATCATCGGCAAAGTTCTGAGAGTCGACGTTGCGGATCCCGTCAATGGCACTTGCAATGCAAAGCCCGGTGTCAAGGGTGCAATGCACAGTCAAGGCGATGTGTCAGCTCTGATGAGCGATGAAGCTGCCATGTGGAGATTCATTGCTGAGGCTGCCATCGACAGCAGATGCCAGGAGCTTGTGCCGTGGAAAAGGGTAGCACAGGTTTGTTCCGAAGGCCATGTGTTGGTCCCAAGGGAGGTGGCGATGCACGTCATTTGAGACGGGTCTAATTCACGCAATAGCAGCGATGCGTCGGTTCTGCTCGGGGATGCTTTGCTCAGGAGAAGAGATGTATCAGTCCAGCTCAGGGATGCGTCGCTCAGCTGAGTAGATGCCTCTGTTCTGCTGGTGAGCACCTTAGGCCCATCTCCAAGGGTCCAGGACTCGGGTGGCATCACTTGGTGGTGTCTGAGGTCTAGTACTTATACACAGTGGTGCCCCTGAGGTGCAAGATCCTTCACAGACATGCTTTTAAAGCACACAGATGTCCTTTGTTCCTGCCCAGGCTCCAGACTCACTATGGGGGGCATGCTTCCCTTTGTATGTGGGCAGGACACAGCCTATTCAGGTGTAAATAAGGCTGTGCCCAGCTCCTCCCTCCTATCCTGCCAGAGACGGCCCATTGAGACATACTTAAGCTCTCACTGTCATAGCTGTCTAGGAGGAATACACAAAACCCAAATGCTACTATACCCCATCATGTGATCAGCGACAGGCTACAGGCACGAAATGGTTAAAGTAGGGAAAGGCCAAATTTCTAAGTGGAATTTTCAGATTTGCAATTTAAAATCCGACTGCACCATAAGTTTGGATTTTAAATTGTGAATCCAGAAACACTAGATTTGAAGGGTGTATCTCTTTCTTCCCAATTGGAAATGACACTTATTAAATGTAATAAGGTAATTCGAGTGTTATTTTATGGGAGAGACAGGCCTTGCAGTAGTGAAAAAATAAAAGTTAGATTTTTTCACAACAAAGACATGTACAACTTAAAAAGTGCATGCCCTTCTTTTGAAATACATTTTATCCTGTGCCATTGGGATGTCCAGGGCCTACCTTAGTGGTGACATATACGCATAAAAAGGGAAGATTTGTGCCTGGCAAAAGGTTTATTTTGCTAGGTTGACATGGCAATGTAAACCTCACACACAGGCTCTACAATGGAAGGCCTGAGGCCTGGTTAAAGGGCTACTTAAGTGGGTGGCACATTCTGAGCTGCTGGCCCCATAGTAGCATGTCATTTACAGTACATGGGTACATGTATTGCTACTTTACTAGAGACGTATAGTTAAATTAAATATGCCAATTGGGGATAACCAATATTTCCATGTTTAGAAGAGAGAGAGAGAGAGAAAGAGAGATAGAGAGAGAGAGCACAAGCATATTAACACTGGTGAGCACTGGTAAAGTGTGCAGAGTCCTAATACCAGCAAAAACGAGATCAGCAAAGTGGAAGAGGAAGGCATAAAGTTAGGAGGGGTGAGACCACCCTAAGGCCATCAGGTAAAAAATATTGAAGCAAAGTATCTAAAATACTGAGAACAGCAGGCACCTGATGTTTGAATGAGCGTACTGCTCATTGGATGCCAAGAATACCTCCGTGGGTCAGAACTCTCCAATGGCTATGGCAGTACAGCAAGAAATTCAGGGTTTAGGAGTTGAAGAGGGGTGAAACGCCTACAGTGTGAAGTCTCTGTGCATGCGCTGCCCAGACATAGCGATGTATTTAAAGAGTATATCTCTTTATTACAGCAACTGAAGTGCTTGTTTCCAGTCCAGGGAGGACCTCTCTGGCAGTTCGGGCTGGACTGTTCCCATGGGGCACAGGGTCAAGACTGATTTGCATATGGCTGGGTTCAAACTGGAAAGGCATGGTGAGCAAAAAAACGATGGATTTAGGCCCAGATCTCTGTACTGGGGTGAATGTATGACATTGTTCTGCATTCTGTCCATCACCTGTTGTTTTTGCTTTTCTCACCCAGAGTGAGACGGGTATGCTCAGACGTGAGTCCCGTGCTCTCCACACCACTGGAGTCAAGCTATCCAGGCTGATGAGGGCTGAAAGCCCGAAACCGGTCCTTGGATGTTTGTTTCCAGTCCAGGGAGGACCTGTCTGGCAGTTCGGGCTGGACTGTTCCCATTGGGTGCAGGGTCAGACTGATTTGCATATGGCTAGGTCCAAACTGGAATGGAACAGTGAGCAAACAAATGATGGATTTAGGCCCAGATCTCTGTACTGGGGTTAATGTATGACATTGTTCTGTATTCTGTCCATCAATTGTTTTTTTTGCAGAACTCTTGCAGGCACCAACAAGCGCGGCGGACCGAGCTTGTGCAACTAATTAAATAACTATATAATAAATAAACAAGCGCAGCCGAAGCAGACTGCGCTCGTGCAATGGCGCCTTGACGGATCCAGGGCCTGTGTCCTGGTACGAGGCGGGGGGCTGTTTGTACGGAGGTATAATCCGATTCCTAAGGCTGTTTTTCTTTAAATTAGGTTGAGTGTTAATGACTGGAGCCAAAAGGAGATAGTCACAAATGGGCTACCCTTTGCTCCCCTTCTACACTTCCCAATTTGTTCTGCCTTGCAGCCTGTCTGCCTATAGCTGTACCTGTATGTCAATCGAATTTCCTTGCAGGCCAGAATATTATGTCCATTGATAGGACTTTTATCACCAATAGCATACTAAATATTTTGTCATTCCAAATTCAAAGAGCAAGAGCAGCGTTTGCTGCCTTTAGGAGCTACCTTGCTGCCCAATAAACTATATAGGAATCAGGATTATATTTTAAAAGTCTAAATGCTTCTATGCAATGGGTTGTGCCTAGGTTTTTACATAGCTGTACCAACCATGTAGTTCTAATTGAGCGATAACCCGGGCAAAAAAAGAAAAACCCATGGAGTTCAGACTCAACGCACATATAGTAAAACCACTTGCAACCTTCCCAGACATGCGCTAGGGTGGTCTTCAGCTCAGTGTTGATCTCCCCTTGTGTCTAAAGCAACTCTGATGTGTTGTACTGCAAGCCCCTCACAGCTGTATGTAAATCACTATCACTGCTGCTATTCCAGTATCTGAATGGGCCTTTACTTTAGGCACCATGGCCCTCGTCCTTTCTATCTCCGGTCTCCTCTTTTCTGTTCCCAACAATTTCCAAACTTAGGCAGGGTGTACTTAACAACATCTCCTACAGCCTCGGCTCACACGCGCGGCAGAAAGCAAACTGCGCACGTTCTGCGTGAGCGCACAATTTTGGAAATTGCTTTTTATCCCAGTCAGAAAAACAATCCACCATTTAAACTATATTTTTGGGTTGCCCAGCCAGCCCTCTCCCATTGAGAGAAAGTCCGGTTGCCAATCTAGCTGCATTAAGTGCCATAGAGCCCACTCAGCAGCCTCCGGTGGTTAGGTAAATGTCTGCAGCAAACACACTTGTAAACACTGCTGCTCAGAGCGCAGTAATATTTCTGCTATGTAGCTCTGTCACGTAATATAAACAGCTTGTTAAGATGTGTAGGCTAGCATGGTAAACAAATGCAAGGTAGTACACAATTTCAGGTTTGCAGTAAAGACCTGCATCCAGGCCTTACATGGACCATTCACATCTGAGCGATGTAAGTACGTTTCCGCAGCCTGGCAGGAAGCGATTACTAACTGGCAAGTATTTTACCAACATGGCAGGCATCTTTATGTCATTACCGGTAAATACACTAGGAAAAGTAATCAAAATCATATTTGTCTTAATGTAAATGTACCTAGGTTAAAAAAAATATATCCTGAAATATATTGTAAGAGCTAGACAACTATTACGTCTAAATTATACAACATTAGAATTACCCTGTGATAAAAAAGAGAGAAATCCACATAAAAGCCAATTCCAAAAGTAGCTCCAGGTCATTCCAGAATCTCAAAACTTGAACAAATGGCGGGCAATTTTCTTGGCGAAAAAAGTGGAATTCCTGTACGTTTCAGCAGTAGCCCTTATTCCTTCCCCGGAAATTGGTTCTGCTTAAAAAAAAGCAGGTCTGTGTGCAAAACTTTTCTACCCCAGCGCCGCACAGGGAATAGAAAAAGTCCTCCCTGCTTGCAGATAAAAGACCTCACTGCCTCCCCCAAGTCTCGGCAAAAGTAAACACTTGGCCCAGTAAACTAAACCAATAAGCAAGAAGCACTGGTGGGTGCAATGAGCCCGCCGCCTTCAGGGGTGTGATAACGGTCCACTCTGGGGGCCCCCAGCTCCCAGGGCTGAGCAGACAGTAAACAGGAAGTGAGGCCACCGGCCCCTTACCTTCTGGTCCACGATGGGGCAGGCCAGCTGCTTGACATGCACCAGGTCGGAGGAGGGTGGCAGCAGGATAAACTCCCGGGTCAGACCGATTTGGATGGTGAAGGAGACGCCCGGGCAGAGTAGCAGGGGCAGCGGCGAAGGCCCAGGTTCCAGACCAGGAGCGGGGCTGGAGGGGGAGGAGGGCAGGGAAATCTTCGCCCCCACAGGCCATCCAGGCAGAGGGCTCCGTTCCTCACATAGGCCCTCTAGCGGGCCACAGCGAGTGGCACCTCACATGGGGTGGGGAGGCAAACACACACCCCAAGAGCCCAGTCCTGGGTGTGGCTCTAGTAAAGTTTCAAAAAAATAGGTAAAAGTTCCGAATCCGTCTGGTTGGTGTTTCCTGTTCCGTCCCTGAGCCAGGTCTTAAATGTGGAGACATGAAAAGAGCTCACTGTAGACCAGAAACGCACAGGGTCTCACAGGAAGCTCTGTCTGCCAGTATTGGAAGCCTAAGTGCTACAGTTTCTCCCCAGTACCCTCTTCCTCACAGCTCTCCACCAGAGCGACAGGTCTCCCAGAGAGCAGGAACTGTTTTGACCGGCAGCTTTGCCAACCAATACAGGCCAAGGACTGTGATAGCCCCGCCCTCCCTTGAATTTCAGGGTGGAAAAGTTCAGAGAAAGTAAGGAAAGTTGGAAAAGTATCCCCTGTGATCATTTCCATACAAACTGCTGCGAGACCGATGATGTAGCTCAAAGAGTAAGTAATTCCCGCAAGCACGGCGCGTAGTTCGAACTCTCATGGCTCAACACACCCGGTTGTTGGAAAAGATATATGTCATCATCAACACGCTAGCAAGCCTGCTTGCTAGCCAGTTGGCCAGTTACGTGTGGTAATGTGCATGCCGCGGTGACGGAGAGCTAGTGAAATATGCAGACACAGCCAGGGTTGGATTGGGAAGAAATCGGCCGGGAAACGCTAAAAACAAGCGCGAGCGATAGAAGGGGAGGAGGGGGGCTGCGCAATTCACTTGCGGGAGCGATAATTGCTACCATATGGTGGCGCTCGCTCCCGCAAGTGAATAGCCACACATGCACGTGTTGCCATTCAAGGCAATGGAACGCGTGCATGTGTTTGGCTAAAAAGCAGAGGCGAAAGCAATAGGTCATTTTGCCTATGCAGCGCATGTGTGCTGCGTAGGCGAGAACAAAAAACTGGCTCAGTAACTGATCCACCTGTCCAGCGGGCGGGACAAAGTCCACCTGCTCAGATTGTCTTACGCTAAGCCGACAGCAGCTGAAAAGGGTATAAGTATTGACTAGTCAGGGGAGTATTCCCAGCGGAAAAACAATTGAACATGTGTTCACACAGCAGGGCCGCCTTCAGTCAAACATTTATGGCTGGGCTCTCAAACGTCAGTTCACTCACATTCCATGCCACTCCAATAGCTGTCAATCCCCACGACGGTAATGTAATTGGGACTTCTACTTCTGCCTGAAACTTGATTAGAAGAGTGCTCTGTTCCAGAGCTTGCTCTGACTATTTCAGAAGGGATTAGAATGCTCCAGGCAAACCGGAAGGGTCGAAGGGGTGGGGTTTGCATGTGTCCTGCAGTACTGTTGACACCCTTCAGGGAGATAATATGAAGGCGCTGACCTGTAAATGCTCCTTATCCCCAGAGAGCTTTTCATTCTCTCTCACTTTGTCTGGCCAATCAGGACACTAAAGCCCTGCCTCAGAGTTATTAAATCTGGTAGATTTAACAAGTCTGCATTGTAAATACATGTGTTACTTTAGGAGACTTTGGACAATAAGGCTGATCCTAAAGCACTGCACTTTTGTGAAACTATGACCTCATTTGGTTTGTTCCAAGCAAGAGCAGCATTCTTGATCGGATGGGGTAGTTGACGTGCTGATACAGCTTGGTCACATGTTACCTCTACCATGGTCTAAACATAAACTGATCATATTTAACACTTCTGTTGAGATTGTGGAAGAACACTATCTACCAAAGCGCAGAGGGACGCGAGGACATGGAAAAAAGGACCCAGCCTCAAACACATGGGGCGTTAGATCCCGAGCCTTGTTTCTCCCCAAGATTTTCAATCTGCTACTGAAGGGCATCTCTTTTTTAATGACACTTTGGAGGCAGTGAGGGATCAGTTTCGACCATGCAAGCCCTGAAAAACGGTTGTCGGTAAACCGATTAATAAATGGTTAACCGCGACTCCAAGGAGTGGAAATGATGATCGTCCTACAATGATCTTCTTAGAAACAAACAACATTTTAACATAGAAGAAGGAATTTACCAGGCTAAATCTCCATTTATTGCAGATATTATCCATGCGTCATCTAACCCTGCAAGAGATCGACTTAAACCCATGACCTTTTTAATATCTCCGCAAGTCTCTTGATCCTTAAATTAATTCACTCCAAAGGTTTGCAAAAATGTACAAAGGTATTAAGAACTCTATAAAGCTTACAAATATTGAGGACATTACCTTATCCTTCTCCGTTCTGGTCCTCTATCGGTGTACCTGAGCTTCACGATATTGAAATCTTAACAAAACAGGAGAATTCAGGCTGTCCTAATGTCCCATAGCCAGTAAAAAAAAATCCCACTTTGTTGGAGATCATTAATCGGTCCCTCTGAACAGAGGTTTACTACTAATGATTCGTAAGACCATAGTCTTGACAGCAGGTAGGAAATCATTGCCCAATCACTATGCTACCACAGCTGGGTAAATCTGGTTGTCTGTTGTACCCCTGCCAACTAGGCTGTTGGCATGATAGGGGCACAGAAACTGCCCAGGCTTTCTCTAGTTAAGATCCAGCGTTGATATTGGTGACTCTGCTCTGCTGTCTTCTTGTTACTACACTTGTACGCCACATTTGGCACTGTGAATCATAACATCATGCTAGCGTGCCTTGAAGAATTTGGCAAAAAGGGTCAAGTACTTGCCTGGTTTGTCCTGTTTCTGAATATTCATATAAAGGTGGCAGTTCTACTACTTTTTTTGCTCTCAAGTTTAAGGGATATCCTGGTGTGTCCCAAAGGGTTTTTCCCTCTCGCCTAAGCGCTTTCATATTTAGTTGTACATACACAGTATGCATTTGTACCCAGATTATCATTGGCTACATTCAGAAGTAGCCTAGCTCTGCCTTACTTAATTGTCTTCTAATTGGACAATACTGGATGTTGCTAAACTTCTTGTAACTTAATGCTACCAAAATGGATCTCCTTTCAGAAGGAAGAAACATGGATAGAGGGTATAACTCTCTTTGACCCACAGCTGTGGGCTGTGCTCGGATGCCATCAACTTCAGTGAAATCCTTTGTGGCCTACTTTGATTCCCAACTTTCTATGGCACTCACCGGCTTCCAGCCTAAAATATTGTAAAGGGGGTTTCATTGTTGTTCCAACAGCTGTATTGTCGAGTTATTGCCACATGTATTTAATCAAATTTGGGTCTCCAGGATGTTGCTCTGTCCCAGCTGTATTGGGTTCAGAATGTTGTTGTTTGTGTCCCCAGTGGACTCAGAAAAAGAGACCAACATGGATCAACTTGCAGTGGCAAGACCATTGGCTTTATTCACAAAGCCTTTTACGGATTGGAAAGATTGTCAATGGCTTCCTGTTTTACTCTTTATAAAAAGGTTGGGCTCCAGTAGCTCTGTCCTTTTTTGTCATTGCAAGGGTTGAAAAAGATTTAGAGTGACAGGGGCATTTAACTCTCTATCCTTGATCCTAACTTATGGAAGCAGCTACCTCTGGGTTTCAAAACTATTTCCTCGCATCCTGTTTGTATGACGCCTAACAAACTTTGTGCTACGAGCCATCCTAGTTCATGGAGGTACTGATGCTATATTAAAAGAATAGTTTATGGCCTTCGATACAATTTCCAGTTCCATCCTGGTTAATCGCCTCCCAAGTTCAGTATATGAAAATCTGCCTTGAATGGCTCCACATTTTTACTGACAAGTCTCAATGGGTTGCAGAAGCCCCTTTTTAGGTCTCGCCTACGCAGCTCGCATGCACTGAATAGGAAAGTGAGGGAGGAGGGCTGGGATGGGGGGTGGAATTTGGTGGGGACTAGGGGAGGTAGACCACGTCAAGGTGGTCCCCCGCATGGCCCTCAACTCATCCATCCCTTTTTCTATCAACAACCTCAAAATGGCCCTTCTAATCCCCTGTACTTCCCTATTGCAAACCGCTTCGAGTGCCTTTCAAACACAGACTGGGTGGATTGACATACTCAGGGTTCGCCAGGGGAACATGGTGTTTGTCGAAACCTAATAAGTCCCTGTAAGGATGTTTCCATATTGGCACCTATAACAGCTATTTTATCCCCCATACCCGGAACTAGCCTGACGACGAGAGAGAGCCGGGGTGCGGGTACAACGACCGCCCTTAACACAGACCTAGCACTCTGTAATGTCCTTACTTGGAATGTGGCAGGTTTAAATGCAAAGGCCTTGGACCCAACATGGCAAAGTTTTATTGAAAAACATCATATTATAGGGCTTCAAGAAACGTGGGTCACAACACAAACTTTTTCCCTGGATGGTTTTTGCAGCTTTTCCACCCCGGCAGTTCCAGCCATAAGAGGAAGAGCAAAGGGTGGTTTACTCATCCTGTGCTCCTTGGATTTAGTAGGGGTTTTCAAAAAAGTAGATACCGCTTTAACAAATGCTCTTGCGGTAGAATGGACTCTCCCCAATTCAAAGACGGTTCTCTTAATTAACTTTTATAACTCAAAGGAGTCCGTCATTGTAAATGAACATTTAATTTCTTTATCGAATTTTTTGTCAGCCTATAGGAGTGATTGCACCACCCCCTCGGAATTGGTTATTCTGGGGGATTTTAACATACACCCCTGTGAGGGGGGCTGTTTTAATGATAGATATGGGGGGATATCACCCGAAGCTATTCCCCATTTTGAACACACTCCAGAGGGCGAGTACCTAGAGTTTTTTCTAGCGAATCTAAATCTCTTCGAATTCGAACAGGGCATTAGTGAGCCGAGAGCCCCAACTTTTGTTGGAAGAGATGCCAATACAGTTATAGATTATATATTTGTTTCAAATGGGGTCTTGGCAAAGGCATATGAGTACAGTGTAGTTGATCACATCTCATCGGATCACCATCCTGTTCTCTTGTCCTTGGATTTAGATTGCTTCCGTACTGACAGTCCGCCAAGTATGGCAGCCATAAAGGATCTGAAATCTAAAGAGCAGGGAAGGCGTCTGAAATGGGAGATGATCGTCCCAGAGGATTTTTTTCATGCAATTGCCCAAGAGTCTGAGGACAGCATGGCAGTATGCTTGGATTCAACTGCAGAGGGCCCTAAGGTCTTGATAGCCTTCGAAGACATCTGCTCTAGGATCAGTAAGAACTTGGAACGAAGGTCGGTTGGGCAAGGGAATATAAAGACCCATAAATGGTTCAACAAGGAATGTTCGAGGGTCCACAGTGCTCTGATGAAAGCCATTAAACAAAAACCCAGAGATAAGTCCTTAGTGGCCAAACTAAGGAGGGAATATAAAACTATAACCCAAAAACGTAAAAATCAAATTAAGGAGGAAGCATGGAATAGCCTACTATCTAAGGAAGTCCTGAGAGACAGCAAAAAGTTTTGGGCAATTGTAAATCAGCCCTTTTTTTCCGACAATGGGCAAACGGATTTAGACTGCGTCATAGAAGATAACAGATGGCTAGCCCATTTTGGCAAAATCTATGAGTCTACAGCCCCTGCCTTAATTGACAAAACCCACGACCATACCAATCTGGTCATGGACTTTAACATCATGGAAGTTGAAAGGGCGATTAGAGAGACCAACAAACATAAGGCCCCGGGCCCTGATGGGGTACCAGCAGACCTCTATATACAGTACCCACAATTCTGGTCCAAAATTCTATCTAACGTTTTTAATGCTATCCCGACAGCTGGCTTCCCATCCTCCTGGTCTACCTCTATAATTGTGCCTATATTTAAGAAAGGAAATAGGGCGGACCCGGCCTGCTACAGACCAATCTCCTTGCTGGACTCTGCCGTCAAAATCCTAGGCAGAGTCATTTTGCACAGAATGGAGGATTGGCTGGAGGAGAGCGGGATCCTTTCAGACCTGCAGTACGGGTTCAGGGCACATAGAGGGACAATTGACCAATGCCTGAACCTTCATTTAATTATTAGTAAATACACTGTGGTGAAGGGGGGGCTTCTTTATTTGGGATTTATGGACTTATCCTCAGCGTTTGATTTGGTTAATCGTCAAAAATTATGGACCATTTTACACAACTCTGGATTGGACACTACTTTGGTTAGTTTTTTACATGACCTTCACTCTAATTTGTTTGCAACGGTTAGGGCATCAAGGGACGGTAGGTGTACAGCAAAGTTTAGATCAGGGAGAGGGGTCAGACAAGGGTGCATCTTGGCCCCTCTACTCTTTACACTGTACATCAACGCCTTGGGGAAATTTCTGAACACAGCCACCCTGGATATTCCGCGTATGGGGGGCCTACCTATTCCGGTCCTCCTATACGCGGATGACGCTGTTCTTATAGCGCGGACTGGCATAGGGCTTCAAAAACTTTTGGACCATTTCGGCCAGTTCATGGAAGCCCTTGATTTAAAAATTAATTCCATCAAGTCCCATGTTATGGTTGTTGGTTCGCGAAAGAAAAACATGAAGATCAGATCTTTCAGCTCCAATAATTCACCAATTTCAAGGGTGCCCTCCTTTTGCTACCTGGGCGTCACCTTTGACGAGAGAGGAACCTGGAAGCCACAAATGAAACTCAAGGAAAATGGAGTAATTAGGTCAACAACAGCACTTCTGAGCTTTTCAAAAAAATTGGGCTCGAAACCTATGGAAGCAATGACCAGGATTTATAGAGCCAAATGCTTGGCAATTGCTTCCTACGGGGCAGACATTTGGGGCTATGTTCCAGTCTCAGGCATACAAATTGCCGAAAATAATTTCTTACGGGCCTTGTTGACTCTCCCGAAATCTTCCCCCACACATTCAACGCATAATGAACTAGGTATGGGGTACGTTACTGATCTTCTAAAAATGTCCCCAGTACTTTGCTGGATTAAAACCTGGACCAATGAAGAAATCAGTCTGAATCACTCCATCCTTAAGGATTGTATATCTCTAGATAAAGCTCTTACTATCCCGTGGCTAGCATATGTTAGAGCGGCATGTGCGAGCCTAGGGCGTCCGGAAATGTACTCTCTTCCGCAACATCTCAAAAAAGAGGATGCAAAGTGGGTGAAGCAACATTTTCGATCTCTGTTGGAAGGCGAAAGAGAATCGGCTGAAATTAGTAAACCTACAGTCAGATTACTTTTTCAACTTTCCACTACTACAGAGATGGAACCCTATTTAAAATATGTCACAAAGCCCTACCATCGATTTCTGCTCATAAGGTTCAGATTTAATTTGATCCATCTCATCCTTGGCACGTATACAGATTGGGGTACTCCAGAAAATTCTCCTCCTTGTACATGCGATTGTTTCTCAACACAGGACACTCTGCATCTGGTTATGCTGTGTGAGCACTATCTGGTCCTGCGAAAAAAAATTCTTGTGCCCATTTTAAAACCTTTAAATTTCGTTCAGGTACGGCCAGCATTACTATATTTACAGATGTTGAACTCAGTGCCAGTCGCTTATGGCGTAGCCTGTTTTTTAGTAGCTGCCACCAGACAGAAAAGAGTAAGAACTGCCGCACTATCAACTCATGAAAATTGATTGTTAGTATATACTCTGGTGAGATTTATATACTGTTATCCTTAGGTGTTCCCTGTATCTACCAAATCCCTTCTTATTAACGTCCCCTTTTCCTTTGTTTTTAATTAGGAATGCAATCAACTCTCTCTATTTATTTAATTGTTTTTTATATTATCTTTGTATCATGTACTGCTTTTATGGTTTTAATTAACCGAATAAAGTTTTTTGACTGACTGACTGACTGACAGTTCCATCCTGGTTAATCGCCTCCCAAGTTCGGTATATGAAAATCTGCCTTGAATGGCTCCACATTTTTACTGACAAGTCTCAATGGGTTGCAGAAGCCCCTTTTTAGGTCTCGCCTACGCAGCTCGCATGCACTGAATAGGAAAGAGACCTTTAGCCATCGATTCGCCCTTTGAGCCAAAAAGTGCACGCCAGCAATTGCCTTCAATGGCAACGCATGCACGTTTGGCGATTCTCATGCGGGAGAGAGCAGAAACCCTCTGTTAATAATTACTAACAGATGTTTACTGCTCGCTCCCGGCAGGGAAACCGGGAGCAGGTCCCTCCTCTCTCCCTGCCACGCGAGGTGGGCATGTGCGCTTGTTTGTATTCGATACGGTTGCGGCTGTATGGTCAAGGGAAGCGTAACAATGCCACTTGTTTCTTTAAATTGTTCCCACTCCGTTTGCGATGCTGCACACATTATTTTTTTGTTTCACGTCCTCTAACATGGCGGTGGACGGATATTTCGAAACGGGACTCCATTACGATAATCACAGTGCTGTAAGCGCTTGGAAGATGCGGCAGTCTGCACGTTAACATTTCCATTCCTTCTTGTCTAACATGGCGGTGGACAGACTTTTTCAAATGGGACTTCATTACGGTAAGTGCAGTGCTGTATTCACTTGGTACATGTGACGCTCTGCATGTTAAAATCATGGTGAGCTACCTTATTTCAGCCACTCTTACCATTTGCTCCTCTGCTCTCATGTGTGCACTACCCTACTTGTTATGGGTCTTTGTTCCTTAGCCTCCTGTGTTTACACAAGTTTATCAGCAGCGCGTTTCAGAGTCCCTTGTCCTGTAAAATCTTTTTGAAGCAATGCTTACTAAACGCCGGCTCCGCCCTTTGGAATTAAATTCTGTATTGGTTTCTCTCATGCTGTGTCTGTCCTGTGTGGCACTTAAAGCATTTGCATAATAAAAATCACAGGAACCACCAAAGATCCACAGTGGCACTGGCCAGGGGTACACGGTACACACCTCTGTTTAAAACCAGACACGGAAGTGCAGGGCTACGCCTCAGTACAGCGTGGTGCGCACGCACCGGTAGCTTTCAGCGCGACGTGCGCCTCATCAGCTAGCCCTTTGATCTCCTTGTTCATAATGTTAGGGTTCTTTCTGCAACCACCAGCTGAGGGATTTGGGCTTAGCTCATGTAGTAAAGTTTAGCCTTCGGCCAGATGTCACCTTGGGTCAACTCAGGCCGCTGGTGTCAGGCTCCACCTCTCTGTGCCTTTTTGCCTCAGTCTCATTCTACAGTGACTCATGCCTAGCCTCGCGCCCCTCCTTGACTGGTTCGTTTGGCATCCGTCCTACCCCCCACCCCCATGTAGGAGTCTCTCCTTGTTCGAATTCTCCACCCCTAGTTCCAGCTGGTGTTTGGAACCACCCTTTGCTGCCTTCCGGGGTGTGCCCCTCCGTGTGCGTGCCTGGCTGTTGCTTGGAGCGGGCGACGCGCACAGAGTGGTTTGTGAAGTAAAGCTGTGTTTCCAGGTCGGGTCCTCCACTTTCCTCACCTAGGCATGAGGCGGCAACAGAAGCAGCTCTTGCAGGCCGCAAGGCTAGCCTTGAATGCTCTCCTCCTGCTGCCCAGTGTCTACTGGGGGCGGCAGGCACCGTGGCCCCCAGGGGCGCACCGGGGGCAGCACCAGCCGAGGTAAGAGGACACTAGCAGGGAGGCGGAGGACATGATAGTGGAGGGCAGGCTCAAGTGAAATGGGCATAGAAGGAAATGGGGTACCTGTATGGCGAGGTATTACCTGTGGGACAACGCCCTTCCCCTTCAGGAGGGAATGTAGAGTTAGGGGTAGGCAAGGTACACCTGTGAAAGGAGAGTTCATTAGGAAAGAGTGTGTGCAACTGAAGGGGAAATATTTTTGAGTATGTTTGGGATATTTCTAACCCACATAGTATGTATGCTGCATCTTCTGTCACGGTCACCTGCATGTCAGGCATTTTGTGGCAAACCAGTTGTTTCTGTGGCAAAGCCTCGATAAAGGTGGATTACCATAAAATACATGCCCAACAAGGGTCACTAATGCTTCTTCACTGAACTCTGTTTTGGAACCTTGTGCTTGGTTGTATCCTCTGATACAAGCTCTGACTCAGTGCAGTGGGTTCCGACCCTTTTTTTTCCTGTTTAAGTGTAAGTAATGTTTCAGTTTCTCAGCACCACATGTATTAATGCAGCTCAACGGGCGCCTGAAATAAGAAGGTGTTTATTTAAAACACAGAGAGCCGGGAACCCTTGCCATGTATGTTTGGCTTTGCATTTTGCAAGCTCCAAACCCATGGGAGCATGCTGGCAAATATGAGAGCAGTCACATTAAGCAATGGTATTCATGCTGCAAAAAAGATAAATATTTGGTTGTAGTAGTGCCTTGTTTGCAGATTAGCTGCCCCAGTAGATTAACGGGTTGCTTTTATCAAGTAGCCTTCAACGCTTTCCGAACCCCTGGCCGATCCTACTGCTGCCACGTAAGGCTCTAACTCATGGGTACTCGCAAACATTTTCCCAGGTGCCAAAAAGTTTGGTCTGTGATGTGACCGAGGCCCATATTGATGCCAGCAGGGTGGTGGTCGTGTGGTCAGGGGGCGGTTAGGTGGATGTAAGTGACGCAAAGCATGTACACCTTGTGACTAAATAGCATACTGTGAAACCAGAGCACCTGCATTAATCCTGCAACGGCACTTGTCCAAATTGTGTGATCCAAGGCAGTTGTTTTATTTCACTTTTCCACTTTTTCATCATTATTAACGTAAAAGACAACCTCAAAATAATGATTTCAGGTTATGCGCTGTACAAAACCTGCTCCTGTCTTTGATAATATTATGTATAATAGCATCCTAGCCCACCCAAACAAAGGGTGTACAAAACAACTGACTGGCCTCATAGTTCGCTGTTGACGTTGTTAGGGTGGGGGGAAGCATGACTGCTTGTAACATCATGTTTGAAAACAGTTGAAAAAATACTTCCCAATTCACTGATATCATCTGATGTATTAAGGTGTAAAGCATGGGGTACTCACCAAATTTTTTCAAGGGGTCAAAAAGTTAATATGTGGTGTGACCGAGGGCTGTACTGATGCGCTGCTGCCAGCATGGTGGCATGATTCTCCGCTATTGTCCGTCCGCAGCTCGTGTTATAATTAAATTACTGTTGTCCAACCTCCACTCCCCCTGTTATTTATGTCCCGCTCCCCCATAACAAAAACAATTATAACAAACAAGCATGAGAACAGGCAGAAAGAAGTTGCTACCAGTGCAACTACAAATAAACTAGAAGACATTTTTTATGTTAAAATCTTTTTATAATCAGGTTGTTCAGTTGTATATGATGTTGTCTTGGTTTCTATAAAGGTAACAAAAATGCTTAACACTTTTTATTATAACTTTTCAATATGATGCACATCAGCCACAATGCTCTACAACATAGCCAAAAGTTCTGGCTAAATACATAAGGTCCAAAAGGCGAGACCTATTGGCTATGCCAATGCTTGTTTTTCTTCTGCATCTGCTCGGTCATGTGGAGTTTTCTTTAAACACCATTCTCTTTGATATCCACATGGTCCCAGTAGCTGCAATCATCCCTTATTTTGGCTTTAAACATCCTCTTATGCCGATGACATGCACATCTCAGTAAGCGACATGATCCAGGTAAACTGGTCAGATCATGTACTGATAGCTTTCGAAATACAAAGGCCCAAAGCAACTGAGGAAGTGAAACTAGACAAGAAAGCAATTCAGGTTAGAGCGTGGTATAAATTAAAGAAGTTTAAAGAAGAAAAGATATTTGAAACCACAACGTGCTACCAGGAAGGGGCTACAGTCGATGAAATGTATGAATATTTACAAAAATCAATAACGGACCCTAGATGAAATAATACCTATAAAAAATTTAACACAGTGGCACAAACGCTTACTATCTTTGCACACGGAAGCTCAAAAAGAGATTAACACTAAATGTAAGAAAATTGAGAGGTAGCGGCAAAAGGCATACTGAATAATTATAAAAATGAAATTAAAAAAGCTAAGGAGTATCACTACACTAAAACAATCACATAAGCTACTAATAGGCCGAGAAAAATATATGGCATATTAAGGGAATCTAGCAAACACAGACTATATGATACAAACAGTATAGAGAATTATGCAACAATCTGTCGGAATTCTTTAGTAAAAAAATCTTGGAAGACATTAACACAGATACAATGGTGAAAGACCCACTCTTCGAAGAGAAGACCACTGAAGTGATACAGAGGTGGTTAGCACAAAGCTTGAAAATACAGAGATATTGAAAGAATAGGAATTTAAATCCCTGGCCCTGACAATCGCCTCAGGCTCCCTACTAGACCCAATTCCACCAAATATGTGGAAAGAATGGGCAGATGAATTATATCTGAGCCTATTAACCCCTTGCGTGCTGCCGTCGGCCGTTATCCGACGGGAGCACTACCTCGCTAGTGCTGCCATCGGCCAACAGCCGGCGCAGCTCTGACCACCTAATAGAACGCCCGCACCGCGGCGGAAAAACCGCCGTGGTTCAGGCGTTAAAGAACTGTAATCAATCCCTTGTGAAAGACATCATACCACAAGCCTAATAGAAAGTTCTAATCATCCTGCTACTGAAAAAGCCAACAGCAGACGTAAAAGATCTCAGTAATTATCACCCAATCTCACAACTTCCCTATCCAGTAAAAAATAGTAAAGAAATATGTTAGGAAAAAATTAGCAAGCCACCTGGAAAACCACAACATCCTGGAAAACAGGCTTCAGATCAGCACAATGGATTCTAGACATGGATGAGCTGAGGGTGACAGTTGACAGAGGTCCAGCAGCAGTTCTGATATTATTTGATCTGTCGGCTGCGTTTGACAGTGTCAGCCACCAAATATTGACATCCAGACTGAGGAAGATAGGGGTGGATGGAACACTATTGGAGTGGATTGAATCCTATCTATCAACAGGACCCAAGCAAACTCACTCCTTCCATTTCACTTATAAGAATTAAGAGAACATAACACAGTGTATCCCAGGGATCAGCACTGAGCCCTATCCTCTTCAATATATATTTGCGCCCACTGCTGAACCTCATTAGATCATACACTATCACGTTTGTAAACTAAGCAGACAATACACAGTTAATTCTGTCCCAGGATAACAATAGTCACCCCCCAGCAGAAGGGCTTCACCCATGCTTCAAAGAGATGGCAGAAAAGAACTTCTTAAAGTTCAATGGAGGAAAAACTGATTTCCTATGTTGCTCACCCTCCAAAGAGCCTTTTCCACTCCCGACTAAGAGGTCCATTAGGATGGCGGACGGACAAAGTCTGTCTGCCATCCTGTCGGGGGCCGGTACCGTCCGCCACAAGGGCGGAGGAACCGTGCCCCCTATTAGGATGCATCCGCCACAGTGGCGGGTGCATCCCGCATTTTTTACATTGCTGCGGACGGTGCTTGAAGCACCGGCCGCCGCAATGCAAAAAATGCACGTTGAACATTTCAATGCACAACATGACAGGCACCGCGCGGTGCCTGTCATGGTGTACATTCAAATGCATGTGCACCCCCACCCCCTCCCTTCACCCTGGGGGCCCACAATAGGCCCCCAAAGCACAGACCGTATGCCTTTCCGTGGCGGCAAGGCATTCCTCACCGGCCATCCTAATATGGCTGGCGGTGTCTGATAGACACCGCCACCATATCAGGCCTTTTCCGCCGCGGTTGCAAGCCGACCGCGGCGGAAAAGCGGCAGACGGTCTTCCCCTCCGCCACGGTCCCCCCCGCCATCGTAATATGGTGGGGGAGAAAGGTGGCGGACGGGCAGGGATGGCGGACGGATCGCCACCGCCTGCATGGCGGTGGCGATCCGTCCGCCATTCTAATGGGCCCCAAACTTCTGGCCATGGACCAGTACAGATAATCTGAAGATATCTCAAGTAGTACGAAACCTAGGAGTGTATGTGGATTCATTATTTAGCTGTCTGTATGAAATTTTAAGTTAGATCCTTGCACTCAGTAGCACATCCTTTAGTGTCCGTCCTCAGCTATAAAATGTTATCTAAAGGTGAGACTTAGAAACATTTACATAGACTTTGATTTCCTACGTGTGCCGGCATGCAATAACTTAATGAAACCTACTGCTTTAGGCACCGCTTGTATTAAAACTCTTTAGTAAATTTCTCAGCTCAGTCTCTTATAATAAGACACTCATGTGGTAGAGAGGGGTCTTATATAGTGGCTCAGTAAAAGTATTAAATCAGTCTCCAGGACCCGTTAGGAAGAATATGTGGTTAAACTACTATATGCTGAACTTAGTTAATAAGAATCATCCATGGTAGAGTACTAGGAGCCTTAAAGAACTTTTTTTCCAAGGGAGAAACCATTTGCCACAGTTTTAAGCTTTACAGACTATCAAAGAGCTGAAGAAGAATTAAAATGCCAACGTCTTGACTGTTACTGGCTTATGAACATTTATATTCCCTGCTTTTAAATTTCTTTTACTTTACCTCCCTCACTTATTCTCCCTTTCTGTTCTCCCAAATTCAGGTCCCACAATGAAAACGAAACGTTCTATCATCTTAAAAAAGTATGAGAAGGTCATTGATGAATTCTACAAGGTGAATTGACAATTTCAGAGGGAAGAAAAGACCTTTGGCCTAAAGCAATGGCAACTTAAAAAATAAGCTGTAAAGATATTTTGATTCCTGAAGGCTTTAGATTTACTGGAATTATTATTGTTGGCAATTTACAATAAAGAACTGCATTTTTTTCATTGGTAGCCAATTGAATCAAAATAATATATATTATTTTCCTGTAACCATCTGCATATTCTTGTAATTATTGCTGCATATTAAAACTTTAACGATTTGTGCTTTCATTTGTGTAAATGTGTGCATGAATCCCACAAGTTAACTGTTCTTTCAGTTCGAGTCAATATTCTGTTTCCTGCCCTTTATCTGCTGCTTATCTTTAATGGATTTTTCTGTATATAATTAGTTTCCAATTTCGCTACCACATAACACAGCATCATTCCTTGCTGTGCATTCTTTATCAGAAATGTGCATTTTTTTGAGCGAGCAAATTTTTCATGTAGAATATTCAGGCAGGGAACTGTTATATTTGTAATTAGAAATAGCATACAAGGCAAATCTGAGGCTTTACATACTAAAGAAATGAGACATTATGATAAAAATACGATTTTTCAGCGATCAATTAGCTCAAATCAATTAGTGATTTTTCTAAGAACAATTAATTATTGCGTTATGTTACAAGGATTTATATTGCGCATGGCTGCCCTAGAGAGGGCTTCCTAGGCTGAGCAGCCATCACAACGCGGGCATTACCACGCGCTGCCATTACAATGCTGCTTTTACAGCGCAAGTCGTTTCAACGACTTGCGCTGGAGGGCACTGTTGGAAAAGGAATAGTTTAATTTTCTATTCCAACACCTACTGTAACGTGGGCTGGAGTTGGAATACAAAATTAAACTATTCCACTATCTAGCGCTTACAGTGTCGTAATGGCACGTGGTTTAAAAGCCCGCGTTGTAATGTCTAACAACCCTTCCCAGTGTGCCCGATAGACCAGGAGAAAGAAAGAGGAAAGCCGCCAGCCTTAGAACAGCCAGGTCTTAAGCTGTTTTCTAAAAGACATGTAATTGATGTTGCTTGGCGCTGTTCAGCATGTCAACCAATTCATACCTGGCATCTACCCATGTGCATTTTAGTTGTACTCGATACGTAGCGACGTAGGAAGTGGAGCGGGGAGGAGTGGGAAGCGCAGAAGCAGCAGGGCCTGGTTTTTCTGGAGCTTTCTTACTGGCATCACCATTAGCTGTTGGCCATGAGAGACCTCTTATGTTGATCTTATTGAGTGTAGTGCAATTGCTCAGGACATATGTCTGACTCCCGGGACCTCAGGTAGCAGTCTAAGCTACTGAACCCTCCTACCGAAAGGGGTAGCTGCTGACTCCAGGGATCTCTATTAATAACCTGATCTACTGCCACCTGCTACAGAAAAGGACTTGTGTCGGACTCCCAAGAACACCATATATGACTTAAGGTATTGCACCACGTTTCTGAAAAGATTTGTTTCCGATTCCAGGGACCTACTGTAAAGAACTATGGTACTGTACTTTGCTTGTTATGTTAAAAGTATTTATTAAGCGCACGTACACCAATCAGTTTCATGGTGCTTCAGAGCCATATGCCTGACTCCAAGGACCTTGAATATCAAGATGCTCTAAACCCTGCAATCCAGATCCAATAGGAGTGATGAGAGCTTCCACACCTGTCTGAACTGCAGACTATTACCGTATGGGTTAGAAGTAGCCCTGAGAAAGAATAAGGTGGCAAGAATCTGGACATGGTCACAGTACCTGGCCGCACAACTGGACTGAATCGTACAGCTGCAGTGTTGAGATCTAAAAACAAGACAAGACGTTTAGTACAAAGAAGTGACTTTAGCAGATAAATTCCGATATTGTTCAACATACCTGCAGACACATTCTGTATTTTCCACTATCTATATTGGAATTAAACATTTCTCTTGAGCTGTAATATAATGAAAGTTGATGTGGTAATTGTGAACTGCATTTGGAGTAAATTTATGCTGTTTGTTAAAGAAAGCTGCCTTTAACATTGTTCAATGATGTTCTGTAGATCTGCTAACTTTAAAATGATAAGCATTGATACCATATTCTTTGGTAATCACATACTTGTTATAATCAATATATTCATATTATACTTGTCTAGCAAGTCTGTGCCAATTTGATTCCACAGGAATCTCTTATGAAAGTAATGCTATGTATGTTGAGTCTTTACACAAACAAATGACTGCTTGTGAAAATTGTGAGAATCCATAATCCTAATGGATGTCTCCTTGTTGAAATAAAAGTGACAAATCCTTAAGTAGGCCTTCTAGTGAAAATAACAAATTGCAAGTCTATATCCTCTGTAAGTGTGGTGCAAAAATATCTTCGTTGACGTCAATGATGTCTTCTTTCTACTTCTCAGAAATACAGGCAATTTAGCATCAAGTCATGGCTGCAGGAACTATGGGCCACATGTATCAACATTAGGAATAGCAATTACCTAATTGCGATTTCTTGCGAATCGCAATTACAAAAGGGGAAAGTAGACCTTTGGGGTCCTCTTCCCATTTGCAATCATGAAGTTGGTTGCAAAATGCGAATGTTTTGCGACCGCATTCACGGTCACAAAATATTCATACATACCGCTATGATTTGGTATCTGGAAGGGATGCCTGTGAGGAAGCGCCCCAAGTTCCGGTATTAAGACCCGACTTACCCCCTTCTTCAACGTCATGTCCCTTTTTTCCCCGTGGCCAAACGGTCTAGCAAGAGAGGAAGAAATACTGAGAAATGACTGTGCTTCGTCCCAACAGGATCGAAACCCTGCCTCCTAATGGTCAGACCAATCGGAGTTCCCGACAGAGCGACCAGCGGACCAATCAGCAGACATAAAGAAAAGGGGAATCCAGACAAGGAAGTCACCGACAAGAAGGAGGAACGAGGAAGACGCGAGGAAAACAAACACAGAGGGAGATGTAGAGACGGACAGCCTCACCGGAAAGGACACGATCAAGGTGGACGCCTGCCAAGAGGAAACCGGAATCGAAGAAGCCCCAGACGTATGGAGTGAGGAGTGGTGGTCACCGGAGGACGTCCAAAGATCCGCCACAACTCAGAAGAGTTACGGCTAAACACAGTACCTAGAAATTCCAAGGGACGGAGGGTGGGGGAAGCAAGAGAGGTAGTCCTTTCTCACACGGCTGCCCTGTCGTTTCCCTGCTACATTCTGGGCACTACCTTGTGGATTCCTCACTCTCTGGCACGATCTAAAAGAGAAGCAAAATCCCTCTCACAGCCCTAGCACCCGTTCCCTAGCACTGACCCCTTTACAAATCATGTGCACCTAACCTTCTACCAATCCATGTTGTTTTTTTTCCCTTTCTTCTTATCCTACCTCCTTCTCTTGTTTTTGCATGGACGCTCTTCCCACCCGGGTGTGGTAAAGGGTAGAGAAAGCCATTCCCATACTTTTATACTTACTGTGTCCCTGATCTTTATTGCATACTGCCTCTGCAAGCCTCCGGGGACCCCTCCAGCATGACAAGGCACCTAAAGGAAAGAAGCAAGAGGAAACAGTGAAGATACCGGGAGAAAAAGACAGGAACAAGACAAGCCTTTTTCCGTTTAATCCTTTTTTTTTTTTTTTTGGGAACTGAATTGATGTATTCTCATCCCCCCTTTCCCCAGAGACATATGAGATAGATAGATATTTTCTCTCTCCTTCTTTATTCAACCATTTGAACAATAAAGTGTTACACTATTACCCATATCCGGCCTCCTCGCTTCCGTTCCGCCCATCCCTCCCACAAGTGGTGTCAGAAGTGGGATCGGGGGAAATGGAGGCCGTGGTAACCAAAATGGTGGAAGGCCAGGAATAGTTAGGAAAAATAAAGGAGAGATTTTTGGAAGTCGACGAGTCCGACAGGGGAAACCTACATAAGACCTTAATGGAAAAAAGTCAGAAACAAGAAACAGTATGCATGGTAGTATCCAGTCCGTGTTTTCACTCCGACCGCAACTCATGGTCGACTCGCAGAACGACAAACAGACAAGCGAACGATGGAGACGCCGCTGCGGCCCCAGACCCACAGCCTGCCTGCGGTACCCGCTGACTCCCACACGGCGGGATTCCAACAAAAGTGTCTGCAAGCTACGGGCGGCCGGCTGGGGGAACAAAGTGTTTCTGTCCCCCATAGAGCGCAGCCCTCGAGCCATGACGGGCTCTGCAAAGCCTTGGCACCTAACAACTGTCTTCAGTGCTTGCACCTGGGCCAGCTCAAGGCCAGCACGGGGCCTCCCCCCGCAATCCTCCCTGTAGCAGCACTCGGGGGAGACTAAGCCCACAACTACACCTACCACCTACAACCTCACCAGTGAAAGGGTCGGAGTGGGGGCTACGGGGGAGTGAGCCTCATCAACCCTTCGACAGGTAACAGCACAGAAAAGGGCCAACAGCAGTGGCAAGCGCGGCTGCACATAAGCGGCTGCAGTAAGTGAGTGCTTGCGGCAGGTACGGAGGCGGCCTGATTAGGTCATGGGCAGCCCGTGACCTGGCTGGAGAGCCCCGCTTGCCCAAATCACCCCCCCCCCAGACAGACCCACTTGCCCCCACCACCTTCACCTCTGCCTTGACATCCCCCGCACCGGCAGGGGAAGGGGGAACTTGGCATCATCAAGGCAGCATTAAAGACCCAAATGATATCATCTTTGCCACTAACTTAAGCATCAGCTCAAGCTCCATCTAAAGGAGCATCAGCAGCCCTTGCATCTCCCACAAAGAAAGAGCGGAGAGAGCCAAAAAAATAGACAAAAGTGACAAAAGGGCAATTAGGGATTCGGACTTGGACCCGAAGCAGTCGCCCAGCAGCCGGTGGCCAATCCCAGCTGACCCCAGCGAACCATCTGGCACATGGGGCCCAAAAGGAAGGGGTGATTGCACACAACACCAGAAGAAATCCTCATGAGCAACCCGCCTAAGAAAGGGACTGAAGGACTACGAGGAGCAAATCATTAACTTATCGCCAAAAAGAAATGCCGCAAGAGGCAGATCAAAGGAGCACGATTAGAAACTTCCTTATTAAGAAAAACGATCATCCCAGTAGTGACAATGACATAACACAGGACGCTCCTCCCACAATCCACGTTCAGCTCAAATCAGCAGCACTAACGAACATAGCCGACGACAGCCCGACCACATCTGCACACTGAAGGACAAGACCCCCCCCCTGCGAGGAACCTAGGACCAAGCAGGAAACAACCAGTTTAGCTCACAAGTATTCCCCTCCCAAGCAACCAAAAGCCCCATACAGGGGTGGAACCCCCCACTTCTCAAAGGAGATATGAGGCAGGACACCACAATTAGTAAGACTCTTGGCATAGCGCCGCCCAAAGGCAGCTCCATAGTAATGTCAACTGCGCAAATCCACCAGCCCAACGCCCTTGGTCTAAACCCTTAGACCACGGAGATCAGTGAGCCCCAAAACGATTCCAAAGCCCCTAAACCAACAATCTCCCGGTCTCAACCAGCTCACTCTGTCCCAGTGTCTCCAGTGGCTGGAGAGCTCACATCCTCGTTCCTTTACAACCTCGAACAAAAGATCAAAAGAACTCTCGATCTAACACCAAACTTGTCATGGCCCTCAGCGTCTCCATGGGCCCCTAACTCAAAAATCGAATATCTTTCACACAACATCAGTGCTGAAGCAGATTCAGAGAAATCACTCTCGACTGCAACAAACAGCGCCACAAATAAAGCCCTCTTGTGGCAATCGACCAAGATGGAAGTGCAAATAGACCTCCTACAAGGAATTGCAGGATGCCTAGTTAACATTAGCTGCAAGGTGGAGGACCTAGATAAAAGGATTTCTCAATATGTGGCTTCCAACCAGGGCGAATGCTCCTGTACCTGTTCAAATCTCATCAAGAAGTGGTCCTCTCTTCCTGAGGTTCTAGCTGACCTAGTCGAGATAGCAAAAGGACGCATGGAGGCACCAACTTTAAATAACACAGACAATCGGGCAAAGCCCAACAGTCACACTCCAACGGCAACACAGTCAGCGGGGGTTTCATTAGAACAGAAGATCACAGGCGACAACGGCAAAAGTGCAGTGCACACGATCTACATTCCTGTCAGCAGCCCCGAAATACTTTAAAGAGACACAAAGTCCAAACCTCAGGGCTAGTGACGCTGTTGGAACAGATTCGCAGGAACATACTTCACTTTCAACTGACACACACGAACCCTCCCTATCAAGGAGACCAAAAAAGAAGCTGAAAAAGCAACAGAAAAAGTCAAAGCTAAAAGTGAGACAATTGCAGCCATTAAAGATCAACCAACCGCCCTCACAAGGGGACACAAAAGTTACTCAGCTTTACCTATTCTTCACCTACAAAAACTGGGGCAAAATGTCCCCCCAGTCTCAACGTCTTTGGAAATTCAGCACAAGCAACGTCACCACCAAGCACCTCCGGTGTGAAGGGCCAAACGTCATTAGAAACGATGAATCACCCCACAGATAACGATTCAACGGCCGGAACAAGTCCATCTACCGCAGAATCCTAATTCAGACAGCCTCGGCAACACAGACAGTACAGTCGGCCATTCCAAATCCATGACAATTAAGTCGGGGCTTCAGCTTGCTACTAGGAGTAATCACGGCCAAAACAAGCAGCCTCAAGCAGGACCTGCCTCAACTCACCAAGTAAGCACTAGTATATTATCAACCCCAGCAGAGACCGCAAATGAAAGGGGAGAAAGGACCCTAACTGTGGGTGAACCAGCAGTTGTATATGAGGTGGTCCTCACACTGAGATTCCTTAGCACGGGACAGCTTGACATCCTGAATCGGAGCAACATTCTACGTCTCTTCAAACACCTGGACACCCTAGACAAGATACAAACAGGAGACCTAGAATTGGTGACATTTCTGAGCATGAAGGGGGACACGCATGGCGACTCATCAGTGGTGGGCCTGAGGAACATAGAAATACAACAAGATGTCGTGAATAATTCCACCCAGCTGCTGAGTGGGGCATCGAAGTGCAGATGTTACCACACACAAAATACCCATACGTCTTGGCCCCAGACTTAGGGGGCGAGGCCACCTGGTCGGTCCTGCACGGGACAAATAGCTCAGGACCCTTGGATAAAAGCCAGATGGGCCAAAGGACCTAATGGGCATCCGAATCTCATGACAAAACAATCATCGGGTTATACGCACCATCTAATACAGATCAAAAGGGACTCGCAAGAAGGAGGCCACAGTATTCCTAACTACGACAAAAGCCAGCCGGTCAAAGGAGACGCTGGGCTAGGACTAACCCACAAGCAGCAATTAACTATAATTTCCTGGAACATAGCAGGGATTAGCAAAATCTGCAAAAAAATTTATCTGAAGCAGTTCCTGGAAAGCGGGGACCTAATCTGTTTCCAAGAAACATGGACCTTGTCCAGCACTCCTCTGGCTGGGTACTACGAACATCGGTTGTATGACCAAACAACTACCACTTAAACAATGAATGCCTAATCCACGAAGGCTAAACCACTACCAAAGCCAAACCACTATGTACTGTACAACGAATTACTAAAGCACGAAATTGAATAATTTTTCATATTACCGGAATCTACCAGTCAAGGGGTCAATTGAAACGGCCTGTGGAAGATGGTCACTTTTAATTCTTGTTTCAATGAAAGAATCAATCAACAGTTCAGTGAAAAGAGAAATAAAGACAGGAAGCAATATTCAAGTACTGCTTTTCGTAAAGGTGAGATGCGTATATGGAATTTGGTTATCACTATTTGATGTCCATTGAAGCGCTGTCAATGACTACGATTAAAGTTTGCTAAGAACTGTTGTCTTGGGTGTTCCACAAAATCCCCGTCTCCTTCTATTTCAGAGGTGCTTTGAAATGGGGTCAGACAGACTGAATCAGGGTATACTTCGTATTCAATTTTCACAGCTGACACATTCATATTCAGCCTCCTAATTTTTCAGATGGTATTTTCAACTCTCTTCTAATGAATGTCCCTAGATCTCTGTACAAACTCCTGTATTTTTCTGCAATGTCTTTTTTTAACTCAACAACTAGAGAGATCTTTCGCATCGAGGTCTGATCTTAATCACATCACTAAAAAACAAACCGACAGTGCCATTTACTGGCCTAACACGATAAATTAAAACAAACTAATATTTCTACATTGTAATTAAAATCAGGATATGTGCAAATACATTTTTTAAATAATATTACACATTACTAATTTATTAAATTTATTAAAAAATCAACATCCCGTTCCAAATTATTTTATTATTATTGCACTTGCATTTAAGATTAATTATTAACATTTTGACACTTACCTCTGGTTTAGTAAGTCGTGGTTCAGGTGGTCGTTGTTCGTGTACATTAGTGGTTAATGAGGTCATGGTTCTGGTAAAGGTCGCGGTTAAGGATTCGATGTTTAATACACTTGTTGTTAATGATTCGTTGTTTAGGCTGTTTCCCACGAACATCAGGTCCCAGCCATCAAACAGAACCTCTTTGGCCATCCAGCCGGTGGTTAAAACATGAATGTGCCCTTGCTGCCACAGCCATCAACTCAAACTCTCCTGGACTACAAGCCCTACAGATCAGAAGTCTGAATTTCAACAAACATCCAACGCGCCTGCTATTAATAACCTGTTATATCAACCCAACACAGACCCTCATGAAAGATCAGCTGGAGGCAATGGCACAGAACCTCGAAGACTTGCTAAACAAACATAAATCACAACAGGTCATCCTAGCCGGGGATTTTAATCTGAAGGATCTTGACACAACTGAATCACTCCCTCAGGGTTCAGGCAGGGCAGCTTCCTTGCACGACCTTCTCAACATTTACACGCTGACATCAACCCATGTACTGAAAAAAGCTCGCTCGGCTTCGTGGCATCCTCAACTCACCTTCCGGGACGCGTCAAGAATTGACTACATTATGGCCAGTGAAGAGATGGCGACCAGAATTGAAGACATTGAAGTCGCAGACTGGAAGTAAAGAAATCACAGGCCTTTAAGAGCAGCGTTTCAGCTAAAAGTTCTGTCAGCTACCATCTACCAACCTATTGGGGAGACCAGTGGGGAGGAAATACATAGTGTCTTGAGGAGGATCAAGTGGTCAGAAAAGACAGGGAATACACTTCAAGCTTGGTTGGCCCAGAAACAGGAATGGAGCCTGCTCGTTGATCCTTTACTCATAAAAGGAAGGGAGAACATCATTGAGGACCTAAAAATCAAGTGTGGGAATTTCAAGCCCCAAAACCCAAGATTGAAAGGGCAATTGAGACCAGGAAGCATCTTCCCAAACAACGATATAAGAGAATGCAAAAGGCTTCTGTGGAAGGCCCTCGCAGAAAAGAAAAGAGGGGTAGTCAAACGGAGGGACCATCAATCGCGTCTCTGAGGTCATCTTTTAGGAAGAAACTATGGGAACACAAAAAAGCCAACATGGAAAGCGAATGGCTTAAAGTCTTCTCCTTGCTCAAACAAAGGAACCCAGCACAACTCTGGGGATACATAAACCAGAGGAGCAATCAACGACCCTCAAGAGAAAACTGAGTGTCTGAAAAAGATTGGCTGCTACACGTGAAACAGCTAAATGTAACAGCACCTTCCAACAGAGAGCCAACAAGTGGTAGGGTGGACCCAGTCGGGCAAGCTGAGCCAGCTAATACAAAGCCAAGAGTCATGATCTCAAGCCCAGGCATGGTCTCCATGGGCAATAGATCTCTGGCCGATACCCAGGGCCCCTTACCAGCCCAGATAAACGTCCAACAGGTCATCAATACTATCAAGAGCATGAAAAATTATGGGGCCCCTGGGTCTAATGGGATTCCAGCACCGGTCTTCAAACTGGCACCCGAATTCTGGGCGTCACTCCAAACCCCACTCTTCAACTATACCTACTTGACCGCCTCAACTCCGGAGTCCTGGAGGGGTTCCATATTGGTACCCATTTTCAGTAAAAGGAGACCGCCTAAAGCCATCTAATTATAGGCTCATTGCCCTGCTCGATTTGGAAGCTAAGGCATACACCCGCCTACTACTAACAGACCTGGAGAAGTGGGTTAAAGAAAGAAACATAATACCATTGCACCAGACTGGCTTTAGGCCACAGGCATCAACCATGGATAATGTTCTGGCGATAGCGTATCTTTCAGCCCAGGCAACCCTGAAGAATCATCCACCACTCTTCTGCTGCTTCGTGGATTATAGCACAGCTTTTGACAAAGTAGTCAGAAAAAGACTATGGTGGAAGTTAGAAAACTTGGGCATTCCATCAAATATCCTGAGTGCAATAAGATCATTATATGAGGACACCTGGGTGCGCGTTAAAACAAGGGCCAGCACAGTATCCCCCAAAATAGGCACGGAGAATGGGCTGAAGCAAGGATGCGTGCTGGCCCCCTTCCTCTTTAACCTATACACGGCGGATTTGGGGGAGGCCCTAAAAGGAGCCAGTTTGGTAGCCCCAAGACTAGGAAGTGTGAGGCTGCCGGTGTTACAGTATGCTGACGACACAGTCATAATGGACCACACAAAGGTGGGCCTACAAAGAGCCCAAAACGCATTAAACAACTTTAACACAATGAATAACTTGACAGTCAACCAAGGAAAAACCAAGGTCATAATTTTTGAGCCTACCATCTGAAAAAGAATGCACTGTGGCAACTGGGAAATGTGCAAATCAACTCTGCGGCCTCATACAACTACCTAAGGGTCTGGCTGATGGAACGGGCTAAGGTGAACGTACACCTAAAACAGCAGAGTTCCAAGGCCAGCGAGGTTATACATCAATTAAAAGAACTAAGCCAGCATCTGATCAGCCCGTCCGCAAGCCCTTTTCTCACAGTCTTAAGAGCGAAGCTCCTTCCAGCAATTAACTACGGTCACCTTGCCTTTCCCGGGAAACTGGACGTACTCTTTAACACAGCCCAAGCCAAGGCGCATAAGGCAGTGCTTTTGATACCAAGGACAGCCAGAAAAACAAGGCTAAGACTGGAGTTAAATCTGGCAAGGCCAGATCTGATGTGTCAGGGGGAGATGTTAAAGTCATGTCTAAGGATATTAAGGGCACCGGCTAACTCCCTAAAAATCATATGAAACCAATATTTGAGGGGCCAGGCTCGGCCTGGCCTTCCAGCCTAGGAAACGCAATTAAAGCACTGAAGATCGAGGAAGAAAGCATCATGCAGCTGGACATCCCCCTGAACGCCTGGAAGAGAGCAGTCAACAAACAAGTGCGTCAAATCTCCTTTAAACAAGACTTTAAATCTCTCCGCCGAAGCTCTCATTTAGATCCGTTGAATAATTCCTACATGGCAGGTAAAGCACAACCTTACCTAAGCGAGCCCCTCACTACACAAGTCCGAAATCTTATTCATAAGGCTGACCATGCTAGGGATTGCGGAATTCAACCCTGCATGGGCCCGAAGAGGGGAATCCACAACCTGTAGACTGTGTCCCTGCAAGAGGGAATCCTGGCTGCATCTTTTATCCTCCTTCAAAGCCCAACTGGACAGCAACGCACACGACAGCAAAGAGCTCTTCAACATAGTGAAGGAACTCTCCAACCCCGGCGCCAACCAAGGACATCCCGCCCTCACAAGATCTGTGCAACTCACTGGCCACCTTCTTCCATCGCAAGATCGCTGACATCCACGACAGCTTCAACACCGTGACCGCCCAGACTACGGCAGACCCCACCCCCCCTGCGAACTCCACCTGCACCAACCGCCTGACCTCCTGGTCCCACGTCAACAACGACGAGACGCGCAAGGTCTTGATCTCCATCCCCTCAGGATCACCGTCAGACCCCCTGCCCACACCACGTATTCAACAAAGCAGAAGCAACCATCGCACCCCATCTACGGAAGGTCATCAACATCTCCTTCGAGACAGCGACATTCCCGGAAAGCTGGAAGCATGCCGAAATCAACGCGCTCCTCAGGAAACCCAAGGCGGACCCCAAGGACCTCAAGAACTTCCAGCCCATCTCCCTGCTCCTGTACCCAGCGAAGGCCATCGAGCAAATCGCCAACATGCAACTGACCCGCCAACTCGAGGACAACAACATCTTAGACCCGTCCCAGTCCGGATTCAAACGAAACCACAGCACAGAGACAGCCCTCATCGCCGCCACAGACGACATCAGGCGCCAACTAGACAACGGCGAAACTTTAGCCCTCATCCTCCTGGACCTGTCAGCTGCCTTCGACATGGTCTGCCACCGCACACTAAAGACACACCTCCAAGAAGCCGGAATCCAGGAGAAAGCTCTGGACTGGACCACGTCTTTCCTCTCCGGCAGAACCCAGAGAGTCCGCCTCCCACCCTTCTGATCCAAAGCCACTGACATCATCTGCGGCGTACCCCAGGGCTCATCCCTCAGCCCAACCCTGTTCAACGTCTACATGGCCCCCCTCGCACAAGTGGCCCACCAGCACGACCTGAACATCATCTCTTACGCCAATGACACCCAGCTCATCCTTTCCCTCACCAAGGACCCGCACTACGCCAAAACCAACCTCCACGAGGGATTGAAGGCCGTCGCCGAGTGGATGAGGAGCAGCCGTCCGAAGCTGAACTCGGACAAAATGGAGGTCCTCGTCCTCGGCCCCACCCCCTCTGCCTGGGACAACTCCTGGTGGCTGACTTCACTGGGAACAGCACCGACACCTACGGACCACGCACGCAACCTAGGATTCATCCCCAACTCCTCCCTCTCCATGTCGAAGCAGGTCAACGCCATCTCCTCCTCACGACAGCTTCAACACCACGACCACCAAGACTACAGCAGACCCCACCCCCCCCTGCGAACTCCACCTGCACCAACCGCCTGACCTCCTGGTCCCACGTCAATGACTACGAGACGCGCAAGGTCATGAACTCCATCCGCTCAGGATCACCGTCAGACCCCTGCCCACACCACGTATTCAACAAAGCAGAAGCAACCATCGCACCCCATCTACGGAAGGTCATCAACATCTCCTTCGAGACAGCGACATTCCCGGAAAGCTGGAAGCACGCCGAAATCAACGCCCTCCTCAAGAAACCCAAGGCGGACCCCAAGGACCTCAAGAACTTCCGGCCCATCTCCCTGCTCCTGTACCCAGCGAAGGCCATCGAGAAAATCGCCAACATGCAACTGACCCGCCACCTCGAGGACAACAACATCTTAGACCCGTCCCAGTCCGGATTCAGACGAAACCACAGCACAGAGACAGCCCTCATCGCCGCCACAGACAACATCAGGCGCCAACTAGACAACGGCGAAACATCAGCCCTCATCCTCCTGGACCTGTCAGCCGCCTTCGACACGGTCTGCCACCGCACACTAAAGACACGCCTCCAAGAAGCCAGAGTCCAGTAGAAGGCCCTGGACTGGACCACGTCCTTCCTCTCCGGCAGAACCCAGAGAGTCCGCCTCCCACCCTTCCGATCCAAAGCCACTGACATCATCTGCGGCGTACCCCAGGGCTCATCCCTCAGCCCAACCCTGTTCAACGTCTACATGGCCCCCCTCGCACAAGTGGCCCGCCAGCACGACCTGAACATCATCTCCTACGCCGACGACACCCAGCTCATCCTATCCCTCACCAAGGACCCGCACACCACCAAAACCAACCTCCACGAGGGATTGAAGGCCGTCGCCGAGTGGATGAGGAGCAGCCGTCTGAAGCTGAACTCGGACAAAACGGAGGTCCTCATCCTCGGCCCCACCCCCTCTGCCTGGGACAACTCCTGGTGGCTGACCTCACTGGGAACCGCACCGACACCTACGGACCACGCACGCAACCTAGGATTCATCCTCAACTCCTCCCTCTCCATGTCGAAGCAGGTCAACGCCATCTCCTCCTCCTGCTACAACACCCTCCGCATGCCCCGCAGGATCTACAAGTGGATCCCGACCGATACCAGAAGAATGGTGACCCAAGCCCTCGTCAGCAGCAGGCTGGATATAAGCAACGCTCCCTACGCAGGAATCCCAGTGAAACACCTACGACGACTGCAACGCATCCAAAACTGCTCCGCCCGTCTGATCCTCAACATCCCTCGTCGCAGCCACATCACCCCCACCTAAGAAACCTACACTGGCTCCCCGTCAACAAGAGGATCACCTTCAAGCTTCCACAACAACGGGCCAGTCTACCTGAACAGCAGACTCACCTTCTACACCCCCACCCACAAGCTCCGCCCGCCAACCTCGCCCTCGCTACCGCCCCCCCGCATCCAACGAACGACCTCAGGTGGAAGATCCTTCTCCTTCCTCGCTGCCAAGACCTGGACACACCCTCCCTACCCACCTGTGACAGGCCCAAGACCTGCTCACCTTCAGAAGACTCCTCAAGACCTGGCTCTTCGAGCAGTAGCAGCACGCCCTCCCCTCAGCGCGTTGAGACCCTCACGGGTAAGTAGTGCGCTCTACAAATTATATGATATCTATGATATATATGATATGCTGCTGCCCCAACTTTAACAACGAACGTCGGAGACTCCTGCACCTGATCGGCATCAATAAAGGCATAAAGTCGTGCAGCGAAGCATCAGCCCTGTGTTTTTCAACCACGAACACCATGGCACTAGCGAGACTGGTAAAATTCATCCACCAAATTAGGATAGGCTTAAAAGTCGCCAACGAAAGCAGCAAAACCCTGGGGAAGAACATGGTAATCTCCGTGGAGGAAAGCTGATGGGTTTTCTTAACGATGCACCAACAGTGCCCCTCTCGCATGCTCTCCAAGAGAGCATCGCCTCTCGAGAGACACCTAGGACGCCACAGAGGGCAGTTCAAGAGCTCCTCAAAGCAGATTATCTTCAGGGCACAAACGGGGGCTCCAAGAACACGTCCCTACATGCCGGGGAAAGACTATGTGGGACTCGGGGAGGGGTGTTAAATTTTACTCAGCACGGAGGTTTGCAACCACTGTTTTTAGCTTTTTTATGCTGATTGTTTCTGTTTCTACTGTAATGATTTTAATTAATTACACAGTTAATAAAAAACTTAAAACTTCAAGAAACAGTAATAGGGAATCTGGCTGAAACAACAGGACAACCACGAGGCCATACCAGTTTACCCTCTGTTGTCATGCAAAAGTATTCCTGGGGAGGACCCTGATTTTGTTTTTGCTAATTTCGAGAGGATGGCCCGAGCGGCTATGCGGCCCGAGGTCAAATGGGGACAGTATTTGGGGCCCTTGTTGGCCGAAGACCTCAAATCAGCTTACCAGGTGGCAAAACCCCTTGGAGTAACCCCTTATGATGATGTAAAAAGATGCATTTTGGGACGCATGGGGATTGATGAGGAAATTTACAGGATCAGGCTAAGGCAGATCAAAGAAGGTCCACAGGAAACTCCCCGAGCCCTGTATTACATGACAAGGGATATGGCCGAGAGGTGGCTCAAACCACTGTCCTCATCCAAAGCGGAAAAACTAGAGAAATTCTATTTAGAACAGTTCATCACGTCCTTACGCCCCCCAAACAAAGATGGGTGCATCACCATAACCTGTTTTGTCTGACCGCACAGGTTCCAGTTGCCAAGGCTTGTTGGTGCTACAGCCGGGCATCGACCCCTCAGCTCTTGACATCCTTTGTGGGACAGCTCACCTCCGGATTCTGGTCGTCCTAGACGTCTCCTGGTCCTTGTGGCTGCAGAGTCAAACAACACTTCTTCTCACCTGAAGCACCCGACATCGGTGGGCATTCGACTACCGAGCCCCTAGTCACCAGAAGTGATCCAGACTCTGTCCCCTCTAATTTCAGGTTCCTCTCACCTTGAATCCAGGCTTGGATTCCACCGGACACTCTTCGCCTTCCTAGCAGCAGTACTTCTTTGCAGCTCTCGATTGAAAACGACGGTTTACGACACCACTTGACACCCATGCACCCGGCTCCTCTGGAATAGGTAACAGGGGTACCTCGGTGCTCACTGATGGTTTGGCCTTAGAACCTCTTATGTTCCAAAGGGTTTGCTCGAAGTCCTCTTAGAAGTGTCCTTAACTTGTAAATTTCCAACTGCGACTTTCCCATAGAGATGTACTGAGCCCGTGTCTGTGTTTCCTCACTGCACCCGTCCTCCGTGGGCTCCCTGCGTCACTCCTCTGTGAGGTTCCTTGGGGTCCCAGCGATCCTATGTGCTCTAGGCACTGTGTCCAATTAAGTTGTTGTTGTTATACAACTTTTTTAGTATATGATTCGGTCTCACCCTGGAGCCCGCTGTGTATTGTGCTGTTTACGAATGTTCTATTGATTCAGTATTGTGTGCTTTGTGCCCTTGTCTCATGTGGAGACTAGTAGAGATTGGTATATTAATAAATAATAATAATAATAATCCACATTTGTAAAGCGCACAATCACCCGTAAGGGTCTCTAGGCGCTGGGGGCCGTCGGGAAGATTAAGCGAGCTATTGCCCAGAGTCACATGGTGCTGGGCTAACCTGCCGCCGGAGCCGGGGATCGAACCCTGATCCCCAGATTCCAGCGTCAGTCGCCCTGGCCGGGGCGCCACACCTCTCCCTAATAAATAATATTTATAATACATATTTTTATATAAACACTGTGTGGATCTCCTTTCATTTAGTCATTTAGGAAGTGATATTCTGGTAAAACAAGCTGCTTTACATTCCTTCAAGATTAAGCCTGAAGGCTGCTCTGCATATCTATGACTAGGATAGCTTCCAATAAAGGTTGTCTTTGACCTCATACATCATAAGGGTCGTGTGGACTGGTACAAGGTGCCCTCTTTAACTAGTGGACAGCATATACCAACCCACCTTCTCAAAACAAGTTTTTGATAATCTACCTGTTTTTTTTTGCAGTACAGCACATCACAGCGTTACTATACACGTTTGCAATTATTCCAAAGTCTAAAGTATGCAGTCTTAAAACACCGGAGACCCCACGCCCTTTATTCATTCCTGGGCCAGCAGATCTCCTCTGACTCTGAGTCACTGCCCTCTTGGTCCGATAGTGGATCACAAAGCTCACCCCTGTACGTATTCCACGCCCCCCACATGTTACTCCATTTTTAGGGCAACCCCTGTTACGATATACCGCCCTCTCAGCTATCATGGATGCCATGTATATCTTTACTCCATGCCACTAGGGTCGGCACCTCCGTCCCTCCCCACCTCTGTGCTATATTTCTCCTGGCAACCATCATGCCCAATGTGAACCAGCTTTGTCAGGTGCGCGTGAGGTCGTTTGGCTCCCATATATTTAGTAAGCAGCGTTTGGGCTCAGGTAGTAGCGAGACCTCCTCCGCCTGTGAAATAGTTCTCAGCACTTTAGCCCAATATTCCGCTATTCTGGGACAATCCCATATGGTGTGGTAAAAGGATCCTTCCTCTCCGCAGCCTATCAGGCAGTAGGGATGCTTCACCCTCCCTATCTTATGTAAGGTGTGCCTAGTGTAATAAGAGCAATGTAAAATGCGTAATTGCACCAACCTGAGTCGTGAGGGTATACCCACCTCCCTTGGGGATGCTTCCTGCCATTCTGTATCATCCATTTCGCCAATATCATGGGCCCATTTATCCCTCAGGGGTCCCGTTGGGTCAGGCAAGTTATTTACAAGTTTGCGGTAGGTGAGAGAGGTCGCCTTCTTTGGTATGTAGTCCGTTAATAATCTATCCTCCATGGGGGATGCTTCTGGGACTTCTGAGCCTACCCGCAGTGCTGCCATCAGGGCATGTCGTATCTGCGTGTATCTAAACCGTTCCGAGGGGGCCAGTTCGTATTGCTGTCTTAAATTCTCGAAGGAAACCACTTCTCCCTTCTGCCACATATCTCCAACAGTTGATATCCTGATGCCGTATGCCATAGTCCAAGGGTATGTCGCAGTGGCCCAAACCGCGCCACTGCCAGTCTTTTGTCATAAAGTGGAGCCAACATATCCCCCACGCCTAATTGCGCTCTATCTGCCTGAAATGCCGGGTCTGATCATGGGAGATAGACCCATTGATTAATCACCTTTAGTTGTGCTGCCCAGTAATAAAGTTGTATATCAGGAAGCGCTATTCCGCCATCATACCAGCCGCGCACTAGCTTGGCCTGCGCAATACTTGCCGGTTTATTACCCCACAGAAAATTAGAGACCTGCCCTGCAATAACTCTAAAGTAAGAGGATGCTACCGGATATGGTATGTTTTCCAAAATGTATAAAAATCGAGGCAAAAAAGTGCTGCCTTCCCCAGCAAGGTTATCGGTAGTGTTTCCCAGTGACGTATGTCTCTTTCGAGACGGTGAAGTGGTGGCTGTAAATTTTTATTGTAAAAATCTCCTGGGTCAGTTGTAATGTATACCCCTAAGTATTTGAACGTTTGCTCCGCTATTTGTAACGGGCAATTGTCAGGAAGATGCGGTGGTGGGCCGTGCAGCACGTACAGAATGGAGTTAGACCAGTTAGTGGTGTATCCGGATGCCCGACCATACGCTGTGCAAACATCTAGAAGGGTGATAATGGAGCGTCTAGGGGAGGTCAGATACAACAGGATGTCGTTGGCATATAGGGAGATTCGATCTTCCCATGTGTCTGTCCATTTGAGACCTCATATTGTTGGTTCCCAGCAAATCCATGCCGCCAGTGGTTCTAGCACCAGTGCGAACAGTAATGGTGACAAAGGGCAGCCCGGGTGCGTGCCTCTTGCCAAGGGGAAGTCAGCAGAGATGTGGCAGTTTGCGGCAACATGTGCCATTGGCTTGGTGTAGAGCAACTGAACCCATGAACAAAACTTCGGACCGAATCCTAAATAGCGTAGTGAAAGGGCCAGTGGACCATGTTGAACGCCATATGTGCGTCCAATGACAGCACCACTGCCGGCTCCTGCAAATACACAGAGCGCGCAAGCACCCCATGCAACCGTCTTAGGTTAAGCGTTGTGTTCCTGCCCGGCATAAAGATCGACTGGTCTTGATGTTTGAGTTTCGTCAGATGTGGCATCAGCCAGAGCGCCAGCAGTTTTGCGAGGATTTTAGCCTCAGCATTTATGAGGGAAATAGGCCGATACGAGGCACAGACATCCGCCGGTTTCCCGGGTTTTAAGATAGCCACTATGGTGGCCGTACGTTGGTCCGGCGGCAGCTCACCCGCCTGCAGACTGTCAGTGAACATACTCAGCAAATGGGGTGTAACGGAATCCGTCATCCTTTTATATAATTTGATCGGTATGCCATTTGGCCCTACCGCCTTGCCCGATTGCAGTGTCCAGATGGCTACTTGTATCTCCTCTGCTGTTAGATCAGCCTCTAGTCCCTTCGCTTCTTCCGGGGTCAACTTGGGCAAGTCAAGGTCTTTTATGTAAGTCATTACAAAAAGGGGGTGGTGATGGACAGAGTATCTGAGTTAATCAGAACACTCCTACCCAGTCAACAGATCAGGGCTTGATCCATCACCGTTTTTTAGCTCACTGGCTATATGCAAATTAGTCTGTCCCTGGCCCAGTGCATCATGGGAACAGGGCAGACCAAACTACCAAGCCAATTCTTCACTGGAAAGGAAACAAGCCCCGGAAGCTTGTTTCCTTTCCAGTAAAGAATTGGCTTGGTAGTTTGGTCTGCCCTGTTCCCATGATGCACTGGGCCAGGGTCAGACTAATTTGCATGTAGCCAGGTTCTGAACTGGGATGGTGCAGTGAGCTAAAAAACGGTGATGGATCAAGCCCTGATCTTTTGACTGGGTAGGAGTGTTCTGCTTAATTCAGATACTCTGTCCATCACCACCCCCCTTTTTATGTAAGTCAGCGCCTCATCTACTGAAATGTCGGAGTTTGAGGAATATACTGTCTGGAAGTGCCGTACCAGTATTTGTACTATTGCGCGCGGGTCTGTTGAGGGACGGTCCCCCCCTGTGTCGAGCTTCGCTATCCACCTGTCGCTCTTCTCTCGTTTATCTAGCCTGGCCAGCAGTTTCCCTGCCTTGTCGCCAATCTCGTATATTTTGTGTTGCGTGCTCGTTAGCTGCTGCTTGGTCAGTTCTGGCAGGTGTTCTTTATGGCGCTGCTGTGCAAGGTGTAAGTTGTGCGCTGTGTCAGGGGTTGGGTCTCTAGTGTGTTGTGTATCTGCAATGGTCAATTCAGACTCCAAAGTCTGCAATTCCAGTTGTCCTTCCCACCTGTGAGCTGTAATGGATGCCAGAGCATGTCCCCTGATGACTGTCTTAAATGCTTTTGCAAAGTTGTGACACGTGTGTAGCCGTGTCACAGGAGTTGCACAAGAGTTGCACAGCCTCATGCTCATTTGTATCCGATTACGACATGTTTGAACATGGCGATTCGAGAGGGCGGTCTCACGGTCTAGGACCGCAGCAAAGGCGCACAGGTACAAACTGGGGAGAAGGGGAGGGTGCGATAGATGGTGTTATCGATGGATTGAGTAAACGTGTCATGGGAGATAAGATCTGTGGATGGATAAGGGAAATGTTCTTGTTTTCGTTTTAAAATTAAGGAGACATAAGAGACACTGCAAATGTTTGTGGGGCAGATGAAAGAGAAACGTATGAGTAGCATTTTGGGTGATCGGCGTGGTATTACTGATTTGGATTATTAATTTGGATTTCTGCATAGCACTAGTTGTTAATTTGTGATAAACGTTTGTTATGGGGTTAATGGATGAATTTTAAATGAATTGTTTTAACTATTGTATAGACCCCTGAGGAAGGTCGATATGACCGAAATGCATTGGGTGAAGCAAAACAATGGAAAAATGAACTCTCTATATGTGCCTGTGGATAGGCCCGGATGGGCAATTCGTAAGCATTCAAAATGCGTGAAAATTTGGAGATTCATTGTCCATGACGTGACGGAATAACCTGAATAAAACATTGAATTAAAATAAATGGAGTGAAATTTGGATTAACACTGAGTACGTGTCGTAATCGGATACAAATGAGCATGAGGCTGTGCAACTCCTGTGACACGGCTACACACGTGTCACAACTTTGCAAAATTGTTTCAATTCGTGCACTGAAAGGAATGGAGCGCACAAATGGAGTGGATGCACGCTAAAACAGAGAAAAGAGATTACAGAACAAAAAAGCCAAAACAGGGTGTGCTGCAGATTTCCTTGCAATGTGTCTTAAATGCTTCCCACAAGATGGTGGGGGAAGCAACCGATCCCTTATTATCCTGAAAGTAATGTCTTGTCGCTTTCTGGAGTCCCCTTCTAATCTTGCGAATTTGGAGATAACCAGGGCATATCGGATAAATCCGGCGCTGCTGATGAGTGGTATATTTGAATAGTAGTGGGGAATGGTCAGAGATGCCCTGTGGTCTAATTTCTATACTGTCCACATGTGGAAGGCTACCCATCGAGCCTAGGAATTAATCTATTCTCGTGAGGCTATTATGGACATTGGATTAATATGTGAATTGGCGTTCTGTCGGGTGATATCTCCTCCATACATCTATCAGCCCCAGCGCCTCCATGAAACTTACAAGCCGTGATGTGCCGGTCGGAGCCATCCTCAGAGGAAATCTGTCCATGGAGTCGCTTGCAACTACGATGAGGTCTCCACCCGGGAGCAGCTCCCTTACCGGTAGCCCCAGCAAGTACGCACTCAGGTCAGGGAAGGCTATTGTGGGCAATGCCGGGGGGATGTAAACTGATACAATATTGAAGGGCCTCCCCTCCCACTGTGCGTGTATTGCAGCAATTCTCCCCGAACTTTCAGACTTAACTTCTTTTATTATTAGGGGAGATTGCTTTTTCACTAATATGCCCACCCCTCTAGAGCTAGATGTAAATTACAACAAACTAGAAAACAATCCCATCCCCACCACCCCCCTCCCTGCCTCCCTACCTCGCGGACCCAGAACTGCCTGCCACCCCAACTCAGCAGAGTGCTTAAAACCCCGTCCCTGAAACTTTACTTGCATGTACAGGGGTGGGAGGTCTGAGGAAGACAATTCGATCCCCATGTCCCAGAGTCCTAATGCATCAGCATTTCCATTGCGGTCATTAAAGCAAGGTGAAGTCGCCGCGGATGCCGTGTCTGAGTGGGCTGAAAATAGTAAACAGCGGATATCCACCCCACATGGAGGCGGTGTTGCTGAAAAGAGTTCAGTCTCCTGCTTCTTTCTGCGATTGTTCATCGTCCACTCCATCTTGCTCCGTGGTCTCGGAGTCTCCATCTCGTACCTGACGCCTTCGCCCTCTCTGCGTCTTTCCGGGCTTTCCCGCCGTTCGCCACCCCTCCAGCCAGTCAGCAGCCTCCTCCAGCGTGTCGAAGAACCAGGTTTTACCCTCAGCCACTACTCGGAGCTTTGCGGGGAAAAGCATGGAATAAGATAGTTCGCTGGCTCTCAGCGCCTTTTTGATCTCAAAGAAGCGGGGGGCCCCAGGCCTCGGCCTGCCACCCGGTACCCTGTGCGCCCTCTCCTCTGAAAAGAAGGTCGAGAGTCCCTTAGGCTGCATGCGCGTTTTTATGAGTTCTTCAATGTAAAGGTCCATAGCAGGGCCCCCTTCCGACTCCGGAGGCCCTGTAATGCGAACATTGTTGCGACGGGAGCGTCCTTCCTGGTCATCTAGTTTTGCCGCCATACGTTTGTTCTCTGCCTCCAATTGCGTCACCTTCTTTATCAGGGTTGCGGAGTCTTTGGAAAGGGCGGTCGTCACCTGCTCCACCTCCGTCACTCTGGCAGACATTTTCTGAAAATCCGCTCGCAAGAACGTGACATCAGTTGAGATGGAACCCACCGTGATTTGTACTTTATGGAGGGCCTCCATGATATCTTCTAATGTCACCTTAGGACCACCATCGTCCTCTTTATTTTTCCCAGCCTGACCCTTACTTTCTGGCAGTGGAGGGAAGTCTTTAGTATATGCGAATTTGTCCAGCTTATTTTGCTGATTCGCGCTGGAGCCACTGCCGCTCATCGTTCAGTCTATTGCAGCGTCTGTCCGCATGAGCAGGATATTATAGAGGTGGTTTGGGGGTCTCCCAGCGACAGCTTTGAAGCAATCTCACATCCACCAGCGCGTGTATTTATCGCGCGCTTCCACCAGTCATCCTCACCACATCTCTGCCACCAGGGGCGGGGTAGAACCAAGGGAGATCACAGGGTCTTCATTGTTTCATGCTCGTGCTTTATTTACTGGCTGCAGGTGTCCTTATTTCAGTAATGTTCCTCAATCCTGAGCTGCTGTTTGTTGCCACCCTATGTCCCCGGGGCACCCAACCACCGTTCACACAGCCTGGAGATTAGCCTTGCTGGTCCTCGCCGACACCACAACCGCCTTGTACCCACTTCCCACTTTCCTTACATCCTTTGGGCAGTGTCGCTCATCTCCTCCACCAGTTCCCTGATAAACCGGGCCTTTGAAGGTGGCAAGACCAACTCCGCACGGCGCTCTGCACACAGGTTTACGTGGGCGTCTGTCCTCGCGACACTTGCTGCTGTGTTGGCCCCCAGCGCTTTATCTCACTGGTTGTAATGTGACAGCTTCATTCCTATGCGCGGATAGTCCAATGCCTCTGCTGACTTGGGCGTCATCCAGCAATACACCAGGAGGGGTGGGTGGCCACGATTCCACCGCGTCCCAGCCCTGATGTCCGCAGGCCCCACCTCCGGCACACAAGCATTCGCCGGCCTCACTCCGGTGCAGCAACCGATCGAGAGGCAGCCCCACCTGTCAGCTCTCCGCTTAGGATCTTTGGGGACCCACAGTTGTTCGTGTAGCCCGTCCGGCATGCGCCCCGACCTCCGGTGCCCCTTGGGGGGATGGAGGGGACCTCAATCTTTGTTCGGCGCCACTCTCACCCTAGCCGGCAATGGGTTCGGTACAATCTCAGCTGCCCGCAGGTCCTCGCTTCTGCCATCTGGTTTTCGTCTCTAACCACCGGGCGTCTTCGCGGGCCAGTATTCAAAATCGAGTCCCCGGCTGCAGCGCATCGACCAGGCCGCAATCTGCTCTCTCCTGTAGCTCAGCCCAGCGCCCTCCATTTTTCACCAGGACTGGGTCGCTACATTCTGCTGTAGCTTGTCCACCTCGGTAGTGGCTCTGGGCACAATTTTAAAGACGGATTATTTGGCGGATTACATGCCCCCCCATAATCTTCCTGTTTTAACGCCACCTGCAGATGGTGATGGTTGGAATAAGTATTTGGAGACGACTAATAGACTAAAGAACACATGCACTAAACAAACCAGTGTTTTACTTGAAAGATTTAATTTTCACAATAGGAAGCAATCTCAAGAAGAGTCTATTGAGCAGTTCATCTATACCCTCAGGATTCTCACATCCAAGTGCAATTTAGGAGCTGCCATAGACACAGTTAACAGGGAGCAGTTTGTTTTTGGTGGTAATTCAAGAACAATTCAGGAAGGTTTGCTCAGTTTCTGCGATCCCACCTTAGCTGAAGTTTTGGATTGAACACTCTGCCATTTCCAGCAAAAATCCTACCTAAACCTGTTGTGCATGCTTTGAACTCTGCACAAAATTCTGAAGTTGTTAATGCTTTATCATATAGAGAGAAGACTCACTTATGTTTTCTTTTTATGAAACATATTGTTTTAGATTTGGTTCGAAGGCACATCTTAGAAGTTATGCCTCATGTCCATCAGGTAAAAAATGGAATATATGTCTACAATAAAACATTGTCAAGGGGTATTAAGAAGTGCAGAAAACATGTCTAGAGTGAGCTCAGTGGATACTTCCGCTGTAATGGATGAATGTTCACAAGATCTGCCAAGGGTTGTTTTCACACTTGATGTGATTGTCTAGATATGAAACTGGTGAAGAGTCCATTATGTGACGTACACATTGGTCCTATAAGACTCAACATGATGGCTGACTCAGGGGAACCTATCACAATTGTTTCAGACACCTTCTATGAACATACCTGGTCTGAAACAAAACTTTTATTTCCTCCTGATGTTTTTCCTAAGGCATATGGAGATGAAGACATGAATATGATAGGTTTCTTTATGGATGATTTGGAATGTTTAGGCAGACAGAGAGGCTCCAATAGTTTTTACAAAAAATTGAAAACATATCATTGATTGGCAAGATTTAGCTAAGTTGGGTCTGATGCAGGCTCCTGGTGCCCCCATTCCAGTTATGGTGAACAAAATGAGTGTAGCCTCAGTCACTGAAAATAGTGATAGCGTTTTGTCTGAACTTACACAAAGACTTCCAGAATTTTTTGCAAATCGTATTGGAAATATTAACTATTTTGATCATAGAATAAAGCTGAAGAAAAATGCTTTACCGGTGGCCCACAAATTCAGGCCAGTACCTTTATCCATAAGATTGGAGTTAAAGAACCTGCTTTATAATTTATTCTAAGGAGATCGGATTGCACACACAGACTCCTCAGAACGGGTAAGTCTCATTGTCATAGTTTGAAAAAACAGATAGGGACATCAGACTTTGTGTGGACTTACGCACCCTTAATAAGAGCCTCATAGTAGATTGCCACCCTTTACCCACAATACAGGACTTGTTAGCAAATATAAATTCTGCCAAATATTTTACACTTTTAGACTTGCGTTCTGCATAGCATCAGATCATGCTTGCTTCAGAGTCACAAGACCTCACCACATTTGTTACTCCTTTGGGAGCTTACATATTTTTACGCTTATCATTCGGTCTTGCAATTGCAGTGAGCGTATTTCAGTAATTAATGGATACTGTGTGATCTTGCATACCAGGCACTCAGGACGATGTACTACTCTTTTCCAACACAGTTACACAACAAAAAGTTATACCTAAAGTTTTAGACTTTGAAAGATGTAGGTATAACACTCGAACCTGAGAAATGCTGTGTGTTAAAAGCAGGATTTAGACTATTTGGGCCATCACATTTCAGGAGATGGCATAAAACCAACATTTTCTTTGGTAAATACTATTCAGGATGTGAATCCACCAAAAACCAAGGACACTTTAAGATCATTCCTTTAAATGAGTGAGTATTACTCAAGTTTAATTCAAGTTTATGCTGTAGAAGTGCAACCTCTTAGAATGTTGTTGCAGAAAGGGGTATATTACCCTTGGCACGAAGCAACCAATGACGTCCTTCTCTAGAATCAAAAATCTAATTTTTAATGAACCGGTTTTGACCTTTAATCCTGGAATCAAATGTATACTTTCAGTAGATGCAAGTTTAATTGGTACCAGAGCTGTTTTCTCACAGTTTTATGATGGTTGAGAGCATACTATGGCTTTTGCCTCCCGCTCGTTGAAATCTTCAGAATCACCATTGAGAGGGAGGCATTATCTTGCTCACGGGCCACAGAGAAATTCAAAACATTTCTACAGGGCATGAGATTTGATTTATTCACTGACCATAAACCTCTAATACACTGCTGGAATGGCAATGGGTCAGGAAAAGCCTTGGGTGGATTAGTCAGATTACTTTCTCATTTGCATGAGTACAATTTCACATTCGATTACATACCTGGAGGCAAAAATTCACAAGCAGATTTCGTGTCCAAGGGCATCAGGTTGATGACCAATCTGAAGGTTGTGAGGAAGTTTAATATGTGTTAGCTACCTTGGATGCCACAGTAGGTTCTTCAGGTGTGAGCTCTTGTGAGGAATGATTGTCTGCCTTGAGATGTGACAACACGTTGCTGTTATGGATTTGGTTTTAAAAAAAAAACATTTTAAAAAGATGGCACAGGGTAAGATTACTGCCAGCACCACGCCTTGGCACAGGTTGAAAGTGAACTGTCTATTATGGGTGGGTTTCTTTTACATATTGATGTATCAATTCCCCCATCTAATATTAGAATTAAAGTCATTGAAGAGGCCCATCAAGGACATTTAGGGGTAGGAGCCACCTTCAAGAATTTGAAACAATTCTTTAAGTTGCCTTTTTCAGACACACAAGTAGCTAATTGGGTATCTGCATGCAGCACCTGTTTACTTTCAGAAAAACATTTGAGTACTCACCAGACACCCTTAAACACTGCTCCCCTTCCTTATTAAGTTTGGTCCAAACTCTTCTTGGACTTTGCTGGTCCATTTGAAAATTCTGCATTCAGACAAACAATTTTTAATCGTTTTAATTGACTCTCCTCCATTTTTTTTATTTTCTCCCACCAGTACCTCCATCGTCATTACATTTTTAAGCAAACTCTTTCGAGCAGAAGGACCACCAAAGGATTTGGTAACTGAGAATGGAAAACATTTTGTTTCTTCACAGATGAAGGACTTAGTCATCATATAAGACATTTGAGTGTGGATTATACTCACCGTCCTCAAATGATCTGGCTGAGAGGATGAACAGATTTCTTAAAGAAAGTATTCGATCTGCCTTGGCCAGCAGAGTTCCTGTGGAGAAATTTGTAAAAAAAAAAAGATATGAGCTTCTTGTTTTGCTCCGCACTCTACTACTGGGGTTGTTCCTTTTTAGGTCGAGCCTTATAGAAAGCAAGCGAAGCTTGCTGAGTCCAGCTCGACAACTATAGTCATCCGTCTCGTGGGAATCTGAGACAGGGGCCGGGCACGAGCGTCGACTTAACCTCGTGGGTGCGCACGGCCAGCCCCGTCTCAGATTCCCAGGAGACGGAGACAGATTCACAGCAAAACAGGCTCTCGCCCGCGCGCGCACACAGCCACACTCACGCATGCTCACACACATTCCCATGCGCACACACTCAACCCCCCTCCCCCCCGAACACGCAGGGATTTTACATACACACAGAAACGCGCACATACACACCCTCCCAACCCCACTCACCGGGCACACGCAGGGCTTCCATCACTGGGGGGGCGGGCACCGTCAATGTGCCCCGACGCCCCCCCTCACTGGGTCTGTTATACTCCTCTCGTCCTGTTCCTCCCTGTGTCCAGACTCCGCAGCCCGCTCCGTTGTTTCTCCGCCCCTTCCAGACAGTTTGTGCGTGTCACGCCTCTCCTTTCTCCCGGCCGTAAATCCGATTTGCGTGTCAGGCCTCGCTGTCGCTGTTCTAGGCGGCATGTTTAGGGTGATGTCAAGTTCTTTTCGTTTATCATTGGCTCTCGAGAACACGTGACTTAAATACTTTCGCGCCCTTATATTGGACTTTATGCTGGGAAATTTGGTTGTTGGGTGCTGATAAGAAACAGCGTTGTCAGTGCGCGTCTGTTTATTCCAGCCTGCGGTAACTCCATTATTGGGCCCATGTTCCCACTTTCTGAGTACACTTTGCGAAATTCCTATTTCTTATTGTGCCATTTGTGTTTCTACCGCAAGTGCCGTCCTGATCGAGCTTATTTATTTATTTATTTATTTATTTTACTTCAGGCTGCACGCTTGTTTAAATTTAGCATGCCGCCCGCCTCGAGGGTTGCTGTGTGCATAAATCTGCACAGCCGAAGACCGAGCCGAGAGAGTGAGTACAGTGCTCAGGTCCAGGAGCTAAGAGAATAGTGGGTTCCGCTCCCACTGCTCTTCCTCTCTGCTGCTGGCGGGCTCCATCCACTCTTTTGTAGATCTTTAATTTTGGTGCTCTTATGTTTGAACTCCCGAAAGATGAAAGGCAGAACCAGCCTAGCTGTGATGCTAATCTCGGCACTCGGCTCCGCACCCGCACAGCTCGGTTGTCTACATGGGGGCATTACGCTATTACTATGTGGGTTCTGCACACACCATCAAACCCTTACTTCCTTATTAGACCCGATAACAGACTTGTTCAACTTACTTTCGTACAGTTTGTGTATAGCAACCCGTCTTGGTTTTCAAGTGCTCCTGTTAGTCATGGTGTAGCTTCCATTGTTTCAGCAGGTGCAGTGGCACCGGGGATCATAGGCCCGAGGGGCGCACTAAACCCCGAATATTGCTGTATTTCACTGTTCAAGGAGGGGGGGGGGGGCGTTTCCTTCTTTGCACTAGGGCCCATGGCAAACTGCCTACGCCAATGTCTGGCTGGGGGTGCTGGTGACAGCAGACAGGTGCCATCCACTCGTCACCTCTTCACGCTGCCCTGAAATGTCTTTTCATGCATGTAAGAAAGAGGAGGACCTCTGCTGTGGGTGAGAAGGACAGATAAGGGTCGTCAACTGGCCTAACATTCCTGTTAACAAAACTGGCCTAGAAGAAGTAGGAGACATAGTCGGCGCACTCATCAGTAATCTGATACATGGTTCAGACTGGGCTGCAGCCCGACTGATTACCAGTGGCTAAAATTAATTCAAGCATTCCATGCATTACTCTTTTGTATACTTTAGTAATGTTATGAAGGCTAACCCTTTTCATTTCTTTTTGTCATTTTATGCATGGCAATGTAACCCATGTAATCTCCGCCTGGTATTTAATATATGCGAACTCAATTAGAGTAAATCATTTGTTAGCTAACACAGACTGAGTAATGAGATTAGTCAGCGTCTGAAGCCCATTTGCGAGAGTTTAAGCTATTGGCATTGTGAACAACAGTGCCTTTTATTTATCTGTTTTGAAATCCCACACATTAATAAAAGGCATTGTCGTTTACAATGCCAATAGCTCAAACTCACGTTTTGTGTAGGCACAGGGAGATTAAGTGGTTTGGCCTGAATCACACATGTGGAGCCGGCGCCGAGATTCTAATTCGGTTCCCAAATAGGCAGCTCTGGTCGGTACGCTATATCCGGTCCCCATTTTTATGGGGCGTGCGTTCTTTCATTTTCTCCATTTGAGCTTGAGGAACAATATTGCCTCCCCACCCTCTCCCCCCTCCCAGGGTAAGTACACCAAGCTGAAAAATGCAATTTCTGTCATGGCACTGTGATTGCCGTAACAGTGCTGGTGCGGGATGGCAAGCCCTGCCTCTGAGGCTCTCAAAGCTACAGCACAGCCTACTCTGTGGGCGGCATCCCCTACTCCTACAATACCTACCCGGCCTACAGCTACAGCAACAGCCCCCAGTACAAATGCAACTACTCCAGCCGCACAGGGCAGCGCGGGGGGCAGCACCTTCATGAGCAACATGGGTCAGCTGAACACTGCAGCGCAGCCGCAGTGGCACCAAGGGGCCTCCGTGCCGCCCTGCCAGGGGACTCTGCATAGCATCAGGGCCTGGTAGGACACCCGCACACACTGCTGCTGCAGCGCCCGTCCACCCGCCGAGCCTGAGCTGCAGAGCCTGGCATGTTCACGTTTCATGAACACCAGTTACAAGGACACATTCATATTTTGTTTTTTTGTGTAGGCACAGGGAGATTAAGTGGTTTGGCTAGATTCACACATGTGGAGCCGGCGCCGAGATTCAAACTCTGTTCCCAGATAGGCAGCTCTGGTCAGTAGGCCATATCCGGTCCCCATTTGCTCGTCATTTGTTGCTTTTTAAGATAACATTTTTCACACTCTTTAGGTTTCACTATCAGGTCTATCTTAATCACCATCTGTCTTTCTCCACCACCACTCATCATATCTTTTTTTTAAACGTTTATTTTGGATTCTCAACCTCGTTGTTTTTTTGTGTTGGCACAGGGAGATTAAGTGGTTTGGCCAGATTCACACATGTGGAGCCGGCGCGAGATTCGAACTCTGTTCCCAAATAGGCAGCTCTGGTCGGTACGCTATATCCTGTCCCCATTTGCCAAACAGTGAGATATTGGGCAGAACCGTGGTGTAACAGCGGCTTCTCCGCTTGGCCGAATTGTTTGATCTTGTGCACATGAGGGGCCATTTCCTTGTGCGCAGCAAAATGTGAGAATTTTAAAGCTGATCCGCATCGAGAACTTACTGCTTTTGGAGGGATGTCCCCTCGGTGCCAGTGTCTTAGCCAGTACGCCATGGGCCTTAGTGCAGGAAATGAAATTGGCTTCTAGGCCACTGTATCACATGGGATAACAGCAACAATCAGGGTTCGTGGGCCCCGCAGGCCAGTGGTCGAACAATAGCCTCCAAGGGCCCCCTCCAACACTGCACTTGCGCTGGGGGTCTTACAGCTCCTGAGTCCGGAGCGCCCACTCAGTAAACTATGCGGGGGCGAGCCCGCCAAGCATACAGAGTGCGTGTACAGTAGCTGGCCTCGTTGGTTGTTAGAGGAAAGCATACTGCTGAATAAATAAACTAATGGTCTGCGGCAACTATTCACCATCTCAATACACACAAAAAAGTGATTGAAGAAATTTGGTAAAAAAAGGAACAATGGTCGTGCTCATTTTTTCCAATATAAAACTCCTAGTTAATGTATTAGAAAACAGATTTTATGTATAGTTTAGTTTCTTTAAAATTTAGCGTGATCGCTGCAGTGGTAAACGTAAATGCATTTTCAGACTACTTGGAAGGGCAGAAGGAATCGTGGTGACCGGATAGGATACCTATGCAACAAATCCGTGGCCATTGCTTTCCAAAAATACCCTAGGTTTGAAATCTGAATAGTATTTATTCTAATCAGGAATGTTGTTAAGGAAATATTAGTTTATTTTGCACTTACCAACGTGAAAATTACCGGGTAACTTAAATGATAGCATTTTATCAGCTCACTGAGGCCCTGCTCCATTTGTTTCACTGAGCACACTTATTTGGGAACATTTTATGATGTTGCCGGTTTTGGCTTGATGTGTCCAGTTTGTTGTGGGCCGCATCAGCCAAGTCACTGTTGGCTGCACATCCAAGAAACCAATCACTAAATCAGCATAGGCTTTATGGGGGTTCTTTTATTGCAGGTCAGGGCGGTGGTGTTTTATGTTCTTACACTAGTCAGTGGTGGAAACATGCCCCGCAGCACGCACGCACCCCTCAAACAACAGCTTCTTCCAATCCTCCCCCTATCTCAATATCTCTCAGCCTGAAACTGGATCTACAACAGTAGTCGAGGGGAATGGGCGGGCAGCAAGACCCAAATGTTTCCCTTGTGGCTTTTATGGTTGTCATGTTGGGCTTCCTACACATGGAGTTAATTTCTTGTCTTTTATCTTTCTCGGCCTGTGTGCCTAAATGAGAGGTCTGAGAAGGTCGGACAGGGACTAGGTATGTTAGGAAATGGGCAGAAATGTATGTTTTTAGGTCGAGCCTAAGCCATCTATCTATCGCCCTCACTCTATCTATCTATCGCCCTCATTCTATCTATCGCCCTCACTCTATCTATCTCCCTCACTCTATCTATCTATCGCCCTCACTCTATCTCCCTCACTCTATCTATCTATCGTATTACTCTATCTATCGCCCTCAGTCTATCTATCGCCCTCCCTCTATCTATTGCCCTCCCGCTATCTATCTATCGCCCTCCCCCTATCAATCTATCGCCCTCCCTCCCTCTATCTATCGCCCTCACGCTATCTATCACACTCACTCTATCGCATCACTGCAGCATCACTCAGCACCACCACAGCATCACTCAGGGGCACCACAACATCACTATGCGCTACCACAGCATCACTGAACGTCACAGCATCACTCGTCGCCACCACAACATCACTCAGCGCCATCACAGCATCAATCTTTGCAACCATTCAACAACAACTGGTTCAAATATGTTCTCTCAATGTTTCAAGCTTTATTACAAATGTCACAAAAAGATGTTAATATTTCACTTCTGTTCTTGGATTTTCGTCACAATAAAATATACTGAACATAATCTTCAAAAAAGTTATTTACAAAAGTTTAAGATATTGCCATTATAAATTCAAAGAGCTTTTATTTAAGTATTAATTATAAAAAGAATTTTAAAGCCATTGTTATTTGTAATATCAATACATCTAAGTCACGTAAATACAACACATATTGCATTACAAATGCTATAGGTGTCACATTTGCAAAAGTTAAAACTATTGGCATTGTAAATGACAAAACTATTAATTTAGCTATTATCAAAACCAACACATAAATAAAAAATGTGTCATTTACAATACCAATAGCTCAAACTTTCCTAATGCGAGACCTATTGCATTGCAAATGCTTGTTTTTTTATTGAGAAAAAGGAAACCCAGGTCTCAAGTTTGTCCTGATTGAATTAAAGACCTTATTCCCAAAAAGAAAGTTTTTCAGTGTAAAATGTTTGAACTAGTTAAAGCAAGAGTGGCAGCAAACCAGTCTACTCTTAAAGGGCACAATGACAACTCTTATGCTGTTAGATCCATTGACTTTAGTTTCCGACGGTGTTGATCAAACGCCCTACTGGAGAGCGAAAAAAAGGTCTTTCAGTTTTCTCTGATGCTGTACGAGTAATTCAAGTTGCTAGTGGTTCAGTTCTGTTAGATGGAGGAGTTAGGTGAAGCAAAAGGCACTTGAGAGAGTGACACCCGAGGCAGCTTGCAAAATTTTAACACGCAAAGGCATAAAGAAGTTAAACAAAACAACGATTGGTTCAGTTTGGAGAAAAGCAATGTAAATCCCACTCAAATGTCCCCCTCTGCAAAGTCTAATTCTTCAGATGCCATTCTAGCTCCTGGCTGTACAATATTTTATTCTCCTCCTGCTGGGGGTCTGAGGCCCGGGGGCACGTGCGGACACCTATTGGGGGGCCTGGGGCACGTGCGGACACCTGCTGGGGGTCTGAGGCCCGGGGGCACGTGCAGACACCTGCTGGTTGTCTGAGGCCCGGGGGCACGTGCAGACACCTGCTGGGGGTCTGAGGCCCGGGGGCACGTGCAGACACCTGCTGGGGGTCTGAGGCCCGGGGGCACGTGCAGACACCTGCTGGTTGTCTGAGGCCCGGGGGCACGTGCAGACACCTGCTGGGGGTCTGAGGCCCGGGGGCACGTGCAGACACCTGCTGGGGGTCTGAGGCCCGGGGGCACGTGCAGACACCTGCTGGCTGTCTGAGGCCCGGGGGCACCTGCAGACACCTGCTGGGGTCTGAGGCCCGGGGCATGTGCAGACACCTGCTGGGGGTCTGATGCCCGGGGGCACGTGCAGACACCTGCAGGGGGTCTGAGGCCCTGGGGCACATGCAGACACCTGCAGGGGGTCTGAGGCCCGGGGGCACGTGCAGACACCTCCAGGGGGTCTGAGGCCCGGGGGCACGTGCAGACACCTGCTGGGGGTCTGAGGCCCTGGGGCACGTGCTGACAACTGCCTGGGAGTCTGAGGCCTGGGGGCATGTGCAGACACCTGCTGGGGGTCTGAGGTCCTGGGGCACATGCAGACACCTGCAGGGGGTCTGAGGCCCTGGGGCACGTGCAGACACCTGCAGGGGGTCTGAGGCCCGGGGGCACGTGCAGACACCTCCAGGGGGTCTGAGGCCCGGGGGCACGTGCAGACACCTGCTGGGGGTCTGAGGCCCGGAGGCACGTGCGGACACCTGCTGGGGGTCTGATGCCCGGGGGCACGTGCAGACACCTGCTGGGGGGGTCTGAGACCCCGGGGCACGAGCAGACACCTGCTGGGGGTCTGAGGCCCGGGGGCACGTGCAGACACCTGCTGGCGGTCTGAGGCCCGGGGGCACCTGCAGACACCTGCTGGGGGTCTGAGGCCCGGGGGCACGTGCAGACACCTGCTGGGGGTCTGAGGCCCGGGGGCACGTGCAGACACCTGCTGGGGGTCTGAGGCCCGGGGGCACGTGCAGACACCTGCTGGGGGGTCTGAGGCCTGGGGCACGTGCAGACCTGCAGGGGGTCTGAGGCCCGGGGGCACGTGCAGACACCTGCTGGGGGTCTGAGGCCTGGGGGCACGTGCAGACACCTGCTGGGGGTCTGAGGCCCGGGGGCACGTGCAGACACCTGCAGGGGGTCTGAGGCCCGGGGGCACGTGCAGGCACCTGCTGGAGGGGTCTGAGGCACGTGCAGACACCTGCTGGGGGTCTGAGGCCCTGGGGCACGTGCAGACACCTACTGGGGGGTCTGAGGCCCTGGGGCACGTGCAGACACCTGCTGGGGGGGGCCTGGGGCACGTGCAGACACCTGCTGGAGGGGTCTGAGGCCCGGGGGCACGTGCAGACACCTGCTGGGGGTCTGAGGCCCGGGGGCACGTGCAGACACCTGCTGGGGGTCTGAGGCCCGGGGGCACGTGCAGACACCTGCAGGGGGTCTGAGGCCCGGGGGCACGTGCAGGCCCCCTGGCGGGAGGGGAGCATCCGCATGCGCGTCGCACCCTGAGCCCCAGGACGGTCTCCGACAACCCTGAGGCGTGCTGACGACATGCGCGGCCCGCCTCCGCGCAACCAAAACCCTCACACTTAGCCAATCAGCAGCCGGGACTCCAGCCAGCCGACCCAGCCTGGACCAATCAACAGCTGTGCCTCACACTGAAGCGTCCTGACGACTTCCTCGGTCAGCCTCCGCGCGCATCTAGCTTCCTGACACTCAGCCAATCAACAGCCTCGGCTTCAGCCAGCCGCTTTACTCCAAGCCAATCAGCAGCTGCGGCCTATCCATGCCCCTTGACCCGGCTGGAGAATTAATTATAAGGGCTGAAGCGTGGCTGGCCCCCCCTAGGACTTCTGGGAGCTGTCTCTGCGCGGACAGGCCTCGCTCAGCTGCCCGGTGTCAGCCTCCTCCGGCGCGGGGCCTGCTGTCAGCTGCCCGGTGTCTGCCTCCTCCGGCGCGGGGCCTGCTGTCAGCTGCCCGGTGTCTGCCTCCTCCGGCGCGGGGCCTGCTGTTCGCGGAGCCGACACAGGTGAGAGTAGGCCTTGGCATGCCACTCCCCTCTGCCCGAAGCTGGCCTGTGTCCCCTCTGCCCGGAGCTGGCCCGTTTCCCCTCTGCCCGGAGCTGGCCCGTTTCCCCTCTGCCCGGAGCTGGCCTGTGTCCCCTCTGCCCGGAGCTGGCCCGTTTCCCCTCTGCCCGGAGCTGGCCCGTTTCCCCTCTGCCCGGAGCTGGCCTGTGTCCCCTCTGCCCGGAGCTGGCCCGTTTCCCCTGTGCCCCGTGCGGAGCTCCCCAGGGTGCGGGGGTGAGTAGGGGCCCAGTCCCCCCGGAGCTGTCTCTGCGCGGACAGGCCTCGCTCAGCTGCCCGGTGTCTGCCTCCTCCGGCGCGGGGCCTGCTGTTCGCGGAGCCGACACAGGTGAGAGTAGGCCTTGGCATGCCTCCCCCCTTGCCCGGAGCTGGCCCGTGCCACCTTTGCCCCCTCTGCCCGGAGCTGGCCCTCCGGGTGCGAGGGTGAGTAGGGGCCCAGTCCCCCCGAGCTGCCCCAGGTGATACCAGTCTTTGATCTCCCCGCCTCCAGGTGCCCGCGGCCTCGGCTCACGAGCCTCAGTGGCAATGCTGCGTCCTGGCCCCCCTCGCTCAAACCCCACATTATTGCACATACTCCCACCCTGTGCAGGGCTTCAAAGGCCGGGTGTCCCCTGGTGCGGAGGGTTCTTTCTTTTGGAAGGAGGAGCACCCGCATGTCTCGGGGAGAGTGCTGCACGGTTACTCGTGAGTGCAGGCGCTCTGGGGAAGGGGAGATCTGCACCTCTATATCTTCTTTGCAAGAACTTGCCACCAAAGGTGTTTGAATTGTCCCGCACACTCGTGTAGGCTAGCTGTTCATGTACGAGGAGTGCAGTCAGACAATGTGTTTCTCTCGTATTTCGATGCGGACTTCCTAACTTTTGAAGAGTTCATTCACCTTGTAATGGAAAATCGACTTTGTATGTATTTAGAAGTACTTAGAAAATGCTCAGGTGACTCTCCTTGAACTTTCTGATACTACTCGCAGGCAGGGGGGGGGGGGGGGGGGGGTATTCACGCCCGATCAGAGAGCCTCTAATAGAATGAATGAAGAGCCTGTCTCTCGAATGGGGTGCCTCGTGAGGTCGAGACAGGTTTTTATGCCTGGTCACCCCTTTCTTAAAAGCCGGGCCTAGGATTCTTGTATGTTTATGGTAAGTTTCTGGCTTTGTCAAAAGATTAAGGTGAGCCTAAACTCAGACCAACCTTACAATTAGCCTAAGTTGAGATTTATAAGTTGGTTACTCACGTCCATTCCAGATTATGATTCCTAAGGGCTAGAATAGATACACCCACCTAAGACAATCCTCGGAAATGCTAGTTTTTTCCTTTTGGAATAGTATAAATGTCAGCGGAGTACTTTTAGTCCTACCCTATTCTCATTTTACATTTTGTTTGCCCAAAATACTGCCTTGTCCTCTATTTCTTTTGTTTGACCTGCCACCAAGAAGTGTGGCTCAATGGTTAGAGCGGCAGACGCTGATGCAGAGGTCTAGCCCGGGACCAGGGTTCAATTTCCCGCCTCGGCGGGTCTTGGGCTCAAACATTCCACGGACCTGATAATTCTCGCCTCGTGCCTATTCCAATCATGGAGTCCCACTCTGCAACTCTGGGCAATAGCTTGCTTAATCTCCACAACGGCCCCCACAACGCTAAGGATGCCTGGCCTCCACCATGGGGGTGCCCAGGAGTGGACACCTCACAGGGAAAGCCAGGATGGGTTCCAGAGCGGTATTCGTACAAGCGCCTTGAGACCCTTGCGGGTGAGTAGTGCGCTATACAAGTATCAATTTTACCAAATCTTTGACAGCCATAATAGATTTATGCAAATTCATGTTTAAAACAAACCGCAAATTCAATAATACAAATGGAATGCAAACCACGGGTTTCATATTACAGCTAGCACCCAATCGGTTACAACAATCTATAGGAATATTTTAGAACTCTCCAAAGAGCAAAGGCGATCATAAAAACAATCATGTGGTAGCTGGCCATACGTTTTCTGTGAATGAGCAGTAGTTGTGGGAGTGTGTATGTATACTTTTACTATAACCGGCATGTAGCAGTTTTTTACAGGTCAAATCTCATTTACAGAAAATAAAAATTATTAAATAGTAAAGTGCGAATGTGCAGCCTAAAAATGCCATCTTGGCTGAGTAGTCTCGTTACAACGAACTATGCGTCTTATGTCGGATCAAAGCGAACTATCCTTAAAATGTGCAAATCAAGTCTGTCACAGTATGATAAAATGTTCAAATACAAAGTATAAGCATGCAACCTTCCAATCCTAGCAATACGGTAACTATTAGAGAGTAAAGTGCAAACCTGCATCCTAGTGATGTAATCTAGTTTGGGGAGTCACAGGGTTACATGTAACAACGGACTATAGTTCTCCGTGGACTATATCCATAGAATGTACAAATCAAATCTCATTCACATAATATAATAAAGCGATAAAATATAAACTGCTCATGTGCGCCCTTAAAGAGATGCAATCCGGGTGATAGTCGTGGGATAGGTTGTTATCCGGAACTAAGTGGCTACATATGGCCAATCTAAATAACCTGTATAACCCATTCAGCTCAAACCTCTATGGCGAACATTACACAGATAATTTCCCCAGTTGATTTCTTAGGTGCACTGCTGAAGAGATGTATTTGTATATCATTAGTCATATATATTCTGTTTGGAGGAGCTGTAGGTAATGTCTAATGTTCAGAACCCTTAAAAGTTTTATAAATTCCTTCCGAGCTTTAGTGTATAACTGACAGGATAAAAGGGAATGCAGCAAGTCTGCCTGTCTATATTTTTTCCTGCACAGCCTTAATAGGAATGCAGCAAGTTCTGCCTGTTGCTACACAGCCTTACCAACCCTGTGTCCCTTGGTTTATGTTTCATGGCAGAGCCCAGGTTGCTATGAGTAAGAGTTATTACTGTCAAACCATTTTGGCAATTAGGGACTCTCGGTTTTCTCTCAACCCAGAGTAACTAGTTAATTGACTGGATTATACCGTCGAAAGCTTCCAGCATGCTTTTTGGATTAAGTTCACTCTCTAAGGAAGCTAGAATCTGCCCCATGTTTTTCTTTACCAGTTCCCCCAGGATAACGTAAGGGTTCACTGTTCACCATTTTTGCATGATTCCCTTGTTATTGGTGGAATAAAAGGCGGAGATTTTCAAATCTGTCTCAGAGGTGATAGCCAAAGGGCGATGGTCACTGAGAAATTTTTGAAAATGTGTAAAGTCTACAGCCTTTGGTTTATAATTCTCCGAAAGGGCAACAAAATCAATAAGGCTAACTTCACCTAACCATGCTTTTTATCTGATCAGATGTTGGCTGTGTGATGAGTGTATGAAAGAGGGATAATTGAACAATATGGCATAACAAATTTCACCACAAGGATTGTGGTCAAAATGACATTGGGTCCTCGGCATCATCTCCCATCACTTTACATGTGTTTGTTTTGGATAGGGCCAACTTTTGCAATTAAAATCGCCTTCCCACAATAGTGATTTAAGTTTTAAGATCATTTAGAAGTCTACCGAGAAAACGTTCGAGTAGGCTAGCTATGTCAGTGTTACCAAAGAGAAAATTGTTGTGATAGAAGTTGACCATAACCAGCATGGTATTTGATTCATACAGGTCAATAATGAAAGTGAGGGACTCGAGGTACATGTTACTATTATTTTTTGCCAGAATCGTTGCTATTAATGTTAGCAGGCCACTTCCATGATATCCCCCTGGCAAATGGCTAGCTGGAGCGTGGACAGAAAAAAAACATCTATATGCAATGCCTCCCTGGTCCAGGTATCTTGAAGACACAATTTAACCCTTTACAGTGTCAAGCCGATCATTAGTCTGCACCTTATTCAGGAGGCCTGCCTCATTCTGAAAAAGGAATTTGAAAACATTGGGTACCAAACTGGGTGTGTCCACTGGTTCTATGTTTTCAAAGTCTGGCCACGAGGTGATGTCATCAGTCGCCTTTAGGTGGAATGATTCTTTGGCGTGGTGGGTGGCATCTAATGTGCTATGCCCAGTTCTGTTATTTAATTTCAATGTCGACCTTGTCACTCGTCTGTATTATAATTACATTTGTGTGGGGTTTCGGTGACATTTTGGAAACGAGGCCTAGCGAGCCTATCTAGAAGAGACCCAAACACATGCATGTATTTGAAGTTAGTAAGTCTCCAGTCCCTTCCCTTTGTTTACGGTCCGACCCAGGATACACATTAAATATAATTTATGCTCCCAAAAAGGCTCACAGCTTTGCCAGTTCGTAGCATTTACTAGTGATTATATTGCTTTGTTTCAGCTGATCTCTTCCTCTCGATCGTCTGGCGAGGTGGAAAGTTCAAGATCATTACCATAGGGTTTGCTTCCAGTGGTAGTTGCAGAACTCTTCTAGAGGTTGATCTCAGTTCTTGGTGCTAATGATTGGCCTTCTGACTTTATCTTCTGCTGTGTAGCTGTGGTTAGCTCGTGCTTGGACGTTTTTATGTGCCGGGTACAGATTCTTATTCTTTGTGTTTAGGGGCCAAAGCTTTGGGTCTTATGAGGAGTTTGTTGTCCTGGTGGCCACCTCCCCCTGACGGATGTGGCTTGTCCTGGGTTAGATAAATGGCCTGTATTCGGGGGTTTAGATTGGAGCCCTGTGTCCCCTCCGGTCAACTAATCGATCTCGATTCAATTAAAGTTTTCAAAGAGGAATAGATACTGCCAAGAGTGGCAAGTAGGGGGTCCAGAATTGCTTTCAAGGTCTTCTCAAGAATGTTCAACGAGTAGGGTGTGTGATTCCACCTTGTGGCTGTCTTTCTGAGTTCAGCCAGGGAGGGGATTGCTGTGATCCCTATGGTAGTTGTGGTGTTTCCATTTGTTGCGAGTACTTTCCGACAAGAAACAAGCCTGTTAGATCTCGTAGCCTTTTTTGAGGGGGCGGGGGACATGTGTTTTCCTTGTGGGCACTGAGTAGTGTTGGAGTCAATCCCTAATGTGCCCTTAAATACACTAGGATTCGAAGCTCCCGATTCGCTCTTGTCGTCATTTTTTGCTTCACACAGTAGTTGTGGTCCTGTCAAGACAGCGGTCCCATCTTGGGGGCTTGCTTGTAGGTCTTCTCGCTATTGATGCCCCCATAACTGTTGTGACAAAGCTAGTGATCATGACGAATAATGGGAGGTCTTTTGTGGTGGGCATTACAGAATTTCTTTTCATCTGTTTTACTTGCCTTAAGCATGGGCAGGGCTTAACCTTGAAGAGTGTATTTTTGTAGGAGCTGGTTTGATAGGCCTTCAGAGTCAGAGCCAAGGGGGATGGGCCAGTCCGGTCTTGTTTGGGTAGAAAGTGCCCGCCCTTGGCCCAGGCACTCTGCACTGCCAGAGTGTGTCCTCCCTTAAGAGGGCTGACGGGGTTCAATCAGAGCTGCCTGACCGCCTCCTGGCAGGAGACTGCAGTTCTGGGTGGTTGTTGCGGTAGTCCCCTGACCAGCAAAGGCAGTTGGTAAAACAAAGTTACTGCTTGTGTTTGACCTTTATTTTTGCTACAGTGAACTCTAGGTGCTACAATTATCCAAAGGAGTCCTTCTTGCCTGAGATGTTGACTAGGAAAACAAGCATTAGCAATGCAATAGGTCTCGCATTTGCGAGACTTTGAGCTATTGCCGTTGTAAATGGCAATGCCTTTTACTTGTGTTTTGAAAATCTGCAAGTAGTGTGTAAACACCACCTTTGTACTTATAGACCCTGCTTTTAGTCCCTGCCTACTAGCAAAGACTATACGAACAGTTTGTTTACGCACCGCTTGCAGCTTTTTAAAACCAATAGATAAAAGGCATTGCCATTTGCAATTCCAATAGCTCACTCACAAATGCGAGACCTATTGCATTGGAAATGCTTGTTTTTCAGGCTGTTAGGAGGAGTACTCCTTAACACAGCTAAGTCTAGCATGACCTCAGGAACAGCACTTGGGGTCAAGACTTATTCCAGCAGAAGCCACCAGCAGGGCCCAGGGCAGGTCCAGTTGAAACTGGTCCGCAGAGCTCTTCAGGAAAAGTTTCCTGTGGCTTGTTGTGTCCCTATAAATTAACAGGAGGCCAGCCATCTGACCCCTGGAATCTACTACTTTGTCCTGGGTACAAGTGGAAGCAAGTTGAACCTTCCAGGTCTCCTCATTGGTCTCAACAGGTGGAGTCCTTCTGTCTTCTACAGGTCCAGCATTGTTCTGAAGAGGGTGCCCAGAGGTGTCACATTTATGCCTGGCACTAGTCTGTGGGCAGGTGTGACTTCAGGCCCTTCTCCAACTAATAGGGGAAAAGTAACCTGGGGTAAACCCACTCACTTTTTCAGAAGTTCCTGTGGGCGCTACTGCAAACTGCCACACAGTGCCCTTCTCTACCTAAAACCAAGATGGTAGAATCTACTTTGAATTGTACAGACTTCTGTGCCCACCACACATGTCTGGCTAGGGGAATGAGCGACCACTCTGTTGTCACTTCAAACCAGTTCTGGGAACAGCTCTTCTTCCATTAGAACTGTTGACTGACTTGGTGGACAAAAAGGCCCTGCCCAGGTGTCACTTAACATTTGCCTGTGTCCTAGAAGTCCCCTATAAAAATAATTAAGTTACTGGGTATGGCCCAGATCGTCGTCCTGCCATAGGAACAGAACACCTATCCACAAGCAGGCCTTTGTCTCAGCTCTGGGAGCAGCTTCACACCTCAACAAGTGGGCTGTTTAGCTCCTGGATGATAGTTGGAAACTCATGCAAATGGGCTTCTAGAGCAGCGTTTCCCAAACTGGGGGTCGTGACCTGAGTTTTGGTGGTCCAGGAAAGTCAGAGCAATTAATAAAGATGTCTTTAAATTCTGTGTTTATGTTGTCACATTCGCCCTGATTCAAAGACAGAGGTCAAATGTCAGGATTTGTCTTATGACAAACGGCTGCTTATTCTTTTAACACTGGGATTGCGGTTTTCTTTTCTCCACTGCAAACTGGGTGGAGTTTTCAAAGTGAATTGTGATACAATATTGCTGTAGTTCAGGTATACAGGTAGTGTGAAGGGAAAGACTCTAGGATACTGTTCTTTGTAACACAAAACAAAATGTATGTAAACATATTGTATGCATTTGGCAGTTAGGAAATCAAAAATGAAGCACTTTTTTGTAATGCCAAAGTTTGCTGGAAACTGATTTTAATGTTTTCAAAACTATTTGGTGATACACAAATGGTAAATATTCACAGAAATCCGATTTCCATTCATCAGTATTTGTTTGCTGTATAGATTTTTTTCCAGTAAAACTCTGTTTAAAGTTATGGCCATTTCAATGAGTTAAGGGCTTTCTTTAAATGACAAAGCGCTAGCGCGAAATGCTATTGTTACATACAAAAATCAACTTGCCTCATGTCCATTAAAGGTAGGCCGTCGTGGAAGTTTGTTCTAAAAGCAAATTGGTTGTGGTGCCCGCCACCAGGGGGCCTCATACCACCATCCATGGTTGGATATAGGCATAGGAATTTCTTATCTTATGCAAATGTGGGAAAGTATCTTTCTCCAAGAAAGGTGGAATGAGGAGAAAGCTTGTTGGAAAGAGGGACAATTGTGTGTTGGAGGCCTAAATTCCTTTCATGAGTTTGCTGACCTACATGTGTGAGGGAAGCTTGCATTCTGCAGCTCACATTGTATGTGTTTCATGAGAGGGAAACATGTGCTGCTACTGTGCTCTCTGCACCTCTATGCGAGAAGCATGACTGCATCTGCCAGTGTTACATCTGTACAGTGTGTGAGGGAAGCTTTGGGTTCTGCTGCTCACATTGTATGTGTTTCTTGAGAGGGAAACATGCTGCTACTGTGCTCTTTGCACCTCTTCATGTGAGAGAAGCTTGACTGCATCTGCCAGCGTTGCATCTGCCAGCGTTGCATCTGGACAGTGTGTAAGGGAAGTTTGCATTCTGCAGCTCACATTGTATGTGTTTCAATGAGGGAAGCGTGCTGCTACTGTGCTCTTCGCACCTCTTAATGTGTGTGAGAAGCTTGACTGCATCTGCCAGTGTTACATCTGAGTTTCCAAGGATGCCCTGGTGATCCAGTGCAGCTCCTATTTTCTCCACTGCTGCAAGGACAGAATCCATTTTGGCCGCCAGTGCTGTGGACGTCGGCTCCATTGCGCTCCTGTCCCTCTGATGTGAAGAATCCAGGTTGCCAGCACGTAGCGGCCCTTGCGGCATCTTGGCACGCATACGGCCCATCATGAGTTGATACGCCATGGGCATTCACAGCAAGTGCCTGGCAAGGTCAGTGTGAAAACAGTTCATCCTCGTTAGGAGCTCAGGTTAGGGGTCGACTGTCGCATAGGCGTGTGATGTTTGAGCCATGCTGTCCGGTGGGAGTACTGATCGCAGTCTCTGTCAGCGAATTCCCTAATTGACCGGTCTCATGGCTGCTTTGTAATCTGTTCTTCTGACTAATGCCAGCCAGCAGCAGCTTCCAGCATCAGGTCCCTGTTCGTGTCAGTCCACCACAGGATGCATTGTCTTTAGTGTACACTGCCTGAATAGCAGCTTGTGCCAGTGAAGGGACCTCTAGGGACACGTCCGTGTCTATCCATCCCTAGTTGGCTCTTTGTGTAATGGGGACTACTGGCTGTCGGCAATTGTGTGCGTTTCCAGAACGCCGGTCGTTGCTTTCACCCCTGAGATAGTGAATAGGTCCGCCGTTATGCGTGCAGGATCCTGTGTCCGTTAGGGACAGGGAGGGGCTTGGCAAGTAAAAGGATGTCCAGTGCTAGCCCACAACTTGCAGTCTCAACGCTAGGGTCAGTATGTGCGCCGTCTCACTCTAGGAGTAGCGTTACGCTGGGTAATACCGGTTGGTCTCAAAGGCGGATTAGCAGCGGCAAGCACGGATCACGGTTAAGGCTTTTCAGCGCGCTCGGTTAGGTGGGAAATTAGCGCGCCCATCTTGAGCCTCCCCTCGCAATCTGTTGGGTGCTCTACGCGTACAGTAAAGTTCGGATTCACTGGGGCGTGCTCCCCGATTACCTTCGCTTCACCGCAGTGTCACCCTTGCTTCCTTTTGCAGCTCCCAGCATGTACTTGGAGGGTGCAGCTTGCGCGTGCGACCAGCGCTGTCAAGACAGCACAGTGTAGTTCCGCATAGGCCTCAAAGCGCACCTATTTTCCAATCAGTCTGATGAGGCAAGCTTCACCAGGCACCGCCATCGCAGCGTGGGTCATCCGTTTGACCCGCGCACTGCTGCATGGCCTGGCTAAGGGCACTCACGCTCACCAGTTTGTTTAATGGCAGCACACAGTTACGGGTCGACCACAGTCGCGGCGCTTGATAGGAAGCCACTTAGGGGTCTGCACATTAGGATCTCCCCGGCATGCTGTGCTCTACCTTGTCGCGGGCCGTTGCTCCTCACCTCTCTGCTGTGGTAGTCACTATGGCCCCACGCTCCCTGGGGGCTCTTCTGGGGCGGGGTGGAACTTGTGTAGGACCCGCTGCAACTCGGGTCTTGGAGGGCAGCCGCTCTCCTCTCGGAGGTCCCCCACACTCCTCACTGCGTAGATCGTCCCAAGCCTCAGCTCCTCAGGCCGCCAGCGGTCCACAGGTCCCACGTCACCGCACTCCAGACCCGCAGGTGGCCCCTCCGGATGTTACACCTCCAGCGGCAGTGTGGCAGACATGTCCACACCACGGTGCCGGGCAGGAACCGCGGGTAAGCCTGTTGCGACTTCCACCTCGCCGGCGCTATATTCACAGCGGCGATTTTAGTCTCGTCACAAGCAGCTGCCATCTGCAATGTGATGGGACACTAAAAATCCTAAGGAAGGTCCTCGACCTATTACCTGTCAAAGCCGGGAAAACTATAGTACATACTGTGGTCACCTCTCATATTGACTATGGAAATGTCCTATACTTGGGCGCATCTAAAAAAAGAATTGTGAAACTGCAATCAATACAAAATGCAGCAGCCCTCCTAGTGCTGAATCTACCAAAAAAGACGTCCATATCTAAAGCCCTAGCCACACTGCACTGGCTACCAGTTTAAAAAAGAACACTATTCAAGACAATGTGCCATTCCCAACGTATTCTGGCAAATAAAGGACGATGATATCTTCAAACAATGATAGCAACCTACACACCTAGCAGGAACCTGAGATTTGGAGGCACAGCGTTAGTAAGGATTCCTAGAATCAAAATGGCTAGAATGGGCGGTCGCTCATTTATATTCCTGGCAGCCAAACACTGGAATACCCCACCTGTTGAAATAAGAACAGAGTCCAGTGAATCGACTTTCCTGGAGAAAGCTGAAGACATGGCTCTTCCCGCCAGCTAGTTAACTTTCTCACAAAACCTCCTGTTATAAACCTAGTTTAGGAATACCGATCCTGCATGACTCTCAACCCTACTGTCCGCTATTTTTTCAGATACTAGCGCGGAGACACACTGGCCGTGTAACCATGCGCTCTACAAATGAATACATTCCAGCTGCCTGTTGAATGGCCAGGATTTGGATGAACAATTCAAAAAATAGCTTTTGACTGTGTGGGGTAATGAGGCGACAGGCAGGGGTTTGTAATGCGACCTTCCTTATTGTTCTATACCACAGAATGCCGTTAACGAACGGCTCCCTCCTGCATGAACATTCTAACCGGTCACTGGGAACCACGCGCACATACACAATAGGTAGGACGGGAGCGGGTAAGGAACATAGGCTATGGTTAATCAGGACCACATATTACATCTGCTCCCATTTTTTTAAGACAACAATGGAATTAGTTTCTGAACAAGCTGAGGAAATACTTCTACTTTTCTTAACAACAAGTACATTGCATAATCCTTAAATCTTATGGGCGGAACAATTGTTCTCCTGTCCCGGACCGTATCAACAGAACAAGTAACCAGCCCTGGAGGAGACTCATTGGAGAGATCGCCAACAGACGCAGAATCTGTGCTAGCCCCACACACTTCACCTGTGTGCCTTTGCTGGGGAGGCCAAAACATAGTTCTGCAATTCGTAAGGCCTGCTCACAGGCTCTGGGATCCTGCTTCTAGCCACTTTTGAACCATTCCACCACTGGCTATTGTCGAGGAGGACATCAGTGCCCTTAGGTTTGACCACACACTTAGGTTCACTGTACTTGCTCATGTTGGCTCCTTTCTTGAGATACTTCACTCTCACCACATTACCTGCCTTCAGACATCTTTCACTGCATTTCTTGTATAGTAATTAATGTGCATGCGCTTCTGGCATTTGTTCACCAGACTTCTCATCCTGCTCTCATTTTCTTTGTGGTTCTCGTTTTCCCATTTTATCCAAGCCAGTGACTTATGTGGTTGCAAGCATGTAATCGCTGCTGTACCCCTGTTTAGTTCAAATGGGGTTCTACTAGTGGTATTGTGGGGGCGTGGTGCGGTACGACCACAACCTAGTGTGTAGTGCTGCCTCGACTGGAATGTGATTTTATGGCCATTTGGATAGTTTCTTTAATCAAGTGATAGGCCCGTTCTACTTGGCCATTGTTTTGTGGGTGGTGTAAAGAGGACCTCACCTGCTCTATGCCATTCTTTTTAAGGGACGAGACTAACTCGGAGGATACAAATTGCACTCTGCTGGTGACAAGCTGATGAGGGAAACATTCCCTGCAAAACAGTTCCTTCAAGAAGTCAATTACTTCAAATGTGGCAGGTTGAGAGACAAATTTGACTTCCACCCACTTGCTGAAGTAATCAGTTAAAACTATGGCTTGGCGTATCTCTAGATTCAAAGCATTCATTGGTCCAATGAAGTCTATACTGACTTTGACCCATGGACCTTCTGGTAGTTCAACAGAGCTCATGGGGCAATGGGGTCTTGGTTTTGCCGGCTTCAACGCAAAATGAGCGGTGAGTAACAAATACATCGTCAGGATCCATGGAGGGCCACCAGTACTTTTCTCTCAATCTGTTTGGTAACTGTCATCCCTATGTCCTTCGTGGGCTAACGTCACCAACCTGCTCCTCATGGATACTGGTGCTATCAAAGCCTCCCCCCCCAGCGAATGACCTCCTCCACAACACCAATATCTTCCTTAATTTTCCAGTAGGGTCTGAGTGCCTAGTAAAGTCCCCTTTCAAATGGCCAACTTTTGATCCTGTATCTTTTAATTCCTTCCAATACTGTCCTCTTTTATCGCTTCCAACCATTCTGACTTCGTAATTACCAGTCTGCGCATACAGTGACACCTGCATTTTGAGAGTGAAGGGTGATTAATTCATTGATAGAAAGAGATTTTATGATTCATAATAAGCGCCTGTTAGTTTTCAGTAATGACTGTCGCTTCAAATGGCCCTCCCTACTGAATTTAAAAATTGTATCTCACGTACTGCAATGTGATTTTCCTCATCAACGCTCACAATTTCTTTTCCAGTAAACACAGGGATTGGGGTTTTAACGGGGTGATTTGCCCAGCATCACAAGGATTTGTCATGTCAGGAAGCCAGAATTTAAACTTAATGTCAAGATTCTAAACATGCTCAACATCTTGTGAGTCTGGGCAAACCACTTAATCTCCCCGTGCCTAAAATGAATGCCACCTCATGGAGCTCACGTAAAGCACCCCTTCACTTTAGATCAAGTTTGTGCTACATAACACTGAAAGTGTTATGCTACAGCTTCCATAAGGAGAACTAATCACTACCCCGGGGTGGTGGGGGGCAAGCCAGGTCAGAAACCTGCCCACTCCTGTTACCAAATACTTCGTAGTTACTACTTGTGCTCGTGTCGGTTTAGGTAGGGCCTTTCCAGGTGCCAGGAGCTCTGCAGTACACAGCTTGGACCGGGGTTTGCACATTTTATTTTCAAAGCACACGAACTGATTCAAAAAAGAGGCATGGCAGGACAACGCAGAAATCCTATATGTATTTGGCTGCGGGAGGGCGGAATAAATCAGAGCGGCAGATTTCGTTCTTGAAGTAAGAACTTGTCAGGCAAACCCAGGAGGGTGCTAATAAGGCTCCTGATCGGCCCTGGGAGCAGTCTTGCAGGACCCTGAGCGCTGGTATTACAGGCAGGTCGTTTAGCTGCGGAGCACGGTGGCCTTAATTACCACTGCGGCGGAATTTCAATGTGGCCGATCCGTCTTGTGGCAGGCAAGGGCGGAGTTATATGGGCTGTTATTTCATGCCAAGCTCTGCATCTGCATTTTTATGCTGCTCTTCGGCCGGCCCCCCAGAGGCCCGGGCAGTTGGTGTGTATGGCAGGTAGAGCTGAAACCTGTGGGTGCGGCACCTACCGCAGGCAAAACATGGCTGCTGTACACTGGCTATCAATCATTGCCCACCCTCTCTGTAGCACTGCCAGTTGTGGTCTTTGCAGGGCACACATCCTAAATGAAACAAGCGGCTGCCATGTCATCCTGCCTGCAGTAGGAAACAAGTAAAGTCCCTGCCCAATCTGCGTCCACCAACGCGACCAAACCCTTGTAATTCCCTACAGTGGCGTGCACCGATCAAAGGATACCAGCACCAAGGTATGAGCTCCTTCACCCCCCAACCCTCCCATGTCCACGCACCAAGGACAGAGTACCCACAGAGAGGAAGCCACACAGTGCAGGCAAGATGCAGCCGCCAGCAGAGAGCCACAAACTGGCCCCACGTAAGCTCACACTTCCAGACTGCAACACGGTCAGAGGAAGGGTTTATTCGTTAAAGTGAGAAAAATATTAGGAATGCAATAGGTCTCGCATTTAAATGCCTATGGCATCGGATTCTAAGTGTCGCCACTGTAAGCAAATCATGTCGTCGTGCCTAACGTAGGGGAAACTCAATTTAGAAAAAGTACACCCTACTGTAACAACCAAATAAAGGGGCCAGTAGCCGTGGGAGGTTACAAATGAAGACATGGCAGTACTAAGGAGGGACTAACTAGCAAATTACAAAATCAGTAGCCAGCATTCCGAACGACAAAGACATGAGCAAATAAAACATATGGGTGGGGGAGTGTGCCGGGTGTCTCTCCCGTACTCTACTACAACAGATCGCCAGTGCAACGCTTGCGCACTGGCTCAGGTTCGACCTAAAACGTAAAAAGTTAATTGCTTTTTGGAGAAATTTGGCTATGTGCCACATCCTTCTCCATGTAACAATGCCAAGCGTGCAGGTCGTTCCACTAGAGATCCCTGCATCTCTTAATATACTTGAACATTTCTTTGTTTAAAAGTGTTGTGCTGGAAAGGGTTTTATTTTTCAGGTTTTCTTTTGTAAACTGCATCCACGAGGGTTTGCTGTGCTAAGATTACTATTTTCCCAGCTTTCATGTAGAGTTATAAATACATTTTTAAGTTTTTTGTTCTAAGTTATCAATTTTTGTGGTTTCGTCCTACTTGCAGTTTGTGGTGAGACCCAGTAATCAAGATGAACCTGAAGTTGTGTGTACACGTACAAAATTCTGAATTCAACAATGGGTCATTTGTGTTGGTTTTCCCATAGAACCTAATAAAGTAAAAAATGGAAATATGGGCCAATTTGTGTACTTTTCTGCTCGAATGGCTGCAAAAGAAATATACTGGTCCAGCAATTAGACTCTTCTGGCTGCAAGTGTACAGAGTTGCTGTCCAAAAACATGTGATACCTAGATCCAATGAATGAGCGGCAGCTTATATTTCATGGTGTACCAGCAATTCACACGATGAAAGAAAAATGGGTATGACAGAAACCTATGTATGTTGAAAGTTACTAATTCTAGGAATAGTAGTTGTTTGCCACTCTGAATATGGGTTTTTCCAATACAGTCGTGTTTGAGGGCATTTTGCAAAAGGTGTTCTTTCATGCTCACTGGGTTAGATTTGTCGAGTGTGGTGGCTTAGTGGTTTAATGCTTCCTTTGTAGGGGCCAGTGTTAGACCTCATGGTCACAGGTTCAAATCCCAGCAGGCCCACTCAGCCTTTCATCCTGCTGAGGTCAATAAAATGAGTAACATTGACATCGGTAACAATGCGCATCTGTTTTTCAGTGCTAAGATGCCCTTCTGGATGAACACTTACAAATACAGGTTATAGAAGCCAAAAATTGAGACAAATTCAATAGAAAACAAATGTTCTGTTATTACATTTGACAAATAACACTCCTTGTGTGGCTGGGCCTATTTCACGGGACAGGAAAGGCCCCAGAACACAACATGGAGACATGAAATCTTCACTTTAAAAATTTTAAAAGTGTGGTGTTTAGAGTACCCGTGCAATATTACCCTAGGCACTACAACCACCCAAGGTAACCTTCTAAAGCCAGACATTTCTAAAAACTAGATACCAATGGGAATCCATTGTAGTGACTTGTGTGGCTCCCACTCATTTTTCTTACCTACAATGGCCTGCAAATTTCAAACTTTGACTAAGATCTCCTCCTCAAGTTTTGTGAAGAAAAGCTCTGGACTTGGGATTCCCATCACCCAGTGTTTCCACACTTCTCAACATAAAACACATACTCCATTTTATATCAATGGAACACGTCCGTCTTCTAGAAGTAATACATGTTTATTAACCACTCAGTCTATTGGTTGTGACGTATCCAAAACAACATTATGTATTCTTTCAAAGCCACATGCACAGTAAGCACAATGAATGAATGAATGAAATAGTTTTATAGAGCACGCAATACCCGAAGGTGTTGTAGCGCTAGGCAATGACATTACAATAAACCTTTTCAGACCACTTAGGAAGACACGGCACAAACATTTTACTTGAAGAATAGAAGAAAGTAAGAACTCATCCAGCAAACCCTTTAAATTCGTCACAGCTTCCTCACCCTGCTGAAGTCGGGTATCTAATTCTGACATCGCAAACGTTCTTCCACACCAAGGCACTACATTTTAAAGGAAACAATTTACTCAGTTTTTGGAACCTAACCCAGTATACTCCCAACCTTCATTGATATGGAAACTCCTTGCGCTGCATTGTCGTCCATTTGGGGCACCTTTGATTCTCTGTACTTAGTATAAAGGAAGAAAGGACAAATGTTAAATCGGTCTCACCTTTAAACCCTTGTCTGCATTGTATTTTCTTTACTGAGTCTGCATTTAGCAGAGCTCGTTAACAGTTCCCCTAGCAGAGTGTAATGCCCCATTGTTTGGAAACATACTCTTGTTCTTCCACTGATAAAACTATCTAGAGCAGATATGGGAAATCTGGCATAATTTGAACCAATTTCTCTTCTCCCCTATCCTGCCAAAGTCCCAGAGACTCCTAAATACACATCTGATTAGTTACTTGAAAGAAAACACTTTATTTGTCAAACTGGTTTCAGAGCAACTATTAGCACTGACACTGCTCACAGAGATTACGTTATTCTCATGGTGGACGAGAGCAGATCCGTTGCCCTCATCCGCCTAGACCTCTCTGCGGCCTTTTATACAATTTCTCACTCTCCGTCTCAAATAGCTGGAGATTGGGCTTTACTCTACCACCTTAAGTGGTTCACCCTTAAGTGGTTCACTTTTCTTTTGGGCTTCTTTCATTTCATTCACATACCTTTTCAGGTCTAAACCACTATTTATCACCTGCAGCATTCCCCAGGGCACCTGCATGAGTCCAACACTCTGCAATGTTTATGTAACTCCTTTCCCAAATATTTTAAGTGTGAGGCTTTGGAATTCCGTGTTACACAGATGACACACATTTGTATCCGTAGCTGAAAACAGCAAAAAAGGGAGGCAATCTGGTGGTGTGTCTGACAGAAGCTGCTGACTGGATGCAAGACCACTGCCTAAAACTAAACTGAGATAAAATGGCGGTTTGTGAGGGTGGACTCCCATATGGTGGTCTACTCTTTGTACTCCTCCCATTCCTAAGAAAATGGATAGTAATGTAGTTATTCTGCTTAACTCGCAGTCAAGGAAAGAGCACATAAATGCATTGTGTTCAAATTGTTAGGGGCTTCTGCACTTACTGTGTAGGATTTTCAAATGGATACCTACTCAGGATCAGAAGACCGTTACCTCTGCACTCATCGCCCGTTAGCTGATTTATAATAATACTTTATATGTTGCAATGACTGACTCTTTTCAGTTGCCTGCAAAGCATTCAGAGACTGTTGGTCACTTGATTTGTAATTTACCCAATAGAGCCTTAGTGTCTACTTTTCTGTACACTCGCCACTGGCTACCTGTTTGCAAGTGAGCCTGAACTGCTCCGCCACTTGCATCTGGGTGTTTATGATGCAAGCCCGCACTATTTGCATTCACAAGGCAAGAATAGGTAGCCGCCTCTTTAACTACCTTGCGGCCATCCTCTAAACATGGGACTCATGTCAGAGCTCACCATGTTTCATAAATCATTTTAAATGGGTTAGCTGTTTTTCTCTTATACAATCTGTGTGCATGTTTTTCTATTGCTGCAAAGGTTTTGTATTCCCTGACTTGAGTTCAGCACCAGAGTATCCATTCGCGGATGAGTGGGCGCTTTATACGATACAAATAAAATAATGCCTGTTTTACCTGCTCTAAGGCACACTTTGCTACCTGTGACCTATGCAAGGGCTCTGGGTTGTCTTAACAACATTTTGCAGTGGGCACACTAGACCTGCAAATCAGTGGATCCACTGCGACCTTATCCTGCCATTTCAATGTAAGCTGTACAGGAGAAGGCTACTGGGCGAGGTAACTTGTAAATGATTTTTGTCTGATCGCTTGGTGTTCATCAGCAGAAATTTCCTGACTTGGGTATCGTACACAAGAGGCAATATTGTAGTTTTTCTGAAGCCTTACATCCTTTGTTGGCCTATTCAGTTAACACATATAAGTAGTCTCCTCAGCGTTATTCAGAATGGCAGATGCATTTAAAAAATCAACATACTGCACTAAAGTAAAGTTCTTTGAGAAGACAAAGGTGTCCAATTCTTGCATCAGAGCTGTGGAAAAGATGGGGAAACTCTGTTAACTCCTGAGAGCCTCTGCTTCGTTAATTTAAAATAAGATCACAAAGAGGCATTAAATCTCTTTATGAATGGGAATGAAAACTAAGGTGGAACAAAGATGGGATGCAAGAAAGCCTGGTAAGGGAGTTAATAAGTTCTGGGAAGTTGGGACTGTCCAAACTATTGACAGCACTGAGATCTTACACGCATCTGTACTCATTGTCATTGCCTGCCTTTTCTTATAACAATCAGTCAATATGGGTTATTGTAAAGCACAACTGCTCACCTGTGAGGGTCTCAAGGTGCTGAGTGGGGGTGGGAGAAGCTGTAGTTCAGTCAAAGAACCAGGTCTTAAGGTTCATACTTAATTGAAGCAGCAATGTTGATTGCCTGATCTGTAGAAGCAGGGAGTTCCAGGTTTTAACAGCGAGGTAGGGGGGAAGGATCTTCCTCCAGCCATTGTCTTGCAGATCCGTGGGACAGAGCCAGTGATGTCTGGTGTGAGTGTAGGAGGAGACGTGGTGGTTGAGGTGTGTAGGTCCTTCATTGTGGAGAGCTTTTTAGGTGTGCATGAGTTCCTTGAAGGTAATTCTTTTGTTGCTGGGTAGCCAGTGAAGGTCTCTCAGGTGGCTGGTGATGTGGCTGCTGCAGGAGATGTTCAGGATGAGTCTGGCGGAGGCGTTCTGGATGTTCTGCAGCAAAAGGGGTGTGTCACAGTGGTTAGCAGTAGGCATAATTCTTTCCCGCTTAATAAAATTAGCTATCGCAGGTTGAATTCTAGTCACGAGCCTCCTCTTCGGCTCGTGACCCTGCCGCAAGGTACCGACGGACAGAGCGGGGCCTTATACGTCCGAGCAGTTGCCGGGTGAGGTGAGGCTCACTTCCCACATACTGATGGGGAAGACCTGTTGCACTAACTGAGCAATATAAAGAAGATGCGGTAGGATGGTCCTAACTGACCACTCTTATACTCTCTTTTTATAATGGTCTACTGATCTTGTATTTCTAATATTTTATCACATATGATAGTGGTTTTGCAGTAGCATATAAGAGCTTGGCCCTGACGAATGCCAGTGATTTTTTTACATAAAGGCAGAAACATGTTGGCCCTACATAGATCTTTTTGGATTTCTACCAAGCAAGCCAGACAGTGATTTTTTCACACTGTCCCCTCACTATCTTTTAATCTGACGTCCAGGCAAACATTATTAAAGGTCTTAGTTTGCTTTGATAGCCATTTTAGTACACTTCACTTGATTTATTTTTTGCACTGCACATATCAGCCTTACCTTTTGTACGAACAACTGCGGTAACCATACCCTGGTTCAGCGTTGCATTGCTAATTTACAACTGGGCGATTGCACACTGTCCGAGGTTTGGAAGTCCTACATGATGAGGCTCCGCCAGTAGGTGGGCTGATAGGACTTAATCAGCACTTGTTGATAGCCCTTTCTTCTAGTCACCATAGTTATTTAGTCTGTGCTTTCTTACTAGTGTCAATTCTTGTATCTCAGCATCACTCGACCTACTGGCTCCGTTGTTTTTGACATAAACTTTTGCTTCCAGAAGACTGAAAAGGTGCTTGATAAGATGACTCAACCCCTGGTTTAAGGTCGGCAATATCGGCCCAGGCGTGTTTCCTTCTAGATAGTTTTGTCATGTCTGAGTGAAAAGACCAAAGCCGAACAGTTCGCTTTATTACTATCTTTAATGCTGGTTGTGATGGGTTTGTTCCCCAGTATTCCGTGACTCCAAGTAACTGTAGAGTGTGCCAGTTGGGGCCAGTGTTTTTGACTGGAAGTGTTTGTTATTTCATTCCAAAGTTTGGCCTCTAGATTACCTTCCTGAAAGTTACGCAGTCTTTTAACTTTTAACACTTTTGATCGCAGTCTTCTGGTTTTAATGTCAGTAAGATAGGATACCTAACCATTTAGGAGGTTATCACTTGGCACCCCCTATACGGTCACATTCCATCCAATTTGTAACGTTGCTTACCCTGTGTGAGGTTTACGAGTATGTTTGCACATGGAGAGAGAACTGAGTATATGATGACATAAGCACCATTGATTCGGATGTGATTTCATGTTGTACCTTTCTCTTAGTTCGTTCCGTGCGGCTGCGGGTACTTTCACTCGCAGTGCTGGTATGTTGTAGGTAGAATTCATACCCCCCCATTAAGTGTAGATAGTTCACCTACTAGGTCCTGATGAATTGCCATGGATCTCCTTGACCAGTAGGCATGAAACATGTTGACCTGTAGAGTTGTTTTCAAAGTGGGGGGAGGTAGAAGTCGAGATCTATTCCGCTTCCAGGCTATGTTTCCAAAAATCTATTGGAGAATGAACCACCTGAAACTACGTAGCCAGGGTTTTTTATATGGTACTGGTTGACCCTCATATAAAACCCTCATACACGCACGTAGATGGCAGGGCGGTATATCTTGATTCTCCGCCATTTTATGTTACGTTAGTGCATCATCATAGGGTTTTTTTGTTGTATGCTAACCTCCACCCGGAGGTAACCACTGGGTGTGTAGTAGTGTCCAGAAAAATTAAGTGATCAAAAATGGATGAATTAAAATTCTTTGAATCATCTTTAAAAATATTTATTTAGGTGATTCAAGAAATCTAAAAATTAGCAATGTCTAGATATGGATCTAGATACTGGATCCTCTATACATAAAAGATGCATTAAATTCTGTCATAAGGCTGTATAGGTAACCTTTCTCCTTTTAAATGTAAATAGTATATTACTTTTTAGAATTGAAATTGGACAAAGCCCAAAGTGAACTCTTAATGTATGGAGCTTAAATCAATTCAAGTTTTTGTTTCAAAATGTTTTTTTGTATGAATGTAAGCTACATTGCAAATGGTTTTAAGTAACTGTGCAATAAATATTCATTCATTATTGGAGCTATCCCTGGACGAGCACAAACTACCCTGCCCTATCTGGCACCCACCCATAACTGACGTGGTCTGACACCTTACCCCCTCCCAAGCAACTCACTAGGAACAGCATACTCTTTGTCTTAAGTAATGTGTTATGGCCATAATGCTGAACCTACCAAGCCCTTTGTCCCTCCTGGTTATATTTTAGTTTAGATCGCTCTTCCACTGTTCTACTGACATACTAGTTTTCTTTTGTAACTAATAGAGCCGAGGTCTATTTGCCATCTAGTGCTAATCGTTTTCAATCGATTCTACACATTTGGTAGAAATCCATTTGCAAATGCGGTACACTTAGCTTATTTTGTGGGCTGAGCAATATCAGAGTAACACGCAAAACACAGCCTCTAAATTTCTTGAGATTTACATCTGTTTACAATTTGAACTTTTAGTCCAATCTGCGTTGACAAGCTTTATTTTCATCATTGCAGTCATCAAACCATCTTTCAGTGTCTGCCTTGGCCAGTTCCTTTTGTCAGTTGATCTCTCACTGTAATTAGGAACACCATTTGCAATAGCTGATTTACATGTTATGTTATGGCTATTTGTATAGCATGCAAATCACCCATGAGGGTATCCAGGCGCTCCACAGTCTGGTAGATCAGTCTCCTATGGTGGAGTTATTCATAAAGTCTGGCCTTCAGCTTCTTGTGGAATTCAAGAAGCAAATCGGAGGATCTTATGTGCTGTGGCAAGTTATTCAATGCGGTGGGGGAGATGTACAGGAAGGCTTGACCCTGTTTTTGTGTATGCTGGGCGTTAGTGAGAGTCCTGTTTAGCTGTCTATACGGTTGGTGGAAGTGTATTTGATTGTTGAGGTAGGTGGGACTATGTTTTATAGTGGTTTGTAGAGTTTGAAATGACTGCATTTGTGTGTTGGGAGCCAGTGGAGTTCCTTGAGGTGTGAAGTGGTGAGATGGGTTCAGAACAAGTCTTGCTGCTTGGCTTGGAGTCAAGGAGCGGATTGGCAATTCCTCTGTAAAGTTTACTGGATATCAGGACCTGTGGCCTTTGCAGCATCTTCAGGATGTGGAAGTAGGTGGAGGACACTGCGTTTACCTCTGGTATTATGTCAGGCTTGCCTAGAATGGCTAAGAATCTGGCGTGGGTGGTGGATGTTTGTGTGAAGCGGAGGTCTGCTGGCCACTAGGTGGATACCCAAGCAGAGGTTTTCCTTCCAAAGATTACCTCCACAGTCTTGTCTGTGTTTAGCTTAAGGCAGTTGTATCTCTTTGCAGGTGGTGAAATTGGGTTGTGTTACTGGAGACTTCATCAGAACATGTCAGTTGGGTGTTTTCTGAGTAAGAAAGCAAGTTGATGCTGTGTGATCAGGGTAGGTTTGCAAGTGGGGTCATTTTATTTTGTGCTAGAAATTGCTTTATTGGCATTGTAACACCATGGCAACAATGACCAAGGCAGCGGTATGGAGCAATAAACAAAACCTTCACAGGTGTTTGCACTGTGGCTCGGAAAGAGAAGATAGCCTGTTAAAAAATTAAATGAGGCAACCTGTAGAAGCAAGTGTAAGGAATAATGTCCTTAGATCCTAAGACTCAGGTTCCTTACCTGTATAAGGGAGGGGAGGAGTGTCATGTTGCACCCAGTGTAGAGGCGATGACAGATGTGCCTTTGTAATAAGGACCAATAAAATGTAATCAAAGCAAAACAATTGCAGCAAACCAGGTGAGGCCAGCCGCATTGAGGGCTGAAGGTGGAGAGAGCAGTAGGAGCTGCTTGTAAACTAACTGTAGGTAGGACAGTGCTCTCCCGTCTGTCCGATTTCAGGGGTGGCATATCCCTTATGTCTTGTGTATATATGTGTGCAAATATTACCTATTGGCGGTCGCCAGTAGGTAGTTATAGTTAGGACCTAGTTTACATAGGAAAGGCGTTTTTTCTTTTGCCAATATCTTTGGTGCTGTTTGACAAATCTTTGCGTAATTTTCCAAACTAATGGGGCACTCTGGTCAGCTGTTGTCCCGGAAGTTTCGGGGTGATTCATCAAGCGGGGGCCGAGGGGAAAAAAGGGGGTCCCAAAACACGATTTCCCCATGTTAATTTCCAAGGAAAACTGACGCAGCTACAGCCCGAATGCTAAACTGAATGATACCCCATTTGGCAGAAAGGTAGCTCTTGATCCAGAGTGCACTCTTTTTTTGTTAAATGGTGTAAATCCATTCAGTAGTTTTTGAGAATTTAATATTTTACACCTCCGCGAACCCTCCCAATCTCGAGCTTTGCAGTCTGATTGGCTGCCAACAGTTCCAACCAGGAAGTGTTGGCAGACATCTTGTGACTTGATGTGACTCGGTTAAACCGAGTCGCAGGAAAATAGGTAAAACAATAAAAAAAAAGTAAAGGGGGCAGAGTAGGAGCACCCTGACCCCTTGGGCCTGCTCAGGGGGGTCCCAAAAGGACCTCCTAGGCCAATAAAAGCATTTAAAAAATCAGAGCGAGATTTACCCTGGGTGCCAGAACTCTGCCCGTTCCCCTACCCACCCCCCCCAAAAAAACTAAGCGCCGTCTCCTACACTTCCTTTAATCAAGCCCCCGAATGGGCCGGGACCGGGGGCAATGGCAAAATATATGCTTCAGGGGCCACCTCCCCGGGGCTTTTTTTTAAATTAAAAATGCGTGATGGGGGCTCCTGACCGCCCCCACGCTGCCCTGGGGACCGCCACCTCCCCAGGGCATACATTTCTTAAAATGCGTGGTCCGTTGCAGACCCCGGGGGACCACCACATATCCAGGGCTTTAAATCTAATGGGATAGGGGCCGCGGGTCCCTCCTCCAGGAGCTCTCCATGGCCCTGGGGACCACCATCCCCCCCACCCCACCCTGTCCACCCCCGGACATTGCAGTTTGCTATGCCATAACAAACTATGCTTCACTTCATGGGAGCAAGAGCATGGAAAATGCTCTCGCTTCCATAAAGCGAAGCAAAATTTCTTTTGGGCAAAGGGAGCTGCATTTTAGCAACTCCCTTTGTCCAAAAGCAATGCTGTCTCCGCAGAGACTGTGGTGGGTATTAGGGCTTCTCGCGCTGACCCCACAAAGAGGCCCTGAAAAGGGGGAGGGCTACTCAGCACCCTTCCATAATCATTATTATTCATTTTTTTTTACAATGCCTGGCCCTGGGGATAGGGTCCCCGGGGCCCAAAATTGGCCTCAGGAGGGAGGAGGAGGGGGGGGGGGAGGGGGTTGGACACTGTCCCCTCCAAATTAAAGGCAGGTCAAGCTCCAGTGGATGGGGTCCCCAGGGCAAAACTGGCCCAGGCAAGGGGGGCTACACAGCCCCCCTTATAAGAAAAAAAGCCCAAAAAAAAGAGCCAGGGGTTGGAGGTGGAGTGGTACGTTGAGAACAAGTCTGGGTTGGGGGATGAAGTCCTCGTCACTACTGAGGGTCCTTGGGGGCCAACTAGCCTACCTGTTACCTCCAGTAAGCCCAACACAGTGGGATTGCTGAGGTGGTTGCAGGCCACCTTCCATTTTACACTGCTATGCAAATGCAACTCTTGGCGCACTGTTGATGGGGTGATGGTCCCCTTGTGTCCTGAGGACCTCTGGGACTAAATTGGACTTCATCCCCCAAGCAGCAGAGCGCCAGGAGGCGTGTATAAAGAGGTGTAAAAAGGATGGCCTCTGACTACCTCTCAGCAATTCCACTCTGTGGGGCTTACTCGAGCTAAGGGGTAGGCTAGTTGGCCCCAATGGACCTCCAGCAGCAAAGGGGACTTCATCTCCCAACCAAGTGCATGACAGGAGGAGCGTTTGCAGAGTGGTGGACAAAGGGGTTGTGGCCTGGTTTTACAGCTCAGCAACCCTGCTGTGTGGGACTTTCTGGAGGCAATAGGAGGGTAGTTGGCTTCCAAGGACGTCCGGTGGGTGTGGGGGGCAACTACCCCTCCAGTTACCTCAATAAGTCCCACACAGTGGGATTACTGAGAGGTCTTCGGAGGCCACGCCCCCCTTTCTCCACCACTCTGCAACCTGGTCTCATTACTGGTTGGGGATGAAGTGCACTTTACTCCTGAGGGACTTTGGGGGCTGAGAAGCCCTCCTGTAAGTCCTACGCAGCAGAATAGCTGAGCGCTGGTTGGAGGCCCGGCCCCCTTTATCCACCACTCTGGAAACGTGACTACTAGTGTTGCAAACATTTGCAATGCAATAGGTCTCACATTTGCGAGAGTTAGAGCTATAGGTGTTGTAAATGTAAAAGTTTTTTAGTAATATTTTTGGGAGGGGAGTGTATATACGTTGTGTGTAGTGGAATTGTGGTATGTTGTGCAGTGAAATTATGTGGATAGAAAGTATGTGATATTTAGTTTATAGGAATTATGTGGAGTGGGATTATGTGTCATGGAGTGATTGTGGTATGATAGTCTGTGTTGTGGAGTGGTAACCTCGGGTTTAGTCTTTGTCCTTTCCATAGAAGCAAAACTATAAACTCAATGAGACACAAAAAAAGCAACCACAGGGGTGCACTTCTGGACCTAGTCAGAGGTATGAGTGATGGCAGCTGGAATTATGAGACTGTTCAGCCGCACCGATTTTCGCATGGTTATACGTTTTCTGCATTTGCCACGTAATCCATCATTTGCTGCATAATCTGCAGATTTAAGGGGAAAAAACTAGTACAAACAGCTCAAATGTTACCAAAAATGCTGTGACTCGCTTGTGGCCAACTGCATGGCCGGGTAAGACGTGCCTCAGCGTAGCTCCCGCTAGACTGCACTAGATCCGTCGTAAATAACTGCTTAAACTCATTAAAATCCGGCTACGAGCGTGGAGGACAGGGGACTACACCGGCGAAGAGCAAAAGCGACGAGCCACACGCTCAAGGAGCCTGAGAATTCTGCGGGGAACCTTCGCCGGCGCGAACCACCCGCGCCCAAGATGGCGGTTAATGGAGCTCTGCCGGCTTGACAAGCTGTGACCTTCCGACGCTGGGCCGCGTTCGGCGCGGCGTATCCTGAGAAGACGAGGAGAGACCCCGCCTGACTGCGGGGGCACCCCTGTGATCCTCCCCCTCCGGCTGGCAGCCGAGTGCTCTGCGGCCGGTGCCGGCGCCGGGGGAAGGAGGACGCGACGCGAGGCTCCGCTCGCTGGCCGAGTCATCCCGAGGACGACCTGTGGGTCGGGACTGCCCTGCGGCTCCTGGAGATCCGGAGCCGCGTACGGAGGGGCGGCTGAGAGGCGGAGGCTCGCGAAGGGACCGAGAGGAGCCCCCCCGCCCCCCCCTCCCTGCGCGGTACCTGTGCGGTACCTGTGCGGTGCGGAGGAGACCTGGACTGGTTGCGGGGGTGGAGAGCCCCCACGACTGCACGGCTATACAGTCTTCGTTCGGGGCACGGTGAGTGAGCGACTGTACTTCTACCCCCCCCCCCCCCGACCAACGCCCATACCAGGGACAGCCGGGACGGCAACTGAGGACTACGCCCTGCGCTCCTCAAGAGACTCGTTGGACCACGCACAGACGCTGCAGCCTGCCATTGAGGTCCGAACAGCCGGCGGATACAGACTCCGGGGCTTGGGGCACACCACCACGCCAGGGTGGACCAGAGGAGCACGACCCAGCCCCCCCCTTTCGCCCCTGTGTTGCCTGAGAGCCCCGTGCTATCCTGCTTTGCCGTGAGCGGCCCGCCCGGGGGACGTCGTGAGCCAGCTGACCTGCCCCCTCCCCCCCCCGGCTTCACACCGCCTGAGACATAGTACACCCTCAGGAAGGGGAACCGCGTCATAATGGGGAAGAGAGACCTGGGGCCACGACCCGCGAGGCAAGACACCCTGGACAACTATGCCACGACATGGGCGCAGAAGGAGGCGACCCCCACGGGCGGGGATAAGCGCTCGGACACCGCCAGGCTTCTAGAGGCGATCCAGGCCTCGAGGACAGACATCCAAGACTCGAGGGCGGCACTGGAAACTAAGATAGGTGAAGTGGGCTCGGAAGTCCTTCTGTTATGCCAAGACTTTCGAAACTTGTCTGAACGGGTCAGCACAGCAGAGACCAGAATCAACGACGCGGAAGGGGCCCTCACGACTCTTCAAAAAGATATGACGGAGCTGCAGGCATCCCACAGACCCTTCTATGGAGGGTTGATGACGCCGAAAACAGGGCAAGACGGAACAACCTGCGCTTCGTGGGCTTTAGGGAGGGTATTGAGAAACAGGATGTGGCGGCCTTTCTGCATTCCTGGCTAACATCCATGTTCCCCCAGGCTCCCTTTTCGACATGCTTTGTTGTCGAACGAGCGCACAGAGCCCTCCTAGCCAAACCACCAGAGGGAGCGCGACCGCGACCGATCATTGCAAAGTTCCTTAACTTTGCAGACCGAGACCTCATCCTGCGAGAAGCCCGGAAGAAGGGGGAACTGCGGTTTGAGAACACCTCGATTATGATCTTCCCAGACTACAGTCAGGATGTACAAAAACAAAGACGCTCCTATGATGCAGTGAAAGCGAAGCTCCGAGACCTACACATATCGTACATGCTGCTCTTCCCGGCGAAACTGAAAGTGGTATTTAAGGGAAGGTCTCACTTTTTCAATCGACCGGAGGAGGCCTGGCAATGGTTGGAAGAGCGACCACTACTACGTGAAGCTGAGGAGGAGGGCCATAGAATCCGTAATGAAATGGCGGCCGCCAACTTTCGGAAAAGTCCACCTAAGGCTCAAAGATCGCAGCATCCACGTACGAGAAGACAGACACAGTTGACTCCGTATCCAGAACATCCTACGACCAGCAGAGGGGACCGGAACATGGATAGATCGATGGAAGGTGACACGATTCCGGGATCCAGGTTCAGCTGCCTAGCACAACACATGGACACGGAGAAGGAACACGAGGGAATTACTCACATGTCTGACTCTGAGGATCAATCGGAACAATCTCTCCACCCTCTGGTCGCTGCAATCCGGGAGTTGGAACAGGGAGAAACTGGCAACTCGGATGACCAAGATTTAGAAACCCAAGATTCCCACTCCTGAGCAAATGAGGAACTGAGATTCGAAGCAGCAGCTCTTTGTATGGGGACACGCAAGTGGCAAACACATTTTTCTTTTCGTTGGGGTAGACTTTTACCTTTTTTCTGTTGAAGACCTTGGTGCCTGTGCCGGCACCCCCGGTGGCCCGAAAAAGGCCCGCCCGCAGTTAGCTGGGCGATTGTCTTCTGTGGGTTAACTTGAAAGTTAGAGGTAGAGCACTAGATATAACCTAGTTGGGATTGTTTGTGGGTGGGCGACAGACCTTTGCCACTTGGCAGTCCTATGCGTCAATGCTTGTAGGGATGGGATGGCTGAGAGGAGAAGGTGGGGAGGGGGAGGGGGAGGGGGGTTTGGGGATGTTGAGACAGTGTTGTTTGGAATGGGGGAGGGGGGAGTGGAGACAGTTAGTTGAACACAGTCATGAGTATTGGTGCGACATGTTATTCTCCTGCATATGCGAACGCCCACACCACTTAGACCTACTTTCAGCATGGCAAGTGCATTAGCGACTCAACCTAGGGAATACGGGAAACTCAGTGTCCTGACATGGAACGTCAATGGGCTTGGTAACAAGATAAAACTGGGGCTAGTGAATAATTACCTCAAAAGAATAGGCCCTGATATAATTTTCCTACAGGAAACACCTTAAGGGTACCAACTGCTCCTTTATAGCGAGGGGACGGTACAAAACATTAGCACACGCGGGTTACACAACTGACTCTAGAGGGGTGGCAATCATTGTAAAGAACTCCTCCCCCTTCTGCATCACCCGCACATGGGGGGACCCGCTAGGGACCTGCGTGGGGGTACAGGGGACTTGGCGTAGACGCACATACGCTCGTATCGGTGTATGCACCGCCCAAATTGCAGGCAAACACATTTAGAGCGCTAGCCAATATACTCCTCGACACTGCAGACACTATTCAAATAGTGGGCGGTGACTTCAACCACGTAATGAATAGGGAATTGGACAGATCAGGTCTGCTGCCTACCAGGGGCAGCCTGACCCCCCTAGCCCAGATGATCGACACCATAGGCCTCACTGATGTCTGGAGGCAGCTGCACCCGGACCAGACAGCATATTCGTTCTACTCAGCCGCACACAAAGTGTTTTCCAGACTAGATTACATATTCATGTCCAGACAGGATTTGATCTCGGGTGTGGTGGCGGAATACAAGGCGAGGGGACTCTGAACACTCACCGCTACTGGTGACTATGGGACAGACTCTAGGTGCAGCGGGGACCTCCTGGCGCCTAGCGGCTTGGGACCTCCATAATGAGACGGTGCTCAAGGGCGTGAGTGCCGATGTACGGGTATACCTGGCTGAGAATGAAGGCACGGTGGATTCGGGAGTAACCCTATGGGAAGCCCTAAAACCGGTGATGAGACAGACTACAAAGTAGATATGGGACGGAGCGGAAGAAACTACAGGAGGAGGTAGAAGCAGTTGAGCGCACCATATTGGTTTTAGAAAAAGATCATTTAACTACAAGAAGCCCGAATACTCTGCGGAAACTGCTAGACGCACAGCTCAGAGGACCCCAGCCAGGCCGCTGACAACCTCACGAAATAGATCAGCAACTGCGCAGACGACATCGCCCCACTGAAGACCCCGCCCAGCAGACCCGGCAGTAAGAAAGCACCCTGGTTCACCGACTAACTCAAGAGATCCAAGAAGAACTGCCGAGCCCTCGAAAGAGCCTGGCTCAGAGAACCAACACCAGACAACATGACCACCCTCAAGCTCGCCACCCGAAAACACCAACTGATCCACGCCACCAAGAAAATTGCATTCAAGGAACGACTGGACAACAACGCACACAACAGCAAGGAACTCTTCAACCTTGTTAAAGAGCTCTCCAACCCCATCGCCGGAAACTACATCACCCCATCGCAAGACCTCTGCAACTCCCTCGCCTCCTACTTCCACAACAAGATCGCGGCCATTCATAACAGCTTCAGCACACAACCAACGCTCCCCACGACCACACCTACGCCCCCCATCACCACCCTCCGCGTCTGGACCCCGATCAACACCGAAGACACCATCCGCACGATGAACACCATCCACCCCGGATCTCCAACCGACCCCTGCCCTCACCACGTCTTCAACAAGGCTGACGCTGTCATCGCGCCCCACCTGCGGGACATCATCAACACCTCCTTCGACACTGCAACCTTCCCGGAGAGCTGGAAGCACGCCGAACTCAGCGCTCTACTGAAGAAACCATCAGCGGACCCCACCGAACTCAAAAACTACCGCCCCATCTCGCTTCTCCTGTTTCCAGCCAAAGTCATCGAGGACCGTCAACAAGCAACTGGCAGCCTTCCTCGAGACGAATGGATCCCTCGACCCCTCGCAGTCTGGCTTCCGGGCCAACCACAGCACCGAGACCGCCCTCATCGCAGCCACCGATGACATCCGAGCCCTGCTCGACAACGGGGAGACAGCAGCCCTCATCCTCCTGGACCTCTCCGCGGCATTCGACACTGTCTGCCACCGCACCCTAGTGCAGCGCCTCAGCAACGTCGGAATTCAGGAGAAGGCACTGGAGTGGATCATCTCCTTCCTCGCCGGAAGGACACAGTCCGCCTACCCCCGTTCAGATCAGAAGCCACCAAAGTCATCTGCGGCGTCCCTCAGGGCTCCTCGCTCAGCCCCACCCTCTTCAATGTCTACATGAGCCCCCTTGCGGCCATCGCACGCAAACACAACCTCAACATAATCTCCTACGCCGACGACACTCAGCTGATCCTCTCCCTCACCAACGACCCCACCACCGCCAGAGCCAACCTACACGAAGGGATGACAGACGTAGCCGAGTGGATGACGACCAGCCGCCTGAAACTGAACTCCGACAAGACGGAAGTCCTCATCCTGGGCCCCTCACCCTCCGCCTGGGACGACTCCTGGTGGCCCCCCGCCCTGGGCAGCGCACCCAAACCAACAGACCACGCACGCAACCTGGGCTTCATCCTGGACTTCATCCTGGACTCCTCCCTCTCCATGACCAGACAAGTCAACGCCGTCTCCTCGTCGTGCTTCAATAACCTCCGCATGCTACGTAAGATCTTCCGGTGGATCCCCACCGAGACCAGGAAGACTGTCACCCAGGCCCTCGTCACCAGCCGATTGGACTACGGCAACGCCCTCTACGCTGGAACCACCGCCAAGCTCCAGAAGAGACTCCAGCGGCTCCAGAACGCCTCGGCAAGACTCATCCTCGACATCCCCCGACACAGCCACATCTCCGGACACCTCAGAGACCTGCAATGGCTCCTGGTCAACAAGAGAATCACCTTCCGTCTCCTCACCCACGCTCACAAAGCCCTACACAACCAAGGCCCTAGATACCTCAACAGCCGCCTCAACTTCTACACTCCCACTCGCAAGCTGTGATCGTCCAGCCACGCCCTCGCCGCCGTGCCCCCGCATCCGAAGAGTCGCAACAGGAGGAAGGTCCTTCTCCTACCTGGCTGCCAAGACCTGGAATGCCCTCCCGACTCACCTCCGCCTGACCCTAGACCACCTCGCCTTCAGGAAGCAGCTCAAGACCTGGCTGTTCGAGCAGTAGCGGACCCCCCTCCCCAGCGCCTTGAGACCCTCCGGGTGAGTAGTGCGCTATATAAATGTTCTGATTGATTGATAGGGAACTAGTAACTGGCGAGGCAACAACTCAGAACCTTGCCACCCTTCACCGCCTATATGACGTTGGAGATAAGTCAGGCAAACTACTGGCATGGCTCAGCCGAAAGGAACGGGCAGCGAGGTGGGTGGAACAGGTCCGGGACGATAAGGGGGCGCTTGTCAACACAGACCCACACATTGCGGAGACATTCGCGGCCTATTATGAGCGCCTTTACACAGCCAGAGACCTGGGTACGTGTGATGATGCTCTCCAGTATATGGGACAGACCGACCTCCCTTCGCTAGATTCCGAGACCCTCAAGCCCCTGGAGGCTGACATTACGGTAGAGGAGGTCACTATGGCCATTGCTGGACTAAAAGCGGGAAAGACACCGGGACCGAATGGCTTCCCGGCGGAATTTTTCAAATGCACAACAGACATATTGGCACCACACCTGAGGAACCTCTTCCTGGGAGCATATCCGGAGGGGAAGCTCACCAATGACCTGTCGCTGGCGACAATCATCCCCATTCATAAATAGGGCAAGCCACGGGAGGACTGCGCGTCCTACCGACCCATTTCCCTTCTAAATATAGAGGTGAAACTCCTTGCGACTGTCCTGGCGCAGCGACTGAGATCGATGATCCCGGACCTAATACACCTGGACCAAACCGGCTTCCTGCCAGATAGGGCCATGAAACTCAACCTCAGGCGCACTCATAACTGGCTGCAAGAGGTGAGGGATAGGGGGCCTCCACACTGGTTTCTCTCACTAGACGCCGAGAAGGCCTTTGACTCGGTACACTGGCCGTTCCTGGAAGGCGTGCTACAAAGATTCGGCTTCGGCCTGAAGTTTCAGACCTGGGTCCGTCTCCTCTACACCAACCCGCGAGCGAAAGTGTGGGTGAACGGGAGGCTGTCGCGCGTAATTAAAATTCAGAGAGGGACAAGACAAGGATGCCCTTTGTCACCCCTCCTGTTCACACTTACCATAGAGATACTGGCAGCTAGGATCCGACAGAACCAACTGATCACCGGCTTCCGTGTGACGGATACAGACCTGGCTCAGGAGAAACTATCCCTTTATGCGGATGACTTACTCCTATATGTCACCAACCCGGCCACCACCGTTCCGGAGTTGTTCCTAGAACTGGAACGCTATGGCCGATATTCTGGCTATGTGATAAACTGGCACAAGTCGATCCTATACGACCCCATAGGGAGTGACCGGGAGGTGACGTTGCCAGACCAACTGATTATCACTACTGAGGGCTTCCAATATCTGGGCGTCTACATCACCTTAGACAAACTCTCTAGGGAAAAAAACTTGGAGAGGATAATGCGAAACTCCACTGCGGACATGGAGTGCTGGCGACAGCTACCCCTGACACTCTTGGGTAGAGCGGCCATGTACAAAATGATCATACTCCCCAAATACTTATGCTTTACAAAACTAATATTACTTACTCCCAGACATGTTACTGAAAAAATTCCACGCTGACCTCCGGACCTTTCTCTGGCTGGGTAAACCGCAGAGAATAGCTCTAACTACGCTCCAATGACACCAATACAGCGGAGGGATCTCGCTCCCCAACCTCGAAGCCTACTACTGGGCGGAACACTTGGCCATGATCAATGAATGGCTGCACACACAGGCAGACCATCCCACATATGCCCTGGAGCGCCATAAATTATCCCCGAACAACCTGCTTTCCTACCTGTATGGCGGTACCGCTAGGCAACCACTGCTCCCGGCGACCGCCATTACGCTATGGGCCTGGAATAAGGCTACGAGGAGAACGGGCTGGGAGAAGACGCCCACCCGGCAAACACCAATTTGGCATTGTAAGTGGTTACACGAACTCCATAAACTTACAGGCTTCAGACGATGGGATGATATTGGAATCTCCACTATTGGGGACGTGATCGCTAGAGGGGAGCTGAAGCCCTTTCAGACACTGAGAACAGAATTTGGGCTCCAGCACTCACAGCTCTTCAAATACACCCAGCTACGACATGCTTGGAGGGCGCAGAATATACACTTAGAGGGCATGCCAGAATACGCGCCACTGGAGGGTAGACTCCTGCAGGAACAGATACAATGTAAAGCAGTCTCACTCATCTACAAAACATTAACCAACAATATGCTGGGGGACTTGGCGAAGCTTAGGGAAACCTGGGAAGGGAAGGTCGTGCACTTGAAGATGTAGACTGGGACGGAGTGTTAATTCACCCGCGCGAGGTGGCAATTAAGTCTAGACTCCGCCTCATTCAATGCAATGTGCTGCACAGGACCTACTACGATAGTGTGAGATTGCACAAAATGGGGAAAGCAGTGGACACTAATTGTCTCCGATGCCAAGGGGAGGGTGGGGATTTCTATCATATATTATGGTCATGTGAAGTGATACAAACCTATTGGACCCACGTCTTTATGGAACTCAGTGAGGTATTAGCGGCGCCGATTACACAAGAGCCCAAGCTGGCCCTACTAGGAATGACCAATGATGTTGACCTACCATGCCCGCTCTTGGTATTCCTGGTTCTGGCCCTAGTGGTGGCAAAGAGACATTGCAAAGCACTGGGGGCTCATCCATCCCCCGAATATGGAGGAGTGGAGAAGAGGTCTAGACCTCTATATGGCGGCGGAGAGGGTAACCTATAAGGCACGGGGATGTCCTAAGAAGTTTAGAAGGGTTTGGTCTCAGTGGAGGCACTACCATCGCCTTGATGGGAGGCTGGGGGGGTGGTACATAATAATTTTTTACGATTTGGCATGGGCAAGGTGGGAGGGGTAGAGAGGGACTACTGAGAATTGCCTGTTTTTAGGATAAATGGACAATGCACTTGTATAATCTGAAGTCTTAAAAGCAGAGTACCATTGGGAAGGGCGGGAGGGGGATAGAGGGATTTCATGTTGCCAATTACATGACTGTATTGAGTTATGAACAAAATGCCAAACAATTTAAAAAAAAAAAAAATGCAGTGACTCGTGTTACAGCGTGGTGGAAGAGCGATCCTTTGCAAAGCTGGAATGGTCATGTTACTTATAGGTAAATGTTGGTGTTAAATTGGTAATAATGGTGTGCAAACCTCTTGCCTCTTTCTGCACCTCTCGATTGCTTCATTCTGCACCTCTCTTGCTTCTTTCTCTTGCTTCCTTTCTGCAACTCATTCTTTTCTTTCTGCACCTCACTCTTTTTTCTTCTGCACCTCACTCTTTTTTCTTCTGCACCTCACTCTTTTTTCTTCTGCACCTCACTCTTCTTTCTTCTGCACCTCACTCTTCTTTCTTCTGCACCTCACTCTTCTTTCTTCTGCACCTCACTCTTCTTTCTTCTGCACCTCACTCTTTTTTCTTCTGCACCTCACTCTTTTTTCTTCTGCACCTCACTCTTTTTTCTTCTGCACCTCACTCTTTTTTCTTCTGCACCTCACTCTTTTTTCTTCTGCACCTCACTCTTCTTTCTTCTGCACCTCACTCTTCTTTCTTCTGCACCTCACTCTTCTTTCTTCTGCACCTCACTCTCTTCTTTCTTCTGCACCTCACTCTCTTCTTTCTTCTGCACCTCACTCTCTTCTTTCTTCTGCACCTCACTCTCTTCTTTCTTCTGCACCTCACTCTCTTCTTTCTTCTGCACCTCACTCTCTTCTTTCTTCTGCACCTCACTCTCTTCTTTCTTCTGCACCTCACTCTCTTCTTTCTTCTGCACCTCACTCTCTTCTTTCTTCTGCACCTCACTCTCTTCTTTCTTCTGCACCTCACTCTCTTCTTTCTTCTGCACCTCACTCTCTTCTTTCTTCTGCACCTCACTCTCTCCTTTCTGCCCAAATACCTCGAGCTCGGCACGCAGGGCCAGAGCTCCGCGTTACAAATCGCATAGTCTAGCCTGGTATGGACCTGATGGCCTGGGGCATAATAGGAATATTTAAAATTTCTTGGGTGTCCCAATCGACAAATTTCATGTAGTTGTGATGTGGCAGTCTACTGTTGGAAGTGTCTAGTGGCTTGTAAACCCTGTGTCCCAGGCAGTGTGGTATTGACCTATCTGTGTTGAAGCCTCCTACTACCTCCAAGTCTAGGGGCAAGGTGATGTGAGAGGAAAGCTGTCTACAGTGTATGCTAGAAGTCCCTCTTAAGTGTCTTGGGTGCATAGAGCGATACCAAGGACACCGATGTCCATCCAGCGTGCTCTCCAGCATAACGAATCAGCCCTCTGGGTCCACAACAGATCTACTCGGGACAAAGGGGACTCCAGGGGCAATCCAGATCAGAACACTTCTAGCAAATGCAGAGTACCCAGTGCCTGTAACCTGATGGCTCCAGCACCTAGAGAATGTATCCAGTTGAGCGGTAGTGAGATGTCTCTCCTGCAGACATGCAATGTGTATGTGTCACCATCTAAGGCAAGTGTAGATCCTGTGACGGCATATGGGAGTTGCCATGCCCCTTCTATTCCACGTTAAGGTGCCATATGTAGCTGCCATGGGAAACCTAAGCTGCCCCACCCTGGGGGCTCAGTGACCGTGTGAGAAAATCCAATCCCAAAGTTCCCCATCCCTGCTCACCCCGCAATGCACCAAATAAAAAATTCCCATTCCCTTGGCTTGTAGTGTTAGCATGTGCCTTCAATAATAAACATTCCTTGCGGAAGTCTGTGGTCGGCCCCAGAGTTTAAGAAGGCAATGTCAGCTGGGGCCACACGTGTCCCAGGCCATCTTGCAGGCTACAAATGCCCTCAATTTGTCCCACATTGTATTACACTCTGCAAACCACCAACCAGAGTCATGTACATCTTGCAACAGTGTTCATTCGTCATACATAGCCGTCCACCCACCAACATATGTGGAGTCTTTATTCTGGGGATAAATGACAGAGCGACCTTACTGCAGCAGTAATGTATTCCCTGTCTGAAGCCACAGAGCCAAGAGCATCCGGCACGGATTCCTGGTCGATGTCAGGTACCAAAGTCTTTAATCGTTCACACTGTGCAGCAAAACCTCAGGTATTCCCTGCGTCTGTTCCTAAGTCGGCTGCTAATCGGAGGAGTGCCATTTAGGCCCCTGCTGGTGGCTCCGAGACCTTGCATCTGACCTCCCTTGCAGGTCTGCCTTCTCTGTCCCCATTGAACCACCTTAGTATGGAGCCACAACCAGGTCTCCTCCTGTGAGGAAAAGTGAGTCACGTCCCCATCGATCATCCTGAGCCTCACAGGGAAAAAAAGCCGGGCTTACAACAATCTCAGAGTTCGCAACTGTGCCCTCACTGCAGCAAATGTGTTGCAACGCTTAGGAACCTCTACCGTGTAGTCAAAGTAGGCAGCCACTGTAGGTCCAGTGGCCCTTGGCTCAGAACTACAAGAGTAAGTCCATTTAGTTGAGCAGGCGAGCAATCACAGAGCTCGGAGGGGCCCCCCGGAGCAGAGGATGGCGACGGATGTGGCGAGCCCTATCTATTGAAAAATGTTTCTGGATCCTTCCAGCCAGCAAAGTCTGCAACAGTCAATCCTCAAACAACTCCACATTGGGCCTTCTGCATTTTCCAGAAATTTAAAGAAGTGAAAAGTGCGCTGCGAGCGACCTTCTGCGTCTCCCACTCTGGCCTTGAGCTCACATACCTCTGTCTGCAGAAGTTTCATCTGGTCTTGTAAAGTCACTAGACAGGTTGCATGGCGGACAGGGAAGGTTCTGCATCGTCATCCTTTCTGTAAACTTGGCATTGTGTGCCTGGAGGAGTCCTGTCACTATCTGGATGGCCCTCGACTGGTTCTCCTTGGCAGCCTTAGTCTTGGATAGCCTGCAGGTCCTTGTCAAACATCAGTGTGTTTCTCCAATGTGATCTCTAGTTGTCGGATGGGGTCTGCAGGCATGGGGGTGGGCAGCCAGTATATTCCTAACAGACTGCCTGGAGGGGCGAGGGTTTGGAAGATTTAGCTTTCACTATTCCTTGTGGCTGCTGAGAGGCTGGGTCCAGAAGATGATGCTTGAGACAGATGAAGTAAAATGAAGTATCCCCCGGTACACATTCTAGCACCACATAGGCATAGGACCCACTTGCGCTCCCATTCGTCAAGGGGAAGCTCAGCACAAGCAGCCCTGCGGTGCCAGCATGAAGGCCCTCCGGGGATTCTGATGCGTCCATATCCAGCAGTGTAGGGGCTCAAGGCAGGCACAAAGCTCAGTGGGGTCTCCTGCCTGTGGGACGTGGGACACATAGTCCAGCTCCCGAACCAGGGGGGGTCTGGACGGAAGGAATAATAGAGGAGTGCCAAATAGTTGGGCAGTTGCGCCCAGGCGCAAGTCAGGGTGCATCAAGCATCACAGTCCCCTTGTTCAACCTGCCAGTCCGTTTCTTTTGGGTGTTAAAGTAGGCATTCATCCTCTGGTGTTGTCCAGTAGCTCCAAAAGCCAGCCCTGCAACAGAGAAGGTGCTCTACGTCTCCCTCCAGACTCTATCATATGTGCATATGGTTTCAGCAGGCTGCAGGGCACACCACAATCATGCCTCCAGTTTTTATTCCCCTCTGGGTTTCCACAGGCATCCACATCAGCCTACCCTCTCATAACAGGTTGTTTAGGAAAACGTCAACCACCCACAGCACAACAGCGTCCTGCAGCAGTCGCCAGGGGTCAGAGCGGCCTTCAACTTTGCTGTGCCCCAGTAGTCTCCTCAACACATGGCCCTTTGGGAAAGCATGAGGCCCTCAGACGAATCCATCGGAGCGGCGAACGCGCCAGAAAACCAGTAAGGGGCACGTGTCCCAGTTCACCACACAGCAGTGTTGCTCGAGCTGTTCGTTCAGAGTTCCCTAGTTCAGGCTGCCAATCCGGTCTCCATTGACCTGTTGTCCCTGGGCCCCAGAGCGAGGCTGCACCTTCAGTCTGTGACGTCCCGGGCCTTGGTCCATGACTTCTGGTGCAAGAAGGCTTCCCAAGTTTGCCTAGCCATGGTCCACAGCAACATCAGACACTACTTGTGGGTAGATGCTGCCATTGGGGTAGGATTTCTGCAGGAGAATGGCAGCGAGCTCAGAGCCTACAAGATTTGGGCTGCCATCTTCACCACTTAGGCCACTCCCCTGGCTAGTGGGATCCTGTAGATGTTAAAGTTGGGCTGATAGATGATCCTTAGGGGACTCCATAGATGAGGTTCTTGGCTTCTGACGTATAGGGTGGCATGTTAACTTTGTGCACTTTCTTTGAAGGAGCAGACCCAGTTGAGGGTGACTGCTTGAATGTCTGATTCATAAAGGCTTCTATTCAGGGTGCTGTGGGAGACTATTGAAGGCTGCTAAGAGGTCAGCAGGATGAGGGCCCAATTAGGTCTTTCCACTTCAAGTACAGTACGCTGTTCTAAAAGGAATTCAGAAGGGTTTTTGTGTAGATTGGGGCGCTGCTTCTTTATATATTCCTTCAGTTCAGCAGAGACTGTGGAACATGCATTATTATTTTTCCCCTGGGAAGGCTTGCTCTAAAGGGAAACCTGGTACTAGGACACGCCTTCTCCAGCTTTGCTAGGTGGCAAGCCTGTATTCATTTAATTTCTCACTGCAACCAGCTGTGGGCCTAAAGCTGTATCACACCACAGTGGGTTTTAGTTCTCACTGGTATTATGGTGGCAGTTTCACTAGTACCGGCTGTGAACAAGCTCCATAATTAGTTTTCAGGGTTGCAAAGTCAGGGTGTTGTCTCACGCTATGTCATCTGTTGCCTGCCTTTGTTTTATGCATTTACACAGCTTCTTTTATTGACTGTAAATTCACTTCTTTTGACCTGCCCTCTGGTGTAGAAGCCGGATCTGGGCCCTTTCTGGGTCCATTTGTAGGCACACTGCTGGCCCTTTTGAGACAGAATAGCTGAACCGAGGATGCCCATAATATCCTTTTTCTGGTTCTTCTGTCTGATGTCTGGTTAACTGTTGGGAGTAAGGAGAAGGCCAGTGTGTGGTACACCAGCTCAAACCCTGTTCCTCAAATGACTAATTTTGTTCTTGAATTTCCTCTTGGTCTCCTTCCTTCTGTGGACCAGAGACTTGTGCTTAATTATATTCGCTGGCTTCCTCAAAATAATTAAGAAGTAATGGCCGGTGCTCTGGTCCTATTTGTTCTTAGGATCCTTTACTGTCTACCTCAAATTTATCAGTCTTAATAATTGTTGATACCATTCTAAGCAAAGTATAGTTTCCAGGCCTCGCTAGTCAGCCCTACCCATTGTTTCAAGCAAATGCATGTGCTATTTCCATACTGGTGGTACATATGGACAGGATGTCCTTTTTGTTTGGGCCTCCTCTTTATTAGAGGTTTTAGACTCTTTCATTTTGCATGTAGACGGAAACCTAGAAAAAGTCTGCCAGTCTTGTGCTGCATCTCATCTGTCGAGGATCGAAGGAAGGGTAAAGGAAAGATGAGAAGGGGTTTCTTCAGCTAGTTTGTCCAACTGATCTCGTGGAGGAAGGAATTGGTGTCTCCCACGTTGACCCCTTTGCTTTCGGTGTTCTTTAAGATAGTTTTTCTAAGTGACACATAGCAAGTAGAAGCCCAGGACAATAAGCATGTTCCACAGCCCACTGAGCACTCTTTGAGCAAGATGTTAAGTCAATCCCATGAGACATTACTGGGGTCATTAGTGGAACTCCTAAACTTTTTTTATTATCAAATAATACACTGAAGAACACTAGAACACGAAGGCTACATTTTAAAGGTTTATTTTCAAATCCCAATCCTAATCTTGTGCACACATAACAAATTCGATTAACAATGATGACAAAGCAGCAGCAGCAACGTTTACAAAGTGTGAATAGGAGGAAAAACTCGAAGATGATTGCGGTTACAAGTCTATAGCACCCATACTGTCATTCTGATGATTACAAGTGGCAATTTATTTCTCGTACAGCAAGAAATAAAGCCTATGTCTAACTTCAGAGATGGCACACTCAAATACCTATTTGAACCTAGGAGTTCTCTGGTCCATGAAATCGAAAGGTCTACTGTTCTTGACTCATTGGGCCAGCTGTACTACTAAGCCAGTGAGTGATGGGGAAGTGCCTTCTTTCTCTGTAGCCTTCTGCTGGGACTGAAGGTATGATTCTGTGCGACCTGTCCTTGTCTCCTAGCATGAAGGTTCCCTTCTGCCCTTTACTCTGTCCAAGACTTTTATAATATAATCTCATTGCTAGAAACTCTTAGCAAAACAGTTGTTTTCAAAGTATGAGATTGTTCTGTTGAAAAACATTAAATGAGACCTGTAGTTGACAATCTTCTATAAACTTGTAGAAAGCAACAAGCTTATATAAAATAAAGCAGTCCGTGTTTAGATTAAATGTTGTAAATATATTCACACATTTGGTTATCGCGTTGCAGAACATGATATAAACCAACCATGCATCATATTAATCGTACGTGTTCAGTATTTTCATTGATGGACTAGTACATGTGACTCAAGCAGGTAAACACCAGAATAGAAGACACAGTATTCAGAATGTCTCTGGTAGATCTTGCCAACATACTCCATTCTCTCAACTTCAGCTTATGAAGATCTGTCATCAAAGCTGCCTCTGGAAAGCTCTCATCCCCATTTGCCATTGTCAACACCTCTCTCACTCAAGGCCTCCTCCTAGAAGCTTTTAAGACAATTTAGATAATCCTACTCTTAAATAAACACACTATATTCGGAGTGCTGTGCCATTTTTACAGGCTGATCACTCACTCGCCCACCCTTCAACAAAATCATTGAAAAAGTAGTCTAAGTTCTACTGCGTCCACTTTGACTCCACATCAGTTCATGCCATCTCCTGTACAACTACCAGTCTGGTTTTAATTCATGGCTTCAGCACGGAGACCTCTACTCTACACATCATAGAAGTCATCCTTCTGACTCATATCAAAAAAGAGGGAAGAGGATTCATGGTCTATTCGGTTCCCCTGGTTCAATACTAAATTTATCAAAAGGGAATGGACACTGGTATCTACTTAACCGTCGGTTAAGTATTGACAACCCTCATAGAACACCTGGTCTAGATCGTTGCGGTATATCTTTTTTCCGCCCCGCCAGGGATCTTGGCATAGTCATAGGGTTGTCAAATAACGTGCGGTATGCCTGCCTCACCCGAGGCTACCTCTGGTTCAGGTAGAAGTGTCCAGAAATCATAAGGGGAAAAAAAATTCTTTTACACTAAAAACAGTGTGTCACCAAAGTTTTTTTTTTAATGAAAATAGGTTGACACTGTGTTAAAAGTTAACGATATATAAGGTATAATCAAGTTACTGGATTACCATATATCTATCAGTATATGGAGGTGTCGACATGTTTCAGCTCTATTGGCCCAGCCGGGTCTAGAGAGCTTTCGTCAGGACAGTAAACAAACAACATGTAAAAGGTACTCACACAACTAGTGTTGGGTCCTATTTAGCTTTTTTAAGCTGAATTTTCACCTATAGAAGGGGGACACAAAATACCACATTGAGAGTATACAGTGTAGGTGATTAGGCATTGTACTGTTGCGTAAAAAGCACAAACTAGAATTACTAGTGTCAAAATATAATATGTATCTGGCTCAGAATACATAAACTTGCGCAGGATAGGAAGGGAATGGAGGGAGATTAGGTTTAAGCACAGGACAATTAGAGTATCGCATTCAGGTTATAATAGGTAATGCAGTTGCTGGCCACTTGTCGCTAAAGCGTTGTCTCATCGCTTTATTTTCAATACATAGAGGCCCAAACTCCAGCGGGTTGCCGGGCGTGTATGAAGAAGCCTTAGAGCTAATGAGGCAAATGCGGGGGGGGGAGGTGGGCCGGGCACAGGTAGTATATCAAGACATTCATTGAAGTATATCAGCGTCAATGATAAACCCAGTACATTGATCTTAATGTGCGCGCTGAAACTGATACGCAAACACACAACTTAGCAGTTATTCGTGAAAAGTACCTTAATCGGTTTGGTTTTTCAGCTTCAGCAGGAGTGCAGAGTCGCGGTGCGCGGTCTTTGCTACAAAATATACATACTGTTATTCAAAGGTCGCTCAGACTTCTAACCGGTAAGACGGCGTGTTGCACCAAGGGTTCTTACCCGCATGGACAGGCTTTCCGTCCTTGTGCTGACTCCGCTCCTGGTTACGGGCGGAGCTCGATATCTGGGTTTAAGACTAAAGACTCAAACACTGAAGAGGGACTAAAAGGTTGACAAAACACATACTACAAGATGGCTGCCCTCAAATTTTACCACACAGTGAACTCACAGGTTACATCATAATGTCAGCATGGTAATCGGCTGGTATTTGGGTAAAGAGTGTTATTAGTTGCAAACACCCTGTTGGATGTAGGGATGTCATGATTCATTATCCCCAGATATTGGTAAAACTCGATTCTAGATAACTTTCACTGCTCAGCTGGTTAATTGTGTTCAATGATATTCTCAAGGGATGTCTATTAGTAGAACTGGTTCCACGGAATATTGTCATTCATTCCCCGTACATGGGTGCCCAGGCGGTCCACCCACCTTTGCTCCTTTTCAAATAGAACTTGCTCGGCGTTGTTGTTCTTGTTCTTTAGCATTTCAATTACAGTCCAGCGTAAGTCCTCACACGAATGACCTGCTTCCACAAAGTGTGTACAAAGTTTGGTGTTATTTTTCTTTGTCCTGACATTACTCCTGTGTTCACCAATTCTCAACCTGATTTTTCTACAGGTCATGCCTATATATTGGCGTTCGCAGGGGCACGTGACCATGTAAATTACATGTGTTGAGTTGCAATTGGTGTGTTGCCTTTGGGTCCATTTCAAGGTAGATGTCAGTTGTAGAGTTTTTGTGGGTTTTGTGAATTTGCATACTCCACAGGTACCACATGGGTAGTGTCCTACTACAGGTTCCATTCTCATATCCCTTATCACAGGGACAATCTGTTTTTTCTGTGGTCTTGTGTGGACCAGGACGTATTGGCGAATCTGGGTTTAGGCCAGTTCAGTTGTCCAGTTGTTATTATCCGCCAATTTTTTCGGATGAGCTTTTGCACCTCGTTGGTCGCCGGACAGTAAGTAGTTACGCACGTTACAATGTCTTTTATGGGTTCCTTTTCATTGATTTGCAAGAGGCAATCTCGTGGCTGGTTTTTGGCCCTTTTCATAAATTTTTTAATCACAGAGGTTGAGTAGTCTCACTTTTGTAGTTTTAGACTCAATTCCTGTGCCTGTTTTGCGTAATCGCTGTTCTTACTACAGTTCCTTTTGTGGCGGAGAAATTGACTGAATGGAAGGTTGTCCCGGAGAGGTCGAGGGTGGTAACTGCAATAAGAGAGCAAACTATTCTTTGCCGTAGGCTTAGTGAAAGTTCTAGTCTTCAGTTTTCCTTTTTCATGGAAAATGGTCAAATCCAGGTAGTCTATACTTTTATTACTGGCAGAAAAGGTGAACTTAAGCCAACGATCTCTTGTGTTCAGCCATTCCATGAATTCTGGAAGATCCTCTTTTGTGTCCCAAATCAGCAGCACATCATCTATATAACGTTTCCAGTATATAATACTGGAAACGTACGGATTGGTCGTGTGCAGCACAGAGTCTTGTTCCAGTTGGCTCACATAGAGCCCGGCCACCGATGGAGCACAGGCACTCCCCATGGAGGTTCCATGAGTTTGGAGGAACAGTTGTCCATTGTACTCAAAATAGTTTTCTTTTAACACCAAACGACAACATTCCAAAATGAAGTGGCGGGGAGTTTTATGAAGCCATTCTTGATGAAAGAGTAGAGCTTCTAACATTTGCAAGGTATCTTCTTGGGGTAGGCTTGTATACAAGGCTTCAACATCAAGCCCTACCAACAGCATTGTGTTAGGATTGAACTCTAAATTTGCAATTTGGATCAAGAGGTCTCTGGTGTCTTTTAAGTAAGTTGGAGTTTTCTGTACCAGCTTTTTTAGATACTCATCTGCGAATTTTGATAGGGGCTCCAACAGTGACCCTATGCCCGAGACGATTGGACGTCCCGGTGGTGGCAGTCTGTTTTTGTGAGTTTTTGGGAGTGAATAAAAAAATGGTGTTCTCGGGCTCTTCGGTGTCAAATACTCGGCTTCTTTTTTTGATATCCAACCACTTATTTCGGCTTCATGTACCATTATTGCTATGGTATTTGTTAGTCTGTGTGTGGGATCTTCATCAATTTTTCTGTAAAAATTTTCATCAGACAGGAGAGACAAGCATTGTTGATCATATCCATCCTTAGACAAAATTACCACTCCTCCCCCCTTATCAGCCGGTTTTATAACAATTTGCTCGTTGTTCTTGAGCTCGGTCAGTGCAAGGCGTTCCTTTTTGGTTAGATTTTGGTAGGTCTTCTTAGAACCCAAATTGTCAATTCCTTTCATGATTGCCTGCTCAAATGTTTGTATCTCAATTGGTACTGTGGCCATGGGGGGACACAATTTTGATTTTCTCCTCAGATTAGTATCTCCCTCATTAAGTGGAGGTGTAGATTCATTGAAAAAGGCTTTGAGTTTCAAAGTCCGGCAGAATTCAGAGATCTCGCACTTAAGTCGAAAGGAATCTAGCGGAGGAGTGGGTACGAAGCCTAATCCTTTGTTAAGGACAGTCAGCTGGTCAGTGGTTAGATTGGTATCAGATAGATTGACGACTAAGGAATCTTCTAGAGTTTTTTTGCTGGGACCTGGTTGGGCTGACGACATGCTGCGTGTCTGTACATTCGGTTGCTGGTCTTGCCAAGTCAAGTTTTTCTTTCTGCCACGCGTTTGATTTTGGCCTCTCCCTAAAAAAGGCTGTTGTTGTTGGTTCATGGTATTGGGCATCCCTTGATTATCCATTTGTTGTTGAGGATGGATATTGGGATTGTATGGATCCATCCAACCTGCAAACGGAGGTATAAACGGTGGATAATATGGCATTTGATTCCCATGGAAGTAAGAGGGACGTTGCCACCTGTTACCTCTTCGAGGGCGGTAAGATCTAAAATTATTCCGGCCCCTTCTTGGTGTTGATTTGTCTGAGCTTGCATCTGAGCCAATGGATCCTGTGTCGGAACCACTTTCTGTAGCTACATAATCTTCTTTGGTGTAGGGATGCATTTTGACTTGGCTGAATTTTTTCAGGTCTTTTCCCAGTTTTTGCAACTTATTCTGCATTAAGTATTCTTGTGACTCATCCATTTCTTTCATGATTTCATCTATGCGCTTCTTATATATTGAAGGATTGATGTTTTTCTTCAATTCATTTTCGCATTCTTCTATTTCTACTAATAGTGCATCAGATAGTCGTTTCGCTGTTTTCACTATTAGCACCAGGTAGTCAAGGGTGCATTTCCAAGATATGGACGACCAATCACATCTGAATGCAAGATCATGAAGAAAGATTCTTGGCGCGTTTGAAACCCACAGTCCCTTCGGTGCTGTTTTTGACCTTAAATATTCAGTCATTATTATGCCATGCATGGCAGTGCGTATTTGTTCCCTTTTCTTGTTCGTCAATGTATCCCAATCATCGGTCTGAGCTATGACCTGGATAAGTTCCGAATTTTGTAGCAGTGGTTGAGCTGCTAATATTGCATCGATGTCGTCTCCTGTAAAGCTTAAACCTGTATTGTTCTCCATTCTTACTTCCTGGTTATGCGTGAGGATAAAGAACACCAGGAAACCCAATGGTGTGTAGGTTGGGTGTAAGTTTCCCGCAGCTGTACGCTGCTTAAAGACTCATATCAAAAAAGAGGGAAGAGGATTCATGGTCCATTCGGTTCCCCTGGTTCAATACTAAATTTATCAAAAGGGAATGGACACTGGTATCTACTTAACCGTCGGTTAAGTATTGACAACCCTCATAGAACACCTGGTCTAGATCGTTGCGGTATATCTTTTTTCCGCCCCGCCAGGGATCTTGGCATAGTCATAGGGTTGTCAAATAACGTGCGGTGTGCCTGCCTCACCCGAGGCTACCTCTGGTTCAGGTAGAAGTGTCCAGAAATCATAAGGGAAAAAGGGGGAAAAAAATTCTTTTACACTAAAAACAGTGTGTCACCAAAGGTTTTTTTTTAATGAAAATAGGTTGACACTGTGTTAAAAGTTAACGATATATAAGGTATAATCAAGTTACTGGATTACCATATATCTATCAGTATTACCGATACTGGGCCAATAGAGCTGAAACATGTCGACACCTCCATATACTCCATATACTGATACTGATACTGATAGATATATGGTAATCCAGTATCCTTATGATTTCTGGACACTTCTACCTGAACCAGAGGTAGCCTCGGGTGAGGCAGGCATACCGCACGTTATTTGACAACCCTATGACTATGCCAAGATCCCTGGCGGGGCGGAAAAAAGATATACCGCAACGATCTAGACCAGGTGTTCTATGAGGGTTGTCAATACTTAACCGACGGTTAAGTAGATACCAGTGTCCATTCCCTTTTGATAAATTTAGTATTGAACCAGGGGAACCGAATGGACCTTGAATCCTCTTCCCTCTTTTTTGATATGAGTCTTTAAGCAGCGTACAGCTGCGGGAAACTTACACCCAACCTACACACCATTGGGTTTCGTGGTGTTCTTTATCCTCACGCATAACCAGGAAGTAAGAATGGAGAACAATACAGGTTTAAGCTTTACAGGAGACGACATCGATGCAATATTAGCAGCTCAACCACTGCTACAAAATTCGGAACTTATCCAGGTCATAGCTCAGACAGATGATTGGGATACATTGACGAACAAGAAAAGGGAACAAATACGCACTGCCATGCATGGCATAATAATGACTGAATATTTAAGGTCAAAAACAGCACCGAAGGGACTGTGGGTTTCAAACGCGCCAAGAATCTTTCTTCATGATCTTGCATTCAGATGTGATTGGTCGTCCATATCTTGGAAATGCACCCTTGACTATCTGGTGCTAATAGTGAAAACAGCGAAACGACTATCTGATGCACTATTAGTAGAAATAGAAGAATGCGAAAATGAATTGAAGAAAAACATCAATCCTCCAATATATAAGAAGCGCATAGATGAAATCATGAAAGAAATGGATGAGTCACAAGAATACTTAATGCAGAATAAGTTGCAAAAACTGGGAAAAGACCTGAAAAAATTCAGCCAAGTCAAAATGCATCCCTACACCAAAGAAGATTATGTAGCTACAGAAAATGGTTCCGACACAGGATCCATTGGCTCAGATGCAAGCTCAGACGAATCAACACCAAGAAGGGGCCGGAATAATTTTAGATCTTACCGCCCTCGAAGAGGTAACAGGTGGCAACGTCCCTCTTACTTCCATGGGAATCAAATGCCATATTATCCACCGTTTATACCTCCGTTTGCAGGTTGGATGGATCCATACAATCCCAATATCCATCCTCAACAACAAATGGATAATCAAGGGATGCCCAATACCATGAACCAACAACAAGAGCCTTTTTTAGGGAGAGGCCAAAATCAAACGCGTGGCAGAAAGAAAAACTTGACTTGGCAAGACCAGCAACCGAATGTACAGACACGCAGCATGTCGTCAGCCCAACCAGGTCCCAGCAAAAAAACTCTCTAGAAGATTCCTAAGTCGTCAATCTATCTGATACCAATCTAACCACTGACCAGCTGACTGTCCTTAACAAAGGATTAGGCTTCGTACCCACTCCTCCGCTAGATTCCTTTCGACTTAAGTGCGAGATCTCTGAATTCTGCCAGACTTTGAAACTCAAAGCCTTTTTCAATGAATCTACACCTCCACTTAATGAGGGAGATACTAATCTGAGGAGAAAATCAAAATGTTGTCCCCCCACGGCCACAGTACCAATTGAGATACAAACATTTGAGCAGGCAATCATGAAAGGAATTGACAATTTGGGTTCTAAGAAGACCTACCAAAATCTAACCAAAAAGGAACGCCTTGCACTGACCGAGCTCAAGAACAACGAGCAAATTGTTATAAAACCGGCTGATAAGGGGGGAGGAGTGGTAATTTTGTCTAAGGATGGATATGATCAACAATGCTTCTCTCCTGTCTGATGAAAATTTTTACAGAAAAATTGATGAAGATCCCACTCACAGACTAACAAATACCATAGCAATAATGGTACATGAAGCCGAAATAAGTGGTTGGATATCAAAAAAAGAAGCTGAGTATTTGACACCGAAGAGCCCGAGAACACCATTTTTTTATTCACTCCCAAAAACTCACAAAAACAGACTGCCACCACCGGGACGTCCAATCGTCTCGGGCATAGGGTCACTGTTGGAGCCCCTATCAAAATTCGCAGATGAGTATCTAAAAAAGCTGGCACAGAAAACTCCAACTTACTTAAAAGACACCAGAGACCTCTTGATCCAAATTGCAAATTTAGAGTTCAATCCTAACACAATGCTGTTGGTAGGGCTTGATGTTGAAGCCTTGTATACAAGCCTACCCCAAGAAGATACCTTGCAAATGTTAGAAGATCTACTCTTTCATCAAGAATGGCTTCATAAAACTCCCCGCCACTTCATTTTGGAATTATGTCGTTTTGTGTTAAAAGAAAACTATTTTGAGTACAATGGACAACTGTTCCTCCAAACTCATGGAACCTCCATGGGGAGTGCCTGTGCTCCATCGGTGGCCGGGCTCTATGTGAGCCAACTGGAACAAGACTCTGTGCTGCACACGACCAATCCGTACGTTTCCAGTATTATATACTGGAAACGTTATATAGATGATGTGCTGCTGATTTGGGACACAAAAGAGGATCTTCCAGAATTCATGGAATGGCTGAACACAAGAGATCGTTGGCTTAAGTTCACCTTTTCTGCCAGTAATAAAAGTATAGACTTCCTGGATTTGACCATTTTGCATGAAAAAGGAAAACTGGAGACTAGAACTTTCACTAAGCCTACGGCAAAGAATAGTTTGCTCTCTTATTGCAGTTACCACCCTCGACCTCTCCGGGACAACCTTCCATTCAGTCAATTTCTCCGCCACAAAAGGAACTGTAGGAAGAACAGCGATTACGCAAAACAGGCACAGGAATTGAGTCTAAAACTACAAAAGAGAGACTACTCAACCTCTGTGATTAAAAAATGTATGAAAAGGGCCAAAAACCAGCCACGAGATTGCCTCTTGCAAATCAATGAAAAGGAACCCATAAAAGACCTTGTAACGTGCGTAACTACTTACTGTCCGGCGACCAACGAGGTGCAAAAGCTCATCCGAAAAAATTGGCGGATAATAACAACTGGACAACTGAACTGGCCTAAGCCCAGATTCGCCAATAAAAGAACAAAAAACATCAGACGTCCTGGTCCACACAAGACCACAGAAAAAACAGATTGTCCCTGTGATAAGGGATATGAGAATGGAACCTGTAGTAGGACACTACCCATGTGGTACCTGTGGAGTATGCAAATTCACAAAACCCACAAAAACTCTACAACTGACATCTACCTTGAAATGGACCCAAAGGCAACACACCAATTGCAACTCAACACATGTAATTTACATGGTCACGTGCCCCTGCGAACGCCAATATATAGGCATGACCTGTAGAAAAATCAGGTTGAGAATTGGTGAACACAGGAGTAATGTCAGGACAAAGAAAAATAACACCAAACTTTGTACACACTTTGTGGAAGCAGGTCATTCGTGTGAGGACTTACGCTGGACTGTAATTGAAATGCTAAAGAACAAGAATAACAACGCCGAGCAAGTTCTATTTGAAAAGGAGCAAAGGTGGGTGGACCGCCTGGGCACCCATGTACGGGGAATGAATGACAATATTCCGTGGAACCAGTTCTACTAATAGACATCCCTTGAGAATATCATTGAACACAATTAACCAGCTGAGCAGTGAAAGTTATCTAGAATCGAGTTTTACCAATATCTGGGGATAATGAATCATGACATCCCTACATCCAACAGGGTGTTTGCAACTAATAACACTCTTTACCCAAATACCAGCCGATTACCATGCTGACATTATGATGTAACCTGTGAATTCACTGTGTGGTAAAATTTGAGGGCAGCCATCTTGTAGTATGTGTTTTGTCAACCTTTTAGTCCCTCTTCAGTGTTTGAGTCTGTAGTCTTAAACCCGGATATCGAGCTCCGCCCGTAACCAGGAGCGGAGTCAGCACAAGGACGGAAAGCCTGTCCATGCGGGTAAGAACCCTTGGTGCAACACGGCGTCTTACCGGTAAGAAGTCTGAGCGACCTTTGAATAACAGTATGTATATTTTGTAGCAAAGACCGCGCACCGCGACTCTGCACTCCTGCTGAAGCTGAAAAACCAAACCGATTAAGGTACTTTTCACGAATAACTGCTAAGTTGTGTGTTTGCGTATCAGTTTCAGCGCGCACATTAAGATCAATGTACTGGGTTTATCATTGACGCTGATATACTTCAATGAATGTCTTGATATACTACCTGCGCCCGGCCCAACCCCCCCCCCCCCCCCCCCCGCATTTGCCTCATTAGCTCTAAGGCTTCTTCATACACGCCCGGCAACCCGCTGGAGTTTGGGCCTCTATGTATTGAAAATAAAGCGATGAGACAACGCTTTAGCGACAAGTGGCCAGCAACTGCATTACCTATTATAACCTGAATGCGATACTCTAATTGTCCCGTGCTTAAACCTAATCTCCCTCCATTCCCTTCCTATCCTGCGCAAGTTTATGTATTCTGAGCCAGATACATATTATATTTTGACACTAGTAATTCTAGTTTGTGCTTTTTACGCAACAGTACAATGCCTAATCACCTACACTGTATACTCTCAATGTGGTATTTTGTGTCCCCCTTCTATAGGTGAAAATTCAGCTTAAAAAAGCTAAATAGGACCCAACACTAGTTGTGTGAGTACCTTTTGCATGTTGTTTGTTTGTTTACTGTCCTGACGAAAGCTCTCTAGACCCGGCTGGGCCAATAGAGCTGAAACATGTCGACACCTCCATATACTGATAGATATATGGTAATCCAGTAACTTGATTATACCTTATATATCGTTAACTTTTAACACCGTGTCAACCTATTTTCATTAAAAAAAAAACTTTGGTGACACACTGTTTTTAGTGTAAAAGAATTTTTTTCCCCCTTTTTCCCTTATGATTTCTGGACACTTCTACCTGAACCAGAGGTAGCCTCGGGTGAGGCAGGCATACCGCACGTTATTTGACAACCCTATGACTATGCCAAGATCTCTGGCGGGGCGGAAAAAAGATATACCGCAACGATCTAGACCAGGTGTTCTATGAGGGTTGTCAATACTTAATCATCCTTCTGACTACACATGAAGAATGAACCCTGTCACTTGGTCTTGCTGAACCTCTCCGCTGACTTCGATGCGGTTGACCATCCTACCCTAATCCACACCCTGGAGTCTAACTGGATTCACCAGCAGTGTCTTTCACTGGTTCTCCTCTTACCTTTCTAACCAACTCCAGTTTGTTCACCTCCAGATCTCAGAAGGTGCCACCTGAGGAACCCCCTATGGCTCCATAGTGTTGTAGTTCTATCTAGGACCCTAATTCGATATTCCTAATTTATGCCCTTATGTGGTTATAATACATAATATCCCTATAAAGGCATAAGAATCATATCCATATTTAGTCATAGCCCATGCTGCCCAAATTAAGCAAGGCTACTTCCCCAGGCTCTTAGAAAGTACGAGTTCTGTAAACAAACCAAACCTCCAGCAACCTGGGAATTCCCCATTGCTTCTGTTTTGATTTCGTCCTAGAACTCCTGTGAGCACTCTAAGAACGGCCAGTTCTTAGTGACATCTTCATTGACGTCTTATTTCCAACCTTGCGTCAAAACCCGACACCTTTCAGGTATAAATATACCAACGTTGCCTTAAGCAAACACACGGTGGTGGTTTTGGAGCAGAGCGGCTATTTACTTGCCCGAGAGCCCAGCTGATGCGAGAGCCCACGGACGCCGCCCCTCCTCTTTGACGCACTGAAAGAGACGCTGTCTTTTCTCCTGCCGAGAAATCCAGCTCCGCTGTTTCCAGATACCCTCGCGGGTTACTGGGATATCGAGTCCTGAGAGAGAGATACCAGACCTCCTGCTTTCTAACACCCAGGTACGGAGCTGACTAAACCCTTAAGAGAATTCTTGATTCAGATTCCTTGGCAAAACCAACTTAACTTAAACTGCTACTTACTCCTTCCCACGTATTAGGCTTAGGTCAGGTACACCGGGGTAGGCGTAGATTAGAAGCACCAGTTGAGTACGTTGGTCAATGTATATTTGTATGTATATATTTTATCTATTTTAAAGAAATATATGGCTAAGAAACCATATCAATGCTTTTACAGTATTATTTTATAATACTCCTTTTACTGTACGCACTTTACTTTATGCTAAGTATTGCAATTGTGGCAATTCATTTCTCTTGTATGAGAAAGGAGACTGCTCAATAAATACCACCTTTTATTGAAAACGCCCGTCTCTTTTCTCTACACTCAGGTGAAACTAAGTATGGACACTTGACTGAGTGAAATAGCGGTCTATTGTTTTCACACGACTCTAGAGATACACTCTTATTCTGAGGGAGCAAAGTTGTCATGTTTTATGGTTGTCAGAAGCTAATCCCTTCTTGTCTGTCCAGGGAGGTTAAACTCCTCCTCGTTTATTCGAGAGTTTCTAGTGACCTCTGAGCTAGCTGGCAAACCTTAAGTCTAATATAGTTAGTAGAGACCTAGTCGACCTCAGTCCTAATGCGCAGAGCCTATTGGGAATATAGGAACGACACTACATGGCGCCCAACGTTTGGTAAGGCGATAAATCTAATGCAAGACGTTAGAGTAACTCAGTCGTGCTTTTTCACACACAACCCTTTTCCCATAAATACTCCAAAAGACGTCTGGAGTGGGTAAAAGGTTAAAATCCGCCGGAACTTAGTAGGAAGAGATTCCTATGTATAGTTTTTGGTTTAGTCAACGTTGAAGGATACAGTGTTCCAAAATATTGTTCACCTAATCGTTGTTTCCTTGAAACCTGATCTGCAACAACAACCTTTCTGTTAGTAAAAATGACGGAAAGTGAAGACGAAAGGAAGACAGCTAGAATAGCAGCTCGGCTCCTACCGGATGACACAAGTCTCCAAGAAAATGACCCGAGTGTTATAATCATTCCGGTCAACATAAGAAAAACTATAACTCTTAAACTTATAGAAAATGGACTGACACCAAGAGGTGGTATATTCATATTCGTGATAGAGGCCCATGAATATCGGCAGACAGAGGTATTCTATTCATGGATAAACTTTCCAGCAGCAAACGCTGTAACACACAAATTCCACTATTACAAAATAGAGGAACCTCCGGATGAATACACTCCTTTTGAGGAGATTGAAATCCCACTAAATTACCAAGAGCACCTGCTCTGGTTTAAAGGCGCCCTAAAACATAACAATCACATCACCAGGCTCGGTCCACTAGTTAGACCAGGAGCAACGTGGCCGGTTCTAGCCAGCTACACACCACACCCCGACATTGATACAATGACAGACCGGGAACTTTTAGCTCAGCTAAAACAGCTAATTAAAATACATAGATAATTAGTCCAATATGTAATGCGGACGTCAACAGTCCAACCAGCAATTAACATTCCACAGCTGACCCCTCATCAGGGGAACACAAACAAAATAACACCACAGAACACACAATCCTGTCTTGGTAAAACACCCGCAAAACGGGAACAAATTCCATTCTGGTTAGCACAAAAAAATCACTCTAATAGAGGCAGTATTTCCAGATACTACACCTACTGAGAAACACAGAATTCTGACTATCTGTCTTCCAATGGGGATCGCACCACATGTGGAGGACTGTGACACTTGGGGCACAGTCTTTGCTTCCATTTACACAAAAGCACATGGTGTTCCGTCCATGGCGGTAATACCAGTTGTACTAAGACAGATTCAAAATGAATACGGTCCAGAACCTGCTTTAACTCTGGGTATGAAATTACTGAAAGACTTCAAGCAGGTCTCGGCTATATTATTAGCCAACATAAAAGGAGAAGCAGCATCTGTGGCGATCCACCAGAAATTGAAAGAAACAGATATAGCAGAACAGCCATTTGAACTTGCCAGAATCATAGAAAAATCCTATGAAGAACTAGGTAGAGATAGTTTGGGTGGGAAACCAGTAAAACCCCAACTAACTGAAAATCCTGAAAAAATATTTATTAAAAATCTAAACACTCCAAAAAAGAGTTGGGATGGAAATAAACAATCCACTCCCAAAGAAAAAAGATTCCAGTCCAGAGGAAGGTCTCCTCAAAGAAGAGAAAGATCTGACTGAGGAAACAAGTCTCCCTAGAGGGAGCCCTCTGAGAAAAGATACAACCTTAGAAATAGGGATAATCTGAAAAAACCTGATAGATATCAAGATATTGATACACGTCCCTCTCGATCTTTTTCAGACTTCCTTGCAGAAATCGGAAAGAAGAGGACGGTCCGAACACAGGGAAGAGCACGTCAAGTCCAAAGACAAGGAACCTGCTCAACAAAGTAAAAAGTTACAATTTTCAAGAAAGAAGGTAGCCAGTATTAAAATAATTAAACATGCCGAGGATACTGAGAACACAACTGAAAAATGGAGAGTGGGCCCAGACAATGCTAGACAGCGCAGCAGAAGTGACCATAGCTCGCAAGATCTTGATGAATCTTCGGGAGACAGTGGACATGAATGAATACATTCAGGTGGAAACTGCAGATACCAGAGTTAGCAAACCTCATAAAATATACAAGATAACTTTACGTATAGAGGGAGATAAGACCAGGAATGTAAGAGGTCTCTTTTGGGATAATCTTTCGAAAGGCTATGACATCCTTTTAGCTGAGAAAGACTGGCCCCCAGAGTTTGTCAGGGAGTGCCCTCATGGCGAAGAAATGATTATGCCTGCCTTCTCAAATCATATTCCAATTCGTAGAAAATATACATATGCAAGAAAATGGGCAGTAGCCCAAGCTCCTGCATTATACAACAATCATGTAGGATGGGATGAGGACTCGCCTCCTCATAAAATCCAGTTAAAATGTCAACCTACTGCACAAAGGCATTACCCAATTAAACAAGAAGCTAAAAAACAAGTCGGGAGATCTTAGATCAACTTGAATACCAAGGGGTGATTGAAACATGCATCTCTCGAATGAACAATCCTTTGTTTCCTGTCTCCAAGCCAGACGATTCATATCGTCTAGTTTTGGACTACAGACATCTTAACTCATGTTGCAAAACATTTGCAGTACAAAACTCACACAGTGCGGCACTAATGAATAACATTGTGCGCAAAAAATACAAAACGACATTAGACATCTCGAATAGATTCTTTTGTCAAAACATTGCACCTGAAAGTAGGTACTTGACCGCTTTCTCAATAATTGGGTCGCAGAAACATTTCTGTCGACTCCCACAGGGATTCAAGAATAGCCCAGGATTATTCTCAGCAAGAGTAACAGAGTTACTACAAATATATGATGATGAGGCATTATCCTGTGTCGATGAAATCTATCTAACAGATGATGACCTGGATACTCACTTGAAAAGAGTAAACACCATAATACTTGGTTTTGCAGCTGAGGGTTACAAATTCAACTTTAAAAAGTCACGAATTGGCCATCTAACAGTCCTGTTTTTAGGATATGAATTATCAAGTGAAGGCAAAAGCCTAGCAGACAACTTCTTCGAGAAGTGCGCTGTACTCCAAGCACCAAAAACGCTGAAGAACTTACAATCAATACTAGGTTTCCTGAATTTCGGAAGAACATACATTCTAAATTATGCGGAGAGGGTTAAACCTCTCTATGAATTAATAAAAGCTGATTTTAAACCAATCAATTGGACTCAAACACACAGAAATTTTAAGATCATTGCAAGCAGACATGTTAGCTAAAACAAAATTGCAAACACGCGAAAACATACGCAACCTTGTAATCCGAGTCATCCCAGGAAGATGCGGATCCACGTACCTGACCTCTAATGAGGGAGAAACTGTACCAATAGCGTACAAATCACACTTGTACACACAAGCTGAAATGAAATTCAGTTCTACTGAAAAAATTCTAACTGCGGTTCAGACTGCTGTAGCAAAAGAGAGCCCTAGCACAAGGTAAACGAATAATAATCTTTACACCAGTACCTGCTCTAGAGGCAGTAACAAAAGCAAGCATTCCAAATGCCAAAGCACTACATCCAAGATGGATACAATGGGTTAATTCTCTTGCTGCAAATTGATCGTAATTTAAAAACACAAGAATTTCTACAATATGAATGTCCTCTGCCAACCGAAATCCTGCCTCTGGAACATTACGGCTGTATAATATATACAGACGGATCAGCACAGCCCGCAGTTGGGGGTAAACAAACTTATAGTGCTGCGTGTGCGATTGTTAAAGGTATTGGCACAAAGGAAAATTTAGACCATTGGTCACTAAAACGCAATCTCTAGGAGACTGTACAGCTCAGCGAGCTGAACTACTAGCATTTAAGATGGCGCTTGAAAATACCGATCGCGAATTCCCCACACTAATAGTGTGCGATTCATATTACTGCGTTCAATCTTATAATTAATACTTGCAGAACTGGGTTCAAAACGGTTTCAAAGATGCAAAAGGTGGCACAATCAAGCATAAAACGCTTTGGGAACAAGTAGTTCTTTTACAGAAAGAACTACGAAAGACTCACGTGATACATACACTGAGTCATCAACGTGATGGCGTTCACGTTGCGGGGAATTCATTGGCTGATGAGGGCGCTAAGGCAGCTGTACAAACTGCTTCCGTAGCTGCTATCACCCGGTCAAAAACAAAAATAGACAGCGATATAATGCAAGCTGTCAGTGCTACGGTAAAAGATGATATAAAATCACTCCCGAAAGGCTTTCCAGTAAAGTACTCGTACATAACTGATGCGAATAATGTTCCATTTGCTTGAATCCCTGGAGTGGGGGATAGGGCAATTCCAAACATGGAACACCGGTTAGGACTAATTACTGCGGCACACGAAGGGCTTGCTTCTGCACACGCTGGTGTTTCCGCCACAATATCGTTATTAAAACAGAGATATTGGTGGCCGCGCATGAGAATACAAATAGGAACTATGTTCTAGAATGCCAAATATGCCAAAGAATGAAAGTATCAACAGTGAAACGACCAGCACAGACGCCCCTTCTAATCTCAGATAAACTATTAGCATGTGTTTACCTGGACCACTGTGGTCCCTTACAAAGGGATGGCAACTATAAATATATCATGGTCGCAGTGGATTCCTGCACTAGATTCTTATGGATGTGGCACCAGTGCTCGGCTGACGCCAGAACTGTTATAAAAGATTTGCGAGTCTTTATCGGCACATACGCAATTGGCATGCTACATTCTGACCAGGGTCCTGCTTTTAGCTCTCGAGCTTATAAGGAGGCCATGACCAGCATGGGCATTGCATTGCGGTACTCTTGTCCCTTCCATCCTGAGGGAAATGGGATTGTGGAAAGAAAAATCCGGGACATAAAGCAATCTATAACGGCAAGGGTATTGGGTTCGGGTGATGGTTGGGTCCAACATTTAACAAGTGTCCAACGTAGTCTTAATAATCTGCCAAGAAATTCTCTGAAAGGTTTCAGTCCGTACAAACTATTGTTCGGGACTAGAATGCATATTCAGGACCTCGATAGTCAGACTTCAGTGGTAGAAGAAAAATGCTTTGATATCAAAGATAGTTTGGCTATTTTACAGGACTTAAATGAAACAAGAAAAGGCCTGAGCATCGTAAAGTTAAAACAGCAGCCAACAGCCACTGAAGATAAACCACCTGTCCCAGCAAGGCCTGTCTGGATTCCAAAGATTGGGAATCTGGTCAGAGAAAAGATCGCGGTGAAGAAGGAATTTGGGCCTTCTTACAGAAAAGCAGTACCTGTCTTAGCTGTCAGCGGAACAAGATCAGTTGTACTACCGCCCCTTGCTGGTAAAAAGGAGAACCGAGTTGTATCCATCGGCCTGGTAAAACCACAATCATGTGGCCAATAATAAGTAGTAGGCCCAGTTGACTCCCAAGAAATAGCAGAGTATCAAAACTTGCTACAATACAAGAGGTTCAAACTGAGAGACTAATCACATTTGATAAACCTGCAGTGAATAAAAAAGGACTATGCAACAATGCCATGGAACTTGTGCCTCTTGAAACCCAAATTGCAACAGTTTGACAAGAAATACCAGTCTACAACGATGTAGCCTCCGACTATGCTAGTGAAAAAAAAAATGCAAAAGCAACTGAAAATCCGAATGCAATTCCAACAATTGACAGAACTGCATCTGGCTACTTCCTCAATTTCGATAACTTTTCTGAAGATCCAAGCAAACCGGAAGAAACGCCAGCAACAAAAACTTTTAAATACAAAATAACTGAACTTCTTCTACATCAACTCAAAGAAACCTATCTGATTTCTCCATGGATTGAATTTTGGATTGTGTTAGGTGTACTTTTCCTCCTGCTTTGGCTCATCATGGTTCTTTGTTTGGGAAATTTCATTGAAGGAAAATACCGTACAATGGACACAGCAAGTCAGAACATCAACTTGGTCCTAAAGCCTCACAAGTCATCTCACATCGAGAAAAGAGAACCATCCTCAGTGAATGTCACAGCCAATCTAATACCCGGTGGGGTAGCATGGGACAAAACGGATTATGAAATCTATGGCCCGGTTGAGCTCTTGAAATATCCACATCATTTCAAGGTTTCGTTAAGTGACTTTGTAAAACCAAGTACATTCTCTGATGATTGGGACTTTAAAAGTATTAATGATATGATGTCAGATTTAGTAATGTCAGCAAAATTTACAGAACATGATTACTTACAGGGTTCATCAAATATGAAGAAATGTATTGTTATAATCACTTTGCACATTACTATTTGCATAAATCTGCTCAACCTAGAAATGTTTTTAATTATAATCAATGGGAACATTGTGCAACTCCACCTCAAAGCAGTTCGAAAACATTTTACGAGAAATTCCCATACTGCTCAGGGTTTAACACAAGTGATGCAGAAACGTTTTATTTCAAACCGTTAAATAAGACAGGGGTAAAAACAATGCTGACTAATACTAAATTGATCTATTCGGAAACATTTTATGAAAAAATGATTACATTTGGTTTTGAATTCTGGAAAAACATTGAAACAAAAACCATCTGGGGTACCAAAGATTGGCAGGTCCAAGGTCTAGAAGCATTATTTAGAGCCTGCATGATCCCAGAACAAATAATATTCTTGAATGATACCATTCAACCGACAACCTGTCTTGGCCTAGCCAAGATAAAAGATTTAAACAAACCGTCTATTCCAAAGCCAACACCTGACAGTAATAGCACTACAGATGTTGAGATAGACGTATCCCATATCTTTAACCAAAACCGAACACATCCTGATTGGAAAAAATGGTTGATCTGGCCCACAGACACAAATAGCTGTCAAGATAGATTCCTGATCAAATTACAGGGGTTAAAACTGAACAGGCCAGACCCAAGTTACTCCCAGAGACAACATCCAGGGATAGTAACAACATACAGTGTAGGGAAACTCTGCCTCGAATGGCTACAGAAATCCACACTGGCTGAAATTAAGCAACACTTGACTTTACTTAAAGACGGTGCTGACTTGAGTGATTTCATAATGGGACCACGCAAACAGCGTCAAAAACGTTTCATAGCGGCCGGTATTTACACTGCGTACAACGAAGCTTGGAAAGTAATGCAAATTGAAACAGCAGAAAAAATACGAGGAATTGATCGTATTAATTTGGAAAAATCACTTTCTGTTGTGGACAATGGGTTAATGACTCTGTCCTCCAGAATATATTCACTGGACAGTATTGTATCCTCTGCTATTGATATAATAGAGCAGGACTTGCTAATGTTACAACACGGTCAGTCCCAATTACGTTCTATTGTACAGCTTGGCTGGACGTTGCAAAATCTGCATTCAGGCTACGTGCCCTGACGTTTAATCAACACAACGTCATTATTCTTTATCTTTAACCTTACTGATACACAAATCAGTTTGGCACAAAAAGGAGCAGACTATACGATTCTGAGCAATGAAAAACTTGAGAGATTACCATCGACAATGTCAGAAAGACCTGTCATTGAATGGATAATACACGGAATAATTACAGTTCCGATAACAATTTACCAATTTAAATACTGCCAGGAGTATATACCAGCGGGCCAGTATGAAAGGTTGGGTAAAGGGTACATCAAGTCATCATGGAAATTACCTTATACACGCACATGTTACAGTGAAAAGAAACAATGTATTCCTTAGTGGTAATAATTGTAAACGATCACTAAGCGGTATACTTCTGTGTCAAGGTATTAACCTGCATGGGGCCTGTGAGGGGACTTCAAATAACCTTTCATGTCACCAGCACGGCACACCTGCAACACGAATAGAGCCATTCTTTAGACGGCTTTCTAATGGGAGCTATATTCTAATAGTGGACCACAGCTGTTGTGGCATGGTGCCAGGGAAAGCCTATTTTGTCAGCGTGAGTTCCATGGTCACTTGCTGTGTGCAAGTATTGTATCCAAACAGCACTCCAGATACGGAGGCAACAATTTGGCCTTCTTTGAATATCTCTTCTATTCAAATTGATACTTTAAGCAGAATAAAGTCTGTCCTTTTACAGACAACTGTGCCCTTAACGTCATCAAATGAAACGTATGATCTGCAAGTTGCAAGGACAACGGCAGATACATAGCCTTTTATCACCAAATTGCCCCGTGCATTTCACAGAAATGCTAAGCCAAATCCTAAATGTCAGATACCAGTGGCATCCCACATGTATTTAAGACAATTTTTTCGGGACTGTTAACACCCTTCGAAACAGTTCTGGGCATTTTTCCATTCGGTCTTTGGTGGCCTACCACTTCTTTTGGGACTCTTAGCAGGAATTTTGTTTTTGATCCTTCTGCTCCGATATGGCAAGCCAAGTCAGACAAGACTCCGGCAACAATGGAAGAAACGATCCTAGCTATACGCTATCAGGACCGCATAACTAAAGTCCTTGGATTAGTCTGGCTAAGAGATCTGAATATGACCTGGTTTCTTTCATTCAGACCCATCTGGCAGAATTGCATCTTACCTGTGCTTCGATGTATGCTATGCGGAGAAGAATGTGTGTTGGACGTCTGTCTTACACTACCATCAGCAGTACCATTGGATACAGATACTTTGCTAAGCTCATGCATCGTGTTGTCCCCAGCGGCTACCCATTCTGATGACGGCATTCGTTGAGACTTCACCACTACGATTAGGGGGTAGTGAAGTATGAGGTGAGAGCAGCATCACCCAGGTACGACCTTCTGTGAGCATTGCTGATCCTGACATCGATGATAGCAATCATTCTCACGACTGTACTGTTGCAGCATTTTCCAACTTGGTCGAACTTTCACCTGAAGCGGTAAACTGCTTTTTTGAAAGTCTGTCTGAAATGATGTTCTCCCCTGAACAGAAAGAATAACTTTTTAAGCAACGAGCACACAGCGTTCCCTGAACTCTGAATTCGGCCTTCAGCTTTGATAAACAAAAGCTACTGAAAACATTTGGAACTGTTTTTTCCCCTGAAAGCGAAATTATTTTTTCTCACTTCCAAAATATTTACTTTTTTTAGGCACAGGTACTCTGCTTTAAGTGGAACTATTCTTAGAGAACAGAGCTTCTATTTTAGGAACTCTAGAGACAATATTTTACCTCAGCCTCTAGCACATGTACAGCATTCTGTATTAATATGTGATGGAATGGTCTCGACCTTCTCTTCTGTATTAAGAGCCATTTCATGTGTAATTTTGGCAAATCATTCAGCTGATAATTATATGCAATCCTTTTTTCTGAATGATAACACTGCTTGAAAAGCTTACAGTACCAATACTCAATTTCGTGTATGACCACATACCATTTCAATATGCATTTTATGTATTTTGGGGTGGGTTGGAAAACACCTGCACCATTATGTTTACTATTGCTTAGTTTTAAGTAATGAGGGACATTAGATCGTGGAGTGGGTGTTGTAGTTCTATCTAGGACCCTAATTCTATATTCCTGATTTATGCCCTTATGTGGTTATAATAAATAATATCCCTATAAAGGCATAAGAATCATATCCATATTTAGTCATAGCCCAGGCTGCCCAAATTATGCAAGGCTACTTCCCCAGGCTCCTGGAAAGTACAACAAGTTCTGTAAACAAACCAAACCTCCAGCAACCTGGGAATTCCCCATTGCTTCTGTTTTGATTTCGTCCTAGAACTCCTGTGAGCACTCTAAGAACGGCCAGTTCTTGGTGACATCTTCATTGACTTCTTATGTCCAACCTTACGTCAAAACCCGGCACCTTTCAGGTATAAATATACCAACGTTGCCTTAAGCAAACACACGGTGGTGGTTTTGGAGCAGAGCGATTATCTACTTGCCCGAGAGCCCAGCTGATGCGAGAGCCCACGGACGCCGCCCCTCCTCTTTGACGCACCAAGAGGGACGCTGTCTTTTCTCCTGCAGAGAAATCCAGCTCCGGTGTTTCCAGATACCCTCGCGGGTTACTGGGATATCGATTCCTGAGAGAGAGATACCAGACCTCCTGCTTTCTAACACCCAGGTACGGAGCTGACTAAACCCTTAAGAGAATTCTTGATTCAGATTCCTTGGCAAAACCAACTTAACTTAAACTGCTACTTACTCCTTCCCACGTATTAGGCTTAGGTCAGGTACACCGGGGTAGGCGTAGATTAGAAGCACCAGTTGAGTACATTAGTAAATGTATATATTTTATCTATTTTAAAGAAACATATGGCTAAGAAACCATATCAATGCTTTTACAGTATTATTTCATAATACTCCTTTTACTGTACGCACTTTACTTTATGCTAAGTATTGCAATTGTGGCAATTCATTTCTCTTGTATGAGAAAGGAGACTGCTCAATAAATAACACCTTTTATTGAAAACGCCCGTCTCTCTTTTCTCTGCACTCTGGTGAAACTAAGTATGCACACTTGACTGAGTAAAAAAGCTGTCTATTGTTTTCACACGACGCTAGAGATACACTCTTATTCTGAGGGAGCAAAGTTGTCATGTTATATGGTTGTCAGAAGCTAATCCCTTCTTGTCTATCCAGGGAGGTTAAACTCCTCGTTTATTCGGAAAGTTTCTAGTGACCTCTAAGCTAGCTGGCAAACCTTAAGTCTAATATAGTTAGTAGAGACCTAGTCGACCTCAGTCCTACGTCTACACTGCTGAATATATTATTCCAATGCGCAGAGCCAATTGGGAATATAGGAACTACACTACAATAGTGTCCCCTGCCATCTTCATCCTCTACCCTGGAACCCCTTGGGACTCTGCTCCAACAGCATCAAAATTCACCAATATGCTGATGCTAGACAACTGTACTTGATAGTATTCTCTTCTCCAGACTACCAATAACTCAAACAAGCCCTTTTACTGACATGCTCTCGCAGTTCACATACTTTTTTGTTTAAATCATCATGAATTTAGAAAGTTAATTAAAAATGAACTTTTAGGTAATGTTTCTGTGCCTGTGGCCTGTTATCCGAAGGCTTCTGCGCCAAGGTAACCCTTCGGTGCTGAGTTGTGCGCAATGTACATGACCATAACGTAACATTACATGCATTTAATCGAGGTTCTAGTGCCTGCCTGTAGTTCAACCCCATCAAACCAGAATACCTGTTACTTGGTAAGAACCAAGCAAGAATTAATACAAACATTTCTCAGCACTCTGAACCCTAATGAATTTGAACCCCAGCTTCGTCACTTGCATTCCTCCTTGACATCAACCTCTCACAAGAATACATTGCCAGAGAACAGGGTGCCTGGTACGTTTTCACTTTTTTTTTAAAGGAAAATAAACTGTTTCTTTCAGCAAGAGGCTCCAGAACTGCTATTTTGGTATTGGCAGTCTTGGATGGCATTGAGGAGGGTGTTACAAGACCCTCCAAGAATGATCATTTGTCCTTTTCCCCACCCGAAGAGCATCCTACTCAGTGCTGCTCATTGCGTCCAGGTACTGAAGAAATTACGGCAACCCTTCTTGAAGGAACACCATGGTCTTGCTTGTCGGCCTGCACCTTCTTCAAAACCAGTTGCATCGTTTACAAAGCCATCACCACATGCGACACTGCTGTTCTTGCAGACAACTCACCATTTCTGGTCACTCCCAGCACACCTGCAGCCAGAACACCATGAGCCTTGAGGCTAAAGTGTGAAAAGTCAAACCAGGCAGCAGGCTTCTACCATCCATGCACACAGTGCCTGCTCACCCCTGAGGCGGAAGCCGGGGGCTCTATTTTCTTTCCTTTACTTTTAAAAAACTGTTGACTGCATTGTTCTTATTTGCGCCGTTCCTACTGCAAGCAGATTTACTTACTTGCAGTGGAATTTTAAAAGACTCGTGGAGCTCGCAAAACCTCCAACCCCGATCCCCTGCGCAGCCAAGTAGGTGCTGACGCTGAGGGACAGGGACAGGGGCTCACTGCCGATCACAGCCGCCATCTTGAGAGGACAAAGGGGTTGCAGTCTAGCTGCAGGACGCCTCCCACCCTCCTCTGCACCGCATAAATATCATATGTCTCTACGTCCGCGCAGCGGGCGTGCCAAAGGCAAGCCCGTCTGCACGCGCCCGACCGGGACCAGGGGCCACCCCCCTGCCCATTTTTCGAGACAGAGGTTGATATATAACAGGGACTCCCTGCACCAACTGCGACCCCCTACATTAGCAAGCTGCTGCCACCATTTCCACCCCTTGGAGACCCCCCCATCTCTGCCCTCATTGTAAGATTGATCTAATTAACCCATCGACTCAGCCGGATTTAAAGGAATACCATAAGCTTCTTCTTAACTGTAGGTCCCTTCCAAAACACAGCCTAGAAATATCTTTGCTGTTGGATGAGCATATTCCGGATGTAGTCTTTTTGACTGAGACCTGGTTGACCCAAGACTCCCAGCCCGACCTGGTGCAAGCCCTTATTCCTGGCTATCAGATAGCCCGTTTAGATCGTCCTCAGGGCAAAGGCGGAGGGCTTGCTATCATATATAAGGACATCTATACATGTCGTTGTTTGACGGAGTCTATTGCTGATTGTGAGAGTCTGCCTTTTGTTATTGAACTCTCTCCCAATAAGTTTCTCTGTCATTCTTATTTACTGCCCCCCTGGATCTATAAAACCATTTCAAACAGCTCTTTTCCTCTGTCGTGGCAGAATTGGTTACATCTCCTTTAAATGTTACACTACTCTGAGATTTTAACATCCATTTTGACAACATCTTAGACACCACTGCCATAGAAATGACAGCCAGCTTCGCTGCAATCCAATTAGAGCAACTTGTTCCATGCTCAACACATATTAAAGGTCATCTTTTAGATCCAGTATTCAGCAACTGTGAACACCTTAAAGTGGGCACTATCAGCCGCCTCCCCTGGACCGATCATTTCTTGATCCCTTTTACTTGGACTACATCTAAATCTCCGTCTATCATCTCCCTCCCACGAAAAACTCGAAACTGGTCTAAACTCAGCATAGACAACTGGACCAATACTCTCATCGCCACCAGTCCCTCACTTTCCTGTGACCCCTGCACTAATAATAACCTATTTAACAACTGGATCACAAGTTCCTTGAATTCTACACTCCCTCTCCGTACCTCTGGCACAAAAAGGCAGCAAAAAACAGCGCCCTGGTATTCAGAAGAGCTCAAGGGAAAAAAAGTCTCTAAGAGATTAGAAAGAAAGTGGCGTATGACTTCACTCTACGGGCAAAGCCATCTATAGGGAAGCCATTGGGACCTATAAATCCGAAATAAAAATCACACCATCAGCTTACTATACTGAAAAGATTAGGTCGGCTAAGTCCAAGCCCAAAGAGATCTACCGGATAGTAAAAACTCTGACTAGGCTGCCATCTCCCTTGACGGGCAATGACAATTCACCCTCCTGATGTGACGAATTGGCTAACTCTTTCTTTCTTAAAGTAAATACAATCTATCTCGATCTCTCCTTTTCAGACGCAGATGTATAATTGCCTACCCAAAGATCTGACTTGTCTATAGAAATAGAAGTTCCCCCCCAAAACAATCTGGTTCATTTTCCTCTGCTGCACCTTGACACTCTCGAGCCCTTAATTCGTCAAATAAAATCTGGCTCCCCCTGTGACCCTGCTCCCCCAGGCATGCTGATCTTAGCCGATAGTCATTCTCCCCACACTTATGGAGTTGTTGAACTCTTCCATAGCGAGTGGGATAGTGCCACCGGCCTGGAAGCAAGCCATGGTTCGAGCTTTGCTGAAGAAACCCGCTCTTGATCCGATGAATCTTAATAACTATCGTCCGATATTACTTCTTCCCTGGACAACCAAGATCCTCGAGAAACACATTAACACCGTTTTAACTCAGTTCCTCGAGCGCAACCATCTGCTTGACGTATCCCAGACAGGCTTCCGCCCCAAACATGGGACGGAGACTGCCTTGTTGGCTGTGACAGAAGAAACAAGGCGGATCCTGGATCAGGGAGGATCAGTGGCAGTGATCCTCCTTGATCTGAGCGCTGCCTTTGATATGGTAAATCATAAAATTCTCCTAAACAGTCTCCTTGACCTGGGAATATCAGGAGAAGCCTTGGCTTGGCTCAAGTCCTTCTTAAGTAATCGAACTTTCCAGGTCTTTGAAGGTACATCGGTCTCTTCAAGCAAGCCTTTGGGCTGTGGGGTACCGCAGGGCTCTTCACTGAGCCCCACGCTCTTTAATGCATACATGAGACCGCTGGCGGGGATTGTTCGTCCACATGGTATTAACATCATTACCTATGCGGACAACACCCAGCTAGTGGTCTCCCTTGTGCAAAAGAGCAGCCCACAACCACAGCCCAACTTAACAACATGCCTGGAACAGGTCAAGAGCTGGATGACTAAGTCCTGTTTGAAGCTCTATGACGATAAAACGGAGCTTATGCTCTTGGGCCCTTCAGCCCATTCTACTTTGGAGCTGCTATGGCCTATGAGCATGGGCGCAGCCCCTACCCCCAGAGACAACATCAAAAGTCTGGGGTGTGGATGGATAAATCATTGACCTTCGACATACAGGCAACCAAAGTGTCAGCGACCTGCTTTGGCCTCCTCAGGATGATAAAAAGAATTCTTCCACTTCTTCCCTTTGAGGCCAGGCAGATAGTCATACAGGGCCTAATTCAATCTCGCCTTGACTTCAGCAATGCTTTGTACCTGGGGGCGCCTGAGTACACTTTACAAAAACTGCAGCGGACTCAAAATTGTGCAGCTCGCACATTGCTTGGAATGCCTCGTAGAACCTCTATAAAACCTGGCATAAGAGCTTTGCACTGGCTCCCCATTAGGGAGAGAGTCCAGTTTAAATCTATGTGCATCGCCCACCAAGCATATTGGAAATCCGGTCCAGAAATCAGTCACTCTTTGATATCACCCTACCAACCCAATAAAGCTCTCCGTTTATCACACACTTTTTTGGCTAAAAGTCCCTAGGATTCAGAGAGCGAGGGCAGGTGGTCGATCTTTTGCCTACAATGCCTCCAAATTATGGAATGCTCTTCCCCTCCACCTTAGAACTAATTCTAACTTGTTGAGCTTTCGTAAACAGCTCAAGACTTTTCGTTTTTAATTAGTTAGATAATCTTTTGATCTTTCTTCTGAAGGTACTGTTTTAGTCTAGCGCCTGGACGCCTCCGGGCAGCTGTAGCACTTAATAAAGTTGTTTTTCATTTCATTTCATTTCATTTTCATTTCATTTTCACAGGATCTGGAACAACATTTTGTATTTTGTATTAATTGGGGCCATCCCAAAGCAGTTCCCATTTAGCAGAGTTGAAGGGGCACCTTTTTATAAAATAAATTGCACTTCTGCTCCTAGAACCTTTCCCATTGTTTGGTGACTATATGCTTGCTTTTAACCCTGTATAGTGCTATGCTTAGTTTATATATACATATGTGCAACTTTTCCGAAGAGTGTAGCAATGGCAGTTGAAAGCAGTCCTATTTTTGAACTAGCTGAAACAGCTGCTTCTGAAACACTCCCACCTACAATGCCACCAGCTCCTTATGGGCTTGCTCTAGAGATGGGCTTGCTCTAAAAGCAACATTAATGATTTAAATAGTGCTTTCTCTACTTCCTGCTTCATTTTGTAATGTGGACTTTTTATGTTCAGTTTTGCTTGTTTCTGTGGCCCTCTGAACTATACAGCATGCCTGAAAGTGCCATTTTTATGCACCAACAATGGTTCTTGCTGCCACCTCCGTGCTTGAGCTTACTAGATGATTCAGATTGACCGTGTCCCTTCGCCATGGCTAAAGTACAGTGGCTCACCCTGTAGCACTCCCAACCGACCTACACCTTGCTGAATAAGTCTTCTGTATAGTTAGTCTGTGCCACCTGTGGAGTAGAAAATGGAAATGCGCATGGTGTTCGACCACTTCTCACTGATTTTAGCACCAAGGCCGCCACGTGTATTGTATTTTGAATTTACAATGCGCAAAACTGTCACCCTGCAGGTATCCTGGCGCTGCAACTTGCAAAGTTGTCAATAGGCAGAACAGATATCCTGTATGCAGTTTCCAAGAGCTCGAATGACTCAGCCCTAGGGAAGAGCCATGTCTTTAAACTCTTTCTAAATGGGAGTAGTGATTTAGTCTGTCCAACATGCAGGGGGAGGGTGTTCCAGATTCGTGAAGCAGCATGCATATTTATATTGGGCAAGTCTGGACAGCTCATCAAAGATTTTTAATTGCCTTCTTGCTATTGAATTTCAAGGAACCACTAGATTACAGTGCAGATCAGTTGGGTGACAGCCTGTTTTCCATCAAAGGGTGCCTATAGCAGGGAGATCTCATTAGTGTACATGTAACGGGAAACACTGGCGCCAAGATCAGATCCCGTCTGGAATCTACAATAAGTTAACTTGCATGGGGGTGGGGGGTGATAATCTCCCAGGGAGATAGCCTGGTAATTGTTACACATCTCACCCTGACCTATGCAGGGAATCCATTTAGCTCGGGCATTAAGCCTAACCAGGATAGCCCTTGCCTTGTCGTTCTGGAGAACTTCTACAGTTCTTCATACATACACTGTTGTACCTTTAACGTGCTCCGATTCATCACTAGGATACTGGCATAGCCTTTTCAGAGTGCCTGGTAGAAATCGCATGGGCTTTGCACCGCAAGCAGAACTTTGGCTGTGGTGCGGGAAGATTGGAAACATGCCCCAAATGGTAAGGCAAACGTGTAGCTGGAATTAGGCATTGTGTTGCAGAAAAGTAAGTACCTACCATCTTTAGCAATGGTCTGTGTCGTGGGAATATGGGCATAGAAATAGGTTAAAGCTCTCTAATTCAGGTTGCATGGGGTTGCCTCATTTGGACAAGCAATTACAGGTTATTTGCTCATTTGGTAGACCTTTTGCCAGAGGGCAGTGTCCTGGACTATAAAAGGTTACATAGCTCTATATCATTGCAGACCCTGATCTACTATGATCAAAATCTTTTAATGTAAACCCACACAGCACTGCAGACCTCCTGGCTAGGTTTAGCTGTGTTGACCAAGACACTGAGAAGTTGACCCTGGTGTAGATAAGAGAATATCCCACATACATCTAATAAAGCACAAATGGCAGCACTCGCTTCAAAATGGACTCTAAATTTCGAGAGACTGAGTCATTGGTGTTTGGGCGCTAACAGCAGTGAACACAGCAGTGAAAGCTAGAAAGATGCATACTATATTTCTTCATTAAGATCGGTGTACATAAGGTGAAACATGTCTAAATTTCAGAATGGACTAATGTGGTGTAGCAAACTCTGCAGATGTCTAAAAGTATGAGTTGTGGATTATACAACTAATCCAGTGAGTGGTAGTCTGGTAAGCCAGTTAACAATAGTTACTGCTGATGCTGTTGATTTATCAGTTTGACATATGCCAAAATTAGGAAGAAGTTTTTAGTGGCTAAATAAAGACTAGATTGGGCTACAAGAATCCAAAAGCTATCGAACAAACCTGATTGTGCTGGACATTGGCCTTCACTGATGTAGGTTTTTATTTTATTGGTGCTATTCGTTAACTGTGAGCTTGGCTTCAAAGACCAGCTGAGCACCGTACATGATGGCGATTTGTACACCGCTCTGGTACTAGAAGGGTGCTTCAGTACTTACCTAGCCATAAACTGGTAAGATCCACTGGCAAACCAGTGCTTAAGACTTGGAAATTCAGGTCTTAAGAGCATTGCTGAGGTGGGTAGGTCAAACAATCCGTATTTGTAAAGCATCGCTTATCACCAGTGAGGGTTTCCAGGCACTATGCTGCAAAGTCAGTTGAAGACCCAGGTCTTGAATCCCTTCCTGAAATGAATCGGTGAGAAAGACAGGTGGAGGGGGAAGGGTCTTCTAGTACTTGTTGGCGAGGAAGGAGGAGTGTCCACCAGTGGGGCAATGGTGAATACATGTTACCGGAGTGAGGTTGAGGTGAGCAGATGTTTCTGGGTGGTAGACAGAAATTCAGGTGGTGGTTCAAGTAGAGGGTCCTTGGTCATGGAGGACTTTGTAGGTGTGGGTCAGGAGCTTGAATTACCATCTTTTCTGGGTTGGGAGCCAGTGGAGGTCTCAGGAGCTGGGTGATGTGGGTTCTTTTTGGCGGTTTGATCAGTCTGGCAGCTGCATTCTGGATCGTTGTAGTCTTCATGAGTTTGGTGGTGGTGCCTGCATAGTGCTTTGCTGTAGTCCAGTCAGCCCGGTGATGAAGTCCTGCGTAAGTTTCCCTGGTGCTGATGGGGAGCCACTTGAAGAGTTTGTGGAGATCGCATTGATCTGACGTTTCATTGTAACTTCGCTGTTCAGGATGAAGTAGAGCTTTCAAGTGTGGTCTTTTAGAGTGGGGGGGTGGGTCTGGGTTCTGATGCCACTAGGAATCACTCCAGCTGGAGGTGTCTTCCGAAGATCAGCCCTTTAGTTTTGTCCATGTTGAGATTTAGGCAGTACTTAATCCAGGCTGACACATTCCTCATACAGTTGTGGCAGTTGATATTGGTCGTAGTGGGGTCTGCTTTAGAGCAAGAAGACAAGCTGGGTGATGTTGTAGGAGAATGATGTTGTGTGTGCTTACGATGTTTGCAAGTGGTGTCATGTGGATGCTGAATAGGGTTGGACTGAGGGAAGGGATCTGGGTTCGAGTCTCGGTAACGACGCCAAAACCTCCTGTGATTCTGGGCAAATCACTTTAACTCCCCGTGCCTAAAAATGAAAGTGTGTGTCCTCATGTAAAAACTTAACTTGTGCTATGTAAAACGCTCTGATACCTGATTCGGTTCGGGTCTAGTTCGCGCTATATAAAACTCTACAAATTAAAAACAAAAACAAAAAAGGAAGGGAGATAGAATATCTGGGGGCGCCCCCTGAGGATGGAGGCCATTTATTTGTTCAGTGATTCCAATCTGGTGTAGTTGCTCAATGAGTGTGGTGAGAGACTGTCTAGGGCTGCGGCGAGGTAGAGTAGGATCAGGGTGGCTGATTCACTCCTTTGTCAAGTAGGGTGCGGACCGTTGTGCTGATCAAGGCTGTCTTGGTTTTGCGATTGGCTCTGAATCCTGATTGGGAAGGGTCCAGCAGGTTGTTTCTCTCCAGATGTTTGGTGAGTTAGAGGTTGATTGCTTTCTACAGGACTTTGGTGGGAAATGGGAGCAGTTAGATAGGCAATAGTTTTGGAGCTCGGTGGGGTGTGCCGAGGGTCTCTTGAGGAGCAGCTTTACCTCTGCATGTTTTCAGGCATCTGGAAAGGTGGGTGTGGCGATTGAAGTGTTAAGAATGTTGGTGAGCTGGCAACTGATCTTGTCCTTCCCAAGGTTTAAAAGACAGTAGGGACATGTGTCGGTGGGTGCTCCTGAGTGGATAGAGTTCATTAGCGTTTGTGTTCGATCTGCTCAGTTCTATGTGGAGAGCAGGTGGTCTGCATCAGTGGTCAATGGGATCTTGAGGAGGGTCGGTGGTTTGGGGATCAAAGTTTCTGTAGAAGGTTGCTATCTTCTTGTAGAAGCGTTCGGCAGGGGCATTGCAAAGTTCCTAGGAGGAAAGGATCAAGTTTTTGGTGGCTGACTGGCAAGTAAACTCTGACGATGGTAGAGTTCCTTCGTTTTGTTGGCACTGATCTTGATCTGGTGTTAGGGCCTCCTTTTTCGTGGCTTTGAACTGGTGGTGGTATTTGTTGAGGGCCAACTGTGGGTTGTTAAGAAATCTTATTGCAACAGGATAGGTAGCCCACATGGTGAGCATACATTAAAGCTCTACAGTATGGTTTCCTAAAAGTCGCAGGCATTTGTTTTTGGGATGGGTTGCAAAATTCCAAGCAGTAAATAAAGATAACGTTAAATTCTGTATATCTTTTCACATTTGCTGCGCTTTAAAGGCAGGTCAAATGTCGGGCTATGTCTACTGAAAAATTGCTGCTCATTTTTTAATAAGAAATATTTACTGAAACTAGATGTCCACACATTTCTGTGCAATATTGTTTTCAGTAACTGTACTTCCGTGCTAATTTAATTGCCATTTCGAAACTGTGGTCTGTAAATGGCAGTGCATTACCCACGATGCTTTAGTTGCAATTTAGAATTGGCTGCTTTATGTCCATGAAAGCTAGGTAAATCGGCTTGTTATAAACAATTTAAGTCCAGCTAGGGCACTGTATAGAGGCGTGCCCAAGACCGACAGAAGTGGAGGTCCTTTTATTGCTGTCCTACATGCCAATCTGTGTACGGGGCAGTTAGTACTGCTTATGAAATAGCTTTATGAAATAACTTTAATAATAAACAGACCATATCTTTGGCATTGGGTATAGCATTTCCCTGCAGACCAATCTAGACTATGCCTGTTGTCATTGGCTTGTAATCATTACCAACTCAGGCCTGTTGGGCTGAGCATAAGCTTTCCCACAAGACAAGGTGGACGAGTGTCCTCTTTTGCATGGTTAAGCCCCCCCAACATTTTGCCTGACACATTATGCACTTTGACTTGTTGTGCCCTGGGTCCTGGCCAATCAGGATCCCAGGGCCTGTGTTCTTTCCCAAAGCTGTACCTTTGTATGCACGATTGGCACAACCCTGGTCACAGGTAACGCCCTTATAAAATGTATCATAGTTACCAAGGGCTCTGTGACCGGGGAAGGCCTCTAACGGCTGCAGCAACTGTTATGCCACCTTTAGGGACTCTGCACTCTAACAACCACGCATAGCCATTGCAGGCTGCATGCTTTGGTGTAGAGAAAAGGGAAGATTCAACATGGCCCACTTCCCAATGTGCCATGCCTGGGGCATAGGTATGTTGCCCCTCTAGGAGGTTGCACCAGCCCAAAGGTGTGGGTACAGTTGCATGAGCCCTGTATCCCTACAGTGTCTTAAGTTCATTCTTAGACATTTAAAGTGCAGTAAAGCCATAAGAATATATAGTCTTGGAGTTGGTCATTACAAACTCCACAGCTCCATAATGACTTTACTGGGAAGTTTAGTAGCAAACGTCTCAGCAATTTAAACCTACACTGATAGGAGTGTGGGAATTCATTCAAAATGCACACAGAGGGCATCTTGGAGATGCCCCCTGAAAAGCCACAATCCCTGGTGTGGTTAATTAATGGATGCCTGCCATTTGCCAGCACCAGACAGGTTTCTGGATTCTGGGTAGAGCCTGCGCTCTCTGGGTCCAGAGACAAAGCCCATCCTGGGCAGAGGTGTCCTGCCTCCTCCCACAAGATGGGTCTAAGAAAGGGCCGCCCTATGTAAGTTGTCCCAGCCTCTTGCTGCCCCCAGCAACTGTCTCCCACCAGTTCTGACCCCTCACTTTGGACGGGAGACTCAGCGGGGAAAAAAGAATTAGGAGGAGAGGTGTGCCCACCTTTGCCAACTCCCCATCCCTCCGGTGGGCAAGGCGAGGTGATGCACACCTCATTCCCTTCCAACCAATTAGGAAGAGGCTGCACTTGACGACCATGGCCAGAGTTTGAGTGGCCCAGCGGCCCGAAGAGGTCCTCCCAGCAATCCTGGGATCTGGTGATCCTCGACCTCTCAAGCTTCAAGCAGACTCTTGCAAACTCAACCTGAAGTGTCCCCATGACCGGAACTGGTAACCAGCCCCTACGCCAAAGGACACCTCTGCACCTGATTCCAGACAGCCTTGGGAGGCCCGACCAACTGTGTCCAAGCATCCCCCAAGAACCCAACTTACTTCTCCAGCTGGCGGCCGCCTTCAGGAAGCCTCCCTGACTGCTCCTGCAGCATCTTTTTCGAACTGGAGATCTCCATTGAAATGTATAAACAGAAGGAGAGAGTGAGGGATTTTTCACATGTGTGAAAGGAACGTACTCCCAGTCCCCTGGACTTAAATATAGAGAACAGAAGGAGTATCGCCACAAAAACCTTTGAAAGAAGGTTCTGCATGGGATGTGCTTGGAACAAAAGGGATATTATCCTTTCGTTAAAAAAAACCCCTCACTCACCAACCTGGTTGGTGACATGCTTCATCATTGGGGTCCACCCCGACGACCGAATGTCATCAGGGTGTGCTGCGACACCTGAACTACAGTGGAGCTGGGTTTTTTTTTGAGTGATTAGTGCAAAAAGTGGTGTTAAAAATTGTCCTGGTATGATTTTTTGAAAAAACTCTATTCATAAGCAACTGGACAACATTAAAAACAGTAAGAAGATACTGATGGGTGATTATGACCGTGAGGATCTGTGAATGGTCTACATGTTTCAACCTTTACAAGGTAAATACCAGGTTTTCATCAGGACCAGAAAAAAGGAAAATGGATGGTCTACACACACTAACGTGCATCTAATCCTAGATTCCTGGGGCCTAGTTGCAAAAATCGGCAGTAGGCAATATCTCAGACCTAAATTAGGCGAGGAAAAAAGACCTGTGGGAGGAACAAAGGGAAAACAGTCACAAACAAACGTTATTACGTGCCTGTAACGTAGTATCGACTCACATGTCTGCATGCTTTATGCAAATCCCATTCTGAACATACAACAAACAGAATATTGTGCCTAAGACGAATACATACTTGTATTCCGGTAATAAGGTGCCGGTTCGTTGTATGTGAAACGTTTTAGCCCTCTAGGCTCACTCAGACACACTGATCAATATTGGTGTGTGTGGTGGCAGAAAACATATTTTAAGTTTATCAAAAAAAGGGGTCACTCGCACTCCAATATTTTTGGCTGGGTGACTATCAAGACTCACAAAAATAGTTGTGAGCTGGGCGTATATGCATGCAATTGAAGTTGTAACACAGAACAAACAAAACAAACACACAGACTGTCACGAGGAGCGGTTCTTACTCCTATTGCGTGTCTCGAAGGCTTTTTCAGCGAAGAAACATACTCTGTGATATATAAACAGAGAATCAGACCAAGTTCTGACCGGGTCCAGAGCAAGTGTGCCAGAAAATGTACTGACACGTGAAGCAGCGTTGGTAAGCCATTGCTGTTCAAAAGCGAGCGTGAAGTTTATCGGCAGATATTACTTAGTTTCGCCGAGTATCAAGGGCAGTCTACCTACGCGCCTCTCTGGTGTCCCCGCTACAATGGCGTGGAGCCGGCAGTCCGTTAAACAGAACGTGGCTTCTGGGAGTGGGCGGGCTGTGTAAGGCACGTGGTGACCCGTTGCTAAGCTACAATACGGGAATACCGGAACGGCAACCTTGTGTGGACAATAAGGCGCTCCATACGCTAGCAGTGTAAGCGCAGGCAAAAGACCAAAGTGAATAGAATAATTAGCTGGGAGAAAAAACGTTCGGACAGAAAATGTACCGCCGGCGTTTGTATTGAAAGCATACTTAGTGCAGTACGGTGGTCAAAAGAAAAACCATTAGGTCTGACAATGAGCCGCCGAGGTGAGCAATAAAAGGGCATAATTAGCAGGGGCCTCCAAATGATCTTATAAGAATGGTAGCGGGCAGGGAAAGGTGCCTGGGAAGTAGTGTAGGCAAAATTCTGGCTCTACAGTAAAATTACATGCAGGGACCAGAAAGGGAGGGGAACAGAGTGGGTAGTGCTAAAAATTGAGGAGTTGTAGCTGGATGCCTTAGTGCCGGGACACCTCCTCGTGAGGTAGCTGTTCGCGCTTTACAAATATCTGTATTATGACTATATGCAGTGATGAATGCTACTGGGTGGGCAGTATCAGGACAGATACAGATTGTCTCAATGTAGGAAGGGCGTTCAGCTCGTATTTACAGTACAGAGGCCCAAGGTATGTTATCATTGAGTCCTGACAAATGCGTGGATAAACCTATAGATCCAGCGCTGTTCCTTCTCAAACAGGCGTTTCTGTAGGTTGGGTCCTGCTTTTATCTGTTCAATTACAGTCCACACCACATCATTGGGGGTATGGTGTACTTCAAGGAAGTGATCTGTAAGTTTGTGGCACTTTTTTTGGAGCGAATGGTGCTGCGATGTTCGCAGATGCCTTGTTTCACCTTCCTTGTTGTCATCCCAATATGTTGGTTAAATGACAAACTCTACAGTTTCCACACCGGAAATGTCCAGTGATCTCTGGTAGTCCCCAGGCTCTGGTGATTGAATGGTCCTCACTCTGTCTTGTTGCCTTTGGTCTAGTGTTAACCAATGTATCCTTCAGGCTGTGAGATTTTTTAAAAGAAAATGTTTTTTCCCAATGTAAGTTTCCTGTGTTTAGTATGGCCCAGTGTTTGTTTACACTCCTACTCATTTGATTTGAAATGGCATTGAACGTTTTACACATGTCAGTGGTATGGTATTGTCAGTGGTCGTTTTGTTTTCCAAAAGTACTTTTCTGTGCTGATTTCTAGCCCGCTTTTGGCAATTATTGACAATTTTAGTTGGGTGGCCTCTAGCCACCAATTTATCAGTGAGGTCGGCTGCTTGTCTGCGATAGTCTGTGAGCTTGCTGAGACTCCGTCGCAACTGCAGCAAGATCACAGACTATCGCAGACAAGCAGCCAACCTAACTGATAAATTGGTGGCTAGAGGCCACCCAACTAAAATTGTCAATAATTGCCAAAAGCGGGCTAGAAATCAGCCCAGAGAAGTACTTTTGGAAAACAAAACGACCACTGACAATACCATACCACTGACATGTGTAACAACTTTCATTGCCATTTTGAAATCCAATGAGTAGGAGTGTAAACTGGGCCATACTAAACACAGGAAACTTACATTGGGGAAAACCATTATTTTCTTTTAAAAAATCTCACAGCCTGAAAGATACATTGGTTAACACTAGACCAAAGGCAACAAGACAGAGTGAGGACCATTCAATCACCAGAGCCTGGGGCCTACCAGAGATCACTGGACATTTCCGGTGTGGAAACAGTAGTGTTTGTCACTTAACTAATAATACAAAAACCTTCGATCTGGAGGAAGGACAGGTCTGGAAACAGTTGTCACACACCAACTGCAACAGCAGCAATGTGATTTATTTAATCAAATGCACCTGTGCAAAATCATATATTGGGATGACAACAAGGAAGGTGAAACAATGCATCTGCGAACATCGCAGCACCATTTGCTGCAAAAAAAGTGCCACAAGACTTACAGATCACTTCCTTGAAGTACACCATACCCCCAATGATATGGTGTGGACTGTAATTGAACAGATAAAAGCAGGACCCAACCTACAGAAACGCCTGTTTGAGAAGGAACAGCGCTGGATCTATAGGTTATCCATGCATTTGTCAGGACTCAATGATAACATACCTTGGGCCTCTGTACTGTAAATACGAGCTGAACGCCCTTCCTACATTGAGACAATCTGTATCTGTCCTGATACTGCCCACCCAGTAGCATTCATCACTGCATATAGTCATCCAGCTACAACAACTCCATTTTTAGCACTACCCACTCTGGTCTGGTTGTTCCCCTCCCTTTCTGGTCCCTGCATGTAATTTTACTATAGAGCCATTATTTTGCCTACACTACTTCCCAGGCACCTTTCCCTGCCCGCTACCATTCTTCTAATATCATTTGGAGGCCCCTGCTAATTATGCCCTTTTATTGCTCACCTCGGCGGCTCATTGTCAGACCTAATGGTTTTTCTTTTGACCACCGTACTGCACTAACTATGCTTTCAATACATACGCCGGCGGTACATTTTCCTTCCGAACGTTTTTTCTCCCAGCTAATTATTCTATTCACTTTAGTCTTTTGCCTGCGCTTACACTGCTAGCGTACGGAGCGCCTTTTGTCCACACAAGGTTGCCGTTCTGGCATCCCGTACTGTAGCTTAGCAACGGGTCACAACATGCCTTACACAGCCCCGCCCACTCCCGTAAACCACAGTCTGTTTAACGGACTGCCGGCTCCACGCCATTGTAGCGGGGACACCAGAGAGGTGCGTAGGTAGACTGCCCTTGATACTCGGTGAAACTGTAAGTAAGATCTGCCGATAAACTTCACGCTCGCTTTTGAACAGCATCGGCTGCTTCATGCGTCAGTACATTTTCTGGCACACTTGCTCTGGACCCGGTCAGCACTTTGTCTGATTCTCTGTTTATATATCACTGAGTATGTTTCTTTGCTGAAAAAGCCTTCCCTCTGCCCCCTCGAAGCCTGCGAGACCCGCAATAGGAGTAAGAACCGCTCCTCGTGACAATCTGTTTGTGTGTTTGTTTTGTTTGTTCTGTTACAACTTCAATTGCATGCATCTACGCCCAGCTCACGACTATTTTTGTGAGTCTTGATAGTCACCCAGCCAAAAATATTGGAGTGCGAGTGACCCCTTTTTTTGATAAACTTAAAATGTTTTCTGCCACCACACACACCAATATTGATCAGTGTGTCTGAGTGAGCCTAAGAGGCCTAAAACATAGCACGATAAAACGTTTCATATACAACGAACCAGCACCTTATTACCGGAATAAAACTATGTATTCGCCTTAGGCACAATATTCTGTTTGTTGTATGTTCAGAATGGGATTCGCATGAAGCATGCCGACACGTGAGAGTCGACACTACGTTACAGGCACACAATAACGTTTGTTTGTGACTGTTTTGCCTTTGTTCCTCTCACAGGTCTTTTTTCCTCGCCTAATTTAGGTCTGAGATATTGCCTACTGCCGATTTTTGCAACTAGGCCCCAGGAATCTAGGATTGGATGCACGTTAGTGTCGGTAGACAATCAATTTTCCTTTTTTCTGGTCCTGATGAAAACCTGGGATTTACCTTGTAAAGGTTGAAACATGTAGACCATTCACATAGATACTCACGGTCATAATCACCCATCAGTATCTTCTTACTGTTTTTAATGTTGTCCAGTTGCTTATGAATAAAGTTTTTTCAAGAAAGTCATACCAGGACAATTTTTAACACCACTTTTTGCACTAATCACAAAAAAACCCAGCTCCACTGTAGTTCAGGTGTCGCAGCACACCCTGATGACATTCGGTCCTCTGGGTGGACCCCAATGATGAGCATGTCACCAATCAGGGTGGTGAGGGTTTTTTTAACAAAAGGATAATATCCCTTTTGTTCTAAGCACATCCCATTCAGAACCTTCTTTCAAAGGTTTTTGTGGTGATACTCCTCTTCTGTTATCTCGATCTCCATTGAAATCCACAGGGTCCCCGATGTCTCCACACCCGGCTGCCCTTGTGCTGATTGTTGGCCTCTGCAGCACGGATACTCCTCCAGGAGTTTTGCTCCCACAGCCAAGTGGCCTGCTCGCAAACAGTCTCTGACAGAAGGCCCTCTTAGCACCAATATGCTAACACTGGGCCCCAGCACTCTGCACCCGGCTGACCCAGTGCCGCTGGTGGTGCAATTTGTGTGCCTAACTGGACCTTGGAGAATCTTGGTCCTAACCCCCGAAACTCCTACTAGTAAGTAGTTTGCTTAACTGAGAACTGTTAACACTTTTTCTCATGGGAACCATTGTTACGAGCTTTGTTCCTAAAAAATCAGTTGACCTACTGTTTTGTATGAAAGAAAATGCACTATGCTATACCTTACGAATTGTTGTACTTGCCTATAAGTGACAAACTCTAGTGTATATATCTCAGCAGATCACCTCAAGAACTGAAAGTAACCGAAAAGTAATCCAAGAGTAATCAAACTTAATCTTACTGTATTTTAACCAGGTTTACAAGTAATACAAAAGGATGAATGGTGGCCACTGGCACTCAGTTATTACTTCAGTGGACTTCTTTATGTCAAGCTTTATTCTAATTTTTCTGCTTTAGCGTGCTGTTCGGTATCAAAGGGCTGCCTGTCCCTAGGTCTGTTTATCTTATGAGCTTGTGGTTAGTGATGCTATATCACAACCAAACCAAGCGCACAGCAATACGATGTATTTACTACTATTCTTGTTTTAATGTCCAATTACTTCAACTTTGAGGTTTAGTTCAACATTAATCTCTTATTTATTTAGATTTTTCCATTGGAGTTTTTTCTCCTTTTTACTCTGTTGCAGATTTAAACTTTAAATCATTACCATCAGTAATTTTAATACATATTTTCAGTTAATCATACACTGTATTTCACTTCATACAAGTATCATTTGAAATTTGCGGTGATTGCTGAGTTGGTTGGCCCGATGCATTTCGGGACCGTTGTCCCTTCTTCAGGGGCCTCTGTGAAAAGAAGTGATGAACATCAATTTGTTGTAATACACATCAATATCATATTCATGCATATACTATTTTATATGGAAGCCACTTTAAGGTTTTGAGTACTCCACCTTCGTTACTCGATTGTTAAAAACAAGGCAATGTGTGTTCAACATCATCAAAGCTGCAGATACTGAATTTGCTGCTTTGTTTAATGACATGCTGTGTCTATTTACAGTGAGCCTTTGCTCAATGGGAAGCTTCACGAATGCAAACCGACCAAGTTAATCTAGGGTCTCAGGGGTACACCCTTTTACATGGTGTTCCAGCGTTTAAGAGGGTAATGTGTGAAGAAGGCCTTAATGTTACATGGTGGAATCTGAAAAACCGGTATCAACCCGATAATCCGTTCGAGAACTAACTTGGTATACTTTCGCAATTCCACTCGTTTTCGTACCGTCTGAAAGATTGCCAGGTTTATATCTATAAAATGAAAGTGTGAGAATCTCATTTAGGAACTGTCGGTAAGGCGCAATTCAATAACATTCAATACCATGCGTAGTACAAATGTAAATGCCGATTAAAATACCTTAAATGAAGATTTTCGTTCGTGATCTGAAAATAAGGTGAATTATAATGAATTTCTCAAAAAAAGAGCCTGAAATCAAAATGATCGGATATCGCTAGTAGTGAATTGTTAAAACGCTCATCTTAGGAACGAGAGAATGAGCTTATCGTGCACTGCGTTTCACTGATATTCGGGTTTCGGGTTTCCGCTTACGGAAGACCCGAGTTCTCGCGAGTCTTTAAAACATGGAGTCAGATGGAACGCTGGTCGGTGATGGCTTGAAGTAGCGAAAGCATAACGTCTACCATTTTGTAATGTCTGGTTTGCTCATAGTGATATAGGAATTGTCGGGCTGCGTACTAAGCAGGCCGAGGATTCCTGTTTTGTGAAGTGTTAACGATAAAAGGAAATAATATGATGAACAAAAATAACTGCAAATAAAAGCCTGAGGTTGCTAAGAGAAAGCGTGAATAAAAGAATCTCACATGTCAATGGTCTCATGTTATCATTTAACTACAACCGAAGGACAACTGGGTATGTCACTGTAATAGAGAGTGGCCGTGTTCCTGATTATTCAGTTATCGTTTTACTAAAAACAAAGGACAACGACTTATTTGTTACTGTGATAGAATATTGGACGGGTGGGATAATGGTATATTGCATGTTGTATAGCTTTTCCCGCTCTCCACCCTTCTCCACTGCCATCTCCACAGGGCACATTGCTCACCCTCACTGGCTTGGGACACTCGCCTGTCCCCGCTCTTCTCACGCGGGCCTTCAATGCGCTCAACAGCCTCCACCACCTCCTCCCCACGCCGGTCCCTCACTCCTAGGCACTGTCTCTGAGCCAACTACCTCGCGTCTGGAGGGGGAGGGCCGGCTTGCCTCGCTCTTCCTGGGGGCTCTCTTCGCTGCGGCTGCGATGTGGGGCCCCACTGAGGGGGCAGCCACCAGAACCTCTAAGCTCGGGGACCCCAGCACTGCGGGAAGATCCCTCCGCCAGCCGTTAGGACCCCCTACTGCCCCCAGTGTCTGCCAGCCAGTCCCGCCTACCAGGGAGCCACGAGGACTATCAAGGGAGTGCCCCCCACTGGCACCGGTCCGGGCCCCTCCGGCGTCCACACCTGCCTTCCCGACCCAGCAATCCGCCGCACTAGGAAGTCACTGCTGCCTCAGCCTATAGGCCCAGTCCCAAGATGGCAGCTCACCTCGTATCTTCAGCAGGCTGGCCCGGGTCATCAGACGTCCACCAGCTTTCCAAGCAGCCGCTGGCACCAGCCACTAATCTAGCAGCCTCTCCCTGTGCGGCACCGGCGCAGCCGCCAAGACGTTTGCTGCAGCCGCCAACACACACAAAATGGTGGGCGGCCGGATCGCCGTCACCTTCTCCGTAGCGTCCGAGAGGGATGCCGCGTACCGCTCCACTGATCACGCTCAAGCGGCACCTCACCTCTCCCGTTGCCGCTACCAGTCAGTCTCTCGGTCGGGCGTCTAACTGCTCGCCCCACCAGCTCGCCCTCCGCTCCACACTCCGCCTCTCCCGGCCTCTGCTCCATTTCGGCCGCCGGTAAGAGGTGCCAAACTCCACCAAAACAATATCTACCGGCAGCCCACTTGTGCTCGCGGGAGTACACCCCGCCAATACAGGAGCCAACTGCTGCTTTGTTGGCCGTGGACCCGTGCTAAAGTTTACTTTTGGCGGGAGCTCCGGGAAGGTGTGTCCGATCATGCCGCCATCTTGGCCACACCCCTTCATATACCCCTATTTAGACGATTGCCTGATAAAGGCTCCAACCATTCTCAAAACAAAGCAACACACTCAGATTTGCCTGTCAGTTTTACAAAACTTTTATGACTCTTTTTGACTTTGGCTTACTGCTTTCTATTCTTATTCAAGCATGTGAATCTATGAAAGACACCCTAATACTGGAGAAGAATAAAAGTTACTTACCTGTAAACTGTGGTTCGCCAGTATTGGTGTCTTTTCATAGATTCACATGCGACCCACCCTTCCTCCCCTCAGAGGCTCTCTTCTCCTCATGCACTCTTTGGTCACTCTTGTGCTACGAACATCTGAGGGCTTGAGCTTCTGAGGAGAAGGTTCTAGAGGGTGCTACAGCCTGATTGGCTGGAATGTGGACCATTATAATGACATGGATAAGTTACTAAAGTGAGCTCTCCCTCTATGCTTTTTTATGGGCAGTGCTGTTCTATAATACTTTTAGAAAGTTTTTTCTCTCTCCCCCCTCTCTCCCCCTCTCTCCCCCCTCTCTCCCCCTCTCTCCCCCTCTCTCCCCCTCTCTCCCCCTCTCTCCCCCTCTCCCCTCTCTCCCCCTCTCTCCCCCTCTCTCCCCCTCTCTCCCCCTCTCCTCCCCCTCTCCCCCCTCTCTCCCCCTCTCCCCCTCTCTCCCCCCCCCTCTCTCTCCCCCTCTCCTCTCCCCCTCTCTCTCCCCCTCTCTCTCCCCCTCTCTCTCCCCCTCTCTCTCCCCTCTCTCTCCCCTCTCTCTCCCCCTCTCTCTCCCCCTCTCTCTCCCCCTCTCTCTCCCCTCTCTCTCCCCCTCTCTCTCCCCCTCTCTCTCCCCCTCTCTCTCCCCCTCTCTCTCCCCCTCTCTCTCCCCCCTCTCTCTCCCCCCCTCTCTCTCCCCCCTCTCTCTCTCTCTCTCTCTCTCTCTCTCTCTCTCTCTCTCTCTTCTCTCTCTCTCTCTCTCTCCCCCCTCTCTCTCTCCCCCTCTCTCGTGTATGTGTATATATGTATATATATGTATGTATGTATGTATATATGTATGTATATATATATTCACTGAAAAAACCATAGGTTATAGACCATATATAGTTAGAATTAGCATTTAAAAAACCTTATTTTACTCACACAAAACCATTGAAATTCCATATATAGTTAGTTGTACTAACTATATATCGCGCACCCGCAATCCACTGCTGATGATGTCACATATTACATCATTCATGACATGGTCAGTGACATCACTGATGACATCACTGATGACATCTCAAATGACATCACTGATGACAACATCCAGTGACTGTATGTTTCTTTAAAGTTAAAATATGTCTTATATATTGAAGAATGAGTGGATGTATAAGTGTCTGGATGATGTATTTAGTAGCTGCATGACTGACTGTATAAGTGAGTGATTAAATGTGTCTCACTGAGTGCATGGGTAGTGACTAAACTGTTTTAAATTGTGCACCATTGTGTCTGTTGTTTTGTAATCTGATGCATGTGTTGATCATTAGCTATATGACTAACTATATGGGTTATTGATTAGTTGGCCAAGTATTTGTATGGGAGACTGAGTGTGTGTGTGGGTGGCTGGGAGTGTATGACTCTGTGCATAGATGTGTGAGCAGTTGATTCACTAGATGTATGGGTTCAAAAGTGCATGTGGAAACAGCTGTATGGGCGGTTTACTGTGTGCATGAGTGTATTGGTGAGTGAATGGATATCTCAGTGCTACATGTCAAAGTAAGTACATATATAAATAACTGTGCATAAGAGCCAGTGAATGTGTGAGTGGCTGTATGGATTATTGTGAACTTGTATCAGGGATTGTATAACAGAGTAAATATGTGTTATTATATGTTTCAATAAGTAAGGTGTGTTTAGCTATATAGTTTTCGGAAATGGAGGTGTGATTGATTCTTTGCAAGACTGATTAGGTGTGTGAGTAACTCCATGGATGAGTGACAGTCTGTGAGTGTCTGTTTACACTGAGTGTATCTACGTTTTTATTAGAGTCTGAAGAGGTTCATCGTATCATCACATGAATGATGTCATGAGTAATGTGAAATGAGATGTCATCAGTGATGTCATCAGTGATGTCATTTGAGATGTCATCAGTGATGTCATCAGTGATGTCACTGACCATGTCATGAATGATGTAATATGTGACATCATCAGCAGTGGATTGCGGGTGCGCGATATATAGTTAGTACAACTAACTATATATGGAATTTCAATGGTTTTGTGTGAGTAAAATAAGGTTTTTTAAATGCTAATTCCTAACTATATATGGTCTATAACCTATGGTTTTTTCAGTGAATTTTCAAGGTTTTGTAAATGCTAATTCCTAACTATATATGGTCTATAACCTATGGTTTTTTCAGTGAATTTCATAGGTTTTTTAATAGCAAATCTTTATAAAAAGAATACATTTTAAATCTAATTTTATATTTTATAATTTTTTATTTTTTTTTAATATTATTTTTAGTGCGCTCCCGGGGCGCGGACAGGTGAACGCACGGGTAAGCGCAATCTTGCGGCGCGCCCCGGGGCGCGTACTAATGCGCGTCCCGGAAGCGCTATTGCCGAGAACGAAAACAACATCGTGACGTTTCGCGTAGCCGCCACGCCTTGCGTCATAAGACACGTATCGCGTAGCCGCGAGATGCGTCTTATGACGCACCGCGTAAGCGCACCCGGAAGCGCATACGATCGCGCAACGTAAGCGCCCCGATGCGCTTACGATACACGCCCGGGACGCGCCCCGGGGCGCGTAGCGTAAGCGCGTCAAACCATGTGACTTTAAAATAACACTTTTCATTGGTTCAGAACTTTTTTTTTTCCAAATTGTGTGAAACCCACCCATTTCTCTCACTATTGCTTTGTACTTGGAGAGAGCAAGAGCTGTTGTGTCTACTCTATCTCCTACTTTTCTGATCTCCAGCAATGGCTGCAAGAGAGTCATCCAGCAGTGATTCAGAGGGATTTTTAGATGAGGACCCTCCTCAGCAAAAGAAAAAAACCCATTTCATCTGGAAATTTTACGAAATCCCAGAAGGACAGAAAAAAGTCAACGCTCCCAAAGTAACATGCAAAATATGTGGGAGTAGTTTATCCAGAGGCAATCCTCTGAAAAAATATAGTTTGGGAATGCTAATTTGATCCGGCATGTGAAAAGAAGACACCCTAACAACTTTGCCAGGGAGAGTGTCAGAGAGCTGGCACGGAATGTACCCACAGATGGCGGTAGCACCTCCACTGGTGGAGCAACACCTTCGGGACCACCCCGTGGAAGAATGGTTCCTAACATTCAGCCGGTGTTTGCGGGCATCAAATTTTTGTGCAAAGAGTGTGACGAACTGCTCTGCTATGGGGAGCAGAGTGTTGAACTGATTGCCCTAAAGAAACAGCAACACCGCTGCTCTTCCAGTCCCTAAATTTTCAAATTTTTTTGCTCCTGTTGAGCAGTTTTGGAATCCTTGTTTTGTTTTTCCCTTGAAAAAATCCAAAAAAAATATAAAATTGTTTTAAAAAGTCTAAAAAAATATAAAACAACAAAAACAAAAAAAAATATATAAAACAACAAAATCAAAAAAAAAGTTCTTTTCAGAACTACCTCCAATTTTTAAAAAGAAGCTTTATTTTTTTTAAAAGTCTGTCATTTTTAATCTCCATGGTACGCTCCCCCGTACGCTCCCCGGTGCGCGTACCGGGCGCTCACCCCCGCGAAAATCGAATTTTTTAAAAAAAAAATTTTCACCCGCGGGAGCCTTTTATGGCCCCCACATGAAACCTAGGGGGTCAGGGGGTGTGTACCCTGCCCCCTCTTGCTCATTTCCCCCTTTGATTTTTGCCACCTCTTGTGTCTCAATCCTACCGAGACACAAGATGGCGGCCGCTGCGGACTGTTTCGAATGTTTACAGACACCCGAGAACCAATCAGCTTGCCGTGCGCAAGTCGCGTGGCGTGCCTGAAGCGCTCCCCGGTACGCGTACCGGGGAGCGCTCCAGGCGCGGCTCTAGATATATATCTTTTTTTGAATGTTAATTTCTCAAAATCCACTGTAGCACATATATTGAGACCTACAAAAGGCACATCGGGCTACCAGTCCCTACAATTTTGCCAAGTTTCGTGCAAATCCATTCAGCCGTTCGGGCTAAAAGTGAGGCCAACCGCCCTATGGAAAACTCAATGTTAAAAACACGTTTTGGGACCCCCCTTTTTTCTCGGCCCCCCTGGACGAACACCCCCCAAATTTTCAGGGGCTGCTCAGAAACAAAATGTTCCATTTTCCAGAAAATTTCATCCAATTCCGTCCACAAACGCCAAAGTTATTAGACATAGAATTTTCAAAAATCCCATAGGGAAAAAATCCTAACTATATATACCTACTGGCGACCGCCAGTAGGTAATGTATGTATGTATATATGTATGTATATGTATATATGTATGTATGTATATGTATGTATATATATGTTTCTTACTACTATTTGATGTACCGTGGGACTCCCACTTCGACGACGGGGAATTATTCAAGCATGTGAATCTATGAAAGACACCAATACTGGAGAACCACAGTTTACAGGTAAGTAACTTTTGTTCATATGTTGGGTGTTAGGACTGGTCTACATGATCAGCCGGGACATGGACTGTGTGCTGCAGTACACTGTATTCAATGACCTCCACATATCTAAAAGGTTAATCTAGATACTTCTACTAATCAAAGAGAGGGAGGAAGAAAAAACTGATCCTTCAGTTTCCTCGTTTCAATCCAAATAATCAAAAGGGGAAGGATCACTTGTCCTGCATGAACCAGGGTATGCAGGAGATAAGGCGAGAGTGTCTCCAATAAAAAAAACTCATGCACGTGTTGGGAAGTGTGGATAGCGGTATATCTTGGTTCTCCGCTCTTCATACACGTGTGTGCATAATCATAGGGTTAGTTTCGGTATGCAGCCTCCACCAGGAGTAAAACAGTAGTGACCCAGTGACGTGGACAGTGTTCAAAAATTAAAAACACCCGGATAACCAGAGAATGAACTTTATTGAGTCTGGGTTCGGGCGTATCCCATAAGGGAATGCTCAAAAAGGTGCGTTCTATTGAAAAAATTAGGTTTTCAGGATGCACTAGCATTACTGTGAAATAAAAATGGCCAACATGTTTCAGCCCTATCTGCCGGGATTCGGACTTTAGGGCTTTCTTCAGGACCAGTGGCAGTAAGTGAAAGTGATACTAGTTTACTAAACTTTAGTAAGCAAGTGATAGAAAAAGGAAATTTTCAACCCGTTTTCTTCGAGGTCTCGTTGTACCTGTGGAACAGATATGATATATACAAACAAAACAAGGGAAATAGGAAAGGGAGACACAACGTAGTGAATTCACTACTATACAATGCAATTCTGATGCAACTAAAAAATGGCAATACTTCGTAACCCCCAGTAACTGGCAGTGTCAACTCTTTCTCCACAAATGTGTACCATGCAAAAAGATTTTTGTTACTGTTGTGATGGTGTATTCCTATGATCATGCAAGGCCAAAAAAGAAGCTCATCTTGCTCCCATTGATCAAATAATGGTGTTTGGCATATAGTTTCAACATGATCTCATTAGGTATAACATATACTGATTTTTCATGCATAAATTTTGAGACTCGTGTGTTTATGCAAAAAAGCTAGTTTTCCCATGTGTTATTATTCTCAATGTTGACAAAAAACACACTCGTATTATGCTTGCTTTATAGACCTATTACGTCGCTCATGCTTTTGGCGCGAGAGTGCGTACCTTAAGTGTAGACAACTTACACCTCCTTCGGGTATTAAAAGGGCTTCGAGGGGGCTAGATATCAAAAAATAATACACGGACATTAAGTTGGGGATTCAGAATACTTGCGGTTGCATCGCCGTGTTTGGTGGAAGTAGGATACCTAACGCTCCGCTCCTCGCGCCTCGCATTACGCTGTGGCTGCATCTCGTGACCCGGAAGTAGGTGTGCTTAGCTACCGGGTTGAATATAAAGTCCCAGAGGTAAAGGGAATAGAAAGGGGACTTATCGGAGGAAAATCTTCTGTGTCCCGAAGTAATTGTAGTTGATTAAATCGGGTGTGGAACAAAAAAAGGGGGGGGATTTACATATACCTATAGGTATTTAAGTTGACTGAAAATTCTTATAAAGTGCATTGGGCAATATATTCTCCAAAGGGCTTATATACTCGGCTGATAGAAAGTTTCATTTCAGCACGAGAGAATTATGTTTAATGCTCGTGTTCAGTAAACACAGATATCGAGCCACCGAAATGAAGTTGTGGGGAAAAATTATCCCTCTGTATAGTCCTCATTAGAGTGTATATAGCAGATTTGGGGAATGGGGTAGGGGAGATGTATAACAAATGTTTGAGTAATGTACACGAATTCTTTTTGGTTATGCAACATGAGGGGAACTAGTCCGGATGCGGTTTGACCAATAAGTATTTGGGAAGTAACGCAAACAAAACAAATAAGGTGAATGATGGGAAGGTTTCCACAGTAATGTTCAAAGTCTGTGTGGGAGAGTGGCTTAATTGTTGTCTGGAGAGGTTGAGATTTATCTCTGTAAGCTCAGCCATGGAATATTGTCATTCAAACCTCTCGTGTCTGTGCCCAGGCGATGTACCCAGCGTTGTTCCTTTTCAAAAAGGATTCTCTCTGCATTATTGTCCTTAATCTCTAGAGTTTCTAGAATGACCCAGTTGAGTTCATCCACGGATTGGTTCATTTCCAAGTAGTGACTGGCCATCTTGGTGGTACTCTTCTTACATTTAACATTGCTGCGATGTTCTCCAATCCTTTGTTTAACCTTCCTACATGTCATTCCGATATACCTCAGGTTACACGGGCAGGTTATCATGTACACTACATGACTGGTGTTACAGTTAGTGTGTTTCAGTATCCTCCATTTAAAATTTGGAAGCAATTGTAGTTCTTTTGTAGGTTTTGTCAAGTTACACACTGAGCAGGAACCACACGGGTAATGTCCGATTGGGGCGTTTCCCCATAGATTTATCCTTTCTCGTGGTTTGATGGGGGGTGGTCTTGTGTGAACCAAGATGTCCTTCAAGTTTCGACTTCGTTTATTGGCAAATCTAGGTTTTGGCCATGAGAGTGCACCAGACGTGAGGATCCTCCAGTTTTTGTTGACTATCTTTTTTACTCTGTCAGTCACTGGGCTATAGGTGGTGACACAGGTTGTTAGGCTCTCTGGTTCTGTTTTTATTGATGTCTCCAACAGGCCTTCTCTGTTCTGGTTCTGAGCCCGTTTTTTGCATTTGTTTATCACTCGCCTGGGGTAGCGACGGTCTGTCAGTTTCTTACTGAGGTCTTCTGCTTGGGCTCTATATTCAATGTTCTTGCTACAGTTCCTTCGTAGCCCAAGGAACTGGCTATAGGGAAGATTTTCCCTCAAAGTGCGGGGATGAAAACTCTTGAATGATAGCAGACTGTTCTTCGCTGTTTCTTTGAAGAAAGTGCGTGTTTGTAGAGATCCATTCTCTGCATAGATCGTGATGTCAAGGAAATCCAAGCTTCTGTTATCAGCATTGTACATGAATTTTAAGCAATTATCTTTGGTATTAATCCAGGTGTGGAAGTCCTTTAGATCTTCATTTCCATTCCAAATTAGCAAGATATTGTCGATATACCGCTTCCAAAGCAGTATATGACGAATGTAAGGGTTTGTTTCTGTATGTATGTGTCCCTTCAAAGGTGCTCACGTATAGCCCTGCCACGCTCGGGGCAAAAGTACTGCCCATCGAGGTCCCGTGGCATTGCAAATACAGGACTCTTTATATTGAAAGTAGTTCTCCGTAAGGGCAAGGCGGCAACATTCTAAAATGAAGTGCCTTGGAGTCTTATGTGGCCAGTCCGTATTGAAGACTATTGTCTCTAACATGTCAAGAGTCTCTTGTTGGGGCAATCTTGTATAGAGACTTTCCACGTCGAGTCCTACCAGCATCATGGTGTCAGGTGAGTACTCGACGTCTTTGAGTAAGTTCAAAAGATCTCTGGTATCTTTTAAAATAGATTGGCGGTTTTTGTACCAACGGTTTCAAGTAATGATCTGAAAATTGTGAAAGAGGCTCCAAAACTGATCCAATCCCAAATAAAAATATGGAGTTTTTGGGTTCTTTGTTACCAAAAAATCAGCTTCTTTTTTGGATAGCCAATTGTGGGCTTCGGCTTCCTCGATCATCATCCTTATCGTTGTTTGCAACCTTTTGGTAGGATCTATTGTTAGTCTTCTGTAGAACTTCTCATCCGATAATAAGTCCAGACATTGTTTATCGTAGCCGGCTGCAGATAGTATAACTACCCCTCCGCCTTTATCTGCCGGCTTGATTATGATTTGTCCGTCATTCTTTAGTTCATCCAGGGCTGTCTGTTCTGCCCTTGTTACGTTGTGAAAGGGTCTGTTGGTCCAGTGCTATTTCGTCTATCTCTCTCATGATCGCTTGCTCAAAAGTGGCAATCTCAATTGGAACCTGAGAGTTATTTAATCTAGATACTTGTAATGTTAGTAGAGATAATTCATGACGAAAAAAGTACTAGAAGATTTGGATGGTTACTAAACTGAATGTTGTATGCCAGTTACATATACAGAGGTTTCCGAAATGTCAAAACTATGCTATTACATTCTTTGCGTGTACACTGTATTGAATATGACCAGAAAATTAATCCAGTATGTTGAATGAAAAAAAAAAAAAATCGTCACAGCCCGAAATAGTGCGGCGGCATTCGCTGATATTAAATGAAGACTGCGGAGCCTGCTCTAGAGCTGCTGTGAGCCACTGCAGCCTTGTTCCAGTGTGGTGTGGGCAAAAGCTCACGGGCCATGTGAGCCTGAGACTCCGTGGTATGCAACTGTGCTGACCTGACCTCTACTCAGCGGCCGCAGCAGTGGAGGGGCAGTGTCCCAGCTTTGTGGCTGCTCAGGGGCAGAAGACCTGGGAGGGTGGTGCAGGGGTGGCTACTGGGATCCATGGTGCTTGCCAAGTACATCCTGAGAGAGTAGAGGCATGGATACTAATACTGCACTTGCGTTGGCTTCACACATCTTCCCATCACAGCTGAAGACTGATCAAGGGGTAGATGGGCCCAAAGTGACAACCACTGGGAAGCACCACATAAATCTAGGTGGAATCCGGAGCGGGCCTGACGTTGGTGCTTGATTGGCCTATAGAGCCGGTGCTTTGTATCCCATGGCACTCTGCAACGGCGACTGCCTGCTTCTGTCATGGCGGTAGCCAAATCTGATGCAGAGGATGCCTCCTGCGAGATTTATCAGAAGTACCACTACCCTGAGACAGAGTGGGACTGAATATCCTCTACCAGTGACACGTTGAGCCTGGTTTGAATGAAGCTGAGTAATAGGGAAGACCCGCGACCCCAGCTCCCTCAACTGCCTATGAGATGTCAGTTGTGATCAACAGGGGCGTTAGAGATCTGGAACAACTCTCCGGCCTGAACAGCATCACAGATAAGAGATGGGAGGCACTATCCTGCTCCTCCTCCTCTGCAACTGTAGCTATGGGCAGTCTTTTTCCCTTGTTCTTGAAATCCATGGCATTGTATTGGGTGGGGAGGGTCAACGTGACGAAAAAAGGATGCAGAAGACCCTGCTGGCCACTTCCAACCACCCCCCTCTCTCTTGGCCCGCAGTACCTCTGATCGTTGATACGCAATAAAGCCCGAACTGCTCGTGCCCACCATGCGCCTGGAGTGAGTAGACCTGCAGGGTTAGGTCGGCCCCACCTAGATGTGGGCCTGGAGAGGCCGTCTCAGTCACTAGGGCTAAATCTGCTAAAGCAGAGCCACCCTCAATCACCTGATCAGGACCCAAAGCCAGAGTCATCGTAGCTCATGCAGAAGACTGTACACTAAGTCCTAGTTGATGGAGGGTTATTGGCTCAGGTTGCATGTGCCGTCCTATCGCCCAACTGTGCTATGATACCTGGGGGTCTAGCAGGCCTCGGCCTAGATTCCTGGTGAGTGGCTCCGCCCCAGACTCTGGTTGTATGGAGACCAGTAGACTCACTCAAGCATAGGTGGTTAGTGCCATCTGTGCATGGGGAGAAGAGGTAGAATTAGGCTCCCTATTGACGGGACTGATCGCCCTGGACTGAGACCAAGCCAGAAGAAATGCCGTCGGCTACAGATGCGAAATTGGACACATTTTTGGAAGCCATTGCGGAAACAAGGCAAGAACTCGGAGGCAGGGTCGATGCAGTGGTAATTGAAATGGAATTGCTTTGGGAGGATCAGAGGACATAGTCTACTTTGGTGGAACTGCATAAACTGCCATAGTGGAAATCCAGCCTCAAATGTCAGAACTGGTTACCAAACAACAAACTCTTACTGCCAAAGTACAGGAACTTGAAAACCGGGTGGAAGGCTCAGACTGGTGCTGCTGCCAAAACAATCTCCGGATCATGGGATTCCCTGAAGGAGCCTAGGGGTCAGACCCGGTGCAATTTATACAGTAACACATGCCAAACTGTCCCAGCTTTTCTTGCTCAATCAGCCAAAAAGCCTCCAGTGAGAGCTCCCCCTAGACCTGTTGTTGCGTGTAATTAACTATTGGGACAAAGCAGCTTTATTACAGGCGACTTGCACAGCTGAGCCTATCCTGTACGACAACGCGCAAATATACCTAGTCCCAGATGACACTGCCAGTGCAGCGGTGGAGAACCTTGTTCCTAGGCATGAAGCCAACACTGACAGGTAGGCCTGAAGTATTCCCAGTCAAGCTTAAGCGGATTGTGTACAATACCAGTTAGTACTTCACTGAACTCTGATACTTAAGTCTGGGTTGAGCAGCACTGATTTGAGGCGGGAGTATCAGCATCTCCATCTACGAGGCGCCAAGTGGACAGAGTGGGGCCGAGAGGCAAACTGCGTGATGTGGGCTGCCAGCCGCAGCAAAGTGGCACCCCCACACCAGAACAGGCATGGGAAGAGCAGTCGGTTATTACCTACTATAGCCTTCTCCAGGCAGGCAGGACATAGCTCTCCTCAAGCCCAGGCCGCTGATTATACACAGATAGGGACTCGAGGTCGGATGACAACCGCTCCTGGGACTGAGGGCAGCATTCACTGCGACTCCCTCTAGCGACTGCTTGGGCAGTTGCATGCACAGTTAGATACAATAGTAATGTGGACATCGGTCTACCTCTCCTTTCAGTCAGTACGCTCGAAGCTCTACCCAGTTAGGACGAGACACTACGGTGCTACATGGCAGCCCCCCGCCCTTAAACTTTTTTCAGAGTTCAAACTGTACATGCAAGATTGTTTTCCAGCTTTCCATTATGGGATGTTTAGTTGACTGTCTGGGCAGGTTCGCCATTGAGTACCTCCAGTGCAGCCCCCTCCCCTCTGGCCCGGCACACGACATTTGGGTGACCCCTCCATGACTCCCTAGTTTCTGTCTGGACTTGGTGCCCTCCTTCGCCTTCCCATACAACACAACCTATAGAATCAATAGAATAGGAGCCTTTACCTGGAATGTCCGGGGGATGCGGACAACGGACAAGCTCCATGCAGTGCCACAGTATATGAGGAGGTGCAGATGGCGTTACTTCAGGAAACTCCCATAGCGGAAGGAACGGAGGCCAGATTGTAAAAGCACTGGCGAAGGCAATGCTGTAGCGTCACTTATTCTGGGTTTTACACGGGAAGCGCTCCTTTGGCACTGTGCATGAATCCCATTCGGACAAAACACGGGGGACGTGGACCCAAAGGCGAACTGTCGTGGGGGGCCTGCTGGAAGGTATTCCTGTAGTGCTGGGAAGTGTATTCGTGCCAAATGCTACCCAGCCAGCCTTTGTGGCATGCCTCCCCCTTACCTTATGGGGCCCACCACATCCCATGGATAGTTGGTGGAGACTTCAGTTGCGTTCTTCACCCAGACTTCCATCATTCCCACCCCACTTGGCCCACCTCTCCAGTGGATCAGTCACAGGTCTCTGGATGGCAGTTGGCGGGTGTTATATCCAGGGACCCGCGAGTACCCCGATTATTCTACCCCAGATGAGTCGAGTGGGAGGTTTTGAAGGTGATCAGGTGCCACTGCATCAGCGCAGTAGTAGGGGCCAGGGCAGAGATACAGAGACCTAGTGCAGACAGACGTTGGTGGGGGCCCAGGCGATAGTGTGGGCTGGGCGGTGGGGCCCACCTGAGAGACTAACACATAGGAGCATCAATCAATCATTTGTAGAGCGCGCTACATACCCATGAGGGTCTCCAGGCGCTGGGGGGGGGGAGGGGGCAGGGAGAAAGAGGCTGCTACTGATCGAAAAGCCAGGTCTTGAGAAGTCTTCTGAAGGCCAGCAGGTCCTGGGTCTGTCGTAGGCCCGTAGGGAGAGTGTTCCATGTCTTGGCGACGAGGTAGGAGAAGTGTCTGCCGCCGGCGGTGGTTTTCCTGATGCGTGGAACTGTGATGAGGTTGGCTGAGCCGAGGCTCCGGGTGGGGGTGTAGAAGCTGAGTCGACCATTGAGGTATGCTGGTCCGACGTTGTGTAGGGCTTTGTGTGCGTGGATGAGGAGTTTTAAGGTGATTCTCTTGTTTACAGGGAGCCAATGCAGGTCTCTCGTGGGGTGTGATGTGGCTGCGTTGGGGGACGTTTACGACCAGTCGTGCCGAGGCGTTCTGGATGCGTTGCAGCCGTCTCAGGAGCTTGGTTGTTACTACGTAGAGGGCGTTCCCGTAGTCCAGTCTGCTGGTGACGAGGGCCTGGTAATGTTTTTTCTTGTGTCGTAGGGGATCCACTTGAAGATCCTGCAGGGCATTCGGAGGGTGTTGAAGCAGGAAGTGGAGTCGGCGTTGACCTGCTTGGTCATGGAGAGGACGGAGTCTAGGATGATCCCTAGGTTGCATGCGTTGTCGGTGGGTTCTGGGGCTGTTCCTAGCGATGTAGGCTACCAGGAGTCGTCTAAGGCTGAGGGGATGGAGCCGAGGATGAGGACCTCCGTCTTGTCTGAATTCAGCTTCAACCTGCTGTCCTTCATCCATTTGGCGACGGCCTTCATTCCTCTGTGGAGGTTGGCTTTGGCGGTGCGGGGGTCTTCGTGAGGGAGATCAGCTGGGTGTCATTGGCGTAGGAGATGATGTTGAGGCTATGCTGTCGGGCATTACACACTCCTGATAGAACCGTGTTGCCTGGACTTCAGGCCATACCAGGCTAGGATTAACCTAGAAGCGGACAAATCCGAGCTGAACATTCCCCCCCCTCCCCTCCCACCCCCACTCTACTGGAAATATGTAAGGCCATCAGAGGTGCAGTCATGCAAAAGACCCTGGGTCTGCATGGTGTGCTCAGTTTTACAAGGCCTACAAGTCACTCCTAACACCAAAATTACTGAAGCTATAGCAGGCTATCCTGGATGGAGGTCACCTTCTGCCGTCCCTGCGAGAGGGTTTCTCTCTCTCTGTCCTTGGCCAAATCAGACAAAGACCCGTAAGAATTGGCATTTTACGTCCATTATCTATGTTGGGGACTCCTTACGAGATCCTTAGCAAATAGCGGTCCGCATGATGGAGCACATGCCCTGTCCGGTTCATGCCGACCAAAGTGGCTTTATTCCTGAATGGCATGCTATTTTTGTTTGTTCAATTTTTGTAAAAGTTCTCTCATGTAACGTAACGGGTTCTATTGTACAGTGTTCTGACACCTTCTGGTCAAGTCCGCGCTTTATAAAAATGCTTAACATAAAATAAAGTGATGGAACTGGCCTCGGCGCCGTGGCCGCATGCAGCCAGCCTAGTACCGAACCTGGAAAAGGCTCAACGCCATTGACTGGGGCTACCTTTTTCTCCACACGGACTAAATGGGTAGAACTCCATAGTTCTCAAACCGTGCGACGTGGCTCCCTGGTGCGCCGCCAAAACCAGCTACGGCACCGTGGTCCCAAAACTATCCATGCTGCACACCTTATTGTTCAGCAGTGAAGCTTTAGCAGGTCTTTTAAACTGCACTTGTAACTATAGGCACTAGATGGCAGTATGAGCACATGCCTACGTTAGAGAGCTTACATTTTATGTATTTGACAACGAAAGGTCAGTAATAACAATCATTGGCAATGCAATCGGTCTCGCCTTTGGGACCTTATAAGTATTTAGCCATGGAGAGAAAAGTATACCAATTTGATGTTTAAATAGTTATTTTGTGCACAGATGGAACTAATCTTAAAGCTTATTCAAAAATCCAACAACAAACAAAACAAAAAAAAAACCCTCCTGTGATTCTGAGCAAATCACTTAATCTCCCTGTGCCTAAAATGAAAGTGTGTCCTCATGTAACGTAACTGGTGCTATGTAAAGCTCTCTGATACCTGATTCAGTTCGGGTCTAGTTCGCGCTTTATAAAACTCTGCAAAAAAACAAAAAACCTGCCTGCCCAAAGTATTATGAAAGATGTTAATAGAGTATATGATGTCATAGATGATGTAACTTATGTCCTCATGTGTTAGGCAACGAGCAGTGCCTTATGGTAAAACATAGTTGTGCGTATGCTTATGTGTGGTAGTGGGGAGGCGAATATAGTACATATAGTAAGGAACCAGGCGAGGAATGAATGAGGATGTAATCACCCTTTGGTGTGAAACAGACTTCCTCTTGTTTTGTCATTCCCGGTTAAATTCTTAAATGTTAAATGGTTATGTGGTATGGTGTGCAGTGGAATTATGTGGATAGTAATTATGTGGTATATAGTTTATTGGTACTATGTGGCTTGGGATTGTGTTATGGTGAGTAATTATGTTGTACGGTATTCTGTCTTGTGTAGTGTAGTTTATAGTTTAACTGTTATGTGGTGTTGACTTCTGTAATGTGGAGATATGCTGTACGAATTGTATGTTTTTGGTGCGTTAGATAATTGTGTTGCTTTTTATTATGTGGTTTCTTGTTTGTGTGGTGTGGAATGGAAACGTGTTTAGTTGATTTTTGTGTCATGGAACTGTGTAGCGCTTGGTGAAATTATGCGTATTAGAATTGTGGCATGGTCTGGAGTGTATGTGCACTGATGCGCTGGTGGTGCACTGATGCTTATATGGTGCTGTGCTGATGCATGGGTGGTGCTATGCTGCTCCGGTGGGTGCTGAGTGATCCTGATATCGTGCTGCTCTGGTGCTGAAGTGGTACTGCGTTGGTGTTGAGTTGCTGCTGAGTTGCAGTGCACTGGTGGTGGAACATTGATGTGGAGGTGATGCTGTTCTGATGCTAAAGATGCAGTGGTGATGGTGAGGTGGTGCTGTGTAGATGCTCAAAAGGTGCTGTGGAGATGCTTCAGTGGTGCTGAGGTGGTGCTCCACTGGTGCGAAGTTGTTGCTGCACTGATGCGTATGTGGTGCTGCACTGGTAGTGAGGTGGTGTGCTAATGCTGAGGTGCTGCTGTGCTAGTGCAGAGCTTTTGCAACGCTTGTGCTGAGGGGTTGCTCAGCTGATGAGGGGTGCGGCACTGATGCGCTCGTGCTGAGGTGGTACTGCACTGTTCGTGCACTGATTTGGAGATGGTGCTGATGCGGTGGTGCTGTACTGATGAAGTGGTGATGTTGCGCTGGTGCTGAGTTGGTGCTTTAGTGGTGCTCATAGTGGGGGAGCGAGCTGCGCTGGCCTCCTGATGAGGGCCCTAGAACTTTCTATTTGTTTATACAAATTAACCCTTTCAATTTGTTGGACGCGCTGGAGCCGTCTGACGCCATTGCTCATGAAATCCCTCTGGTGCAGGCACCAGAGGGATTTCTTTTACACCCCTAAAGCCTCGGAAGCTGGGGAAAAGCTTCCCCAGCTCCCGAGCCCCCCTTCCGGTTTCTGTGAAATGATGATCAGCGTGCATGTTTCTCTGACGTCATTTCATAGAAACCGAAACTGAAATGAGCCTTTAGGCTCATTTCAGTTTCACTTTCTACGTGCTCAGGGGGCTACCTCTGCCCCCTGCGCACGTAGAAAGACTGGAGAGGTATCATTGGAAAGGGGAGAATCTCCCCTTTCCAATGGTACCCTCCAGAATGGATCCCTGCTTGGGGATTGCCCCAGGAGGGCTATCTCCAAGCAGGAATCCACCCACTAGACACCAGGGAGGGGGGTGCGGCCCCTTGAGCAAGTACCTTTGCTCCCCCAAAAACAATTAAAGCAAATTCAGTCTTTCTGCCCCCCCACCCCCCCGGGGGGCAGAAAGCCCACTAAACACCTGGGATTTTATTTTATCCACTTGTTTTTAGGGTGGGGGCTGCCCAAACAGGCATTCCAATTCTCCCCCCCCCCCTGCCACTAAACCAGCCTTTCTGCCCCCCCTTCCTGGGGCCAGATGGGGGCAATAGCCTCCAATCTGCCCCCGGGGGGGGGGCAGAAAGCCCAGTAGACGCCAGGGACACATTATAATTAGGGTGGGGGCTGCCCAAAACAGGTATGCCAATGCCCCCACCACAACTACATTCTTTCTGGCCCTCCAGGGGGGCAGATGGAGGCAGTAGCCCCCAAACAGCCCCCCAGGGGGGTGGGGCAAAAAGGCCCACTAGAAGCCAGGGATTTTTTGGTGGGCTATTTGAATTAGGGTGGGGTCTGCCCAAAACAGGCATGCCAATGCCCCCTCCCCCCACCAGCCTTTCTATCCCTCCGAGGGGGAAAAATCCCACTAGATGCCAGGGATTTTTTTGACTATTTGAATCGGTGTTGCCCAAAACGGTCATGACAATGCCCCAACCCCCCGCCTGCAAAAATTGCAGACTTTATGCCCCCCTGGGGGCATATGGGGGCAGTAGCCCACTAGAAACCAGCTATTTTTGTTTTTATTCGTGTAGGGGATGCCAAAAATGGCCATAACAATACCCCCTGTTGGACTTGGGCCCTCTGGCAGGTTCACCCCTGAGCTTTTGTAGTATTACATAATTATTGTGCTTTCTGGTCTTTGCGCACTTTGACACTGTGGCGCAATGTAAAGTGTGTGCGCTCTGAGTGCGTGTGTGAGATTGGCCTGCCCTCCCATAGGAATGCATGGGGAATGTATGTGTCCATGTTCCTGATGCGTGGGGCTTGCAGGCTCGAGTTTGGTATGTGTGAACTCGTGAGATTGAATGCTGCGCGATGTGTGCGGCGTTCATGTGTCTAGTGTGGAAGCGCCACTTCTGTAGTATGGGATCTCTGTGTATAGTCATAATCTAGTGAATAGTCCCGCCCATGTGCGAGGACCCCGGCAATCAAAAATAATCTAAGTTGTCAGAAAATTGCAAAACTGCAAAGACACTTAAGAGAAAATGTAAAGACAAAAATGCAGCCTATATCCACAGGCTACACTGTCCAGTACTTCAACTAGAAAATTCCACCAAAAATCCACAAACAGCAAAGCCTGTCCAGATTTCCCTTGCTTTAACTGCAAAACCCCATCAGAAATGATAGAGAGGAAGGCATGGACAGACAAGCCCCGTAGGCTGCCATTATGTGGCTTAAATAGGATACTGTTCCTTTAAGAGAACCTTCCAGAACTTTCTCCCAGTATCCCAGAATGCATAGCAGGTCCAACTTACTTTCAGTTCTTTTTTCCGGCTCCTGCTTACAGGACCCTGGTGCATTGAGCTCTCCCTTTTTCAAGGGTTTATTGGCGTTTTTGTTCACTTTTTGGATTTAAGTGTTCTCATTTGATTCTTGGTGTTTCCTTTTCACTTCTGTGTGTTTGTTCAGGCTTTTAGGGATCTAAAATGCCTGCTTTATTCGACAAGTGCCCAGCATGTGGAAGGAAGAAGGCCAAGACTGATCCACACGACGTCTGCATTCTTTGCCTCCCTGAAGAGCATGTCCCTGAAGATTGTGACATCTGCCAGACCTTTTCTACAAGGACCCTGAGGGAAAGGCTGAGGATTAGGCTCCAAGGCCTAGAAGAGAGGCGACTGCAGGCTGCAGGTGGGTCTGGGCAGGCTGGGAAGGCTCCCTCTGCCCCTGCTGAGGCCTCTGGGGGACTCCCCAGAGGCAGGAAGACCAGCAAAAGGTCCCGGTCTCCGTCGACTGCATCGACGACGTCAAGAGGGATGACGACGGTGTATTCCCCTTCTCCCTGGGGCTCCGGGTCGAGACAGCGTGGAAGGTCGACGTCGAGAGGCCTGGGTAGGCCGCCGTCGATCACCGGCGTCGACGTCGACGTCAGAGTCGAGGAGTCGCCGTCGACGACTGAGTCACCGGCGCTCGCTGTCGAAGCGACACCGCCGGTCGCCGTCGAGCAGATCGCAGTCGAGGGGATCCTAGACGTCGAGGACTGTGAGGAAACGGTCCACGAGGAGGAAGAGTCGACGCTCGCCGTCGAGGTCTGACCGTTCGTCGTCGAGGGGGCGGCGATCGTCGTCGAGGAAGAAGCACTCGACGTCGAGGAGACGGCATTCGACGCCGGAGTCGAGGGGTCGCCGCCACGCCTGAAAAACGACCCTCGACGTCGAGCAGGAAGAGATCAGCGTCCCCGAGGATCTCAGCCTCCCCTAAGCGGCACAGGAGAGATTCTGGCGCGAAAAGTCACGCTGGATCTGGGGAAGGGCGTCGGAGGCGTCGCTCACGCTCTGGGGGCTCTGGGTCACAGGCTCCTCCCCCAAAGAAGTCACCGGGCTCGGTGTACTCGGTGGTATATACACCGCCAAGGCCTGCGACTCCTTCACCTCTGCCGCAGGTGGCTTCTCCTGTTACTCCGCCGCTACCTCCACTTCCTCCGCTACCACCTGCGGGGCAACCTCTGCCGCCGGTCCCACCTCATGGGCCAGCGCCTTTGCCGGAGAGGCCTCCTGTCAGGCCACCGAGGTCGGTGTCCCTGCCTCTGCTTCCGACACCTCCTAAGGGGACGCCTACTCTGAAGCCCCAGGATAGACCACGGAAGACGCCTCCACGGAAACCGGTGGAGCGCCCACGTGCTGGGAGGTCGCGCTCCCGTTCCAGGAGAAGGGAACGTTCGCGCAACAGGTCTTCTACACGATCTAGACGGCGCCACAGGAGGCACAGGTCTCGTTCCCGGACCAGGTCGTCGGGGACCAGGGACTATTCTCCAACCTTGTCGGGTTCGCCAGATACGAGGGTTTCACCGATCGATGATCTGGTGTCCTTCCAGGACGTACTGTTACGTGGTGCGGTGAAATTGGGCATTACTTTGACGGTGCCCACTCCCAAGACATCAGTCATCTTCGAGGCGCTACACCAGAAGCATTAGTCTCGGCCGTTATTGCCACTGGTGCCGGGTCTGGAAGAACCGGCCATGGATCTTTTTCTCACCCCAGTGGTGACTAAGGCGGCACCCTCGAGACTGCAGAAAAAGTGCCGGGCTCCAGACTCGGAACTGGCCTTTTTGAGGGTGGAGCCCCCGCCAGATTCGGTGATTGTGACAGCGGCGCGCAAACAGCATGCCACCACGCCCTCCTCCACAGTTCCACCAGATAAGGAATCTAGGTGGTTGGATTCATCTGGGAGGCGAGTTTGTGGGACTTTGGCGACCTCAATGAAGGCTGCTAGTGCCACTGCCTTGTTGGGTCGATATGACAGGGCCCTCTGGGAATCCCTTCAGCAGTTTGTGGAGCTTCTGCCGCGGGACAAGCGGGAAGACTTTCAAGAGGTGCTGAATAAAGGGATGTTGGTGGCGAATCAAGTCATCAGCGCTGCTGCCGACTCTTCTCTGCTGGCGGCGCATGGTTTCTACCACGGAATTAACCAGCAGAGACATTCATGGCTCCGCCTTACGTCTCTGAAACCGGACGCTCAACAAAGGGTTGCCAATCTTCCATTCTCTGGCGAGACCCTGTTTGGGAAGCACGCTGATGATGAAATGGCCCGCATGAAGGCGGAGGCCGAAACGCTCACAGCGGTGGGTTTGGAGAAGCCCAAGGAGACCAAGAAGTCGTACCGCCCGTTCCAACGACGGTTCGGTGGTCAAGGCAGAGGGCGTGGCCAGTTTTCTGGACAACAGCAGCAACAACCGCAGCAGTTCAGAAGACTGTTCCAGAAGCGCCAGAGAGGCAGAGGCGGCCATCAGTCAACTCCAGCGACTAAAGTCCAGGCCGGGTCTAGGCCCTGAGCACTTACTTCCCCTGCAACTGTTACCCGCTCCGGTGGGGGGGGAAGCATTCAATCTTTTCTGGCAGAGTGGAGAAAAATTACTCAGGACAAGTGGGTGCTGAATATTGTTTGCAATGGATACAGTCTTCGGTTCACCAGCCCGCCTCCATCAATTCCTCTGGTCGGCTCGCAGTATCAGCTGCGCGAGCTCCAGGCGGAGGCCGATATCCTGTTGAGGAAAAGGGCGATAGAAGACGTACCTCGGTCTCAAAGAGGAAGAGGTCTGTACTCACGGTTCTTCCTGGTTCGCGACAAGAACGAGTTCAGGCCCATTCTGGATTTGCGACAAGCAAACAAGTGGATTCGCAGAGAAAAGTTTTGCATGCTGTCGTTGCATCAGATTTATCCTCAGTTGCAGCGGGGAGACTGGCTGTGTGCCATAGACCTCCAGGATGCTTACTTCCATGTGCCCATTGCGCACAAACACAGGAAGTTCCTGCGGTTCCAAGTCGGCGCCAATCACTATCAATACACAGTACTGCCATTCGGACTGAAGTCTGCGCCGAGAACATTCTCAAAGTGCATGGCGGTGGTAGCAGCACACCTAAGGAAGAACAAGGTGTTTGTCTACCCGTACCTGGACGACTGGTTGATCAAGGCCTCCTCCTTCACGGAAGTGCAAGCACACTGCCAGAAGACATGCGTTCTCTTGAACAAGCTGGGGTTGCACATCAACATGTCCAAGTCGGTACCGACTCCAGTCCAGTGCATTCAGTACTTGGGAGCCTCCATCGATACGCTGTCAGCAAGCGTGTCTCCTTCGGAGGAGCGGCGGTTATCACTGCTTCGGAAGGCTCAGGCTCTTATGACCACTCCATCCACAACAGTGAGGACGGTGTCTTCTCTACTGGGATCGATGGCCTCGTGTATCTTCCTAACGCCCCATGCACGGCTGCACATGAGACCGTTGCAAGAGTGCTTGGAGGATCAGTGGGATCAGAGGAGAGGATCTTGGGACGACAAGATACGTCTATCTCTGCATGCTCTTCAGTCTCTGAGGTGGTGGTGTTCAGCGGAGAATCTCCTCAGGGGGGTTCCCTTCCACAAGGATATTCCCTCTCAGACTGTCGTGACGGATGCTTCTCTCCAGGGCTGGGGAGCGCACTCCGGAGACCTGCAGATTCAAGGGACCTGGTCCCCGACGGAGTCCACGTACCACATCAATTTCCTGGAACTCAGAGCTGTTCACTTGGCACTGAAGGCCTTTCACCCGACCTTCCAGACCAACTCTCTACTTGTACAGACTGACAATACAACCACAATGTATTCCCTCAACAAGCAGGGCGGCTCGATCTCGCACCCTGTCGTAGGAGGCGCAGGCGATCTGGCACTGGCTTCTGGCTCGAGGACTGACGATAACGGCTACCCATCTGCCAGGTGTGCAGAATGTTCAGGCAGACGCACTGAGCAGACTGATTCAGGAAAACCACGAATGGGTCATAAACTACGAAGTACTAGGAGAAGTCTTCGCAAGGTGGGGGACTCCAGACGTAGATCTGTTCGCCACCGCCAAAAACAGCAAATGCCGAGACTTCGCCTCCTGGTACTACCAGCCGGGGACGCTGGGGAATGCGTTATGGATCAACTGGTCGAACAGCTTTCTGTACGCTTTTCCACCCATTCCCCTGATTCCGACGGTTCTCATCAAGCTGTCCCGGTCCAGGGCGCGGATGATACTGATTGCCCCGGAATGGCCCAGGCAGTGGTGGTTCACGGACCTGCTTCACCGGTCTCTCCTTCCTCACATTCGGCTGCCGTGCAGGCCGGACCTTCTCACGAAGTTCGGGGGGCTGATGTTGCACCCCAACCTCTCGTCTTTGAGTTTGGCAGCATGGCTCCTGAGATAGTGTAATATGGTCATTTGAATCTCCCTGCAGATTGTATGGACATACTGAAGGAGTCTAAGAGGCCTTCCACTAGGACTTCTTATGCGTACAAGTGGAAGAGATTTTGTATCTGGTGCAAGTCCAAGAACTATGATCCGACGACATGTAAGGAGGATGTCATCCTTCCTTATCTTCTCCAGTTGGCGCAGTCTGGCCTTAATGTCCATTCTATTAAGGTTCATCTTGCTGCTTTGACTGCCTACAGGAAATGTCCTTCGCAGACTTCCTTTTCCAGATCCCTGTGATCAAAGATTTTTTGGAAGGCCTGAAGAAAGTATTCCCTCCTGTCAGGCTTCCTTCGCCTTCATGGGAATTGAATGTGGTGCTGTCCAGATTGATGAAGGAGCCTTTTGAACCTATTCATAAGGCTTCGTTGCAGCACCGGTCCTGGAAGGCGGCGTTCCTCGTGGCCATTACATTGGCCCGCAGTGTGAGTGAAATTCAGGCGTTGTGTTGCCAGGTACCTTATACTGTATTTCATGCTGCTAAGGTTGTTATGCGTACTCACCCTAAATTTCTTCCCAAGGGAATTTCTGATTTTCATGTCAACCAGACCATAACTTTGCCTACGTTTTTTCAGAATCCTTCATCTCCAGCGGAAAGGTCGTTACATTCCCTGGATGTTAGGAGGGTATTGAAATTTTATCTGGATAAGACCAAAGATATTCGTAGGTCTGACCAATTTATCAATTATGGATCTGTCAGGACGGGTCTTGCGACCTCTAAGCAGTATCTCTAGGTGGTTTGTGTCCTGCATACAGCTATGTTACCAAAAAGCTAATAAGGCCTTAGGAGGTAAGCCTAAGGCTCATTCCACCAGGGGCAAAGCTGCCACGACAGCCTTGCTCCGTAATGTTCCGATGGCAGAAATCTGCAAGGCGGCCACTTGGAAGTCAGTTCATACCTTTGCTAAGCATTACTGCCTGGACACTGATGCCAGGGCAGACGCTCAGGTTGGGCAGGCTTCGCTGCGAAATCTGTTCGCACAATAGTGGTGTTAATTTTCTTTTCTCCACCGCCGCTTTGGTGTGGGGATGGGCTTGCCATTCTATTCACTAGATTATGACTATACACAGAGATCCCCTACTACAGAAGGAGTAGTTTCTGTCCTGTAACTCCAGTTCTGTAGTAGGGGTATCTCTGTTACAGTCATAAGCGCCCTCCCGCCTCCCCGGTGGAGAGAGATGTTCATTTAAGGAATGCGACAGGTCTGGCGTGTTACGCCTTCAAAAAGAACTGAAAGTAAGTTGGACCTGCTATGCATTCTGGGATACTGGAAGGAAGTTCTGGAAGGTTCTCTTAAAGGCACAGTATCCTATTTAATCCACATAATGGCAGCCTATGGGGCTTGTCTGTCCATGCCTTCCTCTCTATCATTTCTGAGGGGTTTTGCAGTTAAAGCAAGGGAAATCTGGACAGGCTTTGCTGTTTGTGGATTTTTGGTAGAATTTTCTAGTTGAAGTACTGGACAGTGTAGCCTGTGGATATAGGCTGCATTATTTGTCTTTAAATTTTCTCTTAAGTGTCTTTGCAGTTCTGCAATTTTCTGAAAACTTAAGAGATAATTTTTGATTGCCGGGGTCCTCGCACATGGGCGGGACTATTCACTAGATTATGACTATAACAGAGATACCCCTACTACAGAACTGGAGTTACTGGACAGAAACTACTCCTTCTAGAAGTTGATGTGCCTGTGCAGTGAATGTGCTGGCTTGTGATTGGTTGGAGCTGGCTGGTGAGCCTGGCTCCATGAGTCAGATGGGTCTGCCCTGGTGGTGAATGGGAGATCTGCATGTTGATAGCTGGGGAGGAGTGCACCTGGGACCTGAATAGGGCTGGGCTTTTCCCCACACAATGCTGTCTCCGCCCCTTGTGGTGTCTGATGTCCCTGACCCATCCTGTGAATAGAGAGGGGCTGAGCAAAACAAAGTGCTCAGGAACCAGTTGTATCTGGTTCGCCCCTTGCCTGCACCTTTAGACAAAGGAATTGTGTGTATAAAAAGAGGCTGTGACCTCTTGTAAAATGTTCTTGTTTCCGGACTTGAATCTACCAGGGGCGTGCTGCTGGTGGGGCCCAGGGGAAGGCTTGCCTCCCTGGGCCCTGCCCAGCCCCTGGATGCCTTGAAGATCTTGTTGCTCTGGGACCCCTCTATCTGGCCTGGGGGGACTGGAGGACTTTCCTTTACTGAGGAGCTGGTTGCTCCATTTCTGTGCCCCAGGACTTTGGTGCCTCTTTTGGCGCCCTGAGAGCGCTGTGCTCATCCTGCTTTTTGGCCCCTTTAAGAGGGAATCCCCTGGTGAGGGATTCTCCCAAAATCGCGCCCCTGCGGGTGCCCACCCCGCTTATTTAATTATTTTCGGGTATTACCCCGTTTTTAGGAGCCTTAGCGGGTTCCCACCCCGCTTCTATCTTTTATTTTAGTACCGAGGGTGCCCACCCCCTCCTTTCTGCCCGAGAATCACAGCCACGGCTCGAGACGTGTTAAAAAAATGGCCGCGAAACCGGACGTCATGCGGCTGGGCGCCTGGAGCGGTGCGGGACTTCCGCTTGCTTCCACGAAGTCCCACCCGCTGCCGCGCTGCGATTGGCTGCCCGGCCGGGAGAAGAGACCGGCTGCCTTGGAGCCACGAAGGCTCCACACACTAAGTCCCGGTCCCGAGATGGGGGACCGGGTGAAGAGCGGGCGCATGGTGAAGGCGGGTCTCACATGAGGAGGGAGAGCCCCGCCGAGGGCTACCGCCGCCCAAGGGAGAGGAATCCCGCCCACAACCGGGTAAGTGCAGCCGGGTGCTGGTGTTGGGCTAGTGAGCCCCCGAGTGGGACTCTGAGGGCGGGAGCATTTCTTGCGGGCACCCGAGAGTCCTGGGGGCATTCTTGTGATTCCGAGTCCCCCGAAAGGGACTCCAACGACGGGGCACGATTCTTCAGAGTCCACGAGGGAGTCCTACACCCCGGCGGCATATCGGGAGGTAGAGCTGCCCTGGCTGATAGTGGGCCGCTCCCCCCCCAGTGGACAGCATTTTCGTCGAGTCCTTATGTTTTATCTTTGACTGCAATGTTTACTTTTCCCACCACACCTGCCCACCGCACCTGCCTGGTCTTTTGTACCAGTTCCTTTCAGATTTATTCAGCTTTTCTGCTGCTGAAGTCTTAATTATAATTTTAGTCTTTTCTCATGTGGAAGATTGCTTTTATTTCCTTACTGCTGTTCCCATATATTATCGTGCATTGTCTACGTTGGTCTTTAAATTTGAAATGTTATTAATCACTGTATAATATTCCCCTCCAGCTCCATGTGTCCCGCTCAGTTACTGTGCAATCTTCCTATCTCCAACTTTCCAGTTCTCACCGCCTGCCGGTGCTTCCACTCAGCCTATGCTTTCATTTTCTGTCTATTTAAAATGTATCCATGGTCTTCCCCCAACTGGTTATCATCTATCCTTATGCTCCAGCTCACACCCTGCACTCTGTAAGTATGCTTTGTGCAACATCCACCCGCCCTCACATTATCAGAACTGCCAACTAAACAAATATTTTAAAGTAGTAGTGAGTGGGGAGGGCGGGAGGGGTAGGCATTGCATGCAGCAGTGCCTCATGCCGAGAAGTATTTAAGAGGCACTTTTGACACCTGGCCCGCCCCCAAACCCCCTCCTTCAAAAAAATAAAATAGCTTTCTGAGGCTGGTGCCGATGTCCTGGAGTGTTTTCACACACCTTAAAGGACGTCAGCAGTTGAAAGCCTCCGAAAACGAGCTGTAAATCTACTTTTTACAGTGGTTTTCAGCTTGTTTTCCCTGCCAGCGTGTCACTGGCTACTCACGCGGTAACTTGAGAAGGGAGCCAATATTGTGTGTCACACAGTGGCACCGTGTGAGATGATAGGTCTGCATTATGTATTGTCCTCTTCATATAATTTTCCCTGTTGGATTCTAAATTGTGGAAGTGTTTGCCTTCTGATTGTTCCTCCGTGTTGTTTCTATTTTTAAATTTGTTTTAATCTCCTTCAGGAAACTTGGCTGTTTCCATCACTCTAAACATTGAGTCATGTGTCACCGTTTATTTTATTGTCATTTGTGATGTCTCACCTTTTGACTAAGAATGCCTGCTATGTGTGCACAACCAATGTGTAAATCTTAAAACATTTATCAACTAAATCTGTTCACCTACTATCTGCAAGTCAAACTCCATCTTATCAGTTCAATCCAAAACACCAGCATTTGTTCGTGGGGTTCTGACCACAAATTCCTTCCACCCCAAACACCTTTCTCTCTCTCTTTCAGTAAGTTATCAGGATTTGTAAAATGAAGCCATTTTTCACCTGAGGCCACTAGGTTACTCTTCTCGGACAATCAGTGTATGGTATTCTGAACAATAGGCAATAGCCCAGTATGCGGCTGACCCCAGACCCTTAAGTTAACTATAGACTATTCACAGGGATTATCAACTTTAGCTAAAGCATGAAATATCGCACAAAGAGAGAAGTTTGTTGTTGTTGTAGAAATTACTGTTGCTGCATTTAGTTGTGCTTTCCTTTCACTCTCATTCAAGAGCTGTGGCATGTAAAGCTCAGCAGCATGAGACGTCCCTTTGAATTTAGGGATGTGATTTTCCATTATCTTCATACTATGGTTCGGACCATAACATTTTTGTTGGTGAAGATATGGTACAGATCCGTTTATCCATTTTTGCACTGCTTGTTCAAGGAGGTTTTAACAGTGTTGATAGTTGTTTGTTGTTTTGCATCCCTTTTCTTCTTTTTTTCCTTTTGTTACTTTTGTACAGCTTTGATAGACAGCATTGTGCCAGTGGGTCTTGAAGATTAGACTTATTGACTTTGCCAGTGTTTGTTGAATTGGGAATTGAAACACCCCCAAACTAGTAGGTCAGCAGTGTCAAAAGGGGGCAAATGGGTGCTCACACCTGGTTTATCATTTCAACATATGTAATATTTGCGCCCTTACAAGATTTTTTTTTTGTGGTCGTTTTACTCCTTTCACTTGGAATTCGGCCGAAGTTGTGGGCCAGTAATTGTGTCCAACTCTTAACTAGGTGTTCTATCAGATCTGGGAGTGTGTATTCTCGCACAGTTGTAGAAGATATTGCAAGGCGTGTGCATATGGAAATTATGTGCAGAGCATGTCTTTGTATGAGCATAATTCACTTGGTCATGCAGAACATGCTATTGTCCACAGAGTGAGTTGCATGAGAGGGGCCTGTCTAGGACATGAAGATGTGCAAGTGTAATGGTGATAGTGGCCTGTTTATGGATATAGCTTTAGAATTATGGTGATTGTATGGGAAACATCCTTTACAACGCAACTATTACAACGAAATGCTATTACAACGCATTTTTTTACACCGCAAAAACTATTACAACGCATGTTATTACAACGCACGTTATTACAACGCAAAAACTATTACAACGCATGTTATTACAACGTAAAATTATTAATTTTAAAATATTAATTTATTTAATAATTAAATTATTATATATTAATTTAAAAATTAAATATAATAAAATGTTAAGATGATTTTAATCACAAGCGTTAATACTCAGGTATATTTTTAGAAAAAGTAATTGTTTTCAATATATAATATAATATAATAAAATTATTTTATTATTTATTTGATAAATGTTTTCAGAATAAATTACAAAGTATTAATACTCAGGTATTTATTTTTAATAATATTTATTTAATTATTTAAATGTAAATTAATGTAATGTTAATAAATGTATAATTTTTTTAATGTATTAAATATATATTGTTAAATTTTTAATTATTAAACTATTTATTAATATTTAAGAAATTCATACTCTGGTATCTTTAAAAAAAAAATATTGTTGGAAAAATATAATTTTAATATTTTATTATTTTTTGTCTAAATTTTATTAGAATAAATTACAAGTATTAATACTCAGGTATTTATTTTTAGAAATAAATTATTATTCATTTAAAAGTAATGTTGGTGTTAATGTTAGATAAATGTTAATAAAATTATAATTTAATTTGTATGTATTAAATATATATTTTAGAATTTTTAAAAATAAAAAATTAATTTAAATTACAGAAATTAATACTCAGGTATTTTTTTAGATAAAGTAATTGTTTCAAAAATATAATATAATTATTTTTTAATTTTTGGGATAAAACAAAACATAATAATTTGCAAGTTTTAATACTCAGGTATATATTTTAAATAATAATTATTTTATTTAATTTTATTGTTGGTGATAATGTTTAGATAAATGTTAATAAAATTTAAAAATACTTTTTATGTATTAAATAAGGACAAAATTATTATTAAAAACATTATTTATTTACAAAATAATTATTGAAAATATATAGATTTTTTTCTAAATTATACATATATAATTAATACAATGTAAATCTTTTTTCCCACGGTTTTACATTGATTTCTATGGGAGGTTTAGTCCTTCGTTTATTGCAATGATCGCTCCATAGTAACCTAACGGAATGGTTTAGTAAGCAAGAAAGCGAACAGAAGGAGGAGAGAGAAAAAGAAAACAAGACCAGCATACAGGTAAGTGAACAAAAACATTAATTTTCATAGTGAATAAATTATTTAAACAGTAAAATTAACGAAGTAAAGTATAAAGACAATGACGTTCATTTCAAACTTGTTTTATTTTTTTTAAAAATATATATTATAAATTTCAATTTTTATTTTATTTCATATTTTTTCATATTTTTACAACATCAAATATGTGAAAAATAAAAATATATTTTATTAATGTATTATTAAGTAGTCCCTTGTTTATCTTGTTACATTCTGATGACGTTTTGACGTCGACGTTAGCGGCCATTTTGGATAGCATCGATTGCTGGAAGCTGATCTGCGCTCAGGTAGGAAACTTTATAAAGTTATTTTCTAATTAAAAAAGATTAAATGAACATATATATTGTAATGAAAGATTAAGGAGAGGTTGCGATAGTTGTTAAATGATGTTTAAAGTTTGTTTTCAGCATGTCGACGATTATATTAATTTCATATGTCTACGTCGGGTTATGTTACAAAAAATATTATGGATAAAGAGTGAAAAAAAGTATATATTTCTGTAATGTATTGAAAACATTTAGAACGTTTCATAGTTTGAAGAAAGTTAGAAATATTTATCGATTGAGAATTTAAAACGGAGAAATAGGATTGTTTTTTTTTTTTTTTCCAAAACGATTGCTTTGTACAAGGTGTTTGAGAAATAAAACTGTTTATTTTGAATTGTACGAAAAAAAATGAGTCTTTTTTTTTGGATTTGTGGTTTTTTTCCTTTCAACTCAAGGTGTTTACGAAAAAAAACTATTTCGATTTGTATGAAAAAAAATGCGTTTTATTTTTTGGATTTGTCGTTTTTTTCCTTTCAACTCAAGGTGTTTGAGAAATAAAACTGTTTATTTCAAAATGTACCAAAAAAAAAATAGTCATGTTTTTGGGATTTGTGTTTTTTTTTACCTTTGAACCCTTTACATTTTTGAATATTGCATTTTTCGTTTCCAGGCGGTGATTTGCTGTATTGGTTTAAAGACATTATTTTGGATTTTATTTGGAAAATATAAGTTTTGAAATGTGATACTATTAATTTAGATAGTGAGAATAATAATAGTTAGGATGTGACTGTTTATTTCGAATTGTACTAAAAAAAAAGCGTCATTTTTTAGGATTTGTCGTTTTTTTCCTTTCAATGCAAGGTGTTTGAGAAATAAAACTGTTTATTTCGAATTGTTTTTTACCTTTGAACGCTTTACATTTTTGTATATTGCATTTTTCGTTTCGAGGCGGCGATTTGCTGTATTGGTTTAGAGATATTATTTTGGATTTTATTTGGAAAATATAAGTTTTGAAATGTGATAATATAAATTTAGATAGTGAGAAGAATAATAGTTAGGATGTGATATATGATTATAAGAAAATATCTGTTTTCTGATTGTGAAACATTTGAAAAATGTATTTTATCCAAAAATGTTTAAGGTTTAAGGATAGATGTAACAAAGACGTAATTCTCTAGAAAGACTTAAATTTTGGGTTCAAATTAAAAAAATAATTATAATATATATGTAATACGTTAGCAAATAGAATTGAATTTTATGGCATTCGAATATTTAGATAATTATGAGATACAAACCAATACTGCAAATTACTAAAATAAGGTCGGGTCATAATAGTCAAAATTATGACAAACACTGTCATATTACTATTTTGTTGATCACAGTTTGTAGGATATCAAACATTTGAATATTAAACAATCACTTTGGAAAAAAATAAGTGGTGAGAAAGGATAGAATATTCGAATATTGACGTTCAAAATGTTTTCACAACATATTTTTACGAGTTAGATTGCAATGGATATTATCATAAGTTGGGGAAAATAAGGAGATAAATAATTTTTAAGGAAATTAAAGGGTCTTTAGAATATGAGACATATTCAAGTGAAATTATCTTGGAACCCGAGAAAAAATTTAATTTTTTTTAACAAAAATGCCAATTAAATAAAATTTGTAAAAATAATTTAGGTCAAAGCAGGAAAGTAAAATTGTGGAAAATGTTTAGAAATGTAATATGTTAGCTTCATTTTCCAGGTAGTCTAATGCCACAGTCAACAAATTGTTGAAGTACTCCCAATAGTCTCTCAGACATTTCCTTAGCTTGCTTAGAAGGTAGTGGATTTAGGCTACCTGTTAAAGCTTGAGCAAGTCTCATTTCTTGAAAACTTTGCTCCTTCTTCAAAGTTTTCAAAAAAGAGTAGAAATTTGGATGATGTTTACCAATTGTATGACTGAAGGAGTTATGCCATCCCTCTATGGCATTGTTTGTTTTAGCACCTCCTTCTAAGCAGGTTGAGTAGCAGTTCCACCACTCCACATGGAAACGTGGCTTCCTCCTGCGACCCGATCGGCTTAGATGCCCAATCCATGTGTCCTCAAAGTAATTTAACAAGGGAGCCAATTTTTCTTCTTTTTCGACATAATATTCTGATTCAGAAATTGCAGTGTAGTACTCGTCTACACTTTCAGGAGGTACAAAACAAAGTGCTGTTAATTTTTTTAATTCAAATTGCAGTTTACTATCTGAGCAGTAATCTGTAACCAGGGATGTTTTTTGTAACTTACGCCAATATGCCTGGGAAAAATGAAAAAAACACCCCTGAATTTGGGTATCCACGTACAATTTGTTGATCACATTGATCATAGTCAATTCGAAATCAATAATGATTTTCCGAGGACTTTTGCCAGAAGTTTTGTCTTTAATCACTGTTAAAAATTCAGTGTAGGTTGCAGATTGCTTATCTGGTAGTAAACTGTATACTAAGGGAACTACATTTGAGTTAATGTGAGCATGAATGCTGTAAATTTGAGTGAATGGATGGGGTGTACATTTAAACGTTCCATCCATCATCCAAATTTCAGAATTCTCTAACTTAAAAAGGTTGCGGGGAGTACTAAAAATTAAAATACGTTTAAGAGGGTTTTCATTGTCATAGAGTAAGAAAGGTTCATTAGAGAAAGACAGAGTAAGGTCATGAGGAATAGTTATGTCAGCAAAAGTTTGAGGGGTAACTGTGTGTGTTACTTGCCTGCTTTTTACGTTGAATAATTCTACGCAAATTGGGTATCATAGGCATATTACAAGCAATATGACCAAGGACATGCTGTGCAACCTCTCTTAGTATTGAACCAGGAGTTTCATTGGAGGTGGATGCAATATCTTTCATCTCGTTAATTGTTTGACGTACTTCTATCTCCATTGCAGAGGCAGAGTGGTTATGGTCAGTGGTATTTACTACGATGTCACCAATAGTAACCGCTCTGCCGCTGCAACGGGAAGAATAATATTTCACACACCTCCAATGTTTCCTTGGTTCACTTAATCTTTCATTACAATATATATATCCACAATGCTGCAGAAGTCTGTTCCCTTTCCTTGATATAATATAGGATGCTGTGGCCTGGCTTGACATTATCTGTAGAAAAAAAAAAATGAAAAATATTAAGTTTTATATATATATATATATATATGTTTTATTTCATAGAAAAGGATACATTTGTTATGTTTAAATGAAATTTCAGAGTTGGAATAGTAATTGGAACATCTACACTATCCAGCACTTATCCTACTGGTGCACTTTCCTGGAGTTAGATTATTAAGTGGCACCCCTACACTATCCAGCACTTACCCTACTGGTGCACTTTCCTGGAGTTAGATTATTAAGTGGCACCCCTACACTATCCAGCACTTACCATACTGATGCACTTTCTTGGAGTTAAATTATTAAGTGGCACCTCTACAGTATCCAGTATTTACTCTACTGATGCACTTTCCTGGAGTTGGAATAGTAAGTGGAACCCCTACACTATCCAGCACTTACCCTACTCATGCACTTTCCTGGAGTTGGAATAGTAATTGGAACCCCTACACTATCCAGCACTTACCCTAATGATGCACTTTTATGGAGTTAGAATAGTAAGTGGCACTTCTACACTATTCAGCACTTACCAGAATCTAACATTTTTTATCTGTTTAATTAAAAATGGATATATCTATTTTTTGGTTATAATTATGTGATTTACAGGTGACTTTTATGAAAAATTACCTTGAGTTTTTGCTGTTTGCTTCTTGCTGCTCTTCCTGGTATTATACTTTTTGTTCCTTTTACTTCTTGGTTGATTGGTTTGTGTGTTTTGGATGTTCTAGGTGAATTCTAAAAAAAAAATCGAGATTGTATCAAATGTTTTAAACATGTTTCATGTAATGTATTACTTTTTAAATATAATGCACTTTTTTGGAGTTAGAATAGTAAGTTGCATTCCTACACTATCCAGCACGTGTCCTACTGATGCACTTTACTGGACTTGGAATAGTAACTGGCACCCCTACACTATCCAGCACTTACTATACTGATGCACTTTTCTGGAGTTGGAATAGTAATTGGAACCCCTACACTATCCAGCACTTATCCTACTCATGCACTTTCCTGGAGTTAGATTATTAAGTGGCACCCCTACACTATCTAGCACTTACCATACTAATGCACTTTCTTGGAGTTGGAATAGTAATTGGAACCCTTAGACTATCCAGCACTTACCATACTGATGCACTTTCCTGGAGTTAGAATAGTAAGTGGCACCCCTACACTATCCAGCACTTACCTTACTCATGCACTTTCCTGGAGTTAGATTATTAAGTGGCACCTCTACAGTATCCAGCATTTAATCTACTGATGCACTTTCCTGGAGTTGGAATACTAAGTGGAAACCCTACACTATCCAGCACTTACCATACTGATGCACTTTCCTGGAGTTGGAATAGTAATTGGAACCCCTACACTATCCAGCACTTACCATACTGATGCACTTTCCTGGAGTTAGAATAGTAATTGGCACCTCTACAGTATCCAGCACTTACCCTATTGATGCACTTTCCTGGAGTTAGAATAGTAATTGGCACCCCTACACTATCCAGCACTTACCCTACTTATGCACTTTCCTGGAGTTGGAATAGGAATTGGAAACCCTACAATATCCAGCACTTACTCTACTGATGCACTTTACTGGAGTTGGAATAGTAAGTGGAATCCCTACACTATCCAGCACTTACCATACTGATACACTTTCCTGGAGTTGGAATAGTAATTGGAAACCCTACAATATCCAGCACTTACCCTACTGATGCACTTTTATGGAGTTAGAATAGTAAGTGGCACTTCTACACTATTCAGCACTTACGAGAATCTAACTCTTTTTATCTGTTTTATTAAAAATGGATATATCTATTTTTTGGTTATAATTATGTGAGTTACAGGTGAGTTTTATGATAAATTACCTTGAGTTTTAGCTGTTTGCTTCTTGATGCTCTTCCTGGTCTTCTACTTTTTGTTCCTTTTACTTCTTGGTTGATTGGTTTGTGTGTTTTGGATGTTCTAGGTGAATTCTAAAATACAAATTGGAGATTGTATCAAATGTTTTAAACATGTTTCATGTAATTTGATTACTTTTTAAATGTAATGCACTTTATTGGAGTTAGAATAGGAAGTGCATTCCTACACTATCCAGCACTTATCCTACTGGTGCACTTTCCTGGAGTTAGATTATTAAGTGGCACCCCTACACTATCCAGCACTTACCCTACTGATGCACTTTCCTGGAGTTGGAATAGTAACTGACACCCCTACACTATGCAGCACTTACTCTACTGATGCACTTTCCTGGAGTTGGAATAGTAAGTGGAACCCCTACACTATCCAGCACTTAATATACTGATGCACTTTCCTGGAGTTACAATAAAAAGTGGCACCTCTACACTATCCAGCACTTACACTACTAATGCACTTTCTTGAAGTTGTAATATTAATTGACACTCCTACAATATCAAGCACTTATCCCACATATGCACTTTCCTGGAGTTAGAATAGTAAGTGGTACTGCTACACTATTCATCATTTATTAAATACATATATTTAACTGGAGTTAGTATAGTAATTGACCCACCTACACTATCTAATACTTAGCCTAATAATGCACTTTAATAGAATTATAATAGATTATTCACTCTATCATGGCCTTACCTTAGTAATAATTGAAATAATTTGGATGTTTCTTTGTTGGTATTGTATGTTGAGATATAATCTCAGTTTGACTCTTTTTTGGAGGGTCTCAAAAGATAATTTTCAGTTCCTAAAATGAATGTTAAATATGTTTAGTTATAAATCAGAACTATTTCAAAGTAACTGAGAAGTTCATAATCGGTTTTTGCTTCTTGAAATAAAATCGTATATCTAATAATATTTAATAATTTACCTTTTCAAAATTATTTGATTTTTTGTAGAAACTGGAAACTATGTTTTTCGTAAACCGAGATGGTTTATCTATGTGAAGAAAATAAAATTATAGTAAAGATTTATTTTTTAGTAAGGTTTCTGAAATATTTACTCTCACTTTTAGTTAAATTGTTGAAATAAATACCTTAATATCAGTCGCTTTCACATATGTTCATTACTTGAGAACAAGCTTTTAATGAGAAGAAGCTTATGTATGAGTGTCACTTCTTTGGAGAACTGTTTGAATTTTTTTTTTTTATCTTTGCTTAAAAAAACGTTATCTGAATTTTTGGAAATAATTACTGCCACATGAGATTTTGTCGTTTGTATAAAAATTACATTTATATTGATATATTGAGAGATTATTGTGAATAAAATCTGGTATTTTTTAAAATAATGGCTAATATGGTAATATTAATCGTGTTATTAAAATTAAAATGTTTGAATTAAGTTGATTAAATGTTCTATCTAAACAGCCATTTACTTTATAATAAGTACTTACATGAATATTCGTGAATAAACGCTATAAAGTTGGCTACTGCTGCTATGTAGTTCAAGAGGTCAGAGAGTCACCAGTTCACGTCTGCTTACTCTGGGAGTTGATAATCAACTGAAAGTAAAATGGTGTCTTGCTTCTATTTATATGTTTTACTCAATAGCATCATTAATTTTTTTTAATTACACCGTTACACTTCTAATTTTATAGTAAGACTTATAATGTGGAAACGTTACATTTGAAATGTTTGTTTATTAAGTGTTCTTTTCAGAATTTCGTTCCGTTCTTGGCATCCATTTTGAGAGTTGTGTTTATCTTTAAGGTTATGGAAATAGATGATGGACTACTTTGTTAAAATAACTCATTAAAATGGCGGATTTATACAAGTAATATATTTTGGTTGATATGTAATCTTTTTTTTTCATAATTAACTGTCTATGTTTTAAGGACCGTTTTAAAACAAAGGTAGCATTTTGTTCAGTAAAATTGGCGAATATTTATAAATGCGAGAAATAATTTTGTTACTCGAGTATTAATTTGTTAAAAACCCGCTATTTCCTGACTATTTACGTGCAGTTTATCTCTACATTTTAAAACACTTCCCCACCCAAAACCCCTAATTTCCCTGCATCCCGTGACAGATTTTATATATCAAAAAAAACTTTTTATGCGTTGTAAAAGTATGCGTTGTAACAGTATTCGTTGTAATAGTACTTTGCTATTACTTTATATATATTGCGTTGTAATAGTAGTCGTTGTAAAATATTGCGTTGTAGTATACAACGCGTTGTAAAAAATGCGTTGTAAAAACATGCGTTGTAATAGTATGCGTTGTAACGTCGTACATCCGATTGTATGCATGCGGGAACGTTTTGTTGGATGAAATAAGACACATGCGTGGTTCAGGTAGGAGTGTAGTGAGTTTTGTGTTGAGGGCAACATGTCAGAGGTTTGGCTTTTCGCACAGTGCTGGTTGCGAATAAAATGTAAGGTAGTGGGAACATATCTGTAGATGCTGAGGAGGTACATGGAACGTGTTTAGTAGCTCATGCAGCCTTCTGGTGTGTGGAGTTCTTTGGCAAGTAAAGCTCATCTGGCTGTATCATGTTTTAGAGTGTCCTGTTGCTGTCTGTTTGGCTTCTGCCACTGTGTTTACATGAGTGGGTTCTGTTGTGTTACCCATGTTTGTTTTTAAAATGTAGGATTGAAGTATTCAAGTCCTACATCTTTGATGTCCTGTGAAGGAAGCTTGGTTTCCAATTAATTGGGTACTAGTGACTACTTGTGTTGTCAGTGCTGGTTTAGCATGTGTGCATCATTACAGATGGCGACAGGCCTCTTTCCTTAGTGCCCTCTTCTCATTATAGGACTGCTACACAAAGAAATTCCACTATTCCCAATCCATCAAAGCCTCTCTTTGACTTTTTCATGTATCTAATGTATGTTCTTAATTGAAAGGCACATCACCAAATGAGGATCCCTATCTCACTGTGACCTAAAGGATCAAGCTGCCATTCACCGATTAAGTTCAGCAAGGCTAACATGTGGCAGAGGTGGTTTGTGTTCCTCCTTAAACCACGTAAACTCTAGGTGAGTTTCCCTTCTGACTGTGTTTATTGCTGGCTATGTCAGGTGCATAGTAATGTGGTAAGTTTTGAGAAATTATGTATGTGTTCATTACTTTTGGCAAGTGGTAGGTAGCAGCCACCTGTATGGCCACTAGCGCATAGTTGGTGGTTTTCAAATGTGATGTTGGCATACCCTGTTAAATTTAAAATTTGGTGTTGAAGAGCGACTTATTGCCACGAGAGAGTAGTGTTGGTGCTTCTAGTGGGCTCTATTGTGTTGAAATTTGTAGACTGTGTTCATATTCAGAATGTGCAAGCACGGCAATATTAGAGGCTTAATTAACTATGGTTATGTTGGCATTTAACTTGTTTAATTTGTTTTGTGAATATTTAGCCATGCTCATTGTGTTTAGTAGTGTTTAAGAACAATTATTTAGTTATATCATTTTTGTTTTACAACAACATAACCACACTGGAATTATGAATTCTCTTTCAATTTTAGATCCTCTCCCTTGTCCTGCCGCTGGCCACATCTTAAGTGTATCAATCCCATCGAGGTTAACCTTCGCTATATAAGTATGGCTACCTAAGAACACATAGTTAGGCAAAAAAATATGCTATCTAAAAGAATTATTTACTTTTCACGTCAGACTGATTTTTCCTATGGCACCATATGGGGCACTTATTGAATTTCAAACTCCTCTACTTTTGGTCGCTATACTTATGTGGGGCTATTATTTCAGAATAAACTTCTAATATGGTGTTCGGTTATTCCTGCTCATTATATTTCTTTGGACCAATGTGGTGGTATTTCTTAACTCCGTGTAACAAAATACTTGTTACTCATGAAGAATTCGAAATTATTCTGATATGACTTGTTTTGTCTGGAAAGCAAATTTATCAATGTAACAGATTAGAGCAAATTGATTACGTTTCTACTCATGTCTCGGGGCTCTTAAAGGTAATCCCCGAACCTTTCTCTTTCTAGTACATGCCCTTTTTGGTTCTCGGCTAGAAACGCGCGAAGCGTGTTCTCGCAAAGAACTATTGTGATCAGTTCAGCCGACAAGGATTGGGGACAGGAGCTGGCCACGCGCACCATGCACAGCATTCAAACAGCATGGCAGAGTCAGATTACGACACGTGCTTTAGGATTTGGTCGCACGCGAGCTTCTTAAGTTTCGTTTTTCTTTTCGCCTCGGAAACCCGGCGGAGTTGGGGACGAGCGTCGGCGCCCGCGAAGGAGCCAGGACGAACAGCAATGGAGGCGGCGGAAGCGCTGGAGGAAGGGGTAATGCTTGTTACTTTATGCCGCCGAGTGTTTCACTGATTTGTGTCTGTGTTGGAAATGCTTGAAAATAGTATTAGTACAAGTTGTGCACGCCACACCCCCTCCCCAGCGGCCCCCCAATGCACCCCAGATTTGCAAACTTCGCCATCGTTCTTTTGATAGAAGCCTGGGAGCTTCGGACATAGAGGAGCCCCCCCCCCACACACACTCACACACTGATTTATTTAACCCTCCACAGTACACGCGCCACAATGTACCGAGACCTAGCGGTGACAAAGCACACTTGGATCTGCGTTATTGTGTTATATATAGCGCTATCTGCGGATGAAAGGCACTTCAGAGAGCTGGACATGTTGTGCAGGGAGTGCATTAGGGTACGGAGCTCCCAAGGGCCAGAGAAAGGGCTCCAGGGCTCCGAGTCAGCTAGGACAGTGCGTTTTGTGAACGGTGCATTCACATAGACCCAACGCTGCTCGCAGCGAATCCAGCACTTCATTATGCGGGTGGTTGGCCTCTGCTCTGGTGTTTAGAGCATTAATTCAATTGGTAGACCGAAAGCCCCGTGTACCTCCTGGATATTGAGGTGCCTCGCCTTCGGGGATGGGGTGATATGTCTTGACAGGTTGGATGATGTTTCTTTTATGTCAGCCTTTCCAACACATGGGCGCACACACCTGTCTCCTACGTGCACGCACACAGGCAACACTCCCAATGCCTCGTCCGCAACGGTCCCCTCTGGCTATGGCCTCGCCCCCCCATCCCTCCTTCCACTAGACCCCTCGCTACCTCCTCCCCAGCTGTCCAATTTACTGCCCCTCCCCACCCCCTGGCGCGCCTCCGTCCCAATCCGTCTCCTCCATCCTGACCATGAAACTCCTGCAGCCAAAACAGCAGAAATGCGGCGCACCCCCTAACTCGGCAATGAAACTTCTCGCTGCCTCCTCCACAGGCTGCATAAACACGGTGCCCCCCCTTTCCCCCCTTCCAAATCAGCCCCCCAAGGAGACCAGTCGGCCTGCCCAGGATCCCCAGGACGATAAACCACGCCGAGACTCAAATCGAACCCCACCCCCTCCAAAGACAGCAGCTCTGAGCCCAAGCCTCACCCCCACCCCCGCCTCCCCAGAAACCCAGCCATCCCCACTGTCCTGTTACGCCACACCTTATGCTCCCGAGCCCCATCTCTGCATCCGCAACCCTGTCCTGTTCGTGGATACCCAAAGAACAGGCGTGCCAAAGAACTAACATGTGTTTGCCCAGCCGCCGTCTTTATTGCTTTTGTATTTTACACCTGGAAAACTGGCAAGGGCCGCGCCTGGAAAACCAATTAACCTCGTTCAAGGTCGTGGTCACAGCCCAAGTCACGGTGCCTTCTGTGTCCTCGCTCACACCCTGTGGGCATTCATTATCTGTGATCCCCTGCACGCACAGTGCTACGAGGCCCTGGCAGTGGCACTAGCGGCGAACATAGCATTTCCACATGAAAGTCCATCCAGAAAATAAAGATCTGCTGTTCCTCCGGCAGACTCAGTGTGACTGACTAGACCCACCCCCTCCCCCCACAGGAAGGCAGGGTGTGGTTGGGGGGGCGGGAGGGGGGGGGGGTAGGCGCGACTAAAACACAATCTCAAAAGTGATGGCTCAAATAGGCGGAGGTTCTAATGGAAAATAAACAGACCCGACCTTCTGCGGCCCCAGACCGGTCTGCTTGCACTCACCAGGGCCACAGGGGGCTGTTCCAATAGGGGAGGTGGGGTGTTGTACTGTTCGAGGTTTCTCCTTCGTATTCGAGCACATGGTGTCCTACCCCGAGGCAGAGGGGACCAGTGTACAGTGATCCCCGACAGCGTCCGGAGCACAGGGGGCTCCAATAAGGGCGGGACCGAACCGAGGTGTGTGTCTGTGGGAGCATCATATTACTGAATTGTGGGGTTTTAGATCTTTGGGTAGCGCATACCTAACTGCAAACAGCAGTGGAGCGCTTTATGGCGTTCATTTTATAGTAACCGGAGCATTTACACAGGAGGTGTAGAGATCAGACACTGCTGTCAGGCCCTTAGGGCAATTGAAAGGGGGCGAAAGTCAAAGGGAGGGTACTAGCTAGTGCCATACACGTTTATTTTCTTATTGGCAATTCAAAGCACCTGTCAGTCAAATAATTTGATCAGAATCTCACATCTGATTAAATGAGTGCCATCACCAGCTGCCAGCTCAACTTCCTAAAGCCAGCGGCTCACTTGAGTTGCCTGTAGGAACACTTGGAACTAAATACAACGAACACAAAATCAACACGGGGAGGGGGGGGAAGGGCAGTCTCAGCAAAATTCCCACAATGTACAGTGATCCCAGGTGTGATGGGATTTGTGTTCTTGCCATATGATGTGCACATGAACTGTTTCTCTTTCGCACTAGTACATTTATTTTCTTACTTCATTTGCTATTCGCATTTACGGTGTGCAGAGACAACCCTCTCCTGGGAGGCTTGGGCTAAAGTGACAGAGGAACAAGCATGTAAAAATGCAATAGGTCACGCCTTTGATTAAGTTAAAGCCATTTTATCCAGTATTAGGGTATCTTTCATAGATTCACATGCCTGAATCATTCCCCGTCGTCGAGGCGGGAGTCCCACGGTAAATAAAATATATAATAGCAGTGCCTAAAATTTCTTGTAGTAGGCTGGAAAAGCCTAAAGGCCTAACTAGGCCTCAAAACTTAGCAGCCTATCTACATCATTATGTAAGAAGACCTGAAATATTAGCCTCAGCCAATCAGCTGTCCTCACCCTCTAGAACCTTCCCTGCTCAGGCAGTTCTCCTCAGATTTTCACCGCACTTCGTGTGTAAGGGAGTCTCCCTGAGTGCCTACTCAGTTTTTTGGATTTTCAAGCTTAAAATGTCTGAAAAGAAAGCTCTTTTCAAACCCTGTGGAACCTGCTTCAAGAAGAGAGTCCATGTGGATGACAAGCACTCGGATTGTATTTATTGCCTACATCCTTCTCATGTGGTGAAGGACTGTAGAATTTGCCGTACCTTCCCTCAGAAAACCATCAGGGATAGAGAGGCAAGGGTTCTTTTGTGGCTAAAGTCTTCATCTGCTGATGAGGAGGACAAAGCCTCAACTTCTAGCAAGAGAGCTAGATCCACGGACAATGCTTCTCCTGAGAGAAAGAAATTGTTGAAATCCTCTCAGAAAGCTTCAGAACCCTCTCAGAGTGCATCGGCTTCTTCACATGTGAGTACTACCCAGACCAAAACTTTAACTCTGGTGTCTGTACCAACTACTACTTGGACTTCTACCTCCTCTTCTACTTCTGTGGTTACCACTTCGGCTATCACGTCACCTTTGATGTCTGTTCCACCTTTAGTATCAAAAACCAAGTCAGTCTGTGAAATCCTTCTCTGCGAAGGCTCCATCGACTAAAACGTCTGCTCCGTCGACGACCGCACGGCCGTCGTCGACGAAAACAATGTCTCCAAAGGATTCGTCGTCAAAGACATCATCGACGACCTCGTCGACGAAGATCTCGTCGACGAAGACGACACCATCAGACACGTCGACGACGGCGTCGTCGACGAGAACATCATCGACGACCCCGACGACGAAGGGATCGTCGTCGAAGACACCATCGACGGCCCCGTCGACGAGGGACCCGTCGACGAAGACGGAGCTTTCAGAATATCTTGAGCTGATCCCGGAGGATCATCAGATGGATGTACGCAGAATTGTGCAGGAAGGTGAAAGGGCGGCCTCAGAAATTATTGATTGCGCCCTAGACATTTCTAATACCAACTTTCGACAACTGGCTGGAGCAATTGTCCTTAGACGTCAAGGTTGGCTCAAGGCTACCACCTTTAGACCTGAGGTCCAAACCAAGATCTTGGACATGTCCTTCGATGGTGAGTCCTTGTTTGGGAAGCACATTGATGACGCTTTATTGGCTATTAAAACCGATACCGATACAGCGAAATCTCTAGGAACCCTGCAATACAAGAGAGGGTACTTTAGAGGTGCAAGAGGTCGTGGTTACTCCTCCAGAGGAAATTATTCAAACCAACAAAATCGCCAGTATCAATCGTCCTACAACAAACCATACTATCAATCTTCTAACAGGCAGCCTGCCTCTGGTTCTTTCTCTCGGCAGGGAGGACAACGGCGCTCAGGTAATCAAAGGAGAGATTCTAACAAGCGCCAATGAGCTTTGCCGGATGTCGACCACTCCTCTTTCCCTTCCCGTGGGCGCCAAGATTTCCGCCTTTTACCATCACTGGAGGAAAATAACTTCAGATCAGTGGGTCCTGGATTTAGTCAGCAAGGGACACACTTTGGAGTTCTTACAGAAACCTCCCACAACGCCGCCCAGGGGTCCCCCTCCCCCTCGTCTGCGCTTACTCTTCAAAGAAGCCTTAAAGATGCTACACAAGAACGCTATAGAACTAGTCCATCCTTCTCAGAAAGGGCTGGGCTTTTATTCACGTTTCTTCCTTGTGGAAAAGAATTCAGAAGAGTGGCGTCCAATATTGGACCTGCGCAAACTCAACAAATATCTAAAGAAACAGAGTTTCCGCATGGTAACGTTGAAGGACATTCTGAATTGTCTGAACGAAGGAGACTTTCTGGCTTCTCTGGATATGCAAGACGCATATTTCCACATCCCTATTCACCCCAACCACCGCAAATTCCTAAGATTTCAAGTGGCCGGCGTCCATTTCCAATTCAAAGTCCTCCCATTCGGCCTCAAATCGGCCCCCAGAATCTTCACGAAATGTCTAGCCCCAGTGGCTGCAATGTTGAGGTCCCTGGGACTCCAGGTGTTCCCATACCTCGACGATTGGCTGTTGAAGGGTCCCACCAGTCATTCGACCATGGAGGCAGTCAACAAAACACTTTCACTGTTCTCGAACCTAGGATTGACCCTCAATTCTCTAAAATCTCAGCTCCACCCTCATCAACGACTAACTTTTCTGGGTGCAGTCTTGGACACATGCCAGTGCAAGGCATACTTGACACAGGAGCGTCAAAACAAGCTCGTCAAACTGGCAAAACAAATATCCGCAAAAAAGTCACTTTCAGTTCGGATGTATGCTTCCCTTCTGGGGATGTGTTCAGCTGCGATCAATCTCATTCCTCTGGCAAGACTCAGAATGAGACCGTTGCAGGAAGAGTTGCTTCGTCAGTGGAAGCAGATCGAAGGATCATTCGACGACCGCATCAAAGTCACGGTCAAAATGAAACAGGCTCTTCTCTGGTGGTCGAAGACACACAACTTGTCGCAGGGTCTCACCTTCCTCCAAGAGATTCCGGACTACACTTTGACTACGGATGCGTCCATGGAAGGTTGGGGAGGTCACCTTCAGGATCTTCAAATCCAAGGAAGATGGTCTCATCAGTACCAACAGATGCACATCAACATATTGGAACTCAGGGCCATTTTTCTTTCCCTGCAAGCTTTCCTACCAAGGATAGTGAATTCGTCCGTCCTGGTGCGCACGGACAATACCACCAGCATGTTCTACATAAACAAACAGGGAGGAACGAAATCTCTTACCCTGTCACTGCAAGCTCAGGAAATGTGGGAATGGGCCTTACAGCACAACATATCCCTCAAAGCGGAGCATGTTCAAGGGATTCGAAACTCTCTTGCAGACAGTCTCAGCAGAACTTTTGTGGACTGTCACGAATGGGAGCTCGAACAACATCAAGTAGACAGTCTTTCGCCTTTGGGGGAGACCAACGCTGGATTTGTTTGCCACGCAACAAAACAGCAAGTGCCTGTTTTATGCCAGCAGGTTCCCAGAACGGGGGTCAAGAGGAAACGCCCTCCTCATGAGATGGACCGGAATGTTTGCGTACGCTTATCCTCCGATTCCGCTCATTCCGAAAGTCCTGCAAAAGATGAAGAGAGAACACTGCACTCTCATTCTCATTGCTCCACGTTGGCCGAGACAATATTGGTTTCAAGAACTTCTCCTGCTGTCTCAGCAGCCTCCGTTTCGGCTCAAACCGACTATGTCGATGCTGACAAGAGACAACGGTCAGATTCAACATCCAGATCCTCAATCGCTGCACTTGCACGCTTGGCTCCTGATTTCCTAGAGTTCAAAGACCTAAACATTCCCTCGGAATGCAGGACAATATTGTCACAAGCACGTGCACAAAGTACCATCAAAACATACCGTTTCAAGTGGAAGAGGTTTTGTTCATGGTGTGGAGATAATGATGTTCATCCGCTGCAAGCTCCTCCTGAAGCCATTCTTCCATACCTGCTTTCTCTGGCTAAATCAGGTCTAGCTTTTTCTTCCATTAAAGTACATTTGGCAGCAATCTCCAGATTCAGGAAGCACTCTAACAAACCATCCTTATGTTCTTCCTCTTTGATTAAGCAATTCCTTAAAGGACTCTTCAGAGTTTTTCCGCCAGTTCGTCCTCCTCCTCCGGAATGGGATCTTAATGTAGTCCTTTCCCAACTTCTTAAAAGGCCCTTTGAACCAATCCATAAAGCGGAACTGAAATTTCTGACTTGGAAAGTTGCAATTCTGTTGGCTCTTACTTCTGCTCGCAGAGTTAGTGAAATACAGGCGTTCACTATTGCTCCACCTTTTCTGCAGTTTTCTAAGGACTTTGTTACACTTAGGACCAACCCTAAATTCATTCCTAAAGTGCCGACTCAATTCCACATTAATCAACCGGTCAAGCTTAGAACTTTTTTCCCGGATCCGAAAACTCCTGCAGAAAGGGTTTTACATTCTCTAGATGTCAAAAGATGTCTGAAATTCTATCTGCAAAAGACAAAAGACATGCGTAAATCTACACAACTGTTTGTTGCCTATGGAAGACCCACCTTCGGTCAGGCTGTCACAAAAGCAACTATTGCCAGGTGGTTGTCCTCCACAATTACCTTCTGTCACGACAAGGCCAATAGACCTTTATCAAGGAAGGTTAAAGCTCATTCCACGAGAACAGTGTCGACCTCTACGGCCCTTTTCGCTGGAGTGACTCTAGAGAACATTTGCCGAGCTGCTACTTGGAAAAGTGTGCACACTTTTACCGAACATTACTGTCTGCAGTCGGCAATTCAAGATGACACAGCTGTTGGTGATGCAGTGCTGCAGCATCTTCTTCACTAAGGTTGGAAAGATTATATATTTTATACTTTACATTTTATAATGCTGTCCTATCTGTTATATTCGAAGGTTTTGATGCATATGTTATGTTGACATGTTTTGTACTCTATTACCTTCCTGGTTGTGTGGGGATTGATTTCTATTCTATTTGTCTCCCACCTTCCTCTATCGACAGACATGATGTTACTGCTTGCTATTCTGATTCAGGCATGTGAATCTATGAAAGATACCCTAATACTGGATAAGAAAACGAGTTACTTACCTGTAACTACGGTTATCCAGTATTGGTATCTTTCATAGATTCACATGCACCCACCCTCCTCCCCGGTAGGGCAGTTCTGACTATGGATACTACTTCTCACTTGTGCTGGGAAAATCTGAGGAGAACTGCCTGAGCAGGGAAGGTTCTAGAGGGTGAGGACAGCTGATTGGCTGAGGCTAATATTTCAGGTCTTCTTACATAATGATGTAGATAGGCTGCTAAGTTTTGAGGCCTAGTTAGGCCTTTAGGCTTTTCCAGCCTACTACAAGAAATTTTAGGCACTGCTATTATATATTTTATTTACCGTGGGACTCCCGCCTCGACGACGGGGAATGATTCAGGCATGTGAATCTATGAAAGATACCAATACTGGATAACCGTAGTTACAGGTAAGTAACTCGTTTTCTTTTTTGCTATACAATACCATTAACGAAGCAAATGGCTTTAACTTAATCAAAGGCGAGACCTATTGGATTTTCAATGTGTCTGTCTGTCTGTCTGGGGGGTGGGTCTGTGTGGGTCTGTGTCTTTGTGTGTGGCATTTGCGAAAGATTAAGCTATTGGCATTGTAAATGACAATGCCATTTATTTATCTGTTTTCAAAACCAACACATAAATAAAAATGTTGTCATTTACAATGCTAATAGCTCTAACTTTTGCAATGCCGAGAACGTTGCATTGTAAATGCTTATTGATGTAATCAGTCAAGCAGGGGCCATGAAAAAGGGGCGGATGTGTCCAAGAACATGTTTTCCACATAACTTCCCATAGGGATTTTAGAGACCACTACACTTTCATTTCAAATAACTGTATTCGATTCTGGAAGAATCATAAAAGTATGCTAATAAAAATTATCAGATGTACATACAAGTCACAAATTATATTTCACAAATATTTCGATTTCCAAGATTCACGGACGATAGACAATATGCAAAGAATCATGACACTATACATTGTTGGATTAATTATTAAATAAGCCGGGGTATAGTCTCTCGCACTAACCACCATGCTTATTTAAGGAAATCTCGAAAGTGCAGTGCATTAAGGTAAATTTCTCATCAAAAATCGCTAATATTATTTCATATTCACACAAAAAAGATCATAGACAAATACACAATATACAAAATATCATATCAAGAAAACATAAAATCGATAAAAACAAGTTCATGATTCATAGCGATTCCTAATCAAAAGAGCAGATCTAATAAAACTAAGCATAGAGCTACATATAGCAGCAGTTGATAATGATCTCAAGTACTCAAAGCCTTCCATATATGTGCCAGGTCTAATGTCCCTCAAGAGAGGTTTAATAAAACCATCTCTTGGAGCTTTATAAAGTGAACAGAACAGTAAAAAGTGCAACGTGCATTGTTGAGCTGCATTATTACGTGGGCTGGAGGGCAGCCTCTCACACCATCCCCCTTGCTTAGGGAAAGCAGCCAAAAAGTGCAGTACTTTCAACCGGAATCTGGTCCAATAAAAACGCCATTGTGTGTGTGTGTGTGTGTGTGTGGGGTGAAAGACAAGTAAAACAGTTGCTGTAATTTAACCACTTGAATAGATGTGGGTGTATCTTGCCCAAACGATCCTACAACAGTGTGATAGGCATTCTTGATGACCTTCTTTATGTTCAGATTAATAGTCAAGATTATCATAAAAATTTTCTAGGCCTATTTTATAAAAAGTTTCATTCACATAACGTAACCAGGGTATCATCATGGCCTTGTCGAAATTCATACAATCCTTTAAATTTTCTTTTGAGATCGACAAATCCTCAGAGGTCCATATTTTCCCCCAGAGGAGCAAAGGGGACACATGAATTCTGTCCATCACAAAGTATAGGCCCACCTCTGAGTGACAGAAAATGTTTGGAGATCTATTAGGGATCGATAGAAGTCGCTTTAAAAATTGGTTCTCCATAATTTGAATTTGTTCGCTTTTACCCCTGCCCCATAAGTCGCCACTGGCAAACACTTGGATTTATACAGGGTCATCAAATCCCCTAATGGTTTTTGACCCAGTTTGCTAGCGAAGCGGAAAAGGGCCTCTACAGATCTAGTTGTTTTTTGTAGCCGAGTAGTTATCGAATAATCCCAGTTTAGTGTTCTATTAAAAAGGTTTCCTAGATAATTATAATGTGTGACTTTCTCAATAACCATATTGTCCACAGTATATTTACAAGTCTTAATTCTACTTGGGCCACAGGCCATTGCAAATGATTTACTGAAGTTCACCCTAAGATCTAGTCCCAACATAAATTCGTTAAAAGCATTCAGACATTTTTGCATACTATTTGCTGTCAGTAATCAGCACGGTATCGTCCGTGTATGACAATAACGGTACATAATTGCCATTTAATTTAGGAAAATTGAAGCCTTTTTGCAATAAAAACTGTTCCAAACCATTTGTATATACAAAAAAGGGTGCCATGATCCAGCCCTGACGGACACCTTCAGATGAGGCAATTTTCCAGTTTTTTTCACCGCCTGGGCCATATCGTACAGCTACGGAAGTCGCAGCATGCAGTCTACGCAACGGGGTGACAAGTGGCTCCTCAAATCCCATAGACTCCATTAATGACCGGAGCTTTCCCCGCATTCAGTGTCGAATGCACTGGATAAGTCCATGAAGGCCAGGTGAATTGAAGCGCCCTTGGCCTTCATGTACTTACCCATAATCATTGGCCAAATTAAGACACTGTTCTGTAGTCCCCCTGCCTCTCCTCAAGCCATACTGGGAGTCCACAATGATGCCAGAGGCATCCTCCCATGTCTCTAAGCGTGGCAATATTACTCTCCCCAATAGTTTACAAGAGGCATCTATTAGGGAGATTGGTCTGTAACAGGGATCATTTTTATTTCCCTTTTTAAAAATGGGAACGATTACCGCCTCTTTCCAAGATTATGGAATACATCCCACAATAGTTGCTTTAAAAACTATTAACAGGAGGGGCGCCCAAACTTGGGGGTTATTTTTAAACAAATCCAAGGGTACAGCACTGGGGCCCGGAGCCTTGAGAGCAATGCCTTTTCTCAAGGCCTCCTCCACTTCCTCCAAAGAGAGCGATAAGCTAAGCTGCCGCGAGGTCTCGATCTTAAAAGGGACATCCTCTTCAGTCATTTGATAATAAGATGCCCTTTGGGTTAAATATCTTTGAATAATGGGCCTCCCAAGCCTCCTCGGTTATGTGTACAACCATAGACCTATCTTCACTCGTAAAAAGTGGACGATTTATTACCTCCCAGAATAACCTGCTGTCTCTCAGATCACTGGCTTTCTCAAGGTCAACCCAAGCCTTATTCTTCAATTCTATTTTCCTTTTTTCAATTGCCTTTTTCATAAATTTGTCTTGCGTTCCTGACCATTCCTTTATCCCGAGGGACCACATGAAGTGCCGTCCTCAAAGCTGTTTGCAGCTTTGGAACATTCAACATTAAACCATTTCTTATCCGGGATAATGCCTTTCCTGGCAGGTTTAAGCAAATTTGTGGCCACGCTCTTGCAGAGAACTTCAAAATTTTGCACTATCAACTCTGGGTCAGAGGTGACCGTTAGACAAGTCGTCATTTGTGATGTATTGGCTTTGAAAATCCTTTCCTCTCTATTTTTTTTTGGGTCAATCTTGTCCCATTTTATTCTAACCCCTTGAATATGATTGTTATTGGTTGTTCCAGGGGCCTTGTCCTTGATATCACAGTACTCCGGGATAAAATAAGGGGGTTATGGTTACTGGCAGGATTCGGTTCTACCCTAAAATCGTCAACAAGATGAACATATCTACTGGAAATTAACATGAAATCTATTACACTCAAAGACCCCCTGGTCCCCTGGAAGGTTGGAATGGGTGCTGTTGGTATATTAGCCAGGGTATCAAGTATGCAAAGGTCATTAACCACAATATTTAGTAGTGAGACCACTAAAGCCAAAACTGCTGAGGGGCATTAACCCGTTGCGTGCTAATGACGAGCTCATCTCGTCATGAGGCACGGTTGAGCTCCACTCATGACGAGTTGAGCTCGTCACGGCCGTTGGAACATTCGCATGTGGGGCTGATTACCCCACTGTGCTGAACGTTCGAAAAACCGGCGCGGCCGTGACGAGCTCAGCTCGTCATGAGTGGAGCTCAACCGTGCCTCATGACGAGCTGAACTAGTCAACAGCACGGCGGCGGCGCCCGCGGTCCCGCTCCCCCCCCCCCGCACAGCAGGTGAAAACCCCCCGCAGGGGAGGGGTTAAACCAAATTTGGCAGAAAGATTGCTTTGTGTAATTTGTTGTGAATCTGATCTGTAGATTTGGAGTGATTAAAGCATTATTATTTTTTTCGAGTTTTATTTAGCACGAACTAGACCCGAGACATCGGGTATCCGAGCGCTTTACATGAGCACCAGTTTAGTTAAAGATGGACACATTAATTTTTACATTGACCTGGTTCTACACATCCACTTCAGTACTGTGATTGGCTAGTCGAACATGAGAGAAAGGTTGAGACTGCAGTTTTATGCATCAGGAGTCTGTTCCTGTGGGGGGGGGGGCAGGGTGGTGTGGTAGAGGGGGGGCATTTAAATGTAAAAGTGAAAAATGGGGTCATGGCAGAGGGATCCTGACTCCATAGGACTGATGGAGAGGTCTGTGAGGTACCCCTCAAGGGCAACAATTTTTCAAACATTTTGTGGAGGGCCTGTGAATCCAAATAGGCGATCAGTGTGACTGACTACCCCCACCCCCGCAGTGGCTCATGCACAGACCTTCCCAGGCAGTGGCTCATGCGTGGATCACCCCCACCCCAGCTGTGGATTACTTGCAGATCTCCCCTCCCACCCCCTCCCCGGCAGTGGTTTACATGCAGATCCCCCCCAAGGCAGTCGTTTACGTGCAGACCCCCCCCGCCCTCATGGCAGTGGCCCACGTGCAGGTCCCGCCCCCATGGCAGTGGCCCACGTGCAGATCCCGCCCCCATGGCAGTGGCCCACGTGCAGATCCCGCCCCCATGGCAGTGGCCCACGTGCAGATCCCGCCCCCATGGCAGTGGCCCACGTGCAGATCCCGCCCCCATGGCAGTGGCCCACGTGCAGATCCCGCCCCCATGGCAGTGGCCCACGTGCAGATCCCGCCCCCATGGCAGTGGCCCACGTGCAGATCCCGCCCCCATGGCAGTGGCCCACGTGCAGATCCCGCCCCCATGGCAGTGGCCCACGTGCAGATCCCGCCCCCATGGCAGTGGCCCACGTGCAGATCCCGCCCCCATGGCAGTGGCCCACGTGCAGATCCCGCCCCCATGGCAGTGGCCCACTTGCAGATCCCGCCCCCATGGCAGTGGCCCACGTGCAGATCCCGCCCCCATGGCAGTGGCCCACGTGCAGATCCCGCCCCATGGCAGTGGCCCACGTGCAGATCCCGCCCCCATGGCAGTGGCCCACGTGCAGATCCCGCCCCCATGGCAGTGGCCCACGTGCAGATCCCGCCCCCATGGCAGTGGCCCACGTGCAGATCCCGCCCCCATGGCAGTGGCCCACGTGCAGATCCCGCCCCCATGGCAGTGGCCCACGTGCAGATCCCGCCCCCATGGCAGTGGCCCACGTGCAGATCCCGCCCCCATGGCAGTGGCCCACGTGCAGATCCCGCCCCCATGGCAGTGGCCCACGTGCAGATCCCGCCCCCATGGCAGTGGCCCACGTGCAGATCCCGCCCCCATGGCAGTGGCCCACGTGCAGATCCCGCCCCCATGGCAGTGGCCCACGTGCAGATCCCGCCCCCATGGCAGTGGCCCACGTGCAGATCCCGCCCCCATGGCAGTGGCCCACGTGCAGATCCCGCCTCCAAGGCAGTGGCCCACGTGCAGATCCTGCCTCCAAGGCAGTGGCCCACGTGCAGATCCTGCCTCCAAGGCAGTGGCCCACGTGCAGATCCTGCCCTCATGGCAGTGGCCCACGTGCAGATCCCGCCCTCATGGCAGTGGCCCACGTGCAGATCCCGCCCTCATGGCAGTGGCCCACGTGCAGATCCCGCCCTCATGGCAGTGGCCCACGTGCAGATCCCGCCCTCATGGCAGTGTCCCACGTGCAGATCCCGCCCTCATGGCAGTGTCCCACGTGCAGATC